>NC_091472.1:171728586-172928586 GCF_036971445.1 Narcine bancroftii | reverse complement strand
AAGTATTGAAGGAACAAGGCCTAAATTAAGTTTGTCATTATATCAATTGAAATTGTTGAAGTTGCATTAGCAGAGACAAGGGAATATATCCCAGTTCCTTGGAAATCCAATAGATATCTGGTTCTAGCAAGGTGGAATGTAGAAATTCAAAGTCGTATTCCCTTGGAAAAATTGAGAAATAAATATGCAATGTTCTTGCAAATTTGGTGCCCATATACCCAAATATTAAGTTTAAATGTGTAAGATTGTCCTTCCTGTGCCTCTGGACCTGCAAGAATTTCCTCTGAATTGTATTAAAAATCTTTAAATATGTGTTAGACGATATCCCTCTGTGCAATCCTGAAAGTCTCTTTTCCTTTCTTTTATATGACCATATTGTATTTTTCATATTGATAACTGATGAAGGGGGTTTGGGGAGGCTTGGGGGGGGTTGTAATGGAGAAGCCATGGCCACCACATCGTGGTGCTGCTGCACTTCTATTCAGAGGACACATTTCATGCCAATCAAGGTCAGACTCACCCCAAGCCATCAAGGTGACCTTCGCGATTGACCCATCTAAATTACCAGGTGCTGGAATCCATGGAGCCTGCCTGGACTCAGCCCTGACCTTCACCCATTTGGCCCAGGTGAATCACCTCAGCTGACCCCTGCTGAACCCCTGCACTTGGCTTCGAGCCAATGGCCACAGCAGTCAACAGGGCCCTGCCTGCCCCCGAGTCATTGGTCCCCCAATACCTGCTGCAGGGTTATAAAGGATCATGTTCCCTTTTGTTGTCTCTTTTCGACCTCTTATGGCATGTGAGTATCACCTTTGCTCTGGGTTGGGGTGAGTCCTGAAGTTTGGTAGCTAGACCTGTGTCCGTACAGATCAAGGGGTAGGGGCATGTAGTATCACCTTGATTCTGACTGTTGATTGTATGTGTATTTGTGTCATTTCCCCAGTTCTGTCAGTTTTTCCCTCGTTATCTGAAGTGTATGTTCACCCCTTGTGCATTGTGTGTGTTTTGGTTAATTTAACATTTTGATCCTGTTGCTCCATCTGCATCCCCAAAATAAACTTGTGCTTTGTACCTCGATCTTGGTCTAGTTCTAAACCTGTGGGACCCACACCAACCCTTACAACAGGGGTAAATACCATCATGTATGGAAAAATTTTAAATAAAATATTCAAAAAACAATGAAGACTGCATATAGCTCTCAATCTGTACTGTCCTCTTCTTTTCAGCAGAAAAATGCTTTCCGCAGATATTTTTTACCTCCAGATCTCTGCATTGATGAAATACCTTTAATAATGGTGATGCAAATTTACTGCTTGTAAATGAAACAAATAATATTTAATAATTATGACATGAGCTTACTGACTCAACTACAACATGTGTGAGAGAAATAGGTCAGTTGTAATTTTTAAATTTTAAATTTAATTTTTTTTTAGATATATAGCACAGTAACAGGCCATTTCGGCCCACGAGTCCGTGCTACCCAATTTCCACCCCATTAGCCAACAACCCTGGTACATTTTGAATGGTGGGAGGAAACTGGATCCCCCAGGGAAACCCATGCAGACATGGGGAGAACATACAGACTCCTTACAGAAAGCACAGGATTCAAACCCTGGTCCGATCGCTGACACTGTAAAGGCATTGTGCTAACTGCTGCGCCAACCGTTCCATCCTAATCTGGACAAATATGCACTGGTGTGTTCCTGCTGAGGAGATGTTAACTGGGTTGTATCATGGTCAACTTTTGGAAGTGCTGAAATCCTATGGAACTCTTTCTATCGAGTGCTGAAGGTATGGACTCACTCTCGCAACTGTTCCACAAGCAGGAGAAAGTACACCAGCACCCCTACTTCCTCAGACAGCTGAGGAAATGTGGCAAGTCACTTGTGTCCCTTCACCACTTCTACAGATACATCCTGCCAGGGTCCATCGCTGCACAGGACAGGAACTGCTCCATCCAACATCCTCAAGTCTCTATTTATAACTCCCACTGCTTTGGAAAAGCAGCCAATGTAATTCAAGAGTCCCACACTGGTCACACCCGCTTTCCTCTCTCCTGTCAGGTAGAAGATACACAAATTTAAAACACCTTCCACCAGATTCAAGGATCACTTCTTTCTTGATGTTATTTGACCATGAAAAAATCCACCTTTTGTAAGATTATGTGGCCCTTGCACTGTTTAACCTGACCTTTAACACTATGCAAGGTACTTTTGTTTTATGTTGCACTACTCATTGTACTCAGGATAGGTTAACTTACCTGGATAGCATAGTTATTTACTATGTCTGTATACATAACAATTGACCATCCAATAATGACTAAAATGACAGAGGGACAACTTAGTCTAAGCTGCTGAATGCTTCCAACATTATCTTCTTTTGCTTCAGACAAAGGCGCACACTCAAAGCCTAAATTCCTTGCTGACATGGTCTCATGTACTGCCAGACTGAGCCCACCCATAAATTAGAGGAACAATTGGGCACCCTCCAAATGGATGGCATTAATATCGACTTCTCTAGCTTTTATTAAACCCCCACCCCACCCCCTGTCATCTCTCCATTCCTGGTCTTCTTTCACACATGCATGATAAATTTTACCTCGCCACTTATCACACCTTTTGTTGGTCTGGATTCCTCCCCCATTGTGTGAATTCTGAGTCTTTCTGATAGATCCGGTTTCTACCTTTTCTGATTTTTCCTTGAAGAAGGACTCAGACCCGAAACGTCGCCAATATATCTTTGACTCCAACAGACGCTGAAAAGACCAGCTGAGTTCCTCCAGCATTTTGGCAAGTTTGCCTAAATCACTAGCAAGGTGTCCCACCGGCACTACCTCTGGGATGTTGGTTAACATGTAGGAGGGGACCTTTCACTACCTTGGCCCTCTCTTTAGCCCTGATAAGCAGACATCCTTTCTGGGTGATCTCTGCAACTATATCCTGACCTGTGTACGTTTTGATTATGTTACATCTGTGGTTCCCAAACTTTTTTTGGCCCCTTGGCTTCCAGGCAACATCCCTGGCACCCTCCCACCTCCATAAACACACACACTTCTTTCTTGATATTAGGTCTACTGCAAATTTAAAACAACAACTAATCTAACACTATAAACAAGTGTATGTATTTCACAAATAAAACTGATACAAATTCATATTCCACACTATATTGCCCACACTTTCTTCTTTGCTGTGCTGTGGCTATATTTTATTCTGCAACTAAACGTTATTTGTAAAAATCATGGCAAACACAGCAAAATGCAGCAGAAAAAACATAATGCAATTGCTGGGAAAAGTACGTGACACATCAATACAAGTACGAATGTGAAACTAAAAAATCAAATACTTAAGAACTGCTTAATATTAGAAGTTACAGTTAGACATAAATACCTAACGAAAACTACGACATGTTGGCAACATAACATTGCCTTTATGTGCATAACATGTATATGTGCATTTATGAAGTACAAGTTAATGCTGCCTGATGTTACATATGTATAAATAAATGAATATATTGTGTGCCGCTACAAAGGAGAACAAAACAAAGCACTTCTTGCAAAATAACAAATGTAAATCACAGCAGAAAAACATAAGGAAATATCGTGGGGTCCCCCAATCATTACCTTTTATTATAATTTAAATGTACATTACAAGACTGAAGTTAACTTGCAATGCTTACAACCCTAAAACCTTGGCCCTTGCAGACGATGATCACCAGTCTCCGCGGCGTCTGCTGTCTGATCTGGCTGGCATGTGGAACATGTCCTGTCCAGACCACGTCACCAAGGTACAAACAAATGTTTGGACTGTCCCTTTTTTTCTCATCACCTTGGATCTTTCCACTGCCCCCAGTGGGGTGGCACCGTACCAAAAAGGGGGGGGGGGGGGGTAAGATGTGGGGAATAGTTGAGGGGGAACAGATCAAGAAAGCTGAGGAAGGTCATAACAGAGATGGTCAAGATGGGGTTGGGTAATAATGGGAATGGGGGGAATCAGGGAGAAGGAGGGTGGGTGAGTTTTCCATCAACACAGACTGCCAGCTAAATACCACACGCTGGAATATGGAAATGCAGAGTTGCATTGCCCTGGAGGAAAGAGGACACATTCCTGTTTCCCTCCTGTGACTTGTTATCCTCCCCTTGTGCATATAAGCTGGGTGTTCTCTTCCCTCTCTGTCACAGGTGGTCCAGACTTCTTCCCGAGTGTTAATCTACTTGCTCGTGTTTTTTGACCACCTGTGCACTGATCCCCAGTAAAGATTCTGATAATCGACCAACTGACCTGTCTCTGAGTTGTGCGTTTGGGTCTATTCTTCGTGAGCCTTGATCCCTAATAATTGTCCGGTCACTCTCCAACCAGACAGTATGAACATTGACTTCCCCAGTTTCAGTTCAACCCGCCCCCTTGTTCCCTGTCCTCACTTTCTCCAGCTCGCGCCCCCTTCCCTCTCCTTTCAGAGGGTATTTCTCCCCCATCACTTCTCAGCTTTTCTTCCCTCCCCCTGAGTTCATGCCCCTCCCCCTGCGTTCCTGCCCCCTCTCCCTGGGTTCCTGCCCCCCTCTGGGTTCCTGCCCCCCTCTGGGTTCCTGCCCCCCTCTGGGTTCCTGCCCCCCTCTGGGTTCCTGCCCCCCTCTGGGTTCCTGCCCCCCTCTGGGTTCCTGCCCCCCTCTGTTCCTGCCCCTCCCCCTGGGTTCCTGGCCCTCCCCCCTGGGTTCCTGCTCCTCCCCCTGCGTTCCTGCCCCCCCTGGGTTCCTGCCCCTCCCCCTGGGTTCCTGCCCCTCCCCCTGCGTTCCTGCCCCCTCTCCCTGGGTTCCTGCCCCCCCTCTGGGTTCCTGCCCCCCTCTGTTCCTGCCCCTCCCCCTGGGTACCTGGCCCTCCCCCCTGGGTTCCTGCCCCTCCCCCTGCGTTCCTGCGCCCCCCCCTGGGTTCCTGCCCCTCCCCCTGGGTTCCTGCCCCTCCCCCTGGGTTCCTGCCCCTCCCCCTGGGTTCCTGCCCCTCCCCCTGCGTTCCTGCCCCCTCTCCCTGTGTTCCTGCCCCCCCCTGGGTTCCTGCCCCTCCCCCTGCGTTCCTGCCCCCTCCCCCTGGGTTCCTGCCCCTCCCCCTGCGTTCCTGCCCCTCCCCCTGCGTTCCTGCCTCTCCCCCTGGGTTCCTGCCCCCGCCCCCTGGATTCCTGCCCCCCTCTGTGTTCCTGCCCCCTCCCCCTCCTTTTTATTCAAGCGCCTGGCTCATAGCTTGAAGAAGGGCTCACGCCCAAAACGTTTTGCTACTTCAAGATGCTGCGTGACCTGCTGAGTTACTCCAGCATGTTTGTGTGTTGTATCTTTAATGCGCTTTGACATGAACAGAATTGGTTAAATGCAGGGAGTTCACGGACCAGTTCGGCATTTCCAATTTGGATTCCCTTGGCTGAGTTTCTTTGGGCGTTTGGACCGTGAAGTCAGTTTCTGCTGAGAACAAATGGGACAAAAAGAGTACCTTCCCACACTTAAAAAAAGCCCAATCACTCTCTTTCAATTAGACGCCTCTGCCCCGCCTGCACCGTTGTCTTTCACTTTCGTTTCAGGAGTAAGGGGAGCGGGATCCAGGAAACGTGAGTAGCGGCGGCGGCTGGAAAAGGGATGACAGGAGGGAATGATGAAGGAGGGGGGGTGGGAAAGTGGGGTGGAAAGAGGATGGGGGGGAGTGAGATGGAAAGAGGATGGAGGGAGTGAGGTGGAAAGAGGATGGGGGGAGTGAGGTGGAAAGAGGATGGAGGGAGTGAGGTGGAAAGAGGATGGGGGAGTGAGGTGGAAAGAGGATGGGGGGAGTGGGGTGGAAAGAGGATGGAGGGGAGTGGGGTGGAAAGAGGATGGGGGAGCGGGGTGGAAAGAGGATGGGGGAGCGGGGTGGAAAGAGGATGGGGGAGCGGGGTGGAAAGAGGATGGGGGAGCGGGGTGGAAAGAGGATGGGGGGAGCGGGGTGGAAAGAGGATGGGGGAGCGGGGTGGAAAGAGGATGGGGGAGCGGGGTGGAAAGAGGATGGGGGAGCGGGGTGGAAAGAGGATGGGGGAGCGGGGTGGAAAGAGGATGGGGGAGCGGGGTGGAAAGAGGATGGGGGAGCGGGGTGGAAAGAGGATGGGGGAGCGGGGTGGAAAGAGGATGGGGGAGCGGGGTGGAAAGAGGATGGGGGGAGCGGGGTGGAAAGAGGATGGGGAGCGGGGTGGAAAGAGGATGGGGGGAGTGGGGTGGAAAGAGGATGGGGGGAGCGGGGTGGAAAGAGGATGGGGGGAGCGGGGTGGAAAGAGGATGGGGGGAGCGGGGTGGAAAGAGGATGGGGGAGCGGGGTGGAAAGAGGATGGGGGGAGCGGGGTGGAAAGAGGATGGGGGGAGCGGGGTGGAAAGAGGATGGGGGAGCGGGGTGGAAAGAGGATGGGGGGAGCGGGGTGGAAAGAGGATGGGGAGCGGGGTGGAAAGAGGATGGGGGGAGCGGGGTGGAAAGAGGATGGGGGGAGCGGGGTGGAAAGAGGATGGGGGAGCGGGGTGGAAAGAGGATGGGGGAGCGGGGTGGAAAGAGGATGGGGGGAGCGGGGTGGAAAGAGGATGGGGGGAGCGGGGTGGAAAGAGGATGGGGGGAGCGGGGTGGAAAGAGGATGGGGGAGCGGGGTGGAAAGAGGATGGGGGGAGCGGGGTGGAAAGAGGATGGGGGGAGCGGGGTGGAAAGAGGATGGGGGGAGTGGGGTGGAAAGAGGATGGGGGGAGCGGGGTGGAAAGAGGATGGGGGGAGTGGGGTGGAAAGAGGATGGGGGGAGTGGGGTGGAAAGAGGATGGGGGAGTGGGGTGGAAAGGAGATGGGGGAGTGGGGTGGAAAGAGGATGGGGAGTGTAGGGTGGAAAGAGGATGGGGAGTGTAGGGTGGAAAGAGGATGGGGAGTGTAGGGTGGAAAGAGGATGGGGGAGTGTAGGGTGGAAAGAGGATGGGGGAGTGGGGTGGAAAGAGGATGGGGGAGATCAAGCATGGTCTTGAATGCTTTTCCTGTGCTTGGAGAATAGCACAGCCAACTTCTGAATTTCTCACTTTTTGTTATGGAGTGGTAAAATGTGAACTCACTAAAGTAATATTTCTCTTTACCATCATATTTTATAGATTTCACAGTACTGGCATTCATGTTTCAACAGGCTTTGCTCCCTGTCTTACTCGTGACATAATAATCTCATCTTAGTAAACACAAATTCCTAAAAGCATTATTTCAAAATGTTTATCTGTTTGGAGCCTAATTTAAAAAACAAAATAATATTTGTCATATTCCAGTTATGGGAAAAAATGCAAATGTCATCCAAAATACTCTTGTGTACACTCAATTAAATAAATTTTTTGCTCTCAGGTCTCTAGGCTTAATGCTACTCTGCCTAATGGTTAATCTTCCACTTGGAGGGAGGGAGGAAGGGAGGGAAGAAAGGACAAGGTGGGTCCTTGACCCCCTCCAAGCAGAGCAGCTACCTCGGGATCTGCCGCAAGCTGGTGCCCACTGGTGTTAACGGGCTTTGAACTGCCACTGCCCTACGAGGTCGGACCTGCCAATGTGATGTCAAAAGGCGGACTTTTTATCGAGCCCAGAAACAAATTCGGGTTGTGTTGAGTTGTAGTGAGGAGAGGTGAGAATGCGAGGCATCACCACAGAGGCTGCCTGGCCTTGCTGGGGATCCTAACATTCTCTTCCAGCAAATAATAGTTGTCACAAACTAGAAGGGCCTTGAGGCTTATTTCTGTGCTGAACTGTTCTATGGTTCTACATGCATTTGCAATTTTTTTTTTCATTCCTTCTCTCCACCGTTATCTCTCCTTGCACATTTAATTTCAGACTTTTCCTTCACAACTGACTCAACCTGCAAATTTACCTTCAGGTTAATCTGTATGAGTGCTCCCAAGTCCCTTTTCATCTGGGAATTTTCAATTTTCTCTCCAATTTCTTCTACCAAAGTGCATGACCAGACATTTTCTAACATTGGGCAAAAAAGTGGCAGTACCATGCCAGAATCTATTGATTCTTGAAAGATCATTACCAATGCCTCCACAGTCTCTATCGCTACTTCTTTCAGAACCCAAGGGTTCAATCCATCCAGTCCAGATTTATCCACTCTCAGACTTGTCAGCTTTTTGAGCCTCTTCCCTCTGCACTCACTTCCCTGATATCCTTGGATATCTGACTCACTGCTAGTGTCTTCCACAGTGAAGACTGCTGCAAAATACTCATGGGTCCACTGTCAACTGCTTGTCTCCCATTATTATTTCTTCATTGACATTTTCAGGTTGTCCTATATCGACTCTCACCTCTCTTACTCTTTATATACTTGAAGCTTTTTGTATCTTCTTGTTCCAAGATGTCGCCTTATAGTGGAGACTCTTAACTTGCAGCTCTGATGGGAATTGCCAAATATTCTTGTTCAGAACTATTAAAAGTCAACCCCATAACCATGGAATCAAACTTATCTGTGAATAAGGATGGTAGCAGGCCTGGGATTTGGCAGAAATTGCAGTCTCTGTTGGAATGCGAGACCTTTAAACAGCTGAAGTTCAGGCAAGTTAAACATCATGCAAACTTTGCGGGAATCACAAAGAGCAGTCACCCAATCCATTTAAACATCACAGGAGATTTAAAAGGACATTGAACAAACCATTTCAACACCACAGGAGTTACCAGACACCAAAGGCCAATTAAAGATGATCCGTCCACGTGGACGCAAAGGGGGGGGGGTACAGGTTAAATTAAGACACCAGACCCTGAGGCTTCCATCCTCCTGGCTAATGTACAATCCTTGGAAAACAAACTCAACGAACTCTGAACCAGATGACATCAGGGAATGCTGTGTGATGTGCTTCACAAAAACATGGTTAAATGAGGGACATCTTGGACATGGCACTACAGCCCATGGACTACACCTTCCACCGTGTTGACACCAGCTTCAGGAAAAGCCAGGGGATGAGGCATTTTTGTCATTGTGGTGCACAAATAAGGTGGTTGTATTTCCGTCCTGCTTCCCCGACCTGGCACATCTGGCGATCAAGTGCCACCTACTTGCTGAGAGAGTTCACTGCCATCATGCTGGTTGCAGAGTACATTTCACCCCAGGCTAACGTCAGGATAGCACTGGAGGGACTGAGCACTGTAATTAGCAGCCATGATGTACCACATCCTGATGCCTTCCTGATTATTCAGGGGACTTCAATCAGGCCAACCTGAAGAAGACTTTAACGAACTACCAGCAACATGTCACATGCGAGACCAGAGGAGCCAACACACTCAACCACTGCTACATCACCATGAAGAATGCCTACTGAGCCATACCACAACTGCACTTGGGCAAGTCTCATCCCCTGGCTGTACTTCTACTCCTGGCGTACAAGCAGAGACCAGTAGTGAAGAGGGCGAAAGTATGGTCAAGGGAGGCAGAAGAACGTCTATAGAACTGCTTTGAATCGGTGGACTGGACCAGTCTCAAGAACTCATCCTTAGACTTGAATGAATAGGTAACGTGTCACCGACTTCATCAAGTCCTGTGTGGACAAGTGTGTGTCCATGCGCACATACCGGGTGTTCCCCAACAAGAAACTTTGGATGAATCAGCGGATTCGCAAATTGCTGAGGGCAAGATCATGGGCGTTAAAGCTGGGGATCCAGATCTCTACAAAAAGTCCAGGTATGACCTGCAGGGCTATTTCAACAACAAAGTGGCAATTTCAGAGGAAGCTAGAGACAGAGACACGCCAGCTTTGGCAGGATGTGCAGGCCAATATAGCCAACAAAGTGAGGGTGAAGCTGTGATGCTTCATTACCTCATGAGGTGAACACCCTCTATGTCTGCTTTGAGAAGGAGAACCCAACAGTGCCTTTGAGAATCCAGACAAAGGCTGAGAACCCTGTGATAACTGTGTCTAAGGATGATGTCAGAACATCATTCAAGAGGGAAAATCCTCGCAAGGCAACAGGTCTTGACGCCCAACCAATTTTCAATCTCTCACTGCTGCAGTCCAAGGTCCCCACCTGCTTCAAAAGGGCATCAATCATCCCGGTGCCCAAGAACAGTGTGAGCTACCTCATGACTATCGCCCAGTAGCACTCAAATCTACTGCAATAAAATGCTTTGAGAGATCGATCACGGCCAGAAAGAACACGTACCTAAGCAGAGGTCTGGACCCACTACAATTCACCTGTCGTTGCAATCATTCCACAGCAGACATAATATCACTGGCTCTTCACTCAGCTCTAGGTCACCTTGAATTGAAAACAGCAACTGATACATACGTCTGCTCTTCATCAACTATAGCACAGTTTACAACACCATTTTTCCCTCAATGCTGTTCAACAAGCACCAAACCCTGGGCTTTTGTACCCCAATCTGCAACTAGATCCTTGACTTCCTCATTGGAAGACCACAGTCAGTGCAGATTGGAAACAACGTCTTCTTGTCACTGTCGATCAACACAGGTGCTCCTTAAGGATGTGTCCTCCCCCTCTACTTCTCTTTTTCTTTAAAAAATTTTTTTTAACCCCTCTCTTTTTGTTTTTCCCCCCTTCTCCCTTACTTCCCTTTTCTTCCCTCCTTTAGTTCTTATACATTATTTTTACATCTTTATATGTAGTTTGTTGTCGTTCTTTGTTCTTGTTACATCTCTTCATCTCTCTTTCTGTCTTGCAAGCATTCTGCAAATTCTTGTGCTTTCTCGGGATCCGAGAAAAGTCTGTTTTGCTCCCCCGGGATAACTATTTTAAGCACCGCTGGAAATCTTAACATAAATTTATGGCCTTTTTTCCATAGGATCGATTTTGCTGCGTTAAACTCCTTACTCTTCTTTAGGAGTTCAAAATTTGTGTCTGGGTAGAAAATTTTTTTTGACCTTTGTACTCCAGTGGTTTTTTTGTCTTCTCTAATTTTATTCATTGTCTTCTCCAATATATTTTCTCTTGTCGTGTATCTCAGAAATTTTACTAAAATGGATCTTGGTTTTTGTTGTGACTATGGGTTCGGGGCTAATGTTCTGTGTGTCCTTTCTATTTCCATTCCTTCCTGTCATTCCCAGGACTTATGGGATCCATTCTTTTATAAATTCTTTCACATCTTTGCCTTCTTCATCTTCCTTAAGGCCCACTATCTTTATATTGTTTTGCCTACTATAGTTTTCCATTATATCCATCTTCTGAGCTAACAACTATATTTCTTTAACTTTTTTGTCACTTTCTTCCAATTTTCTTTCTAAGTTGTTCACTTCCATTTCTACCGCCATTACACGTTCTTCCACATTTTCTAATCCTTTCCCTACATCTGTTATGACCAGCTCTATTCTACTCACTTTTTCTTCTGCAGTTTTCATTTTTTCACTTCACTAAATTCTAGTGTCAACCATTTTTTTAATGCTTCATTTGTTCTTGAAATTTTTTTTATCTATGTACTGTCCATTCATTTTACCTCCTATTCCTCTGTGCAGAACTTGGTGTTCTTCTTCTGTGTCTGCTCTTGGGTTTACTATTTCTATTTCTCTTCCTTGTATCTTTGTCTCTTCTGTCTTTCTTGTTGAGCTGCTTGTCTCAGTTTGTTGGGCATTTTTTTTCATGGTTTCTTGATGTTGGTCCTCATCTGGGCTGGTTATCTGTTGTGTCTCCTGCTTCCATTTTTCTTTCTCACCCCACCCTTTCCCGTTGCTTTCTTTATCTTCCAGCTGGGAGCTCTGCTGTTCGTGCTGTGGATTTTTACTCCACAGCTGGTCCCCCCTCCCGTCGGTGTTCTCCTTGTCATGCGCAGTTGCGCACCTCTGTTTGGCTCAGTGAGCCAATTTTGCAGTCCCGTGGTCAGTGGATCACGACCCTGTGGGGTCTCCACTAACCTCGGGGAGCGGGCTCCTCTTTCCACGGCGGGTCCCTGCTTTTTTGTGCAGGTAAAGCCTTCACCTTTCTCTTCCGGCGTCTTTCCTTTTTTTTCCCATTATTTTTGGTTTTTCTTTCTTGGGTGCCATTTTCCCCACACTTTTATCTTTTATTTATTGTGTTTTGTGTATCTGGGGCTTTGCTTTTTCTTCACTTTTTTTCTTCTTTCTTGGAGGGGGTTGGGTGGGAGAGAATAACAGTCACTGCGAAATTAGTTGACACTTGTGAACGGGTTCGCAGTCCGAATGGAGAGGGGAGTTGTAGTTGCCCGGCAAGGGACAAGGGGCAACACAGAGATGGGGGGGGGGGGGAGACGAGACACTTGGTGTTAAAGGAATTTTAGATGTGGGAGTGGTTGAAGTATTTTATGTTTTAGAAGTGTTGTCTTACAGTGCATTCAAAAAAGAAAACAGAGATGAAAATGGGGAAAAGGGGAAAGGTGGTGGTGAGGAAGCGGAAATGAGGTGTAAACAGAGTATGAGATTGCCATGTTGAACTATATGACTATAAATATTAATGGAATACATAACCAAATCAAAAGGAAGAGGCTATTAAATTTACTGAAAAAAGAAAAAATAGATATAGCATTCGTGCAGGAAATGGATCTAACTGAAGTGGATCACAAGAAATTAAGGAGAGATTGGGTAGGGCACGTAACAGCAGCATCATATAACTCAAAAACCAGAGATGTAGCTATATTAATCAATAAAAATGTACCAATCAAAATAGAGGAGGAAATAATAGATCCAGCAGGGAGGAATGTAATGATAAAGTGTCAGATATATTCAGAATTTTGGAATTTGGTCAATATATATGCACCTAATGAAGAGGATCAAAAGTCTCAAATAATAATTACACAATAATAAATAACAATCAAATACAGTAAATTCCAATATTATGTAGATCTTACTTCATTCTTCATAGGCTAGAAGTTACCAGCACATACCCTTGAAAAGAGTGATCTTTACCACCACTCTGGACCAGTAAAGTCTGTAGCTGTGTAGTCAGCAAGGGGCAAGGTCCAAAAAAAGTCAGCCAGATTTTGGGTTTCTTCCACTATATCAGCATTATATAAAGATATTTGAATTCCACCAACAGATCTGCGGCCCTTTAATGATGTCATGTTATTCTTAGCTTTGTCAAGAAACTCTGTTTCAAGAACACAGTCTACATTTGCATTCCTATCGTGTATTGGAATATTTATTGTGTTTCTGCAGGTTGAAGCAGCCAAATGCACATAAAATCTATTTGATCCATCAATTTAATCATAAATCAGCTTTGATTTCACTGCACTGTTCTGGCCCATTGCTTCAGCAACCCCCAGAATTTTTGATCCATTGCAAGACCAATCCCATAATGTTAATACTGTTGGTTGCTGGAGTGTTGTACATAGAGCTGCAACTCCCTTGCACTTTCTAGTCAAAAATGGCTGGAGATTCTTTCAGTGTATATCCCAGAAGATCCTCTTTGATTATTACCACAGTCACCCCAGCACATCCAATTTTTCTCTGAGCTTCTTTGGGTGCATTAGCAGACCAGGCTCCAGTAACCACATAATCTGCTCTCCTCCCTTCTTGTAATCCCATAAGATTTATGGGATTTATGGGACTCAACTGTCCAGTTCCGCCTCTCTGGAGAAAGATCACTTTGCTGTTTTCAGGAAATTTTAATAGTTCTTGCAGGTCATTTTCTGCAGTGTTGACAATTTTGATTAAGTCTGTTGATCTGTGGCTCATTTCCAGAACACGAATTCCAAGCCCGCTGTAATCGAACGGCTCGTTCTGTGCTTCTGAATCCTGGTGAATAACCTCAACTTCTTTCTGAGGGTACTTAACAGGAAGGGTCTTTTTGTCTTGGATCACTCTTCCAAGCTCAAAAACTGACTGCAGTTGGGTGACTACTGCCTCAATTTGTCAATAAGATTCCCTTACTTTTGGAAGCTTGAGGTAGTGAGTGTTTTGTGTATCCTTATTTTCTCCAGAGGATGGATCAACCAAATGCTTTGTGTTCTGGTTCATGAGTTCATTGATAAATGGTGTAAAGCAGGGGTGTCAAACTCAAATTCACGGAGGGCCAAAATTAAAAACTTGGACTAAGTTGAGGGCCGAACTAAATATTTATTGAAAATTTTCAACAACATCTGCATGTTTTCTCTTCTCTCAACATATGTAATGTTAAACTTTTTCTTATTAAAATAAATGTTTAATAATAGTTTTGGATAAACTTTTTCCAGAAGCATTAACAAATGAGAAATAAAATATTCAATAAATAATATTTCTCTATAGAGGATTTGTCAAATGTTGCTAGTGTGCTGTCGAATAGTAAAATCTGAGGGCTATTGAGAATGTGGGAGAATAACATGATTCCTGAAACAATCAAATGGGTGACTGATTGTGGGCATGAACTCTAGCAGGGTTATTTGCCATGCCCTTTTTCCATTGGTACAGATATCCTTTGATTTACACACTTTTCAAGTTTTATGCCTAATGAGCTTGTATCCAGGTGCAGGACCATTTTTAACCAGGAATATATTTATCACTGTGACATGAAACGATTGGAAGATCGTTTTATCCTGAGATTAAAGTTCATAATACTTACTCAGGCCTGTGTGCGGGAGGGCGAGGTTTGTGGGCGATCGGGTTGGACAACGACAGTGCGGGGGCATCGGCTCTCGCTGCAGGGCGGCATCTCGGCGGATCGGCGGCCCCGTCACCATCGGCCTGTGGCAGGGAGGGGGAGTGGGCAATGGTCCTGGTGAGGTCAGGCCCCCCCTGAGTTTCTGCCGGACCCCCCTTGACCTGCTGAGTTTCTTCCGGACCCCCCTTGACCTGCTGAGTTTCTGCCGGACCCCCCTTGACCTGCTGAGTTTCTCCCAGACCCCCTTTGACCTGCTGAGTTTCTCCCAGACCCCCTTCCCTTGACCTTCTGAGTTTCTCCCGGACCCCTCCCCCCTTGCCCTGCTGAGTTTCTCTTGGACCCCCCCTTGACCTGCTGAGTTTCTCCCGGATCCCCCTTTGACCTGCTGAGTTTCTCCCGGATCCCCCTTTGACCTGCTGAGTTTCTCCCGGATCCCCCTTTGACCTGCTGAGTTTCTCCCGGATCCCCCTTTGACCTGCTGAGTTTCTCCCGGATCCCCCTTTGACCTGCTGAGTTTCTCCCGGATCCCCCTTTGACCTGCTGAGTTTCTCCTGGACCCCCTTGACTTGCTGAGTTTCTCCTGGACCTCCCTTGACCTGCTGAGTTTCTCCCGGACCCCCCTTGACCTGCTGAGTTTCTCCCGGACCCCCTTTTCTTTCCGTGCCTGTGTCCCAGGACCTTTCCAGGGTAGTCTCCGCGCTCAGGACCGCGCTGGGATCCCGGTCAGCGGTGGAGGAGCAGGTGAGCGCAGCTAATCCCGATCCAGCCCACGCCACTCCGAGATTGGCGGGGGGTTCCACCCTACCTGCCCGACCAGCCTCGCTCTCCACGTGTACTCCGGGCACCCGCCGCTGGTCCGGTGGGAAGGCGCACGGTGGCCGGCGCCCCCATCGCCTGGCGGGGAGCCCCAATCTTCCCTCCGGCGTCCCGACTCCATCTGCAGCTCCAAGAAACGCTGTGCCACTGGGGTTCCGGGCGCTGGAAAGCAGCTTTTGCTTCCCCTGTCACCGTCCAGGCCACGCTGTGGTGGGGGGGTGGGCGGGGGGACACGACAGTGTGTTTATAAAACCACCCACCACTACTTTTCAAGGACCAGAATTTTTCTCTCTCTCTCTCACCCTGGGACACAGCGGTTACTGTGCATGCGCTATATTGGCGCGGCGGCCAGCGGGCCACCTCTAATACATTTTTGATATGATCTTGCAGGCCAAATATAATTATATCGCAGGCCAAATTTGGCCCGCGGGCCAGAGTTTGACATGTGTGGTGTAAAGGGTGGCATCAGCCTGCACATGTCGAATAGAACAGCAAATAAAGTTTCCAAAGCTCTTTCACAATTCTCATTACCATTTTCACCCTTTAACCTTCTATGTTTCATTTGCACAAACCAGTTCGTGAGCATGCCCACAAATTTGACTAGTCTGGGCACCACAGTCACCATAGTCTGAGCTTGCATGCTTCCATTTCTGCATTTGAAAATTGCATTAGGAAATGTGTAAATGAACGCATCCATTTATTCATGATGTTGTCACTGTCGTCAACTGTACTCTCATTGAAAAGAAATCGAATACCCTCTTCATTCTGCAATCTCTAAATATTCTGAATAAGGAATCTGTATGCATTTTACCAAGGTAGGAAGACAACCTAGAGAACATCTTCTTTAAACCATAAATTCTGCTCTTTCCACAGGGGAATTAATAAGGTACAGCCTCAATGCATCTCATGTTTGCTCATTTTCTGACCATGGTTATTCTGCAGTAACAGGTAACCAACAGTTCGCATCAGCAAAATGGTGCAGTTGAGCAGATGCCACCGTTCCAAAGTTTGTGGGTTTGAAGCATTTGTCATTCTTAAAGTTTTCCATCTTATGAAGATCCTGAATCCAACACATCCATTCCTGTACTTCTTGTTTCTCAAATTGTTTGAACAACTCAGAAAATGATGTTTCAATCAAATTCATCTCCTTTCAGGCTTGCTGTTTTTCTTTTGTTATTTTCCCTAGCTCTGCCTTGGCCTTTTCATTCTTTTTGTCACAGGCCTCCATCATTTGGAAACCGATTTTAACACATTCATCAATAACCTTTTTCATCTCTGCACTCTATTCAAGGCTTTTCTCATGATTCTGTTTCAATTCCAAAGTTGTATCTTCCTGGACAGTGAGCTCTCGTTTTACAGCTCGCATTGCAGCATCCACATCTTTCTGGCTGAATTTTAAAACTTCCAACAATAGATACAAAACTGGCTATTGGGTCATTGAGAATAGGTTGTGCATCAGGGATTAAGGAAGCAACATCCACCATTTTGTGATCATTAGGATGAGGAAGAGCAGATCCTAATTCAAGATCCATAATGCTTCTAGTTGGAACTTCAAGATCAGACTTTGTGTCCAAGGGATTAACCAACACTTTCATAGGACTTTCCTTTGAAGGTAATCCAATGCAACAATGGCCATTGACTAATTTGGCAGATTTTGAGACTAAATCCAAGAACTGCATGGTCTTCTCTTGAACTATGGTTCCTGCAGACTTTTGCAAGCCCGACTCCTCTTCTGATTCTGTCACTGAAGCCCCAACTTTTCGCGCATGTGCAGTACACTTCTGGGTTCTTCCCCATCGCCATCTCTCTGCCACTGTAGTAGATGACCCCTCACAGCTTCACTCACCCAGGGAACAACTCGAATGCTAGTTCCCTGTTTCAAACTCAATGTAGGCCTCCAATCTCTTCTAGTCTTCATGTCGGGCTCCAGGTAAGGCTGCAACAGTTTTTTTCTTTGGAGGCATTTTTAAAGTATTATTTCAGTGTTTAAGTATACTTTAAAAAATTTAATTACTTTAAAACATTACTTATTTAATAATTTTTTTACTAGTTTTCCAGGAGGATCAGGTTCCTATGTCCTAATCCTACAGCATCACATGGCATCTCCCCCAAGAAGCTAGAGAGTTGTAGTGGATGATTGCTTCTCAGACTGGAGGGCTGCGACTAGTGGTATGCCTCAAGGCTTGGTACTGGATCCACTGTTGTTTGTCATCTATATCAGTGATCTGAAGATAATGTGCTAAATTGTATTAACAAGTTTGCAGATGATACAAAAATTGGAGGTGTAGTAGACAGTAGACTTTCAAAGTTTGAAGAGAGATCTAGACCAGCTATATAAAAAAAAAAGTGCTGCAAAGTGGCAGATGGAATTTAAAGCAGACAAATGTGAGGTGTTACAATTTGGAAGGACAAACCAAATGACTGGGCACTTTGGAGTGTAGTAGAACAGTAGGATCTGGGAACACGGAATCTTAATTCCCTGAAAGTGGCGTCACCGGCAGATTGATTCCTAAACTAAGTTTTTGGCACATTGGGCTTCATAAACCAAAAAATTAAAAAAAGGAGTTGGGATGTAATGGTGAAGTTGTATAAGACATTGGTGATGCCAGATTTGGGGTATTGTGTGCAATTTTGGTCACCTGACCCTGATTGAGAGGTATGGAAGAATATTAATAAGGTTGAAAGAGTGCAGAGATGTACAAGAATATTGCTGGGACTTGAAGAACTGAGTTACAGGGAAGGGTTCAACAATTAGGACTTTATTCCTCGGAGCTTAGAAGAGAAAGGGGAGATTTGATAGATGTATACAAAATTATATGGACATAGATCAAGTAAATGCAAGCGAGGTTTTTCCACTGAGGTTAGGTGAGTTTAAAAACTAGAGGACATGGGTTAAGGGTGAAAGGGAAAAAAGTATAAAGGGAATATAAGGGGGACCTTTTTCCACGCAAATTGTTGTGGGAGTGGGGAATGAGCTGCTAGCTGAAGTGGTAAATGCATGCTCAATTTTGACATCTAAGAAAAATTTGTACATGGATGGGAGAGGTATGGAAGGATATGATCCTCGTGCAGTTCAGTGGATTCTCTCTTCAGGTGCCTTGCTATTCGGCATGAGTGATCATGTCTCTCCATCCGTCACGATCTCTGACCCTCCGAATTGTAGTTGTTGCCTCCTCTGTTCTCCTTTGGTGAAGGCTCGACCTGTAGGCTATCAGATAGAAGGAGCACCTTACACCTCCATTTGCTGAGCGATTGTGCAGCATTGATACTGCAGCATGACAAGGCAGAATAATAGTTTGGCACAGGTTAGCATCTATCTTCTATGACCCCAATGAGTCTTGCGCTCTGTCTCTGGTGCAAGTTGTCCAACATACATTAAATAAGATGGTGACTAGATACAATGCTCATTGTGTGGTGCACCAATGCCCTGTACATTTGTTGCAAGATTTCAAGATTTTTTTTATTGTCACGTACTAAAACAGATGTAATATTGCACAAAGTTGCATTTAATCTGCTGTAAGGCAGGCAAAGAAATTGTCCCACACGCCTTATAATCAGAGAAAGAGAAGCAAAAGAGAGTCCCTTAGAGTCAGAGTGTCTGTAGATTCGCCTCCAGTGCCACCACAACCTCTGCAGCCACACAGACTTCAGTCCAAACCAGTGGTTTTCAAACTGCCCCCTCAAACTCACATTCTACCTTAAGTAATCCCTATGCCATAAGTGCTCTGTGATTAGTAAAGGATTGCTTAAGGTGGGATGTGAGTGGGAAGGGAAGATTGAGAAATACTGCTCTAGACCCAATTATTACTGCAATATTTTGCTTGAGAAAACATTGGCACATATCAAGTCAATTGGTTATGATTAAAACTGTGGTTTTCAAACCTTTTCTCTCCACTCACATACAACCCTAAGCAACCCCTTGCTAATCACAGAGCATTTATGGCATCGGGAATACTTAAGTGGAATGTGAGTTTAGAGGGGCAGTTTGAAGATCATTGGTCCAAACCATCAGCAACCCAAGCTTCAGATCCAAACCTCTGACACAATCAGGAAGTCTTCAGTGCCCAAGGCCTCTCGGGAGACTCTCTTGCCCTTGGCATCTTCCAGCATCCCTGTTCCTATACCTGAAACCCCTTCAGCTAGTCACAAGCCAGACTCCAGCAGTTCGATTCTGGTGTGAGTCCCTTGACAGCAGATTTCTCTGCTTTTAAACCATATTAGGTTATGATTCCAGTTAGGTCCTTAATTATTTGCTGCCTTCTCTGTCTTATGAAAGGACATCCTGATATCTCTCTTCAGCTACATTCTGCAGTCTCTCACTGTTTAAGCAGTACTCTGCTTTTCCCCTATTACCTACCGCAATGGATAACCTCACAATCTCCATCTTATACGCAATTGCCACAGTTTTGCCCACTCACAAAACTTCTCTGTCTCTTTGCAGATTCTTTGTGCTCTCACAACTTCCCACCTGTCTTTGCCAATAATACAGCATCTGGTTTCTTTGACTAACTAATTATATAGATTATATTTAGTTGCGACACCTCACTTGTTACAACTTGCTTACCTGAACATGACTCATTTTTTCCAACTCTTTGTTTTCAGTTCATCAATTCTCATTCCATCTTCATATATTAATCACAAATGCTCTTACTATGTGGATTAACTTGTACATTAATCCAAATATACTACGTCTACTGGTTCCCCTTTAACTTTTCTTTGAAATACTCAAAAAAACCGCTTAGTTTGTCAAATATGTCTTCCCTTTCCTGAAGCCATGTTGACCCTCCTTATTAAAATATTCTGTATTGGATCCTGTTATCACTTATTTGATCTCAGCCTTGTCCCAGTGACAAATTAAGGGCTACAATCCCTTGTTACTACTGGCTGCAAGGTGGACAGCAGTGTGGACAATTCTTCATGCATTGCTCTGTGGACACTCTGGGAGCCTAGAGACAACCCTTCTGTCCACACCATTACCAGACGTTCTGTGCTTCACCAACCAATGACAGCAAACCAGGTTGTTCAGGCAAGCTTGTACATAGCCAAAACAGAAAATGCTGGCGATATTCAGGCCAGGCAGCTTTTGTGGAAAGAGAACCAGAGATGATGCTTCAGGTCAAATATTCTTCTGTCAAAATTTGGAAATATCAGAATGTTTAAAAGGAACAGACATTGTTTACTTTAGATTTCCAAGATCTGCAGCAAATTTGCATTTTTGATTCATGTTGGATTCATCATTTCAGGGATGCCACTTAAATTTTAAATTTAGACATAAAGCATGAGCCTGTGCCGCCCAATTACATCTGATTAACCAACAACCTCTGTACGTCTTGAAGGGTGGGAGGAAACTGGATTGCCTGGAGGAAACCACGCAGACACGGGGAGAATATACAAACTCCTTAGAGACAGCAGGTCTCTGGCACTTTTACAGTGTGGCACTAACCATGCATCATCTTTGATGTTTTGCACCCCTCCCTCTCAGGCAGGAATTCCTCTCCTTTGTCTTTGTTACGATTGAAATGATGGCTATTTTTCTCTCTCTATAGTTACTCCCTGATTTGCTGAGTCTCTCCAGCATTTTCAGCTTTCATTTCAGATTGGCAGGGTGGGTAGTTCATTGTTCAATGAAAATAAATTTATTCTGATGGCCATTTCTTTGTTGCAGGTCATGGCCACTGAGCCGGGAACAAGTCTAATGGAATATTTTCATTGCGGACTCTGCAACAGTCCATTGACCAGTCCGAAGCTCCTCCAGTGTCTTCATACCTTCTGTGCAAGTTGCTTGGAGCGTGAGTTCAAAGAAAATGAGATCACGTGTCCCATCTGCGAAATGGTGACCATGGAAGGTTTCTCTTCCCTGCAGGACAATATATTTTTGTCAAATTTGCAAAACAGCTTGAGAAAGAGGCAGCACATCTTTGCAAATATGGAACTGTTCTGTGCCTTGTGTGAGGGAACCACTTCTGCAGAGTTCCTGTGTCTGGAGTGTGACAAGATGCTGTGTAACAAGTGCTTCCACGTGCATCAGATGCTCATGCCAGATCACAAGAAGAAAGAGCACGCCTTGAGCACTTTGAGGAAGTTGAATTCAGATGAATTCTTGAAGATTGTGAGAAGATCGAAAGACCTCTTCTGCAGCATACATGATGATCAAAAAATTAAGTAATGGTTATCCCGTGGACTGGCTTGCTTTTTACTTTCTTGTTTATGCTTTTGTTTTTCTCTCCACATCAATCTGTGTGTAGATTAGAAAATCAAAGGAGAGTTGAAAGGGCCCCAGCATTCAGGTGGAGAATGGAAAATGGTTGTGGTTCACAGATGGGGTGAAGGTCCATTGGAGTGACCTCCAGAAGGACATGATGGCTTTAAAAGTGGGTGGTAGACATGGGGAATGGTCAACCTAATGTGGAAAGGAAGGGGTGCTGGTTACTGCTTGGAGGTTTGCTATACGCTGCAACTCTGGGCCACCAGTGCAGTGTGTGGTACATTGAATATCCCATGCTGAGGCACGATATAGGTACGTGCAATGGGCTGCTGGAGGAGGTGGTAGAGGCAGGTACTACTGCAATGTTTTAAAAAATATTGAAGTAATACGTGAATAGGATGAGTTTAGAGGGATATGGACTAAACGCAGGTGTGGGTGGGAAATTTTGGTCGGCAGGAAAGTTTGGGCCAATTTCCACTCTATGTGATTCTGTGATACCCATGGTGGACTGCGTGTGGTTCACAATAAATGTATCCTATGTTGAGGTGCTATGCGTAACACACAGTGCATGGGGTATATCCTATATTGAGGGGCTGTGTGAGATATACAGTGTGTAGTACACAGTTTGTGAATCCTTTCACCTGGTAATGTGTGTGGTTCATGGTGTTAAGTACACAGTCTATATATATCTATACATCCTGTCAACTGGATATATACAAGGTACACAGTATGCAATATGTGTATCCAGTCAGCTGGGACTGTATGGTGCATAGTTTGTGGAATGAAGCATGTGGTACGCAGCACGTGGAACACAGTGTGAGGAATGCAGCGAGTGTGGTACACAGTTTGGAACGCAATGTGTGGTACACAACATGGAACACAGCATGAGGAATGCAGTGTGTGCTACGCAATGGGTGGTATGCTGTGTGTGGAACGCAGCATGTGCGCAGCCTTTGTGGAATGTAGCATATGGATGCAGGGTGTAAAAAGCAGAATGTATGCTACGCAGCATGTGGTACACTGCTTGAGTGGTACGTAGTTCATGGTTAGCTGCGTGTGGTACGTAGTGCATGGTATGCAGCATGTGGTACACAGCACATGGTATATAGGACGTGGTATATAGTATGTGGTATGCAGCATATGGAACACAGGTGTGGTATGCAGCGCATGTGGTATGCAGTGTGTGGAATGCAGCCTGTGTGCTATGCAGCGCGTTGTACATAGGATGTGGTATGCAGCATGTGGAAAGCAGCACGTGGAATGTCGGTATGGTGCGCAGCATGTGGAACGTAGTGTATGAAATGCAATGTGTAGTATATAGTGTGTGCATACTGTTAGCTGGGGTTGCACATTCAGATAAAACCGGTGACAATCCATGACTCCCAGATGAGAAGTAAATGCAAATAATGGGTACAATAGGACAGCGGTTAGGCTACTAATATCCAGAGTGCCGGACCCATCATTCCCTGTCCAGAATTACAATTCCACCAACAGCCAGATGAAATATAGCTTGGATTTATTTTATTATAATTGAATCCATCAATTTGTTATGATGTACACTGATACTCCTCAAGCTGGAAAACCCCACCTTGTAGACCCATAGATCACTACTGCTTTGAAAAAGGCCAATTTGGTCTGTAGATTATTATTCTGCCTTGTCTCAATGATCTGTCCGTAACCATATCCCTCCATACCCCTCCCATCCATGTACCTATCCAAATTTTTCTTAAATGTCAAAATGGATCCCGTATTCACCACTTCAGTTGACAGATCGTTCTCTCTGTGTGATGAAGTTCCCCCAAATATTCCCTTTAAACATTTCTTATTTCACTCTTAACCCATGTCCTCTTGTTCTTGTCTTACCCAATTTCAGTGGAAAAAGTCCACTTGCATTTGGTCTGTCTATACTTTTCATGATTTTGTAAACCTCTATCAAATCCAGGAAATAAAATTTTAACCTGTTTAACCTTTCCCTGCAACTCATTTCCTCAAGTCCTTGTAAATCTTCTCTGCACTCTTTCAATTGTAGTGGTATCTTTCCTGTTAGGTGACTAAAACTGTACACAAAACTCAAAATTTGGCCTCGCATTGTTATGTAACTTCATGATAGCATCTTAATTTCTATACTCAATACATTGATTTATGAAGGACAATATAACAAAGGCCCTCTTTATAACCCTATCTACCTGTGACTCCACTTTTAGGGAATTACAAATCTGTGTTCCAGATACCTCTGTTCTATTGTGCTCCTCATTGCCCTAGTGTTTACCATGTATGTACCATGTTGGTTTGTCCTTCCAAAGTGCAACACCTCATATTTGAATCTTCTTGATCAACTTCCCATGTGTGATCTTGTCAAAGGCCTTACTAAATTCTATGTAGAAAACAACCATGGCCTCAACTTTTCTAGTAACATAATTGAAAAACTCTGTAAGAATGGTTAAACATTACCTATCACACACAAAGCCATGTTGGCTCTCCAAATATTTGCCTATTTGATCTCTTAGAATACCTTACAATAGCTTACCCACCACTGACATCAAGCTCACCAGCCTGTAGGTTCAGAGCAGAAGAATATTGTCTGGCACCTCACCCGTGGCCAAGGACGTTTTAAATATATCTGTCCGGACCCCTGCAATTTCTACACTAGCATCCCTCAAAGGTCCAAGGGAATTCCTCGACAGGCCCTGGGTATTTATCCGCTCTTATTTGCCTTAAGCACCTCCTCCTCTTTAATCTGTGTAGGGTCCATGACCTTACTGCTTTCCCCAATTTTTAAAAATCTGTGTCAGTTTCTAGAGCATTGCTCTCCACTCTGGTCTTTGAAGGGACCAATTGTGTACCTTGCTATGTTTTTGCTCTTAACATGTCTGTCAAAGCCCTTAGGATTTTCCTTCAACTTGTCTGCCAAAGCAACCTCATGACTTTTAGCTCTGCTTATTTCCTTGCATTTTTTATACTCCTCAACAACCTTGTTTGTTCCTTGTTGCCTATTCCTGCTGTACACATTTTTCTTTATCAGATCGTCAATATGCCTTGAAAATCAAGGTTACCTGTGCCTGTTAACTTTGCCTTTAATCCTGATAGGAACATAACCCTGTCCTTATCCATGCTCTTTAGATCCTTTCTCATTTCCCCAAAATTTGCCTTTCTCCAATTATTCCTGATCTTAATCCTTATCTATCAATATCTTGTAAAACTGGCCAGCGCCATCATGGGCTTGAGGCTTCACTCTATTAAGAACATCTTAAAGAGGTGATGCCTCTGTCCTCAAGGACCCTCACCACCCAGGCCATGTCCTTTTTCTCACTGCTACCATTAGGAAGGAATGCAGGAGTCTGATGACACACTCACTCAATGTTCCAAAAACCGTTTCTTCCCCTGTGAACGGACAATGAACCTATGGACGCTTCCTTACTTTTTCTCTTTTTTGCATGAGTTATTTTTATTTGTATTCATGGAATTGTAATTTAGCACCTTTGTTTTGCACAGTACTGCTGCCACAAAACATCACATTTTGTGACACATGTTCATGACAATAAACCTGATTCTTGAAACTAATGGCATTATGATCACTAGACCCCAAGTGTTCCCCACAAACACTTACAGTCTGTCCCCTGTCCTTTTCTTTCCCTAATAGGAGATTCAGTATTGCAATTTATCAAGTTTATACCTCTATATATCTATAATGTATATTGATTTAGAAAACTTTCCTGAATACATTTGACAAACACTAACCCATCCAGCCCTTTAACAGTATGGGAATCCCAGTCAATATGTGATAAGTTAAAATCACCTAGTTACCTGTTATCTCTCTGTCCATTTTCTCCTCCATTTCTCACTGTTCTTTGATACACCTCCATTAATGTGGTGACCCCTTTCCCATTCTTCATTTCCACCTAAATAGCCTCAATTGATGAACCCTCTGATCTGTCCTGTGTGAGCACAACTGTGAAATTTTCCATGATAAGCAATGCCACTCCTCCCCCTTTCATCCCCTACCCCTCTATCGTACCTAAAATAGAAGCCTGGAACATTGAGCTGCCAGTCTTGGCCCACCTGCAACCAAGTTTCACTAATGACCCCAATGTCATAATTCCACATCCCAGGACCAGGCAAGATTTATCGAAGGCGACTGTGGGAAATGAAGGAGGAGATTGCTGAGCCACTGGAGATGATCTGTGCATTGGCACTGGGGACAGGAGAAGTACCACAGGATTGGAGGGTTACATAAGTTGTTTCTTTGCTCAAGAAAGAGAGTAGAGAGAAAACCCAGGAAATTATGGACCAATGAGTCTCAAGTCAGTGGTGGAGAAGCAGCTGGAGAAGATCCTGAGAGACAGGATTTACAAGCATTTAGAGAGGCATAAATAACAGGGTTATTTAGAGAGGATCTCATTGAAATATTTCAATGGGGATAATCAGTACGGCTTTGTCAAGGGAAGGTCATGCCTCATGAACCTGATTGAATTTTTTGAGGATGTAACAAAGCACCTTGATGAAGGTAGAGTGATAATGTACGTATAGATTTCAGTAAGGTATTTAATAAGGCTCCCCATGGAAGACTCATTCAGAAAGTAAAGAGACATGGAATCCATGAAGACCTTGCTTTGTGGATACAGAATTGGCTCATCCACAAAAGAAAGAGGGTGGTTGTAGTTTGTTCATGTTCTGCATGGAGGTCAGTGACCAGTGGTGTTGCGCAGAGATCTGTTTTGGGGCCCTCTTTCTTTGTGATTTTTACAAATGACCTGGACAAGGAAAGTGGAAAGATGGGTGAGTTAAGTTTACAGGTGATTCAAAGTTTGGTATTGGTGTGCATAGTCTGGAGGGTTGCCATGGCACATTGAGAGGACGCAGAACTGGGAGAATTGGCAGATGGAATTTAACTGAGAAAAGTGTAATTTATTTTGGTAGGTCAAATTTAAAGGCTGAATATGAAGTTAATGTGAGGACTCTGACCAATGTGGATGAACTGAGAGGACACTCAAAGCTGCTGCACAAGAAGGCGTATGGTGTATTTGCCTTCATTAATTGTGGGATCAAGTTCAAGAGCCATGAAATAATACTGCAGTGATATAAGACCTTAATTAGACCCACTTGGAATATTGTGTTCAGATCTGGTCACCTCATTACAGGAAGGATGTAGATGCTATAAAGAAGATAAATTGAATGAACTTGAAGCAATGAAGGGTGACCTCCTAGAGATGCCCAGGATGATGAGAGGTATTGATCGTATGGATGACCAGAAGTTTTTTCCTAGAGCTGAAATGACTAACACAAGGGAGCATTCTATTGGAATTCTTTGAAGAAGTGACATGAAGGCTGGCTAAGGAAGATGCAGTGGATGTTGTATTTGGATTTTCAAAAGGCCTTTGACAAGGTGCTTTACATGAGACTACTTAACAAGCCCATGGTATAAAAGGAAACATACTAGTGTGGGCAGAGCATTGGCTGATTGGCATGAAGCAGAGTTGGAATACAGGGATCATATTCTGGATGGCTGCCAGTTACACAGGGGTCAGTGTTGAGGCCTCTTCTTTTTATGTTGTGTATTGTATTATGGAACGAATGGCTTTGTGGCCAAGTTTGCAGATGATACGAAGGGAGATGGACAAGCAGGTAGGGTTGAGGAAATGGAGGCTGCAGAAGGACTTTGATGGATTACAATGGCAGAAAGTGTATGGTCATGCAATTTGGTAGAAAAAAATAAAAAATAAATGGACAGATGACTTTTTAAATGGGGAGAAAATTGAAAATACCAGATGCAAAGGGATGTGGGGGTCCTTGTGCAAGATAGCTTGAAGAATAGAATATAAGAACAGTGATGTAATGTTGGGGTGTTATAAGGCACTGGTGAGTCCTCACTTTGAGTATTGTGAACAATTTTGGGCTCCTCATTTAAGAAAGGATGTGCTGACAATGGAGAGGGATCAGAGGATGTTCACAAAGATGATTCCTGGAATGAAAGGATTATATGAGGAGCATTTGACAGCTCGTGGCCTGTACTTGTTGAAATTTAGGATAATTGGTGTTGGGATGTGGGGGAGAGGGGGGAGGATCTCATTGAAATATTTCAAATGTTGAAAGGCATGAACAGAGTAGATTTAGAAAGGTTGTTAAGGTTGTTTCCCAGTGGGAGAGTCTAGGACAAGAGGGCACAACTTCAGGATTGAAGAGCGTCCACTTAGAACAGAAATGTGGAGGAATTTCTTCACTACATGGTGGTAAATTTGTGGAATTTGTTGTCATAGGCAAGACATTGGGTGCATTTAGGGCAGAGATTGATAAATTCTTCATTAGGCAGGGCATCAAAGATTTGAGGAGAAAGCTGGGCAGTGGGACTGAGTGAGTAAATAGATCAACTCATGATTAAATGGCAGGGCCGACTCAATGAGCTGTACAGCCTATTTCTGCTCCTTTGTCTTATGGCCTAGCTTTGTGCTTGGAGTAAATACAATGGGGATCACACAGAAAGTGGTGAGTACATGGAAATGCACTGTCAGCACCAGTGATGGAGGCAGATACAATAAGATCTTTTTAAGGGACTATTGCATAAGTATGTGGAACTGAGAAAAATTGAGGATTTTGCAGTAAGAAAATTCTAGGCAGTTGTTGGAGTAGGTTATTAGGTTGACAGAAAGGCCTGTTCTGTGCTGTAGATTTCTATGGTGGATGTGTTATTGAGGGGAACGGCCACAGAGTGGGCGTACCCTACACTGACTGCTTGTTCCCTTTCCCTGTATGTCCTGCCTCCTCAGTGTGACTGCCTCCCTGTACCTCCTGTCTATCACCCCCTTCAGGCTCCTGAATGATTGAAATTCATCCAACTCCAGTTCCCTAATACTGTCAGTAAGATCACTGGTAGCT
Organism: Narcine bancroftii; assembly: GCF_036971445.1. Taxonomy (NCBI): domain Eukaryota; kingdom Metazoa; phylum Chordata; class Chondrichthyes; order Torpediniformes; family Narcinidae; genus Narcine; species Narcine bancroftii. The sequence goes on along the minus strand of NC_091472.1, from coordinate 172,900,167 downwards.
TCCTTGATCATCCATACTTTGAAAAAGGAGCATACTCCTGTCCTGGCTACCATTCCCGCTGCTCTCTCTGTGAAATAAGATCTGTGACCCCAGCTCCCATCTACTTGTACCTGGTCTCTGAGATTGCCGAGCAAGTCATCCTGTTGAGGGGACAATTAGGTTCAGGTTGGTTTTGCCATCCTTTATGTAAAATGTAAGACTGGGGTTTTATTTGTGGAACCAAGCCCTTTGGAGGGCTGGAAAGGCAGGCTTAGATGGGAGCTTTATGCCTTTATTTGACAGTATTTCTAACTGGACTTTGTGTACAGTCTATACTGCAGTGTTTGCTCGAAGTGGCTCTGTGTACTGTGTACGATTCTGGAACACAAGGAGCACAACTGCATTACCATACAAAAGCATATTGCCTTCCAGAAGAGTGAGCTGCAGAATACACTGGCTGCAATACACACGAACCAGGAAAACTTTCTGGGTTTGCAGAATAAGCTGGAACAACTCGAGGACACGGCGAACAGGGAGAAATTCAAGGTGGAGGATCTGATCAAAGCCCGAGTCACTGCTGCCCTGCACATGGTGAAGGAAGAGGAGAGCAGGCTGCTCAGAGAGCTGGAGGACCTTCACCACTCCAAAACCCAGAAAATCCAGGAGAGTTTGACCAAGACAGCAAATGTGATAAAGAGGATGAATGTGAGCAGTGATGTAGTGTCCCAGCTGCTGCGCTATGCCACGGATCAGGAAATCCTGAAGCTGCAGGCATTGATCAAATCAGGTCTTGACAAGCTTGGTGATGAAAAGCCAACACACATGCACATGGAGTACACAGTTATCGATTTCCAGCAGAGCTGTGTATTTCCAGAAAAGTTGCTGGGTAGATTGAAGATCACCAAATGTGAGTAATAATTATACTTTTGTGTATTGCACTATGACCCCAGGATCTGTAGACTTCCCTGTTCAATTGTAATGGTTGGGAACCCATGTTTCCTGGTTGAAACGGACAGTTGCCCTGAAGTCACTGTGGGCCGAGGACACTTGTTGAGACACCTGAGTTAGTCGGAGTTGCATGGTTGGCATAGCGGTTAGTGCAGAGCCTTTACATTGCCAGCAATTGGGACTGGGGTTTGAATCCCTCGCTGTCTTTCAGGAGCTTGTATGTTCTCCCTGGGGGCTCCAGTTTCCTCCTACCATTTGAAACGAATTGGGTGTCAATAGGGCATCACGGGCTGAAATGGTCTGTTACCGTGTGTTTGTCTAAATATGTGAGGGAGGCTTGGTCAGCAATGGCTGGTGGGCTGGCTCTTGCCCGTGCACTCCCAGCAGGTTGACCTGGGAGGTCTGCTGGCATGTACTGTGACTCCTTGTGATTTCCCAAAACTTGCACTCAGTGCCGATCCCCCAGTAAATTCCCAGGCTTTAAGCTTGGTGCTACTCCCACGAAATTCCTAGAGTTTGTGCTGGGAGCTGCTCCTCGTTAAATAAAAACAACATTGCATGGATGGGTGAGGAGAATAATTGTGTCTTGACATCAGGATGTGGAGATATTGGGACCTGTTATCCTTTTTTTCCTGTTGGCTTTGTACTTTTTGGTCAAGTGACCAACCCTGAGTACTGTTTTGATTGAATGAAATAAAAGTGCTGGTTACATAAATAATTTATTCAACAAAATTATTTTTTTCAGTGAAATCTGAGTCCACTTCTGATGGACAGTCGACTAGTTCCAGTATTGCTGCATGTGATAATAAGGTGAATATACGCAATTCTGTACCAGGACTTGAAACAGTTTTAACACGGAGTTCAGAATGCTCTGACAAAACGAGTCAGGAATGGATTGACAGATGATAGTCGTGGTTTCCACCTCTGTCGGAAACAACTGTGATTGGCCAACACTAGTGTAGATTTTGAGTAGCTAAAAATCAATCTTGCAGTTGGCTCTGTTTATCACTGTTCCCTGCCATTACTCCACTTTCCCCACTGTTAATCCCTTGTTATCTCTGTTACTCTTTCTCACCAAGACCCATGCAGTTCTCCTGTCTCTGTACCAACTCTATGCCATGGGATTGCTATGGTCTGGGTGCAGGTTAATTGGGCCAGGCAGAACAGTAGTTTGGCACAGACTAGATGCGAAGGGTTGTAGAGTTCAGTGAGCTGTGAGTTAGTTATTGTTCTGTCGAACTTTCAGTGCAGTTAGTTTAGATAGACCTCTTACCTGTTAGCTTTCTCTCCCTCTCTCCTCTCCTCTTCTGAAGGGCCCAGGCCAGAAACATTGGTTACCCTTTACTTTCTTCACATTGTGCGTAACCTGCTGAGTTTCTGTAGCTCATTGCATTTGACCACACCATCTGCAGATTTTCTCGTTTAACCCTTGTGAATCAATTGCTTTCTTAAAACTTCAATTGCATTTGACTTAAGACAGAATCTTTCAGATAGAACAAGAGGGGTAGTGCAGAGGGTGAGTCTGTGGTCCTGGCCCCGAGGACCTTTGGTGTTTCCTAAGATGAACTAGGTTTGTGTTCTGCTGGTAACACCAGACACCTCAAACAATTGTTTGCTTCACAGGATGTGATCGAGACTTCAAAGTGTGATTTCAACAAAAGGAAATGTTCCATAGCTGAGGAAGCACAAACTTCCAAAAAACAGTGCCTGAACAAGGAGCCAAACACCAATGCCAAGGAAGTGTCCAATGCTAGCCAGAGCACTTCTCCTTACACAGAAAGTATCACGATCCTCACCGAGTCTGACAGCGAGGAACAGAGCACCGTGGGTAAACTTGCATTCTATATATTTTCACCTCCATTTGACATTGTAAGTAAATCCATTCCACACTTTCTACAGACATTACACTAAATTTTTTCATTCCTCCAAAAGGAATGGGCATACATTTCCACACTAGCTTCTGACAGTGGAATGCTCCCAAGTGTTGTGAACCTGGTAAATTAGCTTTGAGAAGCCAATTTCATGAGTAAGATTTCATAAAGAACAAGCAAAATAAAAAATGAGTGGGTTTCTATTTCCTTACAATGGATGAAGCTATTGAGTTTATGCAACCCCCTCTGTCCCATACTCCCATCTAATTCCTTGTAACCTGATCTCTTTCTCACCTGTTCAACAACTCCCCACATGCACACTGGATGCAACTTACAGCACCCAATGGACTGATCAAAGCATGCCTTGGAACACCTAGGGGAAAGCAATGTGGTTATGAGAATTCCATTTGGGTAGCACAGGAGGATTGGACCGGAGGATCAAGCCAGGGTATCACTGTGTCAGCTCACTGCTTTAGCTGGTGTGCTGGTTTGTGGCAAGATGCTGGTTCAGGACGTGGGAGAAACTGGTGTGGGTGAAGCCCTCATCCAATCCGTCTGATGTTGCATTGTGTGATGAACTGAAGTGTCAGCCTGCAGTGTGGTCTGAGGTCACAACTTCCTGACTCCGGCACATCTTCATCAATGAGCAAAGCTGGTTCCACTCTCACCTGAGAATGGGAAGTTTATGGGCTCAGACTCTCTGGGATTTGAGGATATAACCTGCCACAGTCACTGAGCAAGTGTGGTCTCAGATCTTGGATGGATTGGTCTGAAGCTAACGCATGGGAGCTGTTTGATGGAGAGCAGGGATTGCATCCATATCAATGCGCTTTCTCAGGAAAACTAGCAATAATGTGTTTTCTGACATTCAGCTCATTCTAGGAACCATGCAGGTTGCTAATTGATTGTTATGTATGTGTTATAAACACAGTTTGATTCTGATCTTTCCTCTCCTTTTCTGCAGTGGAACTGATACAAATAGATCCTGAAGATTCCAACTGAGATTTGGCCGAAGGTCTGTTCATACTGGATCAGAAATCCCCAGGAGCAGCATTACTACTTTGGTTAACGTTAGCTGATGTTGACTGTTTGACAAGGTGATGGAAGCAGGGTCAAAGATGATGTTCAAATGAGAACCTGTCTATTTTTCTCAATGGGGAATGTTCGCAAGGGCTGAACTAATTTGATTGATTCCTGACAGCTGGTGAAAGTTTAAAGGGGTTGTTCAGAGCTATTTGGCTGCTGTTTCTAGGACACTGCTTGCAATTTGTTACCAAATATTTCAGGCAAAGAGAACGACACCCTCTGGCTTTCAGAATGAGAGAAATGAGCAAGATGTGTCCAATAGCATTGTGCAAATTTTGCCGAATAGCACTCATAAACCTGGACCATTGATTTGATATCCTGAATTCCATCCCACCTTGTCTGGGAATTAAAATTCAAACAATTAAATAAATGTTGGATTTGAACAACAACGTAAGGATATACAGTGAAATCCCCATTATCCGGCACCCACAGGGATTGTGGATGCTGGAAATGCAAATTTTCTGCTCGACTGAGATTCACTCTTCCAATGCAGACTAATTCACCTGCACTAAGAATACACTGTTAAAAAGACAAAAGACACTGCAAAATGTAAAGTCATGTGAAAAAAAAAAATCAATATTGTTGTCTTTAATTAAAGTTCACTTTAATCAAGTAATTCCTGTAACTTACAAAATTTAAATTCAAATCCTGGTTGTTGGTGCTGTAACAGGGTTGCGCTCTTAAACCCCTCCCCCAAGTTTACAGATAAAGCCTTACTAATATACCTAACATTATAAAAATCAGGGATAGGGAGACACTTCGAGAGAGTCACCCCAGCAGCGAATGGCATCAGCCGGCTTTTCATCCTAGTGTCCTCGGCACAACCTGGTTCACCTCCACACAAGTGTCCTGGTCAGGCCCTCGGTATGACCCAACTCACTTCCATGCAAGCATCCTGGTCGAGCCCTTGAAACACCTTGCTTGCGCTGACAACTCAACTCACCTCCACGCAAGTGGCATCAGTGAAAAGAATGAGCATGCATTGAGGGGCATTGCTAGTTCAGGGGGAAAACCTGCTCGTATCCAACTAAGTGCTCCCCCATGGGGTCCATCTGGCCCAGTCTTATTTATTCGAATCTTTTATTTATTTATTTCCTCGTTTTTTTTTTAAAAAGGCAGTTATTTTCAGTTTTCAGTTGCTTGATTGGGGATTTTACTGTAACAAAACTCCTATCAATTTACTGCATTGATATTAAAATTCCATATGGTCACAAATGCTCTTCAACTAAACACGGCTCCAGCTCCCACCAATGACAGTGTCGCTTAATTGTTCTCTAGGGCTATAGAGGTTAACAGCACAAAGCAGACTCTTTGGTCCAACTCATCCATGAAAACCAAGGTGGCATTCAGGACAACTGCTGTTTTGTCTAAGTGTCTTTTGAACGTAAAATTGTACCTACTTATACAACTTTCTCTGGCATCTCATTCCAGATAGGACCAGCCTCTCAATGAAAAAGGTATCTCCCAGGTCCCTCTTAATTCTCTCCCCTTGAATCCAAGCCCTCTAGTTTTAGTATTGTCAACTCTGAGAAAAAAAGATGAGCAATCACTGTATCCAAGCCCCTCATGATTTCACATACCTCCCCCCATGCTCCAAAGAAGAAAGACAGCCTCTCCTTATAAATCAAGCTCTTAATTCCTAGTAGCATCTTGGCAGATCTCTTCTGTATCTTTTTCAACTTAGTGACATTGTCCTATTGCCGGACGATCTGAACTGCATACATGCATAAGTGTAGTTCCACCAATACCTTGTACAGCTGTTAAATTATGTCCTGACTTTTGTACTAAGTAAACAGAACATATCAGATACCTTCTTCACCACCCTGATCATCTGAGTTTCCACTTTCAGGGATCTATGTTTCTGTTCCCCTAGGTTGCTGCCTTCCATAACTCTCCAGGGTCCTCTCCCATACACCGTGTAAATTCTGCCTGAGTTTGACATCTAAAGTGAAAAATCTCACCAATTCCATTGGCCACTCCTTGGCCCACCTTCACAAATGATCTAGACCCAATTACAGATGTATATCTCTCCTTTCCTCACTGACCAATATACCACTCTACTCACTGACCAATGGTCATTGGCCTTAAATCAGAGATGCGACCCTCCTCTACCCTCTGATTCCTTCCTCCAATCGAATTATTTTTGAAAATTTTATTTAATTATTTGTCTCATTACAGAAAAAAAAATGAATAAAACATTAATCAGATGTCCATATCCAATGATACAAAAAACTTTTATATTTTTCTCCTCATCGACCCTCCCACCAAAAAGAAAAGAAACACCTACCATTTAATATACAATAATATTAGCATAAACAATTATTAATTGTTATTAAAATTACTGATTAAGAGGAGTGGATAAGGTAGAAGAGGTGGATGGAAAATTTTTCATAAAATCCATATATGGTTTCCAAATACTATAAAAATTTTTCACTCTATTCTTTAAATTATATATAATTTTTTCCAAAGGTATACAATTTCACATCTCATTATACCATCTACTTAACACTTCTCTATCGTCTTTCCATGATATTGCTATACATTTCTTTGCAGTTGCTATTGCAATACATAAACATTTTTCTTGATACTTGTCCAATTTCAATTTTGTATCCTTTTCATATATATCCCCAAGTAAAAATATTCTTGGATCCTTTGGTATCTATCTTCATAATTTTTCCTAATAATAAACTCAGTTCATTCCAAAACTTTTTCATAGGACCACACCAAAATGCAAAAATATCCCTATTTCTTTCACACATTGAAAACATTTATTTGAATAATTAGAATTATATGGAGTATAATTAAATTGATGAAGAAAATTATATGCAACCATTTGATATCTAACATTTACTGTATTCATAACACTTTCATAACATAATTTTGACCAAATCTCCTCCTGAATGTGAATATTTCAATCTTTGATTTATATAAATCTTTTTTCTTTGTCATCTCTTGTAATATATTCATAATAAATTTTTTTAACAGCAAATGTATCTGTTATATCTTCAAATTGACTTTATTTAGGGAGTCTCAAATCTACTCTCAGTCTCTTTTTCAAAAAATAATTGATAATATGCAAAAATCATATTATTATATGCATATCATATTAATCTTTTAATTGATCAAAAGTTAATAAAAATATCCTAAAAATAATCTTTTATTCTCTGTATACCTTTACTATACCAATTGTCAAATAAAGAGTTATTCAAAGTTAAAGGAAGATGTTGATTTTGTTTTAACAACATTTTTGGTAATTGATAATTTTTAATTCCTCTCTCAATATGAATTCTATTCCATATTTTTAATATATGCTTTAACACTGAAAAACCTTTAATTACTTTAAACAACTCACTATTACACTTATACAAAATTATCTCCAGAATAGTTTCACCAATTTTATTCATTTCTATTTGAATCCAAGCTGGTTTTTCATCCCGTTGATAACAGGAGGACAAAAATCTTAATTGAGCTGCTTTCAAATAATTCTTAAAAGTTGGTAGTCTTAGTCCACCCTGATCAAATTTCCACATTAATTTTTCTAAACCAATTCTTGATATCTTCCCAAAAAATCCACGTTTTTATTTTATTCAAATTTTGAAAAAAAAAAGAATTCTGGTACATGGATGGGCAATGATTGAAATAAATATTGCATTCTTGGAAAAATTATTTCTTCTTTGGCTTGGCTTCGCGGACGAAGATTTATGGAGGGGGTAAAAAGTCCACGTCAGCTGCAGGCTCGTTTGTGGCTGACCAGTCCGATGCGGGACAGGCAGACACGATTGCAGCGGTTGCAAGGGAAAATTGGTTGGTTGGGGTTGGGTGTTGGGTTTTTCCTCCTTTGCCTTTTGTCAGTGAGGTGGGCTCTGCGGTCTTCTTCAAAGGAGGCTGCTGCCCGCCAAACTGTGAGGCGCCAAGATGCACGGTTTGAGGCGTTATCAGCCCACTGGCGGTGGTAAAAGTTGGTAGTCTTAGTCCACCCTGATCAAATTTCCACATTAATTTTTCTAAACCAATTCTTGATATCTTCCCAAAAAATCCACGTTTTTATTTTATTCAAATTTTGAAAAAAAAAGAATTCTGGTACATGGATGGGCAATGATTGAAATAAATATTGCATTCTTGGAAAAATTATAATTTTAATACAATTCACGCATCCTATTAATGTTATTGGTTAATCTTTCCATCTTTTCAAATGCTCTTCCAATTTTTTTTAGCAATGGTACATAATTTAACTTAAACAAATTACTTGTATTTCGTTTCATTTTTCCATTTAAATTTTGTCAGTCTTTTACATTGAGAGTAATCCATATCCACCATGAGCATTACTTCACTTTTATCAACATTGACTTTATAACCCGATAGTAACCCATATTCTTTTAATCTCTCATTCAACTTATTTAAAGATATTTCTGGTCTCGTTAAATATCATCAGCAAATAACAAGAATGACGACAATCTTCATATAAACAAGAAAAATAAAGTATAAGTAAGAACTAAGAAGGGGAAGAAAGGAAGTAAGGGGGAATTAAGAGGGTGAGCTTTGTTACATGTGAAGATAAAAGTCTTCTGGAGGGGGCTGGGTGGGAGAGAATAACAGTCACTGTGAAATCAGTTGACGCTTGCGAGCGGGTTCGCAATCCAAATGGAGAGGGGAGTTGTGGTTGCCCGACAAGGGGTAACTCAGAGAGGGAGGGGGGACATTTGGGGTTAAGGGAATTTTAGATGTGGGAATAGTGGAAATATATTATGTTTTAAAAGTTGTCTTACAGTGTGTTCAAAAAAGGAAAATCGAAATGGATAAGGCGGAAAGGTGGTGATGAGGAAGCGGAAATGAGAGGTAAACAAAGTATGAAATGGCCATGTTGAACTATATGACTATAAATATTAACAGAATACATAACCAAATCAAAAGGAAGAGGCTGTTAAATTTACTGAAGAAAGAAAAAAAATTGATATAGCATTCGTGCAGGAAACACATCTAACTGAAGTGGAACACAAGAAATTAAGGAGAGACTGGGTAGGGCACGTAACGGCAGCATCATATAATTCAAAAGCCAGAGGAGTAGCTATATTAATCAATAAAAATGTACCAATCAAAATAGAGGAGGAAATAATAGATCCAGCAGGGAGGTATGTAATGATAAAGTGTCAGATATAATCAGAATTTTGGAATTTGCTCAATGTATATGCACCTAATGAAGAGAATCAAAAGTTTATGCAAGATATTTTTTGAAGATTGTAGATACACAGGGGAGTATACTGATAGGAGGGGACTTTAATCTTAATTTGGACTCAAAGATAGATAAAACTGGAAAAAAGACTAGCTCAAAGAACAAAGTAACCAAATTTATGGTTAAATCAATGCAGGAAATGCAACTTTTATATTTATGGAGGAGACAACACCCAAAGGAGAAGGAATACTCATATTATTCAGGTAGACATAAAACATACTCAAGGATAGACCTATTCCTGTTGTCAGCCCACATCCAAGGCCGAGTTAGGAAAATGGAATATAAAGCTAGATTGTTATCGGATCACTCACCCCTGTTATTGGCAATAGAGCTGGAGGACATCCCACCGAGAACGTATAGATGGAGATTAAACTCCATGCTACTTAAAAGACAGGATTTTAGAGAATTCATTGAGCACCAAATTAAAATGTACTTTGAAATAAATACAGAATCAGTGAAAGATAAATTTATACTATGGGATGAAATGAAAGCGTTTATCAGAGGGCAGATAATAAGTTATGTAACTAAGATGAAGAAGGACTACAATCGGGAAATAGAACAGCTGGAAAGGGAAATAGCAAGTACAGAAAATGAATTAGCAAAAAGGGAAGATACAACAAAAAGAGAATTGGCAGACAAAAAAATAAAATATGAAACATTACAAACATACAAGGTGGAGAAGAACACAATGAAAACAAAACAGAAGTATTATGAGCTAGGAGAAAAAACGCACAAAATACTAGCTTGGCAGCTTAAGACAGAACAAATTAAAAGAACGGTATTGGCATCAAGGAAAAAGAAATTACATATAACCCAACGGAGATCAATGAAAGCTTCAAGGAATTCTACGAGCAACTATATCGAACTGAGAACGAAGGAAAAGAAGACAAAATAGATGAGTTTCTAGCTAAAATTGAACTACTGAAATTTCAAGAGGAGGAGCAAAATAAATTAATAAAATCATTTGAAATAAAGGAAATACGGATATATTAAAAAAAACTACCGAACAATAAAACGCCAGGAGAGGATGGACTCCCAATAGAATTCTATAAAACATTTAAAGACTTATTAATTCCTCCTCTCCTGGAAGTAATGAACCAGATTGAAGAAACACAAAACATGCCAGATTCATGCAAAACAGCAATAATTACAGTAATACCAAAGACAGGGAAAGATCCACTAACACCAGCATCGTATAGACCAATATCTCTCATAAGATAATAGCTAAACTATTAGCAAATAGGTTGGCTGACTGTGTACCAAAAATAGTAAAACTAGATCAAACTGGATTTATTAAGAAAAGACGAACAACGGACAATATCTGTAAGTTCATTAACTTAATCCATGCAGTTCAAGGAAACAAGACGCCAATAGTGGCGTTGCCTTAGTCCCAGAGAGAGCCTTTGACAGAGTAGAATGGAATTATTTATTCAAAGTACTACAGAGGTTCAACCTACCAGAGAAATACATTAATTGGATTAAAGCATTATATAAGGGACCATTGGCGAAGGTGACAGTAAATGGATATATATCAAGCCAATTTAAATTAAGCAGATCAACTAGGCAGGGATGTCCACTTCTCCCTCACTGTTCGAATTAGCTATAGAACCACTGGCAGAACAGATAAGAACAGAAAATAAAATAAGAGGGATAAAAATAAAAGAGAAGGAATATAAAATCAGTCTATTTGCAGATGATGTCATAGTATACTTAACAGAACCATAAATATCAATAAAAGAATTACATAAGAAATTGAAGGAATATGGAGAAGTATCGGGGTACAAGATCAACGCAAATAAAAGTGAAGCAATGCCAATGAATAATGCGGATTTCACAAAGTTTAAGAAAGAATCACCATTTAAATGGCAAACACAAGCAATCCGATACTGAGGTGTACAACTAGATAATAATCTAGGCCATCTATACAAACTAAATTATCAGCCATTAATGAAGAAATTACAAGACGACTTAGAACATTGGAAAGACTTACCACTAACACTGATAGGAAGGGTAAATTGCATTAAAATGAATATCTTCCCAAGGATACAATACCTATTCCAATCATTACCAATTCATCTAACAGAGAAATTCTTTAAGGAGCTAAAGAAAATAATAAGGAAATTCTTATGGAAAGGGGGGAAATTGAGGATAGCGCTAGATAAATTAACAGAATGGTATAAACAAGGGGGCTTACAGCTACCAAACTTTAAGAATTATTATAGAGCTGCACAATTAAGATACCTATCAGATTTTTATCAAACAAGGGAAAAACCAGATTGGACAAGATTAGAGCTAGATAAAATAGGGGAGAAGGTACCTAAACATATACTATATAAGTGGGATGAAAAGCTGGTGCAACATAGGAATTCACCAGTACTGCACCATCTGCTCAACATTTGGAAGAAGATTCATGTAGAAAGGAATAAAACAAATGATCAACTACCAAAATTAATATTGACGCAAAATCAACTAATCCCTTTCACAATAGATAACCTTTCCTTTAGAGAATGGGAGCGAAAAGGGATCAAAAGAATAGAATTTTCAGGAAATAACTTATTATTTTTTGAACAAATGAAGGACAAATATGGTATAACTCATGGTACAATGTTTGCATACCACGAACTGAAAACCTACTTGAAGGACAAATTGGGAAGCAGGCTGAGGTTACCAGAAGGAAGCAATTTTGAATATGTGATTACAGACTCAATGATAATTAAAAAGATTTATAACAAACATGTACATCAAACTGCAAGAGAAAGAGAACGAGGAAACAAGCTGTAAACCCAAATAAAAATGGGAACAAGATCTAAACATAAAAATAAAGAATGAAACATGGGAAAAGCTATGCTCCGGAACTATGAGAAAAACAATAAACACGAGATTACGCATGATACACAGGCTATACACCATGCCCCAAAAGTTAAATAAATGGGACCCAACAGTATCAGACAGATGTTTTCGCTGTAAGAAGGAAACGGGAACAACAGTACATACAATTTGGGCATGTGAGAAAGTGGAAAAGTTTTGGGAAGATCTAAACCAGGTATTAAATAAAATCACAAAAAACAACATTCCAAAAAATCCAGAGATCTTTCTTCTAAGTAATATAAGAAGTATAGAACTTGGACTCGATTTGGATGGAGCACAAAAAAGATTTATTATGATAGCCTTAGCTGTAGCAAAAAAATGTATTATGTCAACCTGGAAATTAGAAGATAGCCTGAGAATACAGCAATGGTACATAGAAATGAATAAATGTATTCCACTGGAAAAAAATAACATATAATTTAAGAAATAACATCACGGTATTCAAACAAATTTGGGAACCGTACATGGAACACAACAGAGAAGTTCTACCGCGGACCTCCACCACCTATAATGACAGAAGGAGAAGAAGACGAAATGAACTGACCCAGTATGTAAAAGTAGATGACACAATTTTCTTGTTTATTTTCATTGTGTGATGACATTATTTAATGGGTTTAATGTATCATATATGTTGAACGTTGAGTGGGTGGGGAGGGGGGATGAAGGAGGGAAGGAAGGGAGGGGGGAAAATGACACTGTATATTCAAGAGGGAAATGTTTGTGTGTATTTTGGTCAGTATGGTTCATAGTGTGAAAAATAAAAATTAAAAAAAACATAATCAGCAAATAAAATAATTTTATGTTCCTTATTCCCTAATTCAAATCCTTTAATTTCATTATCAGTTCTAATAACTTCTACCATTACAATAGTGATTACTTTTGGAAATCACTAATGCAAATAAAAAAGATGATAATGGACAACCTTGTCTCAAAGACCTTTCAAGTAAAAAATGTTGTGAGATTTGTTTATTTGTAATCACTATAGGTTCATCATACAATGCTTTTATCCAATTTATAAAAGTATTTGGAATTCCAAAAGCATTAAGAGTCTAAAATAAAAAAATCCCATTCCAATCAATCAAATGCTTTCTCTGCATCTAATGCTACCACTACCATGGGAATCTATATATTTTGTGCTATATTTAACAAACTTAAAAATTTGACTATATTATCTGCTGCTTTCCTATTTTTAATAAAACCAGTTTGATCTAAATTTATTAATTTTGGCAAAAAATTAAACTAATCTATTAGCTAGCAGTTTTGATACAATTTTATATTCTGTATTCAATAATGGTATAGGTTTATATGAGGAAGGCTGTAAACAATCTTTGCCTTTTTTCAGAATTACAATTATTAATGCTGTTTTAAAAGATTCTGGTAAATCATGAACCTCTTTCATTTGACTTAATACTTCCATCAATACAGGTATTAATAACTCCTTAAACCCTTTATAAAATTCTGGTGGAAGACCATCTTCACCTGGCACCTTATTATTCTGTAAAGACATTAGGGTCTCATAAACTTCTATTTCTGAAAAATTCTCGGACAGTCTTAACTTTTCATCCTCCTTCAACACCAGCAATTTAACTTGTCTCAAATAATCTCTTATTTTATTATTATCTATCATAGATTCTGAATGATAAAGTTTAACATAAAAGCTTTTAAAATTGTCATTTATTTCCTGCATTTTATAAGTTATCTGTCCTGATAATTTCTTGGTTGCAATTATTGTTCTCGAAATCTGTTCTATTTTTAATTGCCATGCTAAAGCCTTATGAGCCCTTTCACACAACTCATAATATTTTTGTTATGATCTCGTTATATCTCTCTCCACTCTACAAATCTGCACAGCATTAAATCTTAATTTCTTCACTTTAATGGGGGTGTGGCAAGAAAAGAATAGGGGGCATGGCAAGATGGCGTAGAGTCTAGAAGTGTAATCTCGACCTCTCTGGCCAGACTTTTAAGTACCTGTTTTTTAACTCTTTGTTTTCAAGTTTAAATTTTTTAAATTTTAGTTTAAAGTATTAAGGAATTATTATGGCCACTAATGGTAAAAAGATTAAACCTCAAGTGCAGAAGAAGTTACATTTTCGAAGTGCTGAAGATTTGGGGCCTAGACGACTTGATACAGCCCCAGGCTCAATCTCTTCATTGTCTAAACCGCAAAGACTGCCTGTGGGAGCTGGAAAAAAATGTCTATTACTCACCAAGTGAAGGATGGTGCTGGAATTACCCATTCTCTGGAAGAAGGTGCGTGTTCCCAAGAAGTGGACCTCAATTTGGAAAGCCTTTCGATTTGAAGACGACTCCATTGTTGGAAATGCATCAGGTAGCACTTCAATCTGAAGAAATTGCTTATCTTCGTGATTTGATGAAAAAACAAGATGTGGGGGGAGACCAGCGGTGACCCCCTGAGGAAGTCGGGGTGCCGTCGCTGGGAGTCCAGATCTGCAATAAAACTTTTAAAATGCCTTCTGTTGAGTTGCAGTAGGAGCTGCAGTTACTTTGTTCTGCCACTATGTCAGAGACAGCAGAGCTGAGATTTACGGATTCACAATGTATGCAATTAAATGCAGTTATTCAACCTATGTTGACAGCTCTAATGAATGACATGGTTCAAATGAATGCGGGTATGTTCAGAATTAAATACGGTTAAAGTACGTGTGGATGCATCTTATGAAGAATTTAAAAAATTTCAGACTGCTTTTTTGAACTGTAAACAACAAGTGACTTCTAATGCAGAAAAAGTGTTGAAAGTTGAAAAATCAGTCAAAGAACTAGGAGAACGTGAGAAGGAGCTAGAGAGAAAAATAGACTACTTGGAGAATCAAAGCAGAAGGAAAAATGTGAAAATTGTTGGTTTGCCAGAAAGTATAGAAGGACAAAAAGACAAAGGAGGAAAAACCCAACACCCAACCCCAACCAACCAATTTTCCCTTGCAACCGCTGCAACCGTGTCTGCCTGTCCCGCATCGGACGTGTCAGCCACAAACGAGCCTGCAGCTGACGTGGACATTACCCCTCCATAAATCTTCATCCGCGAAGCCAAGCCAAAGAAGAAGATAGAAGGACAAGATCCTTTTAGTTTCTTTAAAGACTGGATCCCACAAATATTAAGGCAATAATTTTTTTCTGGGGGATTGGTACTGGAAAGAGCCCATAGAGCTTTAAGAAGAATACCCTCAGCTGGTCAACCACCGAGACCGGTAATAATTCGATGTTTGAGTTATTTGGACAGAGAAGCAATACTTTGACTTGCAGTGCAAAATGCGAGACAATGACAAACTCCGTTATTGATTCAGAATAGCAGAGTTTTTTTAAAATCCTGATTTGAGTCAAGAGGTTATTCAACGTCGACATCGATTCAATCCAGTTAAAGAAGTTTTGTGGTGTAAAGGTTATAAGTCTACTTTTCGCTACCCTGCAGTGTTGAAGGTGTTTTATGGAGACTATCAATTT
Source organism: Narcine bancroftii (assembly GCF_036971445.1). NCBI lineage: Eukaryota > Metazoa > Chordata > Chondrichthyes > Torpediniformes > Narcinidae > Narcine > Narcine bancroftii. The sequence goes on along the minus strand of NC_091472.1, from coordinate 172,884,723 downwards.
CGGTTTTTTGAAAATGATTTTTGCTGATTCTTTGCCAGATGTTAGAGGACAAAGACGTAGTCCACCATTATCTCCTAAAGAAAAATATGGTTGTTCTAGAAATGGAAGAAATGGTAGAAATGGGAAAACGGGAATGGAAAGTGTCTACCTCCTTCTGAAATGGGATCTCTGAGATTGGAATCTTTTGGATGAAAAGAAGAATATTCTTATTCTATTTTTTTTGTTATTATGATATTTTGATGTTATTGATTGTTTGGTTGAGGAGGGAGAGATTTGCACTAAGTTCTTTACTAGTCATCAGCCACTGGTGGGTGACCCACACCCAATTTTTGTTTAGAGGATTACTACCTTTTGATAGTTTGTTTTTTTTGGGGGGAATTTTCTTTTTTTTTTAATTATTTTTTTATTTTCATTTTAGTTAGTTTTTAATTTGTGATTTTTTTTCTATTGGAGGACCTATATACGTTAATTTGAGTTTTTATGAAAAGATATTCTTGGTATTTAGTAATAATAGTAGGTATGTCAAAGTTGAGGTTTGCTACTTTTAATGTTCGAGGATTAAACAGTCTGATTAAGCGTAAGCGAGTCTTGGCGTATATTAAGAAAATGAAAATTGATATTGCCTTTTTACAAGAAACACATTTAAATGTGAAGGAAAGCATAAAATTAAAGAGGGACTAGGTTGGGCGTGTATATTCTTCTTCATTTAATTCTAGAGCTAAAGGTGTAGCAATTTTGATACATAAAAATTTATCTTTTGAATTACAAGCAATGGAGGAAAAGGCAGGATGTATTCTTAAATTGAAATGTAAGATTTTTAGTGAATTTTGGACTTTACTTAATATTTATGCCCCAAATGCAGATGATGAAATATTTATTTCAGATGCATTTTTATGTTTGGGTCAGGCTAATGATAATATTTTAGTTGGTGGTGATTTTAATTGTGTTTTGGAACCTTTATTAGATAAATCTCCGAAGAAAGTTAAGATATCCAAGATGGCAATTTAGGTCCAAGCATTGATGAAAGATCTTAATTTAGTAGATATCTGGAGATGTCTTAATCCGACAGAGAAAGATTTTTCCTTTTATTCATTTAGACATGAATCGTTTTCAAGGATTGACTTCTTTTTAGTATCGGCACATTTACAAGGGAAAATACAACAAGCAGAATATAAAAGTAGGGTGATTTCAGATCACTCTTTGTTATATTTTACATATGAAACTTCTGAGAAAACTCAAATTGCTTATCGTTGGAGATTTAATACAATGTTGTTAAAAATATAGAATTTATTGATTTTTTGAAAAAACAAATTAATTTTTTTAAAGAAAATTCTAATTCTGTTCAAAGTAAGTTTGTATTATGGGATGCTATGAAAGCCTATTTGAGAGGACAAATAATTAGTTATACTTCTAAAATAAAAAAGAATCGATTAAATCAGAGTCTTGAATTAGAGAAACAGATTGATGTTAGAAAAGGAATTTCAGAAAGATGCTACAGAAGATCAGAAAACAGAATTATCTAGGTTGAAACTGGAATATAATACTTTGCAATCTTATCAATTTGAATGTGTTATTAATAGGATTAAACAACGGTATTATGAATGGGGAGAGTAAGCACATAAGGTATTGGTGTGGCAATTAAAGAAAGAACAGATTTTGAGGACTATTAATGCTGTTAGACGGAATTCTCTTATTACTTATCAACCTCGTGAGATTAATGATGAATTTTATTCATTTTATAAAAAGTTATATACATCTGAAGGAAAGCAAGAAACTGGATCGATTGATCATTTTTTAATCACAGTTGAATTTACCGATATTAGAAGATGCAGATATACAGGAGTTAGAAGAACCATTTACTGATTTGGAAATTAAAATGGCTCTGCTGGAAATGCCGAATGGTAAATCACCTGGTGATGATGGATTTTTGGTTGAATTTTATATGATGATTTATCTACAGTGTTTGGGGATGTATTATGTCAAGTTGGAGAACATTATGTATTACCTGAGTCTTGTTCTCGTGCTTTAATTACAGTAATTCCTAAAAAAGATAGAGATCCTTTGAAAGTATCTTCATATAGGTCAATTTCATTGTTAAATATAGATTATAAAATAATAGCTAAAATATTAATGAATAGATTGGCTAAATTTTTACCCAAGTTGATTCATATTGATCAAACAAGTTTTATAAAGAATAGATATGCTTCAGATAACATTTTGAGCATGATTAGTTTGATTAATAGATTTTGACAATCTTCAGATCACCCGATGGTGATATCCTTAGATGCAGAAAAAGCATTTGATAGAGTTGAATGGAATTTTTTGTTTAAAGTTTTGGAGAAATTTAAGTTTGGTCCTACTTTTATTGGTTGAATTAGGGCTCTATATAGTAAACTGTAGCTAGAGTATTGACAAATGGTTTGATTTCGGAATCCTTTAAGTTAACTTGATCAACTCGTCAAGGTTGTCCTTTATCACCAGCTTTGTTTGCATTCGTGATTGAACCTTTAGCACATCTGATAAGACACAGATACAAGGTATGAAAGTTTTAGATGAGGAATATAAAATTAATTTATTTGCTGACGATGTATTGGTGTATTTAATAAATCCAGCTCAGTCACTTTTGCACTTGAAGGAATGTTTAATACAATATGGATGTCTTTCTGGATATAAATTTAATTGGGAAAAAAGTGAAATATTACCAGTAAGTGAAGGAGATTATTCAGTTTATAAGAATATTATTAATTTGAAGTGGACTGATCGAATTAAATATCTGGGTATAATTTTGAATGTTAATTTTCAATCTTTATATGAATTAAATTATGCTCCGTTAATGAAAAAAATTAAAACTGATTTGATTAAATGGAAAGATTTACCTATTAATTTAATGGGTAGGATGAATACAATTAAGATGAATATCTTTCCACTTATACAATATTTGTTTCAATCTATTCCGTATTTACTTGATAATTTTTTTCGAGATTTGAATAAAATGGTTAGGGAGTTTTTATGGAGGGGTAAATTTTTGAGAGTAGCTTTGAATAAATTAACTTGGAAATATGAATTAGGGGGACTACGTTTACCACATTTTCAAAATTATTATGAAGCAGCCCAACTTAAATTTATTAGTTCATTGATGGATTTGGTACGACCTCCTGGTTGGGCTAAAATTGAGATGGCAAGTATTTCTGAATTTGAAATACATCAATTTTTGTTTAGATGGAATATAAATTTGTTACAACAATATAATGTGCCTATACTAAAACATTTAATGAAGTTATGGATAAAAAAAAAATAAAATGACAGGCTCTAGGGGTAAATTATCAGCTTTGACTCCGTTGTATAATAATCAACTTATTTATTTTTCAATACATAATCAAAGTTTACTGCATTGGAGATTTAAAGGTGTGAAAAATTTGGGAGATTGTTTTAAAGAGGGTAAGTTTTTTATCTTTTAATCAGATGAGGGAAGGTTTTGGTATTGATAAGAACTCTTTATTTCTTTATTATCAAATTTGATCTTTGGTAAAATGTATGTTTGGCAGAAATATGATTTTACCTAAAATGACTAAATTTGAGACTTTTCTTATGAAGGTACCAGAGAAGGGTTATATTTCATCTATGTATCAAATATTACAGGATGGTATGGATAAAAAGGGTTGGGATAGATCTAAAATTAAATGGGAAGCGGATATTGGTTTTATTTTTTCTGAAGATGATTGGTTAGATATCTGTTATAATAGTGTAACTAGATTAATAAATGCACATTATGCAATGATTAATTACAATTTTTTACATCAATTATATTTGACACCTGAAAAATTAAGAGAATATGGTTTTAATGAATCAGATTTGTGTTTTAGATGTGGTGATACGGTTGGAACTTTTTTCATGCTATTTGGTTATGTATACATATACAATCTTTTTGGAAGAAAATGCAACCTTTTTTTAGAATACCTGTATAAGATTAAAATAGTTTTAGATCCAACAGTATTTTTATTGGGTAGTTTTCAACCTCTGAAAGGTTTGGGATTAGATAAGTTTCAGCTTGCTTTTGTATATTTAGCTTTATCCGTAGCCAAAAAATGTATTGCTAGTACGTGGAAAGATACAAATATGATTGATATTAATAGATGGCATAATGAAATGAAATATTGTTTAATAATGGAAAAAATTACGTATGTTTTGCATGATAATTATAATTTTTTTATTAATAAGTGGTTGTTATACTCAGAATATTTACATTTCAATTTATATTGATTAGATATTAATATGTATATTTAATTTTTTCTTTAATATTCTTTCTTTTTTCTTTCTTTATGGCTCTCCTTAGGAGAGTTGGCTGAAGGGGGGAGGGGCTCTATTCTTTTTTTTTCTATATATAAAAAAAATTCATGTTTATGTTTAATTGCTGCATATGTTATATATTAATTGTTTTTTGAATGAATAAAGTTTTTTAAAAACTAACAATTTTCTCCTCATCTTTATGTACTTGAATTCCTTCTCCAATTTAATTATTTCTTTATCAAATTGAATTATTTCTTTCATGTATTCTTTCTTTATATTTGAAGTTTAATTTATTATTTGACCTCTCATTTATGCCTAGATAGAATCCCATAATACTAACTTACTCACAACTGAATCTTTAATAGTGTATAAGAAAATTATCTGTTGCCTTATATAATCACAACATTCCCTTTTTTTTTAACAATGTTGTATTTAACCTCCATCTATAACCTATCTTTTTTTCTTCCAATGAAATAGACAAAATTAAAGGTGAATGACCTGATAAACTCGCGCTTGATATTCCACTCTTAATACTCTCTATTGAAATTGTGCAGAAATTAAAAACATATCTATCTGTGAATATGTTTTAAATCAAAAAGAATAATCTTTTTCATTTGGGTGTTTTTTTCTCCAAATATCCACATCTTTCATCAAATCTGTTATCATCTTTGCTACCTTATTTTTCACCATTCTATCTCCTGATCGATCTAATTTAGGGTCCAAAGCAAATTAAAATCCCCTCTCAATATAACTTTTCCCTTGGCATTTGATAAATCCATGAAGACATCTTGCATAAATTTGAGGTCCATTGTTCTGAATAAATTGGCAATTTATGATGGTATTACTCTCCCTACCCAATCCCTTTTTAATTTCTGATGTTCCTTTTCCGTCAAATGTGTCTCCTGTAAAAAAAAACTGTTTTACTAATAAAATTCAATTTATCAGTCATCTAATCTTTCATAAAATCCAATAACTGTCCAACTTTTCATCTCCACTTCTCCCACATCCAAAAATACGAACTAAATACTTCATAATACAATTGTTAAATTTATGTGTGTTAATGAGAAAAAAGAAAACAAAGAAAAAAACAGAAACCCTACCCCCCCTCCCACAAAGGCATACATTATAATATGCATCTTTACACCCCTGGTCTGTAGTTGTGATCAAAAACCAACACCCACTCACTAGATTCTGAGGAGGCCAGGCTCATTCTCCCACCTAACTCCCCTGAAATATTACACCTCAAACCTACTCAAACTTGAAAAGATCAATTCATTTTTTACACAGATCTATTGGGTAAAAACTGCTCCCAATATTCCCTCCTTTAAATTTGTATAATTTCATTGTACATCCCCAACTGCAATCTTTCTGCTTCCTCTCTCTTCAGATTTCTCCCAGTTCTCATCTCATTTTCTCAGGCAACGAATCTGCAAACACTTTCGCTTCATTGGGTTCTGTAAAAAATCTGTTTTTGCCCTCAGGAACAAAACCTTTTAACACTGCTGGGTACCTTAAAACAAAAGTGTCACTTTTTTTCCATAGCACATTTTTAACAGCATTAAATTCTTTTCTTTTTTCAACAAATCAAAACTTCTATCAGGGTGAAAGAAAATCTTATTATCATTATAAATCAATGGCGATTGTCTCTCCTTCGCTTACTTTGCAATCAGCTTCAAGATCTTCTCCCTCACTTCATAATGAAACAACTTGACCAGAATTGAACGTGACTTCTGATCTGGTTGTGGCTTAGGTCGTAATGCTCGATGAGCTCTTTTAATCTCAATATTTCCTTGAAATATTGACCCCAAAAGTTTGTGGAATCCAACATTAGCCGCTTTCAGGTGGAATCGCTGGGAGAATGCGGCTCTGGAGCTGGCTGCGGGTGTCTGCGAAGTGACGTTTAGGTGGCAGCACTGAAGGCACTGTTGTGGCAGCTGAAAGGCCTGCAGCAGAGAGATGCCCCGTGGAGCAAACACCGGCTCCTGTCAACTGTGGTCACTGTCGTGACATCATTTGCAGCACATCGAGGCTGAAGCTGTAAGGATCATGGTGGGCCCAGAGCAGAGAAGAGAAATGCTTTGGATGTTGGAATCCTGTGTCAGCATTCAGGACCAGATACATGAAATCCTTGGTAAGACTATGAAATATGTTGAAGTTCTTCTTAGCTCCAAGAGATAAGAACATCGCATAACTGAGATCAGGCAACAGTTCCTGCAAATGTTGTGGGCGAGAGGCGGCAATTAGAGGTGGAAACTATTGCAGAGTGTAGGTGTCGCAGACGGAGGCGAATGCTGCTTGTCAGTCAATTGGCCGTGATAACAAATAGGTCTCTCTGGAGGTTTGACAGATCCCAGGGGACTGCGTTCTGGAATAATGTCCTCACCAAATTTGATGATGACAAGAGGAGGAGACACTTCCATATGATGTGGAGCACCTTCAACTTTGTGCTGGAACTCATAGAACCTCACCTGCAGCTTCATAGACCAGATGCGCAGCAGCCATTGGAGCTGGGATTTCGACTGGCTGTGGCCATGTGGTAGTATGCCACTCCTTGTGAGTATCGATCCTTCAGTGCAATCTTTGGAATAGGCATCAGCATTGCCTATTGCGGCAGGTGACAGGAGCCTTGAAAGGTGTCCTCGGTAAGCGTTTCATCTCCCTGCCAAGTGGAACACGCCTCCAGGAGACAATTGACGGTTTTGCGGAAAGGGGCTACCCAATGTGTGCTGGTGCCATCGATGGGTCACATATTCCCATTATTTCCCCCGTTGTGGACCCTGCGGCATATTACAATCACAAGGGGTGGCACTCGGTGGTTCTGCAGGCGGTTGTCCACAAGTTTTGGTGAGTTAGAGCCATTTAAGTTTGTCAACTCGTGTGCCAATGTCCATAAGTATACTTTCTATGTTGCAGCTTCTCAGACCTGTTTGTGGGTTGACCTGGCTGTACGCATGATGCACACCTGCTTGCCAACTCTCCTCTGTACAGGAAGGTGGAGGACCAGGCCGGATACCTCTTCCCACGTGACGTGAATGATAACCCTTCAAAACTCCTCGTGCTGACTTTGTTCATGCCCCATGTGTAAATGGGCAGGTTGACAAACTAACGGCATTTCAGCACTTTTGTGCCCACTGGTGTCCAAATATGTTGATGGAGTGGAGGTCCCAACTCATCTTGTGGGCGATGCGGCATACCCCCTCAGAACCTGGCTGATGAATGGGTTCACACAGCATCGAGTACTGGTTGCAGACAAGTGAAGATTCAACAAGGCGCTGAATTCCGCAAGGATAGTGGTGAAACATGCCTTTGGCCATCTAAAGGGCCGCTGGCGATGCTTGTCCAAGAGTCTTGATGTTGATGCCACTTTTGTCCCAGATGTTGCGTTTGCCTGCTACGTATTGCACAATATATGTGAGCTCAACAAGGAGAACTTTTTGCCAGAGTGGGCATTGATTTGAGCAGATTCCCCTGCACCCAGTAGCCAGGATTGCAATGATCCCCAACCCCATCACCTCTAGGCCATCTGTTCTGTGATTATGTCCATCCTGTAGGGGTGTAAATCTGAGGGGTGGCCCGTGCTACTCGGGTATATCCCTCCCGGCCACCAACCCAACTCCCACCAACTCCACCCCCCAACCCCAAAGGCCATGACAGGAGCCTGATGCCTGGCTTCATATTTCATACTCTTTTAAACTTTAGTAAAGAACGTGTTCAGTGACACTTGTCTGGTTTCTGCCTGAGGTGGATAACATGTAATAACAATTTAACATTTTCAACTAACAAGCTGTAAACATTTGAATGGACAAAAAACAGTGCAAATCCACAACTGATCAGACCCAAATAAGAAAATGGTTAATAACTAACACCTTCACCCGGCACCATTTCATCCCACTGATGCACAGAATATTGCACATATAACAGGGTTTCATTACCAAAAATCGCAAGTGATTGAGCAGCATTGACATACACATTAACAGTGGACATACAGATCATTCTGTCAGTATTGAGAGGAGGGGGGGTGGGGGAAGAGACCCGGTGCTGGACCCCAGCATCTCATTCCTCTCCATGTGGCCATCACTGTGATGCGCTGTCGTTGAATGATATAGCAAGCCGGTGCAAGGGGGCAGGTACATGCGAGGGGATCCATAGGTCTCTTGGAACTGGGACGGGCAGGCCTCAAATTGCATGAAGATTCCCTGTCCAGTGCAGCACTGAGATGCTCCAGCGCAGATGACAAGCGAGTCACGGCCTGCACGTGCTTGTCACCTTCCGACCGGCATGCTGTCTCCTCGTCCCTCTTCAGCTCCCTGAGCAGCGCTCTCTCCTGCTCCAGAGTCACCTCTGCATGCTGGCGGTCCTTCTCTCCTTCCTCCCACTCAAGTGCGGACATCATGCTATGCAGCTCCTTGGACAGAATCTGAGCCTTTGTCAGCCTCCTGCGCTTGCATGCGTGACAGGGCACTCGGGGTCAAATCAGAAAAAGATCATCAGTATTTCAATTATGTGCTTCCCAATACACACAACCCAATCAATTCTACTATACCTGTGTCCTTTAGTGAGAGAGCCGCCTGGCTACTTCCATTTCCACTGCTGCTTTCGGGGCCATCCAAGGCCATGCCAGTGGATTCATCTCTGGTGACCTGCGCCTCCTGAGTCTGCATCTCTCCTCCTTCAAAGGTACCAGTTGCGGTCTGAGACGCCCCAGGGATGAGCTCTGGGGAATAAGGGCTCTCCGAAGCACTGGCAACGCTCAAGGGTTCTACAGAGCAGCTGGACCCCCATAGAGTGTGGCATTAATCAAAGTACTGCCTCTGCAATTATGCGTTACCACTCCTCCGGTTATGATCCAACACACCGTGGAACTTTTTATGCAGGCTCTTCAGCTTGGTCACTACCTGGGTTTTCGAGAGGACATGACCACTAGCTGAAAGTGCAATGGCCACTCTTTCATATGTGAGACCATCCTTCACTGTCCCTGTCAGCTCCCTTTCCTGGGCTTCTTGAGATAAATGCTCCAGAAGAAGTCTGATCGCAGCATCAGTTCAGTTTGACACCATGGAATCGAAATGAGCCTCCAAAGTACTGAAAAACTTAGTTGCACCAGTAATGCCGAGCCTGCACATTCTCAGGTTTTGCAAAAATCACGCCAAGCGTCTCAGGCTGATGACATTATTGCAATGACATCAGCCCGCCCCCACCCCCAGCAGCCTCTGCTGCTTTCAGTTGCCTAGGGGGAGCGCTTGGAAGCGGAAAATACACCTACCCGAGGAGGGTTGGGTAAGTACTCCTCAGGCCAGGGTTCTCCGCTTTCAGATGGCCTCCCAACAGCCATATTAGAGTATTTTAGGTAGCTTTACGTTGGGGTATTCTGGCCACCTGAAAGCGGCTTTGTAGAAATCTTCATATCTTGTCCTTCATCACCTTCTTTAAGTCCAACAATTTTTATATTATTTCTACTGAAGTTTTCTAACATATCAATTTTTTGAGTTAATTCAAGCATCAGCTTGAACCTTCTTCATTTGCTCTTTTACATGCTGAATTTCAAATTAATTACCCCTAATTTTTGCATCCATCACTTCAAATTTTTGTTCCATTTGTGATAGATTCTCTCCACCTTCTTTGTAGAACCCTTATTTTCAATTATACCCTCTACATTTTTTAAACTCCATTGTTAACTGTAGCAAGGTTTGCTGGATATACAAGATATATAAGACTCTTATTTTATTTTCTCCTGTTTTTTTTGGCCAAAACTCTGTTCAACATACATTTCTTCTTCTTGCTCCTCTTCTTGATCACTGGATCAATTAGCTATTGTCAGGGAAAACCTTGTACAGCGATGTCCAAGGTCTCCCCAGCTCCAGGTTTATCGTCACGGGCACCTATCGTCCGAAGAGCTCCAGGATCCTTCTTCAAGGTAGGCCTCTTCTTTATCTGCTTCTTTATCTTGTTCCAGTTCTTGAAAAGTAACAGTCAGTTTATCTTTCTTAGATGGCATTGTTTATTGTTCTATAGGCTATCTGATAGCTTCCTCTTCTATTTTCTTGCAGTCAGTTCAGGCTTCTTGACTTTTTAAAAAACTTTTTCGTAGAGGGTATTCAAGTCTAGCCCCATGTCATCGTGTGGCATGCCCCCTCCAATCTAATTTTGAATTCATTTGTCTTAGATGCCATATGATTTCATCTTCCATTCTAGCCTGCCATCCAGGACTTTGTCAAAGGCAACACCCAAAAAACTGCCATCATCAATCCTCTTGGTTACGTCTTCAAAAAATGATCAAGTTCGTGAGACACTATTTCCCGATCAGAAAGACATGCTGACTTTATATATAACCACATATAACCATTTACAGCACAGAAACAGGCCAGTTTGGCCCTACTACCGTGCTGAACATCTTCTCTCACCTAGTCCCACTGACCCACATTTGCCCCATAACCCTCCACACCTCTCCCGTCCATATACCTTTCCTTGAATATTAACATCAATCTTGCTTCTACCACCACTGCCAGAAGTTCATTCCACACCCCCACCACCCTCTGCGTGAAGAAATTCCCCCCTCATGTTTCCCTTAAACTTTTCCCCTTTTAATCTCAATCCATGCTCTCTTGCTCGAATCTCCCCCACTCTCAGTGGAAAAAGCCTGTCTGCATACGATAGAACAGCACCATTTCCAAACAATCGGATACTGGGTTGTCAGAGTGTTACTGATAAAGTCAAAACCTACAGGGTCCACAATGACACACTCCAGCCTTTCCAAATTCTGGTGGATCCTGTCCCACAGAATCACTTTTCCACAACTGTAATTTGACTCCTCAGCCTGTAGTTCTATGGCTTTGCTTCTGAAATGAAGTGCCTTAAAACAGACGTGCTAGTAGCCTTGTCCAGGGAGCAATTAGGAATTACATTGCTTATAAAGTCCTCTCCATGTATTTCCTGGCCAGAGACGTCACAGATTTTTCACTATGTTATTCTATAAGGGCACCAAGATCAGGAGCAATATGTTGTAAACCAGTTCAGTTTTAGTGAGTGCCTCAGCAGGTATTTTTTTGCTCTGCTCCAGTGGAAATGTGTTCAGTGCAGTTTTTGAAAAGAGGTACAAATAATGATTCAGACTGACATTTTCTCTCTTGCCTGCAAAAGGTTATGAGCATCTGTAGTGGCTTAATTGTAATCTAAGCCACTCAGGGGTGATAGGGCTTTTGTCAGCGCCATGACTCAGTCACCTGCAAGAAGGAACTCTTCTGCTCAATAGTCTCTTGAAAACATTTGGTTCCAAGTTGTTCTAATTATATATTTCCAACATTCACCGAGATTTGTTTCAGATTTACTCTTCGGGCTTATTTTGTTAGAAGGTAGTTGTCTTCCTTTGGATATGAATATTTTGCATGTCTCGCTGGGACCCTTTAATCCCTTTCTCCACTGTTACTGTGTAAGCAGAGACAGATTTTTTCACTATTCACAGTTCTCGCTGACCATTCCAGTAAGAACTCGACGAGTCAACTCATCTGCAGGAGTTCTTCCAGTGCTCTGATTTTTGTTCCAGATTTAAGCATCTCACTATTTAATTTTTACTTACAACACGGTATAAGCCGATTCCAGCCATTTAAATCAGTGCTGCCAAATTAGCTTATACCCTGGTATGCTTTGAAGGGTGGGAAGAAACCGTAGCTCCCAGAGAAAACCCATGTAGATATGGGGAGAATATACAAACTCCTTATATACAGCACTGGGTTGCTGTCATTTCTGCTAATAAGACTAAGGATAAGTATACCGAGAGAAACATGATTAGAACATTGTTTTACAGTCTTTGAATATCATTGGACATTGTGTTGCTTCTTTAAAATATCTGCTCTTTTTTCATGCAAAATTTAGCTGCAAACTATTCACATAAAGAAATTAACTGAATTTTATGTGAATTAATTATGTAATTACCATTATTTTATTCTATTTGATTCAATTCCAAAACAATAAAAGTGGTATCTTGAAACATTGTTGACTAAGGTAGAGTTGTGAAGCACAATAACAGCACCTGAACCCTGAATCCACCATGTCCGTGCTGATCTTTTGACTCATCTCCACTCATCCCATTTGCTCACGTTAGGTCCGTATCCCAGCAGGCCAAGCAGCATCAATGGGAGAAATGGAATGGTCAATGTTTTGAGCCAGAACCCTTCATCAAGACTGAGAGTGCAGAGGGGAGATGGTTGTATGATGAGGACAGGTTGGGAGGGGTTGGGCAAGGGTAGGGGATGGAGTTGGTGAACCAGCCAGTGTGAAGGATGACCGATAGTGGTGGTTGATGAGGTTGGAAGAGATGCATGTGAATCTTTTCCTCGCACAGAAGGGCTATGTCGGTCCCTGGATGGTGGTGAAGCAGGATATTATCGAGTCAGACAGGGTGAAAACAGGCCTTTCAGCCCAACTTGCCCACACTGACCAAAATATCCCACCCAAACTATTCCCACCTGCCTGGGTTTGGCCCATATCCCTCTAAACACATCCTTTCCATTTATCCATCCAATTTTTTGTTCAAATGTTACAATAGTACCTACCTTATCTACCTCTTCTTGCTCCACTAGGCTCTGTGTTAAAAAAAGTTATTTTCCTGCTAAATCTCTCTCCCCTTACCTTTAACCTGTCCTCTGGCTACCTATCCCCCAACTCTGGGCAAAAGACTTTATTCGTTCACCCGATCTATTCCTCTCCTAATATTGTACACCTCTGTGCGATCACCCCTCATCCTCCTGTACGCCAAGGAATAAAACCCTTCCTTGCTCAACCTCTGTTTGAGAGCAAGTGTTGCAAAAGCCCTCATGGCAGGAATCACAGACCCATCCTTTGCACTGCCCCTCTTTTTCTTTCTGAAGAATTCTGCAAGTTAAATTCAACTTAAACTTAAAAAAAAGCAGTTGATTCACAAGAGTTAAACAAGATTACTATATCTGCAGATGCTGGGGTCAAGTGCAATGCAAACGTGCTGGAGATATTCAGCAGGTCATGCAGCATCCATAGTAAGTGAAGGGTAACCAAAGTTTTGGGCCTGGGCCCTTCTTCAGCTATAAGCAAAAACAGGCAGACACCTGAATAAAATGGTGAGGAAGGGAGATGCTGCATCCACCAATGAATCTGTACTCCTGCCCTTTCCTCCCCTCTCCTCTTCTTCCCACCTTTTTATTCAGGCACTTGTCTGTTTTTGCTTATACCTGATGAAGGGCCTAGGCCTGAAACATTGGTTGTCCTTTACTTATAGTTGGGCCCAGGCCTGAAACATTGGTTGTCCTTGTAGTTTGTCACTATAAAAAATCTCTTTGAATGTCTTCCATTGTTCTTCAACTGTCCCACCATACAGCCTGTGTTCCCGGTCTATGCTAGCCAACTCCTCTCTTATCCCAAACTTGCTGGTTTCAGATTGAACTATTGAACCTTTAATTTGTATGAGAAATTCATTTATACTGTGGTCACTCTTTCTGAGAGATTCACTAACGACAAGATTGTCAATTAATAATACGCAAAAGCCATGTTGTATTTGACTGTATAACTGACAGCAAATTGTAGGACTATGAAGTAGAAGTAGGACGACCGGTTGTGGAAGAATCAGGTATGCAGGTACGTCCAGAATAGAGAACAGCACTCAGTGGTGGTGAGGGGTAAGTGTTTCCCTGGCTATGGCACTGGCAGAGCAGTTCCAACTGCATAGGAGATTATGGTTAACAAAGAGGGCCACTGAGCCACCGCCCTGTGTGGGCCCATGAGGTACCAGAGTAGTGCTCTGGTGAGTTTCGGCAGCACTGCACCCCTGCACAAAAGCAATGGAGAAACTCAGCAGGTCATGTAGCAACTGTAGGAAGTAAACGGAAACCAATATTTCGGGACTGAGCCTTCAGTTAAGGAATGAGCAGAAAATAGGCAGGCATCTGAATAAAAATATACCTGTCTCATTGATCTATGATAGCATTTCCCTTAATGGTTCAGTGACTGGCTGTTTCAGAAAGCTGTCGTTGGATGCATTCTGTGAAGTCCTCCTCATGACTGCTTCAACCAACTGCAAGTTGCAATGCAGGAAGGAGATGGGAAATCTAGTGGCATGGTGCTGTGATAACAACCTCTCTTTTAACCTCAATAAGAAGGAGATAATTGTTAATTTCAGGAAAGGTGGCAGAGACCATACCCCTGTCCACATCAATGGAGCTGAAGTGGAAAGAGTTCTTTGGAATAACCATCTCCAATGACCTGACCCAGACCAAGGACAATTAAGAAAGTGTACCAATGCCTCTATTTTCTCAGAAGGAAGTCCTTCAATAATTTTCACAGGTGCACAATTGAAAGCTTACTTGCTGGATGCATCATAGCATGCATGGTACAGGAGCTGCTCTGCTCAGGTTAGGGAAAATCTACAGAGGTTGTGAATGCAGCTCAGAACATAACACAAACATCCCTCACTTCCATGGACTCCAACCAAATCTCCTGCTGCTTAGGAAATGACTGCAGGACCAATCATCATGACATTAGTGGTTGGGAAGATGTTGGTTATGGAATAATTGGCAGACACATGTCAGGATAGGCCAAAGCCAGAGGGTGGTAAATCTGTGGAATTTGTGCCATAGGTTGTTGTGAAGGCCATCATCCAGATCATTAACATATAAAGTGAAAAGAAGCAGACCCAACACAGCTAGCCAGTCAAAAAAAAACCTTTATCACCCCAGAATGGTAGTGAGGGAGGAGGTGTGGATGCAAGTGTAGTACCTCCTGCAGTGACAAGGGGCCAATTGATGCAAAGGGAAGAGTGGACAATTGCAATGAACTGAGATTTACTGGTGGTGTATTAAACTAATGGCTGGCTCTGTCCCCATCTACCCACAAATAACCCTGGTTTCCCGCCTAAACCTTGAGCCCCTCTGAAGAGCACTATTAGATCCTACCCTCAGTTATAAGCTTAAAAGAATTGTATGTTCTCCCTCCAGTCATGAGTGCTTTTATTCACACCACAATTTTATTAGCTTATTCCCTAAATGATGGAAGTGCTATTCAAGCCAGGTATTCTACCAATAGACCCTCGGTCCACCGACGCAGCTGAGGAGTTCACGTACTGGCTTGACTGCTTCTAGGCCTACCTGAACACGACCAGAGATGCCTTCCACACCGATGAACTCAGGAGGTCCGCACTCATTTCGAGGGTAGGAATGAAAGGGTATGCAGTCATCAGGGACTGCACTACAAATGATGCTGCCATCGAGGATTTGAAATCGCAAAACGAGGTCCTAGCAAGGCATGGATTCGCTCTACATCGCCAACGGCCAGGCGAGACCATCGATGACTACCTGTTGGATCTGTGGACACTTGCCAAGAGTGCAGGTACGAGCGGCTACAGGCAGCGTTTGTGAAGAAGAACAGATCCAGGACACTCTAGTCGCGGGGTCCGCTCGAGATACATGAGACAGATTTCTGCTCGAGTCGGGTAAGGACCTGGCCATGTTGAACCAGTCAAATCATTGGAAAGGGCCAAGCTTGAGAATGACGACCTCAAAGAGAGTGAGCTCACTCACCCAGGTGACCCCTTCCAAGGACAGGACTGGCTATTCCCACTACCCCAGTCCTAATGGCTGCCGCTTCCCATGCTAGTGAGAGCTCCCGCACTAGGGAGTGCGTTTTCTGCGGCAAGAGCCAGCATCCCCGATTGCGTTGCCCGGTTAAATACTCAGTGTGTTCCATCTGTGGCAAGAAAGGACATTGGGCGAGGGTTTGCCATGCGAGGGGAAACCCGGGGAAGTCTGCAGCGTGCACTGCTCCCAGATCCCACTCCAGCCCCAAGCCATCTGCCCCAAATTCACCCGAACCCACTTGCTGTACTACACGCCGACGGAAGGTGGCAGTGAGGATACAGTGCGAAAAGGCTTGGCGGCCATTTGCCGTGAATCAAATTCAAACTCGGTGCCATCATTCTCAGTGGAGGAAGGTGGGTGGCCATCTTTCTGCGCCACGAGGTTGATGCTATCTTACCCAGGATAATGGGGGCCACTCAAGAGTATGGAGTCTCTGGCTCCTTGCCTCGATGGTTCGAGATCAGAACAGACCTCACTAGCTCAGTAACTCCATAGTGACTGTGAAGGTAAACAGACATTCATTCCACTAAATACCTAATCAACACAGACTCCACTGAAAGCTTCATAGACTCACGGACTGTGCAAGAGTACAACCTAAAGATGTATCCTTCCAATTATCGCATATTCCTTGCATCTCAGTTGCACTCGTATTCAAGAACATTGTATAGTACATTTGTCATTTGAAGGGGGGAATTTTGTAAGATATGCCTATATGTACTTGATGGATTGTGTGCTCCAGTGCTGTTGGGTCTGAACTTCCTGTGTCAGCTTAAAAGGGTGACCTTGGAGTATTCTGGTCCCTTCCCCCTTAACGGTTCAGAACAGAGGGCCTCTAAAATTGAACCCACATGCAGCCTCTCCACACTGAATATCAATCCCCCCACCCCACCTCTCTTCCCGAATTTGTCCTCTGACTGCAAACCTATTGCTACCAAGAGCAGAAGGTAAATCACAGCTGACCGAGATTTCATACAGCCTGAGACACAATGTCTGGTTGATGAAGGTATCATTGATCCTAGCACCAGCCCATGGAGAGTGCAAGTGGGAGCGGTAAAAGGGGAAAACAAGTCCAGGCTAATAATTGTCTATACCCAAACCATTAAAAGTGGAAAACAAGTCCAGGCTAGTAATTGACTATAGCCATACCATTAATCGGTACATGCTCCTGGACTCATACCTACCTCCTCCCTCGAATTTCAGACATGGTAAATGATATTGCACAGTATTGGGTCTATTTGACCATCAACCTGAAAGCTGCTCATCACCAACTGCCAATCCACTCCGAGGACCGTCCATATATGGCAATTGAGGCTAACGGTCGTCTCTACCATGTCCAGAGGGTCCCTTTTGGTATTACTAATGGGGTTTCTATCTTCCAGAGGCAGATGGACAGAATGATGGATGAGTATGCTTTGAAGGCTACCTTCCCCTACCTCAATAATGTCACCATCTGTGGCCATACATTGGAAGACCATGATGCCAACCTCCAGAGCTTTTTCCACGCGGCAAAAGCCCTGAACCTTACTTATAACTCTAGCAAGTGCATGTTCAGGACTAAATGTCTGTCTATCCTCAGCTAAGTGGTGGAGAACGGCATCATTGGCCCTCAATCCCGATAAGATGTGCCCCCTGTTGGAGCTCCCTGTTTTCAGGACCATGAAGGCTTTGAGGAGATGCCTGGTGTTATTCCCATATTACGCCCAGTGGATCCCTCAATACGCTGATGAGGTTCACCCTCTTTTAAAAGCCACTATTTTTCCCCTCTTGGCTGATGCCCAAATGGCCTTTAACTAACTCCGAAATCACATTGTAAAAGCTGCCATGCATGCGGTGGATGAGAATGTATCTTTCCAAGTGCAAAGTGACACTTCGGACGTAGCCCTGGCCATACCCTCAACCAGGCGGGCAGGCTGGTTGCATTTTTTTCTCAGACTTTGCAAGGCCATGAGCTCTGGATCCCCTCTTGAAAATGAGGCTCAAGCCATTGTAGAAGATGAGGCCTTGGAGACACTACTTGGCTGGTAGGAAATTTATGCTCCTCACTGACCAACACTCTGTTGCATTCATGTTTAATAATGACATTGCCTATTGGCCAGGAGCCCTTAATGATCCTCCAGGAGCCTTATCTAGAGGAAGCTGTGCCTCTGCATACATCGGCCAACTGAAGTCTCTGCACACATCGGCCAACTGCAGTCTCTGCATAATGAGCTCTGCCATCCAGGGATTACCCACATGGCTCATTTTGTCAAGGTGCGCAATCTGCCCTATTCCATGGAAGATGTCAAGGAAATGACCAGGTCTTGCCAGGTCTGGATAGAGTGCAAGCCGCACTCCTAATGCCCCGTAAAGGCGCAGCTGATCAAGTCATCCAGGGACCTCTCCCCTCCATGAATGAGAACACTTTCTTCCTCTCTTATCATTGATGAATACTCACACTTCCTGTTCGCCATTCCGTGTCCAGACATGTCTACCTTGTCAGTCATAAAGGCCCAAGGTTCCATTTTTGCCCTGTTCAGGTATCTCGGCTATATTCATAGTGACTGGGGCTCATCCTTTATGAGTGACGAGCTATGTCAGTACCTGCTGGTGAGGGGCATCACATCCAGCAGGACCATAAGCTGGGGGAGGGGAGGGGGAAGTAAGGTTGAAAAGGAAAACACCATGATCTGGAAGGCTAGGAAGGCTATCAAACTCATCCTGAAGTCAAGAGACCTTCCAGACTCATGCTGGCAGGAAGTCCTTCTTATGGCTCCATTCCATCTGGTCACTACTATGTACTGCGACCAACTCTACTCCTCACGAGCTTCTATTCAATTTCGAAAGAAGGTCGGCATCGGGAACCACACTCTCAACCTGGCTTACAACTCCTGGTCCAGATCGTCTCAGGAAGCACGTGAGGAGAAGCAAGACCGACCCCTTGGTGGAAAGGGTGAAAATGGTCCACGCCATCCCACGTACGCCTATGTGGTGTTCCCGGGTGGCAGGGAGGACACCTTCTTCATCAAGGACGTGGCACCCACCAGAACAATGGGTCCGTTGCCTCAAGTGCCCTGCGAGCCATAGAGCTCATTCCGACCAACCCCAGTCAGGGCTTCAGGGAATCCGGTTCAGGAGGAAAGTGCATCCCCAACCACTGTAGAGCCGGAGACTCCGCCACTCCTCTCCCACAAGGGGACTAGGAGACTCGAGGAGCCCAAGGGCATCCCGAGCTTAGGCGCTCCACCAGGATCTCCAGTCCTCTTAAAATTGTAAATAATTGTATTTGTTTTTCTGAATCAGTGTTCTTTGTCTTCATCCACTGACCCTAAATTCTGCAGGAAGGGGTGAATGCAGTGAACTGAGATTCACTGGTGGTGTGTTATACTGATGGCTGGTTCCTCCCCCATCAACCCAAATATAACCCTGGTTTCCCACCTAAACCCTGAGCCCCTCTGAAGACCATTGTAAGACCCTAACCTCAGTTATAAGCTAATAAAAGCGTATGTTTTCCCTCCAGTCGTGAGAGCTTTGATTCACGCTACAACGAGAGAGACATGAAGGGAGCAGAGGGGAAGGTGTGTCTGGTAGTCAGATGTTGTAAAGCACACATGTCAAACTCTGGCCCTATAATTATATTTGGCCCGCAAGATCATTTCAAAAATGTATTAGAGGTGGCCCGCCCTGCAGCGAGAGCCGATGCTGTTTTTTGGTAATGTCACCCCCACCATCCTCCCCCTTCATTGCACATCCTTCTCCATTGTAACACGAGAAATTGTAACACGAGAAATCTGTCGATGTCATCAGCCGGCAAGCCAGTTGGAAGGCTCCCCGTACAACCAGTCACTTCTCCCACCTGTCGAGCGGTGCAGCGGATGGGCGAGCGCCTGAGATTTCCTGTCGGCGCGACGGGCATGGCAGGCTGCGCACGGCCCCCGGGCAGCGCGAGCCCCGCGCGACTGGCACCGGACAGCCCTTCCACAGCGCGAGCGCACTTCTCCTGGTCGCCACGGCCTTCAGCGCTTGCACCCGCGCTGACCCCAGGGACGGCTGGTTCGGCCCTGCACGTGAAGAGAGAGATGGTGGCTGTCCGCAAAGGCTGATCGGCAGTGCGCTGGGCCTGAGTGGGTGGGTAAGCAGGGGTGGGCAGAGGGTGTAGGTGAGGAGTAATGGCAGGGGAAGTTATGGTGGTGCGAAGGGCAGTTAGAGGGAGGGATGAGTAGAAGGAGGGGTGGATAGGGAAGAGGTAAAAGGGGAGGGGCAGGGCGAGTAGGGGAGGGGTGATTAGAGGGTGAGAGACTGGTAGAGGGAGGAACAGGTTGAGTGGAGAGGCAGTAGAGGGGCGTGTATAGGATGGGGTGGGTAGAGGCAGAGCGAGTGGAGTGAGGGGTGACTAGAGGTTGGGTAAAGGACTGGTCAGGTAGAGGGATGGTGGGTCGAGGGTGAATAGAGGCCTAGAGCCTGAGGAGTGAGCAGGAAATGCTGAGTCCTGATGCAGGCCAAAATGGACACAGCCTGTGAATGCTGACTACATCTCCACAGGGACCAAATATGTTTCCCTCAGGTCAAGCAAAGGGTGAACTTGAGCTACCTGTAACATTATCCTCCTAAAGTTATATCCTAAAGTTTAACATTACATATGTTGAAAGAAGAGAAAACATGCAGATGTTGTTGAAAATTTTCAATAAATATTTAGTTCGGCCCTCGACTTAGTCCACGTTTTTAATTTTGGCCCTCCGTGAATTTGAGTTTGACACCCCTGTTGTAAAGGATAAAGGTTCTATTATTGTCACGTAATATTACATTTAGAATGTAGTTGTCACTTTGTACAGCACCCCTCACAGAAACCAAGTGGTCTCCCCTCCAAGTTATGACCAGGCTTGAGCCTGCTTAGCTTCCGAGGTCAGACAATCTCAGGCTATTAGGTCGCAGAAATGGCAGAGGATGATATGTGGGATGTGGAGGCTGTTGGGGTGGTAGGTCCAGAGGTGAGGACGAGGGGAATCCTGTCCTGAATACATCGAGGGGGCCGATGTGCGGGTTACAGAGGAGATGCAGGTGAGAGCCGAGTGGTAGATGTTGTTCGAAGAAAGGATAGCATTTCTGGACTTTGGTGTTTTACCTTGATTCTGGCTCCGATCCCCACATGATCAATGTTCTGGTTGGACAACGGATTCTGAATTCTGATTGGATCGTGAGTCTGTGCGGCTCACCACTAGGATGCCAAGTTATTGCGGGGTGGCATAAACCCATGGAAACCGGGGTGGCGGTGGCGCGAGCTCCGCGGCAGAACGCCGGGGGTCGGTAGCGGGTGCTCAGCGGCTGGGCGGCGAAAGAGCCGCGGGATCGACCCTGGAGGTCGCGCGACCGGCTGGGAAAAACCTGAGGTCGGCCCCGGGAGCTCCTGCGGCCGATTGCGGCCCCCGCTCCGAGCCGAGCCCGTGCCGGAGGACGGGAGCCTCTCGCCGTGGAGCGGAGCCGAGAGCCGCCGCAGGATGGTGAGTGAGTTGATCTTGCCGGATACCAGCGACACTTCCTCCAGGCCCTGTGCTGCCGAAGGAGGGCGGGAAGCCCGAGGTTTAACGGTTCCCGTCTTTTAATGGATGTTAAATGGCAGAAGCAGCCACTGCGTTAGTCAGAGGTGGCTCCGCAGGGCACTGTCGCATCATCAGTATGACCAGAACCGGTGATGGAGTGGGTGGAGCGACGGTGGAGATCTCGCCGTTACGGTATCTAGCTGCTGGTGGCGTTTCTCTGTCTAGATTAACAGGGTCCTCCTCTTGTATTTATGATATGAAAGGGAAACAATATGATGGTGCTACCATGACCGCTGTCCCCGGTGCAGTCCTGGAGGTGGCTGACAAACCGGGGTTGATCAATTTTTGCAGTGTGTCTGAGATAACACATGCTCCCCATGTGGTACACTGGTAATAAAGAAGATAATGAACTTGAGTATGAAGAGCACTTGATGATGTCCAAGGTCTAGAAGAGAGTCCCTCTTTTATCCAATCGGGTAAGGTGAGCAAGAAAACCCTAACGCAGTTAGAGTGACCACCTGGCTTTTTAGGATGCTTCATTTGATTTTCTGGGTTCTCTGTTAATTTTGATTAATGGGATGATGAAAATGGTGGCGTTTGGCCCAGAGAAGGTGATGTGCTTTTTCTTGGTGCTGGCGGTTGATGGCTGTTATCTGATATTGATGTGAACTGCAGCCATGGTTTAAAAAAAAATTGGAGTGCCCTTTCAATTAGAAAAAAAAATCTGTGTGTCTTTCAATGACTCGTTGTGCCTGGTTGCAGGCTCCAAGGTGAGTTTAGGTAAGATTTGTCATGGCCTTGTGTAAATAAGGATGACCTTGTAGCAGCTACTCTGTAGATGCTACTAAATAAAGGCAAACACACACAAAGGTAGTCAACTCAAGACTGGTTTATTGCAGACGTACACCCTGACTGTTCATGAGTCCACAGGACCAGCAGGTTAAAGCTATGAGCCATTAGCGCCCTGTGCCTTTAGGCAGGGGCTTCATCTGATCCACTCACTGTACTTTGGGGCCCAGCACTGCTAGCCCACGATGTGTCAGGTAAGTCTGTGAACTGATGGTGGCGGTTCGCAATACCGTGCTTTGCACCTGCTACAACCTATTCATTGGTAGAGTATCCCCTTGATCCTTTTTGATCAATCTTCTCTGGTCATTGCATTCAAGAACTGTATACCCACTTATCACCCCCTTGCAGTATCACTATTCTTCCTCCACCTGGTCCTTTGGTTTCTCTTGCTTCACGATCTGATCGGCACATGCCAATTAACTGCCTCTGTTTCATTGATCACCCTTCCCTGGTTCACCAATCCCCCCCTTTGGGTCCCTGTCCAACCTTTCCCATCCTGTGTCATTATACTTGCTAATTCCCTTTGCTCACTCAGCCTTGATGAAGGGTTCTGGCCTGAAACAGTAACAATTTTTTTCTCCATCTAGCAGTAGTTCTTCCAGCAGATTGTGTTTAGCTCCATATCCCAGCAACTGCAGGCTCTTGTGTGTACTCCTGAATTGTGTTCATCATTGAGAATGTAAATGAGCCTGCTTTCATCATTTGGGCAGCACAGAGGTATAGCCGCAAGAGCACTGCCTCACAATGTTGAGATCTAGGTTCATTCCTGCCCTTTGAGTTTGCATGTTCTCACACATGGCTTCTTCCAGGTCTCTGGTTTGCTTGTGTCCCAATGATGCATGGATTTATTGCTTAATTGGCTGCTGTAATATGCTCCTAATATGTGAGTGAGTGGTAGAATATGATAGGAGTTAATGGGAAAGTAGAGGGAAGAAGGGTTAATGCAGAATTAGTGCAAATGGATGTTTGATGTTTAACATGGACTGGAGGGCATGTTAACATACCGTACATCTTTTATGGCAATGTGACTTATTACAGGAATGATCTCTTCCCTCGGATCAATTTTTAGGTATGATCTCAGTCTTGAATATACTCAGCAATGGAGAATATGCACCCTCTTGAGGTGGAGAATTCCAAAGATTGAGGTGGAGAATTCCAAAGATTGAGGTGGAGAATTCCAAAGATTGAGGTGGAGAATTCCAAAGATTGAGGTGGAGAATTCCAAAGATTGAGGTGGAGAATTCCAAAGATTGAGGTGGAGAATTCCAAAGATTGAGGTGGAGAATTCCAAAGATTGAGGTGGAGAATTCCAAAGATTGAGGTGGAGAATTCCAAAGATTGAGGTGGAGAATTCCAAAGATTGAGGTGGAGAATTCCAAAGATTGAGGTGGAGAATTCCAAAGATTGAGGTGGAGAATTCCAAAGATTGAGGTGGAGAATTCCAAAGATTGAGGTGGAGAATTCCAAAGATTGAGGTGGAGAATTCCAAAGATTGAGGTGGAGAATTCCAAAGATTGAGGTGGAGAATTCCAAAGATTGAGGTGGAGAATTCCAAAGATTGAGGTGGAGAATTCCAAATGCTTCTGGTGATGGAATGCATCAAAGCACATCTCCCAGAGGCACTGGATCCACTTCAATTCACTTATAGAAGAAACCATTCCACAGATGATGCTATAGCCTTGTTGCTTCACTCTATCCTTGCCCACCTGGAGAACAATGCCTCATTTGCAAGACTGCTGTTCATTGATTTCATTTCAGCATTTAATATGATAATTTCCCAGAGCCCAATGGAGAAGCTGTCCTCGTTGGGACTCAACACCCCTCTCTGTAATTGGATGCTGGACTTGCTAACGGAAAGACTAGAGTCTGTCTAGATCGGAAGCAGAATATTGATCACTGTCACATTGAGCACTGGCGCACCCCAGGGCTGTGTGCTCAGCCCATTCCTGTTTATGCTACTGATCCATGTCTGCATTGCCACATCCAGCTGCAACAATGACATCAAATTTGCAGATGACACAGTAGTAGTTGGGTCTCATCAGCAACAACAATGAGTTACACTACAGAGAAGAGGTGGAAAATTTTATGAAATGGTGCAAGAGTAACAACCTTAGTCTCAACATGAACAAGCCAAGGAAGATGATCGTAATTTTTCTGGTGGACAAGCAATGACCATCCTCCATTACACATCAACAATTTTGTGGTAGAGCGAGTGGAGAGCACCAAGTTTCTTGGAGTTCACTTAACTAGTGATCTATTGTGGATACTGAACATCTCTTGTCAGGAAGGTGCAACAGTGAATGCACTTCCTGAGAAGACTGAAGCGGGCAAGGCCACTGTTATTGTCAACCTTCTCTCGGAGCTCTATCAAGAACGTCCTAGCCGGCTGCATCACAGTGTGGTACAGTTGATGCAGAGAAATTGATTGGAGGTCAATCCACTGACCATAAGAGTGGCAAAGAGGATCACTGGAGTCTCTCTTCCCACCCATTGACATGATCTACCAGGATCGTTGTCTGAAGTGAGTGCACAAAATCATTTGAGGAACCCTTCCAACATTCACACAGCATCTTTCAGCTGCTCCCATTGAGAAAGAGATACAGGAGTATCTGAGCCAGCACCACCAGACTGAGAAACAGCTTCTTCCCATGGGCAGTGAGAATGTTGAATGACCAAAGGAACTGCTGA
Organism: Narcine bancroftii; assembly: GCF_036971445.1. Lineage (NCBI taxonomy): Eukaryota > Metazoa > Chordata > Chondrichthyes > Torpediniformes > Narcinidae > Narcine > Narcine bancroftii. The sequence goes on along the minus strand of NC_091472.1, from coordinate 172,859,789 downwards.
GACTCTCTTTTGCACAAAGCAATATTTATTAATTATAGACAAAATATTTGTCCTACATATGCATTCTTAATGCAAGTGTATTAGTTCGGCATTGTAAGAGTAAGTTTTAAGCAACTGGAAAATATATTTATCCAGCATCTACCAATCTCCTTGGGCGACGCTTCCTGGTTGACACCCTTTCCTCCCGACCCCCCCATCTCCGACGCACGCCACCGGAAGGCAGGGCGCATGTTACAGGCTGCCAATTACTCTTCAATACGGACTTGCAGCTCCCGTACTATCCCCCACCATTTTGGCAACCACCGCTTCACTTGGCAATTTGTTTTAGCAGACATCTACCAGCCTCTCCTGGGCAGACTTCCTGGGGGCCCACTTCTTCCTAATTGACATCAAGGGCTGTCGGCTTGTACATGCAAAGACCTTTCAGACCCTTGCACTGGAAGGCACCAAATTGACTGATCCCCACTTACACTTGATGGCAATGAGTTCACCAAGATTCTAGCCGAGTTCCCCTCCATCACGGTGCCGAACTTTAACTCCACGGGACAAGGCATCACATCCTCTCTAAAGGCCCCCCCATACCAGAGCATGCTGTCTCCCGCCAGATAAACTCAACCTCACCAAGGAGGAGTTTTTTTAAAATGGGGGAACTCGGCATTGTCCGCTGCTTTGACAGCCCTGGGCCTCCCCCCTCCATGTGGTCCCGAAGGCATCAGGGGGTTGGAGACCACACAGGGACTACTGCCGGTTAAATGAACCCACCACGCCCTGTCCCCCATATTCAGGACTTTTATGCAAACCTGAAGGGGGCATGGATATTTTCCAAAATTGACAATCTGTAGCTATCATCAGATCCCCGTCCACCCTGAGGATATCGCAAAGACTACTATTATTACACCATTTGGGCTGTTCGAATTCCTCAGAATGTCCTTAGGCCTAAAAAACGCTGCGCAAGTGTTTCAAAGGCTTATGGATGCTGTGGGCAGGGATTTGAAATTTGTGTTCATCTACCTTGATGACATTCTGATTGCAAGCTGTGATCGTGCCAAATACGCTGGTTACATCAGACAGTTGCCCCACAGATTGAGTGAGTTTGGCCTTACAATTTATTCAGGAAAATGCCAGTTCAGCAAAGACTCAATTGACTTTTTAGGTCACAAGATTGACTGTTATGGGGCCAAACGACTACCCAACAAGGTAGAGGCCATTCGAGTATTCACCAAGCCTACGACAGTAAGGGGACTACAAGAATTCACAGGTGTGAATTTTTACTGCAGATTCCTGCTAGGGTTGGCTCACACCATGAAACCTTTATTCTCCCTCATGACAGGTACAAAGAAGTTGATTTCGTGGAACCAAGAGGCATCCGATGCGTTCCAAGAAACAAAAGGTGTGCTGGATAACACCGCCCTCCTGATACACCCTAAAATTGATGCCCCCACCGCTCTCATAATAGGGGGAGCCTTGGAACCGTGGATGAGTGGACACTGACAGTCCCTTGCATTTTTCAGTAGAGATCTGTGGGCGTCTGAACTGAGATATAGTGCTTTCGATAGAGAATTCCTGGCGTGGTACCTGGCAATCAGACATTTTAGATACTTCCTTGAGGGCAGGAAATTCCAAATTTTTACAGACCAGAAACCTCTTACCTTCGCCTTCTCTAAGGTTTCTGACCCGTGGTCAGCTAGGCAACAAAGGGGCATTTCATATATTTCAGAATTTTCTAATGACATTCAGCATATTGCTGGAAAATCCCACGTGGTGGCCAATGCCCTGTCACGTGCCATGATACAGTCTGTACACACCTCAACATGAAGCATTCTGGGGGAATTCCTGGCTGAAGCACAGGCAGCGGACAAGGACATTGACGCATATCACACTGCAATTACTGGCCTCCTGTTGGAGAATGTACAGCTTGGTCCTGGGGAGTTGACTGTCCTGTGTGACATGTCTACAGGTAAGCCTCATCTGATCATTCCCACTACCTGGATTTTTGAGGCTATACACAACTTGGCACACCCTGCTATCAAAATGACTGTCATGATGGTTGTTAGTCGATTTGTCTGTAAAGAGGTCAGCCAGTGGGACACGAATTGTATACGGTACCAGGCCTCAAATGCTTGCTCACACTAAAGCCCCCCACAATAATTTCAACCACCACAACACCATTTCAGCCACGTTCACATGAATCTGGTGGGCCACTTATCAATATCCAGAGGTGTATTCTACTTACTGACCCTAGTAGACAGGTTGACCAGATGGCCGGAAGCCATTGCCAGAGACCTCCACAGAAATGTGCGCCAGAGCCCTCCAGTACAATTGGGTGGCTAGGTTCGGTGTTCCAGAGCATATAATCTTGGACAGGGGCTCCCAATTTACCTCCAGCCTCTAGTCTAATCTCACTAACATCCTGGGTACTCAGCTCAACCATACCAAGGCTTATCATCCTCAGGCCAATAGTTTGGTGGAGTGATTCCATCAATACTTTAAAGCAGCTCTCATGGCCAGACTCAATGGCCCTAACTGGGTGAACGAGCTCCAGTGGGTACTCTTGTGGATCCGGGCCATTCCTAAAGAGGACCTAGAGGTTTCTGGAGCCAAAATAGTGTACGGCGCACCATTGGTGATTCTGGGGGAATTCCTGGCTGTCAGAGACACTGGGGATGATTTCCCTGCGGCTGCCTTGTCCCACCTGCAGGACCCCCTGGGCACACTCGCCCCGACACAGCCATAGCAGCACAGCTCACGAATGATATTCGTACTTAAAGAAGTTGAGACTTGTAAAAAAGTATTTGTCAGACGCAGGGTACACAGACCCCAACTACAGAGGCCTTACAAAGGCTCATCAAAGTTATATGACACAACAGGTCAATGTGTCTTTTGGATATTGGAAGGAGAAATGAGATTTTCACCCTGGACCAGCTCAAGCTGACTCTGACCACCCGATCCCTGATCCAACCCCTTGCCGAAGGGGGAGGCCTCCCAAGCACAAGGCCGTTTCTAGCGCCGATTCTGGGAGGGGGGGGTGGGTTGTGTAGCGGCCAACCTTGCCATGCTCGAAGCGACGACCTGACCCCGGGAGCCCACAGCCTACAATGCTGGCTGAGATGGGCTATGCACTTTGATGTCGACACTCGACTCAGCAGCACACTCTGATGGGCTGGCAAGCGGCAGCCGATTGGGTGGAGCTGGGGAAGCAGCCACACCCGAGGATAAGAGGGGCTTACTGGATAGCGTTAAACAACCAATCCCAGGAAGCCGATTGTAATACCACCAATCAGGTGGCATGATGATGTCAGAGATGGGCTTCTGAGCCCTATATAAGGAGAGCTGCCAGCACAATAAAGCAGTGTTGAATTCACTCCCATTATGTGTGTCTCTGAGCATAACCTCTCCAGTGGTAGCAGCCGCTACAAAACTATGCATTGATCTGTAAAGCACTGTCCTTGTTATAACCTGCCAATGTGAAAAGAGTCCACTATTTTCTGTGTCCATTGGTTAATCTGTTATCCATGCTAAATTTGTAATCCCACCCAATGCTAGTGAAGTATCTTGAACCTGAAATGTCATTTCTATATTTTCACAGATTCTTTTTGACCGGCAAATGTTTTCAGAATGTTATTTTATAAATGCTTATTTCTATAATATATCATTAAAATACTTAGCATGTCATATGTAGCCCCTTTGAAAATGAACTTTTAAAAAGTTAAGTATCTTGATTCACTGGTTACCTTTTTTTTCATCCACTGAAACAGGAAAACTGCAAGTTTTGTCTAATCGCATTATTATTTCCCACGTGCCTTATTGACACTTTTGCAACATTTGACTGCAATGTGCTCTTTCTCCTTTTTGTGTTATATTTGCTGTTTTCTAATTTGTTTCTACATTTGTAACATTCAACTATTAAAAGCTCAAAATACGTTTTTTAAAGCTTGGAGTCCCAAGACTGCATCATTCTATTAATAACATTGGGATATACAAAAATATTTCAGCAGAAAGGTCAGAACATGGGTGATAATTTAAAAAATATCTTGAAGAGTGATTACAAGAGTTGTAGAAGTAAGGTCAAGGTCAGTTCGAATTGACTCCGACAAAAGAGTTTGTTGCCATGTTACGTGGGGGAAAAGTACTTAAGAGAACAATAAGTTGTAGTACATTTGTTAGATGACAGACACAAATTACTTATATTGCAGGATACACAGCTGTGAGACAGAGCACAAGTTTTCTGCCAGGTCTGATTATCAAGTGCTCATTTTGTCAATTGATGGTGAATTTTCTCAGGTGATGATGAATTTCACTAAATTTCTTCCTTCCCTGAGAAATGATTCCTGGAATATGGGAAGCGTTCATGTTTTCCAGAGATTTGTGGTGACCTTTTATTTTTGGATGATGTTTGGTGGAGGACCTTTGTCTTCTGGATGTTGAGTGTCAGACCATCCTTGAGTCTGATATCTTGAAGCCTGGGCTCTTGAGAGCATACAAATGGTAGTGAAGTCTTTATACAGTGCCCATATGCTTCTAAGACTATAACAAGTAACTCAAGATGGTGGGGGAAGGGGAAATGCCTCCAACATTTCTCTGCAGATTCTTCCATATTCATGAGAAAGGCAAGCAAAGTGGCATCAGCAACTTTCCCCAAAGCTATGTCCCTCACATTGAGTCTCTTGTTACTCTATCAGCTGCATCTGTCTGGCCATGCCATTAGCAAGCCTAATACCAAATTCTCAAAGTAGGTGCATTATTCTGAGCTCTGTCATGGTAGGAAATTATCTGATCGACAGGGAAGAAGATTCAAGGGTGTGTTTAAGTTATCCTGACTCCCAGGGGTCCAGTAATTTTAGGCAGCAAGGTTACTGGAGTGGTTAGTGAAATACTATTGCAGATCTGGGTTTGAATCTGGAATTGTCTGCAAGGTGTTTGTCTGTACTTCCCATATCGGAGTGGGTTTCATTCAGGTTCTCTGATTTTCTCCCACCCTCCAAAAATGTATGGAGTTTGTAGGTCAATTGGTATATTTGATCATGTGGGCCGGAAGGGTCTGTTTTCATGTTTTATGTCAAAATCTCAGAGTGGAGGAAGAATGTTGGTGATGTTAATAAAAATTTTTATCCCATGCATTGGGAGCAAGCTGAAGTACTGTACAGGCAGCAGTAGAACATACTAATGCCTAAGAAAATGGAGGGTAAATGGATTGAGGCTTTATTTACTTTAAAATTTTAGTGCAGAATTAGAAGATTTTATTTTCTGCTTTACCCTTTGAGTGAAATATAAGAAAAGAACATGATAAAATAATGTTGCTGGTTAAGGTTGATTCTGCAGCAGTTCTTTTGTACTTTGGAAGTGCAGTATTTAAACATTATTACTGAAAAGGCTAATAAATGCCCCAAATGTAAGAGTTGCATCGTGTCTTGGTCCTGACTTTTCCATCCATACCCTCCCACTGCTGAGAGGATGGGTTTGAAGTAGCATCTCAATGTTTTGAATAAGATTGTGCGGAGTCCAGTTAATTGTTTTTTTTTTGTTTCACTAGATTCGCATTGCAGCTTTAAATGACACTACAGTGGTGGAAGACTATGAAGAATCCTACAAGAGCCACAAAACTCAAACAAAAGAAGCTCAGGTTTGTACTAATTATTTTTTGATGGCTTATTGTGCCAGTGGTAGCAGACCAGATGAGATTAGCTAAATCAGCACAAACTGGAAAAGAGCCTTGGGCCATTTGGATCTCTTTTAGTAATGGGGAAATCAGAATCAGAATACAGTGGTACCTTGTTATAACGCGATGATTTGGGTCCAAAAAATTGGATCACAAAAAAGTGGGGTCGTGCTAAATCGGGGTCACGATAGACAGCGTTTTAAAAAAAAAATAAAGAATGCATGTACAATACCTGTATTTGCAATCATCTTTTTTATTTCTTACAATCTTCATTTGATTTTTTAAAAAAGCAGTCAAGTGTTTGTTGCCTGAACGCAGCAGGTCGCTGGGGGGAGTGAAATCCAAAATGCCTCTGAGCTGGAGGACTTTTATGTGCTCCGCATCCTGGGTCTCCAGCCAACATAGGCTGGCCTTGAGGTACTCAATGACTTCAGACACTTTCGGGGGTAGGGGGTGGAGGCTCCTCATTGTCATCCTCCTGTGGTTCGGGATCTGGTGCTATAGTAACATTAAGGATGATCTCGGAGTCTCAGATGCTCATATGTCGGACATTTATCATTGCCAGAGAACCACTGGTGAAAATTCTCTTTGGTAATTTGAAACAGCCTCTGCGCCTCACCTACCTCTTTATTTGTGAAGCCGTCGAATTCTCGCTCATCATCATCATCGTCGTCTTCATCTTCCTTGGTGGATTTTCATTATGAAAAGGCTGGACCTAGACCCTTCTCCCAGCATTTTCCACACATGAGCTGACTGCTGCCCAGCCTTTCCCACCTAAGTGGCAAATTTCTTTAACATTCATGCTTTTCAGAGAGTCATCCAGTGTTGTTGATTTGTCTACAATTCTGCAAATTAACTCACACCTGTAATTCTGCTCGAACACAGAGATGATCCTCTGATCTAGGGGCTGGATCTTAGATGTAGTGTTCTTTGGGAGATAAGAAACTTGGATCATTCCATCGCGGCTTAATCGTTTGGCAGCTGGCGGGTGGGCAGGATAGTTGTCAAGCAAAAGAAGAGCTTTGGGTTCTAGCTTTTGCTTATGCAAATGAGGCTGGGCAGCAGGGTCAAAAGTTATATAAAACCAGTCCTCAAAGATGATACTGGTCATCCAAGCATTGCTGCTATGTACGGTAATGACCATGTTGACATGGTGGAAACAACAAAGTGAGCGAAATTTGTTTTAACTGATGTGTTCCAGTCTTGTTAACACAAAACAACATCACGTGATCTTTGCATTGATTGAACCCTTCTTGTCGATGGGCATCATCTTTGCTAGACAGTGTGCAGTCTGGGATCATCTTGTAGCAGAGGCCTGTTTCATCACAGTTGTACACTTGTTCTTCAACATTGCCACTTTCTTCTGAGTTTTTTTTAGTTCTGCTGGGTATTTGCTGGAGGCAGCACTGTCGGCTGAGCGAATTTCTCCAGACACTAAAACTTGAGAAATCCCTTGATGGCGTTTAAACCAGTCTAGCCATCTATTGCTAGCTTTGAACTGTGTGATTTCTCCGTTGATCAGCTGGTCAAACTTCTTGGCTCGAGCTTTGAGAATAGGCCCGGTAATTGGAAGGCCTTCTGAGCATGACTGAACGAACCATTCATACAGGGAGTCATCTTTTGTGGTCTTCATGCATTTGGCCTTTAGTCCTGCCTCTTCTGCAACTTTCCAAAAAGATGTGCATAACTTAGCTTCCTGAGATTTACAGCCACGAAGTGTTGATTCAGGTGTGCCAAGGTCACGTGCAATTTGGGGTTGACTTGTATTCTTGAATGCGTCAAGTGGATGAAGTTTAACTTTCACTGAAAAAGGTCTTCATCTTCTAACGGTGTGTTCCATTTTGATTTGAAAATGATTTCAATTCTGGAAAGAGGACAAAAATGTGTTCTGGAAAGAGGACAACCCTATCACGTTTTGAAAGGTGGGAGGAAACTGGAGCACCTGGAGGATATCATGCAAGATCGGGAAGAGTACAAACTCTTCACAGACAGTGCCGTATTTGAACCAAGGTCACGAGCACTGTAACAATGTTACGCTAACTGCTATGCTATCTGTGGCCCCTGTATCCTATTGTGTTCTTCTTCTGATGGAAGAGTCCAAAATCCAGGACTTAGTTGCAAGATAGGGGAGCTGTCATTTAAAACTGAGATACAGAGCAATTCTTCTTGCACAGGGTGATGAGTTCTGGAATTTTCTAGTGCTGGAGGCTGGATTACTGAAGGTCAGTAATCGAAGGCTCTATTGTAGCTTTGCAAAGTTTGGATTAGACCCCACTTTGAATATTGCGTTCAGTTCTGGTTGCCTAATTACAGGAAGGATGTAAATGCTTTTGAGAGGGTGCAGAGCAGATTTACCAGGATGTTGCCTGGATTGGAGAACATGTTGACAGAGCTAGGGGTTTTGTCTTTGTGCAACAAAGAATAAGAGGTGACTTAGTGGAGGTATACAAGATTACAAATGGCTTAATAGGGTGGACAAATAGCAAATAGCAGAGGATGTCTGTTTAAGATGAGCAGTTGAAGGTTGGTAGTGAAGACTTGTACAATAGGGACATTAAAAAGACTCTTAGAGAGGTAAATGGATGTAAGAAAAAAATGGAGGATTATCGCTGTGCAGTAGGGAAAAATTAGATTGTTGTGGGATAGGTTTACATCATGGGTTGAAAGGCTGTAATGTTCTGTGTGGATGTGGTACAGAACAGGCCTGGAGCTTTGAACATTCTGAATGGCACAGTGTACTTGAGGGGTCAGATGGCTTACTGCTGTTTGTGTTATCATGGTATCACCCTGAGGGGTCAGGTGGCTTACTGCTGTTTGCGATATCATGGTATCACCCTGAGGGGGCAGGTGGCTTACTGCTGTTTGCGATATCATGGTATCACCCTGAGGGGTCAGGTGGCTTACTGCTGTTTGCGATATCATGGTATCACCTTGATGATCTCTTTTACTCCACAGATGCTGAACCTAACCTGCTGAATTCCTCCCAGGTTTTGTTCCAGATTTCCGCTGTCTCCTCTTGTGTCTCCCTATTACGTGTTCTTCCAGTTTGATAATCCTATTAAGCAGCTATTTTGTTTATCTGCTGGAGATTTGTAGGGTAGTCTCTCCCTTGGAGGCTGATCTGCAGGGTCTAACCAGATGTTTGTTTCCTTCAATACAGGAAGCTGAAGCATTTTCCCTGTACCACAAAGCATTAGATCTACAGAAGCATGATCGGTATGAAGAATCTGCAAAAGCTTACCACGAGCTGTTGAATACGCAGTTGTTGAAAGAGGTAAATTATAGAAAACATGAAGGCTTGATGCCGTGGCAATATATTGGTAATTAATATGAAATATTTAAGAACAATTTTGTCAGATTCAGTAAATAAAAATGGCCTCTGTTTAGTGCTGTACACAAATTGTTTTTAAATATTCACTATGAAATTATGAATAAAAATTAATTTATTGGTTTGCAAGTATTCCTTTTTACTGAGTGGATTGGATGAGCCATGCTTTGCCCAGAGGGGAGGAGTGGACATCAGTTTAATGGGAGAGATTTAACAGGAACCTGAGTGGTAACTTTTGTTTTTGCACAGAGGGTGGTGGGTTTATGGAATGGGCTGATTCTAGGGGCTTACCACTCAAACAAAAACTTGCGTTGTAAATCTCATTTAAACTTCCTAACCTTTTTCTTTCCACTCACATACCACTTTTAAGTATTCTTTATGCCATAGGTGCTCTGTGATTAGTAAGGGATTGCTGAAGGTGGTAGGTGGGTGGAAAGAAAAAGTTTGAAAACCACTATTTTAATTGTACCTAATTGACTCATTATGTCCAAAGGAAATGGGCCAATGACAATTTTTCTCAAGCAAAATATTTCTGTAGCAACTGGGTCTAGTGCAGTGATTCTCAACCTTCCCTTCCCACTCTGATAAAGAACATTCTAATGTTACATAAAGTCCTAAAAGGGCAAGAGGATAACGAAGGAAAGAGTATAGACCAAAAAGGTAACCAGCTTGAGACAGGATAGTTTTATGCAGGTGTCTTCACCAATTAACAGGGTGATCCTGATGTTGTTGACTATGAATTTTGGATGGGTTAAAGGGCATCAAAGTGTCTTTGAAAGTAATGAAATGTTTGCAGTTATAAAGAAGCAAGGAAGGAAATGGCAAATGTTTTGCGATCATTCTTCAGTCCTTCCTGATTGCACGAATAGTACCAGAGGATTGGAGGACTGGTAACATGTACCTGTGTTTATTTTTTTTTAAGGAGGAAATCAACTGAATAATTGCAGTCTGGTTGGTTTAATTTTGAAGGGCTTATTATCAAAATCCATTCTGAAGTTCAACAGAACATTTTGTTTGGAAAGGCGCACATTAATCAGCATGGATTTGTGAAAGTGATGTCATCTCTGGAAAGCAGTCTAATTATTTGAGAGGTAACAAGAGAGTTAATGAAGGCAGTGAATCTTGATGCAATCTGCATGGATTTTAGTTTGGCTTTGAGGTCTTGTCTGGCAGGCCAGTCTAGAAAGTATTTGTCCATGAAATCCAAGAGAAAGTGTCAAATTAGAGCATGTATTGCTTCAGTGGAAGGAAGGCAATGTTTAATCAGTAGTTTATGAATGGAAAATTGTTACTAATGGTGTCTCTGCAGTGCTCACTATTAAAAATACAAAGATGAAGAAACTCAGCAGGTCAAGCAGTGTCTGATGTTTCTGGCTTGAGACCTTCATCGAGATGAGGGCTGTGGATATTTGTGTTTTACTTTTCACTATTTAATTGTTTGTTATTTTCTTTTGATGATTTGATGTAAATGTCTGGGGAGGTGATAAAGAAATTTCTAGATGATTAAAATTTAGTTGGCAGTGAAGGACTGCATGGGGACACAAATGGCCTTGTTTGTTGGATAGAAAACTGGCAAATGGAATCCAGGGATGTATGAGGTTGTGCATTTGGGCAATTGCAACAAGACAAGGAAATGTATAATAAACGGAAAGATAAAAATACCTTGGTGAGGGGCTCAAGCTGAAACATTAGTTATGTACAATATCTTTATCTTTGCTATATAAAGTATACTGTTTGATCAGGTGAGTTTCTCCAGCATTTCTGTGCTTTTACTTCAATCATGGTGTCTGCAGACTTTTGTGTTTTACTTATAAACTGGAAGATGCAGAGGTTCATGTTCATAGAACCTGAAAAGTAGGAAGGCAGGTCAATGGAGTTGTCAAAAAAAACATATGGGATGTTCTCCTTTATTAGTAATTACAGTCACAAGAATATTTTATGAGATATTCGATCCCTATGGAATATTAATGGTGTCAGTTGTGATTTGAATTATGGAGAGTTTATTCTTCATCATGGACTTCTTATAGTGAGACACTTGGCCAAATGCTATCTTGTTTTTGCCTCACTTGTGTCTATTTTTGCGATTTAAGTTGTGAACTGAGTGGGGTACTGAGTTTCATTGAGAAGAGTATTGGTTAACACATCATATGAGAACAGTGCTCACAACTGCCATCATTGAATGATAGAGTGGCAGCGAGCTGGTTTTCTTGGGCAGTACAAAGTTGGCTGGTTTTTGTTGAAACCACAGTGGAATGCCGCAGATGAGGTGCAGGATTGCGACAAGATTGAGAAAAGCTTTGGGGTGATGATACATTTCCATGATACCATTTTGCACTGAGATTGGGTCTATTCTGATATGTTGGTGAAGATCACAGCTTGCATTCCAACTCCTAGCAGATGTAGGTGGAGATAAATTTCAGAAAACACACAGCAGGGAGGTACAGGAGTTGTGTTTGCCTTCTTTCTGATGATATTGAGGAGTTTATTGTCATACATCGTAAAATCTATATATTCACCAAAATTCTTGCATATTGCGGCTGAACAAATATATTTTTTTAAAAGAACTGCAATAGTGTAGTTAATAGAATTGAAAAGGGACAATACAAAAATGAATAAATAATAAATATTCAAAATTATCCTAGTGCAAAAATGTGACCTTGCAATAATGCAGTCAACCTTTTTGAACTCAGTGAAGCCCTTGATTCATGTTACAAGGGGGAGATTTAGGAGCTTGAAACTTTTTTTTGAACCAAGAGGTGTTGGTGTCCAGACTTTTGTACCTTCTATCTGACATTAGTGGTGACGAGACTTTGTGACAGGATGATGGAAGTCTTTACAATGTTGGCTTCCTTCTAGAGTGAGTGCCTTGCATTGATGCATTCAGTGGATGGGAGGTCAGAACCTTTGATGGATCTGGGTATTTTTGTTACCTTCTAGAACCTTTTGTGTTCCTGGGTGGTCGAATTTCCGAAGCAAGTTGTGATGAAACTAGTCAGTATGCTTTCTATTGTGTACCTGCAGATGTCTGATCAAGACATACCAATTTTCCAAAGAATTTTTAAAACATGTAGGTGGTGTGATGCCTTTATGTTTGTCTTGATGAGTTGACTGCAGGAGAGGTCTTCTGAAAATTAGATTTCTAGGAACTTAGAGGTTCTAACCCTTTTAACCTCTATCTCATCAATGCGGAGAGATGTATAGTCCCTCAGCCTCTCCTAGATTCATCAATATGCTGGTTTGCGCTGGTAACAATGAGAACAAAATTGTTGTGGCAACACCCAACAAGATTCTTCTCCTCTATCACATGTCCTTGATAACTTCACCAAGTTCAAGATGGCTGGGCTGCCTAATTTTGCCATGTATGTCGAGTCCCATACAGAAGTTATTGAAGCCCTCAGTTTCTTCCTTCATAACAGACCTAAGCAGTTCCCCCTCCACCAATTACTCTCCTTACTTGGAAGAAATTGTACTAGCTCTCAATAACGTTTCCTTTGGCTCATTGTACTTCTTTGAAGTCAAAGGAGTAGCCATGGGTACATGCATGGATCCTAGTTCTCCTGTGGCTAAACAAGAAAGTCTGCAGATGCTGGATATACTCAGCAGGTCATGTAGCATCCATAGGAAGTTAAGGGTAACTAATGTTTCAGACCTGGGCCCTTCATCAGGTCACCTGATAAAGAGCCCAGCCCTGATTGGTTGGTTCACCTTTGCTTCCTATGGATCACAGCTATGCCCCCTTTTTATTGGTTATGTGGAGTTGTACTCATTGCAAGCCTACACAGAAAATGCTCCTCAACTCTTCTTCCGCTATACTGACAACCATGTTGGTGCTGCTTCTTACACCCATGATGAACTTGTCAACTTTATCCACTTTGCTGCCAACTTTATCCACTTTGCTGCCAACTTTTACCCAACCATAAATTCACTTGGTCTATCTTTGGAACAATCTCCCCATTTTTGTTTGTGTGTGACCATTTCAATTCCACACACCATTCCTACACTGACATTTTACTGCTAAACTGAGATCAATTGCATAATCAACATCTTCTATTCCATCTCTGCACTCTCCTACCCATCAGCGTAAACATTGACTTCCAATTTCTATTAAACTCCCTCCCCCTGGCCTTTCTCTTTCCATATCCCTCCCTCTTCTTTCCTCCTGCTCCTCACCTCCTTCCCTTTCTTCTCCTGTCAGTGAGTTACCCCCTTTAGCCCTTTGCTTTCCCCCCATCACTCACATTTTTCCCTACCTACTCTCCCACCTGTTACCTCTTACCCATTTGCTTGTGCTCCTCCCCTTCCCCACCTCCCTCCTTTCCACTCTTCCCTACTCCCTCCTTTTATTTCAGGTGTCTGGCTATTCTTATTTCTGAAGAAAGGTCATTGGTTATCCTTTACGTCCTATGGATATTGCATGACCATCTGATTTTTTTTCTTTTTTTTGGTATTGCATCTAGATTCTTGATCTCCATTCTGTATTAGAACTTATCATTTCTAGTCATTCGGTCAATATTGATGGTGATGTCATCAGCAAGTGCAGTTAAACTTGCATATTGAGTTTGTGTTGAAGAAGGCAAATGCAATGCTGGCATTCATTTCAAGAGGAATAGAGTGTAAGACAGAGATGGCCAAACTTGCTTCACGTAAAAGTAACATATGATAAACTTCAGATGTTTGAGAGCCGCAATTAGGTGATCGCAAGCCACGTGCACTAATGCTACCATTGTGTTGACCAACTTGTATGATTCCTGTCTCAGCCAATAGATTTCTGTGAGCTGCACATTATATGTTAGAGCTGCATGTGGTTCGTGAGCCGTGATTTGGCCAGCCCAGTATAACATAGATGTGATGTTGAGGCTTTTTAAGTCACTGGTGAGGCCTGTCTTGGAGTTTTGTGAGCAGTTTTGGGCTCTTCATTTAGGAAACGATGTGTTGAAATTGGAGAGGGTTCAGTGGAGATTCACTTGGATGATTCCAGGAATGAAAGGGTCCTTTTGGAGAATGTTGGGGGGTGGGGGGTGGGGGAGGAGGAGGAGGATCTCATTAAAACGTTTTGAATGTTGAAAGGCATGGACTGAGTAGATATAGAAAGGTTGTTTCTCCATGGTGGGAGATACTTGGATAAGAGGGCACAAGGATTGAAGTGCAGAGATGAGGAGGAATTTCTTCAGCCAGAGGTGGTAAATCTATGGCATTTGTTGCCGTATGTGGTTGTGGTGGCCGTCATTGGCAGAGATTGATAGGTTCTTGATTAGCTGGGGCATCAAAGGTTATTTTTCCGGGGGGTGGGGCTGGAAGAGAAGGCCGGGCAGTGGGATTGAGTGGCGAAAATGGATCAGCTCATGATTAAATGGCAGACAGAATCGATGGGCTGAATAGCCTATTTTTGCTCCTCTTAAATTTGTAGATGGAGTTGAAGCTGAATTTGACTGCATTGTCAGAAGTGTGCAATGAATAGAGCAAGGTACCCAGTCTTTTAGCTGGACGTGCACCTGTGTAGATGGTCAGCGAGGTTGAGGTGATGTTGCTGGTACATACTGATTAGGGGAGTTTGCTGATGAGGAAGTCGACATTCGATTCGAGTCCCAGATCCTTTAGTTTGGTCATAAGATTTGCTTGTATCAGGGCGATAAACACTGCTGTAGTCACTGAACAACAGCCTCATCTAGGTGTTCCTGCAGTCTCGGCCATTCTCAAAGGGGGCTGCAACATATTTAAGGGAGGCCACAGATTGAAATCATAATTTTTTCTTTTTTATATAATTGGTGGGAAAAAAGTATGGAAGAAACCAACTAAACTTGACTGCTTCACAGGCAGGTGGTGGGGGGGGGGGGGGTGGGAGCATAAATTTTGAACAGAGTGCAAAGGGGGCCATAACCAAAAAAGGTTGAGAATGGTTGGCTGCAGTGGTAAGTGGAATGCACTGCCTGAGGGCGTGTTTGAAACTGGGATGATGATTGCATTTATGATGTGTCCAGATGAGCACTTGAATCAGTCATCAAGGGTTTAAACCAAATTTTGAACAACGGGGTTATTATAAAAGAGTGAAACATGAAAGTCAGCAGATGCTGTGATTATAGTAATAATACACTCTGACGGTTTTTCAGTTCTACCTATCGCTGACCAGCCTCTGTCCCACTCCCCTTCCTCTCAAATGCTAACTTCTTAGTCCTTGATGCAGGGTATTGACCCAAAACATCAGCATATTATTTCCTCCACAAATATGCTTGGCCTTCTGTGTTTATCCAGCATTCTGTTTTTGTTCTAAATTCCAGCATTTGTCTTTTGTTTCTATTGCCTATAAACCTGTGGCTTTAGCCTGGACTAGACCCACCCAGAAAATCTTTGGAGAATCTTTGGTGGCCCATCTAATGCTACATAATAATGGCAGATTGTTGCTGGTTCTTAAGTTATGAGTGGGCATCAGTACATAATTTCTTGAATTCATCCTGTGGAAGTGGGAACCTTGCACAAAATTGTCTTGCCAGTATCCTCTCCCTTGACTCCCCATCTATTTTTTTTATCAGTTTGAGACCAATAAGTGTTACGAAGGCTGTTCAAAATGTCAAAATTTCCCTCTGATTGTATCATTCAAGCCCTCTAATGCATCAGTTTTTGTTCTGAACTAATGACTTTTGGCCTAATGAGTCACCTGGCTCTTGCGATTGGAGCTGTGCACCCTGATAGTACACACTAATGCTCTGATCATTTATTTCCTTAGGCCATTTTATCAGGTGATGAGAATGAAGGTTTAAAGCACCCAGGGTTAATGCTGAAGTACTCGACGTATAAAAACTTGGCCAGTTTGGCATCCCAAAAGGATGACCCAAGTACAGCAATGGAATTTTATTTGGAGGTAAGGAGCAAAATAAATGTAAAAGTGAAAGAAATAGATGTGGATGTGAGAAAATTAATTCAAAAGTGAAATCTTAACTTTTTGACTTTGGTAGTAAAATGGTGGCTCATTTTCTTTGGTAGATCTTGACAGCCTTGGTGCCCATTTTCTCCCCCCAAAATTCTTGCAGCCTCTCACTCCCAACCGTTGTTGCTACCTTCAACTTGTAATAAGGGCCAGTGCAAAATGTAATGCTGTTCATAAATGTTCTGCTCTTGTCCTTTGTTCTTTTCCCTTTCTCTTCTCCCCACTTGTGCTTGATGTGCAACAGGTTTTTGTGTCTGTTTTTTGCAGCATCAGAATGCTTTGGAGAAGTGGTGTGGGTACGACTACATGTTGGTACCATATTTGGTCTGCCCACTTTCCTCAATGCACTGGCATTACTATCAGTTTTAAATTGATTTAAAAAAAAAAGAATTTTTTGGCTCATTTGCTAATACTTCTGCGTTTGCATTATTGAACTTGCTGAATTAATATTTCCAATGATTCCCTCTCACAGGCTGTAATGTTGGATTCTACTGATGTAAACCTCTGGTATAAAATAGGAAGAGTGGCACTAAAATTGATTAGAGTTCCACTGGCTCGCCATGCTTTTGAAGAAGGACTGAAGTGTAATGCTGATCATTGGCCATGCCTGGATAATCTTATCACTGTACTCTACACACTTAGTGATTACACCAGTAAGTTGAAGTCTCTCAAGTTCATAGACTGAATTTATTAGCTGTGCTTTCCATCATTAGAATGGTATTTAAAATGCAGTTTATTGCCCTTGCACAGTGAATGTAATCTGATCATTGATGATTGCTGTAACCTTTGTTGGAAGGAGTAGGTATGAGAATTGGACAGGTTTATACTTGGATTTCAGGGCAGTATGGCTGCCATTAATTTCTAGGCCTGCCTATAAAGATTGATGTATTAGCGAAGAAACAGTCAGCTTCTGAGCCATTTGTAATGATTTGTCAGTCTTTTGGAGAACAAAATGTGGCTCAGAAGGTTACATTTTAATACAATACATCCTGTGAATTGTGCAGGGAGAGAAAGAGTAACCAAAAAATAAAATTTACCTCAATTTTTAGAATGATTTTTTAAAAATTTCAGACAATTTGCATTCCTGCTTGAAGTCTTTTCCTGAGCACTTGTGTGGATTCTTGCTGAATGGTTTAATATTCTTGTTTAATTTTGCTTAATCTGAACTTGTTCTGGAGTTAGATTTATAATTTCAGATTCTTTTTAGGTTTACTTTGTAGAGAAGGTCTGTGCATATTTTTAATAAAGTAAGATTTTTGGAACTTGTTTTGAAAATTTTAAAGTTTTAATTAAATTATTCTGATGTTTCATCATTCCTAATTTCCCATGTCCCTCACCTTTGTCTTTCTGGTAAAGATGAGATGGTGTTTCTCTAGGACCACGAAGCAGATTTACATGAATATAAGTTAAAATAGAAGTTAAATTTTCAGACATATACAATAAAAGTCCATGGTACATTACATACGTTCTGGGAATTTAGGACTCTGAAGGCTTGGGGGAAAAGACTTGCCCAATCTGGATGAACCTCCTACCAGATGGCAGAAGGGAGAAAAGTTTACATGAGGGGTGTGTGAAGACCTTCATAAAGTTTATTACTTTCCACGTGCATCGTGTGTTGTAGATAATCATCATGGTAGGAAGAGAGCCCCCAGTGATCTTTTCCACTGACCTCACTATCCTCTGCTGGTCATATGGTCTGAAGTGGTACAGCTTCCAAGCTAGGTGGTGATGCAATTGCTCTGAATGCTCTCAATACATCCTCTGTAGAATGTAGTGAGGATGGAGGGTGGGAGATGAACTTTCCTCAGCCTTTGCAGGAAGTAGAGGTGCTGCTGGGCTTTCTTGGCTTTGGACCAGGTGAGATTCTCCGCCAAGTGCACACCAAGGAACTTGATACTCTTGACGCCCTCAACGGTAGATGCTTCAGGCTTTTGTTTGTCTTCATTTGCAGCTAAGGCAGATACTAATTTTAATGTTGACTGATGGTGAAGTGATCATTATGAGTATTGCCGGTGGATAGTTAATCATTTTAGCCCATGTCACTTGCTCTTCATTAAATTTTAACATCCTGTCCGGTTTGAAGATTAAGATCTGGTCTTCAGGGGGCAATAATCCCAGCTACCAAATGCTTCTCAGACCTGGACAGCCCACAACACCTTCAAAAACACCATCAGTGCAAAATCCTCCAAATTTGTGATGGACTGATGAACAAATCAATGTTGTTATTCTCTCCTATGCCAACAACTCCAGCCCCCATAGACACGTTGGCATCCACTGTTCCTGCCTTTCTGAAACTCTTATTTTGTTAAGTTGTCATTGTGATGATTTAATATCGTGTGTGGCAGATGTGTAAACTAGCTTATACAATTAGTAACTTTAAGTACAGTGTTCTCCAAGATATTTGGGACAAAGACTTATTTCCTTTATTTGTCCCTGTGCTGTGCAC
Source organism: Narcine bancroftii (assembly GCF_036971445.1). Lineage (NCBI taxonomy): Eukaryota > Metazoa > Chordata > Chondrichthyes > Torpediniformes > Narcinidae > Narcine > Narcine bancroftii. Next base: position 172,841,437 of record NC_091472.1, on the reverse strand, counting down.
TTTTAAATTTGTAATCAAGCAATTCACACGTGATTTTAAAGTGCACATTCCAAATTTTATTAAAGAGTTTTTGGGTACATTTTAGTTTGACCATGTAGAAATTAGAGCACTTTTTATGCATAGTTCGCCCATTTCAGGGCACCATAATATTTGGGACATTTGGCTTCACAGTGTTGTGATTTCTTGGGTGTGTTTAATTGCTTCATTGGTGGAGGTATAAGAGAGCTTGGGTTGCTTCTAAGCTTTTGATCACCTTTGAAGTCTCTTGTCACCATTTTTCAACATGAGGACCAGGGTTATGCCAATGAAAGTCAAAGAACCCATTATGAGGCTGAAAAACAAGAATAAACATCACCCAACTTTAGGATTACTAAAACCAACAGTTTAGAACATCGTTAAGAAGAAAGAGCATACTGATGAGCTCAGTAATCACAAAGGGACTGGTAGGCCAAGGAAGACCTCCACTGCTGATGACCGAAGAATTATCATAATGAAGAAAAGTCCCCAAATGCCTCTTCAACAGATCTGAAACACTCTTGAGGAGGCAGGCATGAATGTGTCATTAGCCCCTTTCACACTTGCCAGTGATCCCAGGAATTAACAGCCATTCGGCTATTAAAGTGTCTAGTGTGAAAGCAAAATCAGCTCAACGGCAGCGTCAGATGATATCATCTTATACTTTGGATTAATGGCCTTGACCCCTAGTGCAATCCCCGGTGTCTGCAGATGCCAGCATTGCAATCATGCAATTGAAATGACCCAAGTTTTTGCGTGGGTGCAGGAAAGTGAAGGAAGAAAAGATTAAAATGAAGGTATAAACTTTGCGATGGGAAAGTCCACAATGGGAGAGAGAGGAAATAGCAATAAATAGCAATAGCGGACAATTTTTAAATAATGTGGGAACATTGGTAGAGCTTTCATGCGCAATTTATAAAAACTGGGGGAAAAAGCAATGGCGGACCTGACTTCCCTGAATGCTGTGCAGCGGAGTAACCCCTCCATGCATGCAGCCATTGCATACAGCCCTTTCTCTGCCACATAGAATTCTGGAAGGGCAGGTCTGCCATTACTTTTTCCCACAGTATTTATAAATTGTATGCGATAGTGCTACCAACGTTCCCACACTATATAAATTATGTGCTATAGTGCTACAAACTTTCCCATGCTGTATAAATAGTGTGCTAAAGTGCTACCAACTTTCTCACCCTGTTTAAAATAAAAAATTGTCCACTATTGCTATTTATTGCTAGCACTTTCGCACGGTCCCTTATAAAGGTTTATATAGGTCGACACAAGAACAACAAGAGCTGAAGGCCTCATACTGTGTTGTACATAAAGTTTAATTATGTTATAATTTTGTTCAAATATAAGACCATAATACATTGATCAGGATTTAGGGCAGGTCCACCATTGCTCGATGCGTCATGACGTCACCGGTAGAAGGTAGATCAGTCTTAACTCTGGGGATGGCTTTCATTGTCCCAGTTCAGAGTGGTCAAGTGTGAAAAGCCACATTCCTATTCCAGGACACTGGGCAATTTAGTGGGATGCAAGTGTGAAAGGAGCTAATGACTACTGTCAACAGAAGACTTCATGAGTAGAAATACAGGTGCAAACCACTAGTTAGCCATAGAAATAGGATAGTCAGATTACAGTTTGCCAATAAGTATTTGAAGCTCCTCTCACATTTGCATTTCAGTAAATTGGCCGTTCAGTGTCCCAGGATAGGAATGGGGGTTTGGCCTTTCGCACTAGACCATTCCTAACTAGGATACTGAACGCTTTCACACTTGCGAGGGTTTATCCCCGACACTTATCTGTTCTACCTTTAATAGGAAGTGCCTGGAATGCAGTTGCCTGTTTCACACTTGCCTGATCTCAATGTCAGCATCTGCAGACACTGGGGATTGTACTAGGGGTCGAGGCCCGCAATCCCTGGTGTGAGATAATGTCATCTGATGCCGGTGTTGAGCAGATTTTGCTTTCACACTTGCCACTTTAAAGGCTGATTGGTGTTTGATTCGTAGGATCACTGGCAGGTGTGAAAGGGGCTTAACAGTCTGCAGAATTCTGGAAAAAGATCTTGTGGACTGATGATACGAAGTTTAACCAGTATCAGTGATAGCAAGAGCAAAGTGTGGTGGTGTAAAGGAACTGCCCAAGATCCAAAGCATACCACCTCATCTGTGAAATGTGGTGGTGGTGTTATGGACTGGGCATGTACGGCTGCCACAGGTACTGGCACATTTATTTTCATTGATCATGTAACTGCTGATGGCAATAGCAAAATGCATAGAAACATCTGATTTGCTCAGGTTGGAGCAAATGCCTCCAAACTCATTGGACAGTGCTTCATTCTTGAGCAAGACAATGATGCAAAACATACTGCTCAAGCAATAAAGGAGTTTTCAAGCTAAAAACTGGAAAATTCGTGAATGGCGAAGTCAGTCTCCTGATCTAAATACAATTGAACTTACCCTCCAATATGCTGAAAACACAAAGGGACAACTGATCTACCTTCTACCGGTGACGTCATGACGCATCGAGCAATGGTGGACCTGCCCTAAATCCTAAAACATGCAAGAGCTGAAGTAGAGGCCTGGCAGAGGATCAGCAGAGAAAATACTCAGCACCTGGTGATGTCTGTGAATGGCAGACTTCAAGCAGCCATTGCATGCAAGGGATATGCAACAAAGTTCTAAGCAGAACTACGTTAATATACATACCATTGCTATGTCCCAAATATCATAATGCCCTGAAATGAGGGGACGATGTATGAAAATGCTATAATTTCTATATGGTCAAACCTTTAAAATATGGAATGTGCACATTAATCACATGTGATTCATTTGATTACAAATTTAAAATTGTGGAGCACAGTTGCAAATGAGGAAAAATGTGTTTTTGTCCCAAACATTAAGGAGAGCACTGTACAGTTTGTCATTTTATACACACAAATCATCCTGCGCAATCGTGATGGAATAAGAATTTGAGGCTGCTGCCTTTGGTCGTTATGTTTTTAAAGCACATTTCTCACTTAATGTTTAACATTAACAGCAGGATTCAGATTGAGCCCCTTTTGCTCATTCAATCTTGCAAGCTGCTTTCAGCCATTCCTTTTTCCCTAATGCACTGGCACATTGATGTAGATTTAATAGATCATAATTAATGTCCTGTTCCTTAGAGAATAATAAAATGAGCCTGGGGTTCAGTTTGTGGGGTTATAAATGTGTAGATCTGCATTCAGACCTCTTTGTATCCATCTTCATGGAATTATTTGATGAGGATCTTTTGGTTTTGAAGGATGCAAACTGTAAAGAATTAACCACTTCTAGGATCCTATTGGTGTTGTGACGCTGCCCACTGTTCCCAGTTATAAGAGTGTTTTGAACCTTGAAAGGCTCTGGTCCGAAATGTCGGTTTGATATCTTTACCTCCTATGGATCCTGTGAGACTAGAACATTACAGCCCAGAAACAGGCCCTTTGGTCTTTCTAGTCTGTACCAAACTACTTTTCTGCCTCGACCCACTGACCTCTACCCAAACCATAGGCCTCCATATCCCTCCCATCCATGAACGTCCAAATTCTTCTAAAATGTTAAAATTGAGCCCACTTTCACCACTTCAGCTAACAGCTCGTTCCACACTCACCATTCTCTGAGCGAAGAAGTTCCCCTCTCATATTCCCCCTAAATCTTTTCCCTTTAACTCTTAACCCATGACCTCTGGTTTGCATCATACTGTGATGCAGTCAGCAACTGGACCCTTATTTGCAGTTCCAGTCAGGAACGATCCTGTGGCCAGTGAATAATTGCTGTTTGTCCCTGATGTATAAAGACTAAAAGCCATTGGACTAGACTATAATTTTTAAAAAACACATTTTTACTGCAAGTTGGCTGTCCATACGAAAATTGTCTGTACAGAATCTGATAAACTTTAATGTGAATTTGCTTCAACCATTGAGCCTCCTACTGAAGTCGGTCTGGACAAAGAAGGGAACAATACAGAATTGCTTCATGTGAATATGTTTTGTTTGAAAATGTCTTCAGTGGATTTTCAACCTCTTCATCACAGAAGATTCAGGCGGCATCGTTAACGTACAGGGGGTAGCACAATGCTATTATAGTGCCAGTGATCCGGGTTCGAATCCGCTGCTTTCTGAACAGAATTTGTATGTTCTTCCCATGTGTGTGTGACTTTCTCCAGGTGCTCTGGTTTCTTTCCACTTTCCAAAGACACATAGGATTTGTAGGTTAATTAGTCACATGGGTATATTTGAGTGGTGTGAGCTTGTGGCTGGAAGAGCCTGTTACCATGCTATATATCTAAATTTAAAAAAAACCCAAAAATCATATTAAACCAAGCTGACAATGCATTCTTATAAAAATCAGAATGAGAGAAAAGCATTTTTGGTTCCTGCAGTTATCATTCTTCTTTGGCTTGGCTTCGCGGACGAAGATTTATGGAGGGGTAATGTCCACGTCAGCTGCAGGCTCGTTTGTGGCTGACAAGTCCGATGCGGGACAGGCAGACACGGTTGCAAGGGAAAATTGGTTGGTTGGGGTTGGGTGTTGGGTTTTTCCTCCTTTGTCTTTTGTCAGTGAGGCGGGCTCTGCGGTCTTCTTCAAAGGAGGTTGCTGCCCGCCGAACTGTGAGGCGCCAAGATGCACGGTTTGAGGCGATATCAGCCCACTGGCGGTGGTCAATGTGGCAGGCACCAAGAGATTTCTTTAGGCAGTCCTTGTACCTCTTCTTTGGTGCACCTCTGTCTCGGTGGCCAGTGGAGAGCTCGCCATATAACACGATCTTGGGAAGGCGATAGTCCTCCATTCTGGAGACGTGATCTACCCAGCGCAGTTTGGTCTTCAGCAGCGTGGATTCAATGCTGTCGGCCTCTGCCATCTCGAGAACTTCGATGTTGGAGATTAAGTCGCTCCAATGAATGTTGAGGATGGAGCGGAGACAACGCTGGTGGAAGCGTTCTAGGAGCCGTAGGTGATGTCGGTAGAGGACCCATGTTTCGGAGCCGAACAGGAGTGTGGGTATGACAACGGCTCTGTATACACTAATCTTTGTGAGGTTTTTCAGTTGGTTGTTTTTCCAGACTCTTTTGTGTAGTCTTCCAAAGGTGCTATTTGCCTTGTTGAGTCTGTTGTCTATCTCATTGTCGATCCTTGCATCCGATGAAATGGTGCAGCCGAGATAGGTAAACTGGTTGACTGTTTTGACTTATGTGTGCCCGATGGAGATGTGGGGGGGCTGGTAGTCATGGTGGGGAGCTGGCTGATGGAGGACCTCAGTTTTCTTCAGGCTGACTTCCAGGCCAAACATTTTGGCAGTTTCCGCAAAACAGGACGTCAAGCGCTGAAGAGCTGGCTCTGAATGGGCAACTAAAGCGGCATCGACTGCAAAGAGTAGTTCACGGACAAGTTTCTCTTGTGTCTTGGTGTGAGCTTGCAGGCGCCTCAGATTGAAGAGACTGCCATCCGTGCGGTACCGGATGTAAACAGCGTCTTCATTTGTTGAGGTCTTTCATGACTTGTTTCAGCATGCTGCTCCAACCTGCAAGTGGTGTTGCAACTATGGAGAGGAAGAATATCTAAGAAGGTAGCTGAAGATGAGGTGCCTTGTATTACTGATCCTCAGGTTAAAATTTTTACTTAAAACTTTCTTCAACAGGCTAACTTGAAAATTTTGAGAACCAGCTTTTCAAGTCTTGTGGAACAATCATCTTTGAAAACTTTTTTTCAAAACTATTTAATGATTATGTACGTGTACATTGTTGGTTTAATCTACTTTCGTGTTGTAGAACAATCATAATATAATCCTCTTGTTGACTACCATGCTTGGTTTAAGGATAATTCAAAGCAAAAATGCAACATTACATTGCAAAGTTAATTGTTTTTTTAATTTCAAGCAGATAATTATAAAGCCACTTAAAGTGGACATAATGAGTGGAGATGGTTTAACAAACTGCTTTATTTAAAACCAAGTGCATGAAGTCTCATTGTTTTCTCATTTCAGATTGTCTTTATTACATATGCAAAGCTTTGGAGAAAGACTGCCGGTACAGCAAGGGCTTAGTTTTGAAAGAGAAAATATATGAAGAACAGCCTTGCTTGAGAAAGGATTCATTTCGTATGTTCTTGAAATGGTAGGCTTTTATCTTTTAATGAACATGGAAGCAAAATTGCACTTGCATAATATTTCTATTTTGCTTATTATAATAGAGAATATTGAGGTTTGCACCATTGTAAATCTATTTTCAGTATAAGATGTATTATTCATAATTACATTTTTAGATCTATGGGTAAATGCCTTCATAATTATGATGCATGAGGAATGAAAAAAAAGTGCAAATTCAAACAGGAATTCTATGTTTGGAGCAACAGATATTTTGTGCATGTGAAAGAAAGAATGTGATGGGGAAAATGAGGATTAAGTAATTGGAAATGGATGAAGGAGTGAGAATATGCAAAGGGAGGGGGAGAGTCGATGAGAGATTGATTGATAGAAAGGGATAATGAGGCAGAGAGAATGGACAGCAAGGGAGGAGCAGCAGAATAGAGACCAAATGATAAAAAATAGCAGTGAAAATGGCACAGCAAAGGGAGTGCAGCATGTTGGAATTCATTGTTGGGTGACGAGAAGGCATGGCAAGTTAGTGAGATAATGGTGGCAGACCAGATGATGCTAAAATGATGGGGTGGTTGTAATGTTTTCAAGAAATTGAAAGAGAGGCTAGTATAAATGAAAAATTAAAATGGACAAGGAAGAGGAGAGCACCTACATGTGCTAAATAGAGAGCTGATAATGAGTTTATTGGTATATACATTCTTCTTTGGCTTGGCTTCGCGGACGAAGATTTATGGAGGGGGTAAAAAGTCCACGTCAGCTGCAGGCTCGTTTGTGGCTGACCAGTCCGATGCGGGACAGGCAGACACGATTGCAGCGGTTGCAAGGGAAAATTGGTTGGTTGGGGTTGGGTGTTGGGTTTTTCCTCCTTTGCCTTTTGTCAGTGAGGTGGGCTCTGCGGTCTTCTTCAAAGGAGGCTGCTGCCCGCCAAACTGTGAGGCGCCAAGATGCACGGTTTGAGGCGTTATCAGCCCACTGGCGGTGGTCAATGTGGCAGGCACCAAGAGATTTCTTTAGGCAGTCCTTGTACCTTTTCTTTGGTGCACCTCTGTCACGGTGGCCAGTGGAGAGCTCGCCATATAATACGATCTTGGGAAGGCGATGGTCCTCCATTCTGGAGACGTGACCCACCCAGCGCAGCTGGATCTTCAGCAGCGTGGACTCGATGCTGTCGACCTCTGCCATCTCGAGTACCTCGACGTTAGGGGTGTGAGCGCTCCAATGGATGTTGAGGATGGAGCGGAGACAACGCTGGTGGAAGCGTTCTAGGAGCCGTAGGTGGTGCCGGTAGAGGACCCATGATTCGGAGCCGAACAGGAGTGTGGGTATGACAACGGCTCTGTATACGCTTATCTTTGTGAGGTTTTTCAGTTGGTTGTTTTTCCAGACTCTTTTGTGTAGTCTTCCAAAGGCGCTATTTGCCTTGGCGAGTCTGTTGTCTATCTCATTGTCGATCCTTGCATCTGATGAAATGGTGCAGCCGAGATAGGTAAACTGGTTGACCGTTTTGAGTTTTGTGTGCCCGATGGAGATGTGGGGGGGCTGGTAGTCATGGTGGGGAGCTGGCTGATGGAGGACCTCAGTTTTCTTCAGGCTGACTACAGGGGAATCACGTTGCTCTCCATTGCAGGCAAAATCTTCGCTAGGATTCTACTAAATAGAATAATACCTAGTGTCGCTGAGAATATTCTCCCAGAATCACAGTGCGGCTTTCGCGCTAACAGAGGAACCACTGACATGGTCTTTGCCCTCAGACAGCTCCAAGAAAAGTGTAGAGAACAAAACAAAGGACTCTACATCACCTTTGTTGACCTCACCAAAGCCTTCGACACCGTGAGCAGGAAAGGGCTTTGGCAAATACTAGAGCGCATCGGATGTCCCCCAAAGTTCCTCAACATGATTATCCAACTGCACGAAAACCAACAAGGTCGGGTCAGATACAGCAATGAGCTCTCTGAACCCTTCTCCATTAACAATGGCGTGAAGCAAGGCTGTGTTCTCGCACCAACCCTCTTTTCAATCTTCTTCAGCATGATGCTGAACCAAGCCATGAAAGACCCCAACAATGAAGACGCTGTTTACATCCGGTACCGCACGGATGGCAGTCTCTTCAATCTGAGGCGCCTGCAAGCTCACACCAAGACACAAGAGAAACTTGTCCGTGAACTACTCTTTGCAGATGATGCCGCTTTAGTTGCCCATTCAGAGCCAGCTCTTCAGCGCTTGACGTCCTGCTTTGCGGAAACTGCCAAAATGTATATACATTGTACAATGTACAAATGCACCGATTATTTTTTCTGGAGCTGAACAGGTTTGTTTAAAAAAAAATCTATAAAACAGCTATATGCTAAATACTTAATTGAACTGAAAGCCAATAAATAGACATAAAAGATAGATAATAAATATTCATAATTATCCTTGTGCAAATAAAAAAAAGTCACTCACAATAGTGCAAACAGTCCTTTTGAGGTGTTGGAGCAGGTCCTGGTTAGTGCATCAGGGAAGTTCAAGAATCTGTTTGCTGTAGGAAAGGAACTGTTCTTGAACTTAAAGGTGTTAGTCTTGAGGCCTGAAGGTAGCAGTGAGAAGGGATTGTGAAGGATAATAGGGGTCCTTTGTGATGTTGGCTGCCTGATTAAGGCAGCATGCCACATAGATGCTTTCAGTGGGTTGGAGGTCAGAGCCTATGATGTATACTTTGCACACTGCACCTGTAAAAGTTAGATGGTGTATGTGACGACATTTCAGACTCCTTTGAAAGTACTGACATTGGTGTGCTTTCACAGTTGCCTCGATGTGCTGACTCCAAGAGAGGTCCTCTGAAAAATGGACAATGGGAAGTTAAAGGTTCTAACCCTCTCCATCTCCATCCCATCAATATGAACTGGTGTTTGGTTCCTCAGCCTCTCTTTCCTTAAATCAATAATAAGTTCCTTGGTCTTGGTGACATTGAGAGCAAGATTGTATTTCTGGCACCAGTCAACTGGATTCTTGATCACCACTTCCAATAATTTGGCCAATAGCAGTGGTTTTATTAGCAAATTTGTAGTTAGAGTTGGAACCAAATATAGCAATGCAATCACATGTGCTCAGGGACCAGTGTCGGGGACTAAGCACGAAATTGAACAAGAAAATCTGCAAATGCTGGGGTCAAAGGCAATACACAGATGTGCTGGAGAAAATCAGCAGGTCACACAGCATTCATGGGAAGTTAAAGGAAACAAATATTTTGGGCCTGGGCCAATCATCAGGAATAAGAAAAAACAACAGGCAGACACTCTAATAAAAATGTAGGAGAGGAGGGAAGGGGAGGAGCACATGCTAACAGTAAGAAGCAGCCTTGGGGTTGTAGCTAAGGAAAGAGACAAGTTGAATGAATTGAGGTGGCGTGCATGTATGTTCATCTAAATAACGCCTTGCTATAATACACTCAGATGGAGGTTAAATACCTACAAATATTTTTTGAGGATTGTTGCAACTCTAGCATCATGTTTTAAGACAAGTTTGAATACTTTGCAACTTTCAAGTATTTGGTGAATATTTATTGATTTCTGTTTCAAAACCCAGACAATGCAAGACATTTTTTTTGACTACCATTTCCTTTCCTTGCTGTGTATATAACTCAGCTGTTCTGTGGTACCTAGAAATTTCAGGTTTCTCTGCATGAAATGTTTTCAGATTTTGTTTTGGCAGTTGTTTCTCTATAGAAACAAAATGGTTTGTTTTGCAGTGGACTTGGTTTCTGAAACTATAGAACAAGTTAGCATGGGACAAGGTTATTTCTGTGCTGTTTCTCTCCCTGAAATTGCTTTTTGAAATAATTATCTAAATGATCCTGATCCCGAGGCTCTTTCATGCCAATTGTTCCCTTTTGAGTTTGACTAGTTTTTATTTGAGACTTTTTTTATTGGCACTGCTTAAAATTTGAACCACAATGGAATAATTTTCCTTTTTAAGTCTTGTCATCTCTGGTTCTTTTGTCAATTGTATTGAATTAGTGTCTCTTAGTTGCCAGAACTTCAGATAATGGAAACTCTTCGTAATTTTAAACAGTAGCAAATCTTCCTGTAACATCTCTGCACCAAAAGAAGAACCACCACACTTTATCTGGTCTCTGAGATTGAAAACTTTTGACCCTGCTGCCATTCTCTTCAATCTCTTCTCAACGCATTCTAAGGCCTGGACAATTTTCCTCAAATGTGATGCTCCGAATTGGACACAACGTGGTCAAGGAATTTACTAGAATCTTATCAAGGCCCAGCATAATTGTCCATTTAAAAAAAAACTATGCTTCTGTTTATAAAATCGACAGAATATAGTGGCAGCTACACTGCTACTGAAAGAGCACACAACCAGACAGGTTGAGCTCAGTGAGCAGAACTGATTTATTGCAGGCTGCTGGGCTGAACATACTCCCAGCCCAGACCTGGCTGAGAACCACGCTGAGGGGCATGACGTCACCTGGGCATCACGTGGTCCCCCATCGCGGGCTTCTGAGCCCTGTGTTGAGAAGAATGGGAAACCCCTGTTGGCGCCATTTTGGCTGGCTGCCCCGCCGTGTGGATTACAAGCGGATTACAAATGGGGCCGGTTCGCCTGCCTTGTGATGAGCCACCACACAACCCCCCCCAGAACCCCGTGGCCAGTGGTTCCCCAGCAGTGGCGCAGGCAAGTCTTCCATCACACCCACGACCTTTCGCACCCATCCATCAGGTCCACGGTCCAGATGGTGGCAGAGTGGTTCATCTGGCATGGGCTGCGGAAGCAGATCGCGGGCTGGGCCAGAACATGAACCCATTGCCAATGTCCTTTTTAGCTTCTTGGGCTGGGCCACAATTATTGGTTCAGTGGGGTCGAGGTCCTCTGGCTTCAGCCTGCCCACAGTAAATAGTTCCAGCCTGCCGCCGATGTCCAGCGTGAACGCAGACCCTGAACGCTGGACAACCTTGTATGGCCCCTCGTAAGGACTCTGCAGAGGTGCCGCGGGCAGGCCCCACTGAATAAAAACATACTCTGCGGAAAGCAGCTCGCTGGGAACATGAGATGGCCGTGTGTCGTGACTTGGCAGTGGTGGGGGTGTGAAGGAGTCCAAGTGGGCCCAGAGGTGGAGAAACAGCTTGTGTGGTGACTGCTGGGGGTTGTGAGGCGCGTTGATGAAATCACCAGGAAGTGCCAGCGGTGCGCCGTAGACCAGCTCAGCTGATGACACCTGCCGATCCTCCTTGGGTGTTATGTAGATGCCCAGGAGCACCCAAGGCAATTCGTTCACCCAGTCGGGACTGGTAAGGCGGGCTATGTGCCGACTTAAGGTGGCAGTGCAGATGCTCAACCAGCCTATTGGCCTGCGGGTGATAGGCCATGGTGTGGTGTAGCTCAATCTCCAACCTGTTGGTGAGCTTTGCCCAGAGCGCAGAGGTGAACTGGGCGCCCCGATCGCTGGTGAGGTGATTTGGAACGCCGAACTGGTTGACCCAACTGTGCAACAGCGCTTGGGAGCTGGAGCCCATGGAGGTGTCCGGCATCGGGATCACCTCGGGCCAATGAGTGGTGCGGTTCACCACCGTGAATAGGTAATGGTTGCCCTGGGAAATGGGTAAGGACCCGACTATGTCCACGTGAGACATCGCACTGGACGGTTCTTCCGCCGCTCAGTCGGGAGGTCCCGGAACAGCAGACTGTCCTGAAGGCTCGCGTCTCCTCGTCGGACTTCTAGCCCCGGACAAGCTGGTTGAAGTCGAGGCCGGGCGTCAGCGTGCAGATGGGCAGTCGTGAAAGTGCATTGGCAACCATGTTGTCCTTCCCCGACTTGTGCCGAATGTTGGTGGTAAACTCCAACACGAAGGAGAGGTGATGCTGTTGGCGGGCCGACCAGGGGTCCTTCCTTTGCCATCGCGAGTGCCTGGGTGAGGGGTTTGTGGTTAGTGAAGATGGTAAAAGTCCTCCCCTCCAAGAAATAGCAGAAATGCCGCACCGCCAGGTACATGCCCAGTAACTCACAGTCAAAAGCGCTATACTTGTGGTCTGGTGGGCGGAGAAGCCAGCTGAAGAATGCCAGCGGCTTCCATTGTCCGTTCACCTGCTGCTCCAGGACGGTGCTGACGGCTGTGGCAGAGGCGCCAATGGCTGTGGCAGAGGCATCGATGGAGAGTGCCATGTGCAAGTCGTTGTGCGGGTGGGCAAGCATGGTAGCCTTCGCAACGGCATCCTTGGTGTCCTCGAATGCGCTGCAGGCCTCTGGGGTCCAGGTGAGCATTTTGTGCTTGGCTGCGATGAGGGTGAATAGCAGCTGCATGATGCGCGCAGCTCCCAGGATGAATTGGTTGTAGAAGTTGACCATACCCGTGAACTCCTGCAGCCTCCTTGAGATTGTCCGGACGTGGGAACTCCTTGATAGCGGCGACCTTCATAGCGGCTGGCGTGGCTCCCTTGGCCGTGATGGTATGGCCCAGGAACTGCATGGATTCTTTCCCAAACTGGCACTTGGCTGGGTTCATGGTGAGGCTGAGGTCGGCCAGCCGGGAGAAGAGGGTGCGCAGGTGGGCCTTGTGTTGCGCCAAATCCCTGCTGGCAACGAGGATGTCATCTAAGTAAATGAAGATGAAATCCAGGTCCCTGCCCACTGAGTCCATGAGGTGCTGGAAGGTCTGAGCAATGTTCTTGAGCCTGAACGGCATGCGAAGGAATTCGAACAAGCCGAAGGGGGTGATGATGGCCGTCTTTGGTATGCCCTCAGGGTGCACCAGGATTTGGTGATACCCGTGCACCAGGTCAACCTTGGAGAAAACCCTTGCACTATGCAGGTTGGCCGTAAAGTCCTTGATGTGAGGGGTGGGGTAATGGTCAGGAACTGTCGCCTCGTTGAGCCGTCGATGGTCTCCGCAGGGGCACCAGCTGCCGGAGGCTTTCGGGACCAGGTGGAGCGGTGAGGCCCACGGGCTGTTGGACCGCCGAATGATCCCCAGCTCCAACAGATGCAGAAACTCCTCCTTCATCACCTGGAGCTTGTCAGGTGGGAGCTGGCGTGCCTTGGCATGAACCAGTGGGCCCTGGGTGGGGATGTGATGGAACATGCCGTGGCGCAGTGAGGCAGCGGAGAACTGCGGCTTGAGGAGGGTCAGAAATTTGTCCAGGATTCGCTGGAACTCTTCTCTGGGCGTGCTGATCATGGCCATCTGCGGCTGCTCTGTGCGGGAGGCATTGAGGCGAACGGCCTGGAAAGTACAGGTGCCCACCAGGCACCTACCCTGAATGTCGTCCAGAAGCCCGTGGGCGAGGAGGAAGTCGGCACCCAGGATGGCGGTCGGAAGGGACGAGACGGTGAACCTCCACGAGAATTTTCGTCGGCCGATCTGGAAGTGGACCGTCTTGTCTCCATAAGTCTGGATCTCTGTTGAGTTAGCCACACGGAGGGGAGGTCCTCGAGGTCGTTTCCTGGACTCGATGGTTGTGGCCAGGATGACGCTGATCTGGGCCCCAGTATTTACGAGGAACCACTGGCTGAGTCCCCAGGTAGAGGAGGCTGTGTCCTTGGCCAGCCACAGCAGCCATTAACAGTGGCTGGCCTGCTCGATTCCCTGGAATGAGCAGGGCTGACAACACTTCTGAGCCTTGGCTCCCCAGTGCTGGTGGTAGAAGCAGAGGCCTGGAGCGGATGCCGTGCCTCTGATTATGCTCTTAGTGGCCCCTGCAGGGGCCGGATGCTCTACCGCAGCGCCTGGGGTGGGCTTGTCATGGTCATGCTCATGTCACGTGACCTGCTAGACCACACATGTCAAACTCTGGCCCGCGGGCCAAATTTAGCCTGTGATATAATTATATTTGGCCCACAAGATCATATTAAATAAATATTAGAGTTGGCCCGCTGGCTGCCGCGCCAGTATAGCGCAAGCACACTGAAGGTGAAAACGAAGACGCCGGAGGTGTGGAGGGATCTCAGAATCCCGAATCCCGGGAATCGGAGCGCCACACTCAGCCCGCCCGGCTCCCGGACACACAGACGCGGCTGGACTTGGGGACCATCCTCGCTGGGTCTGTGCTTCAGCGGCGACGCCGGACCGAACGTCTCGTTGGCGATGCCTTCCCCCTCGCTCCGTGCGCGGCGGACCCTGCCTCCTGCTCCTTTTGTTGGAGACGATCCCGGCGTCGTGAGATCGCAGTTTAATCCCTCTCCAACCATGGGAGGGGGGTGGGAGCAACGCGCTCTTCTCAGCCAATTCCTCCACCGCCCCGGACGCCGGCGTTTCAACGGGGGGGGTTCGGGTGCCTTTGTCAGGATACCGACCTGTTGGTCCAAGACAAGGGGAGAGCGTACAAACTCCACACAGACAGCACCTGAACTCGGGTGAAGGTGGAGCTGCGACCCCACATTCCACATCAGGACTGTGTGTAAGATTGGGAGCAGTGAGACGGAAGCTTATTTTGTTCCTGTGATTTAAGGCTTTCTTGGGGTGGGGTGGGGGGGCGGTCCTTCTCTGACCACTTGCCTAACAATTAACCTAATCAGATGTGGAGTTACCACAATACACCAGTTCTCAACCTTTTTCTTTCCACTCGCGTCCCTGTGCCATTGGTGCTCTGTGATTAGTAAGGGATTGCTTAAGGTGGTCTGTGGGTGGAAAGAAAAAGTTTGAAGACCACTGCTTTAATCATCCCTCATTGACTCGTCATGTGCACGGTTTCAGACACTAAAGGAAATGGGCCAATGACAATGAAAGAGTTTATCCAAAACTATTATTAAACATTTATTTTAATAAGAAAAAGTTTAACATTACATATGTTGAAAGAAGAGAACATGCAGATGTTGTTGAAAATTTTCAATAAATATTTAGTTCGGCCCTCGACTTAGTCCAAGTTTTTAATTTTGGCCCTTCGTGAATTTGAGTTTGACACCCCTGTGCTAGACCAACAAGCCCTCTGGGAATCGCTCAAGCCATAGCTCTTGGGCCTTCTGAGCAACCTTCCTCGGGTCGGTAAAGCTCTCTTGGGCCAGAAACGGCTGGATGTCCTTAGGAAGATGGTCGAGGAAAATGTGCTCGAAGAGTGGGCAGCTGATGTAATCACCCATGGGTTGGCGCCTGGATAGTCCAAGGGATCCAGTGAGCATTCACTTGATGGTCTTGTATCTGTCTTCGGCGGGTGGGTGCTGACCGAGGTGCAGCACGCGTTTGGCGGTGGCCTGGTCCAGGGCGGTGACCACATGGTAGAATTTGGTTGTGTCAAATGAAATCTGGCGGAGGTGAAACTGAACCTCCGCGTGACTGAACTAGGTCTCCGGCTCCTGAACCCAGAAGTCGGGCAGCTTGATGGCTATAGCACTGATCCCAGGTTTGCTCATGATGGGTTCAAAGATGTTTGAACCAGTCGGGGTTCACCAATTGTAGCGGCAGCTACACTTACTGAAAGAACACACAACCAGACGGGTCGAGCTCAGTGAGCAGAACTGATTTATTGCAGGCTGCTGGGCTGGACTTGTACTCCCAGCCCGGACCTGGCTGAGAACCGTGCTGAGGGGCGCTGACGTCACCGGGCGTCACGTGGTCTCCCAGCGCGGGCTTCTGAGCTCTGTGCTGAGAAGAAGAGGAAACCCCTGACGGCGCCATTTTGGCCGGCTGCCCCGCCACGTGGATTACATGCCTGCCTAGTGGTGTGCCGCCACAGGAACATTTTTAACAAGCTTTTCAACATGTCTAACCAATGTCAAAAAATTGTGTGCAAACACTTTCTAGGTCCTGCTCAATTCTTTGCTTTAAAATTTTTCATAAAATGTTTTCCTAGTTCATCAGTCTGTTCCCTTATGAAGTCTGTTAATATATTCTGAGTTGTTTCCTTTTTTTTGTTTCATTATCTGTGAACTTTAAAATTATATGCTGAATGCTCAGCATTAAGGGTCTTGTTTCTATTTAGAAGAACTTGAAAGCATTCTAAAGTTAGCTCGCCCTCTCCATTTTATTGACATTTACCTCCTTAAATGTACAACTTTGCTCTCTACCTTGCTACCATTCTACACTTGTGTATGCTTTCCTTGCCCTTTGTCATTTGTCATTCATTGATCCTCTGGTATTATGGATGGGCAAGGTAAATGCTGGCCTTGTTCTGGATCCCAAAATTAAATATTTAAAAAGTCTGAGAAGTGGCTGTTCATTGCTCTCTGTTCTTGAACTACTTTAATTCACCAAAACCACACCCAGCTGGTATTCATTATATCTATTGTCAAATGTCTTTTGACATTGAGGGAGGGCGGGGGGGGGGGGGGGGGGGGGGTGGGGTAGAGAGAGAAAGAAAATGAGAGAATTTATTTTGTATTTGAATTGAAAACACAGGTTGTACCCATTTTTGTTAAAGGCATGTCAAGCAAGCAAAGCAATATGTTGAGACCTTGCAGACAGAAAATAATCTGTTAAAGTGGGGCTATTCAATTGATTTTGGGTTAAATGGGGTCTTCTCCTTCTCACAATGATAATTTAAAGTGAAACGCAATAAGTAGAAAAACAAATTAGCCTATGCAGATATTGACTTCTGAGCTTTGCTGAATTTGTGTTATTTTTTGTGTTCAGCGATATGTCCATTCATGCATTGGATGTGGATCCAGCAGAGGCTCGGGCTGTGATTGAGGAAGCACTTGAGCTGCGCAGAAATAAACGGGCATTGGCAGTTCAAGATGAGGAGCCAGATCTTCAGCTAGCACAACCTATCTCTCAGTTTACGTATGTACCAACGCAGGCTGTTGTATCGTACATATTTAATCTTGGGCGTGCTTAAACTTTAACTACCACATTTTAGATTATTTTTCCACCAAAGGAATACATTTTCTTTTCAGAAATTGAGAAGCAAGATAAAATGAGAACACATCATGATGTCACTATGTAATGATTTATAACTCATTTAATGGTTTTATTTTTTGATGCCCTCCATTAATATTGTCCTAGATTTCTGAAAAATTAGACCATTATCCCAGTGCTCTGTGAAGTGTTCTGAATAAATGGATAGAACTTGTGAAGTAAGAAGCTAATTTTGTTTTCACTGACATCCTCTTAATTCAGCTTGAATTTGTTCTTCAAAACCCATATGAATTTGATGTCACAGGCTTTATATGATGGTATATTGTATATTGTACCATATTTAGTTGTCTTGTTTACATGTTGAAGTGTTGAGAATTAATGCTTCTGCTGATATTTGCTCACAGATTGTTCTTTAACCCTTTGGAAAATGTACATTAATTAGTTTTTATTGCTCGTATATTTTCTGCAGATCTTAATAGATTTTAATATATGTTTTGAGATTTTCCTGAAAATTCGCAAATTGTTTTTTCTCTTCCCTTCCTTCTGATTGCTGTATGATCTACTCTAGCTTTCCTCCCGAAGATTTGACATTAAAAATTACATTCAGTGAACACATCTCTGCTTTGTATGTGATATTAAACTCCAGGCAAGAGCTGAAACATGGGCCTCTTTTTCCTGAGCTAGCCATGATTTTTTTGTTACTGTCAGGGCTGTTGCAGTTTGGCTTCCTCTTGAAATAATAGGTTAGAATTGGTTATATTAGCATGGTTTTGCTGCTTTTCAATCAAATGGCGATTGAAGTCTTTGGTAATTTTGGATACGGTCATGCTCTTTTCTTGTTGCTTTCCACAAAAATGGACAATGGGTTGTCAGGTGCATACTGTTTCCTTCCATGTGCATCAGAATTGATTTGCAGATGTTTGGATTTTGCTGAATGGCACAAAAATTCACCAACCTTGTTTATCTGTTGAACTCTTATAGGAGCTCACAAAATTAAGGGTAATGAGGTGGAGGTTGAATTTGCAGAATATGTACAGGAGAGATTTTCTAGATCAGTATGTTGCAGGAACAATGAGAAAACAGATGATGTTTCTATCTCGTATTGTGCAACAAGAAAGAGTTAATAATCTGCTGGTTGTAGGGAAGATTAATACTGTAATAACATACAATTATACACAACAGAATATTAAAAAAAACGATTTGGTTCTTAAATGTGAACAAAACAAATTGCAAAGGTGTGAGGCATGAGTTGGCTACAATGAATTGGGAAGCTACATTAGGGGGTGGCATGGTTAGCACAATGCTGTTCCAGTGCCAGTGATTGGGACTGGGGTTACAATCCTGCACTGTCTGTAAGGACATGTGTTCTCCCTGAGTCTGTGTGGATTTTTTCTGGGGGCTCCAGTTTTCTCCCACTGTTTGAAACGTACTTGTGATTGTAGGTTATATGACACGGGCTCATGGGCCGAAATGGCCTGTTACTGTGCTGTATGTCTAAATTTAAATTTAAAATAATTAAAAAGTATTGTGCTGAATGAGCAATGTCTAACATTTAAAGAATTGCTGTTGTAATAAACTTATTCCTCAAGGCAAAAAAAAATCTAAACAGCCATGGCTGTTAGGAATAATGTTAGGAAAAAGCTTGTAATGTTGCCAAAAAGAACAGTCTTTGAGAAATTTAGGTCTATGAAATTGAAGAGATAGAGTGAGATGATCAGCTAAAGTCAAAATTGTACTTTTCAGAATGAGAATTTCTTATGGGGGAATAAGAAAATGGCTGAAAAATTAAACAAATGTGTGTCTTGAAATATATTGAAGACCTCCTAGTAATGGTGAAAAGCAACAGTTGTAATAAAAGCAGAATTGGAGCTGATAGAAATTCACCTGAAAGGTCTTGATGACTGGAAAGTAGTTCTTGTGAAGCTACTGAATGTGCTGGTTGTCATCTTCTGAAATTCCTTGAGTTTTAGAGCAGTTTATTCAAATTGCGAGGCAACAAGCAGAACTCCATTGTTTAAGAAAAGGATGGGGAAAGGAAGTGGGGAACTGTAAATCAATTAGCCTGTCACCAGTAGTTGAGGAAACACTGAATTCTATTATTAAGTGAATGCACTTAGAAGGTAATAGTTTTTGGTTGTAACTTACAAAATACCTAAGGCTGTACATATGAACGTGATGTGTTTGGACTTTCAGAAGGCAGACAAGAGATTATTCAGCAAAATTAAAGCATGTGCGATTGATAGTAATACTTTGGCACAGATTTGGAGTTAGAGGAGTGAAAACATTTAGAATAAATAAGTTTAAAAAAAAATAAGTGCAGGAGAAACTCAGCAGGTCACATGGTATCCATAGAAAGCAAAGATATCTAACCAACATTTCAGGCCTGAACCTTTCATTATGGTATGAACAAAAATCGGGCAGGCATCTGAATAAAGTGATGGGGGCGGGGGGGTGATGGAGGTGCTGGGTTGCATGGCCATGCAAAAGCACAGGCTTGGGCAAGAGGTCATGGGAGGACAGAAGGGAAAAAAAGCTGGAAAGTGATTGCGGGAGGAGATTTATTTATTTAGATATACAGCATGGTAACAGGCCATTTCGGTCCATGAGCCCATGCTGCTCAATTGACCAACAACCCCTGGTACGTTTCGAATGGTGGGAGGAAACTGGAGTCGCTGGGGAAAACCAAAAAAAGACACAGGGATAACATACAAACTCCTTTCAAACAGCATTGGATTTGATCCCTGGTCCCAATTGCTGGCACTGTAGCAGTGTTGCACTAACAGCTATGCCAACCGTGCTGCCCACACTCATTGAATGGAGAAGGAAGGGGGTGGGAGCTGGATGAAAGGAGACAGGGATAGGGAAAGAGAGACAGACAGACACAGGGAAGGGGCTAATAGAAACCAAAGAAGTTGATGTTAATGCTATCTGAGTGGAGAGTGCCCAGACTGAATATTAAGTGTTGTTTCTCCAATTTGCAGTGGCCTAGGTTTGCCAGTGCAGGAGGCCATGGACAAGCCTGTTGTGAGAGTGGAGAGACCATGCAGTGATTACAGAAGGCTGAATGACACCACCACCGCAGACTGCTACCCTGTGCCCCATGTACAGGATTTTACTACCAACCTGCACGGGGCTTGCATTTTCTCAAAAATAGACCTAGCATTGTGGGTACCACCAAATTCCAGTGCACACAGACAAGATACCAAAGACAGCTCTTATTACACAGTTCGGACTCTGAGTTTCTCAGGCTGCCATTTGGTCTGAAAAACGCAGCACAAACATTCCAATGGTTGATGGACATGGTGGGGCGAGACATGGAGTTCTCGTTTGTTTACTTGGACGACATACTTATCGCCAGCAGCTCCCGCTAGGAACACTTACAACACCTGTGTCTTCTCTGCCGCTGCCTGCATGGTTTCGGCTTTGCGATAAACCCTGCTAAGTGCCAATTCTGGTTGTCCACTATAGACTTAGGGCACCACATCATCCACATCGGCGACGTCCCGTTGCCGGCAAAGGTGGAAACCATTTGCCAGTTCACCAGACCCATCGTGGTTAAGGATCTACTAGAATTTGTGAGGATGGTGAACGCTTACCACTGCTTTTTACCTTCGGCAGCCCGCATCCTGCAACCCCTGTTTGGTCTCATGTCTGGCAAAACTAAGGAGATCACGTGGACACAAGAGATGGCAACGGCATTTGAGAAGACCAAGGACGCCCTGGCAAATGCACACTTGTGGTCCACCCCCAAGTGGGTGTACCGACCGCTCTCATGGTGAGCGGTGTCCTGGAACAGCTCATCGACAGCCAATGGAAGCCCCTGATGTTCTTCAGCTGGCACCTATGACCCCTGGAGGTCAGATACAGCGCCTTTGACGGGGAGCTGTTTGCCCTGTACCTGGCATCCAGCACTTTCAGGATTTTCTCAAAAGGAAGGGAACTGTCTTCACTGACCACAAGTCCCTAACCTTTGGCTTCCCCAAAGTGTTGGACCCAAGGTCAGCCCGCCAAAAACGCCACCTCTCTTGTGTCTTGGAGTTTGATGACACACATCTCCGGGAAGAGCAATGAGGTTGCTGATGTGCCGTCACGCGCCTCTGTGCAAGCAGTGCATTCCCTATCTCAGGGGGTGGACTATACGGCACGAGCTGAAGCTCAGCGCCAGGACACGAAGATCCCGGCATACAGGACTCCGGTTTTGAGCCTTCACCTGGAGGACATCGCCATTGGACCAGGGATCCAACACTCCTTTGCAATGTATCCACAGATCAGCCTCAGGCATCATAGTGGAGGTTTTAGCATGTATGTGTAGACATTGTTGGCTTTCTACCAGGGTCAAGAGGATCAAGGTACCTGTTACCACGGCGGATAGGTTCACAAGATGGCTGAAGGCAATTCTCGTAGCAGATCCCTCCACAGAGTCATGCGCTCGGGCCCTCATTTTCCACCTGGGTGGCACGTTTTGGCCTCCCGGCCCACGTCATTTTGGATAGAGGTCCGCAATTCACATCCGCAATGTTGCGCCTGCTGGGAACACAGCTCCACTGCACAACAGCCTACCACCTGCAGTCAAATGACCTGGTCGAGTGCTTCCATGGGTACTTTAAAGCCACCCTGATGGCACATCTCCATGGGCCAGGCTGGGCAGACAAACTACCTTGGGTGCTGCTTGGCATACGAACGGCGCCCAACAAGCACCTAGTTTTCATCAGCAGAGCTGGTATATGGCGCCCCACTCACGGTGCCTAGAGAGTTCGTGTCAGTAGCTTGAAGGGAGGAAGATGAGCCATCAGAGGTCTTAAACAAACTGCGTGAGTGGCTTAGTAAACTGGCACGGATTTAAACATCACAATGGCCATGGGACGACGACACGCTAGATGGCAAAGGACTTGCAGGGCTGTGAGAAGACATTTGTCCAGAAAGGCACGCACGACCGCCCCTATGAGGGGCCATTTAAGGAGGTATGCCACAATGGCTTGACTTGCATCCTGGACATGGGAGACATGAAGAGATACTCACCATTGACCACCTCAAACCAGCACACCTCGACCTCGATCGACCGATAACAGTGCCCACACTGCAAAGGCAAGGAGGCCTACCCAAACAACCAGAGCAAGTGCAGGTGCTGGATATTTCACTTCTGTGGTGGCTCACCCAAGGGCAGTTCAAACTGGCTTAGAAAGTTGAACTGCTGACATCAGGAACCGGGAGGACTCTGACTGCAGGGCAAACTGTGTGGGGGTTCCTGAGAGGAATGTTTAAAATGCACATGTGTGTGAATAAGTAAACTGTTTCCCAACTGGATGCCACTCAAATCAAGCTCCTTCTTTCTCTTGCTGTGACACAGGGCAACCACAAGCTTTTGAGAAGGTGTGTTATAAGCTCCTCCGTAAACTTGAATCATGTGACACAAAAGAAACATTGATTGCATCAGTATGAAGTTGGCCAAGCAATAAAGGGTGATGGTGAATGGTTGTCCTTTTTGGACCAGAGAAATAGTGGTTTATCCAGGAATTGGTGCAAGACCCATAGATTTTTTACCTATATTAAAGGAAGTAGTCTTGAATTTGCAAGCAATAATTTATAAATTTGACGATGATGTGTCTTGTAATGCTATATAAACTGCAAAGGCAGTGATACACTGCAGCAGGATCGAAGCAGGTGGGTACTGCAGCAGGATGGAGTTTCATGCAGAGAAATGTGATGGATATTTTGGGAGAAAAAATGGGAAATGACTATATACAAGAAAGGATACTATTAGGAGTAGGGGGACTTGGGTTATGTGTATGTAATTGCAAGTTGGAGGCCAGCTTGAGGGGAAAATGGGTTATGTGTATGTAATTGCAAGTTGGAGGCCAGCTTGAGTTAATCAGTCATGCATAACTTTGAAGTGTCTTTGGGCTCTAATGTTTTTTCTGTACATGCTGCCTTGCCTGTTGAGTATTGCGAGCATTTTCTGTTTTTTTTTTCAGATTTCAGCATTTGCAATATTTAAAAAAAAAAAAAATACACCTTATAGACTTTATCAATAAGACCACAGAATATAAAAGTAGAAACATCATGCTGAAGCTCTTAAGATGTAGGTCTGGCCTGAGCTGAAATAAGTGTTCACTTTTGGTCACCACTTTACAGGAAGTGTACGGTTACCCAGGTTGCCGGCACTATAATAGTGTTGTGCTAATTGCGCCTCCCAACAATTGACAGGAATAGTTTCTTGGAAAAGGGATGACAATTGCAAGCATAGATTGATACTGATTTCTTTGAAGAGAAAACTGAGGGACATCTAAAGGAGATCTGGCTAGAATGGATAGTGAGAAGCTGTTTGCATGGGAGGGGTCAAGGACTAAATAAAAAGAATGAAATTAAGAGTATCACAAGGAAAGACTTTTCAATGCAGCATATTGTTGGAATCTGTTGCCAGAAGCACGTTCCATGTTTGCATCTGTACTTGCTCTCAAGCACCTTAAAACTATGCCCCCTCGTGTTATAATTTCAGGCCTGGGAAAGAGCCTCTTGTACACCTCTATCACGTCACCCTTTGTCTTCTGTCATTAAAGGACAAAAAAATCTATCCTCATAAGGGGTCTTGAAAAGCTGCAAAATTACTTTATGGCTGTGGAGTGCGATCTGCCTATGTAGCAGCTATGAGTGTCTTATTGACACTGACCCCAAGATCTCTGTTCGTCCACACGACTCAGTCCTAACATTAACATTGTATTCTGCTCTCAAATTTGACCTATTGAAATGGACCTCCACACTTTTCTGGGTTAAACACCATCTACTGCTTCTCAGCCTGGATCTGCATCCTATTTCTGTCCCTCTATAACAGTGGTTCTCAACCTTATTTGTCCTAGGCCCCACTTTAATTTTTCAAAAAATTGTTTGCCCCATCATTAGCAGAAAAAAGTTACATATTCAAAAGAAGTTTTCATTAAATCTTTTACCTTGTGGATTTCAATGCAATTAAGGGTCGTGAATACATTGGAACCCGTATTTCATATTCAATTTCTACTTCAATATGTCAACCATCTCAAACACACATTCAACAATTGACTTCACTTCAGTGGGAACCTCATCCCTGATGCTGGCTGCAGATTTTTTTTATTTGAAGGACTAATTTTGTTAGCTTCAACCTTAAATTCCCGTGTTTTGTAATTTCCAGTCGGTTTCTCTTGTAGCAAATCACTTTCAGCACTGAAGCCACATTCTATTAAATAAGACTATGGAAAATGTATCAAAAGTTCCTTTATGAAGTAGTCGAATTTGGGTATTTCTTTTTGATTTTGTTTGACAGACACATCATGGTTCTTTTTACTTTGAACAGAGTTTTCATCATGTTGCAACTCTGATAACTCCTCTTGGTATTGCACTGGAAATTCAGACAAATCCACCAACAATGGCTGAGTTAACCAAAAGGGAAAATCCTTTGTCTTTAAATCACAAAATCTATCATTGAAGTTGGTAACCAACATTTTCAAATGGTCAACATTGACATTTGTAGCAGCATTAGTTACCTCACACTTACTCAACCGATAGAATTGACTGAAATTTCTTGCAGAAATATTCCTTTGGCATAATTCTACAAGTGTCATGAATCCAGATATCTTTGTTTTTGCATCAATGAGTGTCATATTTGCTACTTGGAGTTATTTGTTCAATGTACTTAGTTTCTCAAAAATGTCCATCAGGAAATTCACATAAGCTTTGCCATTTGTTGTTAGCAAGAGCTTCTTCATTTCAGGTCCGTCCTTCAAAAACTCGCTGAGGAAGATCAAACCGTTCCATAAACCTTTTTGAAGCAGTTTCACTTTGAAAACCACCTTACTTCAGTGTGAAACAATAACCTCACATGTTCTGTATTTTTATCGACACAAAACTGCTTAAACAGCCATTCATGTTTGGCATTAGCTTTGATGGCATTGATATGCTTGATCACAATGCAGTATCTCATGTAGAACAGGGGAAACTTTCTTGGCAACTGTTTTTTTGGTGGATAACACAATGCACAAACAACATGTTTGGATTTTCATCCTTCATTAGTTTTAAACATCCTGTTTTTTTTACCCATCATAGCAGGTGCACCAACTGCAGCACAAGTGTTACGGAGTCCAGAGGACCCCAAAAACCAGCAGCAATGGATATGCCCCACAACACAGGGTTACTGAAACAAAAGTTGTTTTTAATTATATTTGAACAAGAAAACAGAATTAAACTTTAACTTGTTACTTAACCTACTTACTTAACCTACCTAACCTACTTAATCCCCCCTCTAATACTAAGCACAGGTGTGTGTAATGTATATTTAAGATTAGAAAAGTTCTTTGGATCACAGTCCAATCTCACTGGTTGCAGGCCATTCTTGTACTGTGCACAGAGGTTAGTATTAACAAAGTTCACCAGTCTTTGGTGCTTAACAGGCAAATGGTTACCACTTAGGAGGGTTCTTGCTAGTTTTCGGAGAGAGATTCCTTTTGTTCCAGGACATCCGCAACTGATTTCTTATCAATCAGCCTTGCTGACGAAACTTGCCCCCTTCAGGGTTCTCCAGATGATCCTCTTTCTTTCAGGTCACCTTTCAGTCTGCCAGTCTTCTCCTTTGACCAGGCAGCCTTCCACAGTTTGCCAGCTTGTCCTTCTGGAACTGATTTCTGTCTCCTCTCTCTCTGTTTCACACCCTCCCTCTCTGAGAGCAAAACTGTTCTCCCTTTGCCTGCAAAAATCACATGCTTTCCAAAGCAAGCTGCTGAATGGTGCTACTTTGTTGCTCCTCATCAAAAAGCATTCTGCAAAAGTCCTGCAACAACTCTGTTTTGAAATGTGTGTGTGCAAGCTGCTCCAACAATTACTCCCAAACCACCTCTAAATACTCTGTCACACAAGATATAATGTTTCCTTTTGGTATTTCATTTTCATCCAAATAATTTCTGAGCTTGCTGTAGATATCAACGACAGTAGTGGTTGTTCTTAATGATTCTTAAAACATCTCTTCTTGAAACACTTCTTGATCGATATATCTCACATGTGCCAATAACAGAGCCTTACTGTCTCATATGCTAGATTCATCCAGTTGGATGATTCAGTTTCGTGATTTCAACTTCTCAACACACTGTTTTTCAACATCTTGACCCATGTCATTATTCTATTCCAGACAGTACTATTACTCAATGGCATTGCTCTGACATCTTTGTCATCCTTTTACAGAACTGTTTTGGGAAACAATGATATTGCGGGTTTAATCAGTTTCTACCCAATCATATGATTCTTCCCATGTTTTGCTATCAGCAGAGAAATTTCATAGCTAGCTTCAACGGTATGATTCAGGGCTGTAGTTTGCACAGCGAGTAATGAAGTGATTTAAAAAAAAATCTATTTTCAAACTTCTCTTTCAGTGATTTAAAATATTCCAATTTTGAAGTGACATGATTAGGATGTTTTAACCTCAAATGAGCTTCAAGATGGCCTGGTTTCATTGATTTTTTTTTTGTCAAAGTCTGTTGGCATAATAGGCAAAAAGGTGCACGTTCATTGTGTACAGCAGGTATAAACCCAAACTTCAAGTACTCCATGGAATATTGATGAAAATTTTGCTCGCTTGGTGTGCTCATTTTGAATATACAACAGCGCGAGCTCCCTGAAACAGATTAATCAATATTTTATTTTGTCTTAGAATTGAAAAATGTGATAAAAGTAATGATCGAATCAAAGGAAGAATACTGACTCTCAAAAAAATGAAAAATGACACTAGTGTGGTTTCTGACATTTTTTCTTGCAGAGAATGCATCAAAACTGTGCTAGCCTCATGCTTTACATTTTAGGGTCCCTGTTTTTAAAAATTTTTTTGGCGTCCCTCTCAGGCTGGCGCCTGGAGTGGACCCCAACACCCATCAATACTCTAGTGCACAAAAATACAGACAGATACTGGTCTCACTCACGACTGACCTGAAAAGGTAAAGGAGCCATGATTGTTGAGATAATTTGGAATGGATGATAATAAGATTGGTCAGAAAAAAATATAATTATAATTTTAACCAAGGATAACAATAGTTAAAATAAGAGAAACAATGGAGAAACATCAGATGAGCAAAAACACATTTTATGAAAATAAAAAGAACAGTGATTTTACTTGGAAGTCACCACAATTGTATTGTACTAACAATGTTGCCAAGTCACATCTTTCATACCAACATAACGAGTTTATTTTTTCAAACCAACTTTTTAATTATTTCCCAAAATATTCCTATGCCCCACTAAAATATTTTTAAGCCTCATGCCACACTGGTGATTTGATGCTCTCAACCCTCCATACTATCCAAAACACTACCAATATTTGTGTCAGTTGCAAACTTGCTCTCCCACCCTTCTACTTCCTCATCCAGGTCATTTTATAAAAACCACAAGAGAAGAAGTCCCAGAAGTGATCCCTGTGCAAGTGACCTCCATGCAGAGCATGAACCACCCACAACTACCTTCTGCCTTCTTTGGGCTAGCCATTTCTTATCTATAAAGCAAGGCCTCCTTTGATTCCATGCCTCTTTTCTGAATGAGCCTTGCATGTGGAACCTTATCAAATGCCTTACTGAAATCCATGTACATTACATCTATTGCTCCACTCATCAAGGTGTTTTGTTACATCCTCAAAAGAATTCAGACAGACGCAGGAGGCACTACATTTCCCTGTCGAAGCCATTCTGAGTATCCCTAATCAAGTTGTTTTTTTAAATGCTTGTAAATCCTGTCTCTCAGGATCTCCTCCAACTGCTTACTCACCACCGAAGTGAGACTCATTGATCTTTAATTACCTGGGTTGCCTCTACTTCCATTCTTGAACTGAAAAACAACATTTGCAATCCTCGACTCCTCTGATACTTGTCCAGTGGCTCAGCAATTTCTTCCCTTGTTTCCCACAGTAGCCTTGGGTAAATCTCATCTGGTCCTGGTGACCATACTTTTCAAAAGTTTCAATACATTCTCTTTTTTAATGTAAATATGCCCAGGCATTTTAGTCCACTTTAAGCCATCTTCACAATTTTGTCTGATGAATACTGAAGCAAGGTGTTCATGAAGGACTTTTGCTAACTCCTCTGACTTCATGCACGTTTCCACTATTACCCCTGGTGGGTCCTATCCTGGGTCCTATCCTCTTACAACTACTTCTCTTGTTCTTCACATACTTGTAGAATGCCTTGAGATTTTCCTTAATCCTGCTCACCAAGGCCTTCTCATGTCCCCTTCTAGACCTCCTCAGTCTGTGGTTGCAGGATTTTAATTTAAAAACACCATTGGCTCCTTTATCAGGCCATTTAATGCCTATGCAGAGCCACCAGCATTGGGACTAAGCAGCTGAACTCTTTGGATCATCGCTATGTCTCCGCTCTCCTGTATCCACAGCAGCGGCAGTGCTGTTACAGCAGCTCTGGCAGTGCTGCCTTTTTTTATATTAGTGGTGTCAATTGATTTGGAGCTGATCCTGTCTATGCTGTCATGGCTATGTAATTAATAGAGTAAGAGATTAATTGTGCATCCTGGGGTGTTCCTGTGTTGCTGGTCAGAGAGGAGGTGATGTTGCTGATTCTCGCTGATTGTGCTCTACTAATGAAGAAGTCAGTTGCAAAGAGATGAAGAGTCTCAGGCCCTTTAGCTGGGTCATGAGTCTTGTTGGTATGATGGTGTTGAATGCCACTGATTGAGGCCCTGCATCTTGTCTTCAGTAGAATTAGAGTTGTGCTGATAGACAGGTGACATGGGTTTGATGGGCTGAATGGCTTTGTTCTGTATGGTCAACATTCTGTGAATGAGAGTTATGCAGTGTAAACAGACTTTTTGACTCAACATATCCATGCCAACCAGTGTGCTCTTGGTTCTCACAAACTAGCTCCATTTGGCCCATAATCCTCAAATATTTCTAACCCATTACGAGTCCAAATGTCTTTTAAATGTTCCACTTCCTCTGGCAGTCCATATACTCACCATTCTGAATGTGAAAAATTTTGTCCCTTGGGGCCTCTTTAAATCTTTCTCCTCTAACTTTGGGCTACCCCAAGTATGGATAAAGACTTTAACAATCCATCTTATCTATGCCCCTTGTGATTTTATAAACCCAATTAAGATCACCCCTTAGTTTCTTTCATTCCAGTAAAAATAACCAGACTATCCAGTCTGTCCTTGTAACTCAAGGACTCCAGTCCTGGGAATATAATGTGAATTGATCCCAAACTATCCCAATCTCTGTGACCTTGGCCTCTGTAGTTGGATGCACAATTTCTTTTCCTGAAGGCTGAAATCAGTGGACTGGTGCCAACATCTCCACCTCAATTATCCTCAAAACTAGGTTGTTGCAAAGCTGTATACTCAGTCCCCACTACTGTATCCCTGTGCACCCATGACTGCATGGCCAAACCCTACTCCAATTCCATCGATAAATTTGCAAATAACACCATTTTAGGCAGGATCTCCAACAACGATGTGTTGGAATATAAAAGAGAGATGGAGAGACTTGTGGCTTGGTGCCAGGACAACCACCTCTCTCAATGTCAGCAAGGCAAAGGAGCTGGTCATAGACTTCAGTAAGAGAGGTGGAGCTCACTCCCTGGTCTGCATCAATGGTGCTGAGGTGGAGATAATGGATAGTTTTAATTTCCAAGGATTAAATTTATCCAGTAACCTGTCCTAGTCCATTCATGCCAATGCAATGGCTAAAAAAATGCATCAGGGCCATCACTTTCTCAGAAGTCTGAGGACGTTTTTCATATCACATGTCCCTTAACTTTGGCAGATGTACCATTTAAAATACCCTGTCAGGATTCATCACTGTGTGGGATGGGAAATGTCCAGGCAAGAAACTGCAAAAGTTTGTCAATGCTGCTCAGACCATCACACATATCCCCCGCATCTCCATTGTCTCCATCTGTATCTCTTGCTGCTATGGAACATCAGGGAACATATTAAAAGACTCCTTCCTCTATGGCTATGTTCTCTTCAACCTCCTGTTGGGAAGCAGATTCATGAGTGTGGGATCATACAATACCAGATTAGAGGACTGTTTCCTGCTATTATCATATTCCACAACATCAAAATGATAAAATTATATGGCCTTTTCACTGTATAAACTGATATCCCTCTGTAACTGCAATTCTGTATTGCCTTCCTATATTATGTATGTGATATTTGGCTGGACTGCTTGCAAAAAAAGGTTTCTTGCTGCACCTTGGTACCTGGATAATAAGCTTGAACTATCTTCATTTGGAAAGGTGAAAATCGATAAGGTATAGTCAGCATTGGCTTTTGGTGGAATTTGATTGAATCTCTTTGAAGAGGTGGATAAAAGGATTGATAAGAGCAGAGCGATAGAACCATAGAACATTACTGCACAGAAACAGGCCCCTTTGGCCCTTCTAGTATGTGCTGAACCATTTTTTTTTTAAACTAGTCCCACCGACCTGCACTCAGTTCATAGCTTTTCATATCTTTCCGAACCATGTACCTGTCCAAATTCCTCTTAAATATCAAAATGGAGCCTGCATTCATCACTTAAACTGGCAGCTCATTCTATACTCCCACCACTTACAGTGTGAGAAGCTTCCCCTCATGTTCCCCTTAAACTTTTCCCTTCTGACTCTTTATCCATGTTCTCTGGTTTGTATCTCACTTTCCCTCAGTGGAAAAAGCCTATCTACATTTATTCTGTCTGTACCTCTCATAATTTGAAATACCTCTATCAAATCTCCCCTCATTCTTCTATGCTTCAGGGAATAAAGTCCTAGCCTATTTAACCTTTTCCTGTAACTCAGTTCCTGAAGTCTGGGCAACATCCTAATAAATCTTCTCTGGACTCTTAGTATATTACTGATATCTTTCCTGTCGTTGGGTGACCAAAACTGCACACAATATTCCAAATTTGGCCTCACCAATGTCTCCCGTCATCTCTTTTGGGTCCATACAAAACCGACCACTCTGATCTTCAAGGGGACAAATTTTGTTCCTAACAATTCTTTTGCTCTTCATGTACTCGTAGAAACCTTTAGGATTTTTCTTCACATTGTCAGTCAAGGCAACCTCGTGCCTTTTTGCCTTCCTGATTTTTTTCTTGAGGTTTTTCTTGCAATTTTTATGTTCCTCATTCACTCCATGCTGTGTATCCCTGCCATAAACCTCTCTTCTTCTGAACCAGATTCCCAATATCCCTTGAAAACTAGGGTTCCCTCTGCCTGATAACCTTGCCTTTGATCCTGACAGGAACATACAAACTCTGTACTCTCCAAATTTCATCTTTGAAGGTTACTCCTTCCTTACCCTGTGCGCCACGTGTCAATTGGATAGTGGATCAATAAATGGCTGCTAATAGGACTTCTGTTATTGTTCATTTTCCTTCATTTAATGGGCCACTTTAACCATGCTTTAAATTTGTTTTGTGTTCACCTTTACCTTGCTCTTTGACAGTTATTCTTGAAAAGTCTGCAATTTTATTTATTTTTATTATCTTTAGAGCAAGAACATCAACTCCTCCCACCTCCCTTCCTTACTGGTTTAATATATTGAAGCCTCCTGGGAAACTGTGCTTGGAAAGGGAAATGGTAGTTTCTGAGTCATGCTGTGATTTGGACTTCAAAACTCTTTATTTTGATTCTAGCATGTGAATACAAATCTATGAAAATGAAGCAAATCAAATTCAAAGTTATTTTCATGTGACTGTACGTGTACAACCAGACGAAACAGTGTTTCTCCAGACCACTGAACATGCCTACCTTCGCACACCCTTTATGCATCAAGTACAAATACTGTAGATATATAAGATAAATTGTAGGATGAACAACTGTTTTTCTCCACCCCTTCAGCACTGTCTCTTATTGGTGGAATCAACAAGGGAACTGAGGTATTCTAATACAATTCTAATCAACTCCAGAGCATCACTGTACAGTTTAAAGTACTTGAATTTCTGTCAGCAACATTGTCACTGGATGTTCTTTTATTTCAGGTGGACGTGCCTTGGTGAGAGCTTACTGGCTACTTATATAAGTTTGACATCATCTGAGCCGCCTCACCCTGGACTTGGGAGGATGATAGATCTTTGCATGTACAGAGATCCTTCCCAGCATCTCCTGACATCACCAACAGGAACACCTGTTAGTGTTATTCAGCCCAATCCTACCACTTCTAGTCCTACACCAGTGGTGACAACACCGACAATGCCAGCACCAGCCACGGTTACACTTACTGCTCCAACTCCTATTCTAAGTGTACCAGAAGCTGTTGTAGTACAAGGTTAGCATGAATGTCATTTGTATCTCTGATTGTGAAGAATAGTGGGATATAGTGAAAAGACTTTGCTTCTGAGCTAGTTTTTAAAAATTAATTGTTCTGGTTTTTGGATATTCATTATAATGGTTTTAGTTATGTTGTACTGATTGAATCATCATTTTTGAGGGCTGATGGTGTTCTGTGCTTTTGTCCTTTTGAATCATGTGAGGAAAACTGCAATAAATTGGATGAATGGGAGAGGATTTAGGGAAGGCATAATACAAGGGTAGTATTCAGAAAATCTTGGGTGGATAACTGACAGGTGGTCAGTACTCCCCTCATGCACTTGGTCCAAGTACTATGCATGGGACATTGATCCAATTGGCAAGTGGGATGGGGAAAAATGATAGAAAGTTTGTCCTCCCAGAAATCTGATGGCCATTACAAATCCACAGTTAGTTTGAATTGTGACTTAAAACATACTGCTTTGGTGACATAATCAATTTAAGTCTCTTTCTACATATACTTTCCAAAGTCAAATCATTTGCTGAGGTAAACAGAACATCATCTACCAAATAAATTTATTATTCCACCTGCATTGAATTCGCCCATCGTTATTGAATGAAGATCTACCAGGACCAATGCCTGAAGAGGGCACACAAAATCAGTGAACTGGTGCGGACTCAAAAGACCAACATGGCCTGTTTCCGCTCCGTAAATGGTTATATGGTTATGGTTATATGGTTATACTCATTCAATTGATTTCATTTCCTGATGCAACAACATGAGAACTCAAATATAAGCACTTTTATTGCAGGAATTAATAGTAAACTTTGCTGAGACCTAGCTCCCTTTTGTAATTAAGAACAACTTGCACCTTTTAATGCCTTTAAAGTATTTAAGTTTCCAAGCCACCTCATGTATAATCTGAGAAAATCTGTAAAAGGAGGAATCTAGGTGAAAACCTTGGTGAAAGAGGGAGGGAGGTGCGGATATGAAAGTTTAGTGAGCCAAACCCAAGCAGGGTGTCTAGATTGCTAAAGACCACTGTGTGTGGGGTGAAAGACATGAGTAATGCCCAATAGACAAAGTGGATGAACCTCAAACTACCTGAAAATGTATGGTGAAAAGAAGGCCTTTTGAGAAGGCCAGCTTATCTTTCCATTGCTTGCTTTATACCATCACAGGTTAAGACACCTCAGCTGTTAATATATACCTGTAAACAATATGGGTAATTAAATAGATTGAGAGAAAATTGTTATTCTGTTCTGGAAAATATCTTTCTTTTCTACTTCTCTTATGGACAGGATCTTTTCCATGCACTAATGTAAGGAAAATGTACAGAGCGGCAATAATTACTGGACTTCAAGGGATTATGAAGGATCCTTCTCAAATTCATCTGCCTTTTAAAAAAAATTGTCATAGAACTTTGGTCCAGAATAACAATTTATCTATGATTCTCATCAATATATCCAACCTAGATGTTCCTGGAGTGCAAACTGAGGTCAAGTCATTACTTCAACTCTGAATCTTAATGTTTTCAGTTCTGCCTTCAGTAAGTTTCCTGCAGAAGTGGAGTTAATCCATATGGAGAACTGGAAACTATAAAGTCAACACCTCTATTATAGAACTAAGATCACCTGAACCATAGCCGTTGAGTTGCTGTATCCAGGTGACCTCTGACTATCATCAGAAACTAAGCTCTAATTTATTGTTGATTCTTTCTCTGAGCACTAAGCATCCAGAAAACAAAATTCCTTGAATAATCTTCTGTGCACGACACTGCTTCCCCTCCCTCCTCCCAATAATAAAAATTCATGATGAGACCACTTTTTAGTATCCTGCCACGTATCTCTAAAACCATCTCTCAATATTGGATGGCGTCAATGACAAAATCCACCACTGCATCCAGTGTACCAGAGCAGGCTCTGGCTCCTGGCAATAGAATTGCAGTCTATCAAGCAGATGTGATCCGATCCACCTGTATTTGACAGGGAGGTCATACAATGGGCACCTCAAACACTTGAGATGTATCACTGTTTCGTCAGCCAAATCAACTGGCAGTACAAGTGCTTGCTGCTAAACTGGCTCTTGACTCATGGGGAAGCCTGGCACGTGCTTAACCTGTCAGCAAAGCATTCAGAAGGCACTGAACACTTCAAGTCTCTATGATAGGAGTAACTGGAGGCCAAATAAAAAGCAGTGGAGAAAACATATGACAAACCAAAAATCCATCCATCTACCCCATTTGCCTTCATCCTCTGCATCTGCAGATCCTCTACAAGACCTATGAGTCAGCAAGTTTTCTTTGACTTAATAGTAAACCAAATCAGATCCTTGAAAAGCTAGCCAGTTGCCTCTCATTATAATTCTGCAATCCTGGAAACATCAAGACAAATCTCTACCTTCTCTGTTGATATTGCCATACTTCCAGCAATTTGGAGGTCATTACTGTACATTCCATTCTTGCTGCAACCCAACTAGGATTTTCTTTTGGTCTGGTCTTGTATTTCACACTTTGAATCATAACAAGATTCACCTTCACCACTTTTCCTTCAAAGCATCAGAAAGGCAGGTATTGACTGAACTCCCTCCTCTCTTCAACCACGTTTTTTTATTCTGCCACGTGTTGTAAATCCCTTGCTTTATTTCATCCCAAAACACAACACAACACCTCATTGTGATTGAATTCTATTTTCTGCTTTGTTGCCCACCAAACCATTCCATTGATTTATTTCAGTTGTCTATCATCTTCATTAGTGCACAGGTAGCAAATGCAACAACTAATCCATGCAACTACTGAGAGGGTTATGGAGCTGGATGAGATTCTGGATATAGGTGGAGTGGAGGGATCTGAACATGAAGATGTGAATCTTAACCTACATCTTCACCTGTCGGAGCATTCACAATGAACAAACAGAAAGAGGTATACAATCCATTGATCATTGGGGGATCAGAGGTGGAGAGGATGAACAAATTTAAGTTCTTGGGGGTCACTATCTTGGAGGATCTTTCCTGGACTCAACACACCAATGACATTGTGAAGAAAGTACTTCAGCACCTCTACTTCCTCAGGATTTTACAGTGGTTTGATATGACACCAGAAACCCTGACAACTTTCTACAGAAGTGTAGAACAGCTGAATCACAGTCTGGTTTGGGGACACCAATGCCCCTAGTGTAAAGCCCTCCAAAAGGTAGTGGACACAGCCCAGGACATCACAGGCAAAACCTTCCATGCTATTGAGAACATCTACAGGGAATGCTGCTGTTGGAGAGCAGTAGCACTCATTGAAGACCCACACCACCTAGCACGTGCTCTGTTCTCGATGCTGCCATCAGAAAAGAGGTATAGGTGCCACAAGACTCGCACCACCATGTTCAGGAACAGCTGCTACCCCTCAACCATCAATATCTTCAATGACAAACTTAATTAGAGACTCATTTAAGGATTCTTGTGCACTTTCTTGAATTTCTTTTTGTTCTCTCTGTATTGTGCAGTCAGTTTTACATTCATTATCTGTTTACAGTTCTTTGTTTACATATTGATGCTGTGTACAGTTTCTTTGCATCTCCAATTAGTGGTAATTTTGCCACGCCTGCAGGAAAAAAGAACCTCGGGGTTGTATGTGATGTCTGACAATAAATCTGAAATCTGAAAATATGAAATCTGAACATCTTGAGAAATTTTAACTGTCAGACACTTGGAGGGATCTTTGACCAACAATAAGTAAACCAATAAAAAAAACAAAATGCTGGAGAAGTTCAGCAGGTAAAACAGTGTCCTTTATAAAGCAAAGGTAAAAACCAACGTTTCAGGCTTGAGCCTTTCATCAAAATATGAGAAAATGCCCACAGGTGTCTGGGCCAAAGAGTGGAGATGATAGGTAGAGAAAGGAGGGAGGGGACAGCAGCATTGAGGGGGAGGAGGGATGGCTGGATGGGTAGAAGAACTGGAAAGACTGAAAAAAGGGGAAAAAAAGTGAGCGTTTAATGCACAGTCTGAAAATAAGGTGTTGTTCCTACAATTTGCGGGTGGTCATGGTAGGATAGTACACAAGAGCATGGACAGACATGTGAGCATGGAGTGTGACTTAGAATTGAAATGGTTGGCCACTGGGAGGTTGCTGTGGCTGCAAATTGTGCAGAGGTGCTGAGCGAAGCGATCTCCCAGTCTGCGACCGGTCTCTCCGACTTAGAGAATGTCACAAAGGGTGTACTGGATGCAGTAAATAAGTTGTCTGGATGTGCAAGAGAAGTGTTATGTACAAGAGGAGATGTGGGCGCAAGTGTTGCATCTCCTGCAGGCACGGTGTAAGGTGCTGGAGGTGCAATGCGTGGGGAAGGATGAGTGCATGAGGGAATCGTGGAGGGAGCAGTCCCTGTGGAAAACTGAGAAGGAAAAATGTGTCTGGTGGTGGGATCCTTTAGTAAGTGCTGGAAATTTCAGCAAATAATGTGTTGGATGCAGAGGCTGGTTGGGTGGTAGGTGAGGAGGAGGGGAATTCTATGTTTGTTGTGCCTGGGGGTGGAGGGAGCCAGGACAAATGAATGGGAAATGGAGGAGATGCGGGTGAGGATAATAGTGGTGGAGGGGAAGCCACGATTGTGGAAGAAGGGAGGCATTTCGGAAGATCTGGTTGACCACCACCACTAGTATATTGTAAAAGCAGTTGCTGGTAATCAAGTATGGCTTAACTTTTCTGTTGGTTCTGAGAACATTTATGTAAAGTGTGGTATGATTGATGTAGCAACATTTTTGCCATTAATACTGAAAAGATGTCTTTGTAAGTAATTTCCTGATGTTTTCTGTTGAAATAAATTTGAAAACAGACTCTTTGATCATGGACAAGACAAAAAAAGGCTCGAAGAGGAAGCGGATTGCTGATGAGGCTGGCGAGCCCGCTAAGAGGCGCTCTGCTCGAGTGAGAAACACCAAGTGTAAAAAAGAAGAGAAGGTTGACTTTCAAGAACTGCTTGTTAAGTTCTTGCCCTCAAGGTAAAATGGCCCTTTTAGTGAAAGATATTGATATTTTAAATGTTCTCAGTGCTGTATTAGTTGAGCAGAGGCTGACCCAGTAATTTGTGTGCCACAAAATGGAATTTACTCCTGCTTTATATGCCTGTTTTTCTGCGGACATGTGCTCATTCTATATTAATGGCCAATAGCTTCTATACAGTCTTGCAATCTGGAGATCCAGAATACGGCGACAAGGAATGTTGTAGGCAGCTGGACATCTCACTCTTGTGACAGCCTTATCCTCCAGCATGGAGTTATAATCTCTCTTTTACTGTTTAATCCACAGTCCTTTGAAGCTGAGTTTTAACAACATTCCAAAGAACAGCATTCTGTTAAGTCTTTTGGCATATCTAATAAAATACACCAGATTATGGTTTTACTTGTAGTTCTTTGCTTAGTTCATAATTTAATCTTTTCCTTTTTGTGTATATATTCATTATGAATCTCTTGCAAATTTAGATTAACTGTTCTCAATTAAACTATCATTAATGGCACAGTATTACAGCGCCAGCTAACCGGGTTCAAATCTGACTCCATCTGTAAGGAGTTTTGTACATTCTCCCCGTGTCTCCGTGGGTTTCCTCTGGGTGCTCTGGTTTAGTCCCATCCTTCAAAGTGTATGTGTGTTGTAGGTTAATTGGGTGTAATTTGGCAGCATGGGCTCATGGGCTGGAAGGACTAGTTTCCATGCTGTATGCCTAAATTTAAATTTTGTAGAATGGTTACCGTGCTGTGTGCCCAAATTTAAATTTTGTAGAGCGAGTGAAAGAACCATGCAGAGTTGAAAGTGAGTTGAACCAATGGACTTTAATAGAACTCTCGCATGCGCTTAATTCCCTTGGAACCCGACGACGCTTGCAACTCCTGTGAAGTTTATGACGTCAGCCGCTAGGCTGTGGGTTTGCCCTGCATTCAGAGCTCTCACAGTCAGATCTGCCATGGACTTTCCCGTGATTCCATGAGTGGGTTCACCTGTTTGCATGGGTGAGCCACCACATGATCCTCCCCCCCCCCCCCCCCCCCCCCCCCCCAACTGGCATTATGAGGTGTGAAGTCAATGGCCAACATCTCTTGTTCGTTTGGGTGGCCAACCTCATTGA
Organism: Narcine bancroftii; assembly: GCF_036971445.1. Classification (NCBI taxonomy): domain Eukaryota; kingdom Metazoa; phylum Chordata; class Chondrichthyes; order Torpediniformes; family Narcinidae; genus Narcine; species Narcine bancroftii. The sequence goes on along the minus strand of NC_091472.1, from coordinate 172,803,171 downwards.
TATGTGGGAATGGCCTCGTCACAGGGTGTTCCAGGTCTAGGTACACTGGCTTGAGGCAGTCAGTAGTGAAGATCTCCTCATGGCCATTCACATCAAGGTCACAGGTGGTTCCAATCTGATGCACCACCTTGTACGAGCTTTTGTACGGTACATCACTTTGTGGATGAAGACATAGTCACAGTTCTGGAGGTTCTTAGGGACAAAGGAAGGAGTTGGGCCATAGCACGAGGTTGGGACAGGAACTAGTGTTCCTTCCTTCTCTCAGATTCTTATGAACAAAGCCATGAGTGTTTCCTCTGTGCCACAGGTCACTGGCACAAACTCACCTGGAACTGTCAGTGGAGCGTGATATACTAACTCTGCTGAAGACATGGCTAAGTCTTTGGGAGCTGTGTCAATGCCAAGAAGCACCCAATCTGGGCCTTGGAGACACGCCATCAAGGCTGACTTCAGATGCCAATGGAAATGCACTACCAGGCTGTTGGACTGCAGATGATAGGCTATGGTGTGGTGCAGCTGGGCCACAAGTCGCTGTTCTAGGGTTGACCATAGGCTGGATGTGAACTGCACCACCCTGCACCCCCCCGCCCCCCAACCCGGTCTGAGGTGATGTTGGCAAGTAGGCTGAAATGTACAAACCCAGTTTTCAAAGAGGGCTCTGGCGCAGAACTCTTTCGATGTGTCGGTGAGCAGGTACGGCTTCTGGCGGCCACCTGGTGAACCTGTCGATCATGGAGAACTGGTATCATGCTCCCCAGGAGACAAGCAGCAGACCGACGATGTTCACATGTTCACTTGCTCAAACATCCTGTGCATCAGCTGGAAGGATTGAAGGGGGGCTTTCATGTGCCTTTGGACTTTGGAGGTCTGGCAGTGTATGCACGTCCTGGCCCAATACCTGACCTGCTTGCGTAGGCTGTGCCAAGCAAATCTATCTGCCATCAGTTGGACTGTAGTGTGTCAAAAATGCGATGCTCCAAGTGGCTGGAATGATGGGCCAGGGTTGGCCGGTGGACATGTCACAGAGGAGATTGCTGCTTGTTGGGCTGATGGGGATGTCCTCAAGTTGCAGGCCCGAGATTGCAGTGCAGTAGACTGGCATTTCTTTGTTTAGCTGTTGTGCCTCGGCGAGCACTGCGTAGTGCAACCCCTGGGGACAGAGAATGCACCGAGTGGATGGAGGTGTGGTTTTTCCCAGAGATGTGTTTGATGGTGGTGGTATACTCTTGAGAGGCATGATAGATGGCATTGCTGCTGTGCTGACCATGGATCTGACACTTTGGCGAATGCAAAGGTGAGGGGTTTGTGGTCTGTGAAGACTCTGAACTCCCGTCCCTCCAAGAAATACAGGAAGTGCCAGATGGCGAGGTAGAGGGCGAGCAGTTCTCTGTGGAATGTGAGTGGTTTCTATTGATCCTCAATTAGTTGTTCCAGCACGCTGCCGACTGCTGAGTTGGAAGCATCAACCGTGAGGGCTGTGGGCACATCCACCCACTGGTGTACCAGGAGGGTGGTGTTTGCAAGGGTACCCTTGGTCTGCTCGAATGCCGCTACTGACTCCGTGTCCTGGGTGATTTTCTTGGCCTTGCTGGAGATCAGGCCGAACAGGGGTTGCATGATTCAGGCCGCTGATGGTAGGAATTGGTGGTCAAAGTTGATCATGCCCATGAACTCCTGCAGGCCCTTGACATGGCATACTGGGGAATGGCCTGGACTTTCGTCAGCAAGGGAACCGCTCCATGCCGGTTGATGCAGTGCCCAAGGAAATCGATGGCTGACAGTCTGAACTGGCACTTTGTGGGGTTGACAGCCAGGCTGTATTCACTCATGTGATGGCAGAGTTAACGCAGGAACATCAAGTGGCTGGCGATCAGGATATCATCTAGGTAGATGAAGATGAAATCCAAGCCACACCCCACTGAGTCTGTGAGCCGCTGGAATGTCTGTGCTGCATTCTTGAGTCTGAAAAGCATCTGTAGGAACTCAAATAGGCCAAATGGGGTGATAAGGGCCATCTTGGGGTAATCACTGGGGTGGATGGGAATCTGGTGATATCCGCGGACCAGGTCGACGATGGAAAAGATATGTATCTCATGCAAATTGGCCATAAAATCCTGAATGTGGGGCACTAGGTAGCAGTTGGTTATGGTGGCATTGTTGATACTTCTGTAGTCCCCACATGGCCTCTGGCTGTCTTGGGCACCACGTGTAGCGGAGAGGCCCATGGGCTGTCTGAGTGCCGGACGTTCCCCATCTCCTCCATTTCTTGAATTCCTCCTTGGCGAGGTGGAGTTTGTTGGGTGGGAGCCTGCATGCCTGGGCGTGTATGCTTAGGGGTGTCGGTGGATAACTGTGGTATAATAATGGTCTGGCAAATTTGTTATCTGACAAAGTCATAGAGTCCAGGTGTTACTTAGCTTCACCAAGCGATAAGGTCTGGAAGGTCTTGGCATTCACTAGGTGTCGTTCCTTGAGGTCCACGAGGAGGCAGGAGGAAATCTGCACCCAATAAAGGCTGCAACACTGCTGCCAGCATAAATGACTAGGGGAAATGGCTGGAACTGAACTGTAGTGGGATGGTTCACATGCCATATGTGTGAATACTGCTGTTGTTGGCAGTGGTGAGCACTGGTCTTGACTGTCAAGGCGTGGGTGTCATGGCTTGAGGGGGGCAAGATGCCCATGTGCCCTCTGCCCCTGTGTATACGAGGAACTTTCGCTTGAAGTGTTGGTCCCATAAGTAAAGAAAGCTATCATGGTGGCCAGCCACCATAGCCATTAGCAACGGCCAGCCCTGTCATTTCCTGGAAAAGAACAGGGTGGGCGGCAATGGTTAGCTCCTCAACCCCAATGATCTGAATTGGGGTTGCTCTCTGCTGGTTGGTGGCGTGGGGAAGACCCAGCCCTTAGGGCGTGATGCAGCAACTTGGTCAATGGAGGCCCCGCCATGCTGCTTGGTGTGACACAGGATATTTGCATGGGCCACTACTTTGCGTGGGTCTCTGAAATTGTCAGTGATGAGGAGGCGGACATCTTCTGGCATCTGCTCAAGAAAGATATCTGTTCAAACAGCAAACATGGCTTATGGGTCTGCTCGTGGCAATATCTCTTTCATTGTCTGATAATGTGCAGTCGCCTAGGCCATCCATGTGGAGCAACCGCGCTGCACACTTACGGAGGGAAAAGCCAAAAGTACAGATCAGGAGTGCCTTGATTGTTTCATACCTATCCGCCCACAACCATTGGCTGGTGTAGGAAGTTGATGATGTGGCCTTGCTGTTTCCTGGTCTAGTGAACAGACCACATAGTTGTACTTTGTGGTGTCCGAGATGATTTAACTGACGTGGAATTGGGCTTCAGCCTGTTCAAACCAGACCTGTGGCTGTGAGGTCCAGAAAGCCAGCAGTTTCAGTGAAACTGCATTTTGAGTGCTTGGGTCGGTCATTGTTAGGTCCAAATGCCGTTTGGACCATCAGGGTCACCAATGTGGGTGCACAAGGCGTGCAGTGAGTCAAAAGTGAGTTGAACCAACTGACTTTAATAGAACTCTTGCACGTATTTAAATTCCTTGGAACCTGATGATGCTTGCAACTCCTGGGACTTTTATGATGTCTGCCACTAGGCTGTGGGCTTGCCCCGCACTCAAACCTCTCACAATCAGATCTGCCATGGACTTGCCCGTGACTTTGTGAGCCAGTTTGCCTGTTGTGTGGGTGAGCTGCCACAATTTGATCAAATTGTTATCACCTGTTTCTCAGCAAGATTTCATACCCTCTTTCTCACTCATGGATAACTAATTTTTTGAAAGTGAGAATTGGATTTTGTTTAAAACAACAATCCAGTAATTTTGCAGTCATCAATACTGAAACTAGCTGTTTATTCCAGATTTACTTATCTGATTTTAGATTCTCCAGTTGTCATTGCTGGATTAGTTTATCAATGTTCCATGAGAATGCATGCACCCTATCCAATTGCATTTTATAACAACCACTCTCTATTTCAGACAAGACCTGAAGATCTCTTTGCACTTTTACTATTGCTACTATATCGTTCTAATAGCATGGCAACTAGAACTGTCCACAATACTTCAAAAATTATCTTACCAATGTTTTGTGAAGCTGCGTTATGATGTTCCAACTCAATGTCTCAATCTACCAAGTGCCTTCTTCACTACCCTATTCATCTGTGCCACCACTTTCTAACTGCATGCACCTGTAGGCCCCTCTGTTCATCTTGTCCAAAGGACCCCTCAATTAATCTGTGTGTCTGACTACTTTTGACTTCTTAAAATGTATTGTGGCATGTTTAGATTAAATTTTGTCTGTTGCCCCTCTGCTCATCTTTCCATCCTAGCAATATCCCACTGTATCTTTAGTTAACTTTATGCTATCTACAGCTCTTCCAATTCCATTTTGTCTACAAAATTGCCAATCTATATTCTCATAAAGGTCATTAAGGACAACCATAACACACAGGAACAGAAATAGGCTATTCAGTTCATTGAGTCTGCCCCACCATTTAATAATAAGCAGGTCCCTTTTCTCCCTTAGCCCCACTGCCCATCCTTCTCATTATCCTTTGATGGCCTGGCTAATCAAGAACCTATTAATCTCTGCCTTAAATACACTCAATGATTTGGCCTCCTCAACTGCCTGTGGCAACAAATTCTACAGATTTGCACCCTCTGACTGAAGAAATTCCTCTGCATCTCTGTTCTAAGCCTGAAGTTGTGCTGTCTTGTCCAAGACTCTCCCACCATGGGAAATAACCTTTCATCATCTATTCTGTCCTCATTCTCCTAAATTCCAATGAATACAGGCCAAAAGCTGTCAAACACTTCTCATATGATAATGGTTTCTTTTCTGGAAACTTCCTTGTGAACCTCCTCTGAACCCTCTCCCATGTCAGCACATCCTTTCTGAAATGAGGAACCCAAAACTGCTCACAGTACTCCAAGTGAGGTCTCACCAATGCCTGAGAAAGCCTCAAAATCACATCCCTGCTCTTTTTTATTAATTTATATATATATATATATATATATATATATATATATGTATGTGTGTATAATATATGTGTGTGTGTGTGTATGTGTGTGTGTGTGTATGTGTGTGTATATGTGTGTATGTGTGTGTGTGTATGTGTGTGTGTATATATATGTGTGTGTGTGTGTGTATATATATGTGTGTGTGTGTGTGTGTATATATGTGTGTGTGTGTGTATATATGTGTGTGTGTGTATATATATGTGTGTGTGTGTATATGTGTGTGTGTGTGTATATATGTGTGTGTGTGTGTGTATATATGTGTGTGTGTGTGTGTGTGTGTGTGTGTGTGTGTCTATATATATATATTTTCTTTGGCTTGGCTTCGCGGACAAAGATTTATGGAGGGGGTAAAAGTCCACGTCAGCTGCTGGCTCGATTGTGGCTGACAAGTCTGATGCGGGACAGGCAGACACGGTTGCAGCGGTTGCAGGGGAAAATTGGTGGGTTGGGGTTGGGTGTTGGGTTTTTCCTCCTTTGTCTTTTGTCAGTGAGGTGGGCTCTGTGGTCTTCTTCAAAGGTGGTTGCTGCCCGCCAAACTGTGAGGCGCCAAGATGCACGGTTTGAGGCGATATCAGCCCACTGGCGGTGGTCAATGTGGCAGGCACCAAGAGATTTCTTTAGGCAGTCCTTGTACCTCTTCTTTGGTGCACCTTTGTCACGGTGGCCAGTGGAGAGCTCGCCATATAACACGATCTTGGGAAGGCGATGGTCCTCCATTCTGGAGACATGACCCACCCAGCGCAACTGGATCTTCAGCAGCGTGGACTCGATGCTGTCGGCCTCTGCCATCTCGAGTACTTCGATGTTAGGGATGAAGTCGCTCCAATGAATGTTGAGGATGGAGCGGAGACAATGCTGGTGGAAGCGTTCTAGGAGCCGTAGGTGATGCCGGTAGAGGACCCATGATTCAGAGCCGAACAGGAGTGTGGGTATGACAACGGCTCTGTATACGCTTATCTTTGTGAGGTTTTTCAGTTGGTTGTTTTTCCAGACTCTTTTGTGTAGTCTTCCAAAGGTGCTATTTGCCTTGGCGAGTCTGTTGTGTATCTTGTTGTCGATCCTTGCATCTGATGAAATGGTGCAGCCGAGATAGGTAAACTGGTTGACCGTTTTGAGTTTTGTGTGCCCGATGGCACATATATATATGTATATATATATCTATATATCTATATAGATATATATAGATATATATATATATATATGTATATATATATATATATATATATATATATCTATATATATATATATATATATCTATATATATATATCTATAGATATATATAGATATATATATATATATATATATCTATAGATATATATCTATATATATATCTATATATATCTATAGATATATATATATATATATATATATAAACAACAAAGGTCCCAGGACTAATTCTGGTAGATTGTTGTACCCTTTGAGTTGACCCAAATTGTTGACTGACCATATCAGCCCATGGATGCTGCCTGGCTTGCTGAGTCCCTCCAGCTTCCCTATTCACTTTTTCTCTATTTAGGTCCTATTTGTCATTTCATCTGGTATCCCTTGTGTCTCAACCTTTTGGACTAGCCTAGCATCTGAGACTTTGTCAGTAGCTTTACTTAAGTCCATTTAAAGCATGTCTACCACACATCTTGCTTCAATTTCCACATACATTTCCTTAAAGGAAACTCTATCAGATTTATAAGACACGAGTTATTTATCCTCTGAGCTTCTCACTCCTATCATTCCACTCAGCTACTTTTTCAAATGCGCGATGTATGAATGAATGTTTTTGTGCATTTCACCAGGATCTTCCTCCTTCAACTTGTACTCGTGACCCTTTTTAATTGACATATTCCTCAACACTTTGGGATTGTCTTGCTTTAAACACTTGTGTCATGTAAATTTAGCTTCTCCTCTAAAGGGCAAGGTAATCAATTCAAAGTGGAGATTGGCAGACAATTGAATTACAAGGGGAGTTGTGATTCTGTGGAGAGTGGCACAATTTGTGTTGAGACCAAGATCTGATCTACCACAATCTTACTGAATGGGGTTAAGCTCAAGCAGTCAATCAACTCCTCACATTCCAGCTTTTGCCTACAGTACTACTTCTATAGTAAGACAGACTTTTCATGCTGACTTCTTTTCTCCTACTAGGCTGAAGAGGGTTGAATTGGACGATGAAGAAGATGCTTTTAGCACCTTTGAAGTACAGACAGAACTGAAAAAGGAAAGTCAACAACTAATGGGCCCTTATAGAATGCAATTTGATCCTTCATCTTTCATGGAATTTGGTAGGTTTTCATCTCAAGGTTTCATCAGGGAACTTTCCAGTTTTCTGCATAATCACTGTTGATCACTTTTTGTCTCAGCACCCTAATATCCTCTGGCTTGCACTGTCTATCAACCACTCATATTCACTCATTCCATGTGAATTCAATTTTTTATGGTCCTTATATTCTCATCAATTCCTCTCAGATTCTTTAAGTCACCTGTTCCTCTGGGGAAACTTCCTAGCTATATAACCCACATATTTTGGTAATGAAACTACAGCATCCATTTCCCAGTTTTTTTTCAATTCTTCACCATTCTCCAATTAATGCAGCAAATTTTCACAAAAAAAATAGCCCAGATCTTAAAATTATTTCTGATATTTTTATGATGGAAAAAGTAATATCTGTATTTCTTCAATATACATCTGGGTGAGCCAAACCTGAGAACACCTCACATTCTTCCTAGACAGCCTTAAATCTAACGGCATAAACAATGAAGTTTTCTACCACCATTGTTTCCATATCTTCTTTACCAGCACCTATATTTTTTTTTCTGTCTCAGAGACTTCTTTTCTCTTCCCTCCTTCAACCCAATGATTTCTCTCTCAACCTGCCTCTCCATTTCCCGTCCTATGATCTGTCACCTCTTCTTCCCCACCACCCCGATTCTTTTATCCCCTTGTGTATGTAATTTTTCCTATTTTATCTTGTACTTGATAAAAGGTCCTAACCTGACTGATCTGTGGATGCTGTCTGACCTCCTGAGTTCCTCCTGTAATTCTAGTATCTGTAGCGTGTGTTTTTCTTTCTCCCCCACCCCCCTCCCCACTGGCTCTGTTTTAGCCATCATATGTTGACATAGCTAGGCAACAGCTTAGTTTTAAAAAAAATTCAGCCGAGTTTCAAATCAAGCCATCGCCTTGATCATCTTTGCCTCTCTATTTTCTGACAGACCCTTAACCCTCTGACATTTATCCTGCCTCAAGTTTGGCCTTTTGATCATATTTGAAATTAATTTCTTCACCATTGACATCTGCAACTACAGTTTCTTTGAATCTAAACTTTGGATTTTCCTCCTTAATCGTCTCTGCCTCCCTATTTTATTTCTTCCTTTAAGACACCTTGTAAAGCCAACCTTTTTCTTTAAAATTCCATTTATTTATTTATTTGGGGGGGGGGGAATGTACATAGTAACATTTTAAATATACAATATCTTAAACTTTTTCTCACAAACACAACAAACAAAAACAAAACCGTCCTCTCCCTCCCTCCCCCTCCAAACATACAGATCCGTTCACCGTCAGAGCTTGCATATATTTTAAGTATATAGAGTACACTTGGGGAAACTGTGTTTTTGCATCCATAATAGTTACTTTTATACTCTTTTTCCTTTTTATACTGTATCTGGGCCCCTATGTAGTCCAGGTATGGCTGCCAGACCTTTACAAAATTTTCATATTTATTCTTTAAGCTATGTGATTTTTTTTTCCATAGTCCATCATTCTAGAAGTAGAGGGGAGTTGGGCTTCCAAGTGATCGCGATACATTTTTTTTGCTACTGCCAGTGCTATTTTTATAAATGAGATTTAATATTTAGTCAATTTGTCATTTATTTCCATGAAATTACCTAATAGATATAGCTCCGTGAAGGCCACATGTTATCCTGGTTAATTTTTCTGCGATTTCTTGCCAAAATGGCCTCACTTTTATGCATGACCACATGGCAGGTAGAAAAGTTCCTGTCTCAGTCCTACATCTAAAACATATCTCTGAAATTTCAGCTTTTGATCTGTGTAACTTTTGTGGGGTAAGATATAATTGGTGTAAAATATTATACTGAACCAGTCCATATCTTGCATTTATAATTGATGTCATGTTGTCCTTACACCAATATGACTATCCTCTTTCTGAAATCACCACACCTAAGGTGCGACTCCCATCTTTTCCTTGACCTCTGCAACCCTGGTTTTGCACTTTCGCTCTGGAGAGCATGGTACATTTTTGTTATAAATTTGGATGTATTCCCCATCCAAACCGTTTGTTCAGTTTCACTAATTTCAGGTGGGGTTAACATTGGTCCTCATATTTCTCGTAAGAACGATCTTAGCTGGAGAAAACAGAAGGTGGTCCCATTGGCCACTCCGTATTTGTGTTTTAATTGTTCAAAGGACTAAGAATTCCTTCCATGTAACTGTCCATAATATATCTTATTCCTTTGTCATAACACAAATTTAATATTCTATTGCCCATGTTCATAAGCAATAACATTTTTACACAATGATGCTTTTATTGTATCCCTACTTTTTTCCTATACATTCATTAATTTCCCATGTTCTAATTATATGTATCAGAATAGGGTTATCCATCTTTTTCTTTAGTGATTTGAAACTCCATTTATAGATAAAGTCCTTTACTTCCTCCTCACCCATTGAGTACATTCCCATCTGAATCCAAGAGTGGGGGCTGTCTTCCACAAAGAAGGCTGTGAGAAATCTAGCCTATGCAACTAGGTAGTATTTTTAAAAATCTGGAATCTAAGTCCTCCCAGCCCATCGTCCTATGTCAGTTTTTCCAGTGCAATTCTTGGTACCTTATTATTCCATGGGAACTGACTAATATGGTTGTTTATTAGCTTAAAAAAGTGTTTGGGTACTGGAATAGGCAGCTTTTGGAAAAAGGTATTGCAGTCTTGGCATCACTTTCATTTTGACACAGTTAACCCTTCCCACCAAAGTAATCGGTAAGTCCCTCCATTTCTGTCGGTCTCTTTCTATCTTCGCAAGAAGAGCAACTTAATTTAGTTTATACAGATTTTACAAGTTATTGTCAATTGCTGTTCAAAGATATTTTATTCCATCTGTCTTCCATTTAAATTTAATTCCTTTTTGGTATCTTTCATATTCAAAATTTGTTAATAGTATTATCTCATTTTTATCAGCCTGATATTCATCCATGTAAAACCTACCTTTTTGACCAAGCTTGAGGCTACCAATCCTAATAGCTCCCTGAGTGGCTTGGTGCTAAATTTTATTTATTCTGGATATTTTACATTTGTTATACAAGTGCAAGTTATGCTGCAGCTTGATCTTTTGTCATGACAAATAGCTTGTTGCTATTACTTCATTTGATCAGGAGTTCGGAATTTTGGAAGGTTCCTTGAAACAGACTCAATTCTCAGAATGCCACCAATAATGTGTATTTGAAGATGCCAATTCTTAGAAATTTGTGTAACTTTACTTATCTATTGATTGGATTCAAATAATGAGAGCTCAGAGCCAATGTGTTTCCAGAGGGTGAAACATAATGAGAGCATGGTCAGGCAAGGCCTTTGATAAGATTCTGCATGGCTGGTTAGTCTGGAAGAATAACTTGCATGGAATCCAAGGTGAGCTGGTCTGTTTGGATTCAAGACTGAAGTACGGAGGCAGATGGTTGTACAAGTTGTACCTCTTTAATCTGATGACGTTGGGACCTTGCCATTGCTGAGCACAGAAAATGACGTAAAACAGAAATTTACTCCTAATGGAACCCTCATGTAAACATATCAAAGGTAGAACAAAGCTTAAAATAGGAAATAATAATGTGGGGAGGCACAGTTAGTGAAGCAGTTAGCACAACACATTTACAACGACTGGGGTTCGAGTCTGTGCTGTCTTTAAGGAGTTTGTACTAATGGCGGCAGATTCAAACGTGCTGGACCATGGGAGTTTCCAGACCACAGAGGACCAGATAAGAAAAGTACAATCTGTAGTGGAGGGATGTTTTTCTGATTTGAGGCCTGTGTCCAGAGTTGTGTCGCAGGGGTCAGTACTGTGTCCACTGCTGTTTGTCATCAATATTAATGATTTGTATTGCATAGCAATAACTTGATTAGTAACTTTTCTGATGACACCAAAGTGGGTGTAGTAGACAGTGAGAAAGGATATCAAAGTTTGTAACAGTTGAGTAGGTGGGCCAAAGAGTGACAAATGGAATTTCACACTGTTATTGTTTCAGGCTGTAAGGAACCACTAAGTTTTTACTCAGCTTTTTTTCCCTCCCTCTCATGTTTATAGAAACTTTTACCATCTGTTTTTACATTCTTTGCATCCTATTCTCACTGAATACTAAACTGCTCCCAATCCTTTGTCCCCACTGCTCCTTCTGGCCATTTTTTATTTCTCCTCTGATTTGCTATTTCTTTTGTAAGCCATAAATGAGCTACCTTTCTTGTTTCATTTTTATGCCAGAGAGGAGTGAACACATTTTGTAATTTGTCCAGCACTTTTTAACAGTTCCCACAATCAATCCTTTAAATGACATTCCCTTCAAATTCTCTCACTCTCCATGTTAATTAAGAATTCATGTTTTGGGACCCAGACCACAAAATTGTTAATTGATATTTTTTCTCATTGCACAATATTCTGTTTAGGGTTGTCTTTTCTCAGGTTAACTCCTGAACTCTTTGATCTTAAAATGTCATGGGTGCACTTCAGAAATTCCTCCTTTAGAATATTATTATGAATTTGTCTTGCCCAATCTATACTGTATGTAGATGATATTCACCCATTATTATAGCTGTACTCTTCATGAATAACACTATTCCCAATATCAGCACCACTGAGGGGGGAAAGAGGATCAACGTTGGTAATTCTTGAGATTCCATATTGGGTTTCTCTGAGCAAATGTCCTTTGTCACAGTTGTACTGATACCCTCTTTGATAAACAGTGCTTCTCTGCCTCCTTTCTTCTGCCTGTCTTTCCTAAATATTAAATATCCCTGGCTTTTCAGTTCCCATCCTTATTCTTCATAGGGCCAAGTTGATGAAGGGCTCTCGCCCAAAATGTTGGTTATGTATTTTTTACCTTTGCTATATAAAGGGCAATGCTTGACGTGTTGAGTTTCTCCAGCTTTGTGTTTTTACAAAGGGCTAAATTGCACTTGTTTTCTGCTCTTTGCATGGTTAAATTATCTTTCTTATTGTGAGCACTCCATGTGTTGAGAGGCAATGCCTTTAGTCTGTGTAAATTCTCCGCGACAGTACCAGGCAACATCCTGATGAGAAAATAGGTTCTCATTCTGCGATACACATATTTGTTGGAGAAACTCAGCAGGACATCCAGCATCCATCAAAAGTAAAGGGTGTCCTTGTCTATTGCCAAACCAAGGCCACCCACAACTTGGAGGAACAACGCCTTGTATTCCATCTCTGGGTGGGGGGATGGTTAGTTGATGTTTCCAGTTTGAGCCCTTCATCAAGATTGAAGCTGCAGTTGGATTCACTTCTTGTATTGCTGCGACTCTGATTTGTTAAATAGCAACAGAGAAGGTTCCCATGGGGCTCTGTAACTGGACCTTTTAATTAGGATGATTAATGATTCCAGGGACCTTCTCCCACTCAGAGAGCTGCCTTTTACATTTATTCAGGCACCTGCCTTTATTTTTAATTTGGGGAATAAAAATAGTAAAATGAAGGTACCAGTCAGCTATCTCCCCTTACAACGTATCACTCTTTGAACTGGAATATCAGTTTTGGTTCTCTCTCAGTTATTACTGTGTAACCTGAAATTTCTCACTGCAAGTGTCCACTGCTGTTTGTGCCCCTTCTATGGCCTTTCCTTGCTCTTTGGTTTTTGGCTCCACAGGTCAGCCACTATTCGTGCCCAAGAGGAGAAAGGAAATACAGACCAGTCTTCAATTTCATTTCCTCTTCGACTTATTTTGCTTGCAACCTTTTTGTTTGTTTTTCAAACTTTGCAGCAAGTACCAACTTTGCCCCCAGGTCTCAAAGTGGCTTTGAATAAGAGTTGTTTGACTGATGAATTTCCTTTTGTCCTCGTGTACATTTTGCATTTTATGTTGATGTTTCTGTGAATAATGTAATGGAATGAAATGGGCTTTATGTAATGTACATTATAGAATGTATGTTATCCTAGTTTTTTAAACCAACAGAAAAGCAAGATGTTCACAGGTTCTTATTGAACAATCTAAAGAATGGAGGGATACTGGATCTGATGCTAAAATATTTAAAGGTACTTGGTCAGAAGTTCTTGGCAAAATGGCCACCAAGATTGGCGGAGGTTGTACTTTCAATCTACAACAGTTGGAGAAAGCACTGCAGCAGTCTGCCTAATCCTATCCTGAGAGAGTGCAGCAACCAGCACATCAAGGTACAGCTATGAGGCTAATAATCATAAATACTTTTCAATTTTGTTTGTACTATATTGCCATCAACAATTTATTGCAATACCCAAAAGTGCTGGAAAAACTCAGCAGGTCACACAGCATCCATAGAAAGTAAAGGGTAACCTTTGTCAAGGTATATGCAAAAGGCAGACAGGCACCTGAATAAAAAGATGGGAGGAAGGGGCAGGGGGAGGAACCACAGGCTAACAAGTGTCATAGGTAGATACAGGTGGGAGGGTAGAAGAGGAAAAAAAGCTGAGGAGATGGGGGAAGGGTAGCTCTCTGATAGGAAAAGGGAGGGACTGGCAAGTTGGAAGAAAGGAGACCGAGGGATAGGGAAAGAATCAGATTTGGGGAAGAGGTTTAATGGAAATTGAAGAAGTTGATGTTAGTGTTGTTTGTTTGGAGAGTACCCAGATGGAATTTGTGGTGGTGTTCTCGGTTAGGTAGTGCAAGAGGCCATGGATCCCATGCGTGTCTGCCTGTGACCACCTTCTTGCGTGTGTCTGCCTATGATCACCTTCTCGCGTGCCTGCCTATGACCACCTTCTCGCGCGTGTCTGCTTATGATCATCTTCTTGCACGTGCCTGCCTCTGACCACCTACCCACCTGTGCCTGCCTCTGAACACCGTCCCACCTGTGCCTGCCTCTGAACACCGTCCCACCTGTGCCTGCCTCTGAACACCGTCCCACCTGTGCCTGCCTCTGAACACCATCCCACCTGTGCCTGCCTCTGAACACCGTCCCACCTGTGCCTGCCTCTGAACACCGTCCCACCTGTGCCTGCCTCTGAACACCGTCCCACCTGTGCCTGCCTCTGAACACCGTCCCACCTGTGCCTGCCTCTGAACACCGTCCCACCTGTGCCTGCCTCTGAACACCGTCCCACCTGTGCCTGCCTCTGTACACCGTCCCACCTGTGCCTGCCTCTGAACACCGTCCCACCTGTTCCTGCCTCTGACCTCTCCAACCAAATGACCTCCAATTTCCATTAAACCCTTCTCCTGAGTCTCTCTCTCTTTTACTATCTGTCTCCTTTCCTCCAGCTCCAGCCCCTCCCTTCATTCTCCTTTCAGAGAGCTATCCTCTCCCCATCACTGATTGGCTTTTTTTCTGTTCTATCCTCTCACTTCTATCTAACTATGATCTCTTGCCTGTTACCCTTTGCTCCTCCCCCCTTTCTTTTTAATCAGGTGCCTGCGTGTCATTTGCTCATAACTTAACAAATGGCTCAGGCCCGAAACATTAGTTGCTCTTTACTTCTTATAGATGCTGGGTGGCCTGCTGAGGTTCTTTTTTTATGGTATGTATTGCATATGACCCAGCATCTGCAGATTTTCTTGTTTAACATTAATGATTTATTGTTTTATTTTCCTGGCATCTTCTGGAAACTGCTTATGAACAGTTTCAGCGAATGCTGCTGCTACTTCAATACAGTAAAACCCTGTTATCTGGAATTCAAGCAATCAGCAAAAAAATCATGGAAAGTAAATAGATAAAAAATATGGAAGTTTAAAATTGATGAGCCTTGCTGTTAGTTCACCAATCACACAACACAAGCAACTGAGAAGGTTCCCATGGGGCTCTGTAATTGGACCTTTTAATTAGGATGATTAATGATTCCAGGGACCTTCTCCCACTCAGAGAGCGGCCTTTTACATTTATTCAGGCACCTGCCTGATTCGTACTCCTACCTTGATGAGGAGCTCAGGCTTGAAATGTTGGTTAAATAACTTTGCTTCCTATGAACGCTACCTGACCTGCTGAGTTTCTCCAGCCCTTGTGTATTAAATTACAGTCGTGTTGTCTGTAGACTTTCTTGTTTAACTCCACGAACTCGCACTCCTCCAACTCTCCCTAATCCCTGCCACTTCTATGCTCTCCCACCACTCTTTTTCTGTGCTGTCTTGCAAATTTACATTCATTTTAAAGTATTTACTTGAGGGTCTTTTTAACGACAGTTTAGTGCATTATTTCCACATAAATGGTTATTCTCCACTGTTCAAACGCTCTTTAATTCAAATCAATCATAGTGAGAAGTATATCCATTCTTGATAATTTATTAGGGTTCAACAATGATCACAGATTATGGATTATGAATATCATCAATGAATAACAATATAGTTCAAACACATGTTTTCCAAAACCTGTTATTGCTCAATAAAAAGACTAAAATTAGGATAACGTTTGGAATAATATACTTGTATGACCGTGTTGAGGCTGCTTAGCATTTAGTCAAATTGAATGTGTAACTGAGATGGGCAAGACAATTTTCAGAGACTTTATTTTCATCATTATTTAATAATTAACTCTGCTATGCATTTTGGGTTTCACTTTCTTTTGCATTTGGAAAGTTAATTTTTCCTGCTTGTCTTCAGGACATGATGGTGATGTGCCTGGTTTGTATGGAGCTGCAGCTCGATCAGTGGCTTCTGACCAAGTCCAAAAGCACCACAGGTATGAAGCATTTAACTTCAAAGATTTGGTTTAATTCACAGTAATAATGGATTATTGTCAAAGGGATTTTCCTGCAATTTATAATACGAGCTTCATTGCTGCTTTTACTGTTTGACATTAATTCATCAGGAACCAGCGGTGGCTTGGTTGGCACAAAGCTGTTACAGTAACAGTGACTGGGGTTCAAATCTGGTGCTGTCTGTTTTCCCCGTGTCCGCGTGGGTTTCCTTCGGGTGCTCCGGTTTCCTCCCTCCCTTTACAGGGGGATGTAGGTCAGTTGGGTGTAATTGGGCAGTGTGGGCTTGTTGGCTGAAAGGGCCTGTTATCGTGCTGTAGATCTAAATTTAAATTTTCTGTTGTACTATTTGATCATTGTTTATTTCTGCCTGATAGGTGGGACCTGACCCGATAGATTTCCTTTTTAAAAAATTAAATTCAGAGGGACAGCATGGTAACAGGCCCTTCTGGCTCTCGAGCCCATGCTGTCCAAATACATCCATGTGACCAAATAACCATTTAATCCCCAACGTCTTTGGAACATAATAGGAACCTGGAGGAAACCCACTCGAGTCATGGGGAGAATGTACGAACTCCTTCCAGGTGGCGCTAGATTTGAACTTGGGTCACTGGTGCTGTAGTAATGTTGCGCGAACAGCTTCTCTGATCATTTTCGCCATTCCCTCTGTAAATTATGTGTTTGATTTTATAATCATGTTTTCTTGTTGTATTTTTGTTTATCAAGTGATCAACTCTCCTGCATTTAGTCTTCATGAATACTTATTTCTCTTGAGCTGGCTAGACCTTGTGGTCTAAAAATGTTTCCCAATCCAATCATCTAAGCGACTTTCACTGGTGTAGTCTAAATTCCCATCAACCTTTTCCAGTATGGATAAACTCAAGATTGATACTATGACATATTTTCTCAGTTTTCTTATTTCTTGAGAGCTTTTCTTCAGTTGTTGATAATCATTTATTCAGCTTTAACATTTACAGTGTCGCCTGCATTCACATAATCCCTCATGCATTTGGACAACCATCATGAACAATTTAGAGATACATGCGCACTTTTTACGTGAAGTTAGTTCCTTTATCACTGCTGCCCAAAGTTTGGCAAGCAAATAAAACTGTGTGCAATGAGAAAATTGAATAAAGATTGCTTAGAGCCATCGTTATACAGCATGGAAATAGACGCTTTGGCTCAACTTGCCCACGCTAATCAAAATATCCCAGCTGCTACATATCTCTCTAAACCCATTCTATCCATATATCTGTCCAATTTTTACACAAGTATTTCAATAATACCTTCCTAAATCATCCCACCATTCTCTGTTTTATTTTTAAGTTACCCCTCAGGTTCCTGTTAAATTTCTCCCTCCTCACTGTAAACCTATGTCCTCTGGTTACCAATCCCTTTACTCTGGGCAAAAGAATCAGTGGATCTGCTTGATCTATTCCTCTCATGATTTTGTACATCTCTGAGATTACCCCTCATCTTCCTGCACTCCAAGGAATAAAGCCCTAATTAGCTCATCCTCCCTGTATAGCTCAGGCCCTGAGACCTGGCAACATCTTAATAAATCTTCTATACACCCTTTCTAACTTGACATCTTTCTGCTAGCATGGTGACCTAAATTGAACACAATACTCCAAATGTGGCCTCACCAATGTTGGCAACATGACCTCCCAACTTCTGAACTCAGTAGCCTGACTGATGAAGGCCAAGGTGCCAAAAAGCCTTTTGACCACTCTAACTACCTGTGACATCACTTTCAAGGTACCACTCCTAGAACCTTCTGCTCTACATGACTCCTCAGGACACTACCATCACACGTTGGACCTCCCAAAATGCAACACCTCACATTTGTGTTGTCCCCTGCCAACCTGTCCAGCTGATCAAGATCTTGCAGCAACCTTTGGCAACTGTCTTCATTATCTATGCTTCTGATATGCAGCTATGCAAAAAAACTTGCTCATAATTGCCTGTTTTAGTTATAACACTTCAAAGCTAGGTCATTAACTGTGGAAACGTGTATATGTTCCAATCTGCTGTAGAAATGTGAGTTCTATTGATGGCCTCATATTCTTCTCTACAAGGGGAAACTACAAGGGGAAACATTCTCTCTGCAATATACAAACGTACTGGAGAAACTCAGCAGGTCACGTAGCATCCATAGGAAGTAAAGGGTGACCTATACGTGACGAAGGGCTCAGGCCCGGAAAATTGGCCACCTAGATGCTGCATGACCTGCTGTGCCTCTCCAGCATGTTTGTGCATTGCACCCGACCCCAGCATCTGCAGACTTTCTTATAGAAACATTCTCTCTGCTCCAAAACACTTCATTTTTTTAAAGTCCTCCCTTGAATTCCCTCTCAGCTATATTTTACCAAGAAAAGAAACTCTGTCGTTTCATGCTATGTATACCCCAGTATTAGTCTAACCAAGTTTGACACCAGTTCAGTATACAACCCCTCTTTTCTTTTTGTCCCTCAATGTGTAAATACTAATATTTAATTTAGTGTTTTTTATTTTGTAACCTTGCTAACTTGTGTCACCTTTAGCAATTAGTGCAGGTATTCTCTCTCCATTAATTCCTCCGCCTCACCTGGACTGGTGTGCTCAAAGAAGTGAATCGAGTCTCTCTTCCATCTAAAATGCATTGCCTCACATTTATCATTTGCTGGAAATGGATGAATTGAGTTACAGGCAGTGACAGGATGGGGTCTGTTTTCATTTCCTGGAGTGTGAGAGGCTGAAATGTGACCTAATTGAGGTTTATGAAGATATGAGGGGTGTTGATAAAATGAATGCACAGTCTTTTCCCAAGCATAGATGATTCTACAATGAGAAAGCATAGGTTTAAGGTGAGAA
The DNA here is from genome assembly GCF_036971445.1 of Narcine bancroftii. Taxonomy (NCBI): domain Eukaryota; kingdom Metazoa; phylum Chordata; class Chondrichthyes; order Torpediniformes; family Narcinidae; genus Narcine; species Narcine bancroftii. The sequence goes on along the minus strand of NC_091472.1, from coordinate 172,784,378 downwards.
GGGAAAGATTTAAGAAAGCCCTGATGGGGCAACCTTTCCACTCGGAGGATGGTCTGTATTTGGAACAAGCTGCCAGAGGAAGCTAGAAAAAAGGGTACAATTTTAGTGTTCAGAGACATTTGATACATGGATAGGAAGCATTAAACATCAAGCACCATCATGTTGAGCACTGGTGCACCCTCAGGGCTGCATGCGCAGCCTGTTCAAGCTGCTGACCCACAACTGCAATGCCAGATCCACCTCCAACGGAGTCATCAAGTTTGCAGATGGCACAACAGTAATTGGTCTAATCAGTAACAACAATGAGTCACACAACAGAGAAGAAGTAGAAAATCTCATAATATGGTGGAAGAATAACAACCTGAGTCTCAAAGTGGACAAGACGAAGGAGATGATTGTTGGCTTCGGAAGGATTAGGAGACCACCCTCCACTACACATTAATAACTTGGTAGTTGAGAACATAGAGAGCAGAAATTTCCTTGGAACTCACTTAACCAGTGACCTATCCTGGACACATATTTCACTTGTCAGGAAGGTGCAACAGCGATTGCACTATGAGAAGACTGAAGCAAGAAAAGTTGACATGAGGGTGGGTGGTTGCCCATTGATTTGATCCACCAGGATTGTTGTCCAAGAGGGTGCACAAAATTTTTGAGGAGTTCTGTCACCTAATGTGACCCCTACCTAGTCAGAGGACACACCAGCTGCCAATCAAGGTTTGGTTCCACCCATTAATGCACACCTTGCTGTTGGTACCATATAAATTACCTGGATTGGACTCTCCACCCTGCCTGTACTTGGCCTTGGACCATTAGTTATTTTAATTGGATTAACCATCCTGGAACTGAGCCATTGGCTAACAACTGGGGCTGAACCCTCCAAAAGTGCTGTGTGTTCTTTGTTCTCCCTCTTTGCTGGCTTGGGACCACCCTGCTTCACTCCAGGCCTAGAAATGTGGAAGGGTGCTGGAGAAACTGTTGGTAAGATGTGAACTGTTTAAAAGGATTGGAAGTGTTTAATTAGTATCCCTTGTAGCAAAGAGCTGTACCTGCACTGAGTCAAGGGATGGTGGGCCATTGTAGTGAGTTTTTCTTGATCATTGTATCTACCAGTTCATTGTGTGTGTGTGTGTGTGTGTGTGTGTGTGTGTGTGTGTGTGTGTGTGTGTGTGTGTGTGTGTGTGTGTGTGTGTGTGTGTGAGAGAATGTATTTTGTAACCAAGCCATTTTTCCCATGTTTGTTAATTCTCCACTATTACTTTCCCATGGCTGCTGTAAACTGTGCATGTGTATGTGTGCTGCATCAGTTACTATTTCTCACACTTGCCTTCTGTAAATATAATCCTTCCCTAACAAAACTGTGTCCAGAGTCCTTGCCTTTGAGACCCACCAAACCTTTTTCCTCACTCACAACACCTGCACATAGCATCTTTCAGATACTTCTGTCTGGAAAGAGATATAGGAGTATCAGAGCCAGGATCACCAGGCTGATAAACAACTTCTCCCCATGGGCAGTGAGAGTACTGAATGACTAAATGAACTGCTCAAGTTGACCCTCCCAGACTATACTATTTATTTAACAATAATTACTTATTTTTTATATGTGTATTTGTTCTGCATATGTATCGCTTGTTTGTATGAGTGTTATCTCTGGTTGTGTGTTTGCATGTTTTGCATCAAGGACTGGAGAATGCTGTTTTGTCGGGTTGTATTTGTGCATTTGGATGATAAATAAACTTGAACATGAACTTAAAAGAATATGGACCAAATGTAGGTGAATGAGGGCAAGCCCAGAATGCCAGCTTGGTTGACGTAGCTAAGTTGGGGCAAAGGGCCTGCTCCATGCTGTATGACTCAACCTGCATTGACCTTAATTTGCCAATTATTTGCATGTTTTGTAAGTATGTTGACTTTCTATTGTATGTTTCTGCAGTCATCATTATTAGATATCTCCCCTTCTCACAATTTCAACATTTGCAAATTTCAAGTACTGTATTTTTGGTCCAAAGCCCAAATAGTTAATGTAAATGTTCTGATCACTTTTTACCGGCATCATAGATTTCAGTGCCTGGACTTTCTAGTCTGCAGGAAGAACCTGTCTAGATATAAAGCACTGACGTGTCTCATTTAAAGTGAGCCATACAGTTCCAGTCAGGCAATTGGAATTGGATACTTTACAGAATAATTTCTTGTTTACATATGGTGCTCAAGGAACCAATTCTTATTTGGATAAAATCTCAAAGTGTGTTTGTTTTCTCACTAGTTTCTCCTCGGAAATGTGCTTCCAGCAGCACGGCTGCTCAGCTGGGACCTGATTTTCCAGGAAGCCATTATTTGGGGGACCTGATTCAACTTGCCTTCACTTCCTCGCAGAGGGATCTGTTTGAGAATGACTGGCTGGTTTTTGTTGTTCAAGTGTATTGGTTGAAAGCCAGGTTCATGGCATTGCAGGTCAGTATTTTCTGAGTTGAAGCTCTGCTTATAAGGAGAGTTCAATGGTACCAGCTTTCTGATTCTTAGCTCATTGTATATAATACAACCAGATGAAAACATGTTTCTCTGGACCACGGTGTGCATACATAATAAATACAAAGTACGTAGTAATCATAGATAGATAACAAAAATATTTTTTCTTTCTTCTTTCTTTCTTTGGCTTGGCTTCGCGGACGAAGATTTATGGAGGGGTAAAGTCCATGTCAGCTGCAGGCTCGTTTGTGGCTGACAAGTCCGATGCGGGACAGGCAGACGCGGTTGTAGGGGAAAATTGGTGGGTTGGGGTTGGGTGTTGGGTTTTTCCTCCTTTGCCTTTTGTCGGTGAGGTGGGCTTTGCAGTCTTCTTCAAAGGAGGTTGCTGCCCGCCGAACTGTGAGGCGCCAAGATGCACGGTTTGAGGCGATAAATATAATATAAAAATAAATATGTATAAATATTTCAGAATAATTTGCTAATTTTATATTAAGAAACAAAAGGTTGCAGGGTACTGTTCATCAATCACAGAGCCTGTGGGGGAAAAAGCTCAGCCCGCCACACCACCAACATCCCACCACCGGAATCGCTGCCGCCCCCTGAGCAGTTTAACTTATAGTCTATGGGCAGTCAGCCTCTGCATCTGACCTGGGGGTCTGGAGCCGGCAGATCAGAGTCCAAGTGCAAAGCTTTGAGGCAGTTCACTGTGAATCTGTCCGATCGGACGCTAATGTTCAGTGTAAATACGATACCGTCTCTCTGTGGTACCTTTGTATGGGCACTGTAGGAGTGTTCCTTGCAGACCTCCCCTTACGAAAACATAATTGGTGGACTGCAGGTCTATGGGGACGTGGCTGGGTGGCGTGCCGTGCCGAGACGGTGGCCGGGGGAGGGGGTGTTTACCTGCTTTTACTCTCATCCTGTGGAGGACGTCTTAGGTGCTGGGCTGTGGGCCAGGGTGGGGGAGGGAATGGGTTGAAATGGATGCCCTGGGAATGGTGAGTGGGAAACCATACACCAGCTCTGTCGACGAGGCTGCCAGCTCCTGTTTCAGTGCTGTGTGAATGTCTGGCAGTACCCATGAGAGCTCATCTCCCCAGTTCGGGCTATGCAGCTGTGCTTTCAAGACGGCCTTCAGATGGTGGTGGTGGAAACGCTCAACCAGGCCATGGTTGACTGCTGCAGAATTTAGTCAGATTGGACCAGAGTGAGGAGATGAACTGAGCCCTTCGGTCTGAGATGATGTGGGTTGGGACTCTGAAGTGCATTACCCAGGTGGATAGGAAAGCCCTGGCACACATCTCTGTATTGCACGCCGGCATACGTATTGCCTCTGGCCAGCAGGTAAAATGGTCAATCATTATGAACAAGTGCCACATTCCCTGGCTCACGGGGAGTGGGCCGATAATGTCTATGTGGATATGCTCGAACCAGCGTTGCGCTGGCTCGAAAGTCTAGAGTGGGGCTTTTGTGTGCCGATGTATCTTGGCGCACTGGCAGTATAAGCAGGTTCAGGCCCACAGGGTTACGCCTTGGCGGAGGCCATGCCACGTGAACTTGTCGGACAGCAGGCGGACTGTGGGATAGGTCATGGATCTTATCGAAAACCTGTGGAGACATCGCACAGCAGGGATGGGCCTCCTAGTGAGGGGCAGAAATCTCTGATCTTTAGGCTGGTGATGGCCATCTAGTAGGCCTGGATGTCCACATCCTCTGTCTTGCCCTTGGCCAGCTGGGCAACGTCGAGCCCTCCTGAGGTTGCAGTGATTGTGGGTCTGGACAGCGCGTCGGCCACCACGTTGGACTTGCCTGTAACGTGGCGAATGTCTGTGATATATTCTGAGATGTAGGAGAACTGCCGCTGTTGTCTTGTCGACCACTAGTCCGAGACCTTGCCGAGTGTGTAGATTAGTGGTTTGTGGTCCGTGTAGGTAGTGAAAACCCTTCCCTCTAGCGTATACTGGAAATGCTGTATCGCCAGGTACATGGCCAACAGTTTGTGGTCAAACATGCTGTATTTTAGCTCTGGCGTTCAAAGGTGCTTACTGAAAAAAGCAAAGTGGCTCCAGTGCTCGTCCACCCATTGCTCCAGCACTGTGGCCACTGCTCTGTCTGATGCATCTGTTGCAAGGGCTAGGGGTAAGGTAGAGTGTGGGTGCGCCAGGACCGTGACTTTTGCCAGTGCTGTTTTCATGGCGTGGAAGGCTTCTGTGACATCTAGCATTGATTGGAGCGTCTCGTCGCCAAGCTTGACGAGGTTGAACAGGGGCTGCATGAGACTGGCCACTCCTTGTAGGAAGCAATAATAGAAGTTAACCATCCCCAGGAACTCCTGCAGGCCTATGGTCATGTTTTGCTTGGGGAAATTTTGAATGACCTGTACCTTGTTGGGCAGTGGTATGTCTCCCTCTGGGATGATGCGGTGTCACAAGAAGTCTATTGTCTCTAAACCGAACTGGCACTTGACCAGGTTCACCGTGAGCCCGAACTGCTGCAGTCTGTCGAACAGGAGGGTCAGATGTGTCCTGTGAGTGCTGGCGTTGGGGCTGGCAATGAGGATGTTGTCTAAGTAGACGAAGAACAGTATTCACCATGCTTCCCTGTGAGCCCGTCGCATTGCTACTGTGTCATGCCACAGTTGGGGTTTCCGGTGGGCTGGTCCCAATGGCGAGGCCGACGGTGTAGATGGGCTGCATGTGGAGGGAGCTCTGCTTTGGGGTGCGGACAGCCTGTCTGCCTCCTTGGCTACTAAGTGTGGGGCGCTGAAATCCATATCCAAAACTGCCGAGGAAACGTACTGGCAGCTTTGAGAGGAACAGGGCCTCAAAGAGGAAACAGTCCGTTTGCCCATCCACTAAGACCACCATCTCGTGCGTGAGCTCCAAGGGATTCTTGTCGCCCAGGGCCTGCATGTTTAAAATCCGAATGGCACGCTCGTGCCGGCTGAGTTCTAGGATGTCGAGTAGAAACCACTGGAATTGCTTGTACTTTTGCTCCATTGGCGGGTTCTCCACGAAGGAGCTTACTTTGGCAGCAGTGGCGGCATCCACTGCACTGATGACGTGCCAGAACTTGGTGTCCTCTGAGACGATTCCCCTGATGTGGAACTTGGACTCAGCCAGTTCCTGGGCTGGTTTGCCCAGAAGGATGGTAAATGCACGCCCACCGCGTTGGTTGTAGCTGCTGCGACTGTAATAGAAGTGGATTCTTGCATTCTGATGCTTTCGATGTGAGTTCCAAGATGTTGGAATCGTCGGGGTCACCACTGTAGCGACTGTGCTACGAAATGATGTTCACATAGGTCGAGGGTGAACCAAAAACTGGCTTTATTATTTGAATTTGCCACGTTGCCCAGTGGGGAATGCTCACCTCTGGTGACGTATGCACCGGCTTCCGGAAGTGATGTCAGTGCGTTGCTGTGTATCTCTTTGGCCGGCACATTATAGTGCTCTAATGTTCTAATGTTCTATGAATTACAACCCATTGTTTTGTTTTGTGTGTCCTATTTGTTCTTTAAGTTGTATGTAACTTTTTTCCATAGATATGCAACTATTCATCTTAGCAGTCCCATCATGCCATATGTAGTGGGGAGTCAGATTTCCTAGTAATCGCAATAAATTTCTTAACCACTGTTAAGGCTATTTTAACAAATGAAATTTGGAATTTGGTTAATTTATTGCTTATTTCAATAAAGTTCTCCAAAAGATAAAGCTCCAGGTTATCTGTGAAGACCACTGTTACAAGCCCAAAGGACCCCAAAACCCAGATATTCACTACAAGTAGTTACTTAAACAAAAGTTGTTTTTAATTATCTTTAAACCCCAGCCAAATAATTTGTTCCATTTCACTAATTTCAGGTGGGGCCATGTGTGGCCCTCATCTTTCTCTTAGGAATGATCTTAGCTTGAGAAAAAAAAAGCAAGTCCCATTAGCTACTTCATATTTACTTATTAATAGTTCAAAAGACATAAAAGGTACATCCACATTACAGTCATCAATATACCTTTTTCATACCATGTATTTTATATTTTGTTACCCAGATTCATAGGCAGTAACACATTTTTACATAATGGTGTTCCTTGTGATATACCTGCTTTTTCCCCCCAATACAGGTACACGATCCTTTATCCGAAACCCTTGGGGGATAGTGTGTTCTGAATTTTGGAGTTTTCTGGATTTTGGGAAGGTGGATTTAAGCCCATCTGAATTGTGATGCCGTATCCACCCCTCTCGGCCGCCCGACTCGAGCTGCTGGTTCCTCGGCCACCTGACTCGCGCTGCTGGTCCCTCGGCCATCCGACTCGCACTGCTGGTCTCCCCCCGCCCACTTGACTCGCGCTGCCGCCTCTCTACCCATTTGCTGGATTTTGGAGCTTTCCAGATTTTCGATGTCCGGATAAAGGATCGTGTTCCTGTACATTCATTTATTTCTTGCCACATTTTAAACATGCATATTAATATAGGGTTATCTATCTTTTTTGTTACATTCCACTTGTAAATAAAGTCCTTCGCTATCTCCTCTTTTATTTAATTAATTCTCATTCAGATCCAAGAGGAGGGGACTGTCTGCTTCAAAGAAAAATGATAAAAATCTTGTTTGTGCTGATAAATAATACTTTTTAAAATCTGGGAGCCTAAATTCTCCCAGTTTATAATCCCATGTTAGTTTTTCAATGAAATTCCTGCTACTTTATAATTCCATAGGAATTGCCTTATGTTATTTTTCAATAAAGTAAAGAAATTTTTTGGTAGTGCAAAAGGCAACGATTGACAAAGATTCTGTAATCTTGGCATCACATTCATTTTAATGAAATTTACTCTTTCTACTAAAGTAATCGACAGGTCTTTCCATTTCTGTAAATCTTTATTTTTTTCTAAAAGAGGAGTGTAATTAAATTTATACAAGTTCTGTAAATTATTATCTTTCATTATTCCTAAAAATTGAATTCCTTCCATTTAAATCTACTACCTTTTGATATCTTTCATAATCAAAATTCCACAATGATATTATCTCACTCTTGTCCATATTTATTTTATATCCTGATGCTCTTCCATATTTTTCTAATATTGTTTGTAATTTTATCAAGGATTCAGCTGGGTCAGATAAATGTAATAGCACATCATCAACAAATAATTTTATGTTTTTCCTGTCCACCTTTGAAGCTCTTAATATTCAGATCTCTGTCAGTGGTTCAATCTCTAGGATAAAAAGCCCTGGGGACAGAGGACACCCCTGTCTTCTCAAACTAGTCAACGGCATCTGATTATTAGTTATAATTTTGGTTTGTCGTTTATGATAGAGTTTTTATCTAATTCATAAATTTTCTGCCTAAACCAATTTTTTTCCCAATGTTTTAAATAAGAAAGACCATTCTCAATGTTTGAATGCTTTTTCTGCATCTAGGGAGACACTTATTCATGGATTTTGCCATATGTATCAAGTTAAATAGTCTATCCAGACTATTTGAAGAATGTCTTCCATTGGCAAATCCCACCTGATCTGTATTGATTTTGGTAGATATTGTCCCAGTCTATTAGTAGCGTATTTGCCAATATTTTATAATCAACATGCAGAAGTGATGAAGTTTTTAATGGGTCTTTACTTTTCTTGGTGGCACTTGTAATAATAGCAGTTGAGAAAGATTCTGGTAGGGTCTGGGTCTCCACCGCCCAGTCAAATACATAAGAGATATCAATAAATCGCTAAATTGTAGAACTCAGGAGGAAACCCATCCTCCCCCAGAGATATGTTAGCTTGTAAAGTGTCCAAAGCTTTCTCAATTTTTTCTCTTGTGAAAGGGGCATCGAAAGCAACCCGTTCTCTATTTTAAAATTTTATATTTATTAAAAATTCATCCATCTTAGTTTCATCTTCTAATAATACTGATTTGTATAGTTTCATGTAATATTGTCTAAAACATTTTTTTTCTTTTTGATTATATGTTATAATATGGGCCTCTGTTTTCATTGCATTTATCATCCTAGATGACTTCTCTGCCTTTACCTGCCAAGATAAAACTTTGTGCCTGCTCTCCTAATTCATAATATTTTTGTTTAGTTTTTAATATTTTTTTTCCATCCTATATGTTTATGATGCGTTATATTGTGAGCAGATAGGGACAGAGTAGCGAGGTGGAACCAACCATCAGCACAACACATTACCAGTGAATCCCATTTCACTTCATTGGGCGAGGAGAAAAACGACAGCCACACCAAAGCCTTGAAGTCGAGACTGAGTTATTGCACTGGCTGTCACATTTGTACGGGCCCCAGGCACTGATGACAGGGCCTTGCATCACCGGAGTGCCGATCTGGGATTGCTTGGTGTTCCCGTCACAGTTCCCAGTCTTCCCGCAGTATGGGAGGTCATCTGGGAGGACAGCTAGTGTCACTCTCTGGTTCACGTAGTTGCCACATTCATCAGCCATCTTGTGGGCTGGTCCTCATCTCCGTGTGTGGGTTTCTACATGACACCCCCTCCTCCCAGAATTGGTGATCGGCCCATTGTCCGCTGCATTGGGCAGTCTGCCCCTGTGTCGCGGGGGAGGAGTGGAGACCAGATGGTCACAGTCCAGATATGCCAGTTTCAAGTGGCCGACGGTAAAAGTCTCCTCCTTACCACCGATATATTTCTTGTAGAAAGACTATATCTGCCTTTAATTTTTTTAGATGTACCAAAACCTTCTTCCTTTTCATCCACCCATTTATCCCATTAACATTAAAGACTAATAGATTTTAGCGTTCTATTCATACAGGTTTTTAAGTAAATATTGTTTAACAATTAAAGCTTTATAATTGTTTAAATAATCGTGATCTTTCCCCTTTAAAAAACATAAATTATCAAATAAAGCCTACAGAATCTCTTGAGGAAGAAGAACTCCTCCCTTTAGCGGCATCTTTTTTTGATACTTCTCTCTGGGCACCATTCTCCCCTTTAGACTGGAGTCACCACTCTGCTACTACTTTTCCCAAATTTTCGTTCTTTACTGAGCTCTCAACATTTCAATAAAATTTCCTTTTCAATAATAAATTAAAGACGGTTTAAGAATATAACTTTTACTTAGTCCCATTGTAAACATTCTTCACAATCTTCTTTGGCAACCTTATTCTTTTCATAAACCTTGCAAGAAATCAGCCACCTCATTCTTAGTCTTGAAAATTTGCCGATGACGTTTTGCTAGTTCAACCCTCAAGATGCGGTGTATATTAAGTATTTCAAGTTTTTATAACGCAGTTGTCTTTTTACATCCTCAAACTCCTTCCTTTGCTTAATCAAAGTGGAACTAAAATCTTGAAAAAAAAATTGCACTTTTTTATAGTCAATCTCAGGCAGGCCATTATTTTGCTTAGAGCATTCATACGTTGCTCCCAGAATTGTCTCCAATTCCCAGTAACTCAAAAGTCTTACCAGGACCGGTGTGGTGACTGATTGCTGGCTCTTCTGGGTCTGAGCCCTTTCAATATGTAATTTTTCTTTGTATTTGTCTTCTCCCAGTACTAGTGGGATCCAGATTTCAAAGAAGTTAACTGGATCCCTTCCCTTGATCCCTTCTTTCCATCCGATAATTTGAACATTATTTCGTCTGCTAAAATTCTCCACATGGTCGATCTTGTCCAGCAGACCTTGTCTGTCCAACTCCCACTTCTTTGCAGCTTTTTCCAAAGCTTTTAGTTTATCTTAGATTTTTACCAAGTCTATTTCTGCTTGGTTCTCTCTTTCCAGAAGGTCTTCAATTATTTCTATAATTTCAGTCATCCTTTTAGACATGTTAGTTTCGACGCCTGCAAATTGATTGCTCAGGTTTTCCATTTTCTCCAGTTTTATATTTAGTTCTTGTCCTGACTCTGGGGTCCACTGGTCCCGAGGCCACTCTTACGCTGCTCCCTTTCGGGCTTTCACGATGTTCCTGACTGAGTAGAAACTTTTTCATTTTTTTTTGTTCTTGGCTGCCTTGTTCTCTGAGTATTTTCCTTGTCCAATTTTTTGTGAAAAAATTTTTAATTTAAAGATTTTAACTGCTTTTTTGATACTCTTCAAGGAGAGCTCAATCAAATCACATCTGTCTAAGTCCTTTGCATGGCCACATCCCCAGCTCCCTTTTAAATACACCCTCTCCCTGACTTGTGACCTATGCGATTTACAGTCATTTTTACATGGAACGGGAAAAAAAAGTAATGGCTGCCTGCGTATGATCTGAATGGTTTCTCCGTTGCCATTCAGTAACTCGCCAAAGAAGAGGGTGAGCAAGAGGAAAAACCCCTCCCTGCTGATAGATCTGGCAAGAAGCCGAGGAAGAAGCTTGATTTGGAATGGAAAATGACTTGATTTACACTTCCACATGCTATGCTGACATTCTTCCGACTTGCATCCATTTTGAGATATGACCAGTCGGTCAGAACGGAACTTGAGGACACATGTCGGGAAATAGCAGTTTATCAAATGAATGGCTCTCAACAACCTACTGTGATAGGGAGTTCCACAAGTTTCTAATTTAAGAATATTCTCCTCAATTCAATCTGAAATGGCTTCCCGTTAACTTTGAACTGATCTTTTCCAACATCAGCAACATTCTTCCTGTATCTAGCTGTCTAATCCTGTCAGAATTTTGTATGTCTCTATGAAATAACCTCTCATTCTTCTAAGTTCCAATGAGTAGAGCCCTACTTTATCCAGTATTTTTTCATGTGTAAGTTCTGCAGTCCCAGGAATCACTTGCTGCACCCTTAAATAGCAAGAATGAGCTTCTCAAATTCAGAGACCAAAACTGTGCCGAATAGGTAAAGTGTGGCATCATCAAGGTTCAATGTGACTACAGTTGAGCTTCCCTGCTTTTGTATTCAAAACCCTTGCAATGAAGGCAATCTGCAGTTTGCTTCCTTCATTTCCTACTGTACTTGCATTCATTCCAAGCTTTGATGACTGATGCATCATGACATCCAGGTCTCACTCCACCTTCCTTTTTTCCTAATTTCTCAAAATTTTGATAATTTCTCACCTAATGACAATGCCAAATGACCAAAGGAACTGCTCACACTTACCATCCGAGACTCATATTCACAAAACAATATTTACTTATTTGTATATATGAATACTTGGCCTGCATATGTATTTGTCTGTATGTGTGTTATGTCTGGTTGTGTGTCTGCATGTTTTGCACCAAGGACCAGAGAACGCTGTTTCGTCAGGTTGTACTCGTGCAATCAGATGACAATAAACTTGACTTCACTTGAAAATAAACCTCACCTATCTAGTTTCTTCTCATAACTGAAATGCTCCATGACAGGCAAAATCCTGGATAATTTCTTCTGCAATCTTTCTAGTGAATTTCTATCAGCGTAGTGACCAGAACTGCATCTACTGTAGTCCCAACTGAAGTTTTATCAAGTTATACCATGACCCCCTATGCTTTTGTATTCTTTGCCCTGACTAATGAAGGCCAGCATCCCACATGACTTTACCACTCCCTGTGCTCCCACTTTTGAGATACACTAAAGTTCCTTTCTTCCTAATTTCTCTTCGGGCCCTAGTATATGGTGCACATCCAACCCCTGTTGATCCTGTCTAAATGCATGATTGTGCATTTATTTGATTTAAATGCCATGGTGCCTTTTTATAGGGTACTGGTAAGGCTTCACCTTGAGCACTGTGTGCAGTTTCTCCTTATTTAAGAAAAGATGTACTGGTTTTGGAGGAAGTGCAGAGGAGATTTTTTTAAAGAGATAGAGCATGGTAGCATGTCCTTTTGGCCCACCAGCCTGCTCCATCCAATTACACCCATGTGACCATTGACCTCCTAATTCTACATATCTTTGGAACATGGGAAGAAAGTGGAGCACTAGGGGGAAACCCACAGGGAGAAAACAGACCAACTCCTACAGACAGTGGCGGATTTAATCCCAGGTCACTAGTGCTCTAATTACTCACTCTGATGCCCCACATTCATCAAGTTGATTCTGAAAATGAGAGATTTAGCTTGTGAGGAGAGGTTAAGTTACCTGGGGCTATACACTAGACTTTCAAAGGATGAGGGGGAATCTTATAGAAACGTATCAAGTGAGTGAAAGGAAAAGATGAGAATGTAGCCAACTGTTACAAAGAGACAAGTGGGAGGTTAAACTCTGAGATTTATTGAGGCTGGAAAGGCTCTTTTTATACAGTTGGAGTTCCCGCCATTGGTTTGATTGGCTGACATCAGCTGCATGAATAACAATAGTAGGCGGGAACATTCTTGCATGTGAATACCCTTCTTCCCCAGCCTGTTATTGATCTGTTAGCTGGGCAGCTCGGCCAGCGCCATTTTAGGGCTGCTGGTCTTGTACTGCTCCAGCTTTCAACTGCGCCAGTTCGCTGTGTTAAGGAACGTGTTAAGATTGCAGGGGGAAAATTATGAGAGGAAATTTCTTCACACAAAGGATTGTTGGGATGTGGAATGGGGTTGCGGCAGAGGTGGTTGAAGGAAAAACGTTATTTACATTTAAGGAAAGACTGGATAATTACATGGAGGGGAGAGGATTGGAAGGGTATGGACCAGGTGCTGGTCAGTGGGACTAGGAGGGTGGGGATTTGTTCCAGCATGGACAAGTAGGGCCAAACTGGCCTGTTCTGTGCTGTATATGGTTATGTGGTGTTACAGTGTGTTATACTGCTGTTTACTACTGCGCGCGCCGCGCTGGCTCCATCTCCGTGGTGATGGGCCACCACAAGAGAAGCAGGGGGTTAAACAAGAAAATCTGCAGACACCATGAATGGAGTTTACACAAAAATGCTGGAGAAACTCAGCAAGTCATGAAGTGTTCTTTATATTGCAAAGATAAAGATACATAACCAACGTTTTGTGCCTGAGCCCTTCATCAAAGTATGAGCAAAAAGCAGGCAGGCACCTGAATAAAATGGGAGAGGAGCACAGGCCCATAGGCAAGAGGACATAGGTGGATACAGGTGGGAGGGCACAAGAGAAGAAAACTGAGAAGTGTTAAGGGGAAGGGATATCTTAATGGAGAAGGAAAGGAAACAGGATTGGGGAAAGAGAGGAAGTCAAGGGATTGGCCGAATGGAAATCAGTGAAGTTGTTGTTATTGGCATGTGGTTGGAGGGTGCCCAGGCGGAATATTAGGTGATAGAAGCAGGGAGGTTGTTTCCCCTGGTAGGTGAGATGAGGGGACATTGCCTCAAGGTTCAGGGTATAATTGATGATTGAGATGAGAAAGAACTGCTTCTTTCAGAGAGGAGTGAATCTGGAATTGTCTGCCCACTGAGGGCAGACATGAGGGCTCCCTCATGAAATATATTTCAAACACAGATCGGTAGATTATTGAATAATGGGAAGTGAGGGTTATGGAAAATGGGCAGGGAAATGGAGCTGAGTCCGCAGGTGGATCAGTCATGATCTTATTGAATGGCATTTTATGCTTGATGGGCCAAGTGGTCTGCACCATTTCCTATGTTCTTGGTCAAGTGCTAATCTGGTGATGCCGTACACTGTTGTATAATGCAAAATTATGATTTTAAGTAATTGGAGAGACACACTGAAACTTTTGAGGGTATCTTAAATCACATACACTGTACTTTACAGTACATTATTCAAATTTTTCCTATGCTGAAGCTGATGTTGTGCAGACCAGGAATGGTGCAAACTGTGAGGCTGCCAGTAAATGTAATAATGTCAAATTGGTGCATGTTGTATATTCAGAAATTCTTCATGAAGGAAAATAATTTTGTATTAATCAATGTGAATAAGATTCAAACCCACCAATTTTTATGTTTTAACATATTCTTTCACAGGGTGATATGGAACAAGCTCTGGAGAGCTATGATATCTGCACTAGCTTGTTTTGCAGTTCAATGGGGATTAAGGTGGGCAGCAGGAATGGTGATGGTTTCACAATCAGACTGCCAAATTTACATGTGGATTCTGCCATATCACTGGACGAGGTACAAAATTTTGCTTTCTGTCCTGAAAAATATTGAGTAACAATAGCAGAAGAACTATCATTTGATGTTTTATGCAATTGGTCATGCTTGCTGGTGTGTTAGAAAAAAGATGAAAAAAAATCGTCATCCATATTTCCATATTTAAGTCTTATTGTTCTTGTATATATCATTTTAAGAGATGGAGATCCGAAATTGGCAGTTTCTAACATATTGTATGTATGGTTCCCAAATTTGTTCAAGTATATTTGTCTTTTAGATTCTAGGTAATTTTTTCTAATGGAAAACACTTGTTCATTTCTATATGCCATTGTTGTATTTTTAAGCTTGCCTCCATTTTCCAAGAGGTCATTATACACTTTTTTACTGCTGCAAACACTATCATAATAAAGCTTTTTTGGGCTCTGTCTAATTTTAGGCCTAGTTTTTTTGTCTTTTATGTTATTTAACAGAAAGATTTCTGGATCTTTTGGTATGTTATCTTTTGTAATTCTGTTTTATATTATTTTCAGCCAAGTTTTTAATCTCTATCCTCTATGCTGACTCATTCCCTTCCTTTATACAACCCACTACTGTGGTATCGTCAGCAAATTTGTAGAAGGCGTATTTGTCACACTGACCCCACAGTCGTATGTGTAAAATGAGTAGAGCAGGGGGCTAAGAACACAGCTCCGGTATTGATGAAAATTGTGGAGGAGAAGTTCTCACCAATCTTCAATGATTGTGGTCTGTAGGTGAGGAAATTGATGATCCAGTTAGACAGTGGGGTGTTAACTCCCAGGACTTGGAGTTTGCTGATCAGTTTTGAAGGGATGATGGTGTTAAATTGCTGAACTGTAGTCGATAAAGAACATCCTGATGTGTGCATTTTGCTGCCAGTGTTCCAGGGCTTTGTGTAGAGCCAATGAGATGGCATCAGCCGTAGACCAGTTATTATGATAGGCGAACTGGAATGTATCCATATCACCGCTCAGACAGGAGATGTGCATCTTGCATTCTGCCATCTCCTAATCTGTAACATTGTAGTGTTGCCACACTTAAGCCATCTGCTGGATACATGACACTGATGGTTTATATTCCCTCCATGTCCTCTCCATTACTGGATCCATCAGTGTTAATTTAATGAGAATTGCATACATAATCTGGTGTTTCATATCTATGCAAGAGTCTAACCAGCAGGAATTTTCCTATGTATCTAATCCATTGATGGTGGAATCTTGTCTATCAATGTCTCAAAATACTCTTTTTGCTTAGAGGGAGGATTAAAAAAGAAATATAAAATGAAATTGCCCTGATGCAACTTAGCTGAAGAAAGCTTTTCAGTTGGAGTAGCACATCAAATTAAATCAGTTGTTGATGTTCAACAGAAGAATGAAACAAATTTTGTGAAAGCCAAAGATCAAAAATAAAATCTAAATGGTGGAAATCCTCAGGTCATCCTTCCATTCAGGATTGTATCCACTTTCTGAGAGTAAGGGCTTGCAGAATTTTCTGCTTTTCTTTGTGTTTTTTTTTCTGTTTAGAATTTCTAGTTTATAATTCTGGTTTTGTCATCTATTAGTCTTCTAGTCTTTTTCTTATTTCTTCCTTTACCTCCTTCACCTTGCACAATAATCACTTAACTGTTCCAGTCTTCCAGTATAATAGAGCTCTTCTTCCCTCTTACTGCATCTTGACCATTCCTCTAGCTTTTTCTCATTCTATTAGTAGTTTCCTTCTCCACAAATTCAACCTGAGTAGTTTTGATGTCCTCTCTTTGTATTTTTATAAAATAATGTTTCAAATAATTAATATGGTGTAGATTGTTAATTTATAAAGTTTATTGAAATTTCTTTATTGGATATTGTTTGAAAATTTTAGATTATGCTTTGCAGAAATTGTACTTGAGTTGTTTTGCAATTAGGTTTTCAGTTCAGCATTGAGGAATACACATTTAAAAAAAACTCTTTGTTCATTCAATTCCCCACCCAGCATTAACCTATATGAGATGCTCTTCAGGTTCCAAAAGCAAGCCTGTGACCAACATTTGAATCCATGTGTGTTTTGGGCTTATTACCAGTCCCTATACCTGTCTGTTAACCTGTGTATCGAGTGCAGTTCCATCCCCAGCAGTATCCTTTTTTTTGTAACTTTTTATTTATCGCACTATGAACCATCATCGACCAAAATATGTACAAATGTTTCTCATTAAATGTACACAGTTGTAGCGGCTACTATGGTAGATGCTACTAAATAAAGGCAAACTCACACAAAGGTAGTCAACTCAAGACTGGTTTATTGCAGACATACAAAGACATTTTATTCCCTGCCTGTTAATGAGCTTATTAGTGAACAGCTGCTGGTCCTGTGGACCAGCAGGTTAAAGCTATGAGCCATTAGCGCCCCGCACCTTTAGTTAGGGGCTTCATCTGATCCACTCGCTGTACTTTGGTGCCTAGCACTGCTATCCCACGACGTCAGGTAAGTCTGTGAACTGACGGTGGTGCCCGCTACATCAACCCCCCACCCCCCCCCCCCTGAATTGTCATCGTAACTTAAGATGCCAGATATGCTTGACTTAGGAGGACGTCCACATCGCCTGGGTTGAGGGCACTGATCTGGTGAAGTAGGGCCCATATGGGCGGGTTTAAGTCTGTCCATGTTGAATAGTTCCGGATGCCCTCTGATGTCTAATGTCTATAACACTCCATCTCTCTTAATCACATGAAATTGTCCTTCATCTGGTTTTAGTAACGGAGCCCCTGAAACCTGTCTTCGTACAAATACAAATTCAGTGTTTAATAGTGATTGGGGCACTTGTTGCCTAGGTTTGCCATGCCATTTGGTAGAGGATAGTTTGCTGTTAGCAATACCCTTGCGGAGTTGTTGCAGGACGTCCATGTCTGAATTGCTTGTGAAGTGAATATCTCCTGGAACCATAAGGGTCGTACCATACATCAATTTTTTTTGGAGCTGTTCATATTCCTAGTAGAACACAAAGTTCATCGACCCAGTTGGGGCCAGTGGGTTGGGTCATCAGTGAAGATTTAAGTTGTCGATGGAAACATTCCACTAGGCCGTTGGACTGCGGATGGTACGCAGTAGTGTGGTGCAACTGTGTACCACAAAAACGAGCCAAGGAAGCCCATAACGCCAAAGTGAACTGTGCTCCACAGTCTGAAGTTGTGTGTAGGCACTCCAAATCTAGCAATCCAATTTAAGATGAACGCTCTAGCACATGCCTCAGTATCACTGACTGGTAATGGAATGGCCTCTGGCCAGTGTGTGAAGCGGTCTACTACAGTGAGAATATACCTCATGTCCTGTGAATACTGGTAATGGTCCAACCAGATCCACGTGCACATGCTCAAATCTTCTGTGTATTTTCGGGAAAGGCTGCAGGGGTGTCTTGGTGTGGTGTTGAATTTTTGCAGATTGGCAGGATATACATGTTCGTGCCCATTGCGCGACATCTTTTTTCCAGCCTATGCCATATGTACTTGTTTGACATTATTTTGACTGAAGTCCTGATGGATGGGTGTGATAGATTGTGAATGTCATCAAAAAGACACTGTCGCCAAGATAATGGGACCAATGGTCAAGGATAGCCCAATGATACGTCACAAAGGAGTTCTGGACTACCTTGTTGTGGTGCCACCTGTTGAATGTCGAGTCTAGTAATAGCTGTACTGTATGCCTGTATATCCGGATCTGCGGATTGTGCCACAAGCCAGTTCAGCAATGTTGGCACACAGTTGATCTAGAGAGCACATCTGTGACCAGATTGTCCTTTTCCGAAATATGACGCATGTCTGTAGTAAACTCCAAAATGTAGGACAAATGTCATTGTTGTCTTGCCGACCAAAGATCTGTGACTTTGCTGAAGGCAAAAATTAGCGGTTTATGGTCTGTGAACATGGTGAAATGTCGACCTTCCAAGATATAACGAAAGTTCCTTATAGCCAGATAAAGTGCTAATAGTTCTTGATCAAAGGCACTGTACTTCATTTCTGCTGGTCTTAGATGATGACTAAAGAAGGCAAGGGGCTGATAATGGCCATTGACGTGCTGTTCCTGAGGCATCTGTGCTAAGCGTCAGGATTTGGATGCGCAAGCATTGCTGGTTTGGCTAATGCCTCTTTGGCAGACATAAATGCGGCCTCTGCGGTCCAGGTAATGATTTTGTTTGGAGCAGAAATGATGTCAAACAGTGGTTGCAGGATGTCAGTAATCTCAGGAATAAATGGGTGATAAAAATTTATTATTCCCAAAAACTTCTGTAGCCCTGTGACGGTGACAGGTCTGGAGAATGTACGGATGTAGTCTACCTTGCCTGATAACGGAGATATGCCGTCTGCTGTAATTTTATGCCCTAAGAATTCTATGGTTGACTTGCCAAATTGACACTTGTCAAGGTTAATTGTCAGACCAAAGTCTTGGAGCTGTTGGAAAAGGCGAGGCAAATGCAGGCGGTGATCTTGCTCATTTTGTCTTGCTACAAGGATGTCGTCCAAGTAAATATACGCAAAGTCTAAATCTCTGCCTAGAGCATCCATAAGCTGCTGAAAAGTTTGCACAGCATTCTTTCAGCCAAATGGCATTCTGAGAAATTCAAGAAGACCAAATGGTGTAATAATTGCTGACGTGGGAATATCATTCTCATGAATCTGTATCTGATGATATCCCTTAACCAAATGAATCTTTGAAAATATGCGGCAATGATGTAGATGGGCGGTGAAATCCTGTATGTGTGGAATTGGGTATCTGTCAGGTGCAGTGACATCATTAAGCCTATGGTAGTTGCCGTAATGTCTCCATCCACCTGTCTTCTTGGGTACCATATGCAAAGGTGAGGTCCAAGGCCTGTTTGAGCATCGGATGATACCCAATTCTTCCAATGCTTTAAATTCTGCTTTTGCTTGCCGCAATTTATCAGGCATCAGACAATGAGCCGTGGCATGGACCGGTGGGCCTGATGTGTCTATGTAATGAGACACACCATGTTCTTGAAGCATTGAAGTTAGGGGTGAGAATATGAGAAAATTCGTTGAGTAGAGCAGTATATGCGTCCTTGTGTAACGTATGTACTCCGAGCTGTGAAAGTCTCCCCTTGTTGCACACCAGTGGAGATGTCTGAAAGGTGGTGGCATGAACTAATTGTCTGCAATTTAAGTCTACCAATAAGTCGTGGGAACATAAAAAATCCGCACCCAAAATGGGTTGAGCGACAGAAGCGAAGACACAATTCAATGGAACGTGGTTCCACCAATTGTCCACTTGTCGAGTGCCGAAACTTGGAATGACAGTTCCATTTGCCACTCGCAGGGTCAAGTGGTGTTTTTTATGCATCCTTTCAAAATAGGTCGGCGGGAGCAAACCAAGTTCAGCACCTGTGTCTACAAGAATTTGTGCTTACCCGCATTGTCCTGAAGATACGATAGGCCTGTATGTACGCCAGGTGCCAAAGCCACTACTGGCAGCCGGCTCTCGTTTCCAGACTTCTTTTTGTAGTAGGTACATGGCTGGACGCACTTATGGGCATTTTTCCCCAGCGGCGATGGTAAAAATACCACTCTCGATGTATATCATCACGTTCCTCTTTCTTGGATTGGACTGCAGATCCAGGAGGCTGGTAGGATATGGGAGATGCATCTGCTGCAAAAAGTGGATGTATTTGGGCAGACTCTTGTGTAGGAGTATGATAGACCCTGTCAGCCGCTCGAGCCACATCATGGGGATGGCGGAAATCCATGTTACCAATGGGTATGGCGATGTGAGCTGGAAGTTTTGACAGAAATAAGGTTTCGAAAAGCAGACAATGGGAATGACCATCTGACAATGCCAGCGTCTCATTCATCAGGTCTGATGGATTCTTGTCATCTAGGCCTTCCATGTTCAAAAGATGCATGCTATGCTTATGCCTAGTAAGTTCCAATGTGTCAATAAGAAACTGGCGGAACATGGTGTACTGGTCTTCTGCCGGAGGATGAGCAATAAATTTGCTTACTCGCGATGCAGTGGCCACGACCAGTGTACTCATGACATGCCAAAATTTTGTGTCTTCCACCATTATACCCAGAAGACAAAGCTGGGTTTCAGCTTGAAGAAACCAAATTTGAGGCTGATGTGTCCAGAAAGGAGGCAAATGAAGCCCAACTGCATTAACTGTCATGGCGGCGGCAGCAGATTTTCCTGCTGTTGAAGTGTCCTCCTTTTCCATAATGATTCAAATAGGTTGAGTCTTAACTTCAGGGTCACCAATTTGTAGCAGCTACTATGGTAGATGCTACTAAATAAAGCCAAACACACACATAGGTAGTCAACTCAAGATTGGTTTATTGCAGACATACACAGACCTTTTGTTCCCTGCCTGTTAATGAGCTCGTTAGTGAATAGCTGCTGGTCCACATGACCAGCAGGTTAAAGCTATGAGCCATTAGTGCCCCGCCCCTTTAGGCAGGGTCTTCATCTGATTCACTCATTGTACTTTGGTGCCCAGCACTGCTATCCCACGATGTGTCAGGTAAGTATGTGAACTGATGATGGCGGTTCGCAATACCACGCTGTGCGCCCACTACACAGTGACAATTTCCCTCTTCTCTCCTCTCCCGATCCCCCTCCAAAACCAATAAATATTAAACATATAAAAAAACAATAAAACAACATCTTCATACAAAAGAAAAACAAAAAAGAAAGACGTGTCATTTACTTTTACACATTAAATCTGATCTTGCTTATCTTCTTATCAGTTTAGGAGGTGGAGATCCGATGCCGGCATTTTCTGTTACATTTCATGTATGGCTCCCAAATTTATTCAAACACTGTAATTTTGTCTTTTAAATTATACATAATTTTTTCCAATGAAATACACTTATTATACCATTGTTGTATTTTCAGTCTCTCTTCCATTTTCCAAGTTGACATTATACATTTTTTTGCTAAGGCTATCATAATGAATCTTTTTTGGGCTCTATCCAGTTTGAGACCCAGTTCTTTACTTTTTATATTATTCAAAAGAAAAATTTCTGGATTTTTTGTTATGTTGTTTTTTGTAATTTTGTTTAATATCTGATTTAGCTC
Organism: Narcine bancroftii; assembly: GCF_036971445.1. Lineage (NCBI taxonomy): Eukaryota > Metazoa > Chordata > Chondrichthyes > Torpediniformes > Narcinidae > Narcine > Narcine bancroftii. Next base: position 172,762,924 of record NC_091472.1, on the reverse strand, counting down.
TTCCCAAAAAGTATTCACTTTTGTGCATGCCCAAATTTCATGTATTGTTGTTCCAATTTCTTATTTACAGCGTAAGCATCTATCTGATATTGTTGGATCCCACTCTTTTAATTTTTGAGGGGTGATGTAACCAATTATATTGTATCATATGTAGCCTTGTGTTTATTGTGTTCTTCATAGTTCCAGAACATAACTTTTCCCATGCTTTGTACTTTATCTTTATGTTTAAATCCTTTTTCCAGCTTTGTTTAGGTTTGCACCTTATTTCATCATTTTCCTTGCATTGCAGCTTCATGTAGACGATTGTTATAAATCTTTTAATTATCATTGTGTCTGTAATTACATATTCAAAGCTGCTTCCTTCTGGTAGTCTCAATCTGCTTCCCAATTTGTCCTTTAAATATGCTTCCAATTGATGGTATGCAAACATTGAACTGTGAGTTATTCTGTATTTGTCCTTCAACTGTTCAAATGTTAATAAATTATTTCCCAAAAAACAATTTTCTATTCTCTTGATTCCTTTTCTCTCCCATTTAAAAAAAAAAGTTGTCTATTGTAAAAGGGATTAGTGGATTTTGCGTCAGTAACATTTTTGGTATTTGGTAATTTATCTTTTGTCTTTCTACATTTATCTTCTTCCATATTTTAAGTAAATGATTCAGTATCGGTAAATTGTTATATTGTACCAGCTTTTCATCCCATTTATAAAGTATATGTTCCGGTCTTTTTTTCTCCTATTTTATCTTGTTCTATCCTAGTCCAATCCGGTTTTTCTCCCGTCTGGTAAAAATCTGTTAAGTACCTTAATTGCGCAGCTCTGTAATAGTTTTTGAAGTTTGGTAACTGCAATCCACCTTGATTATACATCTCTGTTAATTTGTCCAGCGCTACCCTCTATTTTTTTTCCCCGTTTCCATAAGAACTTCCTTGTTATTCTCCTTAGTTCTGCAAAGAATTTCTTTGTTAAGAGAATTGGTAATGTTTGAAATAAGTATTGTTCCTGTGGGAATATGTTCATTTTAATGCAATTCATCCTCCCTATTAACGTTAATGGTAATTCTTTCCAATTTTCCAGTCTTCCTGTATTTTCCTTATTAATGGTTGATAATTTAGTTTGTACAAGTGGTTTTGGTTGTCTATTCTGATACCAAGGTATTGTTATGAGCCCAAAGGACCCCAAAACCCAGCAGCAATAGACATTCACCAAGACAAGTGGTTTTTAAAACAAAAGTTATTTTTAATCAACTTTAAACATGAAAACAGAATCAAACTTTAACTTAACTTTATACTTAACTAACCCAAATTTACCCCCTTCTAATTCTAAGAGCACGTGTATGATGTGTGTGTAAATTTAAGAAAAGTTCTTTGGTTCACAGTTTTATCTCACTTCTCCTTCTTTCAAGTTCTCTGGATGCAGGCTATTCTTATACTGTGCACAGAATTTAACATGTATAAAGTTCACCAGGCTTTGGTGCTTGAAAGGTAAATGTTTACTGCTCAGGAAGTTTCTTGTAGGGTTTGCAGATAGAGATTTGTTGTTCAACCAGTGATTCAACCAATACAGCTCTCCAAGGTAAACATTTCCAGAAATACATCACTCTCTTCAAGCACCTCTGATTTAAGTGATTACCTCTAATCTTATAACTCAAAACATTAGGTCTCAAGTTTTGCAAAAAGTATGTAATCTATTTTTGAAGTAGGCAACTATCTTGAAATATTTTTAGTGTCATTTGGCTTTGATCCTTATTTCTGTTTTTCTGGGTTTGCCAATGTTGGTCTCTAATGATGCTGTGTATTTTTTTTCCCCCAATTTGTTCATGCCAGATTGATAAAAAACTGAAGTCACTTGAGAGGTGCCAGAGCCTAGAGGAGGTTCAGCGATTGTATGAGATGGGAGAATATGACCAGGTTGTGAAGCTATTGCGACCCACGTTGTCCCTTGGTGCAATTGGCAGAACAAAGCCCTTGGAATTTGTTACGTCCATCCCTGAACGACCTGCTCAGCTTCTCCTGCTGCAGGTAATCCAGATGTCTCGCTTCATTTTGGTGAGTCAGGTGGCAGTACAAAGGACTTGGTCAAAAGGAAGAACCAAACATGCTTTCACTATGTAAACAGTTCACTGTGTGAATCTGTTTTTTTTTTCATTTAAATTTAGACATACAGCATGATAACAGGTCCTTCCAGCCCACCTAATTACACCCAATTGACCTTTAAACCCTGTATATTTGAAGGGTGGGAGGAAACCGGAGCAGTTAGATGAAACCCACGCAGACATAGGAAGAACATACAAACTCTTTAGCGACAGTTCCGGATTCAAACCCTATAACAGCATTGTGCTAACCACGACGTTAACTGTGCCGCCCTGTACACTAACTGTACAGCCTTGACGACTCCAAGCAGGCCTATATTCAGTCTCGCCTTCACGCCTAAATGCAACACAGACATGTACTTGATGATTATCGTTCTGTTTAATTGCTTGTCAGGATCAGATTTGTATCAGTCTTTATCTGACAAATTGACGATTTAGAGATTGAGTCAAATGTATTGGATTTGGTCAGAGAAAAATATCCCGGACGAGTTTTAACTTGGTATGTCATCATTCCAGTTTATCAATGATTTTAGGGAAGATACTGTGGCAGAGATAATTTTTTAAAACTGGGCTCTCAGTATAGCTTCCAAAAGTAATTATTGTGGAATTAAAATATTATTTATTCAGTATGATAAATGGATGAAGAATAATGATATAAACATCAATACATTAACTATATGAATAAAATATTAAATAATGCAGATATACTAATCTATTTAAATCAAGTTGCATATCTACCCTATTCCTATAACATAGCTTTACTCTTTACATTTGTGCTAACAAATCAATATAGAAAGCTTATATTTTCAATCTTTTTTATTGATTTTTATAATAAATGCAGTACAGTGAAGAAAAGGGAGCAAAACTGAAAATGCAATATCGCATATGTGTATATAATAAATAAATAGAAAGATAAATTAATAAACACACCACATACACACATATGCATACATACACACATACACACACATACATACATACATACACACACATACATACATACACACACATACATACATACACACATACACACACATACACACACACACACACACACACACACACACCAAGATAAATCTTCAAATAGTATAAGCTCGATTTTTTTCCCCCCCTTCACTGAACTGGAAATATGGAAAGCTTTTGCTTTGGTCTTTTTTTTCCTCACTGCTTCCCAAAATGTTTTGTGTTTAATGAATGGCTTCTTACAATCGCTTTTTGTCAGGACTCCCTACTAAAGCTGAAAGATTATCGGCAGTGCTTGGAGTGTTCTGAAGTTGCTCTCAATGAAGCTATTCAGCAGATGAACAACGTGTCATCTTCATCTTCAAAGGAAGAATGGGTTTCGACAGTGACTCAGCTGCTGAATGGAATTGACTACTCTTTGTCTGGTGATAACAGTATCCTGGAGGAACAATCTATGAACCCTTGTTTTGTCAGATTTGCCAACAATCTCATCCAGGTAGGTAGATCTTAGTGCATATCCATTCTGTGGCTTTCAATCATTATTTGCTTCTTAGAGAGGTCCTTTTCTGTTGTTTTGTATTCGTCCAAAATAGTTCAGGATCTGTTATGAGGCTAAAAGACCCCAAAACCCTGCAGCAATAGACATTCACCAAGACAAGTGCCTTTCAAAACAAAATTTATTTTTAATCAACTTCAAACATGGAAATAGAATCAAACTTTAACTTAACTCTATTCTTATATGATACTCTATACTAACCCAAATTACCCCTTTCTAATTCTAAGCGCACGTGTATGTAATGTGTGTGTAAATTCAAGAAAAGTTCTTTGGTTCACAGTTCAATCTCAATTCTCCTTCTTCCAAGTTCTTTGGTTGCAGGCAATCACCATACTGTGCACAGAATTTAACATGTATAAAGTTCACCAGGTTTGGTGCTTGAAAGGTAAATGTTTACTGTTCAGGAAGGTTCTTGTAGGATTTGCAGAGATATTTGTTGCTCAAGGATTTCCACAACTGAGGTACCACCACTAGTCACCTCAATGTCTCGCTGATGAAACTTGTCCCATCAGGGTTTTTCAGATAGTAACCTCTTTCTTCAAGCTACCAGAGTTCCATTCTTTCCTCTATTTCAAGAGAAACATCAGACAGATAGCACTTACAGCCATCTACTGCTCTGGAACTTGCTTTCATCAGTTTCAAACAGTTTACCCTGCATTGCACTTTTCAGTTACTTGTCAGTGTCCCACACACTGACCGACTGAGCTGTAACTCAACTCTCTCTCTTTTCCAACTGCAACTCCAAAGAGAGCATGTGACTTGTGTCTTACAAAGCCCCCACCTTCTCCAGCAAGCAACAGGAGTTCTTTCTTCTGCTCCATCTGTTGTTATCTTAGGTAAACAATCCAGAATTGACCTTCCTGTGAGCACTTAACTGATAGACAGCATGACTCCAGCAAGCCGATGGTCAAGCATTTCATGACGTCACTTCAATTAACACCTACTTGTGAAAGGTGCTTACATTCTCGAGATCTTGCAATGTGAATTCTTCAGTCTTTCAAATAAGATCTGTTTTAAAATGTGTGTATGTATGTGACCTACTCTAAATCTTATAAATTCTCCCCAAATATTAATAGTGTTACAGATCAACTGCATATTTACCTCTGTATTTACCATTTCTCCTTGAATGTTTTTCCTCATTCAATGTAGATGGGGTTCATTGGTTCCTGTCCTCATGCTGGTGCTTGTGAGCCGTGAAATGGAACCATCCTTTTCTGCTTGGCTCTTTTAGCCATGAATGCTTTTGATACATTAATTCTCCAAAAATTATTTTATGTTGAGTACCATAAAGAGGTTGATTTAAAAAAAATTAATAACTGATAATTTTCCTGTGAAGTGTCCTGATACGTTTTGTCACTTTAAAGTTGCTGCCTCATCACAAGTTATTGTTGCAGATGTTGTCATCAACACATAAAAAATTTATCTTATAGGTAGACTAAGGATCAGCCAAGATACTTAATTTGAGACATTAGAGAATTGTTAATTAGTTATCCTCTATGGAATCCAGCCAAATTGCAGTTCATCAGTAATTGTAATTGCTGATGTATGTTGGCTTCTGCATGATCAGTATTTTTAGCATTACTTGTTTACTTTGCTATTGACTGCTGCTTTACATTGCAAGCATTTCTTTAGTGCAGGTTGGTGCTGTTGCATGAGGACCTGGGTTATGAACTGCATGATGCCTTTGGCTTATGAATTTTTTATTGAAGTGACCATGCACTCCATGAAGACAGGACTGTATCCTGCAGAAGTGATGGATATTAACCAGAATCTCTATGCATTGTTATAGGTAATTGACAGCAGCATGGGAATATCAGAAGATGCCAAAGAACCCAATGTCTCATCAGTGCTGCCTTGGATAACCCTTTACAGAATCATAAAACATGAGGAGGAGGAGTTTGACACCCTACGCCGTCAGCATTGCAAGAGTGAAGACTCAGGTGAGTACTACACTGAAACCTCATTAGAACGCAATTCATTAATCTGCAGAATTGGTTATAGCATGGGTGTCTGTGGACCACAAACTTTGCAAATTTTGAAAGATAGGTAGATGGAAAAAAGGATGGGTTTGACAGATTATTGATATGCGTTTTGCCCTCAAAATCGGTTTCTTTGATCAAGATGACAAAGGGAACCAATTGAAATTATAAATTAAATACTTAACTTATTTTTAATAGATGTGTTTGACTGACATTTTGTATATTTACAGTTTGAATTTAATTTCTTTGAAGGTGTTAATCTGCATAAATTACCTCAATTATCGCGAGTTGATTTACAGATATGCATCTGTTCCATGTTTCAGCTGTAACACGGTATGAAATCTTGGACCCCAACTGCCGCGTCCTAATGAGCCTAAACCATCCATTCTAAATAGGAGCCATAAAGAAGTTTCCAATTTCTAATTATGTTCCTTTTTCTTAACAATGTTGGCTTTAATTTCTTGTTTGTTCACCTCTTTCTATTCTTTCCAATAATGTCACATCCTGGAATATTGTTGAGAGTTTTGTGATTTTAAATGTTCCACTGCATCTAGTTGCCTGTGGGTTCAGAGCAAATTTAAGGGGTGACACAGATGGAAATTGTAATTTTTTTTAATGTAGTCGGTAGGAGAGAGGTATGGAAGAAACCACTAAACTTGATTGCTTCACAGGGAAGGGGGAACATAAACTTTTATCAGAGTACGAAGAGGGCCCTAGCCAAAAAAAGGTTGAGAATGGCTGGCCTAAACTGTGACAATGGAAAGATGGTCCCAATTTTTATTTTGTGCAAATTCCTCCACATGTATTGGAAATAATAAAAGAACCAATATCATTGTTTCTCAGATTTCAGCTTTATTGTCAGTGTACATACATGACATCGCATCCAACCCTAAGATTCTTTTTTCTGTGGGTGAGGCAGAATTACCACTTATTGGTAGTGCAAAAAAATACACATCATATACAGTACATGTAAAAAAAAATAAAGAACTGTAAACAGATAATGAATGTGAACAAACTATGAAATAGAGAGAATAAAATAAATCAATTAAATGCACAAGTAAGAGTCCTTAAATGAGTGCCTGATTGAGTTTGTCATTGAGGAGTCTGATGGTGGAGGTGTAGGAACTGTTCCTGAACTTGGTGGTGCAAGTCTTGTTGCACCTGTACCCCTTTCCTGATTGTAGCAGCCAGAACAGAGCGTGTGCTGGGTGGTGTGGGTCTTTGATGATTTCTGCTGCTCTCTGATGACTGTGTTGCCTTTAGATGTACTCAATAGTGTGAAGGGTTTTGCCTGTGATGTGCTGGGCTTTGCTCACTACCATTTACACTTTACACTCAGGGCTATTGGTGTCCCATACCAGACTGTGATGCAGCTGGTCAACACACTTTCTACCACACATCTGCAGAAATGCTTTCTTCATGATGCCATTCGTGTGTAGGTCTAGGAAAAGATCCTTTGACTCCCAAGAACTTAATTTGCTCACCCTCTCCACCTCTAATCCCCCGATGATCATTGGATTGTATACTTCTGGGTTTCTTTTCCTGAAGTCAACAATCAGCACCTTAGTTTTGGTGACGTTGAGTACAAGTTTGTTGTTGGTGCACTAATGAGCCAAGTCCCTCCTGGACGCTGACTCAACACCTTTCTTTATACAACCCACTACCCTGGTATCATCAGCAAGTTTGTGTATGTTATTGTCTCACTGAGCCCCACAGTCGTAGGTGTAAAGTGAGTAGAGCAGGGGGCTAAGAATGCAGCCCTGTGGTGCTCTGATACTGATGGAGGTCATGGAGGAGATGTTCTTACCAATCCTCACTTCTTGTGGTCTGGAGGTGAGGAAATCCATAGACTCCCATACTAGTATTGCCAGCTTTGAAGCCCAAATTAGAGTGAGTCATCTAGGACGGACAGAGATGTAATTCACATGCCTGATGCAATGCAAGTCCCAAGTTCACTCATGCAAAGAGGTAACCAGGCAGACAGGAAAAAAAGCTTTAAAGATATTTTCAAAACCTCTGGGGAAAAATTGGGAACGGGGAATCTTTGGCTGATGAGTATGCAAGGCCAGCATTATTGATCCATAACATCACAGAAATGCCTTAAGAACACTGAACTGCAGGGTTTGAAAAGATGAAAACCTTGCATCATGAGGAAAATCAAGAATGAGCAATAAATCTGGGAGTGAATGAATAAAGCAAAATGCCTCAACTAAGGAACTGAATGCTTCAGTATTCTAGATTTGGCACAACATGTGTTTTCTATAACTAGTAATTACTCACCTCACTGACAAAAGGCAAAGGAGGAAAAATCCAACACCCAACCCCAACCAACCAATTTTCCCCTGCAGCCGCTGCAACCGTGTCTGCCTGTCCCGCATCGGACTTGTCAGCCACAAATGAGCCTGCAGCTGACGTGGACTTTTACCCCCTCCATAAATCTTCGTCCGCGAAGCCAAGCCAAAGAAAGAAGAATTTGTCATTTTATAATTCAGCTTTTGTATTACATTTTAAATTGTCCCCTCGTGTTTTTGATTATGTGATCTCCGATACCTACCTTCACCTCCAGGGATCCCAGTGCTCATTATTTATAATTGGTGATATATTTTACATGGCTGTAAAGTGATAGCCACAGAATTCTGGGGATAGAGTGCACAATCCCAGCTATCTCGATTGTTTTACTTTGTGAGGAACTATTTACCCTTTTCTGTTCTGCCGATGGTTTGTGATGAGAAAATGAGTTTGCTTCACTAGCTCACGTAGAGCTTTCTGTTCATAATAGCCTTGTCCGGTTATATTTCATAGTGTGGTGAAGACCAATTCTCATCCGATATATGTGCATCTGAATAAAAAGTTTGAAAGCTGGATTAATTTTCTTGCCTCAACTGTGGAATATTAATGACCATTCAATTTATGAAATGATCTAACTCTTTTGTTAGTGATGCCAGCAATTGTTCTTCGGTCTTAATTTCCCCTGATTGAAAAGAAGGTTAAAAGTCAACTGGTTGGTTGGGAGTTGCATACAACACACCAGGTAAGGAAAGCATGCTGGAGAACAAGGCATCAAATCAGGAGTTTCTTGGTAATCAATGTTGATACTAGTTCTTTAGTAACAGAGTTATTTGTCCACTTAAATTTAAATTCCTCAGCTGCACATGAATATGAGCAAATGGTGCCGAATTCTAGCTGAGTACGGCAATCACTATGCATCGTACTCACTTCAAGTTGTTGCTATTCATGGCAAGGGATGCATTTCTCCAATTCTTACCTTTCAAAACCTCTCTTGTAGATCCTGAAACTCCAATGCTGCCCTCCTCTCTAATGCTACTGAATACAGCTCATGAGTATCTAGGGCGGAGATCCTGGTGCTGTAACTCTGATGGAGCTCTGCTGAAGTTCTATGTAAGTAGCCTGACTTCGATTATGGAATGAAAATGTTCACATTATTGTGGAGTGTGGGTAAAAACAGAGTTCATTTAATCCACCTATGTTTCTCACGTATTCTCCCGGCCTTCTCTTTTCCCCTTTTGGTATTAGCATTATGTGCTGGAGGCTTAGTGATGATTGAACTCTTTCATGAGAAATGCAGGCTTTCACCTGGAAAGCTACCTTGAATGAACAATGTTTGGTGTTATTCACTTTCACAGTTTGAAAAGCCCTGATGGTGCATTAGGGAGAGGATAGTCTTGTACAGATGCATTGTAGGAACTCTGTTGTAGCTCATTGTCAGACCTAAAGAAAGAAGGAAATACTTTTATGCGTAATGCTCTTCATTAGTACAGGTCTTTTCAGCTGGTGCAGTGCAGTCATTTTTGCTTGAGTAAAGTTTGTAAAGAGATCTCTGCCAAGTTTAGAGTAGATTCCAGTTGCTTTATTTGACTGATGCATCCAGAATGATCTTGGGGCACATCAAAATGGGCATTTCCTGTCTTGATCCTCAAGCTTGAGAGATTGATTATTTTATTTAGAGCTACAACCAAAGAAATATATCTTTGGTTGAGGAACCACCTGTGGTTTTCTCCCTTGGTTTGCCTTTCCTATCCTTGCTACATCTGCCTGTCATCCTTCTCTTATCTGTTTCCACCTATCACCTACTAGACTTTGATCCAATCTTCCTCTTCCTCACCTGCCTTCTTTTTCTATTTTTCTCATGTTTCCACCTATCATCTACCAGCCTCTATCTGTTCCATCTCTATTTCTTGGTCCATCTTGTCTACCATTTCTCCCAATTCCCCTTCTGGTTTTGCCTATTGCCAATCAGCCTCTGTTTCACTGCACCCTCTCACCTCTTTGTACTGGATATCTTCCCTCTACCCCCTCAATCCCAATGCAGGATCTTGACCTGAAAAGTTGTCCATCTCTTTTTCTCCACAGATTCTCATTGGCCCATGGAGTTCTTTCAGCCTTTATTATTTGCTCCAGATTCCAGTGTCTGTAGTCTCTTGTCTCTCTGGTCCTAAAGTCCAATATGGTTACTAATGAGTACGAAAGGGTAAATTACTTTATTGAGAGAATGTGTAGAATATAGAACTGCAATATGTAGTTGCAGGGGGAAATTAGAGATGCACAAAAGGGCAATGTGGACAAGGAAGAAGGAATCAGACAGTGGAAAGATTAAGTGAAATGTACCGGGCATATAAACTGTGGTCAAATGGTTTACTTCTCCACTGCTGATCCAATTATAGTAAAACCACCGGGGGTTCACGGATGCCAGATAAGCAAATTTTACTGTTGACTGAGACACGCTCTTACAATACCTAACTAATACACCTGTATTTAGAATAAACAGTTGGAAGGACGAAAGAGTGTAAAATGCAAAGTAATTAAAAAAAAAAGTCTTGTTGTCCTTAATATGTAAAATTCACTTTAATCAGGTAATTCCTGTAACTTACAGATTTTAAATTTAAATTCTAACTTTGGTCGCTGCTATGCAAATTGTGCACCATCATAATAACCCCCACCCCCACAACTAAGTTTGCAGATAAAGCCTTAATAATATAGATAATACTAATAAAGACTCTTACTAGGCAGGGATAGAGGGACACTTTGGGAGAGTTGCCCCAGCGGCGAGCAGTATCGTCCGGCTCTTCATCCTCAGCATTGCCATTTTATTCAAACACAATTTTATTGAAACTTTATTCAGTCAGCTGCTGTGGGCAGGGCCCGACCGGGGCACTCCACTGGCTGAATGTTTGCTCCCATCTTTGCCAAGGAGTTGTGTGTTCAGAGAACATGTACTTTTACAATTTTAAACTATTATTTAAATTTTTATTTATTCTTGTTTAGTTTTCTAAAAATATTTATTTCATCAATTTTTTTTTGTTTGTCGGTTGGGTTGCTGGTTGCTTGAACTCGGTGATTTTACTGTATGTTGTTTTGCATAATACTTTGTCCAATAGAATAATATGCCTTCCTCAACAGGTGCGAGTTCTTCAGAAGGAATTGTCTGCTTCAAAAGCTGAAGATGCTCACCCCTTTAAAGAGGAACTGGAAACTGCACTTGAGCAATGTTTTTACTGTCTCTATGCCTATCCCAGTAAGAAAAGCAAAGCCAGATATCTGGAGGAACACTCTGCTCAGCAGGCACGTAGCTATGTATACATTGCACGTTACAAGCTGGATTGTGGGGGGGATACTTCATGCTAGAGAAATGGGTGCTATTAAGTTTTGTACTGATGAGTGAATGTTGTCAACTGAGAATAGACTAGATGTAACCTTCTTAAAACAATTCTACTTTCTGCGAATGTGTATGACATGTCTGCATTTCTGATTGTGATAAATATTTATTTGGTCTTAGTGTGGACTTTGGGAGTTGGATTACTTGTATGAATGTTATATAACCATTTACGGAGCGGAAACAGGCCATGTCGGCCTTTCGAGTCCTCACCGGTTCACTAGAACAACTCCACTAGCTCAAACCTCCCGCTCTCCGCCAATAACCCTCCAACTCCCTCTCCTCCACGTACACATCCAACCTTCTCTTAAAGGACAGAATGGACCCTGCCGCAACTATCTCATTCGGAAGATCATTCCATTCTGCCACCACTCGCTGAGTGAAAAAGCCACCTCTAATATTTCTCCTAAAGTGTTGCCCCCTTACCTGGTTTAGGAAGAATATTTGCTGATATATTTAAATGTTGCTTTGTAAATATGAACACAAATGAGCCATGAGAAGAGCAAATAGAGTAATTGAGCAGTAAAGAAATAACAGAAAAAGGACCTTGAACCTCGGCAAATCCAATATATTTCTTCTGATGCAGTCCAAGAGTTGGCAATCATTCCTGGTAGAATTCTAGCAAATCTTCTCTGTACCCTCTCCAATGCCAGCATGTCTCCTCTTAAATACAGTGCCCAAAACCGTGCACAGTACTCCAAGTGAGGTCTCACCAGTCCTTTATAAAATCTCAACATTACATCCCTGTTCTAACATGGTATCACTATAGAAATAAATGCCAACATTGCATTTATTTTCTTCACCATCAACTGATCCTGGAGGTCAACCTTTATGGTATCCTGCATGAGGACTCCCAAGTCCCTTTGCACCTTGGAATTTTGAATTTTCTCCCCATCTGTAATGGAGAGGCTGCAACCACCATTTGGTGGCGCTGCTGCGCTTCTATTCAGAGGACACATTGCATGCCAATCAAGGTCAGACTCACCTCAAGCCATTAAGGTGACCCTTGTGATTGGTCCATCAAAATTACCAGGTGCTGGAGTCCATGCAGCCTGTCGGGACTCAGTCCTGTCCATCACCCAAATGGCCCAGGTGAATCACCTAGGCTGACCCCTGCTGAGCCCCTGAACTTGGCTTCGAGCGATTGGCCACAGCAGCCAATGGGGCTCAGCCTGCCTCGAGTGATTGGCCCCCCCAATACCTGCTGTAGGGCTATAAAGGACCATGTTCCCCATTGTTGTGTCTCATTTTAACCTCTCATGGCACGTAAGTATCCCCTTTTTCACTGGGTTGGGGTGATTCTCAGGATTAGCTAACTCGAGCCATGTCTGTACAGGTCAAGGGGTGGGGGCATGTAGTATCACCTTGATTCTGACTAAAATACACATTTCCCCAGTTTCTGTCGGTTTCTCCCTCATTATCCGGTGTATATTCACCCCTTGCCTATTGTGAGTGTGTATAGGTTAATTTAGCATTTTAACCTGGTTGCTCCATCTATATCCCCAAAATAAATTTGTGCTTTGTACATCGATTTCAGTCTGGTTCTTAACCTGTGGGATCCACACAAATCCTTCCAACACCATCTAAATAATTAGACTACCTGTCTATTTCTTCTACCAAAGTGCACGACTGTACAGTTTTCATCACTGTATTTCATCCTCAATCCTCATCCTCCACCTCTTTGTCCATTCTCCTAATTTATCTAATTCTCTTGGCAGGCTCTTGGTATCCTCAGCACCACTTCTTCTCAACCTATTTTGGTATCATCTGCAAATTTAGACTCAAAGCCATCTATTGAAGAACACCACTGATAACTGGTAGCCAACCAGAATAGGATCTCTATATTCCTACTCTTGTTTTCTGCTGATCAACTAATACTCTAGTCATGCTAGTATCCTTCCTGTAATTCCATGGGCTCTCATTTTGTTTAGCAGCCTTGGGTGTGGCACCTTGTCGAAGGCCTTTTAAAAATTCAAATACACAACATCCACTGCATCTCTCCTGTCTCTCCTACTTGTCATCTCTTAAAAAAATTACAATGGGTTTGTCAGGCATGATTTTCTTTAAGGAAATCATGCTGACTTGGGCCTATCTTTTCATGCACCTCCAGGTATTCCATAATCTCATCCTTGACATTCGACTCCAACAGCTTCCCAATCACTGATGTCAGTCTAATAGGTCTATAATATGCTACTCCTACCTAGCTCCGTTCTTAAGCAGTGGAGGGACATTCATGATCCTCCTGTCCACCAGAACCATGCCAGGCTTCATTGATTCCTGGAGGATCATTACCAATGCCTCCAGAATATCTACAGCTACCTCCTTCAGAACCCTAGGGTGCATTCCATCCGGTCCGGGAGACTTGTTTACCCTTAGACCATTTAGCTTCCCAAATGCCCTCCCTCTCGTGATCTTGACCTCATCCACTTCTCTTCCCAGAGAGCCACGAGAGTCTGGTATGCTACTAATGTCTTTCACAGTGAAGACTGATTCAAAGTATTCATTCAGCTCCTGCCATCTTCTTGTCTCCTATTACAAAATCTCCAGTGTCATTTTCTATTGGTCCTTTGTCTACTTTGGTTACTCTTTTCCTCTATATATTTAAAAAAAAAAACCAGCTTTCAGTATTCTCTGTGACGTTACTTGCTAACCTCCTTTCCTAATGCACCTTTTCCTTCTTAATCACCTTTTTAGTTGTCCTCTACATTTTTTAAAAGTTTCTCAGTCTTCTATCTTCCTGCTAATTTTTGCTTCCTTGTCTGCCCTCTCTTTTGCTTTTAGTTTGGCTTTAACTTTCCTTGACATCCACAATTGTCTCATTTTACCATTCACAATTTCTTTTCTTTTTGGTATGTGCCTCTCCTGCATTTTGCTCATTTCTTGCATAAACTTGCAATGGATGGATTGCTCATCTGCTCTCTTTCCCATGAGAGTGTTTTTCCAATCAATTGGATAATTTCTCTCTCTTGCAACTGTAATTCCTGTCACTCCACTGAAATACTGACAAATCAGACTTTAGCCTCTCCTTTTCAAATTTCAAAGTGAACTCAATCATATTGTGATCACTGCCTCTTAAGGGTCCCTTTATCTCAAGATCTCTAATCTCCTCTGGTTTATTACACAGCACCCAATCCAGTACAGTTGATCCTGTTGGCATTCCACAAACTCTCTCTCCTGAGGTCCCACACCAACCTAACTTAACTTTCCCAACCTAACTTTCCCAATCTACTTTCATGTTAAAATCCCCCATGATTATTGTAATGCTGTCCATATCTATTTCCAGTTGTGTTTTGTAATCCATGTCACAGCTGTTGTTTGGGGGCCTGTATGTAATTGACCTTTTACCTTTACCAATCTTTAACTCAACCCATAAGGACTCTACCTCTTCTGATCCTATGGCCCTTCTTTCCAATTTAATATTGTTGCTTACAAGTAGAGCCATGCCGACCCCCCCACCTCCCTGCCCATTCACTGTATACCCTTGATCGTTCAACTCCCATTGACATCCATCCTTTAGCCATGACTCAAAAGGAGAGGCTAAAGTCTGATTTGTCAGTATTTCAGTGGAGTGACAGGAATTACAGTACCCTCCAATCTGTAACTATACAGCAAGATCATCTATCTTGTTTCTAATGCTGCTAATGCTGCATGTATTTAAGTATAATACCTTTAGACCAGATTTTGAACACTCTGTGTCTCTGTCATCCCTCCAGCTATTATTTTGTTTTGTCACCTGTCTGTCATTCTTGCTGCACACTATTTTCACTTCACTCTTGTTTTCCCCCTTCTTCAGCCCTAGCACTCTGGTTTCTGTCCCCACAGCCAAATTAATTTAAACCCTCCCAAACAGCTATATTAAACCTGCGTGCCAGGATATTGGTCCCTTTTGGGTTCAGGTGTAACCCATCCTTTTTGCTTAGATCATACCTTCCCCAAAAGAGATCCCAATGACCAAGAACCTGAAGCTTGCCCCTTGCACCGGTTTCTCTGATGAACTTTGTTCAGTATGCTTATAAAGTTAATGAAAAGTTGCTCGCTTGTGTGCTGATTCGGAATGCACTTTAATGTTTTGATGCTGACCCATCCTTGATGACACTGAATGCTAGAGCTCACTTTGAACAGAGGCCCGATGGCATCATTTATTAGAATAGGATTTGTTCTTGTAGACAATGCTGTCAACAGTGCAGTGTTGAAGTTCGAGGGCAGTGAGTGTTATTGCCTTGATGCTGAATGCAGATGCTGGGCTGTCAGTTTCTCTTGTGTGCTGTAAGATTCTTAAAATTTTTCTACAGGAAGTTGGTTCCTTTTGTTTTACTTGTTTTTGTTTTGAACTAAAATCAGTGGCTCAATGCAAAATAACACATTTTTTTTTGTCTTTGTTTTCAACTGTAGGTTGAACTGGGTTGGAATGATGCAGAATTCATGTTTGATTATTTCAAACCCAAGAATTACCCGGAATTTGACAGTTACAAGACCAGCACTGTGTCTGCAGATTTGGCAAATCTCTTGAAGAAGATTGCTGCAATAGATCGTGATGAGGACAACTTGCCTCTTTCGATAGAGAGTGTCACAGCATATATTGAAGGCTCAGTTGATAAGGTAATGTTAATATCACACTGGAGGGACTATAAAAAGATAATCTTTTAATATAAGAAAGAGGAGAAAGAGGAGGCCATCTATTTTTTCTGCTGTTCAACTTGATCATGGCTGATCTGGCTGTGGACTCCGCTCCCCTATCTGTCTTTCCCACATAACCCTTAAATCTCTTACTCCCAAAAATCTATCTGTTTGAAATACATTTAATGAGTCTTTCTTGAGCAGAGAGTTCCATAGATTCATTACTCTAGCAGAAACAGTTCCTCCTCAGTTCAGTCCTAAATCTGTTCCCTCATTCTAGTCTCACCTACCAGTGGAAACAACTTTCTTGCATCTACCCTTATCTGTTTCTTTTATATATTTGTATATTTCTTCAAAGGTAAAAATGGAGTAAGAAATGGCTGATTGTCATCTCAACTCTCCTGAATCGTATGAACCCTTAATCCTACCAAAGTCTGAAGCTTAGAGTCTGGAAATAATCAATAACTCATCACCCAGAGCTTTCCATTGTAGATAATTCCAAATATTTCTAATTATCTGAGAAGAAATTCCTCCTTTTCTATCTTAAAAGGGAGTCTAATTATCCTGAGGCTTTGCCCCTCAGCTTAGATTCCTCCATGAGTGGAAATATTCTCATATCAATCACTCTGCCAAGGCCCTTGAAATCTACCATGTTTGGGCAAGGTGACCATCAGGGAATATTCACCTTTTCAGCCAAGACTTCCCTCATTGCACACCACTGCCACCTTGGCAATCAGGGGAGTTGGGGTTCACTCAACTGTCTCTTTGGCAAGTCTCTTGCTCCTCAAATGAAGAGCACAAAACTGAATGTGGTACTCTAGCTGTTACCTGCTCATTATTGTTATAGCAAGGTAGTCCTACTTTTGTACTCGATCCCTTCATTTATTTTTTTTAAAAACTTTATTTATTCGTTCAAAAAACAAATAATATATGACATATGCAGCAGTTAAACATGAACATGAACTTTTTTTTATATATATAGAAAAAAAAAAGAAAAGGACGCCCCACTTCAGCCAACTCTCCTAAGGAGAGCCATAAAAAAAAAGAAAGAATATTAAAGAAAAAGTTATATATACATATTGAAATCTAGTCAATATAAATTGAAATGTAAATATTCCGAGTATAACAGCCACTTATTAATAAAAAAATTATAATTATGCAAAACATACATAATTTTTTCCATTATTAAACAATATTTCATTTCATTATGCTATCTATTAATATCAATCATATTTGTATCTTTCCATGTACTAGCAATACATTTTTTCGCTACGGATAAAGCTAAATATACAAAAGCAAGCTGGAACTTATCTAATCCCAAACCTTTCAGAGGTTGCAAACTACCCAATAAAAATACTGTTGGATCTAAAACTATTTTAATCTTATACAGATATTCTAAAAACGATTGAATTTTCTTCCAAAAAGATTGTATATGTATACATGACCAAACAGCGTGAAAAAAAATTCCAACCGTATCACCACATCTAAAACACAAATCTGATTTATTAAAACAATATTTTCTTAATTTTTCAGGTGTCAAATATAGTTGATGTAAAAAATTGTAATTAATCATTGCATAACGTGCATTTATCAATCTAGTTACACTATCATAACAAATATCTAACCAATCATCTTCAGAAAAAAATAAAACCAATATCCACTTCCCATTTAATTTTAGATCTATCCCAACCCTTTTTATCCATACCATCCTGTAATATTTGAATCATAGATGAAATATAACCCTTCTCTGGTACCTTCATAAGAAAAGTCTCAAATTTAGTCATTTTAGGTAAAATCATATCTCTACCAAACATATATTTTACAAAAGATCTAATTTGATAATAAAGAAATAGAGTTCTTATCAATAACAAAATCTTCCCTCATCTGATTAAAAGATAAAAACTTACCCTCTTTAAAACAATCTCCCAAATTTTTCACACCTTTAAATCTCCAATGCAATAAACTTTGATTATGTATTGAAAAAGAAATAAGTTGATTATTATACAACGGAGTCAAAGCCAATAATTTACCCCTAGCGCCTATCATTTTATTTTTATTTATCTATAACTTCATTAAATGTTTTGGTATAGGAACATTATATTGTTGTAACAAATTTATATTCCACCTAAACAAAAATTGATGTATTTCAAATTCAGAAATACTTGCCATCTCAATTTTAGCCCAACTCGGAGGCCATACCAAATCCATCAATGAACTAATAAATTTAAGTTGGGCTGCTTCATAATAATTTTGAAAATGTGGTAAACGTAGTTCCCTTAACTCATATTTCCAAGTTAATTTATTCAAAACTACTCTCGAAAATTTACCCCTCCATAAAAACTCCTTAGCCATTTTATTCAAATCTCGAAAAAGAATTTTATCAAGTAAATATGGAATAGATTGAAACAAATATTGTATACGCGGAAAGATATTCATCTTAATTGTATTTATTCCTTCCCATTAAATTAATAGGTAAATCTTTCCATTTTATCAAATCAGTTTTAATTTTTTTCATTAATGGAGCATAATTTAATTCATATAAAGATTGATAATTAACACTCTAAATTATACCCAGATATTTAATTCGATCAGTCCACTTCAAATTAATAATATTCTTATAAACTGAATAATCTCCTTCACTTACTGGTAAAATTTCACTTTTTTCCCAATTAACTTTATATCCAGAAAGACATCCATATTGTATTAAACATTCCTTCAAATGTAAAAGTGACTGAGCTGGGTTTATTAAATACACCAATACATCATCAGCAAATAAATTAATTTTATACTCCTCATCTAAAACTTTCATTCCTTGTATCTGTGTATTTTGTCTTATCTACTGCGCTAAAAGTTCAATCACTAATGTAAACAAAGCTGGTGATAAAGGACAACCTTGACGAGTTGATCGAGTTAACTTAAAAGATTCCGAAATCAAACCATTCGTCAATACTCTAGCTACCGGTTTACTATATAGAGCCCTAATCCAACCAATAAAAGAAGGATCAAACTTAAATTTCTCCAAAACTTTAAATAAAAAATTCCATTCAACTCTATCAAATGCTTTTTCTGCATCTAAGGATATCACCATCGGGTGATCTGAAGATTTTAAAAATCTATTAATCAAACTAATCACGTGCAAAATGTTATCTGAAGCATATCTATTCTTTATAAAACCTGTTTGATCAATATGAATCAACTTGGGTAAAAATTTAGCCAATCCATTTGCTAATATTTTAGCTATTATTTTATAATCTACATTTAACAATGAAATTGGTCTATATGAAGATACTTTCAAAGGATCTGTGTCTTTTTTAGGAATTACTGTAATTAAAGCACGAGAACAAGATTCAGGTAATTCATAATGTTCTCTAACGTGACGTAATACATTCCCAAACACTGTAGATAAATCATCATAAAATATTTTATAAAATTCAACCAAAAATCCATCATCATCAGGCGATTTACCGTTTGGCATTTCCAGCATAGCCATTTTAATTTCCGAATCAGTAAATGGTTCTTCTAACTCCTGTACATCTCTATCCTGTAATATCGGTAAATTCAACTGTGATAAAAAAAGATCAGTAGATCCAGTTTCTTGTTTTCCTTCAGATGTATATAACTTTTTATAAAATAAATAAAATTCATCATTAATCTCACGAGGTTTATAAGTAATAAGAGAATTCCGTCAAACAGCATTAATAGTCCTCGATATCTGTTCTTTCTTTAATTGCCACGCCAATACCTTATGTGCTTTCTCTCCCCATTCATAATACCGTTGTTTAGTCCTATTAATCACACATTAAAATTGATAAGATTGCAAAGTATTATATTTCAATTTCATCCTAGATAATTCTATTTTCTGATCTTCTGTAGCATCTTTCTGAAATTCCTTTTCTAACTCATCGATCTGTTTCTCTAATTCAAGACTCTGATTTAATCGACTCTTTTTTATTTTAGAAGTATAACTAATTATTTGTCCTCTCAAATAGGCTTTCATAACATCCCATAATACAAACTTACTTTGAACAGAATTAGAATTTTCTTTAAAAAAAATTAATTTGTTTTTTTCAAAAAATCAATAAATTCCATATTTTTTAACAACATTGTATTAAATCTCCAATGATAAGCAATTGAGTTTTCTCAGAAGTTTCATATGTAAAATATAACAAAGAATGATCTGAAATCACCTTACTTTTATATTCTGCTTGTTGTATTTTCCCTTGTAAATGTGCCGATACTAAAAAGAAGTCAATCCTTGAAAACGATTCATGTCTAAATGAAGAAAAGGAAAAAACTTTCTCTGTCGGATTAAGACGTCTCCAAATATCTACTAAATTAAGATCTTTCATCAATGCTTGGACCTGAATTGCCATCTTGGATTTTTAAATTTTCTTTGGAGATTTATCTAATAAAGGTTCCAAAACACAATTAAAATCACCACCAACTAAAATATTATCATTAGCCTGACCCAAACATAAAAATGCTTCTGAAATAAATATTTCATCATCTGCATTTGGGGCTTAAATATTAAGTCCAAAATTCACTAAAAATCTTACAATTCAATTTAAGAATACATCCTGCCTTTTCCTCCATTGATTGTAATTCAAAAGATAAATTTTTATGTATCAAAATTGCTACACCTTCAGCTCTAGAATTAAATGAAGAATATACATGCCCAACCCAGTCCCTTTTTAATTTCATGTTTTCCTTCACATTCAAATATGTTTCTTGTAAAAAAGCAATATCAATTTTCATTTTCTTAATATACGTCAAGACTCGCTTATGCTTTTGCTTAATCGTACTATTTAATCCTTGAACATTAAAAGTAGCAAACCTCAACTTTGACACATCTACTATTATAACTAAATACTAATAATATCTTTATATAAAAATTCAAATCAATGTATATAGGCCCTCCAATAGAAAAAAAATCACAAATTAAAAACTAAAAAAAAAGAAAAAAAAAAGAAAATCCCTCCCACAAAAAAAACTATCAAAAGGTAGTGGGTCACCCACCAGTGGCTGATGACTAGTAAAGAACTTAGTGTAAATCTCTCCCTCCCCAGCCAAACAATCAATAACATGAAAATATCAAAATAACAAAAGTGAAAAAATAGAATTAAAAAATTCTTCTTTTCATCCAGAAGATTCCAATCTCGAAGATCCCACTTCAGAAGGAGGTAGACTCTTTCCATTCCCGTTTTTCCCATTTCTGCCATTTATTTAGTTTCCAGAGCAACCAGATTTTTCTTTAGGAGATAATGGTGGACTACATCTTTGTCCTCTTGTACCTGGCAATGAATCAGCAAAAATCATTTCTTCACGATCAGTTTCAAAAGACCGAAATTGATAGTCTCCATAAAACACCTTCAACACTGCAGGGTAACGAAAAGTAGATTTATAACCTTTACAGCACAAAACTTGTTTAACTGGATTGAATCGACATCGACATTGAATGACCTCTTCACTCAAATCAGTATAAAAAAAGACTCTGCTATTCTGAATCAATAATGGGGTTTGTCGTTGTTTCGCATTTTGTACTGCAAGTCGAAGTATTGCTTCCCTGTCCAAATAATTCAAACATCGAATTATTACCAGTCTCGGTGGTTGACCAGCTGAGGGTGTTCTTCTTAAAGCTCTATGGGCTCTTTCCAGTACCAATCCCCCAGAGAAAAATGCTTGCCCTAATATTTGCGGAATCCAGTCTTTAAAGAAACGAAGAGGATCTTGTCCTTCTATACCTTCTGGCATACCAACAATTTTCACATTATTCCTTGATCCCTTTATTTTTGAGCTATTTGCCTTCCGAATCACCTCCATAGTAACCTTGTGCTTTTCCCCAGATCTGTCTGACTATAGCATTCTTTTAGTAAATGTCAAAAACACATGACTGCACACCTGAAATAAAAACAGAAATGTTCAAAATACTCAGCAGGTCAGGCAACAACTGTGGAAAACCAAACAATTAACATTTCAAGACAAAGGCACGATGGCAGAACTGTGAAAGAGGGGAAAGTTTGTTAGTTTGTTGCAGAGAAGGTGAGGGAGAAATGGGGGGTGGGGGGAAGGGGAAGCTGCAGATGAAGCATTTCAGTTAACAGGTTAAAGAGAAGGTTTGTTGGAGGAAAGGTGAACATAAAAACTATAAAAAACAGACAGAAAAGAGGACCAAAGCAAAGAAACAAGAGCACAACACTGAATGTAGTACTCCAGCTGTTACCTGCTTACAAATTTGGATCTGTTCTAAATGCCCATCTGGTCAGGTTGTGCTGCTGGAGAGGGTAAAACTGAATCAATATTACAATTAGATGATGTACATCAGAATGCAATCTGAAAGGTTGCAGTGTTCCCGCAAAAAGGGGGAAATGCTGCTCCTCAACCCGAGGCAGTGCAGAAATCGAGACAAGTCAGAGAAGGACTTGGGATGGAGAGTTAAGGTGGTAAGTAAACAGGAAACATGGGATCAACTGTGCAGACTTGAAGTTGCTGGGTGCTTATTCATGGTTCTTGTGCCTCTATTTTTAAACTTTAAATGAATTTGTTCTCTTTATTTTTCATTTATCTGCATGCCTAATTATTCTCATCTTAAATTTAATCAGATATTGTAGGTTTTATTTTTTTTTAATTATCTTTCAGATTTTATATCTCACATTACTCATCTGTGAATTTTAAAAATCTTGTATGTGTTCTGTTTGATAACAGCTCTTGTACTTAAACTTCAAATTTATTGTCATGTGTTTAGTGAGCAATCCAACTAGACATCTCATACATAGTATAGCAGGTAAGACATAGTACAGAAGTGCAGAGTTACAGAGAGACCATAAGACCCAGCAACAAAATGAGTGCAATACACAAAATGACTGGAGAAATTCAGCGGGTCACACAGCATAGGAAGTAAAGAGTAACCAACGTTTTGGGCCTGAGACCTTTGTTAAGGTATAACAGAATTAGACCATTCAACCCATGGATATGCTCTACGAATTGAATCATGGTAATGTCATTTTCCCCACCTGAACCCATTCTCCTGCCTTCTCCCCATAACCTTTCACGCCCTTACCAATCAAAAACATATCAACCTCCTCTTGAAATGTACCCAGTCACTTGGCCTCCACAACCATCTCTGGCAATTAATTCCACAGACTCAACACCCTCCAGGTTAAGAAATTCCTGGTCATCTCTGTCCTTTCATTCTGAGCCTGTGCCCTCTGGTCCTACCAATGGTTCAAGCTTTTTCTTTCCACTGACATATTACTTTAAGTATTCCCTATGCCATGCGTGCTCTGTGATTAGTAAGGGATATCTTAAGATGGTATGTGGGTGGAAAGAAAAAGTTTGAAAACCACTTGTTTTAATCGTACCTCATTAATTCGATATGTGCACGGTTTCATAACTCCAAAGGAAATGGGCCAATGATAATTTTTCACAAAGAAATTTCAGTCGTAATTGGGTCTTGAGCAGTGATTCTCAACCTTCCTTTCCCACTCACAGACCACCTTAAGCAATCCCTTACTAATCCCTTACTAATCGCAGGGCACCGATGGCATAGGGATTACTTTTTTTTTCACACCATAAATCACAATAGCCATGATATACACTTTTTCTTTTTCACACATTTACAGTGACTTTTTCTCCCCCCCCCCTCCCTCCTCCCAAGCCACCCCCCCACCCCCCCCCCCTCTCATCCATTTTAGGTATACAATCTAGGTTGCATTAATTCAGTCAGACAATGTTGTCATTCAACAAAAATACACCAGAAATTCTACAGAGTCCATTCTTTTCTTTCCTTCTCCTTCCATCAACTTGGGTAATGTTTGTCCCCGGTAGGTTTTCGCTATTGTATTTAATGTAAGGCTCCCATACTTGTTCGAATATTTCAATATTATTTCTTAAACTATATGTTATTTTTTCTAATGGAATACATTTATTCATTTCTAGGCATAGGGATTACTTCAAGTGGTCTGTGAGTGGAAAGAAAAAAGTTGAGAACCACTGACCTCCATTTTGTGGATTCAAATTTATTATAAGTGTGAAGTGTTGCATTTTGGAAAGGCAAATCGAAATAGGCCATATACATTGAATGGTAGACAATTGAGGAGTACAGAGCAACAAAAGGATTTAGGAGTTGTGGTAAATAGTACCCTCAAAGTTGACACTCAGGTAGATAGAGTGGTGAAGAAGGCATTTGGAATGTTGGCCTTGAATTCAAGAGTTGGGATGTTACGATGAAATTGTACAAAGCATTGGTGAGGCCAAGTTTGGAATACTGTACTGTTTTGGTCACCAAATTACAGGAAGGATATAAATAAAATAGAGAGAGTGCAGAGAAGGATTACGAGAATGTTGACAGGATGTCAGGGTTTGAGTTACAGAGAAAGATTGAGCAGCCTGGGGCTTTTTTCTCTCGAGCGTAGAAGATTGAGGGGGGATTTGATGGAGGTGTTCAAGATTTTAAAAGGGAGAGAGAGAGTCAACGTGGATAGGCTTTTTCAATTAAGAATGGGGGATATTCAAACCAGAGGCCATGGTTTGATTATTGCAGGGGGAAAATTATAAGGGGAATATGAGGGGAAATTTCTTCACGCAAAGGGTGGTTGGGATGTAGAATAAGCTTCCGGCAGAGGTGGTTGAAACAAGGATGTTATTTACATTTAAGGAAAGACTGGATAATTACATGGAGGGGAGAGGATTGGAGGGGTATGGACCAGGTGCTGGTCAGTGGGACTAGGAGGGTGGGGATTTTTTCCGGCATGGACTAGTAGGGCCAAACTGGCCTGTTCTGGGCTCTATATGGTTATATGGTTATATCATCTGACCAAATATACAACCAGATGGAACAGTATTTCTCCAGACTACGATGCAACACACATACAAACTACACAGCACATAATAAACACATATATACGTACAGATACAATTTAAACTAAATATGTATATAAAAATATTTAAAATTATTTGGTCACAGGGTATTGTTCATCGATCTCACAGCCTGCAAAAAGAAACTATTTCTCAGCCTGGCAATCCTGATTTTGATGCTCCTGAACCACCTACTTAATCTTAGTACAAAGATACTGAGTGCTGGATGGAAAGGGTTCTCAACAATTATTCAAGCCCAATTTAAGCATGCTCTTGGTGAATGTCCTCAATAGAGGAAAGGGAGAACCCATTGATCTTCTGGCTGCTTTGATGGTCCTCTGAATAAACTTCTGGTCTGATGCTTTGCAGCTACCATACCATGCAATAATGCAGCCAGACAGGATACTTTCATTTCTGCAATGGACCAGATTGATTAGAGTGCTGTAATGTAAAGGAACCCTTAGAAGGCAATGATCACAGTACGATTGAAGCGTTGTCAAGATAGGGACCTTGCCCTGCTCAACCTCCTTTGGACTCTGCAGTCCCTTTGCAATTTTCCTGTCTTCTAGAACTATTCCTGACTATAGTGATTCTTAAGATATCACTGCTCATTCTTCCGCAATCTTTTCAGTGGCTTCTTTCAGGACCTCAGGCTGCAGTCCGTTCAGGCGTCTAGCTGTCTTTGGAAGAAGGTGAGTTTCAAGCATCTTTTCCTTAGTAATAATGACTGCACTTACTTTTGCCCTTGATGCTCAAGTTTTTGGATGTTTCTGGTTTCTTCCACAGTGAAGACCAACGCAAAATACATATTCACTTCACCTGCCTTTTCTCTTTGCCTGTCATTTTCAAGGATCTGATGTCCACTCATGCCTCTCTGTTACTTTTTATATATCTGAAAATATATTGGTATTTTTAGCCAGCTTACCTTCGTATTTCATCTTTTCACCCCTATTGTTTTTTGGTTGCCTCCTGTTGACTTTTAAAAGCTTCCTAATTCTCAAGCTTGCTGTTAATTTTTGCAATTTTATACTTTTTTGCTTTTGCTTTCAGGCAGACTTTGACTTCCCTTTTCATCCACACTCCTCATCCTTTCTTTGGAATGCTTCTTCTTCGAGAGCAAATGATCCTATGTCTTCCAAATTGCTCTCAGAAACTTCTGTCTTTGCTTCTGTACTGACATCTCTGCTGGGGTCCCCTTCCAATCAACTTTAGCCAGCTCATTTCTCATACCTCTGTCGTTAACCTTAACTGAACTGAAGTACTGATTTATCTGGTTTTAGCTTCTCCCCCTTAAACTGCAGGTTGAATTTTATCACACGGTGATCCCTGCCTCCTTGGGGTTCCTTTACTTCAAAGCTCGCTAATCAATCTGGCATGTAAAAGAACTGTTCTGGAATATGGTGGCATGTGATCTCGCACTCTAGAATCTCCTTTCTGAATAGAGTCAGTATAAGAGCAGTGTAAGAGCGGCTGGAGTGGGATGAGTCTTATAATCTGTTGGCTCAAGAAGCAGGAGGTAAAGATGTTGATAGAGGAGAAGTTTGTGTGACAGACTGAGCCATGTTCACAACCGTCTGTGTGGCAATTGTTCTGAACACTGAAACTTATAACACATGACTGTGGTTACAGATTATGCTGATGAATATTTCCAGACTTGATAACTTTTAACATTTTATAAAACATTAATTTATTTTAGATGTGTTTTTTTTTGTAATTATAACGTCTGTTTTCCACCCCATCCAGTTTATGCTCTGTGGTTATATTTCTTCTTCAGTATTTTATGCATTGTTTAGTTGTACAATTTATCTTTTTTGGGATGATACATCCAGATGTGTGACCTTTGTAGAGGAAAATGTGTTTTCTTAAACATTTACACCTAGTTGTAAAACATCAACAGTAAACAAGGACACTTAAGCTTTTGACATAGTTGGAGGCTAGAGGCTGTTTTGTGAAACCCTTGTGAAAATGTCATATCAGAGGCACGCTTAACATAGTGGTTAGTGCAAAGCTATTACAATGCTAGTGACATGGGTTTGAATCCACCTCTTTGTAAGGAGTTTACAAGTTTATCCTGAAACTGCGTGAATTACCTTCGGGGGCTTCAGTTTCCTCCTATGCTCCAAAGATGTGCAGGGTTAGTAGGTTAATTGATCATGTGGGTCACATAACATGCCCAGGTTCAGGGGTCAGAGGGCATGTTCCTGTGCTGGATCTTAAAAACATGTTACCAGAGTTGGTGACTCATTCAAAGATATTTAAAAGACTGGAATAGCAGAGCTGTTGATGAAATCTGCAAATTGAAGGGACAAATATTCACTTGAGGCAGCTTGTTTGAAGAAAGATTTTGGATGAATTTTGCTGTGGTTTTGCATAATTTGAAACTTCTGAAATTAAATCCTTTTGGAAGAGAGGAAGAAAGAGAAAAGGGTAACAACTGCAGTAATTAAGTAGCAGCTTGTATTAAAGATGCTTTCTTGAAATTTTTCACTGAGCTTTATTTGGGTAAATTAGAAAGTGATTTCTAGTGATCAACGAATTTTTTTTTAAAGGCGAATGTAACAACTTTAAATCTGATGAATCTTATTTTTCCTTTCTCCTTAGGTGCCAGCACTCCCAGAAGGAACAGATTCTGGGCTTCCACTTGTTAACGAATTGTATTACCTCTTGGCTGACTATCATTTCAAGAACAAAGAGCAGGCCAAAGCTATTAAATTCTACATGCATGATATCTGTGTCTGCCCAGCCAGGTATGAATTGCTCGTGTTCAGTGGTGTTGTCCTGACTTCAAGAAAATCAACTGTGGTGGTATTTTGGAAAGATTAGAGTGTTTTTTTGTAATTGAATATTCTTTATCTCATTTCCTGTATTTGCAATACGAGTTCTTATATGGTTGAAGGGAACCTGCAAGACATTGCAAGAGGAGGTTTATGCCTTTATTGCCAGATAGTTTTGTATCCTCTTCCTTCCAATTTCTAGCTTAGTCCACAACCCAAAAGCACAGACGTTGAACTATCTAATTTAAGGTGATCTACATCCACACAGTTTCTTTCTCTCTTGATCCACCCAGGTCTTCTCTCTCACGTGTTCCTTCTCTTTTCCCCATATGCTCATCTCCCACACTCTCCCCAATCCTCTTTCCATGTTGTCCATTATCCCTCCGATATTTGGTTCCACTCATAACTTTGCTTTCATATCGGATTCCATTGTGTGCAGCTCTTCCTTGTCTCCGCATCACCTCCCAACCTTGGTCTCTATCTTCTATCCCCAACCTGGCTCCATCTGGCCATCAACCCTTTCTCATCTGGATCCACCAGCTTCTTCCACACCCTTTTCCCCTCATCTCTTTATAATGTATGTCTCGCCTTTGTACTTTGAGCCCTATGCAATATCTTGACTCAAATCGTCAACTGTCCCTTTGCCTCCACAAATGCTGCCTCAGCTGTGGAGTTCCCTACTAGTTTGTTTTTTTGCTTTGGATTTCAGAATTTGCAATCTCTTGTCTCTATTCCAGCATGTCTCTTAAACCAGCCCTTGTAGCATTACCAAGGCTTTGATCAAGAGCACATTTTAATGTCGGAGACTTTGAATGATTTGGCACAGAGTGTGGATAAATTGTTACAATGCATTTTTATACACAAGCTACACGTATAATATTTATTGAGCTTGCTTTAAATCAGATTGGGCATTTTCTGTCACACTTCACCTAATGTCCAGGACAATTTGTTGATAACTTAACAACAAATTGGAAAGGCAGTGAGTTACAATCCTTCTTGTTCACTTGGCAAAGCATGGAGTACATGACTCAGGAAGTCAGGAACCACATGTGTATTGTGGGATTCCTGCTGGGACATGGAATTTATTTTGCCTGACTCCTTTATAAGTGCTGTATTTAAAAAAATATATATTTATGTTTTGTATACCATCCAATATAATAATAGAATCATATCCAAATGATAATTTTAATTATCAAACTAGAATAAAAGTAAATGGTTGTATAGTACATAAAGGTGAGAAGATAAAAAAAATATAAAAGAAAAAAGAATATAGATATATGTGCAAAGCTACTGTGAGAACTACCCACCCTCCCAAAAAGAAAGACAGGATATTAATAAAATAGAATTAAACCAAGATGATATGGTTCAACCATTAAGATTTTAAAAAAAGTGGTGGTGGGGTGTAGAAGAGAAAACATTAGATATCCAAACCCATAATATCTAAATATGGTTTCCATATTTTAAAGTATGTATCATACCCATTTCTAATATTATAAGTCACCTTTTTTAAGGGAATACAATTTTGCATCTCCCTCTTTGAACAATCAGTCTTAGGGCAGGATTCAGATTTCCATGCAATTGCTATACATCTCCTGGCCACTGCCAATCCGACTTTAAAAAAATTTTATTGATATTTTGACAACTTCAATTAGGGTTCCAAATCATATATATTTCCCAAAAGAAAAAGCTTGGGTGTTGATGGTAAATGTATTTTTATGATTTGTTCCAAAAAATTGCCCACATCTTTCCAAAATGATGTCACATTGGTACATGACCAGGTAGAATGTATAAACGTACCAATTTCTGTGCCACATCTAAAACATAAATTTGGAAAAGTTAGATTAAATTTATTTAATTTATGTGGTGGTAAATATAATTGATGAATACATTTATAATTAACTAATCTATAATGAACATTAATTGTATCCCACAAATGTCAGACCAGCAAAAAGGATCAATTTCAATTGCCAAGTCTAATTCCCATCTTTCTTTTGATTTATTCAAATCTGGTTTTAGAGATTCCTCCTGAAGTAGAAGATACAATTTAGAAATAAGTTTCTTTGAAATTCCCTCATGAATCACAATCTCCAATCCATTAATCTGCATCAAAATTAGTTCTGGGCCTAATACATCCCTTAAAAAATATCTCAGTTGAAGATAGCAGAAGAACCTATTTTGTGAAATCCCAAATTTATTTTAATTTGATCAAACATGACATAAATACCTCTTGCTCATAATCGTCTCCCAAATATTTAATCAAATATTGGAGCCGATTTTCTAAATTTTTATTGTCATATAGGATTGGTAAGAGTCTGTTCTGAGCAAGAGGCATTTTCAACGAGACTCGTAATTCATTTGCTTTGTTACCATTAACTAATTTCCAAGTACTAATAATATATTTTACTAACGATGTTTTATTATTCCCCACAAATATTTCTGAATTCCATTTATATATCATGTCTTCTGCTATCTTTTCTCTAACTTTATGTAGCTCTATATTTACCCATGAATGTTTGTCTCCTCTATTAAAAAAAGAGGTGACAAATTTCAATTGGGCTGCTTGATAATATAATTTAAAATCTGGGAGTAAGTGCTGTATTTTTGCTGCCAGGATCAAGGCATCCATGTACTAGGTGTTGAGATTTGTAGTTCTGTTTTCTGCTGTGGCAGCAGTTCCACCAATGCACATTTTTTGATAACCTCTGCTCCAGAGCATAGGGCATCACATTACCTATCACATTCTTGCAATGTGACAATTTTTCCTTGCTTCCATTCGCTGCTTCCATTCACCACTTCCACAGCTCTGTTTGGCTGTCATGGAGAGAAATCCTTAATGGTGCTAAAGCATTTCCCAGCCATGGCTGGATGAGACTAAGAATTCCACTATATTTTTAGGCAGCAGTTGCTGTCACTTAACAATTTGGTTTCTAACAATTAAAATGGGAGAAAACCACAATTGCAATTTCTTACCATTCCTCTTCTGCATTTTTTGTGACAACCAGTGTTGTAATGCAGCAAAACATAGCAAACGTTGAATGCTCCAAAATGGGTAAAATACACTTTCTCGGCATTGAAGTATCTTTCAGAATATCTCTTTGCTGTGTAGTAGGCAAGGCAGGTGGAAGTGAACAGGTTAAATTGGCTCTTCAAAATTTTAAGATTTGGGAAATGAAACAATTTGTGTGTGCATCGTATTTCAACAGCAGATAGATGGGCTGTGATGTGCATCTGACTGTTTAACTGACCCAGAATGATGCAGCATATTGTGGCAAATTTTTAATTCTCTGTTTTCGTATCCTTTACTTTGAACATGCCTACTTTGTCCAAAATCTTGATTGCTTAGAAAAATTACTACCAATTGATAAAAAGTGAAGTTAATGGTGGTAATTTGTGTGGATGATGTCCATTTGATAAGGTGTGAGTTTATTGTTAGATATGAATAGTTGCCTGCAGTCTCTTGTGTCTCCAAGACGAATGCAATTGTGAAAGCAGTTTCTTTCCAACAGCTTCAGGCTCTTGAACCACTAATCCTGGATGCTCCGATACTACAAATAGATAGTCTACATTATTGCAAAGTCACTTTTTTTTGGCAATGTGACTATTTGTATCTGAATATTTATTGTTTATTATATTTATTATCTGTTTAATTCAATTCTGTATATTATTGTTTTTATTAAACAACATACCTATTCAGCTACAGCATGTAAGAAATTTGGTGCATTTTACAATGTGTGAGACAACAGACTCATTATCAGAATGGTTCTCTAGAGGCTTGACAAATTTTTTTTATCTGTAGACTAACCTCTATAATATCTTAAACTTCCATTGCGTAGATTTGATTCATGGGCAGGTATGGCTCTGGCTCGAGCCAGCCGTATCCAGGACAAATTGAATTCAAATGAATTGAAGAGTGATGGCCCTATCTGGAAACACTCAGTTGCTGTTCTGAACTGCTTTAAACGGGCACTTGAGATAGACCACTCAAATCTCTCACTCTGGATTGAGTATGGCTCCATGTCCTATGCACTGCACTCATTTGCTTCACGGCAGCTAAAGCAGTGGAAAATGGAGTTGCCATCAGAAGTTGTACAACAAGTGAGTATCTAAAAGTCACAGTACATTATCAGCAAGAGCACATTTAATTGTTAGAGGTTAATTTTGGATTGGACCTTGCATCTAAGCCTTTTCTTATTGCTCTCTTTCCATCTTTGTTCTTGGTTTATATCTTGCTTTCTTAGTTGCTTTGAAATGGATACTTTGTGAATTTATAACTGGATCTGTTAACAGATTTCAGATTCATATTTCAGATTTATTGTCAGGGTACATACATGACATCACATGCAACCCTGAGGATTCCTTTTTCAGTGGGCCAGGCAATAAGCTGTGTTCTATTTGGTTCACTACAGCTATTAGCAGGTGTAAAATAAACACTTCTGACATCTAACCATACCTGAAGAGTAGCCTTTTGAATCAACTGACAAATCTTTGGGAAAAATCATTTCTCTTTTGGACACAGTCTGTTGTCCATATGAAGGTACATCATACAGAGCCTGTAAGAAAAATAAAATGGAAACTTGTACATGAATGCTGAAGGCATGGTTACAGTACTAAATGAGTACCTTGCACCTGTCTTCAGGAAGGAGACAGTTTCCAAATTGGAGAGAAGGAAGAGCTAGTTGAGACAGGTATGTTTAAAAACAAATATAAATATATTAGAAAAGTTGGTTGAAGTTAGCGGGTAAGCCACTATGCCGAGATGGGATGCATCGCAGGATCTTGAGGGCTCTCTTCTGCTGTCTTTGGATGTGCCAAAGATCTGAAAGTGGTGAATGTTACTCCCTTGTTAAATGTGCAAGGTTAAGTCCAGCAACAACAGATTATGGTGATGAGCAAGATTTCAGAAAGCTCGAACCATGAGAGGATTAATAGTGAGAGGAAAATTGATTAACTAAGACAAGCCAACACTGGTCGGAATCATATCATGTTTTGCTGTTTTGATTGAATTTTTTGATAAGGTAATGGATTGAGTTGCTGAGGGTCATGCAGTTGATATGGTGTCGATGGACTTCCAGAAATCTTTTGATAAGATGCCACATGGTATGCTCATCAGCAAGTTGAAGAATGTGGCATAAATGGGACATTGATAGTATGGACCAAGTAGCAGGTCACAGCACGTCCTGGTGATGATTGTTTTTGGGATTGGAGATAGGCAAATAATAGTGTTCCCTCAGGATTAGTATTAGGGCTGTTGTCTTTTGTTTAAACTATTGCATTTAATTTGGACCAAGACCAAGGTTGAAGTAACAACTTCGAATTTGCAGTTAACGCAAAACTTGACAGTGCAGTGAACTATGAAGAGAATCGTGATAGATAACACTTCAAATCATTTCTTTGGCTTTTTACAGACTGTTTTATTTAATATTTCATTGTTTTTGTGTTCTCTTCTGAGATATTGCATCTTATTTTCCCTGTTGCACAACAAATTTAATTGAATACCCTCGTCCCTTTGCCTGTTGGTATAAATTTTGAGCTTTGTGAATGTTGTGAAGGTATTGGCCTCCACTCTTTCCTTGGACCAAATTGTAACCAAATTCGAAAAAAAATCTGCCTCAAAACCCTCACCCACTTAACCAACTTTGTCTTTCATAATTTTTTTACCCTTCTGCTGCCTCCTGCTCCAAAGAAATCCAACCCATCAAATGAATTTCCTCTGCAATCTCTCCCGTGCAACCAGTTCCTTTCTACAGCATGATTACCAGAACTGCATATGTCACTCCAGTTGTGGCCAAATGAACGTTGTATGAAGTTGCACCAAGACCATCTTGGTCTAGCTCCATGCTGCTGCTGCTAATGAAGGTAGTCATCCTGTTGGCTTCCTTCACTCTCTGATGTACTCATGCAGCCATCTTCATGGATCTTTGGAGTTCCTTTTGTTCCTCAATGCTGGCTACTTATTCAGGGTATTTCTCCTTAGTAAACTCTCAAAATGCATCACAGCACAATTTTCAGGATTAAATTCCATTTGCCATTTACCTCCCCAATTTACCAGCTGATCACTGTCATCACTCCCCTCCTCTCTGTCGCCAATTTTCACATCACCTGCAAACTTGCTCATTGTACCCCCTACATTTGCATCAGTTTATATTGTACACAGCTGGTCACAGGCCCACAAAAACAGCAGCAAGGCCCTATCATCATTGCCTGTCTTCTGTTACTCACCCGATTTTGGATCTGGTTGATCAACTTGCCATGGGCTTGAAGCCTTTGGACCAGAAAAGTACTGAGTGTGGATGGATTATTTTTGTGGTTGCACAATTGTTTAGTCATTTATAATCTTTAAAGGTGATTGATGTTTACTACCTAGCTAGTTGATTGCATTACGTAAGAGCCACTCTTTAGTAGGCTTGGGTAGTTTCTTTTTTCAGAGGTGTTGTACTTTGAAGGGGGAGAAAACCTCTGATACAGAACACTTAAATATGCAACAGGCCAGATAACACCGACAGGTAAACATCTCAGCTGATGTTGAGTCTTTAAGATGTCTGCATTTGAACACAGCAGTGCTCATTTATTATATAGGAAGCACTTTGTGCCATTCCTCAAGTGTGCATGGAGAGGCAACAAAAAAGCCAAATATGCATAAATTTCATGGTTTAAAATGGAACATTGCTGAGTAAAACTACTGGTCTTTGGGAGCAATGGTAAGTTAATTTTGACTGAAATTACAGGAGTATCATTTTTAATTTCAATTTTAAACTGAGATATTAAGCTCCCTTTTCAAAGTTTTTTTTTGCTTTTTATCTACTTTTCTTCATGTTGTTCTGTGGTTCGGATGATGGGCACATGATTTGCTGCCATTGGTCTTCACAGCGTGCCAAATGATCACCAAAACTTTATTTTTGTGCGATTCATTGTCTTTGTTGTCCACCACAGATGGAAGAAAGAAGAGACAGCATGCTTGAGACAGCCAAGCAATGTTTCCTATCAGCAGCACATTGTGAAGGTGATGGCGATGAGGAGGAATGGCTCATTCATTACATGTTGGGTAAAATCGCAGAGAAACAGAAACAACCCCCAAAGGAATACTTGGAACATTACAAGCAGGTCAGCATTGTTCTTGGGCTCCAGTCAATTTTGTTAGGATTTTGTCAGTCCACCTCAGTATTGAAGTAAAGCCACTGAAATTAAAAAAAAGTGACATGACTGTTGCTAGTGATTGATCTTGTTGCTGTCTTCTCCTTAATGTCTTTCACAACAATATTGTGTTTTAAATAGGTAGACAAAAGATTAGTCTGACACTGCAGTGAGATCTGATAAATTGTCCCAAGGGCTGATACTAAGTTGTTGTAGAAATTAATGTATCATTGCATGATGCACAAATGATCAGAGGGTCTATGTTATGCTGCAAGTAGCCCACTTTGGGTATATTTTCTCCTTCAGTACATGTAGATCAGTGTTTGAAGCAGAAATTGGATTGGGCTTTCATCTGAGGCAATCGCCATGAAAGTGGAGAATGCTCAAAGGTTGGAAGCACGGAATTTGGAAGTTCTTTTTCAACACCATTTGTTCAAGGAAAATTGGAATTCCTGTTCTATGTGTCAAAACAAATAAACAGTATTGATTTTTTTTGCCGAGTTTCACATTTTCTATTCTCAAAGGCGCAGTCTATCATTTAAATATAGTTGCAGTTATTACTGAACCTAAAACTGCAGTTTTGAAAGTGTAACATCGAATTTCTGTTACTTTATGGTAACATGGTGAAAGTTTATTGAGAAATTATTAGTTTGAAGGTCATTGCTTATGCCGCTGTCAAGCTGCTCCAAAATAGATGGGTAAGTTGAAGAATTTCTCCCATGAATCAATTCCACAGCATTTTGATAGTTTTTCCAAATATGACAAAAAAAATCTGAGCTGATTACCTGTCCAACCATTGACTTGGAAAATATGTTAATAACTTAAAGTTGGGGTGAGTTTCAGACACGTGCAATTCACAAGATAGGAGCAGAAGTAGGCCCATTGGCCCATCAAGTGAGAACAAATTTATTATGGTGAACAAGTCACGAAACTTGGTGTTTGCAGCAGCATAGTGTAAAAATTCATATTATAAACTATCTTACTACAATAAATCTTAAAAAAAAAGTGCATGAAAATTAGGGAGTATTTTTAGTTCATTGATTATTCAGGAATTGGTTGTTCTCATGCTGCTGAGTGCTCGTCTTTTGACTCCTGTATCTTTTTCCTGATGGTAGCAGTGTGAAGAGGGCATGGCCTGGATAGTGTAAGGTAAAACATCATGAGATGGGAATGTGCAGGGCTGTAACAAGATGTGAATGCATCCTTGTACTTACAAGATAAGAGAGACATTGATGGATTGAGAGGCAGGAAGCTAGCAGGGAAAGGATAGCAACAGTTTTAGTCATTGGACAAGTAATGATATGATGATGTTCTAAGCACATATCCAAGGGTATAAAAAATCACCATTTTGCTGATAACGGCAGAATGCATTCTCCGACTAACATGGTTAGTCGCAAGTGTTACAATCCGGTAATAAAGAACAAAGAACCCTGATTTCGACTCAGCCTGGTGTTTGTCTCACTCATTCATGAACAAAGCAGACCTAACAATTGTGGGTGTCTTTGAGGATCGAGGCTGCTTTTTTAAGACACCGCCTTATGTAGATGTCCTCAATGGAGTGAAGTCTGGTGCCTGTGATGTCATAGGGCGAATTAACAACCCTCTGAGTTTATTCTTGTCCTGAGAGTTGGTGCCTTTGTACCAGACAGTGATGCAACCATCTAGAATGCTCTCCACTGTACACCTGTGGAAGTTTTCGAGAGTCTTTGGTGGCGTACCGAATCTCCTTAGACACCTCACAAAGTATAGCTGCTGGCGAGCCTTCTTTGTGATTTCATCAACAAGGAGGCTCCAGGATAGATCCTCGGAGATGATCCCCAGGAATTTGAAGTTCTCGATTCTGTCCACTACTGAGCCCTTGATGAGGACTGGGTCATGTTTCCTAACCTTCCCCCTGAAGTTCACAATCATTTCCTTGGCTTTGGTAACATTGTGTGCAGGGTTGTTGTTGTGACACCATTCAAAGAATGGTTTATGATTTACTGCCGTTTGTGATTTACTGATAACTGTGGTGTCATTGGCAAACTTGTAGATTGTATTGGAATTGTGCCTGGCCACACAGTCAAGGGTGTATCATGAGTAGAGCAGTAGGCTAAGCATGTATCCATGATTGGAATAACGGAGTCTACTCCACTATTCCTATCATGAGCTGATACACCCTTCCACTCAACCCCGGCTTTCTCCTCATAACCTTTAATATCCTGACTAATCAAATAACCTGTTAATCTCTGCCTTAAGTACACCCAACAACCTTGCTTCCACAGCCATCTGTGGCAACAGATTCCACAGACTCATGAATCCTGGACGAGAAATATTTCCATATCTCTGTTTTAAGTTTATGCCTTTTTACCCTGAAGATATGCCTTCTTGTCTTAAAATACCTTAAATGGGAAATATCCTTGTTACATCTATTCTGTACTTGCCTTTCAGCATTCAAAATGCCTCTTAGGTCCCCCTCATCCTTTTGAACTTCAATGAATACAGTCCAAGAGCTGATAATTGTTTCTCATATGCCAACCCTTTCATTTCTGATATAATTCTAGTAAATCTTCTCTGAACTCTCTCCAATGCAGCACTTTTCTTAAATAAGTTGCCCAAAACTGTACACAGTGCTCCAAGTGATGTGTCACCAGCGCTTTATAGAGTATCAACATTACGTCCCTGCTCTTATATGCTATCCTTCTAGAAATGAATGGCAACATTGCATTAGTCTTCTTCACCACCAACTCAACCTGGAGGTTAACTTGTATGATATCCTGCACAAGGCCACCCAAGCCCTTTTCCATCTCCGAATTTTGAATATTCTCCCCATAATAATAGTCAGCCAATCTATTTCTTCTACCAAAATGCATGACCGTACACTTTCCAACATTGTATTCATCTGCCACCCCTTTTCCCATTCTCCTAATCTAAACAAGTCTCTCTGCAGCCTTTCAGTATCCTTGTCACTCTACACACAGAGCAGATCCCGGCCCCAACTGCACACTGGTCTCACAGACCAGATCCTGGACCCCAGCTGCACACTCCACCCATAGACCAGATATCAGCCTCGGCTGCGCACTCCACCCACAGACTAGATCCCAGCCCCCACAGATCAGATCCCAGCCCCCACAGATCAGATCCCAGCCCCCACAGATCAGATCCCATCCCTGATTGCACTCTGTACCCACAGACCAGATCCCGGACCCCGGCTGCACTCTGGGTCCACAGACCAGATCCCAGGCCCCGGCTGTACTCTGGGTCCACAGACCAGATCCCGGCCCCTGGCTTCACTCTGTACCCACAGACCAGATCCCAGGCCCCAGCTGCACTCTGGTCCCACAGAGCAGATCCTGGCCCACTGCTACACTCTGGGCCCACAGACCCGATCCTGGCTCCCAGCTGCACACTGGGCCCACAGACGTGCATTCTAGTCAAATGAATGAACCTGATTTTGACCCATTAGAATTTCCAACCAATCGCATGCTGGATTAT
Organism: Narcine bancroftii; assembly: GCF_036971445.1. NCBI lineage: Eukaryota > Metazoa > Chordata > Chondrichthyes > Torpediniformes > Narcinidae > Narcine > Narcine bancroftii. The sequence goes on along the minus strand of NC_091472.1, from coordinate 172,724,816 downwards.
CAGTGTTTCACTGCTGTCGCATTCTGCTCTGATGGTCAGTTTGTGTTCTTCTGATTTTTCTCACTCTTGTTCTTAATTTGACTTTCTCCCCCCCACACTGATCGTTTTTCGTATGCTTCCTTTGGAATAGTTCCTGGCATCTATTGCACTAATGTTTATCAATTACACATCCAGACATCACACCAGAGGCTTGATCAGAGTCTGTGATTCCAGTGTACCAGGAAAGGCTTGGTGTGCTGTAAAAGATGCTTTCAAGTGTAATGTTAATCCAATTTGTCATCATGCGGACATAAAATTTCCATGGCATAATACAAAGAAATGCTTGTGATATCTGAATTGTTCATTGTTATATGTACCAAAATAGAATGAAAAAGGTTTGTTTTGCGTGCAATCCAGGCAAGTAACCCCACACAGCAGCTGCCGCAATAATGAAACAAAGTACAGGGTGTAATGTTGCTGCAAGTCAAAAAGTCCAGGGCATCATGATACTAGGACAAAAACAGAATATAAAAAATATACGTAATCATAATAGGGGGATTGTATTTTTTTGACCTATGAGAGATCCATTCAAGAGACTGATAGCAGCCAAGAAAGAAAGAAAGAAAGATTTCTTGAATATGGAAGCTTGTGTTTTTGAGCTCAGATACTGCCCAATGGAAGGTAGAAAGGAGCATGTGGCCAGGCAGCTTTCCTGAGTCAGCAGGAGGTGTAGATGGAGTTGATAGCTTGAGCTACATTCACAACTCTTCTTCAAAGAGTTCCCTTACCAAGCTGTGATGCATCCCAATAGGATACATCTGATGGTGCATTATTAAAATTTGGAAAGGACATTGGGGACATGCTGAATTTCTCTCAAGTATCCTGATGAAAACTCTCCTTCAGTTAACATCACTTAAGCAGATTATCTGATCAGATCATTATTGTATTTTGGAGCCCTGCTGGATGCAAAGTGGATGCCAAGTTCAAGTTCTTTCATGTTACATCTGAGACTGCATTTTGAAAGGATTTATTGCATTTTTGAGTAGTTGGAAACAAAGAGAGCTAATTTAGATTGTTGTGTGAATGTTTTTTTTAAAAACACTGTGGTGGTTTGTTTTGTCCAGGCAGCACATAACCTCCATGAAGATGCAGCACATTACCCACGGAAGATCCATTATCACAATCCACCTGATCTAGCAATGGAAGCTCTTGAGGTACTGAATCACATGACAAGCAAAGCAAGACCTCCAGCAATGGAGTGCTTGTGTCTTTTGTCTCTTTCTAACTCGTATTTCAGTGTGCAAATATTCTTGAGCTTTCAGGGGGTACAATTCGACGTAAAACACTCCACACCAGATTGAACTGCAGAATTAAGCCTTTGCTTGCTGTCAATAGGAAGACCTTTTGTTTTTCATTCATTTCCACATCAAGATGTCTGAGAGGTGTAGGAGCTCTGTCCTACAATTGAGCAATAGGTACCTAGATAATCGCTTTGTCATTTTTTTTACATCACTAAGAACAGAGTATGAATGGATATTGAAAGCATTTAGTTTGACAGCAATTCTCTGTATTAATCAACATAAAATACTGATTTCTCACCAAAGTATTTATGTCCTGTTTTATGACTGCATGTTTCCACTTTGCATTTTCTCAGTATTAAGGTATTTTTGTGTTTGTGTCTTTTTAAGATTGTTCACTTTGACTGCTTCAGTAATCCCACTCTGTGAAAGAAAACCATGCTGGAATCTATTTTAAACCTAGAGCAAAAGAAAATCAGCAAAGTTTTGTGTACGATTATATTGCACGCATCCCATTTAAAAGAAAAAATTTTGAGGAGGTTAATGACCAGAAGCCAGAATTTACATGCAATTGCAAAGGCCCGTTTATACCATTTATCTTTAGGTATCAGTTGAGTGATAGTTTGAGTACTTCCATCATACTGGATATACAGTTGCCCTCCATAATGTTTGGGACAAAGATTTTTTTTTCTCCCTTTATTGCCTGGTGCTCCACACTAATTCACGTGATTAAAGTGCATATTCCAGATTTTATTAAAGATTATTAGTGTACATTTTTATTTGACCATGTAGAAATTACTGTCATGTACTTCCCTGCGTTGGGAGCAGTGCTGGTCCCTGATGATGATGTAATTGAAGTGAAGCACAGGAGTAATAGTGTGCAAGCGCAAATGGGTTAAGCGTCAATATACGGGTGATCGATCTCTGACACGGGAGGAGGAGAATGTGTCAGGATCACCAGGGTTTGGCTGGGTGGTGTTTGGGGAGTTGAAGAATGCAGTGTTGTGTCTGAAGAGAAGCAAGTTCATTCCATTTTGCGCTGAAAGAAATGAGGGAGTGTATTCTTTAATTCTGTGTAAATTGGGTAAATCAATGCCATTACAAGTGGTGACCCCATGCTTTCACAGCACCTTTTCATTTTATTAATAATACACCAGCGTGGTTCATGATCCTCTAGGGTGCATTTCTCCGTACTCAGTGTGCAAGGTCAGAAGATGAAATATGGTTTACTTGTGGAGGGTTTTCCAGAGCAGATTGCCTGTGGTAGAGAATGTTTTAGTGGATCCAGATGGTAACCTCCCATACAACACTGCTATTCAGTGGCGTACTCAGCTGTCTAGAGAGACTTGCATTGCCGAATTACTAGCTGATTACATGCTAGGTGATAGGCCACCGTCAAGATGTGGAGGAAATGGCACAGCGAGCTGGAACACAACCTGTAGAAGGGGATTTTTGGAAACAGAGGTACCTCCAATGTTTACCTCGTCATGTTCAAGGACATTTTGGTGAGTGTCTTTCAGATACCCACCCATGATCAGTTGGCGGATTATGCCGACCTCGTTATGTCTATGACCTCTGCAATGAAGAAAGAAGGATTGGGAAGTCAGCAGGAGCAAATGGAGTTGTGAAATGCTAGCATCTTATCAATCAAAAGTGCGAGAAATTTGAGAATTTCCTGTAGCTGTTACACATTAAATTTGGCTAGTTGCTATTTTTTTTAGGCGTGATGAATTTCTATTGCTGTTTCCTGCTGAATGCCTCAGCATCTCTATTCACCCCTAGATGAACAACTAAGAGGATCTGATCAGTCAGTTTCCAAAAGACCATTGATTTTGGGAGACGATGCCGTGCATGCTTTCAATGATGTGAAGACTGCGCTTGCGAATGCAACAAGACTTCTACATCAAAAGCCCAACGCCTTGTTCTCTCTTGCCACAGATGTGTCTGCCAATGCTGTGGGAGCAGTGTTAGAACAATGAGTCCTAGGACAATTGGAACCTCTGCAATTTTTTTTTCAGACAAGCTGTCACCAGCTCAGGCAAAGTATAGTACGTTCAGGCGAGAATTCTGTGCCATTTATCTCGCACCATTTATACAGATCACCAACTTTTTATGCATACACGAGTACAAGTACACGTCTAGACTCATCCCTAGAAATTCGACACTTGGATTTTATCTTACAAATTTCATCTGACGTCAGGCACATCTGAGGATGACCAAATGCCATGGCCGATGCTCTGTCCAGGCACGACATTGATGCCTTACATAGGACTACTGCAGTCGATTTCACCACCATGGCTCACGTACAGCATCTGGTATCACCAGATCAACTCTGGTCTCCATCTTCAAGATGCGATCCTGAATGAATCGGATAAAAAGTTAGTCTGTGATTTTTCCACAGGAAGACCAAGGCCTTTTGTATCGGCAGTAAAGAGGTGGGAGATTTTTTGAGTCTCTTCTTAATTTATCTCATCCTGGCAGAAGAGTATCATTCAAACTGATTATGGAATATTTTACCTGACCTCCTGTTAAATGGGATGTTGGATGCTTGGCATGTCCACACACTGAAGATTTGAGACACCCCAAATCCAAACTGGGCGATTTTGTTTTGTATTCCCATTTCCAGTACATGCACCTGGACTTTGTAGGCCTGCTTCCACCATTCTGGGGATATACACTTTGCTCACATGTGAGGACTGGACTACCAGGTGGTAGGAGCCCATTCCTGTGACTTCCGATGGGGTTCGTTTCTGGCGCTTGCATCATAAGTTGAAATTATTGTTACAGGTACACTATCCTTCATGCGGACATCTAAAATCCAGAAAGCTCCAAAATCTGGCAAGTGGGGAGAGAGACGGCAGCGTGAGTCTGGGGGAGAGGTGAGGGGGAAATACTGGCAGCGTGAGTTGGGGGTAAGAGACCGGCAGCGTGACTCGGGTGGATGGGGGAGAGACCGGCAGCGCAACTCGGGCGGGTGAGGGGGGGGTGAAAGACCGACAGCGCGAGTTGGGCAGGTGAGGGGGAGAGAACGGCAGCACAATTCGGGTGGGCTTAAATCTGGCTTTCCAAAATCTGGAAAAATCCAAAATTCGGAACACACTGTCCCCCAGGGGTTCCGGGTAAAGGATCATGTACCTTTAATTGCAGTCTACATGTACAGATTTTTTTTAAAAATATGTGACAATCTTATCATGCATACCTAGAATAATCCACAAAAAAATTGAAAACAGAGTTTAGATACAGGTAGGCAGGGGCATTTGGAGCTCAGATGCATGGGCGGTTGGGGAGAGGATGCTGAAAACCTTTATTCACACATTGGAGTTTGATCCCCACAGCCTTGGTATCACAGCATCTGAGAACTCCATGCACCAAGAAGACTGTGTACAACTTGCAGGAGGGAGACGCACTCAACATTCCTGTCCCTCTCGCCGCCCAATCTAGCCCTTCCTCCCCTGCTGCCTTTTGGCGGGGCAGCGAGCAAGATGACCCTGCTCTTGGCACCCCCTTTCCCTCACTCACTATCTTCTCCTTATAACTTGGGGCAGCAGCGTCACCTCGCAACCTCTGTTGTGATTTGGAATGCATGCGCAGATTGCCGTTGCTCTCTCTCCCTTCTTTCCCCAGCGATGGCAATCTGCTCATGTGTTCCAAATTACTTTTTTTTTAAAAAGAAACGTAATTGGGTCTGCCAAAGCACGTTTCCTTGGTGTCACTATAAGAGGAGCACTGAAATGATGACATTTAGTGGGGCTGATGGGGGTAGGAAGTGATCTGCATGCACTGATTGGATGGAAGCATTTCCTTCAGAGAAGGAAAGGTAGTCACGTTAATACAGATTGACCCCGACTTACCTTTATTCAAAACGGATTCTGATCATTGTAACTTTGAAATATTAAGTCGGAACATCGTAAGTCAGGGTCGACCTGTATTGCATGAGGTCATGCCAAACTGTCAACCTTCCAGGCTGTTATGTCGCAGGACAGTTTTATTCACTCGCCTTCTTGCGTGGCTCAGAGGCTGGAGTTTGTGGGGTGGCTGTCGCCGTCGTATACTTGACTGTGCCGGGAGCGGTGCCAGTCGCCGCTGATGATATCATCAAAGTGATGTGTGGAAGTATTAGCATGCAGGTGTGGGTTAGTAAGCAGTCAGCGTACTGATGAGAGTGACTTTGATCCAATAAATTGTCGCTTGAAGGCTGAGTGAGACATGTTAGTGATGAATTTTAATTATTTCCAATACAATTTCAGAAGTATTTAAATATTTTATTTAACATGTAAACTTGAAATGATCTTCCTCAACATTCGATGAAATGACTATAAATAACATCTGAATTAAAGTTCCGTGAATACAAAGTAACATTTATAATGACAGTCAACTAAAGTTATGAGCATTTCACTCACCGTTCTCTGTGCCATTACAGTTCCCCCATTTCAGGGCATACACAGGTGAGTACTCAGGTATGTTTAATTGCTTCATTGGTGCAGTTATAAGAGAGCTGGGCTTGTTTCTAAGCTTTTGATCACCTTTGGAGTCTGTGGTTGCCATTTTTCAACACAAGGATCAGAGTTGTGCCAATGAAAGTCAAACAAGCCATGATGAGGGTGAAAAACAAGAATAGAACATTAGGATTACCAAAATTAACTGTTTGGAATATTATTAAGAAGAGTATTATTAAAATGAGCTCAGTAATCACAAAGGGACTGGTAGGCCAAGGAAGATCTCCACTGCTGATGACAAAATAATTCTCATCATAATGAAGAAAAATCCCCAAATGCCTGTCAAAAAGATCAGAAATACTCTTCAGGAGGCAGCTGTGGATGTATCAATGACTGCTGTCTGCAGAAATACAGAGGCTACTCTGCAAGATACAAGAAACAGATGGCCAGTTTATCATTTGCTGAGAAGTATTAAAAGAGGCTGCAGAATTTTGGAAAAGGATCTTGTGGACAGATGAGATCAAGATTAACCTGTATCAGAGTGATGGCAAGAGCAAAATGTGGAGGCGTAAAGGAACTGCCCAAGATCCAAAGCACACTATCTCATCTGTGAAACATGGTGGTGGGGGTGTTATGGCCTGGACATGTATGGCTGTCACAGGTACTGGTCACTGATCTTCATTGATGATGTAACTGCTGATGGTAGTAGAAAAATAAATTCTGAGGTGTATAGAAATATCTTGTCTGCTCAAGTTTGAGCAAATACCTCCAAACTCATTGGTCAGTGCTTTATCCGAGAGCAAGACAATGATCCCAAACATCCTACTCAAGCAACAAAGGAGTTTTTCAAAGCTAAAGACTGGAAAATTCTTGAATGGTCAAGTTAGCCAACTGATTGAAATTCAATTAAGCATGCCTTCCATATGCTGAAGAGAAAACTTAAGTGGATAAGTCCCCAAAACAAGCAGAAGCTGAAGATTCAACTACACCCAGTTAACCTGCAACCCCACCCAGTACGTGGGAGGAAACCTGAGCCCCTGGGGAAAACCCAAGCAGACATGGAGAGAATGTCCCAATTCTTTACAAACAGTGCGGGATTCGAACCCCAGTCTCGATCACTGGCGCCGTAATGGTGTTGCTCTAACTGCTATGCCAACCATGCCGTCACTAGCAAGTGTATTTACTCAGCAGACATGGTCTACTGGCCTGTGGCAAACAGCAGAATCTACTTAGTGAAAAGAAGGATGACCGGCAAGAAAATATACAAGTGAACTGGTGTGGACTTGAAAGGCCAACAGGCCTGTTTCCGCTCCGTAAATGGTTATATGGTTATATGCTCAGTACCTGGTGATGTCTATTAATCACAGTCTTCAAACAGTCATTGCATGCAAGAATATGCAACAAAGTACTCATTGTGACTACTTTAATAAACATATTATTGCTATGTCCCAAATATTATGGTGCCCTGATATAAGGGGACTATGGAAAAAAAAGTGCTGTATTTTCCACATGGTCAAACCAAAATATATGCTAATAGCCTTGAATAAAATCTGGAATGTGCACTTTAATCTCATGTGGATCGTTTGATTACAAATTTAAATCTTTGGAGCACAGGAGCAAGTAAAGGAAAAAAAGTGTCTTTGTCCCAAATATGGGGAACATTGTATACTAACTAATATGCAACTGAAGAATCTTGCTGTATTTTTTTACATTACATATAATTCACATAATATGCTTTCAAACTTGGTAGGAAATCATTCCCTTTGAGAAACTGGTATAAATAGACAAATATTCCAAATGGAAAGCAACTAAGCATTGCCAGCTTGAATTGGTTCATTCCTCACACGTCGCCGTGAGAAAGTGGCAGCCCCTTTATGAGTTGGATCTGGTTGTGGACCCAGTGTGCAACCGGGGCTGGGGTTTCTAGATAAACTTATGTAAATTTCCTTGCTGTTCCAATTTCAACACCTCTAGAAATGGAAAGATAATGACTGCAATAAATTGGGAGAACATTATTAAAGGTGCAAGTTTTGAATATGGGAATTATCTGTTCATATAACCATATAATGTTCAGGTTTACTTCAGACTTCATGCCTCAATCCTCAAACTGCTGGAGAAGGATGAAGTGACTGTGGACTGTGAGATGCTCTTTAGCTACATAAAAGAGGCAGCACATGGACCTTTCGCCAGAGGCGAAGAGAAGAGCTCATTTAAAGTCAGTGAGAAGTAAGTGGCATTAAATAGTGAACTTTACTGATCACAACGTTATTACAACTAAATAGCTGATCTTTCGGCATTGCCAGTTTACAAAGAATCGTCACTCTTACACACTATTGTCTGTAGCCTATTGAAAAACGATCCCAAATGGTGAATTCAAATGCCTTTGTATCTGACTTTTAAAATCATTGTTGGGTTGTTTAATGTAGTGCACATTAGATTCATTCTGTGGTGGTGATTTATGCCAAATTAACTTGTCTTTTTTGATTTGTTATATATTTGAGCATTTGTGAGGAGTGTGCCTTCATTTCTGACTTCCTCAAATTTAGGTCAACTTAGTGCTATGTGACTTGCTGAGTTTCTTCAGCATTTTTGTGTAAACTTAATGTAAACCTGTTTTTAGAGTTAAACAAGTCTATAGATGCTGGGGTTGAGTGCCATACCTCAATGTGCGAGAGAAACTGAACATGTCACGCAGCATCCATGGGAAGTAAAGGGTAACCAATGTTTAGGGCCTGGGCCCTTCGTCAGGTATAAGCAGAAATTGGCAGATGCTTGAATTAAAAGGTGGAGGAGGGAGAAAGGGGCAGGAGGAGGAGTGCAGGCCAACAGCCAAGAGATCATATGGGTGAGAGGGTAGAAAAGTGCTGAGTAGGGGAAAGGGTAGCTCTCTGATAGGAAAGGGTTTGGGGAGCAAGAGGAAAGGACACAGAGGGTTAGGGAAAGATAGAGACATGAGGGAGGGGATTAACAGAAACTGGAGAAGTTGACGTTAATACTATCTGGTTGGAAAGTGCCCAGAGAGAATACAGGGTGTTGTTCTTCCATTTGGTGGGTGGCCTCAGTTTGACAGTACTTGAGACTATGGACAGTCATGTTGGCATGGGAAAGGGGTGTGGAATTGAAATAGATGGCAACTGGCAGGTCCTTGATGTTACAGCATACATAGTGAAGGTGCTCATTGAAACGATTCACAAATGAAACGTTGCTTCACTTGGAAAGACTGTTTTGGGCCCTGAATCCTGGTGAGTGAGGAGGTGTGGGTACAAGTGCAGCATTTCCTGTGGCAAAGGGGTAGTGCAAAGGGAGCAATTTGTGGGAAGGGATGAATAGATGAGTGGGTCCTGGAGAGAATGGTCTCTATGGAAAGTGGGGAGGGGAAGATGTGTCCAGTGGTGCCATAAATTGCAGATTGGATATGGCAGATGTTGGGGTGGGAAGTGAAGACCACGGGAATTCTGTTCTTCTGTATCTTAGAGTGGAATGAGTCAGGACAGAAGAATGTGTGTGAAATAGAGTAGATGCAGGAAAGGGTTCCCAATGTAGAGGAGGCAACTTTGGGAGCATTGGTACTTCCAATGTGGCCACCTCTACATCAGTGAGACTGAAAAATCATTCTGTTGAACACTTACACATGTTTTCTGCAAAAGCATGGACCTCCCAGTCACCAACTATTTCAATTCCACACCTCATTCCCATACCCATATGTCTGTCCATGGGCACATGGACTGCCAAAATGAGACTACTTGGCATGGGAAGATCAGTACCTTATATTTCTACCCTTCCACCTGCAGCCACCTATCACCCCTTGCATGTTAACCTGTGCTCCTCTCCTTCTGCCCTTTCCTTCTCTCCTTCTGCCCTTTCCTTGTCTCCTTCTGCCCTTTCCTTCTCTCCTTCTGCCCCTTCCCCCTCTCCTTCTGCCCCTTCCCCACATTTTATTCAGGAGCCTGCCTGTTTTTGTTCATACCTGACTAAGGGCCTAGGCCCAAAACATTGGTTACCTTTTACTTAACAAGGATGCTTTGTGTCCTGCTGAGTTTCTCCAGCCCATTTGTGTATTGTGTTACAGGATCTTTACAAGATTTGAAGCCAAGCTCTATTTGCATTAAATAAAAGGTTAAAAAACTGCAAATGCTGGAAATGTGAAATGAAAGCAGATAATGCTGGAAACAATCAACAGGTCATGAAATATTGAAGGAAAAAGAAGCAGTCAACATGTCATTGATTCTTCATCAGAACTGGGAGAGAGAGAAAGCAATGGAGCCCAAAGACAGATTGGGTGACCGGTTTGCCAAAAGTCCTATGTTCTGACATTGGATCCAAACTTGAGCTTTCTGCTGCCAAGCATTTTAATTCCCCAGCCATTCCTACAGTGTCATGTCTGTCCTTGTCCTCATCCATTTTGATGGTCAACACATCCTAATGCTCCTAGACAGCCTTAACCTAATGCATAAACATTTACTTTTCTAATTTTAGGTAACCCTAACACCTGACTGATTGCACTGTCCCCATCTCTACCTATTCCTATACTTATTTTCTCTTAATCTGTCTCGCACTGTGTGTCTGTCTGGTGCTCTGTGTCTCGCTCGCTCTTTCTCTCTCTGGCTCTCTCTCTCTCTCTTTCTGGCTCATTTTCTCTCTCTCTCTGGCTCACTCGCGCTCTCTCTGGCTCTCTCTCTGGCTCTCTCTCTCTCTGGCTCTCTCTCTGGCTCGCACTCTCTCTCTCTGGCTCGCACTCTCTCTGGCTCGCACTCTCTCTCTGGCTCGCGCTCTCTCTGGCTCGCGCTCTCACTGGCTCGCGCTCTCTCTGGCTCGCGCGCTCTCTGGCTCGCGCGCTCTCTGGCTCGCGCGCTCTCTGGCTCGCGCGCTCTCTGGCCCTGGCGCCCGCTCTCTCTGGCCCTGGCTCCCGCTCTCTCTGGCCCTGGCTCCCGCCCTCTCTGGCCCTGGCTCCCGCCCTCTCTGGCCTGGCTCCCGCCCTCTCTGGCCTGGCTCCCGCCCTCTCTGGCCTGGCTCTCGCCCTCTCTGGCGCTGGCTCTCCCCCTCTCTGGCGCGCTCTCCCTCTCTGGCGCGCTCTCCCTCTCTGGCGCGCTCTCCCTCTCTGGCGCGCTCTCCCTCTCTGGCGCGCTCTCCCTCTCTGGCGCGCTCTCCCTCTCTGGCGCGCTCTCCCTCTCTGGCGCGCTCTCCCTCTCTGGCGCGCTCTCCCTCTCTCTCTCTCTCTCTGGCGCGCTCTCTCTCTCTCTCTGGCGCGCTCTCTCTCTCTCTCTCTGGCGCGCTCTCTCTCTCTCTCTGGCGCGCTCTCTCTCTCTCTCTGGCGCGCTCTCTCTCTCTCTCTGGCGCGCTCTCTCTCTCTCTCTGGCGCGCTCTCTCTCTCTCTGGCGCGCTCTCTCTCTCTCTCTGGCGCGCTCTCTCTCTCTCTGGCGCGCTCTCTCTCTCTCTGGCGCGCTCTCTCTCTCTCTGGCGCGCTCTCTCTCTCTGGCGCGCTCTCTCTCTCTCTGGCGCGCTCTCTCTCTCTCTGGCGCGCTCTCTCTCTCTCTCTGGCGCGCTCTCTCTCTGGCGTGCGCTCTCTCTCTCTGGCGCGCTCTCTCTCTCTGGCGCGCTCTCTCTCTCTGGCGCGCTCTCTCTCTCTGGCGCGCTCTCTCTCTCTGGCGCGCTCTCTCTCTGGCGCGCTCTCTCTCTCTGGCGCTCTCTCTCTCTCTCTGGCGCGCTCTCTCTCTCTCTGGCGCGCTCTCTCTCTCTCTGGCGCGCGCTCTCTCTCTGGCGCGCTCTCTCTCTCTCTCTGGCGCGCTCTCTCTCTCTCTCTGGCGCGCTCTCTCTCTCTCTCTGGCGCGCTCTCTCTCTGGCGCGCTCTCTCTCTCTCTGGCGCGCTCTCTCTCTCTCTGGCGTGCTCTCTCTCTCTGGCGCGCTCTCTCTCTCTCTGGCGCGCTCTCTCTCTCTCTGGCGCGCTCTCTCTCTCTCTGGCGCGCTCTCTCTCTCTCTCTGGCGCGCTCTCTCTCTCTGGCGCGCTCTCTCTCTCTCTCTGGCGCGCTCTCTCTCTCTGGCGCGCTCTCTCTCTCTCTCTGGCGCGCGCTCTCTCTCTCTGGCGCGCTCTCTCTCTCTGGCGCGCTCTCTCTCTCTGGCGCACTCTCTCTCTCTCTGGCGCGCTCTCTCTCTCTCTGGCGCGCGCTCTCTCTCTCTGGCGCGCTCTCTCTCTCTCTCTGGCGCGCTCTCTTTGCCTCGCTTGCTCTCTGGCTGGCTCGCGCTCTGGCTCGTTTGCTCTCTGGCTTGCTCTCTTGCTCGCTCTCTCCCTGTCTGGCTCGCGCTCTGGCTGGCTTGCCTGCGGTCTGTCTGTCTGGCTGGCTCGCGCTCTGGCTCACTCACTCATTCTATGGCTTGCTTGCTCTCTGGCTCATTCACTCTTTCTCTGGCTCGTTCGCTCTTTCTCTGGCTCGTTCGCTCTTTCTCTGGCTCGTTCGCTCTTTCTCTGGCTCGTTCGCTCTTTCTCTGGCTCGTTCGCTCTTTCTCTGGCTCGTTCGCTCTTTCTCTGGCTCGTTCGCTCTTTCTCTGGCTCGTTCGCTCTTTCTCTGGCTTGCTCACTCTTTCTTTCTCTGGTTTGCTCTCTCGCTTGCGCTCTCTCTCTCTCTCTCTCTCTCTCGCTCTCTGTCTGGCTCGCTCTCTAACTGCCTCGTTCTCTGTCTGGCTTGCTCTGTTGTGCTCTCTTTCTCTGGCGCTCTCGCTCTCTCTCTCGTTCTCCCTCTCTCTCATTCTTGCTGTCTCTCTGGTGCTTTTTTGTACTCTTGTCTTTCTCTTTCTGTCTCTCTCTCCACTATGTATGTCTCTCTTTCTCTCTCTCTCTCTCTCTCTCTCTCTCTCGACTTTGTGCGTCTCTCTCCCTCTTACTATTCTGTGTCTTTGTCTTTCTGTCTCTGTGAAATTGAAATGTTTAGGGGAACTTCTTCAAGCAGAGATTGGCGAGACTGGAATGAGCTTCCAGCTGAAGTGGTGAATGAAGACTTGATTTCCACAGTTAAGAAAAGTTTAGATAGGTGCATTAATGGTTGGGGTGTGGAGGGTTATTGACCAGGTGCAGATCAATGGGATTTTGTAAAATTTTATTTCAACACAGACTAGATGGTTCTGTTGTGTTCTATGTTGTGCCCAGATGAATTGATGGAATGAAATGAAGGATTAAAGTGGCAGGCAGCTGCAAGTTCAGGATTACACCAGAGGACAGAACTCGAGTGTTCCCGTAGAGTGGACATCACATCAATTCAGAGGAGGTCACATTATGAACACTGAATGTTACAATGACTGCATTCATGTAACAAGTGCTAGATCTAACCTGCCCCAGACCTACAATCTGCTGGAGGAACTCGGCTGATAGACCTGCTGAGTTCCTTCAGCAGATTGCTTGTTGCTCCAGATTCCAGCACCTTGTCTTGGTTTTTAAAGAAAAGGCATCTCAGCAAGCAGTGGTATGGAGAGGCCCAAAACGTCTGACAATGGCACTAGTAAATTCTTCATGAACTGCAGACAAAACTTGGGTTATAGTGTGTGGCACCTGGTGGTAGGCATGTGACATTGCAGGTTTTATGTTACTTTCTTTATCATTAGTTCAGTGCCTGTGTACCCTGGAGTGATGTAATAAGTAATCTGTAACACAGTGTTGCAATCTCGATTGGAAAAAAAAATCTCAAATTTTCTCACCAAAGCACTGTCAATGGCTTGGTGGGGTTGGGGGGTGGAGCTCTCCAACAAGCTGCTCTCTGTGGTCTAGGGGTTTGTTAGAGCTAATGTGTGGTAAGTAAAGGTGATTTGCAGATGAAAATAAAGGTTAAGAGCTACTGCCCTAGGTTATGGCTACAGTCCCACAGTGATGTCTGTGTAGCTCCATACATGCAAACATAACTACTCCTTTAACAATATGAAAATATTTTTACAATGATGGTGATAATGATGGAGTGTGATACAACTGTATCTCTTGTTCTTTTCTGTAGGGAGAAGTCCTGCACAAATGATGATGACTCCCATTCTTCTGTTGGAACCGTACAAGGTCAAGGAAATCTTACCTCGGGTCCAGGTCTGACATCCCCACCTTACACAGCCACTCCGATTGACCACGATTACGTCAAACGTAAAATGCCCCGTCAGCAGGCTTCAATTGATGGTATTTTTCTTGTTATAGATAATGACAAACTTGGGATGTGGTTAATAATTGGGCAATCATAAGTGGTGAATTCTGTTAAATGCTCAACACTGGGTGATGGTGTGCAGGAGAATGGGCAATATGGCTGCTATCTAGCTTCTTAAAAATGATGGGAATTAGGTTCTTTCAAACTTTTTTCGGTGCTTGCTTAAATTGTTGATGGCTTCTTTAAGTGTTCGTTGCTTTGCTTGCATTAGTGGAGGTGAAGTTTGGCTACATCCAGTGCCTTTACAAGAAATGTAGCTAAATAAGCTTGCACTGAATGATGCCACAACGAGCTGTTGCTTATAGTTCTCTGGCGCAGGCCTCCAGACACTGTTCTTCCACCAAATGTGGCAAGTAGCCACTGCAACTCAATAATTTTGTGGTGATGCGTGCAGGCATCGTCTGAATTGATGCAGATTGTGTCTGCTGCAATTATTGTCTAAGCCACTTCTGCATGCTTTGTGTTTGCTATTTTGCTAGTTCTGTGACTTTTTTTGTTGTTCATGAGCTTTTGCATATATTTGCTGGTTTAAGGATCCACAAGCAATGAACATGTCCAAAAAGAGAATATTGCAATTTACCCTTTTCATTTAATGGTATAACTATTACTGAATTCTACATCCTCAACATCTGGGGGGTGAAGAGGGGGAGTGTAGGGGTGGTTGCCATTGACCTAAGACCCAACTGGTCCAGTCACATAAACAGAGTAGGTCACAGATGAGGTATCCTGCAATGTGGCTCATTTCTTGTGCCCAAAAGCTTTTAAAGATCAGGCATGCAATGGAACAGTTTTCACTTATCAGTGTGGATAAGAAAGGCTCTTAAAATAAATTTTTTGGAGCTTTCTGGGGAAAGCGGTCTGCTCCATCCTGACCACCTGCTACATATTCCATTCAGTGCCAGTGCTAAGGGCTGCACTACGTGCTGCACCTCCTGAACCTGTGACCCTTCCCACCAAAAAAGTACAAGGTAACAGGCACATAGGAACCTACACATTATCCTCCAAGTCACGTACAACCCTGACTTAGAAAAGCATCATTGTCAGGGCTAAACTTTGGTACAGCTGTGAGAGCACTTTCCCCAAAAGGACTGCAGTGGTTCAAGAAGGCAGCTCACCACTTACCTCTCAAGGGCAATTAGGGAATAGATGGTGGCCTTGCTAACAAAACTCACGTTCTCTAAAATGGATTAAAAAATCTTTTGCATACTCAGTTATTGAAGGGTCAGTACTTTGGTAATTTAAGTGTATGTAATAACAAATGATCATGCAAGGAGAGGAAAGGGAAGGGAATAGCAGAGACTTTGCCTTCTGGTATATTTTAAATCAATGGGTAACCTTTTCAGCTAAAGTTTAGAATGGCAATAAAAAGTGACTCCATGTTGACTTCTAAAGAGAACTGTTGTAGAATTTGCTGAAAATTTTTCAGTCCTCTGTTATTGAATTCCTATTCATCTTGTAGGTTAAGAGATTTCTGTGAATTTTGTATTTTGTTGGTTAAAGGAGTTGGTTGGCAACTCTATTTCTGTTTGGATTTCAAGCCCAAGCTGACACTTTGGAAGAAATTGTGTTGACCTCGATAAATCAACTTCATCTATATGAAACCCTTATTTTAGGTGTCATGAGTGCTGTGGTGATCTTTTGTAAAGCTGTCGAGTTTAATTAGTGCTGGAGAGATATGATAATATTCTTGAATCTGACTGGCAGAATTTTGGCAGTCCAAGTTAGGCATCTAGAAACTGAATTACTTTTGGCTGCTGTTAGATTGAGTTGCAATTGCTCTTTTTGCATTTTGTAGATATGTTGCTTTTCAACTATGAAGGTATTCAGAAATAATACAATAATGTGATAAGGTATTGTGGGATTTGTAAGTATTGGATATTAAGTAAACTAGACAAGTTTTAGAATGGTGAGAGCAGTGGGGGAAAAGGCTGGAAATGGAAAAAAAAATCAAACATAGGGACACAAGAGTGATGGCAGATGGAATCTGGAGCAAAGAAAACACCTGCTGGAAGAATTCAGCAGATCGAGCACCATCAGTGGGAGAAAGGAATGGCCAGAACTCATCATGAAGTCTCTGTTTTGTAGAACATAGAGCATCCATATGCCTTTCTATGAGTTTTTGATTGTCCCAGCTTCTGCCAGTTCCCCTGGAAATGCATTCCAGACACCCATCACTGTCTGTATTTATATTTTTAAAAAATGCGTCTGACATATCACCATAAACCCCTCCACTCACCAGAAACAGATGCCCTCTGGTTATTGTTGTTGTCACCCTGGCTGTCCACCCTATCTAAGCCGCTCATAATCTTGTATACATCAAGTCAACTCTTATTCTTTACACCAAAATGAAAAATCCCAACTCGGTCAACCTTGCTTAGTAAGACATTCTCCAAACCAGGCCACAGACTGGTAAATCTCCTCTGCACTCTCTCTAAAGCATTTGCACCCTTCCTATAATGAGGCAAGCAGAACAGAATGCAATATCACAAGTCTTATTGAGCTGCAACATTATCTCACAATTCTTGAATTCAATCACCTGACTAATTAAGGCCAACACACCCATAAACCTTCTTAACCACCCTCTCAACTTGCATGGCAACCTTGAGGGATCTATGGACCTGGACCACAAGCTCCCTTTGTTGCTCTACACTGTTAAGAAATCTGCCATTGACCACGTATGCCACCCACAAGTTTGATGAGCTTTCTTTACTCATTGATGCTCTCTCACCTGCTGCATGACCATTGAACATCATCCACAATTCACTTCACCAGACCACCTCTTTCCACCAGTTTCATGTTGCTGACTGTCTGGCCCTGGTTGAGCTCATTTGCAGCTGAAGCACTTAGCAGTGCTAAGTTGACTATTCAAATACTCTTGTATCAGATCAGACACTTGGTACTCTCCACGAACTTGAGCTTATTTAGATTTTTGCTGCCTTTACCCCACTTGCAGCAGATCGGGTTTACTCACTCTCTATTTGCTTAAAATGTCTCTGGTCAGGAAAAAAATGGCCTTCTAGATTCTCCACCTTCCTTTCAAATCTTTCCACAGCCATACCCTTGTTCTCTTAATTGCCTCAGCACACAGCTCTCCAAATATTCTGCATTGCCCTCTACTTCTAAATTCTGGATATTCTTGGCTCAACCATAAGCCATCAGATGCCTAGATTTGGAATGATGGTTAATTCCCCCTGATATTCTCCACATTTCTCAATCCTCTTCTTTCGAGGCTCTAACTCGTTGATAGTTTCTTAATATTGCCTTGTGTGGTCTGGTGTCAAATTTGTTTGACAATGCATTTGTAGTACTTTAAACAGCTTTACCATATCGAAGGCATTGGATAATTAAAAGTAAAGGTAGCAGTGGTTGTTGCCACATATTTGGGAAAGTGAATTGACTTGCTGGATTATTGAGTGGTGCTGCAGGTCAGTGTGGATTTTGCTTTCTGAACCTTGATCTGGAAGAAGTTTGTCATGGAAAGGAAGGAGTTTTGCTATGATAGAGTTCAACTTAGGCTAGAGCACTGATAGCCCCACTCTGCCAGCATGAATTTATCAAAGGCAAAATGTGACAGCTGTCAGACCGACGAAGAAATGATTTGTAATTGCTCCAATGAAAATTGAGGTACAGTAATCGAGTGTGGGAAGTCGAGATTAATTTGGAGAATGCAGTGTGGAACTGTAATGGTTTGGGCGGTGGGTGGCATTTATGTGAAGAAGGAACCAAAAAGGGGAAATGGAGAATTCTGGAAACCACCATGTCACTGGTAACATTCATGAGATCGTAAACTCCAACTGGAGCGCAGTGGTTTCAGAAGGAAATGGGTGCCCTTGAAAGTTTAAAAAAAAGTATTGGCAAAGATAGCTGATGTTTTCCATAAACCAATTTTAGAAGTGACTTTGGTGCTGCATGTAATTGATTAGTGTTCTTTGCCTGTGCTTTTGGCTAGTTGTATTGGAAGCTATGAAGCGTCTTCTTTTTAAGGGTAAATGTTTTTCTTTTTTTTGCTGTCGTCTCATAGTGGCTCATGCTATGAATATGCTTGCTCATGCTCTTCATTTGGTTCTGTTATTAAATAGGAAATTTTATTGTTAAAAATGATACAGAAACACCTGTTTTTGCTTTTTGCAACAGCCTAAATACTGCTGAAACTTTCAGTCACATCTTCACGAGCTCCAGGCTCCTCGGACTGGACCTCATTCCATGCTGATTAGCACTGTTTTTGTATCACCTGCCTCCATGCTCTTTGACCCTCATGCACAAAATTCAAGATCATTGAGCTTGAGACTTGTCTGAACCTAACTTCCACTTTTGCTGCTTTGTGTTCAGTGAGTTTTGAGTTTCTGGCTTTGGCTCCTGTTCAGTTCCTTTCTCTGAACTCTCCCTTTGCTTCATGGCTTCACACCTCAAAATACTAACTTTCCTCCTTCAAATGTTTTTGCAGAGTTTTCCTCGAAGCATTCTTTAGGTCAAACCCTTCCCCTCCCCCCACCTCAACATTACCTCCAGTGTTCTGTATCAATTTCCATATAGAGATGTTCTTGGTAATACTGGACGCATTCTACATTTTCTTGTCCTGAAGCTCAAATATCATCTTGATACACCTTATTACTCTGCCCTGTTACATCTTTCAACCACCAGATGCTTTTTTTCTACTGTGAATACATTATTATTAATAAAGACCATATCCCTTCATTTCCCACACTTACCCTATTCAGCAAACATTTCCTTTACTATGTGGCAATCATGAATATTCCCAGATTATTTTTAAATTTAATTTTATTGTCTGGGTTATCTCTAACATTTTTAAATTTAATTCCATCCACTTCGTCTTCTTTCAATCCTCTTACACTTTTAAAAAAGTATGTTCATCTGTTCACATTTCTTGCAGGCTTGTCCAAACACTAGCTTTGTGTTGCCAGTCTGCTGTATCATTGTTCACCTGGTTTCTTAGTCTTGTCTACACTATTGGTTCCTCTACCATTGGCCCAGATTTTAATACCTTCACCCAGTTTTCTCATTAAAAGGGAAAACAAAAAATGTGCTTTTTAACCTGTATCTTTATCCATTTAGTTTTTGATATCAGAATTTTTATGTTTTGTTTTTTCACAGCCTTCATTTCTGGAGAATTATAGTGTACATGACAAAATAATGGTCCATTTTTCCAATTCATTGCAGGTATCTGTTACGTCTGTAATATTGTGGTATCAAATGTATATTTAAACCTTTGCGCTACTCTACCTAAATGATACTGTTTTTGGATGTTCTTTCTAAATATTTTTCTAATATATTTTAATTTCAACAATTTTACAAGCTGTCGACAGACAGACACATAGGAGGAAAATGAAGACAACAATATTTCCACTATTGCTGCGGATGTGTCTTTTTATTTCTATATTTCTTCATGCAAAACTTATTTTTCTTAATTCAGATGTAGATTTATTGAAGAGGGATAAAATTTTGTCAGTACATCGTTTGTAAAAGAAGGTTCCCAAATATAATTTTTTTGATAAATAAATGAAATGAGGCTCTGTTTCACTAATCATGGTAATTACATTGGTGTATATAGTTATTCTGTGCTGGATGATAAATTACCTCTGTGGTCATGACTATAATCAAACTGGATGGTTTTGTGTGTCAGTCAACTTCAGGCTTTTTTTTGTTTTTGAAGGATTATGTTTAAACTGAAGGGATTGTGGTGTTTTCCAGGAAGCAGTAGAGTGTGGTCGACCCAGCTACTGTGGGTATTTCATTGATGTGGACTTGGGTATACAGGCAGTATGTACTCTCCAACCAGATGGCATTAACATCAACTTTTCTAGTTTCTGTTAACTAACTCTTCTCTTCCCCTCCTCCCTCCTTCCCTTCCCCTCTCCAATTCTTCTCCCTCCCTTCACCTAGCCATCTTTCCTCCCCTTGATCACCGCTGTCCCCTC
Source organism: Narcine bancroftii (assembly GCF_036971445.1). Taxonomy (NCBI): domain Eukaryota; kingdom Metazoa; phylum Chordata; class Chondrichthyes; order Torpediniformes; family Narcinidae; genus Narcine; species Narcine bancroftii. The sequence continues at coordinate 172,704,999 of NC_091472.1, read as the reverse complement.
CCTCCCTTCTCCACCTATCATCTCCTGCCTTTGCGACCACACCTTTTCCTCTCTCCTCCCCACCTCCCCCCCCCCAACTCTTTTGCTTGGATACCTGCTGACATTTTTCTATCCCATGATGAAGCCTGAAATGTTGGTTATTCATTTTTACCTTTGCTATATAAAGGACACTGTTTGACCTACTGAGTTTATACAGGTTGGTAATAAACAGTGAAGAGTTAGTAAGAGAATGTCGACCTCTATTCTCTTGGGTTGAAGAGAGTCAGATGTTTGTAAAATTGTGAGGGGTATAGATAAGGTAGACAGTGTTTTTTCCAGGATAATGGAGAAAGATTTGAAAGGGGCCTGAGGGACATCTTTTTCTTGGAGAGAGTGATGGGTGTATGGAATGAGCTGCCAGGGGAAGTGGTATAAGTGGAGACAAGAGTAACATTTAAAAGACATTAAGATACATATATGAAGAGGAAAGGTTTAGCGGTATATGGACCAAATGCAGGTAAATGGATAGACAACTTAGTGGACATGAACAAGTTGGGTTGAAGGTCCTGTTTCCCTGTAAAACTCAATGACTTAAAACAAAACTGAGAGTTTGACATGATGGATGTAGGGAGGATGCTTTTGTTGACTCAAAAGTTTTGAACTCTGTATCAGTCAAGCAATAAGTCTCTTAGGACTGAGATGAGTAGAAATTTCTTTAAATGTGATGAATCTGTGGAATTCTCTATCATGGAAAGCTGAGGAGGCTCAGTCAGTTCATTCAAAACAGAAATAGATAGTTTTCTGGGTAGTAAGGGAGTGGTGGGTTATGGGTATACTACACGAAAATGCAGTTGAGCTGGATGACTGTAGAGCAGTCTTGAAGTGGCCAATAATCCACTCCTGCTTCTGATTCTTATAGACTGGTGAAACAGGCAGATACTCAGCTGCTAAATTTAATACAGAGAAGTGTGAAGCAATACACTTTGAAGGTGGCAATTTACAACAACTCCAACATTTGTGTCACAGGAATGGTACAAAGAAATTAAACCATTGGTGAAGTACCTTTTGAAGGGGATTCATTGTATTGTAATAAGTTAGTGAAAATACTGGTCAGAGCTAGGTTATAGGCAAGATCAGCACATGAAGGAGATTTTGAGAAGGAGAGGTTGAAGGAGGAATGTTGGTTCTTGATAACTACTGATGCTATCACTGCTAAAATATCGATTTGTAAGAGTTGCAGATTGGAGGATTACTAATTGATGGGTAGATTGTTGGGTGAAGGTACTTGAGGCCCATTGTACAAGAAAGGAGATAATAAAGGGGAGGAGATAGACTGCCTTAATACTAAATGTCTTGTCAATCTAATGGCAATAATGTGATTTTAATTCAGCTGCCATAAAATTCGCCTTCGGGCAGTTCTGCAGGATGTGAACAACATTCATTGTCAATGCTGAATCCAGATTGTACTAATCTAATGATAACAGCTCACCAGGTGAATGGTGCAAGCCCAAGGGAAGCTGTTACCTTTGTTTTGTTTCTGGGGAGTCCACATCCATGTCTGTTCAAAGTGAAGAAGGAACATTTTGGACGGTATTGAGAACCTGGAGTGCGTTCATCCAGAGGTACACAGAATGACAGAATACATCACCTCACTAACTATCACCAGCTATTCTGTGCCCCATTTGTGGCAGAACCTGTGGTTCTCACATTGGCCTAATCAGTTACCCTGGAGTCCGCAAGACTGGACTGGAAGCAAGTCATCCTTGATCCCAGGGACTACCTCGTATGAAGACAGAAGAGTTATTGTTGGGCAGTGCTGGAACATTGCCAATAGTATTTTTCCATAAATATAGATAGAAAAACTCTCCAATCTTATTTTACATATATGCATATATTTTTTCTTTCTATTCCAAAAATAACAGACAAAACAACCCCTCCCCTCCTTTTCACAATATAAATCCACACACACACTGTCAGGGCTCACATTTATGTTGATCGTCAAAAATTCTATATGGGGAAGTCACTTGCATTCATACTTTAGCAGGATTTATTATTATCCTTTTTATTATATTTATAATTTCAATTAGGCCCCTATATGATCCAAATATGGCTGCTATATCTTAATAAATATGTCATATTTGTTCTTTAAGTTGTATGTAATTTTTTCCATAGATATGCAACTATTCATCTCAGCAGCCCATCATGCCATATGTAGAGGGGAGTCAGATTTCAAAGTAATTACAATACATTTCTTAGCCAGAGCTAAAGCTATTTTAACAAATGGAATTTGAAATTTAGTTAACTTATTACTTAGTTCAATGAAGTTGCCTAAAGATAAAGCTCCGGGTCGCCTGTGAATGCTACCCCGTTATCCTTGTTAATATTTCAGTAATATCCTGCCAGAAAGGTCTCACCTTAACACATGACCACGTACCATGTAAAAATGTTCCTATTTCTGTCCCACACCTAAAACACATTTCCGATATTTTTGATTTTGATTTATGCAACTTCTGTGGTGTGAGATATAATTGGTGTCAGAAATTACACTGCACTAATCCGTATCTTGCATTTATAATTGTTGTCATTCTATCCAAACACCAATCAGACCAACATCTTTCCATTATTGCAACACCTAGATCTGACTCCCCTCTCTTTCTTGATCTCTAAACCTGGTTTTGCACTTTCATTTTGGACAGCATAGTGTATCTTAGTTATATATGTAGGTGTATTCCCCAGCCGAATCGTTCATTCCATTTCACTAATTTCAGGTGGGGCAGAACTTGGCACCCATCTTTCTCTTTGGAAAGATCTTAGCTGGAGAAAACAAAAACAAAAGTCCTGTTAACTACTCCATATTTATTTCTTAATTGTTCAAAAGACATAAAAGATCTCTCCACATAACAATCAATATATCTTATTCTTTTCCAGCAACATATTTTTACATAATGGTGTTCTTAATGATATAACTGCTTTATTTTCCAATACGCTCATTTATTTCTTGCCATATTTTAGTCATATGTATTCATGTAGGGTTATCCTTTTTTGTTAACTTCACACATTCCACTTATAAAGTCCTTTGCTGTTTCTTCTATTGAATTCAATCCCATTCTGATCCTAGAAGGGAGACTGTCTTCTTCAAAAAAGAATGATAAAAATCTTGCTTGTGCTGATAAATACTATTTCTTAAAGTCCTGAGGTCTAAGTCCTCCTAATTTATAATCCCATGTCAGCTTTTCCAATGAAATTCTCAGCACTTTATTATTCTATAGGAATTGCCTTATGTAATTATTCAATAATTTAAAGAAAATTTTAGGTAGTGCAATAGGCAACAATTGACAAAGATGCTGTAATCTTGGCATCACATTCATTTTAATACAATTTACTTTTCCCACTAAAGTAATCGACAGGTCTTTAAATTTCTGTAAATCTTTCTCTATTTTTTCTAAAAGAGGAGTGTAATTAAATTTATACAAGTTCTGCAAATTATTATCTGTCATTTTTCCTAATAATTTGATTCCATCTATCTTCCATTTAAATCTACTACCTTTTTGATTCATAATCAAAATATTTCAATGGTGTTATCTCGCTCTTGTCCATATTTATTTTATAACCTGATATTCTTTCATTTTGTTTCTAATGTTGATTGCAATTATATCAAGGATTCAGCTGGGTCAGATATATATAACAGCACATCATCAGCAAATAAACTAATTTTATGTTCTTTCTGTCCAACTTTGAAGCTATCAATATCCATATCTCTCCTTATAATCTCCCCCAGTGGTTCAATGGGTAGGATAAAAAGAGAAAACCCCTGTCTACTTGATCTACTGAAGGGGAAAAACCATTGACATCTATTGTTAGTTATAATTTTGCCTTGTGGTTTATGATGGAGAGTTCTTATCCAATTTATAAATTTTCTGCCAACACCAAATTTTTTCAATGTGTAAAATAAGAAAGACCATTCTAATTGATTGAATGCTTTTTCTGCATCTAGAGAAATGGTTATAGTTGGATTCAACTTTAATTTTACTATATGTATTATATTAAATATTCTATTTAGGCTATTTTAAGAATGCCTTCCTTGGACAAATACAACCTGATCTGTATATATTAATTGTGGCAGATATTGTCCCAGTTTATTAGCTAATGCCTTTGCCAATATTTTATAATCAGCATTGAGGAGTAATATAGGTTTATATGATGAAGTTTTTAATGGGTTTCTACCTTTCTTCGGTAGCACTGTAAATATTGTAATTATAGCAGTTGAGAAAGATTCTGGATAGGTGTGGGTCTCCACTGCCCAGTCCAATACATGCATCATAAGCGGTATCAATAAATCTTTAAATTGTATTTAGAACTCGGGTGGAAACCCATTATCCCCCCAGAGATTTGTTAGTTTGTGAAGTACCCAAACGCTTTCTCGATTTCTTCTCTTGTGAATGAGACACCTAAATCAATTTGTTCTCCATCTTCTAAGTTTGGAAGTTCAACATTTGATAAAAATTTGTCCATTTCTCCTGATTCATACTATTTTTGTTTGGTTTTTAATATTTTTTTCTATTCTATACATTTCTAATGTGTTATATTTCAGTTTTTTTTTATTCTCTAACCATCTATATTTTTCTTGTGACCCTGTTCTTTGTTATTCTTTTTCCAATTTTGTTATATCTTTCTCTAGACCATCTAGCTCTATAGCATATTCTCTCAAGAATTTTTGTATAAAAGACAATTTGTCCTCTTAGCTATAAGCCTGTCCCATATTAAAAAGCTATTATCAGTAGAAGAAAGGTTTGTTTCACTGAATAGTATTATCAGTCTTTTAATAAACTCACAAAAGTCCTTCCTTTTCAACAATGTGACATTGAGGCACCATCTATACACACTTTCTTGCTTTTCCATTATTGCAATAGTTAAAGTTAATGGTGAATGATCTGATAAAAGTCTCACCAAATATTCAATTTTTGCTACTCTAATTTTTAACTGGGCAGATATTTAAAAACAAATCAATTCTTGTATGTAAATCATGTACCCTGATAGAAAGAATAGTCTCTTTCTAGGGTGTTAAGCTGCATCCATATATCAATCAAATTTAAATCTTCAGAAATGATATTGTTGTTCTTGCAGCTTTTGCCCTTGTCACTGTTCTGGCAGATTTATCCAGTATTAGATCGAGACAGAAATTGAAGTCTCTTCCGAACAGTATATTTTGTCTTCCCTTTGCTGTTTTAAAAAATATATCTTTCATTAAGGCTTCTTCATCATAATTTGGTGCATAGATGTTCATAAAAATCCATGATTCTGCATACATTTTACAATGTACCATTACAAATCTTCCGGTTTGGTCAGTCAATATCTCTTCTATTATTATTGGTACATTTTTGTTAATTAGGATCACTGCTTCTCTTGCTTTTGAGCTAAATGTAGACAATATTGTCCCACCCATCCACTTTTTAATTTAGCATGTTCTAATTTGGTAAAATGTGTTTCTTGTAGACTATATCTGCCTTTAATTTTTTTTAGATGTGCCAAGACCTGTCTCCTCTTCACCGTACCGTTTATTCCATTAACATTAAGACTAAAAAATTTTAACGTTCTGTCCGTATTGATTTTTAAATATTGTTAAACAATAAAACCTTTTTAATTGTTTAAATAATAGTGATCTTTGCCCTTTAAAAAACATGTACAATGTCCCTGCCCAGACGGTGACTTAAACAGGAAACCCTGAAAGTCCACGAAATAAACCCAGTGGAATCTCTCAGGAAGAAGAACCCCTCCCTTTAGTACCATAGATACTCCTCTTCAGGCGCCATTCTTCCCCTTAGAATGGAGTCTCCACCGATCTTCTACTTTTCCCGTTTTCTCTCTTTTCTGAGATCTCCGTGAACATTTTAATAAAATTTACTTTTCAACAAGACAATATTTAAAAAAAACACAACTTTTACTTAGTTCCATTGTAAATATTCTTCAATGGCTAATTAACCTTAGCCTTTTCATAATCCTCGCAGGAAGTCTTCCACCCCTCTTAGTCTTAAAAAATCGTTGATGACCTTTTGCTACTTTAACCATCAGATTCACGGGTTATATCATCGAATATTTCAAATTTTTGGAACTCAGTTGTCTTTTTACATCCTCAAACTCCTTCTTTTGCTTATTCAAAGTAAGACTAAAATCTTGGAAAAATAGCAGTTTTTCATGGTCATTCTTGGGCAGGCCATTATTTTGCTTAGAGTATTCATATGCTGCTTCCAGAATTGTTTCCCGTTCCCGGTAACTCAAAAGTCTTACCATGACCTAGATTGCCAGCTCTCTTGGGTCCAGTGAGCCCTTTCAACATGCAGTTTTTCTCTGAATTTGTCTTCTCCTAGCACTCGTGGGATCCATGTTTCGAAGTTCACCAAATCTCTTCCCTAGATTCTTTCTTTCGGTCCAATAGTTCGGATATTATTTTGTCTGCTAAAATTGTTGATCTTGTCCGGCAGACTTGTCTGTCTGACTCCCATTGCTTTGCACCCTTCTCCAAACCTTTTAGCTTATCTTGTGTTTTTACTGTCTATTTCTGCTTGGGTCATTCACTCCATTAAGTCTTCAATGATTTCTTTAATTTCATTCATCCTTTCGGTCATGTCTCTCATTATATTTTCAGCGCCAAGAAATCAGTTGCTCAAGTTTTCCATTTTCTCCAGGATAATATTTAGTTCTTGTCCCAACTCCCCAGCTCTGCCAGGTCCAATGATCGAGGCCATTCTTGTGCCGCTCCCTTTTGGGCTTTCACTTGATGTTCCTGACTGAGTAGAAACTTCTTCATTTTTTGTTCTTGCTGCTTTGGTTTCTTAGTACTTATTTTGTCCATTTTTTAGTGAAAAATTCTTGTTTAAAAATTTAGTTGTACTTTTGATACTCTTCATGAAGCGCTCAATCAAAACCCATCTGTCGAAGTCCTTTGCCTGGCCATGCCCCCAGCATTGTCAATACTTGATGGATTACTTGCATTCATTCTAATTTCATGGAAGACTATATGGAGGTACCTTTATTATCAACAATGAAGTTCAGGATGACGGCATGTTGGGTAAATCCAGAATGGAAAACTGTATAAAAGGCCCACTTCTTTTCACAACAGAGTTAGTAACAGGGAAATTTAAATTGACTGGTGCAGGGAGGATGAGAGAAAAATAATCTTTTACAATGAACAGCTGAGTCTGGAACTTACTAACTGAAAGGGTGGTGGAAGTGAAAGCCCATAATGTATAAAGCATCTGGAAGATTATTTGAAGAGCTGAAACCTGCGGGACTATGAACCAAGGACTGGAAGTGTAATGTCTGTTTTTGACCGAGGTAGATGATTTCCTGAATTTCACCTTTCAATGATTCTTTGATGTTCTAATGAATCATTATGGACTTCATTGAGCAGGTAGTGTTGTGGGATAAGTTTTTACAAATGCTGTTTGATCATATTAGCTACCTGCTGATTGCAGTGCGGGTAAAGCAGTATTTAAGTCTGACTCTTAAAACATAATCATGATGAACTCCTTTGCAGTATGGAGTTCAGATGATTTCTTGTTTGAGGAACCAGCAAAGTATCTCTTTCTGCTGGTAGTCATTGACCCTGGATAATTAATGAATGATTTTTTGATTCTTGCCAGTGCAAGGGATGGAAATAATGAAGGCTACAAGCCCCTGGAAAACCTCGTACCCTTTTGTGTTTGCTTTGACCAAAACTGTGCCTAGTACTTTAAAGTCCTGAACAGTTTTAACATTATGTCCCTGCTCCTGTTCTCAATTCACTGACCATCGAGGCAAGTATGCCAACTCCCTTCTTCACCACCATTTCCACTAGTGTCATCTCTCTCATGGAGCTACAAGCCTGTATCCCTAAATCTCTTTGTTGTATGACACTCTCCATGGCCTAACCTATCACTGTGCAAGGCCTGCTAAGGTTTGTCATACCAAAGTGCAATGCTTTGAACTTGGTAGAGTTAAATTCAAAGGGAGCTGAATGGATTGTGGAGGCATCAGTAGTGATCTTTCAAGAATCAAGAATGGTTCCAGAGGACTGGAAAATTGCAAATGTCACTACACTCTAAGATCAGAGAGCGAGAGAGAGACAAAATACTGGAAATTATTGGCCAGGTAGCCTAACTTCAGTAGTTGATAAGATTTAGGGTCCATTGTTGGGGATGAGGTTTTGGGATATTTGAAGCCACATGATAAAGTTGACCAAAATCAGCATGGTTTCCTTCAGGGTTGATCTTACCTGACAAATGTGTTGAAATTCTTTGAGGAAACAACAAGTGGGTTGGGCAATAAGTCAGTGGGTGCTGTTTACTTTGAATTTCAAAAGGCCTTTGACAAGGTGCCACATATGAGGCTGCTAAACAAGATAGGAGCCAATAGTGTTACAGGAAATTTACAAGCATGGATACAAGCTTGACTGACTGGCAGTTGGCAAATAGTGGGGATAAAGGGAGACTTTCTGGCTGGCTGCTGGTGACTTGTGGTGTTCCGCAGGGGTTGATCTTGGGACCACCACTTTTCATGTTACATGTTAATGATGGCTTTGTGGCCAAGGTTGCAAATGTTACAAAGATAGGTCCATGTTGAGGAACCAAGGAGTCTGCAGAGGACTTGCAAAGTTTGGAAGAATGGGAAAAGAAGTGGCAGATGGAATACAACATGAGAAGTACAGTATATGATCATGCACTTCAGAAAAAAGAATAAAAGCATCAAATATTTTCTAACTTAGGAGAGAATTCAGAAAGCAGAAATGCAAAGGGATGAGGGTCCTAGTACAGGATTTCCTGCAGGTTGAGTCAGTTGTAGGAAAACAATTGCAATGTTAGCATTCATTTTGAGAGGACTAGAATATAAAAGCAAACATGTAATGTTGAGGCTTTATATGATGTTGCTCAGACATCATTGGGAGCAGTGTGAGCAGTAGGAAGAATGTGCTGGCATTGGAGAGGCTACAGTGTAAATTCTGGAAAATTTAGGAGGATGAAGGGATCTCATGGAAATATAGTGAATATTGAAAGGCCCATATAGTGTGGACATGAAGAAGATCTTTCCAGAAGTAGGAGAGTCTAGGACCAGAGGGCACAGCCTCAGAATTAAAGGACGTCCTTTAGAAACAGAGATGAGGAGAAATTTCTTCAGTCAGAGGGGAAATGAATCTGTGGAATTCTTTTCCTCAGATGTCTGTGGAGGCCAAGTTATTGAGTATTATTTAATGTGCAAGTTCCTCAGTTTTTGATGCGGTAGTAAGAGTCAAAGGATATGAGGATAATGGAGTTGAGAGGAAAATACATCAACCGTGATTCAACTGGCCAAGCAGATTCAGTGGGTCAAATTGTCTAATTTGTCCTGTCATCATATTCTATCTGCCAATCCTTAGGCCAGTTTGCCTGTTGATGTAGAACCTCTTGCCTGGTGCAGAGACTAGACACCTTGCAGGATGAAAAACAAGGGCTGTCAAAGGATGGACGAACCCTTTCGTAGGGTCAGCGGCCATCTAGCAAACATGTGCCATTAAATGCGGAAAGGACATCCCTTGTTTGTAGCTTGGTCTGGCCATTGACTGCAACAGAACTTTCCCCCAGCTGTCTTGGACCTCACCATGCCACTGGATCCAGGACAGGATGTCGAGAGGGTGGGTCTGGACCTGTGCCACTCCTACTCATCTAAATCCATTCATGCAAATGCTGTTCCTTTCTGAGGAGTGGGGTATCCTCAACACACCCAAGTCCTGTAGTGATGGACAAGTGGTGAAGCAGAAGGGTTGACCAGCTTGGAGCCGTAGTTACAAGTCTGCATGCAGACGGCAGGGGGACAGTGGTCGCAGATGGATTACAGAGTGGAGCACCCTCTGTGCCTGAGCAGCCTTGTTTTGGGTGGCATTGCTCACCCTACTGTAAGGGAAGGGCCTAGAAAAGGTGGCTCAAACAAAGCCTGCTCACACCAACCTGGCCAGTCTGCTGCAACTGGCAGATTGTCCAACGCTAGTGGTAAGAATCACAAGCAGAATCTGATCGTCGCCTCATGGAATATACAAACTCTATTGGACAATGCTATTTCTGATTGCCCAGAGAGGCGTACTGCACTTGTTGCTCATGTGCTCAAGGACTTTTGAGTGGACATTGTGGCTCTTCAGGAATCTTGACTTGCTGAAGAGGGCTCACTGCGTGAAGAGAAAGGAGGGTACACATTCTTCTGGTCTGGCAGGCCAGAGGAGGAAAAACGAAAATCTGGTGTGTGCTTGGCTATCAAGAACTGCCTCGCAGCAAAGCTACCAACCCTGCCTTTTGCTGTATATGATCAAATCCAGACCCTGCGAATACCTCTGCAAGCAAAGCGCTACCTCACCATCGTCAATGTTTACACCCCAACTCTGACTAATACCAGTGAAGTCAAGGAGGCATTTTATCGTGAGCTGAAAACCACCATTAGAAACGTGGCAACTTCTGATAAGCTGCTGTTGCTGGAAGACTTTTATGTTCGGGTTGGCAAGGAGTCCACTGTGTGGCCTGGTGTGATCAGATGCCAAGGGATTGGCAACAGTAGCAGTAATAGTCTATTGCTTTTTAGTATTCCATTAATGTCGATGAAAAATGGCAGTAGACCCAGCACCAATCCTTGTGCCATCCCACTGGTCATAGGCCTTCAATTTGAGTAATTCCCTCCTCTACCATACTCTGTTTCCTTCCATCAAGCCAATTCTGTATCCAGTTGGCCATCTTGCCTTGGATCCCATGCAATCTGACCTATCAGACCAACCTGCCCTACTGTGGTCCCATACCATGCCATCGAAGACGTGAAATAGAAAGCTGAAAATGCCATCACTATCTGTGGAAAGAGAAACATAATATTTAGGTACACTCAGCAGATAATATTTAGTTTTCACTCAGCAGATCAAACAGCATCAATGGGAGAAAAAAGAATGGTTCACATTTTGAGCCAAAACTCTTTATCAAGTCTGAGGAAATGGAGTATAGAAGCCAATATAAAGAGGGAGCTGTATGTGCAAAGATACACAGTGTATCAAAAGGATCGGCAGGTAGGCAGAAGGGACGGCGTGGCTCTGTTGTTAAGGAACAACATTAAATCATTTGAAAGAGGTGACATAGGACCAGAAGTTATAGAATCAATGTGGGTTGAGTTAAGAAATGGCGAGGGTATAAAGACGCTGTTGGCTGTTACATACAATGTCCAAACGGTAGTTGCAATGTGGACAGCAAATTGCAAAAGCAAATGGAAAAGGCACATCAGAAGGGCAATGTTATGGTGGTCATGGGGGATTTTAATGTGCAAGCAGACTGGGAAAACCAGGTTGTGTTTGAATCTCGGAGAGAATTTGTAGAAAGCCTATGAGATGGCGTTTTAGAGTAGCTTGTTGAGCCCGTGAGGGTATTGGCTGTACTTGCCTGGGTGTTGTGTAATGTACCCAAGGTGATTAGAGAGTTTAGAGTAAAGGGGCAGTGATCAAAATATGATTCAGTTCAATTTGAGATTTAACAAGGAGAAAATAACATCAGATGTGTTTGTATTTCATTGGAGAACAGGGAATTATAGTGGTATGAGAGAGGAACTGGCCAAAGTAGATTGGAAGAAGGCACCAGTAGGGAAGATAGCAGAGCAACAATGGATGGAGTTTATGCAAGAAATGGGGAAGGTGAAAGGATAATGTCATTCAAAGCCAACATGAAAGCAAAAGTTAGTGGGAAGATAAGAGGATTGTGAAGTTTTTAAAAACACAGAAGATAACTAAAAAAACTCAACAGAAGGGAAAAGGTGAAGTATGAAAGTCGACTTTTATATATAATATAAAACTAAAATAATATCAAAGAGGATATAAAAAGCTCATTCAAGTATGTAAAGAATGAAAGAGAACAGTAGATACAGGAGCACTGGAGAAATAATAATGGGAGACAAGGAGATGGCAGAGGATCTAAATGAGTATTTTGCCTCAGTGGAGACAAACAGAGCCAGATGTCGAAGGGTATCAGGGAAGGGAAATGAATGCAGTTACTATTTCAGGGGAGAAGGTGCTCAGAGAGCTGAATGGTCTCCCGGGCCAGATGGACTGCATCTTCTCATCCTAAAAGAGGCAGTGGTAGAGATTGTGGAGGCATTTGAATGAACCTTTAGGAATTAATTGATTCTGTCATGGTCCCAGAGGACTAGAAGATTGCAAATGTCACCCCACTATTCAAGAAGGGAGGAAGGCAACAGAAACGAAATTGTAGACCAGTTAGCCTGATGTTGATGATTGGGAAGATGTTGGAGTCGATTATAAAGGATGAAGTTATGGAGTACTTGGAGGCGCAGGAGAGAATAGGCCAAAGCCAGCATGGTTTCCTTTAGGGAAAATCATGCTTGACAAATCTATTGGAGTTCATTGAGGAAATGACAAGCAGGCTGGATAAGGGAGATATAGTGGGTGTTGTGTATTTGGATTTTCAGAAAACATTTGACAAGGAGCTGCACATGAGGCTAGGAGCCCATGGCAAAACAGGAAACGTATTCATGTGGGTAAAGCATTGACTGGAAACAGAGTTAGAATACAAGGATCATATTCTGATTGTTTGCCAGTTGCTAGTGGTGTTCCACAGGGGTCAGTGTTGAGGGCTGCTTCTTTTTTATGTTGTATATTAATGATTTGGATTTTGGAACGAACGGCTTTGTGGTCAAGTTTGCAGATGATATGAAGCTAAGTGGAGGAACATGTAATGTTTAGGAAACTGGGAAGTTGCAGAAGGACATAGATTAGGAGAATGGCCAGAGAATTGGTAAATGAAAAACACTATAATCTTGGAAAGAAAATGGTCATGCATTTTAAAAAAATAAATAAATAAACACAGACTATTTTTAAAATTGGGTTAAAATTTGAAAATACACAGATAGAAAGGATCTGAGACCTCATGCAGGCTAGTCTGAAGAGATGAAGAAGGCAAATGCAATGTTGGCATTTGTTTCAAGAGGAATAGAATGCAAGAGCAGAGATGTAATGTTAAGGCTTTATGAAGCACTGCTGAGACCTTACTTGGAGTATTGTGTGCGGTTTTGGGCTTCTCATTTTAGAAAAGATGTGCTGAAGTTGGAAAGGGTTCAGAGAAAGTTCACTAAGATGATTCTGGGAATGAAAGGGTTATCATGTGAGGAGCATTTGACAGCTGTTGGCCTGCACTCATTGGAATTTAGGAGAATGAGGGGGAGGATCTCATTGAAACATTTCAAATGTTGACAGGCATGGACAGAGTTGATGTAGAAAGGTTGTTTCCCATGGTGAGAGATTCTAGGACACGGGTTCCCAACCTTTGTGTTCTTCTGTACCCCTTGGGCATTTTTATAGGTTCCCGTGTACCCTTAAAAATTAAGGATTAAAAAAAAAACACGACATTGTGCAATCTGACTGCAGCTTACAACACCATGAGTTGTACAGTAGTGGTTATTCTCTCAGACCCAATGTACCCCCTGAAAAGTGCAAATGTACTACTGGGGGTACATGTACCCCAGGTTGGGAACCACTGGTCAAGGACAAGAGGGCACAAATTCAGGATTGAAGGGTGTTTGCTTAGAACAGAGATGCATTGGAATTTCTTCAGCCAAAGGGTCGTAAAACTGCGATTTGTTGCTGCAGGCAGTTGTTGAGGCCAGGTTATTGGATGTATTTAAGAGAGTTTGATGGGTTTTTGATTAGCCAGGGCATCAAAAGTTGTGAGAAGGCAGGGCAGTGGGGCTGACTGAGAAAATGGATCAGCTCATGATTAAGTGGTTGGACAGACTTGATGGGCTGAATAGCCTATTTCTGCTCCTGTGTCTTCTGGTCTTATGGACAGGGTGGGAATGGTGGAAGAAGAGAACCATGTGGAATTGGTGAACTAGGTCGAGGTGAAAAATGATGGACAGAGGTAGAGGACTGGCAGATGCCAGACAAAGGAAGAGAGAGGCAAGAAAAACCAAGGAGTCGGGTGGAGGAAAATGAGTTACCCAGGGTCACAGGATGGAGGGGGTAGGGATTAATGACAAAGGCTGTCTGTGCTGGAATCTGATAAATAGAGAAAGTGAGACTAGATGTTCAAAGAGAGCCAAATGAAACTGAAGGGGGATTTGGGGTAGAGGAAAGATCAGACAAATCCAGTGGGGAGATAGATGGGGGTGGAGGGAGATGCAACCAAAGAGGAGGAGGAATGAGTGAATAGGGGACCAGTTCTGGGTGGGAGGGAAAAGGGACAAACAAATGAATGAAGGAATAGGGCAAGAGGGGAATAGAAGGAGGCGGATTCGTTATCTGAAATTAGAAAATTCTATGTTAATACCATGGGGCTCTCGACTGCCCTGCCCAGGCCGAATATAAGTTTTATTCTCTAGTTTACATGGGACCTCATTTTGATAGTGGTTTGTCTTTTTGGTTTGGGAATGGGAAGAGGAGTTAAAACAGCATACAACTGGAAGCTAAGGATGGCAAAGAGGTCCCCAACTCTGAGTTTGAACTCACAAATATTGAAGAAGCCACATTGGGAGCATTGAATGCAGTCAATGAGGTTAGAGGAGATGCATATGAATCTTTACCTCACCAAGGACCGCTGTTTTGTTGCCTGGATGGTAGAAAGGGAGAAGTGAAAGAGCAAGTGTTATACTTCCTGCAGATACAGGGAAAAAATACCAGGGATAACAGGAAGGTGGGTGGGGAGAGGTGAGAAGACAAAGGGTTACTGAGAGCTACCTGACCCTTTACTGCAGGGATTGTTTTCTCCGTGTCTACTCATCTCTCCTCACCCACCTCCCTGCTATCCCAAGTTCTTGCTCTTGCATCCCCTCCCTCGACACCATCCAGGTCCCATAAGGCCACTCCAGCAGTGACAGCCTTTTTCTTCTAATCATGCACATTTCCACCATGACTCATGCTCCACCTGATGGGCTTTCTTTTCTTTTTCTCCCTTTGGCATCTTCCAGTCCTCTGTCTTTGTCCATCACGTTTCATTTCTACCTGGTCACCAAACCCATAATGGGATGCAGATCCACCCTTCCAACCTGTTCTCTTTATACTGGCTTCTGTAATGATTCCCTCAGTCTTGATAAGAGTTGTGGCTTGAAATATTGACCATTCTTTCATTCACACTGATGCTGCTTGACCATTGGGTTCCTCCAATACATTATGTTTAGCTTCCAATTTCAGCATCTGTGTGTTTCCAGTTAATATTTTGGGTTGGATGTTTGTCATCGCACATTTCTAGTGAGAGATCTATGATCTAAAATTCTGACTTGCCAAGTGCTTCCAGCTTTTTTCTTTTGACTTCTGAATTTCTAGAAACTGCACTTTTTTGATTTCCGTTGTGTGCTGCCATGGTCTTGGGGTGGGTTTGTTTTGAATTTAATTTTAATTCAAAACAGCATAAAATCCACCAAGCAATCCTGGTGCAGTGGCTGCAAGATTTGAAACAAGGATATTTTGACTGATCCATTTGAATTCCAAGTACAGCTGCCATACATTGGAACAGGAGTTGACTGTGCAGCTTCCCATATCAGTCCTGCCATTTAACTCTTACATATTCCTTGTTATTGTTTACCTGAAGGTAATCTGTCTGTCTTAGTTGAGGACTTTTTGATTATCTTTCCTTCAACAACCATTTTTGAAGAGATGGAATTGAAATTCGATATTGTCAATGGATTTCGCTTGGAAAAGGTGTATCAATCTTGCCTTCGTATGGCCCCCTGATCCCACCCAAACCCCATCTTGCACCATGTGCTGGATACTTTATTGGGAGAGGATAAGATTGACAATCTCAATTGTTCTGCGGACCGGTCGTGGGAGCATTAATTGAAAGCTGGAGATAATTTCCATGTTCAGACAGGAAGGATATAGAGCAAATACAGGCAAATGGGACAACCCAAAATGCTAACAATCAGCATGGACAAGGTGGGACGAAGGCTCTTTTCCAAGATCTATGACTCTTTGAATTGTTCTTGACAGCTAAAAATGATAGCCCTTTATTAGAGTGGACTTGGTCCAAGATTTCTTCCTATTACTGGCCATTCATGTTAAAAATCATATTTTTGAGGACATAGAATAAAACCATGTATTTTTGTCAACTCTTTCTCTTGTCTTTCTGAACATTATCACTGTCATCAACACCATTTTTATGCTGTACTCTCAACCACTATCTCTGTGACCAAAACCTGGAGTCTGGAGTTGAGAGTGTAGCACTGTTGCTGTTTCGCAAACTTAACTTCATTCTTACAGAGGGCAGACTCGCTTTATTCTGTGGACTCTTTTTCACCATAGTTGCCTAATCTCTCTACACCAGGCTGGTTCAGGGCATTGAGCTTCTTCCTTGAACAGAGGCCCAGCCAGCACCCCTTTACCATATTCTCCTCCTGGATACACTGGCTCTCTCACTTAAGGGCCTTCAACTGCACATATTTCTTCAACAAGAAAGCTTTGTCTGTCACAAACTATGCATCCAAGCTATGCCTTTCCCTTTCTCTTTTGTGGGGAACAATATTAATTATATTATTAGATTTATTGAATGCCAGGACTTTGTATTCAAAGATTTCCTGAAACAAACCACTAGAATGACAAGGCAGCACCTACTGATGTGCATTGAATTCTGGTGGATCTGCAGTCATGCATGACTCCTGGCACCAGCTTGGAATCCTTGAAACAAGTTCCATTGTTCCCTGTGACACCTGTCTGAAACTGAACCACTCTGCAGCCAAAGCGTATTATTTGACCCTGAATGGAGATACATGTCCCTCTGAACAAAATGTACCTATTTTTTTCCACTTTATCTATACTACAGCAGAAGATAAATCATTAGTCACTGAGTCTATCCATTGCATACAAAGAGGAACCAGAAGAGCTCAGCTGGTCAGACAGTACCCAAGGAGAGAAACAGGCAGTTAGTGTTTTGAGTCGGGGTCCTTTTTTGAGACTAAGGTGGGAAGGGGAGATAACAAGCATAAGCAGTAGAGTGTGAAGAGCTGGAAGGAGTCAAGGATACTGGACAAATGAAGGTAGGAGAGGTGGAGAGATAGACTGGTGGGGGTAGTGAGTCCTGGAACAGGCTAGAAGAAATAAGAATGTGAAGGACAGATGGAAACAGTGGAACACGACCAGGTCACCTGAGATTAGAACGTCATGTCATTGGAGGCCTCACAGGTGAACTATGACATGCTGTTTCTCAAGTTTACTTTTGGCCTCATGCTGGTAGTTAATGAGACAGATGACAAACACGCCAGGGTGAACCTACCTGTAAATGTATAATATTCCACCTGATTAAGAACATTGAGTTTTCCAATCTCATTTAACCCCCACTCTAAACTAGTTCCACTGTTTCCATCTGTTTTTACCTGCTTCTGTTATCCCCAGCCCATCCCTGTATTTGCTTTCCTCCCCAACTAAGTGATCTCATCCCCTCCACCTCCCACCTTTGTTTGTCCAGTCTCCTCGAGCATCTTGGACCCTCCTCCCCTCATTTTGTTTTGATGTTTGCTATCTCCCTTTCCCATTTTAGTCTTGAAAAAGGGTCCTGATCTCAAACATTGACTTTCTATTTCTCTCCATGAATAATGCCTGACCTGATGAGTCCCTCCGGCTCCTCTTCGTTTTTCTCAAGATTCCAGCATGGGCTATATTTTTGTGTTTCTCACGTCTATTCCATTGTTCAATTGTTCAGTGAGAGGCTGTTCTTCTGCCTCAATGTTCGGTCTAGCAAGTAGCATCTAACCAAATATTCGTGTTGAAGTTGAATAGTATTGGAATAATTGGTAGTAATAAAATTAAGATTACAGTGATGTCTCATTATAGATATATTATCTAAAGATTTTGTTGATAGATCACTCTGATCTGTGTATCTATTCCAACCTTGAAAGATGCCAGGCAAATTTATTTCCTTGAGTGAAACACAAAAGTCTGCAGATGCTGTGATTGTAGTAAAAACACACCAAAATGCTGGAGGAACTCAGCCGGTCTTTTCAGCAACCAAAAAAGCAAAGATGTATTTCCAACGTTTTGGGGTTTTAAATTTATTTCCCTCCTCTGCCTCAACTTAGCTAATCTGTTGCTCATGCCCTTGTCTGGTCTTTGCATGTCCAGACATGGGTCTTCATTGCTCATTGTTAACTCCTACTTTCCAACACAGAAACAATCCAGTTTATGGGTGTGTGGCCAATTCTAAAAGGAAGCAAGTCCAACCTATTATCTCCAAGGCCATTATAAAATTTTTACTCTTCTGTCATACTTGGAATCTTTTTTTTTCTTTTTTTTTAAAATTTTTTATTTTTCACACCATAAATCACATTAGCCATGATATACACTATTTCTTTTTCACACATATACAGTGACTTTTTCTCCCCCCCCCTCCCTCCTCCCAAGCCACCCCCCACCCCCCCCTCTCATCCATTTTAGGTATACAATCTAGGTTGCATTAAGCCAGTCAGACAATGTTGTCATTCAACAAAAATACACCAGAAATTCTACAGAGTCCATTCTTTTCTTTCCTTCTCCTTCCATCAACTTAGGTAATGTTTGTCCCCGGTAGGTTTTCGCTATTGTATTTAATGTAAGGCTCCCATACTTGTTCGAATATTTCAATATTATTTCTTAACCTATATGTTATTTTTTCTAATGGAATCCATTTATTCATTTAAATTTAGTAGTTTCTTCCTTTTAATTTGGTTATGTATTCCATTAATATTTAAAGTCATATAGTTCAGCGTAGCCCTTTTATATTTTGTTTATCTTCTCTTTCCGTTTTTCCATCATTACCTTTCCTCCTTTTCCATTTCTGTTTTCTTATTTTCAACTCTTTATAAGACAACATTCCTACAACATCCAACATTTTCCTTATTCTCCTATTTCTATCTTATTTATCCCCAATCTCCCCTTCCCCTCCTGAGTTGTCCTTTATCCCTTGTCGGACAACCACATCTCCCCTCTCCATTTGGATTTGCGAATCCACTCGCAAGCGTCAACTGATTTTGCAGTGACCGCTATTTCCCCCCACCCCGCCCCCCCCAGAAAAGATTTCACTTTTCATATGTCACAAAGGTCACTCTTTTAATTCCCTCCTTATTCTCTCTATTCCATTACCTTCCCTTATTAATTCTTGTCTATACTATCTATATTTTCCTCTAAGTACAGATACATTCACATATGCACATTGTCTCTATTCACTCTTATACCTCTTTACCCGCATACATATCAATCGTGATCATTTTTACTCTCATTACCCGTCTTCCTCCCTCAGTCTATTTTTGTAATTGTTTTGCAAATTTTCGTGCTTCTTCTGGATCCGAGAATAGTCTGTTTTGTTGTCCTGGAATAAATATTTTCAATACCGCTGGATGCTTTAGTATAAATTTATACCCTTTCTTCCATAAAATCGCCTTTGCTGTATTGAACTCTTTTCTCTTCTTTAGGAGTTCAAAACTTATATCTGGATAAATGAAGATTTTTTGCCCTTTATACTCCAGTGGTTTGTTGCCCTCTCTTACTTTTTCCATTGTCTTCTCCAGTACCTTTTCTCTTGTAGTATATCTTAGGAATTTTACTACAATAGATCTTGGTTTTTGTTGTGGTTGTGGTTTAGAGGCCAATACTCTATGTGCCCTTTCTATTTCCATTTCTTGCTGTAGTTCTGGACATCCTAGGGTCTTAGGGATCCAATCTTTTATAAACTCCCTCATATTCTTGCCTTCTTCATCTTCCTTAAGGCCCACTATCTTTATGTTATTTCTTCTGTTATAATTTTCCATTGTATCTATTTTTTGAGCTAGTAGTTCTTGTGTCTCTTTAGTTTTTTTATTAGATTCCTCCAATTTCTTTTTTAAGTCTTCTACCTCCATTTCTGCGGCGACTGCCCGCTCTTCCATCTTTTCTATTTTCTTTCCCATTTCTGTTAAGGTCATCTCTATTTTATTCATTTTCTCTTCTGTGTTGTTTATTCTTTTTCTTAAATCATTAAATTCCTGTGTTTGCCATTCTTTAAATGACTCCATGTATCCTTTAATAAGAGAAAGTACCTTCTTTATCTTGCCTTTCTTTTCTTCTTCTATTTCACTGTACTCTTCCTCTTCCTCTTCTTCTTCCTCTGGGTTGGCCATCTGTTGTTTCTTTGTTGCTCTTTCCTTCTCTTCTTTCTTGTTTCTATTGTCTTTTGTGGTCTCTTCTTGCTGCAGGTGTTCTGCAGCTGTCGTTGCCGGCTGTGGAGATCGACTCCCCAGCTGGTCCCCCCCCTCCCGTCGGTGTGTTTTTTTTCATGCGCGGTTGCGCACTTTTACTCGGCTCAGCGAGCCATTTTTGTAGTCCATTATTTACCGACCTGAGGGAGCGGGTTTCTCTCTCCGCAGCGGGCCTCTTCGGACAGGTAAGGCCTTCACCTTTTTCCTCCTTTGTCTTCTCTTCCTCTCTTTTTACCGTTGCTTTCGATTTTTCTTTTTTTGTCGCCATCTTCTTTCCACCTTTATACTCACTTTTCTGTAACTTTTATTTCTGTGCCTTTGTGTTTTCCTTTGTTTTTCCCGACTTTTCTGAAGAGGGCTGGAGTTCACCGTCCGGCCACTACTCCATCACGTGACTCCCTCCATACTTGGAATCTTTTAATGAAAACAAAGCCGATTGTTACTGGCAGGTAGCTTGTTGCAAGTCAGCAAGTTGAAGTGATCCGTCTCCTGTTCATCTTTGAGAAGCTTGAATATTATGAGAATTATTATATTAATTAAAAACATGCGTTCTCAACCAGTGGGACATGTGTTTCTTAAAGAGCTGCATTTGACTTGAAAATATTGTTCAGTCGTTGACAATAGAGGATCGTGGCATGTAAAGCTGGAAGCCAAGTGGACCTTTGACCAAAAAAGGTTGAGAACCACTGAATTAGAATGTGAAGTTGAACCTTAAGAGGGTTGAGTAAAAGCACACCGATGAAGAGGTTTGTTCTTGTCAGGAACCTGGAAGTGTAATAACCTTGTGAGAATGGAGTCAACCATCCAGCAACAGGGCTGACCAAAGATGGAATGCTGGGCATGAGGAGACTGGGGAAAGTAATGGTATCAGCTGGATAAGGTGGTTTCCTCATTATAAAAGGCTTGCTAAGTTAGACTAGGCCAGGCACAAGCATGCATTATCTGTAGTTTGGGTTAAATACCTCAAAATAATTACGGTATCCATTTTTTTCCTTTACTGAAGGGAATATGTCTAATCTTTGCAAATAATTTTCACAATCTTGTCCTTTTTACCCCTTTATAATTTTAGAGAGTTTGTAAAAGATACTTTTCAAGGGCTATGACCCATCTAGAAATTAGAGTCGTAGTCATACAGCACGACCATAGGTATTTCACTTCACTGCCTGGTACCTGTCTTGTTTTAAGGACTTTGCATGCAGCCTTCCATGCCATGTCATTTCAGGTGCTGATCTAAAAAAGGTTTTGAGGGTGCCTACCTTCATTATTCTCCCAAGCAGATATCATCCACCCTCTGGGTAAACTACACTTGAGATTTTAAGTATAACTGAAGCAAATTATTTTTCTCATGTGATTGAAAGAAAGTAGTTGAATGTTTTCCGACTGGAGTGATTCTCTGATCTTCCATAGATTTTAGCTTTTCATGATTTTGGCTTATCTTTTTCTGTATTTCATTGTTCCAAAGCAGACACCGTCAGTTTTCCTCACATTGAACATCTTTGGTAACATCCAAAAGCAACTTGGAGCCAATTCAGAAATTTTGATGAATAAATTATGAGTGAATTGGCAGCTGATTAATAATTGGCAAGCTCCCACAAACAGTAAGTGACGGTGTCAAGATTATCTCTTTTTGATGCTTTGATAGAAACATAACTATCGGCCAGAATACTGAGGTTAACTTTGTAGCTCTCTAATAATGCCAAAGCATATTTTCTCCCATTTTAGAGAAGGGCAGGGTATTAGTTTAATGCCTTTTCTAAAGGATGACACCTTTAAAAAAAAATGCAGTTCCATAAATTCTCTGGAGAGCACATCCTTACTTACTCATGCTATCAATCTCCTTTTTGTATCCTCATGTTCTTTTCTTCCTGGGCATTTTACAAAGCCTAACTACCTTCACCTACCTTATCTGGAACTGGACAACATCCAGCTTAGACTGAAATTTGTTAAATTATATTTGTGCACAGAGAGTGCCAGACAATAAACATCTTCCACAATTGAACCTTTATGCACATTCCTTCATGAATGTAATTATTATTGTCAGAAATTAAATTATCAACATCCTTCAAGGATAGAGAATGTTCATGAAGATGTGGTGAGGGCATCATTGACCAAACATTTACTGGTACCTGTCATTATAAATGCTTTTTCCACAAGAAAAAGCTATTAAAAAGTAAATCAACCTTTATCCCTCAACTCCTTTTCTCTACCTGTACTGTAGATTACTCACAATGTTGCTGTATAGCTCCAGCATTACTCAAGAAACTCCACATTTTCCAGGACAACACAAGCCAGTTGTTGAAAGCCCATCCATCCTCCAGTCCTGATGACATAGTAACTGTTTTCACATCGCATGTGAATGATAACCCTACTTTGTCCCGGTGAAATTCTTGGGAATTCAGGACCTCTTGGTAGTCCAGGGATGCAACTTGTCTATTTCCACTGGTTTAATCGGCACGTTGGCGTCAGCTGATGCCGGGGACATGAGTAGGGGTTGAGTCCATCAGTCTCCGGCGTGATTTTACGTCATTTGACACGCTGATTGTTCCCCTTTTCCACTGGCCCCTTAACCAGTAAATTGGCTGTCAATTCCCGGGACAAGGTTCCAGTGGAAAAAGGGCTATTGTTTTTGCCAATAATATCCACCTTCTAAGGATGTATAATGTAAACCTTGTCACCTTTCAGTATTTCTCGTATTGGCTGTTGGTGTTTTGCAGAATTGGCAGGAGTGGCTTCTGATGACTGTTGATGTCTTGTTGAAATGTGACATTGTTTCCAGGCATTTCCATATCTAAAGTTGTTGAGTTTGTTAGGGTTTGGAAGAACCAAATATTTGCTTTTATTTTGAGATTGAAGTATGAAGGAATCAGTGTGGTAAGTTGTGAATTTTGTATGTGAAACTTGTCTTTGATATTTGTGCCCTGGTGTTGTACAGTATTGTTAAATGTGGATTGAAATCCCTGAGCAGCCATATTGCCCTGTTTGCCTATCACCTTTCTTGGATCATATGCCTATCAATCTTTGCCTGCTTGCACCTGACAAAAATTTGCTTTATGATAAAACTCATTGCATGCTGAGCTTAGTGAAATTGTTTACAGAAAATTATCCTAATAATTCAATTTTAATTGAGGAAAATTGCTTTGTTTTATTTGCATAAACTATGTTGTTTCTGTGCTGTGCCTGAAGAAGTAGGAAATCAGTTAATTCAACTGACAAAAACTATAACTTGTGCTTTTAAAAGTAAATTTCCGGTTGAAAACTTAAACCTTTCCCTAAATGTTTCTGAATGACTCTGCACTCATTGAAAATTCTGAAACGAAGCAGCAAGATTTGATAACAATATTGTAATCAGCATTTTAACAATTCCAATCTGTGCAGAATAGCTGATATTCTGTTGAAAGATGGTCATAAAGTTTGTGCTGGGTAAGTTCTTAAGCTCAGTCATAGTGTTTTGACCAACCAAACATGGAACACCTGGTTTGAAATAGGGTAAAACTCAAAGCAATCCGTTGGGGAAACTGTTGAGATGAAAGATTGGACAGCATCACCACCAACCAAACATGGAACACCTGGTTTGAAATAGGGTAAAACTCAGAGCAATCCATTGGGGAAACTGTTGAGATGAAAGATTGGACAGCATCACCACCAACCAAACATGGAACACCTGGTTTGAAATAGGGTAAAACTCAGAGCAATCCATTGGGGAAACTGTTGAGATGAAAGATTGGACAGCATCACCACCAACCAAACATGGAACACCTGGTTTGAAATAGGGTAAAACTCAGAGCAATCCATTGGGGAAACTGTTGAGATGAAAGATTGGACAGCATCACCACCAACCAAACATGGAACCCCTGGTTTGAAATAGGGTAAAACTCAGAGCAATCCATTGGGGAAACTGTTGAGATGAAAGATTGGACAGCATCACCACCAACCAAACATGGAACACCCTCAGAGCAATCCATTGGGGAAACTGTTGAGATGAAAGATTGGACAGCATCACCACCAACCAAACATGGAACACCTGGTTTGAAATAGGGTAAAACTCAGAGCAATCCATTGCGGAAACTGTTGAGATGAAAGATTGGACAGCATCACCACCAACCAAACATGGAACACCTGGTTTGAAATAGGGTAAAACTCAGAGCAATCCATTGTGGAAACTGTTGAGATGAAAGATTGGACAGCATCACCACCTCTGCCCTCCCACCACCGCTTAGCTGGCAAGTAAGTTGTGATAAGTTGAGGGACTTTCAAAATTCCTCACTGTGGCAGAGTCCTGGCTTCAAACCTGACTGTGTGTTTTCCCTTTGACCTTGTAGTTTACTTCAGGTGTTCTACTTTCTTCCCACATCCCAATACGGGTGGGTTGGTGGATTAATTACCCACTGTAAATTGCATTAGTATGGAGGTGGATGGTAGGATCTGGGAGGAGATGACATAGGGAAAATAAAAAATAGGGCTCAGCTAAAATTAGTGCAAATCTATGGATGGTGGTCCATGTGGAGTTGATGGGCCAAAGGGTTAGATTCTGTGCTCCATCTGTCTGACACTGACTCTACAAATATACACTGGGGCAAGCTTGAAAGCTAATTGAGAACATTGATCTTTAATTTGCAATAATTCAAATAAGATGACATTCAAATTAATTTTAAGTGGAGGAGGTCTATGAGTGCAAGAAACTGAGTTATGCTGAGCTTGCAGCTGATGTGCAGTAACGTGGCTGAAGTAGGTGGCAGAGGATTTGTAGCCACATCGACATCAAGGCTACTCTGGGAGTTGGGAGTGTGAGGAAAGATGCATGACAAGCAGTTAAAGATCTCTCCAGAGTTGCTGAAAAGGCTCTGGATGAGGAGAAAGGATTCCATCTGGGCACCCATGTGAGTGAATGGCATCTAGGGGTGAACCCGGGATGCCAGGATACATTGCTGAACCCTCTGAAGGTGTCTATCAACAAAACACTGAGGAAGGAGGACACCCCCTTAATAACCCAGAAGATGCCATCACTCACTTGGCTACCCCAGAGTCTAGGCAGCAAGTCTCAGGAGTGCAATAGGGGATATTAACATCTAGTCCTACATAACATTTCTGATCAGTATATTAATTACTTCTACATCAATGATGATTGCTATTACCATACATGTCGACGTATAAGTCAGTATTTGAATATTAAAAATGTCACCTCAAAATCGGGGTCATTTTATATGCCAAGTATAAAATCCCAATCTGAACAGCAAAGTCTCAGTACTCCACCACACCATTTATAAAATCTGAACCTTAACAGCAAAGTCTCAGTGCTTCCCAGCGTGGCCCAGTATGACTGCCATCTGCTCTGTACAGGCCTTAAATGGCAATTAAAGGAGCAGATAGTGGTTTATTTTAAAATATGTTAATAAAATTTAAACCTTTATTGGGTAATTTCCTTTGAAAATATTGTGAATGAGTATATTAAATGTGCCTAGTAGCATCACTGTCAGTGGTAAGCGCCAGACTTCGGGTAGTCTTATATGGCGAGTATAGCTCAAAACCTACATTTTAGGTGGAATTTCTTGGGGTCATCTTATACACGAGTCATTTTATACCTGGGATATACTTTAAGTTTGCCCGTAGAAGGAGGTTATTCATCCCATTGAATCAGTGCTGGTTCCTGAGAGTAAACCCATTAGTTTTATTCTCATGCTCCTTATCTCCATGTACCCCTGCTATTTAGTCTTGCTCACATTGGCCCATTAACTTCCCTTTGATTTTTTTTCACATTAATCCACTAAGGGGTAAATTACAATAGTTGATTAACTTACCTCTGTGGGACATGGAATGAAACTGATCTGGTCGAGGAGAGAATAGTCCAGCTGCATAGATACCACCCAAGTTCAGGATTGAACCTGGTTCCTGGAGCCCTGAGGCAGCACCACTAATTGATGTCCCATTCTGGTTGCAAGGCATTCCTCGGGTGTGGAATCAAACCAAGTCTGACACTGAACTACATGGGAGTATAGTACTGGGAAAAGAGGACGAAAGACCAGGTTAGTGACAAGTTGAAGATGAAAGAGAAAAGATAAAGATTTAGGAATGGATTTTCAGAATTTGACAGTTGAATGCATGTATATGATGGGATTTAAATTTAGGGAAGAGCATGAGACCAGAAATAATGGGGATGGAGAGATGGGGAGGAGTGAGCCTCTGGCGGGATTTGAAAGCCAAGGTGAGAGTTTCAAAACTGAGAAATTTATGCAGAGCAGTGATGTGAAGACTTGATATAGGTCAAGACAAGGCCACAAAGGGTTTGATGATTTTGTGCTTTCAGAGAGTAGGTTTTAATGGTCTGTGTTGGAATAGGCAACTACTGAGTTAAGAACAGTAAGGATAATGTTATCACCAGGGGATGAGATGGACAATGTTTTAGAGGGTGATGAGTGAATATGTTTCAATGTGAATCCAAGGGGTGGTAAAGAGACTAGTTTGGTTGTGGTTAGTTTCCATTGGAGTGGAAGGGAGGGAAATATAGTTTATGCTGAGAACTAAACACAGCTAAGAGAGTTTTTGCTCATCTGTTCATGGATCTAAGATAACTAATGTGACACTTTAGAGGCAATGGAGAAGATGAGAACATTGGTGATGAGATGGAACTGGATATGGTCCCAAAATGACCACAGAAAGCCGAGCATTACTTCGCAGTAGATTGCACTTGAAACCATTCATGAAGAGTTGAGCCACAAGCAATGGGTGTCAAGAATGAATAATGCACATATAATTCTGAAAATAATTGTCAGGGTAGTTGTTGAGGAGAGTTGAGATCAGGGGACATCTTCAAGCAAGGACAGCATGATGGCACTGTTTAGGAGTTAATTCGGGAGAATTAATCAGTCCTGAAAGAAGATTTAAGTGAAATACGAAAGTCTGCAGATACTGTGATTGTAGTAAAAACACGGAAATGCTCAAAGAACTCAGCCAGTCTTACAGCATCCATATGAGGTAAAGATGTATGTATTTCTGACATTTCGGGCCTGAGCCCTTCTTCAAGGGCTATTCTAGAATAATAACCTCAGCATTAAATAAATCTACAAAAAAACATATGTCCCCTTAAACCTGCTCTATTATTCATGTAAGTGTTCATCCTTGCCTTCAGCTTCACTTTCCTATTTGATCAGAGATCAGAAATGCATTGATCAATGTGCTGAACCTATTCAGTAATTGATCATCCATAGTTCCTGGAATGGACAGTACTAAAGATAACCTTCTCAGTGTAGAAAATCCTCCTTGCATTGGAGATATATGGTTGACTTCATAATCATTATTTATGGACTCATCAGCTACTGAAAACTGTCTCGCACCTTCAGCTCCTCCCTTCAGCCTTGTAGTCCCTCTCAAAAGCTTGCATATTTCAATCATTTGATCTTCATAATCCAATCCAATCCAAGTGAGAACAAGCTGGCCCTCTTAATCAAGAAATCACTCTTTCAAATCCTTACAAATGTTGCCTTCCTTTGGCTCAAGACTGAGTGTACATCTAGATCACTTGGGAAAGTGGATGAAGGAGTGGCGAATGGAACTGACAAATGTGAGGTGCTGCTCTTTGACAAGTCAGGGTAAGACCTACAAGGTGAATGGTAGGGCCTTGGAAACTGTTATAGATCAAGGAGACCAAGGGGTACAGGTGCATAGTTCCCTGGAGGTGGCAACTCCAGTTGAAGGCATTTGGCAGGAATACCCTCATTATGCAAGAATGTTTAATTACTGTATAGATTCAGCTATACAAGGTGTTAATGAGGCCACAGTAATGTGTTCAGTTCTGGTGGCCAGCTACAAAGGACATCCATAAATTTGAAGGGGTGCAAAGAAGATTCCTGAGAATGATGCTGGGACTAATGGGTTACAGGGAGAGCTTAGATCAGCTGGGCCTTTGTTCTGTAGATCTTAGGAGGCTAATGTTAAAAAATCATGAGAGGCATGGATAAAGTGAACGGTCAGTCTTTTTTCTGAGTGCAGAAGATTCTAGAACTAGAGAGCATGGATTTATGGTAAGAAGGAAGAGATTTAAGAAGGACCTGAGGAGCAACTTATTCTCTGAAGGAGGTCCATATCTGGAATGAGCTGCCAGAGGAAACTGTAGAAGCAGGTGCAATTTAAAAAAAAAACTTTATTTTTCCATGTTTTCCATAAATTCATGCAGTCTTTAAACATTTCAAATGTATATTAAATATTTACAAACAAAATAGAAAGAAAAAAATCCCCCTTTCTTCCCCTCCCCCCACAAATATAAGAACATAACTTTACACACCGTCAGTGCTCTCTTTTTTTTCGTGGTTCTTTTTCTGGGATATCACATCTTTACATACATTGAAGGGTTAAGTTTACAATTGAACCCCTATATATTCTATATATGATTGTTATATCTGAATATAAGTGTCATATTTATTTTTTAAATTATAAGTAATTTTCTCATGGGTATACAACTACACATCTCCCCGGGCCATCGAGCAATATGTAGGGGAGGGTTGGACTTCCAAGAGATTGCTATACACTACTTGGCCATAGCCAGGGCTACCTTAACAAAACAGATTTGAAATTTAGTCAATTTATTGCTCACATCCATAAAGTTGCCCAAAAGGTACAGCTCTGGGTCGTATGTGAAGGTCACTCCTGTTACTCTTGTTAGTGTTTTAGCAACATCGTGCCACAATGATCTTACCTTCACACTCAACTCTGTAGAATGTGGGAAGGTTCCAATTTTGATGCTGTATATTTCAGATATTTCAAATTTTGATTTATGTAATTTTTGTGGCATAAGATATACCTGATGTAGAAAATTATATTAGACCAGTCCATATCTTTCATTAATCATTGATTTCATACTGTCTAAACACTAATCAGACCAACATTCCTCCAGTATTGTTACACCTAGATCCGATTCCCACCTCTCCCTTGACCTTTGTAGGCCTGGCTTAACATCTTCGCCTTGAGCAGAATAAATCATAGTTATGAATTTTGGGCCATTGTAGGACTCCATCTCTCTCGCAAGAAGGACCTCAACTGAAGAAAGCAGTGGAAAGTTCCATTTGACAGATTATATTTCTGCTTTCGTTGTTCAAAGGACATAAGTACCCCTTCTTCATTGCAATCTTCAATAAATTTAATTCCTTTCTCATGCCAAATGATTAAAATTCTATTGCTCAAGTTCATGGGCAAAAGTTCGTTCTGGCACAATGATGCTTTTGGTGATAGCTCCACTTTTTTTCCAACACTCTCATTACTTTCATGCCAGAATTTAATCATATGTATTAAAATGGGGTTATCTTTTTTATTAATTTGACATTCAATTTATAAATTAAATCCTTTGCTGCACCCTCTCTCATTGTATGTAGTCCTATTTGGATCCTTGAGGGAGAGTTCTCTTTAAAAAAGGATAAAGGCAACCTCGCCTGGGATGCTAAATAATATTTTTAAAAATCCAGTATCTTTGTCTTCCCAACTTATATTCCCACGTCAATTTCTCTATGACAATCCTAGATATTTTATTATTCCAAACAAATTGTCTTGTATGACCGTTAAGTATCTTAAAGAACTTTCCAAAGAAATCAGTAATGATTGAAAGAGGTATTACAATCTCGACATCAGTTTCACTTTCACACAATTAACCCTTTCAATTAAGGTTTTTCCATCTTTGTAAATCCTCCTTTATCTTTCCAAGCAATGGGAGATAGTTAAGTTTGTACAGATTTTGTTAATTATTATCCACCATTATTCCTAAATATTTAGTTCCATCCATTTTCCACTTAAACTGGCTTCCTTTTTGATATCTTTCATAATCAAAATTTGTTAATGGCATAATTTCACTTTTTTCAAATTTATTTTGTAACCTGAGACTTTCCCATATTTTTTCAGTGTGTTATATAGTTTGGCCAAAGACTTCGCTGGGTCTGATAAATATAGCAGCACAGCACCTGCAGATAAATTGATTTTTTGCTCTTCCTGGCCAACTCTGAATCCCTTTATATCCAGATCACTCTTTATAATTTTTGTTTATGGTTCAATCGCCAAAACAAAGAGGCCTGGAGACAGCCTTGTCTGCTGGATCTACTCAAAGAAAATATCGAAGACATTTGGCCATTGGTTATAATTTTGGCTTGTGGTTTATGGTAAAAAATTTTTATCCAATCAATAAATGGTTGGCCTATTCCAAATTTTTCTAGTACTTTGAATAAGAATGGCCACTCTAGTCGATCAAATGCCTTTTCTGCATCTAACAATACAATTATACTTGGATTTTCTTTAGACTTTGCCAAATGAATTATATTAAATAGTCTGCTCAAATTATCTGCAGATTCTTTTTTTTAAACAAAGCCGGTCTGAATTTATCAGTTTATGTAGATATTCCCTTAGTCTATTGGCTAATGCTTTTGCCAAAATTTTGTAAACTGCATTTAACAAAGAGATAGGTCTGTAGAAAGATAGTTTTAGAGTGTCTCTGTTTTATTTTGGTAGTACCATAGTAATAGTTGTTGAGAAGGATTCCAGAAGAGTCTTAGTTTCAACTCCCCAGTCCAATACCTCCATAATGAGAGGCATCAAAAGATCTTTAAATTGTCTATAAAACTTGGGTGGGAAATCATCTCCTGGTGACTTATTTGCCTGTAGTGTATTCAAGGCTTTTTCAATCTCTTCTCTAGTGAAGGGAGCATCTAATTCCATTTGATTTCTACCTTACAATTTTGGCAGTTCAATCATTGAGAGAAATTCATCTATATCAGAAGAACTCCCTATCTATCCCCCTGTCAAACAAAGCTGATTCATACAGCTTTGTTTGAAAGTATCATCGATTTCCTTCTCATTATATGTTAATTTGTCACGCTCCGTTTTTTATTGCATTTATCATCCTTGATCTCCCTGTCATTAATTGCCATGACAAAACTTTATGTGCTCTATCTCCCAATTCATAGCACTTCTGTTTTGACTTTAAGATAGTTTTTCTATTCTATATATTTGTAAAGTATTTTATTTACTCAATATATTTTTTCTTTCAAACCCTTTTTCTGGAATTCTTTTTCCAATTCGGTTATTTCTTTCTTCAGGTGATTACACCCCTTTTTGTATATGAAATTATCTGTTCCCTCATAAGCTTTTAGTGTATCCCATATTTGGAATCTATCATTAGTAGAGGGTCGATTTGTTTTGCCAAACAATTCTGTTTGTTCCATCTCAACAGCATAGGATGTTAGATGCAGAAAAGACATTTGATCGACTAGAGTGGCCATTCTTATTCAAAGTACTTGAAAAATTTGGAAAAGGCCAACCATTTATTGATTGGATAAAAATTTTTTACCATAAACCACAAGCCAAAATTATAACCAATGGCCATCTGTATACATTTTCTTGCTTCTTGGGCATCATTATCGTTGAAGTTAGAGACACGTGGTCAGAAAGTAATCTGGCTGGATATTTTGTTTCAGCCACTTTGTTTTTCAATTGTTCAGACATTAAAAACAAATTTATTCTTGAGTTGTGAACCTTTGAGTAAAATGAATAATCTCTCATTGTGGGCTGAGTTCGTCTCCATACATCTACAGGTTTAAATACATCTACAGGTTTAAATCTTTCATAAAAGATAGAGTGACTTCGCAGCTTTTGCCTTTGTCACTATCCTTGCTAATTTATCAAGGATGGGATCCAAGCAAAAATTAAAATCTCCTATAATCAGTACATCTATCCTCTACTGTTTTTAAAAAAATATATTTTTGAGTTAAACATAACTATCCATATACAAAATATTAAAAATCTAGACAAAATAATAACATGTATAACATAAAATTAAGTAACGTATGCCGTATTTTAAATTCCATCCCTTAATATTAATTGTGATTATCTGTTAACTAATAATACATATAAATCAATTAATTACTATGACAACAAATCATTACAATATATTTTAATAAGATCTAAAAAAGGAACATTATGCAAGATAATTAATTAAACCAAAAAATCCACTTATGAAAAAGAAAAACCTAAAAGTAAAACTAATCTACCCCACCCACTAATCAAGGTTGCAAAAAAAAACAAAAATGGATCAAGTCATGATCCCTAGAAGACAGACAAAACAAATCCTCTAAAGCTGGCAATTATGATAATATTCAATAATAGGGCCCCATACCTTGTCAAACTGAAACCTTTTATCTTTAATACTATACCTAATTTTCTCTAAGGTTAAATATCGTGAAGCCGCTGTGTCTAAACTTAAATTATCCCGTTTTTATGCAGATGTTAATCCATTTTGTGAAAAGTGTAAAATCTTTGAAGCCTCACTGATTCATGTTTTGGGAATGTCCTAAATTACGAAGTTATTGGCAGAATACTTTTAATTTTTTGTCAATGATTTTTAAGGTTAAATTAGATGCTTGCCCTTTAACTGCACTGTTTGGTTTTTCACGTGAACCAGATAAATTTTTTATTGGCATTTTCCCTAAACTTCAGCGCCATTTTGAAAAAATTATCCCTTTCCGATGCCATTAACCCCCTTAAATTGGAGTATCGACCCTGCTATCTTTTGATAAATATTTACTTTCTGTTGAGTTCTCCGTGTACATTTCAATATTACTTTAAGTAACTGATAAAAGATAATTCAAAAATATAACTCTCATTTTACTTTTATCCAATTTTTAACATTTACAGGTCTCTATCTTTTTTTTCCACAGGATCATTCCCCTCAGTCCCTTCTCTCAGCCTGACAATTCGGACATTATTTCTTCTGCTGATGTTTTCCATGTAGTCGATTTTGTCCAGCAGCAGTTGTTTATCCGATTTCCACTTCTTTGTATTTTCCTCCAGAATTTTTAACTGTTCTTGAGTCATTATCAGGTCGTTTTCAACCTGGCCCACCCGAAAAGTCAGATCTTCAATCACTGCCGCCATCACTGTTATTTTCTTGCAATTTCTCTTAATACATTTTCCACCTTGGAGAATCATTCAATCAGAACCTCCATAGTTCTATCATTTTTGAATATCCTGTGTTGATCCCCCACCTCCTTAGGTTTGTCTTGACATCGTGGCTGCATCTTCTTCACCACTCCCTTGTGGACTTTCTCTTGACTATTTCGGCAACTTTTGAGCTTCTTCAGTTTTATTTTTTTGGGTCTTGTTCTTCTTACCCATCAATCTTTTGTTTTCAGTACGTAAAACTTTTGATTTGATGACTTTAAATTGGTTTTTTAATCAATCTTCACGGAAAGCTCCTCCAACCAACATCTGTCTAAGTCCTTTGCATGGCCATGCCCCCCGAAGCAGGTGCAATTTTGGCAATCAAAATATAGTTTGGACAGATTTATGGTATGGAAGAGCTTTGAAGGATATGGACCAAATTGCAGGTAAATGGGACTAGCCTAGAATGCCAACTTAGGCAGCATGGGTGAGTTGGGGTGAAGGGCTTGTTCTGTGCGGTATGACTCAAAAAACAAAGTGCTGGAATGACTCAGTAGATCAGTCAGCTCCTGTGGGGTGACAAATAGAATCAACCTTCCAACTTGATAATCTATCATCAGAACTTCCTTGACCCCAATTGATTTGTGCCGCTGATGTAGAGCCTCCCATGTGCCAAAGGTGTTTGTTAGTAAGTTAATTGCTGTTGGAGAAGGTGGGTGGCATGAGAATTGGGAGGAGTTAGAACCATAGAACATTACAGGACAGAAACAAGCCCTTCAATTCATCTAATCCATGATGAACTATTTATTATGCCTAATCCAATCCATGTAATTCACTTAGATGTCAAAATTAAACCTGCATCCATCACCCTTGCTGGCAGCTCATTCCATACACTCACTACACTCTGAGTGATGAAGTTCCCCTTTAAACGTGTAACCTTTCACACTTAACCCATGTCCTTGAGTTCTTGTCTCATCTAACCTCAATGGAAATAGCCTGCACACATTTGCCCTATCTATACCCCTCATGATATTGTATACCTCTATCAAATCTCCCCTCAAGGGAAGAATAAAATGGGACTAATATTTTTTTTTTCTTTGGCTTGGCTTCGCGGACGAAGATTTATGGAGGGGGTAAAAGTCCACGTCAGCTGCAGGCTCGTTTGTGGCTGACAAGTCCGATGCGAGACAGGCAGACACGGTTGCAGCGGCTGCAGGGGAAAATTTGTTGGTTGGGGTTGGGTGTTGGGTTTTTCCTCCTTTGCCTTTTGTCAGTGAGGTGGGCTCTGTGGTCTTCTTCAAAGGAGGTTGCTGCCCGCCAAACTGTGAGGCGCCAAGATGCACGGTTTTAGGCGATATCAGCCCACTGGCGATGGTCAATGTGGCAGGCACCAAGAGATTTCTTTAGGTAGTCCTTGTACCTTTTCTTTGGTGCACCTCTGTCACGGTGGCCAGTGGAGAGCTCGCCATATAACACGATCTTGGGAAGGCGATGGTCCTCCATTCTGGAGACGTGACCCACCCAGCGCAGCTGGATCTTCAGCAGCGTGGACTCGATGCTGTCGACCTCTGCCATCTCGAGTACTTCGATGTTAGGGATGAAAGCGCTCCAATGGATGTTGAGGATGAAGCGGAGACAACGCTGGTGGAAGCGTTCTAGGAGCCGTAGGTGATGCCGGTAGAGGACCCATGATTCGGAGCCGAACAGGAGTGTGGGTATGACAACGGCTCTGTATACGCTTATCTTTGTGAGGTTTTTCAGTTGGTTGTTTTTCCAGACTCTTTTGTGTAGTCTTCCAAAGGTGCTATTTGCCTTGGTGAGTCTGTTGTCTATCTCATTGTCGATCCTTGCATCTGATGAAATGGTGCAGCCGAGATAGGTAAACTGGTTGACCGTTTTGAGTTTCGTGTGCCCGATGGAGATGTGGGGGGGCTGGTAGTCATGGTGGGGAGCTGGCTGATGGAGGACCTCAGTTTTCTTCAGGCTGACTTCCAGGCCAAACACTTTGGCAGTTTCCGTAAAGCAGGACGTCAAGCGCTGAAGAGCTGGCTCAGAATGGGCAACTAAAGCGGCATCGTCTGCAAAGAGTAGTTCACGGACAAGTTTCTCTTGTGTCTTGGTGTGAGCTTGCATGCGCCTCAGATTGAAGAGACTGCCATCCGTGCGGTACCGGATGTAAACAGCGTCTTCATTGTTGGGGACTTTCATGGCTTGATTCAGCATCATGCTGAAGAAGATTGAAAAGAGGGTTGGTGCGAGAACACAGCCTTGCTTCACGCCATTGTTTACCCCGGCCTCGGTCGAGTGAGGCAGGCGGAGGCCCCGATCCGGGCAGAGAGTGGGAGGCGGCGACCCCAGTCCAGGCACAGAGAGAGCAGCAGCGGCCCCGGCCCCGGTCCGGGCAAAGGGTAGGCGGCGGCAAAGGGACTAATATAGTGTTGGTGTAAATGGATGCTTGATGGTCAGCATGAACTCAGTGGGTGAAATAGTTTAGTTCCATGTGACCTTTAGCTATGAATGAACTGATTTTGCTGGAGAGTTTTTATTTTGCTACATCATATGCATCTGAGAATGAAGAAATTTTTAAAAAACATTTGCTGCTTTTCAGTGGTCAGCAGCCATGCTCAGGAAAATTTTAATGAAACGTGGTTTCATAGAACAATACAGAAAATATATGACAAACCCAAATCACTGCAGATCATATCATCTCAATTACCCATGCAAGTGCTGATTAATTGTGATGAAGGTTTCTGCTTCTCACTCTTTTATCAGTGGGTTCCAGGCCTTGCCACCCACTGGTTTAACAGACTTTTTACCAACATCCTTCCATCAAATACATTAGTTTTGCACCCCATTTGCTCAGGAAAATAGGTGCTCCCTATTTGTTTTTTTGAGCCTCTCCTAAATTTTGTTTTCTTTCACTTGTCTCCTCTATTACAAAGAAAATACCCTGTCTTATCCCATCTTTCCTCATAGCTAGAATGCTTAATCATGCTCCACTGTAATATGGTGACCGAAGCTCAAATGAGTTCTCAAACTGCTGTGAAATTGGTGCTGTATATTTTTTTTTCTACTTGATCTTTCTACCATATCTACTGCGCCCTTGGTCCTTCATTTGGCTCATCTGTATCTCTCACAGCCCCCACTGTCACCTATTATACGCATCATCAACAAGCTGATTTTACTTTCAAATCATTGATAAAGATGTGGACTGACTACACTCTTAGTCATTAGGATTCCCCTTTACAAACCTGACTGGTTGATTTAACAGACAGGATTCCATTCAATCAACACGAAGTTTGTGGTTGATTTTCTTAGCAACTCTGTCATAGTCAAGTCGTTACGCTGACAGCTCATGTTTCCTTCACACTTCTCCCTTTCATCTTTTGGGGCTATTGTGACCCAAAGGATGCTGTGGAGAAAGACTTTTGACTCCTACTGCAGGAAGGATGTGGAAGCTTTAGGAAGGATGCAGAGGCATTTTTTGATTGGGTTTTTGAGGAGGTGAACAACAGGATGGATAAGGACATGGCAGTAGACTTGCAACACAGGCTTGTATGGGAGGCTAGTGTAGAAGGTCAGATCATATGGGATCCAGGAGGGCAAGCTAGGAATTTGAATGCAAAATTGGTTTAATTAAAGGAGTCCGAGAATGGCAGTGGAGGGTTGTTTTTCAGAGTGGACACTGGTGACCATGGTGTGCCACAGGGATTGGTGATGGGTCCATTCTTGTTTGTCATTGATATAAAGGATGAGAGTGGTGCAGTTTGTAAGTTTGTGGATCCTGGTAAAATTTGTGGTGAACAGTGAAGAAGTTATCAAAGACTTCCACAAGATCTTGATCAACTGGGTAAGTGGGACAAGGATGAGCAGATGGAGTGTAATTCAGATTTTTTAGTAATTCAAACCAAAGCAGGACATACGCAGTAAATGGTAGGGTCCTTGAGAGTGTTGTAGAATAGGAAGACCGAGGGATAAAGGTTCATCATTCCTTAACACAAAAAGGATGGTGAAGAAACTGTTTAGCATGCTTGCCCTTATCAGCCAGGACATTGAATGCAGGAATTGAGATGTTATGTTACAGTTGAGTAGATATTGGTGAAGCTACCTTTAGATTGTAATGTGCCATTCTCATCCTACTGTAGGAAGGGTGTCATTAAACTGGATGAGATGCAAAAACAATTCATAAGGATGTTACCAAGACTGGAGTGGTTGTAAGGAAAGACTGGATAGGCTAGGACTGTATTCTCTGCTTCATAAGAGGCTGAGGAGGCAACTTTCTAGATGTTTAGAAAATAATGAAAAACATAGATGAGGTAGATGGTCACAGTCTGTTTCCCAGGGCAAAGGAATCTAAAAATAGAGGACATAGGGTTAAGGTGAGAGGTTTTGGAGTTGGACTGGTGATCTTGCATAACGTAGAATCTCGGTTTCATTGTAATATATCTCTGCTTTGAAGATGTTTGAAGTTTGCAGCTCCCTATGAAAACTTTCAGGATGCATGTTCTAATTCTTGCCCTCCCTTCCACAGGAAAACCTTTGCAAAGATGTATCAGGCAATCTAACATTTGAAAGAGCAATTTTTTTTTGTTAAATATTACTGTAATCATGGCCCATGGAATATCTCTAGACCAGATTTCTTCACTTCCGCTAAATCACATTTTATATCTTGATCTCTGACGAGCAATCTTTTCTGCTTTTTGTTTAATCAATCTTTGTGAAAAATGAAAGCTTATGTTCATATTCCTAAATACCCAAAGGTTTATATTCCTGATCTTGGAGTTGAAACCATTTACCACACTCCCAAATTCAAATTTATTATCGCGTGTACCAATGTGAGTTGAGATAGTTTATTTGGTAACAGTCCAACTAGATATCCCATACCTTGTACAGCAAGTAAAACACAGTACAGAAGTGCAGAGTTACAGGCAGAGCTTTCTTCTTTCTTTGGCTTGGCTTCGCGGACGAAGATTTATGGAGGGGGTAAAAGTCCACGTCAGCTGCAGGCTCGTTTGTGGCTGACAAGTCCGATGCGGGACAGGCAGACACGGTTGCAGCGGCAGAGCTTAGAACACAGTAAATACCTCTTCAAGAGTGTGTTACCCTAGTTCAGGTTCTCACACTTCCAACTAATCATTTTCAACACAGAGTAGGCAAGTTGTTGGTTTAGAGTTTAGGTAATTGCATACTATATTTTTCACCTGGTATCTGAACTATTTAAGTACTAATATCATTCATTATGGGATCAAGATTAATTGAACTATAGAAATACAATTGGTACAGACTAATTCTTGTGATCGATAAGTATTTTAATGCAGAAGTTTAATATTAGATACTTCCACATTCAGTTTCTGCTTTTAAAAAATATGTCAGTGTACAGTCACTAAAAGTGAGGCATGTTGGTTTAACTTTGAAGTTCTGGGACATGATTGTTAGTGAGGTAACCTATGGAGCCTGTGTAGAATGTATTTTTATTGTTATTTTGTTCCTTTTTAATAAGGAAACTACTTTGAATACTGTAGTTTCCTGCATTTTTATTAGGTTTCATATTTATATCACCTAAATAATAAATTATCACTGAGTTTACTTTGTTTTATTTTGTCCAGTATAGTTGGATTTTTCCACCAACTTGGCCATTGGGTGATTAAGTTGTCATTTCAGATTTCATATTTTGTTTCTATGGGTTCCTCCCAGTGATGACTGATCAAACTAATGCCAGGATCAGAATTTATTGTCATGAATGTGTCACAAAATATGTTGTTTTGCAGCAGTATCACAGGTGCAAATGTTGCTTTCAATTACATTTTGAAAAATAAATAAATTCATGCAAAAGAATAGAAAGTGAGGTAGTGTCTGTGGTTCATTATTCATTCAGAGGGGAAGAAACTGTTTTTGTACTGCTGGGTGTTTGATTTCAGGCTCCTGTACCTCCTTCCCAATGGTAGCAGAGTGACGAGTGCATAACCTGGATGAAGGGAGTCCTTGAGGATAGGGGCTGTTTTCTTAAGACACCAACTCCTGTAAATGTCCTTGATGGAGTGATGATGTAGCCTGATGAGTGGAGTAATTTCAAATTGAACAGTGGGTCCTATTTGAAGAAACAGATTTCCTGGAAGGAAATCAGTTTGTGAAAGTAAAACAAAAGACAGCAAATACTGCAATTCGAAAATAAAACTGAAAATGCTTGAAATACTCAGTAGCTCAGGCTGCACATGGTGGAGGAGAAACATGGAGCAAAAACACTGCGTAAGTTTCGGGTTGAACATTCTTTGTCAGAACATAGGAGATTGGTTTCCTCAGCTTCTGAAGGCCTGACCGCAAATGGCTGATTTTGCAAATTCAAAGATCACTTAGGTTGCCAATTCTGTCATCATCTTTGGAATGATCTTTACTGTCCTTATTGTGACCTTGCAATATAAACCCATGTTTGCACCACTCTAGTTGAGGTGGGCCTATTGAGAGAAGATGGAAGTATAATGAATTCTTCACTTGTCTGAGAGATAACAAATCATACAACTTTTCTGAGTGAGGAATGTGGAAAATACTTGATTCGTCTCAAAAATCAGTCTTCTTCAAATCCCAACTCTTTTTGTTGATTCTGTGCTACTTTCCATTACATTGAAGTCTCCATTTTATTGCTCTTCATTGTTTGAATATATCCTCATTTTAGCATTTATCAATCCAAGATTATTTGGATTTATTTTATTTCCATATCTTTTATGATCCTTTGTCTTCACCAAAACACTTTCAGGTTGTTAATGTAACCATTCTAATATTCTTGATGCGTTATTCTTGGTGACAGTTTACCTTTTGATTCTGTACTGTTTTCCTTGAGTAAATGCAATGGCAGACAATTTATTTCTGACAAGGGTGAAATAATACATTTAGGAAGATCAAATGAGGGTAGAATATATACTTTATAAATTATAGTGCCATACGAAAGTGTTAATGAACTGTGAGATCTTGGCATACAAGTCCACAGATCCTTAAAAGTGGCAGGACAGATCAAGACATTAGTGAAGAAGGTAAATGGGATGTTGGATTAAGATGGCAGCAGACCAGTGAGGGGATTCTTCAGCTGAAAGACCATTGCATGCAGTGTGCTGCTGGTGACTCGAGGTGAGGAACCCAAGGAACCTGTGGGCTGCTGGAGACTGCTGTTGGGAGACTCACACTGGCCTGTGGACTGCTGGAGACTGGCTCAGAACTGGCTGAAGGGGTGAGGGGGTGCTGAAGGGCTTCTGACTGTGTCGGAGGTTCTGATCTGGTGCCAATGGTTTGGACTGGACTCTGTGTGGCTGTGAAGGTCGCGGAAGTGTTGGAGGTGAATCTACAGACACGCTGGGGGGACTTTCTTTTGCTTCTCTTTCTTTGACTGTAAGAGGCGCTTAAGGAAATTTCTGCCGATGGTGAATCTGTTTGCCTTACAGCAGGCAAAAACAGTTTCATGTAATAGGACACTTTTATTATAATGACAATAAATTGAATGTTGAATCTTGAATCTTAAGTGCGCGATGTCAGGTGATAACTTTATAAAACATTAGTTAGGCCATACTTTGAGAATTGTGTGTTGTTCTATTCATTGCACCAGAATAAGGATGTGATTATGTTCAAGAGGCTACAGAGGTGATTCACCAGGATGTTGAGCAAATAGTGACAAGTCTGAAGGACTCAGCGGGTCGGGTAGCATCCATGGGGAGATGGCCAATTAATGTTTTAAGAAAAAGGACC
The DNA here is from genome assembly GCF_036971445.1 of Narcine bancroftii. Taxonomy (NCBI): domain Eukaryota; kingdom Metazoa; phylum Chordata; class Chondrichthyes; order Torpediniformes; family Narcinidae; genus Narcine; species Narcine bancroftii. Next base: position 172,664,208 of record NC_091472.1, on the reverse strand, counting down.
CCAACTCAAAACATTGACCTGCTGAGTCCCTGCTTGTTTGTTCAAGATGCTGCTGTTCTTGGGTTTCACCAGAACATTGCCTTGAATGGATTGTTTCTGTTCTTAGTGGCTGAGTAGGCTGTTTTATTAACCCTGGAACAGAGGAGGCTGATGTGCGACCTGATGCATGGTTCAAGGAGGATCGATAGGATTATGATAAAAAATCTTGTTCAAATATTGGGATGTCTAAAACAAGAAGGCATTAATATAAAGTGAGAGGCAGGAGGTTTGTGTGTTGAGCAACATTTTAGAATTCAGAGTCTAGCTCTTGAATTCCAAGCTATGCAAGGCTCTGAGCTAACTGTTTTCTCTTGGTGCTCTGGTTTCCTCCCACATCCTAAAGATTTGTTGGTAGATTAACGCCATTGTAATTGTGGAATCTGGGAGGAACTGATGGGAATACAAAGAGAATAAAATAGGATTAGTGCAACTGGGTGGTTAATAGTCAGCTGAACCAAATGGCCTGATTCTGTGTGTAATGACTGACTATGCACCAGTCAGCTCATGTGGATGCAGGAAAAATAATTGGATTTCTGCTAAAGGAGCGGAAAAATAACACCTAGAGATGAAAGGGTCAATGGTGAATTGTTAACATAGATTACAAGAGTAAAAATCTTGCTTGTCTTACCTTGCAGATTTTTGACAAGTGAACATAGAGTATATTGATAATGTTACGAGCCCAGAGGACTCTAAAACCCAGCAGCAACAGATATTCACCGAGACAAATGGTTGCTTAAACAAAAGTTGCTTTTAATTATCTTTAAACATGAAAACAGTATCAAACTTTAACTTATTACTATTAACTTAACTTAACCTAACTTAACCCCCTTCTAATTCTAAGTGCACATGTATGTAATGTGTGTGTAAGTTTAGAAAAGTTCTTTAATTCACAGTCCAATCTCACTTCTCAGTCCACTAAGTTCACTGATTATAGACAGTTCTTAAATTGTGCACAGAATTTAACATTTATGAATTTCACCTGGCTTTGGTGCTTGAAAGGTAAATAGTTACCGCTCAGGTAGGTTCTTGTCAGTTTTCAGAGAGAAATTTGTTGTTCCTGGACACAAACTGATCTCTTTTAAACAGCCACTTCAGTGACTTGCTGAAGAAACTTGCCACCTCAGGGTTTTCCAGATGATAACCTCTTTCTTTTAGGTCACCACAGAGTTCCGTTTTGTTTCTCTTTTTTCGAGTGAAGAATTAGGCAGCCAGTCAATAATACCAGTGTTAAAATTTTTACTGACATCTACTGGCTAGCCAGTAGTGATCGTAACCATTGAGGTACCTGTATACTCTAAATAAGGCTGCCAGATTTTTAGAAAGGTGTTATATCCTTTCCTGAGATTGTGTGTGACCTTTTCAATTGGGATGCAGCTATTTATCTTTGAAGTCCACCTATCCATGAGTAAATAGTAGTCAGACTTCCATGTTCCTGGCCACTCTTAAGGCAATTTCTGTGAATTTAATTTGAGAATTTATTCATGATCTCCCAACCGTGGTAAAGTTCCCCAGAAGACAAAGCTCTGGGTTTACTGGGAAGGTGACTCTGTGATCTTGGTTTTTGGTGTCATGGAGGTCATACCAGAAGGGCGTCACCTTCATTCAATTCCAGGTAGAATTTAAAAAGGAACCGACCTCTACACCACACCAAAAACACATCTCTGATAATTCAGGTTTATATTGGTGTAATTTTTGTGCAGTGAGAAAATATAATGGACCAATCTATACCCAGCATTGATAGCAGCCATCAAACTTCCCTGACGTCAATTTGACCAGAGTTGTTCATCAATTGTTGTGTCTAGGTTTGACTCCCATCTCACCTTAGATTTATGCAAACCTGGTTTTGGGCACTCACTCATCCAATAAAAAGTACATTCTAGAAATAAACTTAAATGCATTTCCTTCATGGAATTGTTTCTCCTTTTCAGTGAGTCCCGGTAAACAATACATTCTTCAATCCACAAAACACCATCCAGCCAAATCCCTCTGACCTTCTCATTGGCTCTCTGCCACACGGGTGGTTTTGGCACTCTCAATCTTTTCCTGCGTCCGAGATCATATAATGTACGCGGCTTTCTGATCTGACCCGCTCATGCGTGCTGCTACTCACGTGCGTCACCCAGATATGTCATCAGTGGTGACCTGTGCTGCTCCCGACACAGGTAAGTATGCGACCTTGACAGCCCCTCCCAAACCACTCTCAGCTTCTGAGCTATGTGAGAATATGACTGATTCAATCTGTCCTGCTCTGTAACAGTCTGGAGGGCTGACAGTTTGGCCTGACCTTGTATGATACTGCAAGACAGGTGGTGAATGCCCTGAATGGTAGGGGTGCAAATGTTCCTTTGACATTGGCACTGATGCAGAATATGGACCATCGATATACACTGGTTTCAATTTTCAATGGAGACCGTGTCAGCTTGCCCATTTCTGTGAAGCACAAGGTCTTTGGGTGGCACTGTAAGAGTTCAAAAGGAGTGTCGTAAATGGGCTGAAGTGGTCTGTGAACAGCGTCATGTCAAAGGAACACTTGCATACAGCATTATAAGTCATCCAGCACATATACTGCATGTGCTGCATGCTGTGTAGGTGTGCTTTCCTGAAGATGGATAATAGAGTGCTGTCTCTGGACCCGGATTCACAAACTCGCCAGGCAGAGTCAGCATGGTGTCATATACTACTTCTTCTGCTAAACATCAGCACCTTGGATTGGGCGTCAGCCACGGCATTTTCCTTCCCTCGGATGTGCTGCATTTCTGAAAAAATTCAAAGATGAAGTCCAAGTGCTGAATTTCTCTTGAGTCGTAGAGATGCGTGCTTGTGCACTCAGCGCATAAGAGGCTGGTGGTCTGTATAAATGGTAAAAGGGCGACCTTCCAACATAAAATGGAAATGTTTCACTGCAAGATGAATGACTAAGAGTTCAGTTCTCAACTGAACATGCTATATTTCAGTGAGCTGGTGACAGCTTGGCTGAAAAGAATGACAGAGGTTCCAACTTCCCACCAACTCTTTGTTCTAACACCACTCTGTGTCAGAGTCGGAGGCATTCATAGTAATAGAGAGCTAGGCATCGGGATTTTGGTGTACAAGTATTGTGCCATTCGCAAGTGCAGTCTTCACATAGTTGAAAGCACGAATGGCATCGTCACCTAAACTCGAAGGCATTTCAGAAATGGACTTGTCGGATCCATTAAGTTGTTTGATAAGAAGTAAGAGAGACACGACAGCATTTGGCAGGAAACCGCGGTAAATTAATCATTCCTTGCATAGCTTGGAATTCAAGAGCTAGACTGTGAATTCTAAAATGTAGCTCAACACACAAACCTCCTGTCTGTCACTTTATATTAATGCCTTCTTGTTTTAGACATCCCGATATTTGAACAGGATTTTTTATTATAATCCTATCGATCCTCCTTGAACCATGCATCAGGTCGCACATCAGACTCCTCTGTTCCAGGGTTAATAAAACAGCCTACTTAGCCACTAAGAACAGAAACAATCCATTCAAGGCAATATTCTGGTGAAACCCAAGAACAGCAGCATCTTAAACAAACAAGCAGTGTCTCCAGGAGACCTTGCCTTGTGGATACAGAATTGGCTTACCCAGAGAAGTTAGGGTGGTTGTAGATGGTTTGTGTTCTGCATGGAGGTTGGTGATCTGCAGGAATCTGTTCTGAGACCCTCTCACTTCGTGACTTTTATATATGACCTGGATGAGGAAGTGGAAGGTGAGTTAGTAAGTTTGTAATATGAAGGTTGGTAGTATTGTCGCTAGTCTGGAGGATTGCTAGAGATGACAGTAGGACATTGTAAGGATGCAGACCATGGAAAACTGGTGATTGAAATTTAACCCAGAAAAGTATGAAGAGGTTCATTTTGGTAGGTAAAATTTGAAGGCAGTATATAGTTAATGGGAGGGCTCTGATCAGTGTGCATGTCCATAGGACACTCAAATCTGCTGCTGCAGAGTTTGATAGTGTTGTTAAGAAGGCATATTGTGTGTTGGCTTTCATTAACTGTGGGATTAAGTTCAAGACGGTCCTATAGCCTTATCCCTTAACTCTGTCCTGACTCAATGCCTCAGACTGCTGTTCATTGACTTCAGCTCATCATTTAATACAATAATTCTCCAGAGGCTGGTGGAGAAGCTGTCCTTGTTGAGACTCTCTGTAACTGGATTCAGGGCTTCCTAATGGAAAGACCACCCACAGCCTGTCAAGATCGGTAGCAAAACATTGAGCACTATCACTGAGCACTGGCGCACATCAGGGTTGTGTGCTCAGCCCACTTCTGTTCACACAACTGACCCATGACTGCATTGCCAGATCCAGCTCCAACAGCATCATCAAGTTTGCAGATGACACAACAGTTGTTGGCCTCATCAGCAACAACGAGGAGTTGCACTACAGAGAAGAGGAGGAAACATTTTGTGAAATGGTATGAGAGTAATCAACATAGACAAGACGAAGGAGATGATTGTGGACTTCAGAAGGACCAGGAATGACCACTACACATCAACAACTCTGTATTTGAGGGAGTTCATTTAACTCGTGACCTACTGTGGACACACAACATCTCCTCACTTGTCAGAAAGGTGCACTTCCTGAGAAGATTGAAGCCGGCAAAGCTACTGATCACCATTATCTTAAACTTTTATTGGAGCTCTATTGATAGCGTCCTGGCTGGCTGCATCATAGTATGGTATGGTTGCTACAGAGAAATGGATCGGAGATCAATCCACAGGACCATGAGAGTGGCAGTCCCCCAATCAACATGATCTACCAGAATTGTTGACTGAAGAGGGTGTGCAAAATCATTGAGGATCCATTGCACTCTGCACACAGCATCTTTCAGCTGCTCTCATTGGGAAAGAAATACAGGAATATCAGAGCTGGCATCACCAGGCTGAGGAACAGCTTCTTCCCACAGGCAGTGAGAAGGCTAAACGACCAAAGGAACTGCGTACACTTACCATCTGAGAGTCATGTTCATTAAACAATATCTATTCATTTATTTCTTTATATAAATAAATAGATAGATATCGATGAATACAGCCACTCCCTGATATATGTCTGAGTTCCGCTCTGACTGACTGGTCAGATCTCGAAATGGACGTAGTTGGACATAAGTTAGCATGGCATGTAGTCCCCACACTGATACCACTGCCCCATGCTCTCGTAACAGCCTGCTGTACCGTACTGCACAGCATTCTTTTATCCTGAGAACTGAAAGAACTGCTATGACATACACAATGTTGGGATATTATCTGACATTCATTATCATATGCACGCAGCCATTAAAATCTGGAATATGTCCCCGGTAGATGAACAACCAAGTGTAATTTTTATTTTTACTTATTTTTAAAAAATTTATACAGTACAGTATTTTCGATTGTATGTACAGATGGGCATAAGTTGCACAGGTCGTAAGTAGAGGAGAGGCTGTACTTGTTCTGCATGTGCATTGTTTTTCTGTATGCGTGTTATATGTGGTTGTATGTCTGCATGTTTTGGACTGGAGAATGCTATTTCGTTGGATTGTACTTGTACAATCAAATGACAATAAACTTGATTTGAAGAGCTGTGAGATAATGTTGTAGCCATTAGACCTTAGTTAGACTCTACTTGGAATATTATGTTCAATTCTGGTCACCTCACTACAAGAAAGATGTGGATGCTATGGAGAGGGTGCAGGGGATATTTACAAGGATTCTGTTTGGATTAGAGGATGGGTTGAGTGAACTTGGTCTTTTCTCTTTGGAATGATTGAGGAGGAGGGGTGACCTGGCATAGGTGTATAAGATGATGGCAGGGATTGATCATGTGAACGGCCAGAGACTTTTTTTCCCAAGACTGAAATGGCTAGCACAAGGGTCTATTGTTTCAAGTAGCTGGAGAGTAAGAGGGAAGGGGGATGTAAGAGGTAGGTTTCTCGCACAGTGGTGGATGCATAGAATGCACTGCTGGAAACGGTGGAGTCAGATGCAATAAGATCTTTTAAGAGACTTTTTGATGGGTATATGGACCTGAGAAAATAGAGGGTTATGCAGAAGGGAACTTCTAAGCAGAGTAGGCTATGAGGTCAGCACAGCACTGGCTCTGTAGGGCTCTGTACAGTGCTGTAGATTTCTATGTTCTATATTTTTAAAAAAAGATGAATAATGATAATAACTTGACTTTTCTGACCACCAGGTCCTGTTGCCAGGATGCTGAGGATGAAAAGCATGGCTCTGTGGCTTGGTGAATAGTGTAAAACCTTTTCTTTTGCTGGAACAGGGAAATGTAAACTCAATTTTTGCTTTCACCAAAAAAATCTGGAATATGTCCCCAAAATGACATGGATGTTGGAGATCAGTTGAAACTAGAGACTGAGCAATAGGTTTTAATTTAGTAAGGGTGGTACAGCTTAAAATGCAGACTTCTTTACTGATGTATGGAATTCATTGTAGTATAAGAACATTCAGTCAAGACTTTCTTTAGGGGAAATATGAAAGCTATAATCATAGGGTTATGGGAAATGAGTTGACGAAAGGGTCTGACTGAATTGTTCCAGCTGCAAACAGACTCCAGACAAATGGGCAACTTCCATGTTGTAATTGAATAATAGATTCTATTATTCCAAGTACTACAACCTGTAGGTGAATTACTTTAGAGTGGCATGGTGGTATCGTGGTTAGAACAATGCTATTACAATGCCAACGTCCTGAGAGTGAATCCACTGCTGTTTGTACATTTTCCCATTCCCGTGGGTTTTTCCAGGTGCTTTGGTTTCCACCCATATTCCAAAGATGTATGGGGTTAGCAGGTTAGTTGGGCAGTGCGGATTTGTGGGCTGTAAGGGCCTGTCATCATGCTGTATCATTAAATTAACTTTAAAAAAAATTTGTTTTCTTTTCAGAGAGAAGTCAAGATAGCGTGATTTTGGTACTCTCAGATTCTAGCTCAACACAAGACGTCTTCACAGATGCAGCGAGCTCCCAGGACAGCAGTAAGAAGGTTCACTCTGGTAAAGGTAGTCCGTCATCTTCTTCAACTGTGGAGGCTACTGTATTATCCAGGGAGAGCCATGGAAAACTGGAGGAAGAAGATTTTGGGTTAAGGATATCTTCAGAGGATTGTAGAGGTGGCAGTGCAGAGATTACAGAAGCTATTGATGCTTTGACTTTGAGGCTGGCAGAACGTACAGGTCCCAGGGCACCCATGGAGTCTGCTGTCCCAACCAGGGAGCATTATAGGAAGTTGGAGGAAGAAGATTCTGTGGGACGTGTCTGCTCTGAGCTGTGTAGGGGAAGTAACGTGGAGATCAGTGAAGGCATAGATGCTCTGGCTTTGAGACTGGCAGCACAAGCAGGGGCAAAATTGTATGCTGAGTCACAGTGTCAGATTAGTAGCATTAGCACTGCTAATGTTGCTCCCACCAGGACCACCTCCTCATCTCTCTGTGACTCAAAAAAGAAAACAACAGAGCCATCAGGAGATGTGAAAGACACCTACAGATTGGAGGACCTCCCTCAGAGCCTGTCTGGAGACGAGAGGGAGCAGCGTCGAGTCTTAATCGAGCAATGCATTAGAGCCCTCCATCTGTGTCTCAGTCGATTCCCTCAGCACTATAAGAGTCTCTACAGACTGGCTTATCTGTACATCTATAGCAGAACACACAAGGTAAATGCATATCATTCTTTTGTAAAGTCTTCTTCAGATCTCAGCAATAAATTGCTGTTTGAAAAGCTGAAATTTGTATGAATGAAAAGTTGTGATTGATCGAAGGAATGCTAAAATGGTAAGAAGAACCTATACTGGGGAGGGGTGAGAATTTTCAGCTCTAGAGTTATTACTGACTGATTTGAGGTCCTGCCCAAGAAATTCCATTCTGTGGCAGATTGATTTTTTTTTTGTGTGCTGCTTCATTGAATTTTATCAAAAACCTGATCCCGTTCAGGGAAGTATGCAAGCTTTGGGAAATTCAAGCTGTCTTAGCTGGAGAACACACCCTGCATTATTTAATGGCCTAAGCCTACCTGGGCCACTGTTGGGATAACAGGCAAAGATGATTCCAGCAGTAAAGGATATTTTTCTGGAAAGTAACTTCCTGTTAGAAAGATGCATTGTTCACCCTCTTGAGTTATTGCCATCTCCACTGACATGCTGAGTCTTCATTAATTTCCACTGCGCTTTCAATATCCTTAATGGCTACTCGGATGTTTTTCATTACAACTTATCCTTCATTTTACCTCTGAATAATTACTCAGAAATTCATCCCAAGTCGGAAGTCTAAATCCACTATATCCAGTACTCCAAAATGAGGTCAATGAGACAGTATACAAGGTACTGGGGTGACTGTACCATTTTTAGTGTTACCAATAGGAGTAAACTTTAGGCATTTGTTGACTGGCAGTTTGGACAGTTGTATGTGCCAGAAAATGGGTGCCTTTTCTCTGTCCAATCAATGATGTCATAGATACTGTCATTGACAGGCACAATGCAAAGTAAGCTGGGCTGTGCATGGCCCTGAGCCATGTATGGATCATTCTTAAATAGTGGAAAGTCCAAAAGATGCTGCACAATCTTTCTCACACTGTGATGGGAGGTCTTGTGCATTTCACCGTGTTGAACCCCCACACCTGATTCACCAGCTCCCCCACTGTCTATACCTGTAAGACGTGCCAGCTGTAACTCCTCATAGTCACTGTAATGGTAGAGCTGGTTATCTGTTATGAGGAAATGATGTGACCATTGCTCCCTGCATGCTTTCTACTTGGATGACTATGACTCTCCATGTGTCTGGCAGCATTATTATTGTGGGAATCTGTGAACCAAGGATATTTGTTGGCTCAAGGCAGTCAGTGAGGATTCTCCAGTTGTCATTCAGCACTCTTATCACAGAGTATGTTAATCAGCACTCACATGACTAATGAATGCTCATCTGCCTAGAAATAAATTTTAACTTCACCCTTTTGTTAGCAGACTTGAATCCATGCCGCCTTATAATTGTTTCATGGGAAGTGGAAAATCTTTCACTATGTTTGCTCTAAAAATACTTGCAGAATTTTTTCATACTTCTCAGGATTTAACTAAACCTTTTCTGCATCTTTTGGAAAGGCACTTTTTACACCATCTTCACAGAAATAACTTTTTACAATTACTGTAGTATGATTCCATTCATTTTCCTTGAACTAGGCTTGTTCTGCAATGAGATGTGCAACATGGCAACCATCTTCTTTTAATTCAATATGTTGAACATAATTTCCATGCTGTTATACATGTACCATGGGAGTGAAAATAAAACACAGGATCCCATTGCCTTTTTTTTGGCCTATTCTAACTCTGCTGCACCTTTTAAGGTCCATGAAAAAGCATATTGACTCTCTGATCTTCTGTGTTTTAGAAGTTTATTGTTCAGCCCCTCTTTGCTTTTTTACTTCATTAGATTGCCATTATTGAATTGCAATTAGTTCCACGTTCCCACTGCTGATTTCTTGTAGCTTTCCTTCATGTTTGATATTTGGCAACCTCAGCAGACTTTGTCAATTCTTTTTGTATCTGTGACAATTCAAAAACATTGATTCTCCTTGCTGCTTTCTGTGGCCAGCCATATATTTGTGAGCTAAAGGGCTTGTTTCTAGGTGGTTAAGCTCTTTGATTCCAACTTTAACAGCATCAATAATCTTAATTAGGGCTTGGTGGGGATGATATCTGAACACTTATCACCTTTCTTTGATTTATGCAAAATTGGTTTTGAAAAATTAGATGAATGAAGGAAGTAAAATTAAAAGCAAAAGAAAACTTCAGCTAGTTGAAATCTGAAAGCAATAACACAAGTGTGATGCTCAGAAGATCTGGCAGTATCTGTGGAGGATGCAACAAAGTTAATATTTCTGCTCAATGACATGATTGTCCCAAGCATGGGCAATGTGCAATGTTTCAACGTCATCTGTAGCAACCTTTAGATATATGCTTCAATAACCATCCTTAGCTGAGTGCTGTGTGGCTGGATTGCTGTGTAACTTTGCTGTCTGGAGACCTGAAGTGTAAGAGTCCATATCACCTTTACTTAGTTGCAGTCTACTGGTACCAGGGACTATACACATCAAACAAGAATCTGTGCTTGTCCTCTGTTTGTCATGTATATTCATGATTAGGATGAGAAAGTTGGTGACATAATTGGTGAGTTTACAGATGACACCAAAATTAGTGATATAGTGGGCAGTGAAAAAGGTGATCTGAGATTACAACAGGGTCTCAATCAGTGGTTTTCAAACTGTTCCCGTAAACTCACATTCCACCTTATGCAATCCCTATGTCATAAGTGCTCTGTGATTAGTAAGGGATTGCTTAAGATGGGATGTGAGTGGGAAGGGAAGGATGAGAATCCCTGCTCTAGACAATAGACAATAGGAGCTGGAGTAGGCCCTTCGGCCCGTCGAGCCAGCACCGCCATTTTACAGATCATGGCTGATCATTACCATCAGTACCCCTTTCCAGCCTTATCCCCATAACCCTTAACTCCTTTGCCCACTAGAGTCTTATCTAACTCTCTTTTGAACATAATCAGTGAATCTGCCTCTACCACCCTCTGTGGCAGAGCATTCCACAGATTCACACTTCTCTGGGTAAAAAAATGTTTTCTCATCTCCGTCCTAAAGGGCCTACCCTGTATTCTTAAACTATGCCCTCTAGTCCTCGTCTCCCCCATCATTGGGAACAAGTAATCGGACTTCACCCTGTCTATCCCCCTGATAATTTTGTATACCTCAATCATGTCCCCCCTCATCCTTCTAAACTCCATCGGATACAAGTCCAGTTTTTCTAGCCTTTCAGCATATGTCAACCCCGCCATCCCTGGAACTAACCTTGTAAATCTGCGCTGCACACCCTCTATAGCTAGTATGTCCTTCCTCAAAATTGGAGACCAGAACTGGACGCAATACTCCAGGTGGGGTCTCACCAGGGCCCTGTACAACTGCAGAAGGGCGTCTCTGTTCCTATACTCCAATCCCCTCTTTATGAAAGCCAACATGCTATTAGCCTTCTTCACAGCTTTCTGAACCTGCATGCTAGTCTTCAGTGACTGGTGAACAAGTACTCCCAGATCTATTTGCTCCTCCCCACTCCCTAGCTTGTCTCCATTTAAATAATACTCAGCTTTCCCATTATTGCCCCCAAAATGACCTAATTATTACTGAAATATTTTGCTTGAGCAAAATTGTCATTAGCCCATTTCCTTTGGAGTGATGAAACTGCACATAATGAGTCAATTAGGTATGATTAAAACAGTGGTTTTCAAACTTTTTCTTTCTACTCACATTCTAATTTAGAAATAATCACAGAGCACTTATGGCACAGGGATTGCTTAAAGTAGTATGTGAATTTGGGGGTCAGTTTGAAAACCACTAGTCTAGATCAATGGAAAAAGTGGGCTAAGTGTTGGTAGATGGGGTGTAACTTGGTCTGGGTGGTAACAAAGATTACTGTGTGCTTGGCTTCATTGGACAGAGCAGTGGATATAAAAAGCTGGGAAGTTGTGCAGCTGTATAAAACTTTAGTTGGGACTGTGATGTAATATTTGTAGATATATTTGGGAGATAAATTGATAAAATTAGAGTAGGTTACATACATACACACACTTTAAAACAGATCTTATTTGAAATACTGAAGAATTTATATTCAGTGACCACAGAAACTATGAAGAATGCTATGCGCATTTCACAAGTAGGTGCTAATTGAAATGATGTAATGAAATGAATGGACTGGAGACAGGTCGTCTGTGTTGAACATTTTTACAACAAGAATTCTGACCTTTCTGCAAAGTGCTCACTCAAAGGTCACTCCTGGGTTCTTGTTTACCTAAAAACAACAGATGGGAGCAGAAGACTAAATCCTATTGTTTGCTGGAGAAGGAGGGGGATTTTGGGAAGATAGAGAGAGAGGAGAGAGAGAGAGAGAGAGAGAGAGAGAGAGAGAGATTGAGATTAAACAAAAACTCCAGAGTGGCAGATGGCTGGCTGTGCTATCTGTCTGATGTTCCTCTTGGAATAAGTCGAACAGAAAGGAACTCTGTGATAGCCTGAAATAAAGAGGTTATCACCTGGAGAACCCTGATGGGGCAAGTTTCATCAGCAAGACATTGAGGTGACTAATGGTGGTAACTCAGTTGTAGAAATCCTGGAACAACACATCTCTCTCTGCAAACCTACAAAGAATCTTCCTGAGTGGTAACCATTTACCTTTCGAGCACCAAAGCCTGGTGAACTTTATACGTGTTAAATTCTGTGGACAGTATAAGAATTGCCTGCAGCAAGAGAACTTGGAAGAATGAGCAGTGAGATTGAACTGTGAACCAAAGAACTTTTCTTAAATTTACACACATATTACATACATGTGCGCTTAGAATTGGAAGGGGGTTAAGTTGGGTTAGGTAAGTTAATAGAGATAAGTTTAAGTTTGATTCTTTATTCATGGTTAAAAATAATTAAAACAACGTTTGTTTAAGTAACTACTTGTCTTGGTGAATGTCTATTAATGCTGGATTTTGGGGTCCTTTGGGCTTGTAACAAGGCACACTTGGAAGTATTGTGTACAGTTCTGGTTGCTGCATGACAGGAAGGATATGGGGGATTTGGAGAGTGGCATAAGAAGGTAATGGGTAGATGGAATGAGCTGCCAGAGGAGAAGGTAGAGGCAGGTTCAATTACATTTAAAAAAAAAAAGTGGCCTGATCCATGAATAGGAGAAGTTTCAAGGGATATGGACCAAATGCAGGCACACAGAACTAGCTCAGGAAGTCCCTTAGTTGGCATGGACAAGTTGGGCCAAAGAGCCTGTTTCTATGCTGTACACCTCTATGAATCTAAGTGCTTCTAATTCAGTGGAGTCAACTATCATGATAAATAAATAGCCTCTTAATCTTTATAAAATGCTCCTAATGCCGTGGTGTGAGAAAATGTTGACAAAATGGTGGTTGTTCTGCTGGTGGTACTTCCAGTGGCTCTGCAATGATGAGAATAAAAGGAACGTAACAAGGGTTAGACTAAGAGGGTCCAACAGATGCACTGATATACATAGATCATTATTCACATGATACCAGTCCATGATATCTTTGCTCCAGCAGGAATTATAGCTGGAGTAACCACTTTGCTCATGGACATCCAATCTTCTACTTAGCTTCTGCTTTTCAAGCCCTTTCAAATTACCCCATCTTGCAAGAGAGAGAAAAGGATGTTTATACCAAAGTCCAATATAATTGCCTGAGTTCATTGTAGTTATTGAGTGTGTGATGTGTGATTAAGCCGAATGGAACCATGAGAAATGGCTAGTGCAGTAATTGAGAAGTTGCTGAGTGAGATTTCTGCTGCTGTGGTCAATGTCTGTCTCGACTGTGACTGTCACTGTCAGTGAGAAGGGCCACAGTATTCATCTTTTCATTTTTAATTTCACTTTTCTTACCTCCAGCCTTTCTTTCTGCTCTGGTAACCCTTTTGACATTTCTGGTGCAGAGCGCATTGTTCTTCTTGACATTATCTACAAAATTACAAAGGTCCACGTCAGTAAAGCAAGGCTGACTCTGCCTCCCTAGAAGACCTCTCTGTGTAGCCATTTGAGTAAGAGAACTACAGAGACTTGAACAGTTGGTGGTTTAGCAGAGGTGTGTCCATTTGGAGCAGGAACACTTATGGCCTTGAATTCATGATTTTTAAAGCACACAGTATTGCAGATCAAATGGCACACAGGTGATTGCAGATGCTGGAATGTGGAGCAACAAGCAGTCTGCTGGGCGAACTCAGCAGGTCGAGCAGCATCAGTGGTGGAAAAAGAATGTTCACTGTTTTGGGTCAGGATTCTTCATCAAGTCTTGATAAAAAGGTTGATTGCAAGTGCTGTATGAACATGGATCATGAATCCTAGTATGCTCAACAAAGTTCCATTGGAATACCCCTTCTCCAGATGTGTTGTTAATTGTGCAATGCTGCTTTTGTGAACCTCTTAGAGGAGGATATATTCCAGGCCTTTCTGTTTACATTGATGGAAGGGAAAAGTGGACATTGTCTGTATGTCAGCGAGACAATCTAATGAGGCCATGTCCAACAATAGGTATCCGTTTGCACAATCCCATTTAGTCTCCCAAATATTTCAACAACTCTCTCTAGATTCTTCCATTGTTACGTACTAGATCAGTAAAGATGGAAATCAGCAAGACAATGGTATCTTCAAAAGAATAATTTTTGTTAAGAAATATTAATAACATAACGCTTCTTATTTAACTCTATCTTAACACCACTATGTGCAAATGTGTGTGTGTGTGTGTGGGGGGGGGGGGGGCTTAATTCAGGCTTAATTCTGAAGAAATGATTTTAAAGTTCAGTCAGCTTTGTTTTGAAACTCAGATTCTTTAAATTGTTGTTCAAAAGCAATTATGGAGTAGTTGTGAGGCATCAGACTTCTCAAAGCTCATGAAATTTTTGTAGAGTAGTTTTCAGAAAATCCTTTCTTCACGCAAATGATTTCCCTCTCTTGCATGGAGGTTTCAGAACGTGTTTTCTTCCAAGATGATTTCACAAACTCCGGTATGAGTCTGACGAAGTAACCATTACAATAGTTATGATTCAGAAACAAGAATGACCTTGCTTTCTTTTGCCCAGAATTGCGTCAGTCTCAAGTGGCTATTTAAAATGCCACCGCAGCACTGCTCTCTCTCTCTCTTGACCAAGAGAAGCAACAAAATAGTCATCCCTTTTGGAGCCACTATCAGTCTGTATTACTCACAGAATGTTACGACATTTCAATTCTGTGCGACTTATAGGATGGTCAAGCACCTTCTTCTTGTTTCAGTGTCTCTGTTTTCAGTAATATCTTCTCTGAAAATGTCTTTAATCATGTGACATTAAGTTATTTCACATCTAAATGCTAAAAGCATATGACTTTATCTCTTCCAAAAATTTTTGAGGCAATGCCTCTGATCTGTCTGCTAACCAGATGCCATCTGAGTCTCCATTCTAACAACATAGATAAGCAAGCAAAGAGCCTTTTGTTTAATTAAATGTCCTTCTTGAGCAACTCATTGCCCTAGAAATTCCAATGAACAAACACTTCTAGTTTTATTGGAGTTGCTTACCAGACTTTGTAACTCTGAGTGTAATTGTGTGTGCCTGTGTGTCCCTGTGTCCAAACCCACAAAATGACTTCATTAAAAAATAATATAGAATTTTACATACCAAAAGATTAATAACACAATTTCATCACACACTCGCCTATACATGAAGTGTTAGTCACAATGCACGATTAACCTATTAACCCCCACGTTGTTGAAATATGGTAGGAAACTAGAGAACCTGAGGGAAACTTCTGGAGACACGGAGAACATGCAAAGTCCTAATACACAGAACCTGGTGTTCTGAGGCAGCATTTCTACTAGCTGTTATACTTGTTGGACAAGTATTATAGGTACAGTTCAATTTTTTAAAAAAAGTGGTAACAGATAATAAAATTCAGCGGTTATTTGTGAACCAAAGCTCCTGGGAATTGTGATAAAATCACACTGAATGTTTTTCTAGATCAATCTTCTTCATTGTTGCAAAAAGTTGATTCTTTGTTTCCTTGGACAGTGAATAATGCTCCTCAACAAAGGTCTAATTAAGTCTGTAGCAATACGACAGCATGATTACTTTACTGGTTAGTGCAGCACTATTACAGCATCAGTGACCCAGATTTGAATCCAGTGCTGTCTATAAGGAGTTTGTATGTTCTCCCTGTGACCTGCATGCATTTTTTTCCGGGTGCCCCGGTTTTTTCCCACCCTTCAAAACCTATAGGATTGCTAGATTAATTGGAAAGATTGGGCACCATGGATTTTATGGACTGGAATGGCCTTTGACCATACTATATTTTTGAAATAAATTCCATTCATTGTTTTTCTGGATGCCTTAAGCACTTGCTTAAAAGTCCTCTACTTTTCAAAAGGCTCATGAAAATTCTAATTGAATAAGGCAGTTTCTCAAGCAGCAAGCAGGGTGAAACAAGAAGTCTGCAAATGCTGTGATTGCAGTAAATACACAAAAAAAGCTCTGCAGGACCTGAATCCTTAGCCAAGGTATGAGCAAAAAGCAGGCAGGTGCCTAAATAAAAAAAAGGGGAAGGAGAGAAGGGGAATGGAGGGGTGGTGTGGTGTGGAGTGCAGGCCAACAGCTAAGATGCCATAGGTGGACATGGATAGGAGGGCAGGAGGAAAAAAAGCTGAGAATTGATATGTGATTTCCGAGCTGGAGGAAAGGAGATGAAAGGATAGGGAGAGAGAGATGGGGTGAGGAGCCAAAAGACAGGAGACATAAGGATAGGGAAAGAGAGACGCAGTCTGGGGGGGGGGGGGGTTGGAAGCTAATGGAGACCAGAGAAGTCAATGTTAATACCATTTAGTTGGAGGGTGGCCAGATGGAATATGAGGTGTTGCTGCTCCACTTTGCGGGTGGTCTCAGTTTGGCAGTGCCTGAAAACATAGACAGACATGTCGAGTACTTTAAAATTGGATACACTGTCCTATAAATGATATCATGGGGAACAGCAAATGATGCCACTGCATATATATTAATGATTCACTTTTCTCTTGGGTACTGTTAATTCATAATTCAGTCTGATGGCTTTCTCTGGTGTTTTGATCACAAGAAAACAGGATTTATTTTCTCACTTTTTCACAGAAGAAAAAAAAAATTTAATCTATATCTGCTTCTCCTGCCAAAGCTCTAATCACTGCTACCATGCAGACAGCAAATATTTTCCCACCTCCACCTTAATTGTGGGAACTATAGCAACTAGATTTTGTTCTGACTGTAATGAAAGCTCGACATGCTTTCCAGCATTTTCAGCATTTGGCTTTAGTGGTTTTATTTGGCTGTCTTCACTTCCTCCCCATGCCTTCATGGGTTAGGGTTAGCGTTAGGGTTCCCTCTCCATTGGTGGTCTTCACAAAGCATCTCAGCCCTCAGTGTCGACTATCCCTTTTCTCTGCAGATGCCGCCTGAACTGCTGTGGTCCACCAGCAGATTGTTTTCTACTTCATTTGTGTCTGACTGGTAAATGAAAGGCCATTCACATGGCAAAGGTGGGATCATCTCTTGGACTTCATTTGTGTTTGACTGGTAAATGAAAGGCCATTCACCTGGCAAAGGTGGGATCATCTCTTGGATGAGTACATGAGTTCCCCATGACTGTACACTTTTGAGATGCCTAGTTTGTTTCATCAGCCAATGAATTTTCATAAACCAGAGATGATCATGCTGGAAACTAATTAATTATTTAAGAATTAAATTTAATGTATGATTAACACTTTCATTACATTTTCAATAGGCATAACCACAGAATAAAATTAAATTGAGATACAGTAAAATCCTTGTTATCTGGAATTCAAGCAACCGACCTCCTCAAAAACCAGCAAAGAAAGTTGTGGAAAATAATGGTGCACCTCACCATCAGTTCTCCATTCACATAGCATGCAGTCTTAAACAACCAGAAAACTCAGTTATTCAGCATCCACCAGTCCCTGTAGGTGCCGGATACCAGGAATTTTACTGTACATCTCAAATCAAATAGGTGTCATTGCATGGAGATAGAATTCAAAATTCAATTATAAAATTCTCTGCAAACCTTGCATTTTTTTGTGCTCTTTTGAAGCTGAATTATAGGCCTAAATAATTTTCAGCTACTGCTACTGAACTTTTGCCCTTATGGTTGGTAGGTGATGGTGGTAAATTTGAATTAGAAAGGAAAATAGCTATTTAATGAGTCCAAAATGCAGATCTGCTTCATTTTTTTAAAATTGTGCTAATCTTCTGAATTTTAGTTTGGCAAGTATGTGATTTTTTTAAAATATGGTGAGGTCACATTAGGTGGGCTGAGAACACCTATTCATAACTTCTAATTTTGTGGTCTTGGCAGCTCTGATGTTGCCCACAGCCTTGGCAGCCCTGAGCCCTTCATCAAGCCCATTCCTAGATGAAGGGCTCAGGCCTGAAACATTGGTTGTATATCTTGTGGATGCTGCTGAGTTCCTTTATGTTTCAACAACCACCACAGATTCTGCAGTAATTCTAGTTTCAACCCTGATATAATGAGTTTCTGCCACTGGTGAAATTGAAGAGCAGATGGATAAGAGATATTGATTTCAACAATATTAGTCAACGAGTAATTATTGTTGATTTAGAGATTAGACTCTGAAAAAGCCTCTGGTAACACGAGTAATAAAATAGGATTCTTGGGCACATAAGTAAAAATTTTCAGAGAATAACAGTTTACACAGTGGTTCTCAACCTTTTTCTTTCCACTCACATACTGCTTTAAGTAATCCCTATGCAGAAGTGCTCTGTGATTAGTAAGGGATTGGTTAAGATGGTCTGTGAGTGGGAAGAGAAGGTTGAGAATCACTGCTCTAGACCCAATTGTTATTGAAATATTTTCCTTGAGAAAAATTGCCATTAGCCCATTTCCTTTGGAGTGTTGAAACTGTGGACATAAGTCAATTAGGTTCGATTAAAACAGTGGTTTTCAAACTTTTTCTTTCCACTCACATAACACCTTCAGCAATCCCTTATCACAGAGCACCTATGGCATAGGGAATACTTAAAGTGGTATGTGAGTGGAATAAAAAGGTTGAGAACCACTGGTTACAGGCTTTTAAAATTGTAACAGGGATTCTACAAGGTACCTTTTTTTTGCTTGATTCTTTTCTGAACCATCAATTTCTAGTTCTATTCCATGATTCCTGAATAAAACGTTAAAACTGTGAATCCCGCACAATAATGAAAGTAAAATGATTCAGTTTTTGTTGATGTGTTCTCATTCTGGATTTCCTCCAGGAATTGTCAGTGTGAAAATAAATGCAGAGAAAAACTGAAGCTATAAATACAAAATGAGAATAGAAATAAAGTAAATAAAAACAGGAAAATTGAAGAAGCCTAAATAATATCAGAAGTATAGAAGCTGTGTAACATCCACTTATTAAATGTGTTTACATGACAAAACCTGCCGTTAGTACTATAGTAACTAGATGAAAGTGATTCTTGGAAATAGCTCGGAGCTAGATCTTTCAAAATGCCAATCAGCTATATTCCTAGTATTTATGAGTCCAGATTTCTTTCACTCCCATTGTCCTTACCGAATTCCTGATCGTGAGCTGTGAGCTTGCCAAACGAATCCAGTACAGCACCTGAATGTTTGCGTGGTAAGTGTTCGGCACTGAAAATGTCAACATAGATTTTTTTCATTGAGGAAATCAGAACCCATTATGAATCTTCAAGTCAAGCAGTCTAAAGGTTAACCCTATCCCAACAATTACTGCAGCTTTTTTATACTTAGTCTTTTAAAATATAAAACGAACAATTTTGCATTCAAACCTTTTTAATTGATGGATTAATCAGTTCAGTTTCACTTTTATAATTTAAGAATTTCTGAATTTTCTTTTGCTAATTTAAAAAAAATCCATTCTGAGTATTTGGTGGAGGTGGGTTTCCACAGTGTTCATGAGCCCACCAGTCCCTCAGACAGTCATTTTTCATGTGTAAGAATGGAAAATGAATTTTAGCTGGCTGGCTTCTTGATCCTGTGAGACTGATCTCAATCCTTTCTTAATGCAGAGATGTGAAGCACTTTTCGACTGGGATTATTGGACAGTGGCCAGAAAATGTACCATGCTGAACATCAGCCCATCAATGGAATCTGCTGAATTGTCGGAGGCAATTTTTTGATTTGCTGTTTCTCTTTGATTTGCTCTGGATTGATCCCAGAATCCCATCTCAGGGGGTCTTCTCCTTTGCTGGGTTCTTGCCAGGTCAGAGGCCTTGCCTTGGCTCCTCTCTCCCATTCTGCTGTTCAGTCTTGAATAACATTAGCGCTGTTTGGATCTTGGGTGGCGAAGCAAGGGTCTGCAGATTTTGCTTGGGCATTAAACTGGATCAGTATGCTGGGATGTGGAAACTTGATCGGCTCTCTCTTGATTAAAAAAAGTCATTAAGTGACAAGCGTGACTATTACAAACACAAAAAGGGATAGGCCAGATTATGTGGTCCAAGTTGTTTCAAATTTATTGATGGATATGATATGCTGAAAGTTGAGTTATAAATGTCCCTGTCCTTGCCGACTTTCTATTTTGCTTGAAATTGGTTAAAGTAAACACCAAGGTTTATAAACCAAATGATCGGGTTCATCTGCCATCATTTCTTATTATCTCAGATCTAAAACTTATTACCTGTTCTTTCTACTTCTAAAAGTTTAGCCAAAATTAACTTGGCCTAGTAAAGTTGTTTGTAATAATAATGATAATGAACACATTCACCAACACCAACATTTTTACTTGCTGCAACTTTGTAAAAAAGCCTGCAATAGAAAGTATTAAATTTAAAAAAAGAGGTAATAAATACAAAAGAGAAATGGATAATAAATATTCACAGTTGTCATAGTACAAATAAAAAGTGACTTACAATAGTGTAGACAGTCCTAGTGGTGTTGGGGTTTATAGCTGGTAGATATGAGATAGAGGAGAAATATGATTTTCTATCCATGGAAATTGCACCCTCCTGCATCTGTCCTTCCTAAAGCATGCATGGTCATCTCACTTTGATCCCTTTGTTCTCCAGCAAGTACAATCTACATGATTCACCAGTTGTAGCTTAAGAGAAGGGCCACATGCTGCATATGATGTGAGGGCACCTTGCGATGAGACCATTCCCTTTCCTTCCTCATTGGGCAAGTGGCTCATATTGACAGCATGGTGGGCAGCAGGAATCTGTGTGAAGTGAACACACAGCCTGCCACTGCCATCTGCTTCAGCAATGTGTAGTTATTTTCTTAGGAAGTCAATGTTTGCTGTGTATGTACAAATTCACATGGCCAAACTAGTGACTAAGAAATTAATAATCCATAAATTATTAAGAAGACACTTTCTCTTGAGGAACTACATATACAGATACTTCCCGACTTATGACCTACTTGTCTTACATCCACCTGCACATAGACCGAATTTTAAAAAAAATGTATAAGAAATGATATAAAATTTACGTGGTTTATGTTGTATTTGACAAACTATAACTGGGATACAGGGCATGTAAGAGCCAAAATATGCATACTTACCTTATTATTTAGCATTCCGGGGTCCATTGGTTGGGCGTGACCATTTTGATTCCTGTGTGCGTGCGTTAGTCTTCGGTTGGTGCATGTGTGGTGAGTTCGTAAGGGCGCAAATTCAATATGGTCAGGATGCTTAACTCTCCCGCATGTGCCAACTGAACTCCAATATTGAACTCACCACACGTGCGCCAACAAAACTCCAATATGCGAACCCACTGCGCCAACTGAAGACTAACACATGCACACAGGAATCAAGATGGCGCCCCCAGCCTATGGACCCCTTGGCTCTCACATACCCTGTATCGCTATTATAGTTTGTCAAATGCAACAAAAATCCATGATGAAAAAAAGATTTGATTAAAAAGTTTGCTTTAAGATGTCGGTACCCCATGTGCAAGGGCAAAATTCCAACATGTCCATGCCAAAATATGACTGACCCTTTAGTCTCAATTACTATAAATCAGGGACTATCTGAAAAATGAAATAACATTGCCCTTGAGAGTAAACATTTTTATTGGGTGTGTGTGTGCATGTGTTTGTTTATGCATATATCTGGCATCCTTATTGTTAGCTCCCAACCATGTTTCTGTAGTGTAACTGTTCTTCTGAGTGCTTTGACCCCTCATGTCTCATAACCTTATTGGAGGGCTGGGTTAACAGATAGCTGGTAGACCATAAATTTTGTGTTCAGTCTGATATCTTGATCTTCCAATGTTCACAGACTGCTGCTGTTATAGATTCAAGATTACTGTCATGTTCAGAAATACAAAAGAATTGTCAATTTTACTTGAGTGCTGCCATTTTGTGCACGGACCTCAGTGAGTTCACCAATGTATTGAAAATAAAGTACACTTGAATAAACTGTTGAAAATGATTGGGCAGTAGGACACCATGGAGGAGCATTGTGTATACTCCCCACCGTGGTGAATTTCATTGTGGAGGTTTGCTTTTATTGAGAAGTGGTTCCTGGGTTACAGGAAATCGGCTACATTTTTCATGTTCTGGTTGTGGAGGGTGGTGCTGTACAAAGGAGACAGGTTGGTAGAAGACTTCAATATTGTGGATATCAAGTGCTGCTTTGTCAGATGCTTCAGTGAATAAGTCAGTGATTTTTCATAATGAGCAAATGCAAGTGCTATCTGTACTTGAAGCTTGATATCTGAAGTTGAGTTGTTCATGGTTCTGAGTGGAGATGATATTGTTTGAACAGTGTACTTCAGCAGAAATCTTGTTGGAATGGGGATTCAGCAGAGTTGTGAGAAAGATTAAGAGAAGTGTTGGACAGTAAAGCAACCTTGCTTGATATTATTTTGTATGAAGATTGGACCCGTTGGATAAGATCATGGCTTACATGCTATCATTAAGTTAGCATGAAATGTAGACAGAATTTTGTAAGGTTGTCACATTTGAGAAGAATGTTCCGCACCTGAAGGAGTTGAGAATGGGAAACAAAAGGCCATGTGTTGTGGTTGATACTTCTCCCTGCATTTTACTTGAAATTACTATCTGATGGAATTCATGCTCTCAATGGCAGCTCTTTAGTCAATGTGCTACTGTGGTACTTGCTGATTGATGAGCTGACCTTGGAAGCTCAGTAAATCTCATGCATCAGGTCCTTTCTCGGCATTGGGGAGGAAACAACGAACAATTCATAGTGAATTGAGGTATTTGGGGATATAACATCAGAAACTCTGGCAAATGTCTACAGATATTTGGTGGAAGTGTGCTGACTGGCTACATTATGGTATGGTATGGTATGGGGGGGTCACCAATACCCCTGAGTGTAAAGCCACCAAAAGGTAGTGGACACAGCCCAGGACAACACAGGCAAACCCTCCCCACTATCAAGAACATCTACAGGGAATGCTGCCGTAAGAGAGCAGCAGCAATCATCAAGGATCCACACCACCCAGCACATGCTCCGTTCTTGCTGCTACCTTCAGGAAAGAGGTAAAGAGCCACAAGACTCAGACCACCAGGTTTAGGAATAGCTTCTACCATCAGACTCCTCAATAATAAACAGAGACTCATTTAAGAACTCTTACTTGTGCACTTTATTGGTTTTCTTTAGTTTTCCCTGTATTGCACAGTCAGTTTGTTTACATTTCTTGGCCTATTTACATGTGTATGTTGTGCACATGTTGTTTGCACTACCAATAAAGTGGTAATTTTTCCTCGCCCACAGAAAAAAGAATCTTAGGGTTTTGTGTGATGTTATATATGTATTCTGACAATAACTCTGAAATCTGAAAATATGTTCATGGTTTCATGTAATTTTGATGCACATTCCTGGTCAGCCACATAGTGTGCTTAGAATTGCTGTAGGTATGGTCAGGGTTTCATAATACTTGCAACATAGAAGAATACCATGTAGCCCATTGACCCAATGCTTGCTCACAAAGAAGTCCTATTCCTTGTCTAATTTTGTTTTCTCCACTGCCCACAAATTCTGCCACTCACCTGAACAACTGTGGGCAGCTTATTAGCCAAGTCTGTAGTGTTTGGGAGGAGACCAGAGAATGTCACATTCATGCAGCACTGGTCAGGATTGAGCTGAGTTGCTGGTGCTGTGAGGCAGTAGTTCTATGTGCTGCACCAATTTTTGGAGCTTTGTTCCCTTTGGGGAAATGCTGGTCATTGGCTTGTTTGGGGGTAATCACCAGTGGAATATTAATGTAATGCTGTATTATTTCTTGCTACTTTTCAGATAGCAGATGAATGCACTTGGTGACTACTTCAAAGGTTAAGAATTTTCTGGAGCAAATTATTACCTCAATGTGTGCAGAGAGTTCATTTGGAATCATAGAACACTACAGCACCGAAATAGTCCCCTTCAACCATTCTAGTCTGTGCCAAACCTTTCCTCCTAGTCCCACTGACCTGTACCCAGTCCATACCTCTCACATCCATCTACCTGTCCAAATTCTTCCTTAATGTTCAAATTGAGCCTGCATTCACCACCTCAGCTGGCAGCTCGTTCCGCGCTCCCACCACTCTCAAGAAGTCCCCCCTCACGTTCCCCCTAAATTTTTCCCTTTTCACTCTTAACCCATGTCCTTTGGTTTGTATCTCATCTACCCTCAGTGGAAAAAGCCTTTCTACATTTACTCTGTCTTTCCCTCTCATAATTTTAAATATCTCTATCAAATCTCCCCACTTCTTCACTCTAGGAAATGAAGTCCTAACCTGTTTAACCATTCCCTGTAACTCAGTTCCTGAAGTCTGGGCAACATTCTAGTAAATCTTCTCTGCACTCTTTCTATCATATTGATATCTTTCCTGAAGTTATCCACCTATGATGCCACTTTCAGGGATTTATGTATGGTATTTCCAGGTCCCTCTGTTCAGCTGCATTCCTCAGTGCCCTACCATTCACTGTGTATGTTCTTTCTTGGTTTTTCTTTCCAAAATGCAACACCTCACACTTGTCTGCATTACATTCGATCTGCCATTTTTCTGCCCATTTTCCCAGCTGGTCCAGATCCCTTTGCAAGCTTTGAAAACCTTCTTTGCCGTCCACAACACCTCCAGTCTTGGTGTCACCTGCAAACTTGCTCATCCAATTTACCACATTATCATGATATAGATGGCAAACAGCAATGGTTCCAGCACCTATCCCTGAGGCACACCGCTAATCAGCCTCTAGACTGAAAAGCAATCATCCACCACAACTCTCTGGCTTCTCCTGTCTAGCCATTGTTGAATCCAGTTCACTACTTCACCATGAATACCTAGTGCCTGAACCTCCCTGACTAACCTCCTTTGCGGGACCTGTTAAAGGCCTTACTAAAAGTCCATCTCTTAGAACACCTTTCAATAATTTATCTATCACTGACATCAGGCTCATTGGCCTGTAATTTCCAGGAATATTTTTGGAGCATTTTTTAAACAATGGAACAATGTGAGATTCCCTCCAATCCTCTGGCACCATGCCTGTAGCTGAGGACATTTTAAATATTTCTGTCTGAGCCCCTGAAATTTCTACACTAGCCTCCCTCAAGGTCCAAGGGAATATCTTGTCAGGCCCTGAGGATTCCCCCCCCCCTTTTCGTTTTAGGACAGCAAGCACCCTCCTCTTTAATCTTTACAAGTTCCGTGACCTCACTGCTTGTTTTCCTTACTTCCCACGACTCTGTGCCCATTTCCTGAGTGAATGTTGATGGGAAAAAAAAACACATTTAAGATCTCCCCCATCTTTTTTGGCTCCATAAAAGGCCAACCACTCTGATCTTTAAGGGGACCAATTTTGTCCCTCAAGATCCTTTTGCTCTTAATATACATGTAGCAACCCTTAGGTCACATTGTCTGCCTTCCTGATTTCTTTCTTGAGATTCTTCTTGCATTTTATTCACCTCAAGTACCTCATTTGCTACATGTTGCCTATATCTGCTACCTATCTCTCTTCTTCTGAACTAGATCCCCAATATCTCTCAAAAACCAAGGTTCCCTATGCCTGATAACCTTGCCTTTAATCCTGACAGGAACATAAAAACTCTGTGTTCTCAAAATTTCGCCTATGAAGGTCTTCCACTTATCTCACACATCCTTGACTGAAAGCAACTCATCCCAATCCACATACGCTCGATCCTTTCTAATTTTCTTAGAATTAGCCTTTCTCCAATTGAGAATCTCAACTCAAACCTATCCTTCTCCATAATTAACTTGAAACTCATGGCATTATGATCACTGGATCCAAAATGTTCCTTTACACATACTTCTGTCACCTGCCTGTCTCATTCCCTAGAAGGAGATCCATTATTGCACTCTCTCTTGTTGGTACCTCTATATATTGATTTAGAAAACTTTCTTGAACACATTTGGCAAACTCAAGCCATCGAGCCCTTTCACAGTATGGGAGTCCCAGTCAATATGTGGAAAATTAAAATCCCCCTACTATCACAAGCTTGCATTTCTTGCAGCTGTCTTCTATCTCGACAGATTTGCTCCTCCAAATCTCAGTGACTATTAGGTGGTTTATAATACAACTCAATGAGTGTGGTCATACCTTTCCCATTCCTCAACTCAGTAGATGTGCCCTCTAGTCTGTCTGCTTGAGCACAGCTGTGATAATTTCCCTGACAAGCAATGCCACTCCTCCCCCTTTCATCTGCCTCTTCCCAGCCGTTCTATCACATCTAAAGCAATGGAAGCCCAGAACATTGAGCTGTCAGTCCTGCTTCTCCTGCAACCAAGTGTCACTAATGGCCATAATATCATAATTCCACTTGCCAATCTACACTCTAAGCTCGCCTGCCTTTCCTTTAATGCTCCTTGCATCGAAATAGATGCACTTTAAAAAAGAATTCCCACCGGATACAGCCTGTTGGCTTCCAACAGTGAATTTTCACATCATCTTTTCCCTCTACTCCTCTATCTACTCTGTCACTCTGGTTCCCATCCCCCTCTCACCTTGTTTAAATTTACCAGAGCACCACTAGCAAACAATTCCACAAGGATATTAGTCCCCCTCCAGTTTACATGCAAACAGTCTCGTCCAAACAGGTCCATTTTCTCTGGAAGAGAGCCCAATGATCCAGAAACCTGAAGCCCTCCCTCCTGCAACATGTCTTTAACTGCTGCATTATCCTCCTATTTCTAACCTCACTAGCGCATGGCATGGGTAGCAATCCTGAGATCACAAACCTGGAGAGCCTGTCCTTCAATCTAGTGCCTAACTCCTTGAACTCTCCTTGCAGGACCTCCTCACCTTTCCTCCCCACATCAGTGGTCCCTATATGGACCACAACATCTCTCTGCTTGCCCTCCCTGCTGAGAATGCCGTGAACTCAATCTGCGATATGTTGGACCCTGGCATCAGAGAGGCAACCTACCATCAGGATACTCAATCTCTTCCTCAGAACCTTTTATCTATCCCTCAAACTATGGAATCTCTTAGGCTTTGATTTGTTTTTCCTCATCTGCAGAATGTTTCCAGCACTTTTAGCTTCGGATTTCCAGCAGCTGGCATTTCTTCGATGATTATTTATGTGGGTTTGAACTAAAATTGTGCGTTTTAGAAATCATTCTGCCACTGTTGCTGAATCCATTATTCTGAAACAAAAGGGAATCCCCGAGCAAATGAGTTCTCTGTTTAAGCATGTTGCAAATGAATTAATTGGAAAGATGTCCTTTAAAAGGTGGAAAAGAACATAATGTGATTACCATGTGATTACTCTTGGTATTTACCATGGGATTTCTTCCACTGCGGTGAAATTTATCTGCTAGTTCAACTCAGGTTTTCACTATTAATGATGTATCAGCTCAGACTGATTTGTAATTTTGAAATGTGACTTAAATTGAAGAAAATTGTATTAATTTAAGATAAAGGATTCCATTTATAGTCATGTATGCAAAAATCTTTCCTTTGTTTGCCCTGCAAAGACAAATAAAGAGTTGGAAAGTAATCTAGCCCCATTATTAAAATAAAATCAGAAGCCAAAGGCAGTCCCTTCAGAGACATTGAGCAGCTATGGATCCCACTGCCTCCACCACCCTAGTAACCACAAGGCCTTATTGTTAGCAATGAAGCTGAACACAGGGTGTCCAGAACTCATCTCTTCGATCCGTGGTTCCCAATTCATGAAGCATTAGGAAGCCATAGGTACGCAAGGGCTTTCAGGAGTTCCTGATCACCATCACATCTATTGGAATCTTGCACCTGATTCATGGTTCACCAGAAGCCTAGTTCCTGTAGTCAGACCTTTGGCTGATGAGGCCTGAGCTAGAGCCTACCATAACTGCCACATTTAGCCATGT
Source organism: Narcine bancroftii (assembly GCF_036971445.1). Classification (NCBI taxonomy): domain Eukaryota; kingdom Metazoa; phylum Chordata; class Chondrichthyes; order Torpediniformes; family Narcinidae; genus Narcine; species Narcine bancroftii. The sequence continues at coordinate 172,636,306 of NC_091472.1, read as the reverse complement.
GCACTCCAGCTGTACTGGCAGAAGCCTTCGTTGACATGTTCCTACAGCCTTGGCTGATCTGCTTCTGTGGCTGGCCATCTCTGTAGGATTCTCTTTCAACCTCTTCCTTCTTGGCTAGGGGTTGTTCTCTCACTCTGGTACTCTGTTCTGATCTGCTGCTTCCTCAGAGCCTGCAACGCTTGAAGTCTGGCTGCCGAGAGTAATCACTGGCATCTTAGCTATGGACCTCAATGGAACAAAACTACCTTTGGCTGCCTTATATAGCCAGTTAAAGTAGCAAAGGGGAATTTTGGTGGACAGACAGGCAGTCGTACACTGCGTAGAAGTGCTAAAAGGCTGTGTCTGTACCCTTTCTGGGTCCACAACATTGGCAGTGATACTACCATTACAGCAACACCACCACCATTCTCCCACACCCTTTTCCTGATTATGGCTGACCAACCCAGGCTTCACTTCTTTGTGCCCATTCCCTGTTGCCCCGAATTCCCAGATCTTTCAAACATTTATACACTTGCTCTTTAAATGACCTGAATGACCAGGCCTCCATAATCCTCTAGAGATTCCCTCAGGATGAAACACCAGTGGGTAAGGTTGACCACACAAATCTGCATGGTGGGCTGGGTTGTTGCAGTGGGCATAATCACTGAATTATATGGAGAGAAAGTGTGGGTTAGTTAGAAGTAGTCCATGTACTTTTACAACCTTGTGCAATCATAGAAAATCTTTGACTGAGAAGAAGGCCATGTGATGTACATGCTGGTCACAAAAGTGCTGCTCAGCCTCATTCCAGCTAGCACCTGGTTCTTCATCTACAGGTCACTGGTGTTCAATCCACATCCAGATGTTGTTCAAACATGCCGACTATTTTGGGCACTAAGTTCCCAAGTTCCCACCCTTGATGTGTTATTTTTCCTACCTCATTGTTCTTCTAATCTTTCAGCTAAATCCTTCAAAATCATGACCCTGGTTCTTGATGCCTTGACCATATAATGTTATGCAAACAAGAGAGACTGCAGGTGCTGTGAAGCTGGAACAACACACAAATTTTTGGGGGAATTTAGCAAGTCAGGCAGCATCCTGATGATAGATGATCGATGTTTTGGGCCAAAATCCTTCATTAGGACTGGTGAGAAAGAGGCCAAAAGCCAGAATAAAAGAGTGGCAGGTGATAGGTGAATACAGGTAAGTTAGGGAAGAAATGGGGGAAACATCTAAGAATCTTAATGTTATCTTAATGTTTACAAAATGTTACATTATTGAGCGGAATGAGGAAAATAACCTAATGTTGTTTTCCTTAATTAAGTTTCTTTTCAGTTTGTTCCAAAGCAAACAACCTCAATATATCTATTTTTCCCCATTCTTTGCACACCTTCATTGGATTCAAAATTTTCCGGAATGCGCTATCAAAAATTGTGCAATTTTCTCGATGGAGCTGATGTTTTCTGCCATAACTCCCCCCCCCCCCCCCGCGCTGTTCTTGTCTGTGCTTTGGCTAATAAAGGGAAACATTCAATTTGCTTTTGTAAACAGACTTCATCTCTCTGATTATATTTGTGGAAATACACTCCATAGTCTTCCATTCATCTCAATGTCTGCTATTTATTGCATATTTCCTTTGGCTTGTTTTACCTCCTTCCGTGCCTTAACACTTTTTTCTATATTTTTGTCCAACTAAATTGAGCATTGATCTGTTCCTGCACTCTAATGTTCCTCACTGTTGTTCACACGGCAAAATTTTTGTGCTAGCTGAATACTCTTTTCTGTGCTTCCCAATATTTCTCCAAATCGTTAACATATTTTACAAAACACAAGGGCTGAGTACTCTGCATTGCGATTGAACTCCTGATATCAGGAATCAGTCACAAAAACATATTGTTCACATGGCCAAATTTTTGTGCTAGCTGAAGACTCTTTTCTGTGCTTCCCAATATTTCTCCAAATCGTTAACATATTTTACAAAACACAAGGGCTGAGTACTCTGCATTGCGATTGAACTCCTGATATCAGGAATCAGTCACAAAAACACCCCTCAACCATAAGGTTTGGCTTTCTGTCACCTAGCCAATTTTAGATCTGATTTGCCACTTGAGTTTGGATCACCTATTCCTTTTCCCTCTCTGTCACTAGACAGCATCCTCAGCAGCTGTGTCATTGCGATGTGGTTAATACACACATGGATTGTCACCTTGTCGTGGTGGAGAAACTTAAGTGGTCCTGAGAGCAATGCCATCTGCAGCTATGCTCCTAGTATGACTACCCATGGAGGTAAGGTCAACGGTGAGGTCCCTGACAAAGAACAATTCAACTGAGACCTCAAGGGTGGTACGGTGGACAAAGTTACCTTGAACTCGATGGCTGTGAAGGTGGACAAAGGCTGCAACAAATCCACCATCTCCAGTAGTCATGGTTTCAATGCTATTGGAATTAGTTGATTGATTTGTGAAGTATTGTGTGCTTCTTGGAGTGCAATATTAAGTACACGTTAAACAAATACACCCACAGGCATCTTCGCTCTGTGGAAAATAGAACAAAGTTCATCATCTTCGACCTTGAGGGATAGCCATGAATGCACACACATCTTTGACCAGCCTGCCTTATGGGTCCTTGTCCAGGCCTTCTGTCTTTTTCCTGTCTGTGTTTGAGGCTTTGAATACCTGTGTCTCCTTGGACTCCAAGCACAAAAGCACAGCACACTTCTTCAGTCACTCTGGTTGTTTGAAGTAAGAAACCTTTGTGGAGTTCAGGAGGACCAGGAATGACCACCCTTCACTATACATCAATAATTTGGTAGTGGAAAGAATAGAGAGCACCAAGTTTGCATCCTATCGTGGACATACAACATCTCCTCACTTGTCAAGACGGTGCATCAGCAAATGCACTTCCTGAGAAGACTGAATTGGACAAGGCTACTGCCCATCATCATGTCAACCTTCTACAGAAGCTCTACTGAGAGCATCCAGGCCTGCTGCATCGCAGTGTGGTTTGGTTGCTGCAGAGAATTGGATCAGAGGTCAATCCACAAGACCAGCAGAGATGATCACTGGGGTCTTCCTCCCCTCTCATCGTCGTGATCTACCGAGATCATTATTTGAAGAGGACGTGCAAAATCATTGAGAACCTCTACCACCTTGCACACAGCATCTTTCAACTACTCCCATCAGGAAAGAGATACAGGAGTATCAGAGCCAGCACCACCAGGCTGAGGAACAGCTTCTTCCCACAGGCAGTGAGAAGGCTCAGTGAACCAAAGGAACTGCTCACACTTGCCATCTGAGACTCTACTATTTACTGAACAATGTTTATTCATTTATTTTTATATATTTGTCCTATATATGTATTGTTTATCTATATGTACGTTATGTCTGATTATGACCCTGCATATTTTGCAAAGATCTGGAGAACCCAGTTTCGTTGGGTTATACTTGGGCAATCGGATGTTAATAAACTTTGAGAAAATTACCGAGAGAATACCTGATCAGGCGTTATCTATGTCAGTGAATTCATTGCTTGCTATTTTGGAAAAGTTGAGCTTAATGTATTATGGAGAATACAGCACATTAGGTCTTGAATATTATTGAGGTTCACCTGGTAATTTGTACAGATTGGAAGAACACCGCCTGGTCTGAGATCACCTCAGTCTGTGAGGTTTTTTTTAATTGAGATTCATTTCTGACCATGTCACCCCAAGTTATTCACCTTGGATTATTGTCAGATTTTTACTCATTCTTGCAAATGTAAAACAGTTTCATTTTAGATGCTCCTGTCAAAGGGCTTATTTACAAATGGTTACAGCTCAGCTCCTTTCTCGCACAGAACCTCACAAGCATTTCTGCTGATGAACAAGAGAGGATGGTGAATGGCTAGGTAATGATATTAATGTTTGGGACAAAGACACTTTTTTTATTTGCTCTTGTGCTCCACATTTTTAAATTTGTAATCAAACAATTCACATATGACTAAAGTGCACATTGCAGATTTTATTCAGGGTTATTTGTATACATTTTGGTTTGACAATGTAGAAATTGCAGCACTTTTTATACCTAGTTCCCACATTTTAGGGCATCATAATGTTTGGGACATTTGCCATTACAAGTGTTTGTGATTACTCAGGTATGTTTATAGAATTTAGATCAGGTGACTGACTTGGTCATTCAAGAATTTTCCCGTCTTTAAGCTTTGAAAAATTCCTTTGTTGCTTCAGCAGTATGTTTGGGATCATTGTCTTGCTGTAGGATGAAGCACCATCCAATGAGTTTGGAAGTATTTGCTCGAACTTGAGCAGAAAATATGTTTCTATTCACTTCAATGGTGCAGGCATCAGAGAGCTCGGCTTGTTTCTAAGCTTTTGCTCACCTTTGGAGTCTGTAGTTGCCATTTTTCAATTTGAGAACTAGATGTGTGTCAAATAAGCTATTATGAGGCTGAAAAATGAGAATAAAACACCAAGAGACACCACCCAAACCTTAGGATTACCAAAATCAACTGTTTGGAAAATAATTAAGAAGAAAGAGTGTACTGGTTAGTTCAGTAAGCGCAAAGGGACTGGTAGCCCAAGGAAGACCTCCACTGCTGATGACCGAAGAATTGTCATCGTAGTGAAGAAAAAAGTCCCCGAAATGCCTATCCGACAGATCAGAAACATTCTTTAAGAGGCAGGTGTGGATGTGTCAATGACTACTGTCCACAGGAGACTTCATGAACAGAAATACAGAGGCTCCACTGCACGATGCAAACCACGAGTTAGCCACAGAAACAGGATGGCCAGATGACAGTTTGCCAAGAACCATTTAAAAGAGCCTGCAGAATTCTGTAAAAATGTCTTGTGGACAGATGAGATCAAGATTAACCTGCATCAGAATGATGGCAAGTGCAAAGTGTAAAGGAACAGCCTAAGATCCAAAGCAGACCACCTTATCTGTAAAACATAGTGATAGGAGTGTTATGGCCTGGGAATGCATGCTGTCACAGGTACTGGCGCATTTATCTTCACTGATGATGTAACTGATGCTGGCAGCAGCAAAATAAATTTTGAGGTGAATACCTCCAAACTTATTGGACGGTGCTTCATCCTACAGCAAGACAATGATCCCAAACATACTGCTAAAGCAACAAAGGAATTTTTCAAAGCTTAAAAATGGGAAAATTCTTGAGTGGCTAAGTAGGTCACCTGATCTAAATTCAATTGAGTATGCCTTCTATATGCTCAAGAGAAAACTTCTGGGGACAAGCCCCCAAAACAAGCAGGAGCTGAAGATGGCTGAAGTAGAGGCCTGGCAGAGCATCATCAGAAAAGATACTCATCACCTTTTAAAATTTAAAAGAGATGGTGTCTGCCATTGTTCTGTTGTGCCAATAACTGAATTGTACATAGTCTTCAATAATTTATCTGTTAAATTCATTTCTTGGGCGTAAAAGTGACTGAAGTATCGCCAGGATTAGGAAATGTTTGGCAAGTAAGTAGTCCAAATGTCATTTTCCATCATTGTTGTCTGTTTAATTATTAAATGCAATTCTGGCACATTTTGTGTTAAATATTTTGTATTTAATATTTTATCACGAAGCCCCTTCAGAATGCTGTCATGGGAGTTGAACCCACAGCCTTCTGAGTTGTGATCAACGTGCATTGGTTCACTGACAACTGATCTTGGATAACAGAATGGTAAAAACTCAGAAATGCTGGAGGAACTCAGCAGGTCTCACAGCGTCCATAGGAGGTAAAGATATACAATGAACGTTTCAGGTCTGAACCCTTCTTCAAGGGAAGAAGGACTTCTTTAAAGTTATGTATAACAAGGTTATATATCTTTACCTCCTATAGATGCTGTGAGACCTGTTGTTCCTCCAGTATTTCTATGTTTTATCCTAGCCAGAGGAAATGGGTTCATGGATCTACCTCTGCCCTGTTAAGGAGTTCAAGCAAGGCTGCTTAATTTCTCCTGCCCTACCTCAGCAATCAGTCTGTCAGCATTTATGCCTGTTGGCCTATAAATAACCATAATCGTGTCTATTTATCGCTTATATATTATTTCTACTTTGTTGTTTGATTGGATTGAATATACTGCTGATGCTTTGGATATTGCTCCTTTTCATTTCTAACAGTAAGATATAAAATTCCCCTTGGATGCAAGCTTATTTTGAAGTTCTGCTCTGCTATTTTTGGGATCTTGGCATCATTGGCAAGACGACTATTTGTTGTACATCCTTAATTTACTGTAATGAAATGTCACAAAATTTGTTGTTGTGCAGCAGCAAATGCAAGTGCAACTATTGGTATGAATTTCATTTTAAAAATAAATTAGTACAAAAGAAAAGAAAGTGAGGTAGTGTCTGTTGTTCATTGCCCATTCAGAAATCTGATGGCAGAGGGGAAGAAGCTGTTTTTGTGCTACTGGGTGTTTGTCTTCAGGCTTCTGTACCTCCTTCCTGATGGTTGCAGATGGCATGGCCTGGGTGGTGAGGATCCTTGAGGATAGAGGGTGCTTTCTAAAGACACCACCTCTTTTGGGTGTTCTGAGAAGGTACAAGTGAGCCTCCACTCAGCAAGAAGAGCTACAGGTCTCCTGGTGTACTCCCATGGTGCTGCTGGTCAGGATAGAGTGCATCTTTGAAGGGAGATGTGGATTGGGGTATTCCTCTGGAAGTCAGGGGTTTTAGAGGAGTGCTCTTGGCTGGTTCATGACATGATGTGGAGTGAATCAATTTGGCTGGAGACGCTTGGCTTCAGTGACACTGGGGATTTTAGGAGGGGGCCCTTAGTAAAGTCCATTCAGGACTTCTGGATCAATGTCTTGTGAATGCTCCAGCCCTTGTTGTTTTGAACAGTGATTGCAGTATGAGATGATGCTTGTTGAGAAAGGGCCCACTGTGCAACCACTAGATTCTTGGTAAGGTGCAGTGAAGCGAAAGTGGCTGATGGTGACAAAGGCCTCAGGCCTGTACCTGGAGAGCTCCAATGAAAAGCTGAGATTTTGCCTTGTGTCAAATTCTCAATTCTTCAACAGCAAACTAGAAAGTAAAAAAGCATTATTTTCAAATGGTTGTTTATATCACGCAAAATAAGAATTTGGACAGATGCAGAGATTTGACGTGGTAAATCTCTGATATTCTACCATCTATTTGTATTGAAATCCCAATTGTTCAGCATTGGGCTCATGAGATGCTGATTTCTGCACTCCCTCCCACACACGGGGGCTCCTGAGTCCCCTCTGCCACCCAGGGGCCACAATTCTCACTCAACTTGAAACTCATTGGGTTCACAGGAAAACTAATCTGTGTATGAATGATGAGTAACATTAAAAAAAAATTGAATGAGAAATTTTTGGGGAATTGATGGTTAGGATATCAGCTGTGTGAAAAAATTTGCTAGACCAGCATCTTCCAAATCCAGGTTTGCTGAATTCATTGAGTTTTGGTCTGATTGAAATATCTGAAATTCTTGAAAACTATTGTAGGAAATTTAAAATCCATTATTTAAAAAATGTGATCTGTGGCAATTTTGGTGACATGTAAAATCTCTTAACTGCAATTTAAATAACTTGAAGTAAAAAGTTATTTAAGTCTTGAACTTAAAAGTTCAATTAAAAACACAATTAAAACTCATAAAATACAGGTGTCACCCATTCTATAATTCAGCCTATTGTGTATTCTTTAAGGTGAAGTTTTTGGGATCATCAATGAAGGCAGAAATTTTGGGACATGTTTTTGATTATTTGGGTATCATGAGTGTTGTAACTTCCATCAATTTTGTCTTCCACAGAATTTGAACTGGGCTCGAGACGTGTTGCTTGGTGTCACTCTTCCATGGCAACAGTTGAGGCATATGCCAGCACAAGGACTCTTTTATGAGAGGAACAAGACAAATTTTTTTAATGTAAGTTGCATGGAGGCCTTTTCTCAAAATAATTTACCCCTGTCTATTTACGACTTGTACTCCATGTTGTGAAAAGTTGCACTTGAAGGTATCACCAAAAGAAATATGTAAACACCGTTATCTCTCCTCGAGTTTAATGCAACTATGATCTTGTTTATTCTTTCTTCCTGTTTCTTTTTTTAAATCTTCTAAAATCTCAGTTGTACTTGCTGAGTTGTCCACATATAAAGGGGATTGAAATTTGCTGTGAATGATGAAGTGATGGAACTTCCAACTGAGTGGATGATAGCTGCCTATTCTCCAAGATATGTACTTCTCTTGATCATGTTGGAGATCATTGGCCAATCAGATTAAGATGATCCCTGACATGCATAAACTGTGACATCAAGTTAGTGATTAAAATGAAGTATTCCCACTTGGAACAAAATCAGAAGCAAAATGTATTAGTTTGAAATTGGCTGTTATAAAAATAATGATTGAAGCACGCACACAGGATTCAGGTAGAATCTGTACCTATCATAACAATCTGTTATGTTTTGAAAACTTATCTAAGGGAATTAGAATCTAAATAAACAGAACACCTCTATGAATAAACTTTAAAATAAATTAAGTACCAAAGAATTTGGATTAACTCTAATTGTGGCCAGGCCCATCATTTAAAAACGTATTCTACTGTATTGCGTTACAGAAATAGTAAGTAAATGTCAGTGTGGTGATTTCTCTGTTAATCTGCAAAGCTTATTGTGAGTGAGCAAGGAATCACAGGTTTTCCACGTTCAGCTACAAATGTGCATCATCTAGAAAAAGCTACAGCATCTGTTTTCACAGTATGATGATGCTGAGTGCTGATGGTTTGGACATGGCAGATAAAATTCTGCTTGCAGCTCTATAAAACCCTAGTTAGGCTACACTTGGAATATTGTGTTCAGTCCTGGTCACCTCATTATAGGAGGGATGAGGAAGCTTTGGAGAGGGTGCAGAGGAAATTTACCATGATGTTGTCTGGATTTGAAAATAAGTCTTGTGAGGCAAGGTTAGCAGAACTAGGACTTTTCTCTTTGGAGCGTAGAAGGATGAGAAGAGACTTAATAGAGGTCTACAAAATTATGAGGGGCATAGATTGGATGGACAGCCAGCATCCTTTACCTGGGCCTGGAATAGCAAATAACAGAGGACATCTGCACAATGGGAGGAAAGTTTAGGGAAATGTCAGGGTAAGTTTTTTTGACTCACAGAATAGTGGGTGCCAGAAATGCATTGCCAGGGGTGGTGGTGAAGGCTTGTACAATCGGGGCATTTAAAAGACTCAACCAGGCACATCAATGTAAGGAAAATGGAGGGTTATGTGTGTGAAATAAGGAAGGTTTAGACTGTTGAGTAGGTTTCTGTAGATCACAAAAGGATTGTGTGCCAAAAGGCCTGTACCGTGCTATATCTATGTAGGTAAATGTTGTGTTTACAATTATATTCATTCAGTGTTTTTATAAAAGATTATTTGGATTGTCCTGCAATGGACAAATGTGCTGGAGAAACTCAGCAGGTCACACAGCATCTGAAGGAGTGAAGGGTAACCAAAGTTTCAGGCCTGGGTCCTTTATCAAGTATATTCTTTACTTACTACGGACGATCAGTTTCTCCAGCATATTTGTGCATTGCACATGACCCCAGCATCTGAAGACTTTGTTTGTTTGTGGTTGGTTTTCCCGATTACAGTTCTAGTTTACTCCTGAGGGAGTGGAGCACTGTTGGAGATGTGATGTTTGAGATGTGACATTGAGCAGCAACCCTGTCTGCTCTCCAATGGTCGTGAAAAAAAAACCCTGTGACTTTATTTACAGGGGGTTCCCTGGCACCCTGACCACCCTGATCATCACCAACAATGAGGAAGCACCGTGGTTATTTATTATGCTACTGTTTGTTGGCTCTCTTACATGCTTGGTTTTCCAATCACAAGACTTAAAATTAAAATTGAAAGTGAAAATTTCAAGGCTGCCTATGCAGGTTTTCACATTTATCTCTCTCTCCCTCTCTCTCCTGTTATTAAAAGTTGGAATCATCACTCAATGTTTAAGCTGAAGTTTGATTCTACATTCAGTAAACTGACGTTACCTATGTTTGATGCCACATGCATCCAGGCCATTATTGCATCTTTAGTTTGTCCCAGGTTGTATCACTACTTTTTTTGAAAATAAATGTTATTCACAATAAGTTTTCAACAAAACAAAACCATTCAAAATATTTTCACACTCTTAGTGTCACATATTTACATTCCCATTACTGTACATTGTTACATTCATCCTCTATTTCTCACCATTGTAACCACCATGGCTTCTTGTAGTTCAGGGGTTTCCCCTCAAATGCGCCAAGCCTCATTGCTTCTCTCAGCATTCCTTCAGCAACATTTCCGTGTGCTGAAAGACCAAGTTTCAGCCAGACCAAAGGGCATCTTTCACCAAGTTGATGGTCTTCTGGCAGCTCTGGATGACTGACTCTGTGTGTCCCCGTGAACAGCCTGAAATCAGAGAATCATTTGTCATGCTGCTGCTGAGGATGATCCATGACAAGGATCTCCACCCACACTGAGCAAATCTGCATTCTGCAAAGAGGTGAGCCACTGTCTCTTCACCACAGTCATCTCAAGGGGGAAAGTGTGTTGTAGGTGATATTGTAAGGATATGACCAGGAGAGCTCCTCTCACCACCATCCAGGCCAAGTCCTGGTGCTTGTTTGTGAGCACTGGTGATGAGGCATTCTGCTAGATGACCTGGACAGTCTGCACAGGGAACTATTCCACAGTATCCATCGAGTCCTTGTCCGTCAGTGACTTGCAGGATGTTCCATACTGACTATTGCCTGATGGTCTTGTGACCAAAAGGTATTTGGCAAAACTTTTCTATCAGGGCAGGTAGTGTGACAGTGCCCAGCTGACAAGGATATTGCACAGCAATGGGACCAGGCCCATCCTTTGCAACACCTGGACAGGTAGAACTTCAGCACATTGTGACACTTGGTGCCCGTGCTCTTTGGTTCCATGCACAGCCTGATACAGCCACATACGAAGGTGCTAAGTTTCTCTTTTTGCCAATGTAAAATGATTAGCTGAGATTAACAGATATGAATAGGCTTGTTTTATTTGGATGGACAGGAGCATTGGCACTTCATGCAGGATGGTTGTGGCTGGTTTCCCTAAGGGTACCTCATATTGACACAAATCTTTGGTATGATCTCTGTTCAGACATTATTCCCGTATATGGCTTTGGAAAAATCCATTGCCTGTTTCAGGTATGCATGAAAGTCATGCTTTGCTTCCAGCCTACCATTTCGGGAACTGAGAAGCTTAAATGAAAGGAGGCATTGTTTCAACTTTTTCATCAATCTCATGAATTGTTTGCAGTTGTGAGTTAAAATTTTAATTAAATAGTGCAATTCTATGTGCTTCCTTTGTAGACTACTTGCACACACTCCATTTCACTGAATTAAAGTTAACAAAGGTACCTGTTTAGTGTCTGAAACCTTGTGACTATTGCCTTAGCTGACTAGAGGTAGGCAAGTGTACTTTGAGGTTAATGACAGATGCTGGAATCTGGAGCAAAAAAAAACTGATTTGCTGGAACAATTCATCTGGCAAGCAGCTGCGGTAGGAGGAGAAGGGCTGAAATTTCGGGTTGAGACCCTTCGTCGAGTCTGACGAAGAGCTGCAATCCGAACTATTAGCCGTATATTTTTTCTCCTTCTGATGCTGAGTTTCTAAGATTTTTTTTGAGCAAGAGTACTTCAATTGTTTCAGCATTCAATGAATCTATTGACTGCTCTTTTGTTAGTTGGGTAACTGACTCCAAGCAAAATCCATCAAAGTCTGTTCCTGTCAAATTTCTGGAAAATCCACAGGACAGAATATTGAGCAGAGTCCCAAGGATACACAAGACTCAAGATGCTGAAATTTGGAGCAAAAATTAAACTGCTGGGAGTACTCAGTGTATCAGGCAGCATCTGTAGAGGCAAAGGGATGGTTGGTGTTTCCAGTCAAGACCCTAGAGTGCCACCTTTTCCTGATGCAGGGTTTAAACCCAAAAGTTCAACCATCCTTTTTCCAGTAATAATGTTGCTCGACTGGCAGTGTGATAGTGATAGAGTATACACAGAGCACTCTTGGAGGGATTTCTCTACCGCAAGGCATCCTGGGAAGTCAGGTCTGCCATCACTTTTTTTCCCACGGTTTTTATAAATTGTCCACTATAGTGCTAGTAACTTTCCTACTATTTAAAAATTGTCTGCTATTGCTATTTATTGCTGTTTATTTTCTCTCTCTCCTGCTGCTGCGACTTTCCCACAGCAAAGTTTGTACCTTTATTTTAATATTTTCTTGCTTCACGTTCCTGCACTCACGCAAAAACTTGGGTAATTTGTATCCCACAATGCAATTGCTCAATCTACACTTGCCTGATTGCAACGCCGGCGTCTGCAGACAACGGGGATTGTTTGAGGGGTTGAGGTAATCTATCCCCACCCCCCTCTGATTCTTTCGCCCCCTCTGATTCTTTCGCCCCCTCTGATTCTTTCGCCCCCTCTGATTTTTTTCGCCCCCTCTGTTTCTTTCGCCCCCTCTGTTTCTTTCCCTAGTTTCTTCCCCTGTTTCTTTCACTCACCACCTTTTCATCCATGTCACTCATTTCCATTTTCCTCTCCTTTTTTCCTCATTACTCCCAGCACTTCATGAGTTTGACCATTTTAGAAATGGATGTGACACTCTGCAGGATATCGGATGTAAAGTAGCCCCCCTGCTAGCTAAAGTCAATTTGGCCATCTCTTTGCAGATATTGTGCAACCATGAGGTGAAATGAAAGTCCTGAAGAGGTAAAGGTGCTGACATGCTTTTTTCACAATGACATGGGTCCAGGAAAGGTCCTCTGAAATGGTGACTCCTAGGAATATAAATTTGCTCACCCTCCCCACCTCTAATTTCCCCAATGATTATACACCTCTGGTTTTCTCTTTCTAAAGTCGACAGTTAGCTCCTTGGTGTTGGTGACATTAGTGAAGAGTTATTGCTGGTACACCATTCAGCCAAGCTGTCAGTCAGCACCTTGACGTCCTCAGGAGTTTACAGAGCTTATTACGACTGGTGTACAAAGCTTTGATTGTGTTGCTTGTGAGATCAAGTTGCTTTTTCTTATGCATGTTGCTTCTGTTTTTTTTAGCACGTGTATAATCTTGTATTAGAATTTCATTAGGTTGGCATCTCATTTCCCCTCCTCTTTGAACAAGAGTAGAGTTACTGCCATATTAAAATAGAAGGGTGAGTAATATGCTGTATCATGTGGTTCTAGGTTGGGGCAGGGGACTTCCATAATATGTCTGGCAGCCCATCTTTGTGCTTCTTGATGTTGGCCAATCCACCACTTGTGCGATAAGCGACACCTGCTATCAGATACCACCTTGTGACCAACGTAAACAGAAATTTCATTTTGCAGGATGTTATTATGGACAAGTTTCCCTCTAATCATTACCATGCCAAAAGAAAAAACTGCCAGGGAAGTGTAAATGTGTTGTGCTCACCCTTCAGCAGAAGATGGAAATATGTCAGATTCTGGAAAAAGGTGAAAGTGCTTATGGAGGCTCATAAATCATCTATGACATTAAGGTCAAGTCTCATAAAATTAAGCAGTTTTAGATGAAGTCCGATACCGATAAAAGTGTTGAGCAATGTCACACTCCTCATACCTTCAAGATGGATTTACTCAACCAGGCTCTTTTTAAATGATTTTGTTTGAAAAAGTAAGAAGGTGGTTGCATATCAGGACCCATGTTGCAAGAAAAAGGACAGGAGTTCCATGAGAAGATAAATATTGAAGCACAGTGTTCATTTTCAAACAGCTTGTATCAGTATATTAGACTTATCTGGCAGCAGAAATCAGCAGATCATGAGGCAGCAGGTAAGTTTTAGGCATTAAGAGTAAGCCTCAAGCAACCAGAAAATACACTTACCCAGCATCCAACAATCCCCACAGATGCTAGATGCCAGTGGTTTTACTGAATTTCATTTGCAACCTCTGCCCATTCTCCTAATCTGTCCATAAGTCCTTTTGCACTCTCTATATTTCCTCCACACAACCTGCTCTTCCTTGATGAAATGTCATATATATATATATATCTTTGCTATATAAAGGACACTATTTGACCTGCTGAGTTTCTCCAGCATTGTGTTTTTACCACCTGCTCCTCCACCTACCTGCATGTCATCTGCAAACTTGGCCAAAAGACATTCATTCATTCTATAAATCAAATCATTAATATGCAACATAAAAAGAAGCAGCCCAATACTGACCCCTGTAGAACACCACTAGTAACTGGCAGCCAACCAGAATATATTCCTGTATTCCAACTCTCTGCTTCCTGCCAATCAGCCAATGCACTACTCATGCTAGTATGTTTCCTGATATACCATGGGCTCTTATCTTGTTAAGTTGCTTAATGTGCGGCACCTTGTCAAAGGCCATCTGAGAATCAAATACACAACATCCATTGCATCTCCTTTATCTCGCCTGCCAGACATTTCTTCAAAGAATTACAATAGGTTTGTCAAGCAAGATTTTCCCTTAAGGAAACCATGCTGGCTTTGGCCTGTCCTGTCATATGCGTCCAAGTACTCCATAACCTCATTCTTTACAATCAACTCCAACATTTTCCCAACCACTGATGTCAGGCTGACTGGTCTATAATTTCCTTTCTGCTGCCTCCCTCCTTGAATAGTAGGGTAACATTTGCAAGTTTCCAGTTCTCTGCGACCATGCCAGAATCTGTTGATTCCTGAAAGATCACGCCAACATCTCCACCATCTCTACTGCAACTTCTTTCAGAACCCAAGGATACAATCCATCTAGTCTGAGATATTTGTCCACCCTGAGACCATTCAGCTTTCTTTTTATTTGAATATTTTATTATTTTTCTCCATATATGTAGTCATCAAATTCGATATATTAATACAAAATATTAAAAGAAAAACATCCTAAAACTACATACACGATGGTATATAATACCCCCCCAAAACCACCCCCCACCCTCAAAATATTTAATATGGAAATAAAATATAGTTATATAAAAGAAAGAAAATAAACTTTCAGGATTCCACAGAGGAATATCATCCAACATATGTATTGAAACAAAATCTTTTAATACATTCCAGAGGAGATTCTAGCGGGTCTAGAGGTACTGGAAGTACAACGTTATAAAGTTAAACCTAATAATTGAGATATATGGGCACCAAATTTGTAAAAACACAGCATATTTATTTCTTAAATTATATGTCATTTTTTTCCAAAGGAATATAACTTTGAATTTCTGCATTCCATCGTGCCATTCTCAAATGCTTATTTGATTTCCAAGTAACTGCAATACATTTCCTTGCCACTGCTAATGTAATTTTAACAAATTCTAATTAGTATATTGACAATTTTAGTTTAGGTTTTGTTCTTTCAATATTTCCTAATAAGTTCCAAAAAGTTTAATAAGCCCAGCCAAAGGATCTTACCTTGGAACAGGACCAAGCAGTTCCTATATCTTCACCACATTTGATAAGACTGATGTCAATCTGTTCAATTTTTGTGGTATAAGATATAACTGATGTTGGAAATCATACTGAACTAATCTATATCTTCCATTAATAGTATTAGTCATACAATCTCTACAAAGATCTGCCCATCTTTCATCATCAATTGTGATATTTAATTCCAGTTCCCACATCTGTCTAGATTTAAGAACTTCACTTTTAGGAGTTCCTAATTGTAATAAAAAAAATATTGTAAAAGTAAATTTCTAACAATTCCTTTTTTAATAAGAATTTCTATTTCACAACAGCCAGGTAACAACATGATTGGTCCTAATTTATCTCTCAAATATTCTCTCAGTTGAAAATAACAAAAAAGCGTATTTTGAGGTATTCCATATTTACTTCTCAATTGTTCAAATATCATTAATTGACTTTCTTTCATCACAATCTTCAACATTTATAATCCTCTTACAAAACCAAATATCCAAAAATTGATTGTCTTTTGAAAAAGATATAAGGGAATTTTGGGCCAAAGGTGATATATATCCTTTTACACCAATTTCATCATTTATTTTATTCCATATATTAATCAGATGTTTCAACAATGGTGTCTCTTTTTCTCCAACCATCAATTTTGCATCCCATTTACATACAAATTATTTTTTGTCCTCTCCTATTTTATTATTTGGAACATATAAATTTAAGAAAGTTCAAAATTCAGAAGATATTTGACAATGTATCATTATATTATCTCTCTGCGGGGTCTATCACAACATTTTGAATTTTAATTGGAAGATTCTTTTTTTATATCAAAATTGCCAAACCTCTTGCTTATATCCTCTGAAGAAAAGGCTACATGTCTAACCCAATCTCTTTTTAATTTCAAGTTTTTTTTTCTGGTTAAATGTGTTTCTTGGAGAAAGCCACATCAACTCCCATTTTCTTAATATGTGTTAATACTCTCTTGCTTTTTACAGTCCCGTATAACCCATTAAAATTTTAATTAATTTTAAAATTAAAATTTAGAAGTTTCATTATCTCACTCATCTTGATAAATTATATTCAATCCCTTACCTCCCCCTGCTAATCTCCTCCTAATTCCATTTTTAAAAATCCCATATGTTAGTATGCATTTGTTAGCTCCCTTGGGTTCATATACTATATAATTTTTAATTAATCATTTATACACATCTAAAATAAATTTCCCAAAACAATAAAAATCAAAAATATATAGAGAAGAAGAAAAAAATTATTATTTTTATTTCTTCAATCATATAAACTTCTTCTTTGCCAATAATAATAAGACAAAGGTAGGAAAAATAGTTTATTCCAACATAGTATCTTCTTGAGGTTGCACTGTAGGGAGACCCCAGGCAAATGCTTCTGCTTGAGTAAAATTAGAGGAAAAACTTATTTTGGTCTCCTGGTGTGAAAATCCTCAAAGTCACAGGGTAACATAACACAATTTTATAACCCTTATCAAAAAGAGTTTTCTTGGCTGGATTAAATTCTCTCCTTCTCATCAGCAAATCTTCACTAAAATCAGGATGGAATAAGATTCTATTTCCATCCCATTGAAGTGACCCTTTCCGTTCCCTTGCCCCTCTCACAACAAGACTTAAAATTTTCTCTGTCTTGTATCGTAGAAATTTAATAAATATAAAATGCGGCTTCTGATTTGAAAGAGATTTAGCGTTCATAACTCTGAGCTCTTTTAATTTCAGTTGGATTTTCAAAATTTTGCTCTCCCAAATCTTATGGAATCCATTTTTGAAAAAAAAATTTGTTTTTTAAATACTTTGAAGAATTTTTTATATTCTCTTTGATATTAATTGATAACTGACTTACATATTTAATCTTTTCCACCCTTGTGTTTTTTTAATTGCCTTCTGCAAGTTTTTAAAAATTTCCTAATCCTCTTTCTTGCCACTAATTTTTGCTTCCTTGTATGTCCTCTTTTGCTTTTATGTTTGCTTTGACTTCCCTTGTCAGACATAATTGTGACATTTTCCCCTTTTAATAATTACTTTTTTAAAATATATGTATTTATACTGCACTTTCCTCATTTCTTGCAGAAACTCCATCAATTGCTGCTCTGCTGTCCTCCCTACTAATGCCCCCTTCCAAACTACTTTGGCCAGTTCCTCTCTCGTGCCACTGTAATTTCCTTTACTGCACTGAAATATCGGCACATCTGACTTTAGTTTCTCCTTGTTAAATGATTGAACAATCATATTTTGATCACTGGTTCCTTTAATCTAAGCTCTCTGATCACCTCTGGTGCATGACACAAGACTTAATCCTCTCGTCGCTCTCAATATATTACTCTATAAAGCCATCTCATAGGCTTTCAACAAATTCTCTCTCTTGTGATCCAATCTCAACCTCGTGTTCCCAATCTACTTGCATGTTAAATTCCCCCCATGACCACCATAACATTGTCCTTCTGACATGCCTTTTCTATCTGTTGTTGCAATTTGTTGTCCACATAGTGGCTTCTGTTTGGACATCGGTATATAACAGCCAAGTGTCTTTTTGCCAGCGCCATTTCTTAACTTATAATATACTATACCTTTTGATCTTACGTGACCTCTTTCTAATGATTTAATATTGTTTCTTAGCAACAGTGCTATGCAGTGCCCTCTGCTTATCTGCCTATCCTTTTGATACACTGTGTATCCTTGGACATTGAGCACCCAATGATATCCATCCTTTAGCCACAACTCCATGATGGCCATCATACCTGCAATGTGTAGCTATTTGATAAGATCATTCACTTTATTTCCTGTGCTGTGTGCATTTCAATACACCTTCAGCCCTTTATTTGTTACTTTTGACTCTATGTTCCTGCTGCATTGCAACTCATCCCACTGGATGCAATTTTGCCCCATCTGTTTGTCCTTCCACACAAACTCCCTAACAGCTGTCCCTACTTGTGCATCAACTGCCTCTTAACTTTGGTTCCCACCCTTCTGTGAATCTCGTTTAAACCCCCCAATCCCCCACCAGCAGCATTAGCAAATCTCCCTGGCAGGATATTGGTTCCCCTCATGTTCACATACAACCCCATCCCACTTGAACAAGTCACCCCTTCGCCAGAAGAGGTTCCAATGATCAAAGAACTTGAAACCCTGCCTCATGCACCATCTCTTCAGCCACACATTTGTCTGCACTATTTTCCTGTTCTGGCCTTCCTGAGCTCATCGCACTGGATTATCACCTTGGAGATCCTGGCTTAAGCCTCTTTCCTAACTCCCTAAATTTACTTTAAAGGACTTCTATCCCATTTCTGCCGATGTCATTGGTATCAATATGTACCATGATCTGTGGCTGCTCACCCTCCCCCTTAAGAATATTCTGCACCAACTCAGAGACATCCTCGTCCCGAGCATACGGGAGGAAGCATTTGGGTTGAAAGGCTGCGTCTGTGTGATAAATATAATGAACATTTGGGGGTTGTTGATTCAAAATGCCAACCACCTTCCTGGCTTTACAGACACTGCCTGACCCACTGAGTTCCTCTAGCATCTCAGTTTTTGCTCCAGATTGGAGTAACTGCAGTCTTTTGTGTGTCTATTATATGTATGGTTTGATTCTTGTAAGTCCAACTACATTCAGGCTGCTGCTTGACTAGTCTGAGGGATAGCTTTCCCTAAATTTAACTATGGGTCCCCTGTGTTCCTGAGCACAAGTTTGATGTGTCACCTGGGCTGTTCAAATTTGTCACGCCTGAATTCAGTATCTAGATCAATATCTTGGGAACTAATACACTTCATTTGAACAGCATAAATGCCTTGGCATTGGTGGAGTAACCACAATTTAAGTGTACCATTCAATGAGCACAGGACACTGTACCCTAGCTTCACAAAGTTAACCTCTTAATTAAATTCACTGCCAGAAATATGTCTGTAATGGAGTATGTATAAAATATAATAGAGTTACATTCTGAATAATTGATAATAGTGCTTTGATCGATGTTTTAAGAAATGAACATTTCTAGAGCTGATTCTATGCATTGACTCTTGGGCTTCCTGTAATTTTTATTTTTGCTTAGGGGCTCACATTCCATTTACAGACTTCAGTACTTTATTTAATCATTATAACTTCCTTGCAACAATGAAAACTGCTTCATTGAGAAGTGAGATTGCTGACTGTTCAATGTGTGTGCTTAAGAAGTGTCTTTTTGACATTCCATCCTTGTGCTGTATGAACCGTGGAATGAATTAATGTGTAACAATGTGTTATTCTTGGTTCATTGGTGACACTCATTTCTTAAACCATTATACAGAGTCTGTTTCTCAACATTGCACTACTTATTACACTTCAAAAATACTTTATTGGCTGCAGGATGCTTTGGGAGGTAGGTCCTCATGTCATGAATCTTGATTCAAGTTTTTTTTGTTGGTGAGTGGTGAGGAAAACCATTTTATTTCTATTAGTGATAAAATAAGATCTCTGGCAGATGATCAAAAACAAATTTCATCTAATAGGTCTGAAGAACAACAGCTCTGCTTGCTTAAAATCATGCACGTGGTTTACACTTATTTATACAGATGAAATAAAAGAGAATATTAATATGAAAAAAAGCCATACAAAGAAGCATAATCTAGTAGAGACCCCATTGACTGAAAAGAAAATCGAAGAACATTTCGATGACTAAACAAATATTAAAGCTGTAAAATGAGTATCAGGAGAAATTTGCAAAGGATGTCAAAATCAATACAGTATTTTTTTTCATTAGCAAGTTGAGACCAAGGAGCATTGAGCTCACTAAAAACTGAAACAGCAAAGTTGTAAATGAAATGAGGAAAATGGTGGACATGTTGATTAATTATTTTGTGCCAGTGTTCACAGTGGAGGAAGGGAATAGCCTGTCAGTCATTCCAAGGAGTAAAACAAAGTCTGCACACACTGTAGTTGAAGTAAAAACACAATAATGGAGAAACTCGGGAGGTCAAACAGTATACTTTATCTGGCAAAGGTAAAGATCGATAACCAACGTTATGGGGTTGAGCCCTTCATCAAGGTATAAAAAAATTTTCTTTTTCATAGATCAAGCCCATAATGTTAGTTATTTATCTTTGTCTTTGCTAGATAAAGTACACTGACCTGCTGAGTTTCTCCAGCGTTGTGTTTAGCCATCCCAAGGAAACGTGTTAAATCAAAAGCATTAACTCATTAAAATGAAAGTAAAAAAGGTAATGGCAAATTCCCAGATCACAATTTCATCCAAGAGTTCTAAATAAACTGTTGCACATGTCCTCTCTTTAACGTAACATTTTCTTGATTTTGGAATCCTACCCTTCAATTGGAAAATTCTTGATATACTGGTACTTAAGAAAGTTTATAAACAGCAACCAGGGAATTGTGGGCAAGGGAACATAATGTCTGTTGTTGGAAAATTACTGGCATTGAAATAACAAATGAAGACTGAACACCTTGATCAGTGAAGAGTAGATCATGTCTGATGAACCAATTCAGTCTCTGGAGATACTGACTACATTAGTGGGCAGCAGAGTGGCTAAAGTATTTTTGACTGAAGTTCCAGAACATACTTGATATAGTCCTTGTATGAAGTTGCTAGCAGAGCTTAAAACTCCCGAAGTTGAAGAAATGTATTAACTCAACTAAGTGAGCAACATGAGAGAGCAGTGATACTAAGCAATTGCTCAGATTAGTAGGGTGTCCTACGATGCAGTTGTTGCAATTTTTTATTTTGAGCCCATTACAACAATCTATAAATTAAATAATGGGATAGAAAGCTGAAATTAATTGGGAGTGTTTTTTGTTACAAGTTCTGAAGTACAGTGAAAATCTGTTTCACGAATGATTCAAGCAAGTCAACCTCATTATATTATGACTAATTTTGCAAGTGTAAAAGCAAAAGTGCAAGGAATTATGTTGCAATAAAACAAAAGTAGGGAAGATGGTAATAAACAGTGAAGAGTTAGCCCTTTAGTCTGCCTGAAACTTGTTGGTCTTCCATTCCCTCACTGACATGTCTGTGAGGGAATGTTGGCAATTGGCACATTTCAGGCTGCAGGAGTACAAGCTGAAGGATGCAGAGGCTTGGCGTAGCCAACAAAAAGGCTTCGTGTGGAAGGACCACAGTCTAGAGTTCTTCTGCAACCAGGCATTGAGGAGCTGAGACCAAAGGGGAAGTCCTTCAAACAACATAGTTGGGAATAACTAAAAGGGGTTACATTAATGGCAACAATGCTATGTAACAAATTAGAGAGTTAACATTACAACTTACGCTAATGGAATGTTTGGGACAAAGACACTTTATTTACTCCTGTGCTCCAGAGTTTTAAATTTGTATTCAAACAGTTCACATGTAATGAAAATGCACATTCCAGATTTTATGCAAGGTTATTTGTAAACATTTGGTTTGACCATGTAGAAATTACAGCTCTTTTTATACGTAGTCCCCTCATTTCAGGGCATCATAATGTTTGGGACATTTGGCTTCACAAGGGTTTGTGAGTACAGTATTCAGGTATGTTTAATTCCTCCATTGGTGCAGGCATCAGAGAGCTGGGCTTGCTTCTAAGCTTTTGATCAACTTTGGAGTCTGTAGTTGCCATTTTTCAACATGAGGATCAGAGTTGTGCCAATGAAAGTCAAATAAGCAGTTATGGGGCTGAAAAACCAGAATAAAACAGGAAGAGACATTGCGCAAACCTTAGGATGACCAAAATCAACTGTTAGGAATATCATTAAGAAGAAAGAGTTTACTGGTGAGCTCAGTAATTGCAAAGGGACTTGTAGGAAGATCTCCACCACTGAAGACAGAAGAATTCTCATCATAATGAAGAAAAATCCCCAAACGTATGTCTGACAGATCAGAAACACTCTTCGGGAGGCAGGCATGGATTTGCCAAAGACTACTTCATGAAACAGAAATAGAGGTTACACTGCAACATGCAAACCATGGCAAAGGTGGTATGCTTTACACCTTCACACTTTGCTCTTGCCATCACTCGGACGCAGGTTAATCTTGGTCTCATCTGTTCACTGGCCTTTTTCCAGAATTCTACAGGCTCTTTTAAATGCTTCTTGGAAAACAGTAATCTGGCCATCCTTTCTGTGACTAATTAATGGTTTGCATCTTGCAGTGTAGCCTGTGTACTTCTTTTCACGAAGTCTTCTATGGACAGTAGCCATTGACACACCCACACCTGCCTCCTGAAGAGTGTTTCTGATACGTCGAACATATGGTTGGGGGGGTTTTCCTTCATTATGATGAGAATTCTTCAATCAGGAGTGGAGGTCTTCCTTGGTCTACCAGTGCCTTTGCGATTACTGAGCTCACCAGTACACTCTCTTCTTAATGATGTTACAAACAGTTGATTTTGGTAATCCTAAGATTTGGGTGGTGTCTCTTATTGTTTTATTCTTATTTTTCAGCCTCACAATGGCTTCTTTGACTTTCATTGGCATAACTCTGGTCCTCATATTGAAAAATGGCAACCTCAGACTCCAAGCCTAGCTCCCTTATACCTGCACCAATTAAGCAATTAAACATACCTGAGTACTCACAAATACCTGTGAAGCCAAATGTCCCAAACATGGCACCCTGAAATAAGGGAACTTTGTATAAAAAGTGCTGTAATTTCTAAATGTATATAAAATGTACACAAATAACTTTGAATAAAATCTGGAATGTGAACTTTAATCACATGTGAATTGTTTCATTACAAATTTAAAACTGTGGAGCACAGGGATAACTAAAGGAGAAGAAAGTGTCTGTCCCAAGCATAATGGAGTGCACTGTATATTAAAATGTGAAAACGCTTTGCACGGTTTTCCTTTGTACATAATTTTCTTGTGATGACATTTAGTTTTTGGGGGAAAATGAAGAGTAAGAATATAGATCTGTATTCTCTAGAATTTAGAAAAAAATCATGTTTATAAAATCACAAGGTAAATGGTCTGATTGTTTTTCCCAGGATAGGACAATCTAAAACTAGAGGGTACAGGTCGAAGGTGAGAAGGGTAAGATTTAAAAGAGACCTGAAAGGCATCTTTTTCTCACAGAGGGTGGTGGGTATATGGAATGAGCTGCCAGAGGAAGTGGTAGAAGTGGGGACAAGAGTAACATTTAAAAGACATTTGACAAGCACATGAAGAGGAAACATTTGGAGGATATATGTTGAAAGTAGGCAAATGGAAATAGCTTGGGTAGACAACTTGGTCAGCTTGAACAAGTTGGCCTGAAGGGCCTGTTTCCATGTTATAAAACTCAATGGTTCAAGGTTCCTTTATTGTGATGTAATAGTGTAGAAATTGATGAATGAAATTGCATTCTGCCTGTTGTAAGGCAGTATCGCCATTAGTGTTGCCCTGCGCCCCATGAAGTAAGAGAGAAAGAGAAGCAAAAGGGAGTCCCTTCAGAGCCACTGAGTGTTCATGAATTTGCCTCCAGTACTCCTGCAGTGGCACAGGCTCCTGCTCGATCCATTGGCAACCGAAGCTCCAGTTCCAAACTTCTGACATGATTGGCAAGCCTTCAGTGTCCGAGGCCCTTCAGAAACCCTTCTTCCCCTCAGCACCCTCTCGAATCCTAGTTCCAATATCTGGTTCCCTTGGGCCAGTCTACAACAGTCCACAGCTTGTGCAGGTCCTTGATCGTAAGTTGCCAATCGTCCGCAGCCTGTCTCGGTCCTTTAGTCACTGAGCCCTTCACTGGTCCGCCTCCATGATCACCCTTCTCTCAGGTCAACTCCTCTACATTTCTTTCTCAATGGGGGTAGAGGGGGAGTGTGTTCTTCCTTTTTCTAGTGCCCCGCACTGGTCTGCTGCTCTCCCAGAATCTGCAACCCCTCGTGGCCGCTGCTGAGCACAGACACTACCATCATGGGCAGATAGAGAATGAGTGAATGGTTGACAGACTCCGATGACCAAAGAGGTTTAGACAAGGTGCCTGAGCACATCACTCTCTCGAGTAGACATTTGGCTTTGCAGAATATAGTAATGTAGCATCTTGGATATTTGCCTCTATTGGAAAGGTGGAGGTCCAGGAAAACTGCCTGGTGTGGAAATAAATAATTGGAGAGGGGTAAGGTAGAAGTTCCTCTGGCACCCCATGATTGCAGTGATGTATTCCATTCCTGTGAAAGCCAAGGGCTGATTAATGTCCTAAAGGCTAATCTGATTGAGGGGGAAGACACAGGCATGTCTTAACCTTGACATCAACATGAAATAGCATGAAACATTGGAAATTGTAATTCTGGAGAGGAAATATTCAGAGTTCAGCACATTAACATTGGATTAATTGACTCACCTCTGTAAAATGTATTCATAAAGTCAATCATAAATCATTAAAACAGGCCTTTCAGCCCAAACTGCCCATGCTGATTTAAAAAAAAAAGCCCCACCTATACATCCCACCTACTTGTGTTGAGCCCATATTCCTCTCAACCCATCTTATCCATATATTACTGCCTCTGAAAAGAAGATGAGGAGGAAATGGGGGATCTGACCTTCATTTCACAATCCTCTTTGGCACAGCTAATATTTCCAGCTTCAATAAAGGGAAAGAGAGAGAGAGAATTGCCATGTAATTACAGGACATTTTATGGTGGACAAATCATTGGAGTAAATGTCAAAGGTTTGCATTTGAGGATTTAGAAAGTTGACCAAATCAAGGACAGTTGAAAAGTACTTGCTCAAGGGCCATTATGTCTGATGAATTTGGTGAACTTTTTTTTTGATGTGTAATTGAAGGTCAGCATGGACATGATGAGCTGAATGACCTGTTTCTGTCCTCTTTGACTTTAAGGAGGGCCAGTGAACTTGTGTAGCTGATGGAGTGTTTACAGATATTTAACAAGGTAATGACCAAAATATGGCAGATTTTTTTTTAAAAATTTTTTATTTTTCACACCATAAATCACATTAGCCATGCTACACACTTTTTCTTTTTCACACATATACAGTGACTTTTTCTCCCCCCCCCACTCCTCCCAAGCCACCCCCCCACCCCCCCCATCCATTTTAGGTATACAATCTAGGTTACATTAAACCAGTCAGATAATGTTGTCATTCAACAAAAATACACCAGAAATTCTACTGAGTCCATTCTTTTCTTTCCTTCTCCTTCCATCAACTTAGGTTGATGTGAAACCTAACTGCCATTGTGATCCAAGGAAAGGGGACAATATTGCTTTGGTGGTTGGAAGCAGAGTGGAAATAGACAGGAATTTTAATACCACAGTGTGGTGTCGTTTCCCAGAGTTCAAGATTTTCATACTATGAGTACCTGGACTTAAATTATAGGGGAAATGCTTAGTTCCTGTTGAGAATACCAAAATTGCTTCTCTGATTGATCATGATGGTTCCTGCTGCAGAAAGGTGCTGATGGACTGGCTATATTGTAACCTGGGTGGCACATGGGAAAACAAGGAAAAAAAAACGTCCAGTAAATGATAGGATGCTCAATATTGTGGAAGAACAGCGGGATCTCTGTGTGTATGTCCGCAGATTTCTGAAGTGACAGTGTGAGTAGGGGAAGTGGTTATGAAAAGATTCCTGCCTTTATTGGAAGATGCTCAGAACACAAGAACAGGGAAGTTGTTAGAACTATATAAAACATTAATTAAGTCACAGTGCATTGTTCAGGTCCACAGACTTCATAAAGTGAACAAACGCACCAGAGAGATATCAGCAGAGATTGTGGACAATGGATAATTTTAGTAAGGAGCAGAATGTGATTCTGCTTTGGATGTTTTCCTCAGACCAAAAGAGTTTGAGGGGAGATTTGATTGAGGACAAGATGGCATGTATCAAAACAATCAATTTTCCCCCAGCAAAGAGGTTTTAAAAAAAAAACTAAATAATGTGTATTTAAAGTAATTAGTTTACAACACTTGGTGAAAAATCTTTTCATGTTCCCATAGCATGTTGAGACACTGGAATACATTGCCAACCTGTAATAAATCTATCTTTCCCTTTCAATCACTCTCCTATTTGTTTATAGCAATGATCCTTTTTTTAGTTTGTGACTTTCAAATATAATTCTTCAAATTAGACTAAAACATATAACTAATCTGAACGACTTCTGAAACAGTCCACAAAATTTCTCATTTATTTTTGCTTAATACAAGTATGAAGTATGAATACCACAGTGTGGTGTGGTTCATACTTTATACAAAACCCACACTTCTTTCAGTTGATAATTTTTTTTGTAATTTCTGACTCAACAGTGTTTGCAGATGCTGTGCTTGTTGTAAAAAAACACACCAAAATGCTGGAGGAACTCAGCCAATCTTTCAGTATCCATAGGAGGCAGAGATATATTGCAAAAGTTTCAAGCCTGAGCGCCTCTTCAAGGGATGAGCAAAAAACAGAAAATCTCAGAATTCAGGCAATGCTAGCTGGGGGAGGAAACCAGGCCAACAAGGTGTTAATTGGATATTATAAGGGAAGAGATGAGAATTTATCATGTCTGTGTGAAGGGAGCTGGGGAAGGGACAGACAGAGCTGGGGGAAAAATGGAGGTGTGGGGTTTAACAAAAGCCAAGGAAGTCAATATTAATGCCAACCGTGTTGGAGAGTGTCCAGTTGGAAGATGAGGTGTTGTTCCTCCAATTTATGGTTGTCTCAGTTTGGTTGTGCATGGACAGACATGTCAGCAAGGGAATGGGATGGGGAATTAAAATGGGTGACAACAGAGCTCAACAAAGTGATCTCCCAGTCTGTGCCCAGTCCCTCCGATGTAGAAGAGATGTAGAGGCTTTTGTTAAACCACCCCCCTCATTTCTTCCCCAGCTCTTTTTCTTTCCCTTTTCCCTGTCTCCTTTCACACAGACACCAATTCTCACCTCTCCTCTTATCATATCCATTTAGCACCTTTTGTTGGTCTGGATCCTTTCCCCAACCAGCACTGTCTATATTCTGAGATTTCCTGTTTTTTGCTCATTCTGTTTATTCCTTGGAGAGATCGGCACTGGTCTGAATTATGCTGTCCTTGTTGTCCATCTCAATGCAGAGAACCTCATGCCATGGACCAGTT
The DNA here is from genome assembly GCF_036971445.1 of Narcine bancroftii. Classification (NCBI taxonomy): domain Eukaryota; kingdom Metazoa; phylum Chordata; class Chondrichthyes; order Torpediniformes; family Narcinidae; genus Narcine; species Narcine bancroftii. The sequence continues at coordinate 172,608,874 of NC_091472.1, read as the reverse complement.
AATGTCATAATTAGGAGCTTCCCATATTCAGGCAATGTCAACGCTTCAGTGCATCCTGTGGTTCTGAAATGTTACACAAATACAAGCCCTTTTCCATATTAGGTTCAGGCTCGAAACGATGGCAATTTATCTTTGTCTCCTATTAATGTTGGTTGAGTTCTTCCAGCATTTCAGTGTGTTCTGACTCAACAGAATCCACTGGACATAAACCCTAGCCTCCTTCTCTCAACCAGTATCTAGTCAGGGGAAATATCTTTCTGAATTTACCCTGACAAACATTGTTAGAGTTTTTTGTTTTGAAGTATCTTGGACACTTAGCAGATGGGCTGAAACAGTTAAGAGCCACGGCTGTTTATTGATTTCTAATGACACAGCATAATATAATCTCTCTGTATCAACCATGAACAATGACAAAGTCACGAAGAACTATGTCAACACATGAAACTAGAGCTGCGGCAATCCTTCTCTTCAAGCAATAACCACACTTGACTTCAATGCCACTGTCTGCTTTGAGACAGACTGGGAGAAATTGTACAAACATGCCCCAATGGAATCTATTGTTATATCACAGAAGGATCATATAACTATGTCATCTTATCTGGACAGGCAGATCAACTTTTTTCTGGCAAAAGGGATTTCTATAATCATTACAATTATGGCAGATTCAACACCACCCAACCCCTTTTGACTAGTACATTAGCAAATTTTCAGCTAACCTGTTCCTGTTTGACTATATTAATATGGCTACCTAAAATCTGATTAACATTTTTTTACATGGTTAACTGTGGCCTTGGGAAAGCCTGTAGAACAAGGCTAGTAAAGATAGCACTTTGTGGATAGGAGAAGCATGAATACAGGGACAGTTTAATGGTCCCAGAAGCAGATTCTCTACCTACACTCAGAATCATATATTTATTTGCTATAAATGGAGTTAAGAATTGAGAGCAGCTTGTTTGGAGAGATCGGCACTGGTCTAAATTATGCTGTCCTTGTTGTCCATCTCAATGCAGAGAACCTCATGTCATGGACCAGTTAATATCATAATTAGGAGCTTCCCATATTCAGACAATGGCAACGCTTCAGTGCATTCTGTGGTTCTGAAATGTTACACAAATGCAAGCCCTTTTTTGTATTAGGAGGCCTTCTTGAAGCTATTGACATATTCACTGAGGCATATTGAAAAATGTATGTTTCGGAGGAGTCACGTGATGGAGTAGTGGCCGGACGGTGAACTTCAGCCCTCTCCAGAAAAGTCGGAAAAAACAAAGGAAAACACAAAGGCACAAAAATAAAAATTAAAGAAAAGTGAATATAAAGGTGGAAAGAAGATGGCGACGAAAAAAGAAAAATCGAAATCAACGGTAAGAAGAGAGGAGAAGGCCTTACCTGTTCGAAGAGGCCCGCGGTGGAGAGAGAAACCCGCTCCCTCAGGTCGGTAGAAAGTGGACTACAAAAATGGCTCGCTGAGCCGAGTAAAAGTGCGCAACCACGCATGCAAAAAAACACACCGACGGGAGGGGTGACCAGCTGGGGAGTCGACCTCCACAGCCGTCAATGACAGCTGCAAAACACCTGCAGCAAGAGGAGAACATAGAAGACAACGAAAACAAGAAAGAAGAGAAGAAAAGGGCAACAAAGAAACAACAGATGGCCAACCCAGAGGAAGAAGAAGAGGAAGAGTACAGTGAAATAGAAGAAGAAGGGAAAGGCAAGATAAAGGATATACTTTCTCTTATTAAAGAATACATGGAGTCATTTAAAGAATGGCAAGCGCAAGAATTTAATGATTTAAGAAGAAGAATAAACAATACAGAAGAGAAAATGAATAAAATAGATATGACCTTAACAGAAATGGGAAAGAGAATGGACAAGATGGAAGAGCGGGAAGCAGCAGTAGAAATGGAGGAAGAGGACTTAAAAAAGAAATTAGAGGAATCTAATAAAAAAGTTATAGAGACACAAGAACTGTTAGCTCAGAAAATAGATATAATGGAAAATTATAACAGAAGAAATAACATAAAGATAGTGGGCCTTAAGGAAGATGAAGAAGGCAAGAATATGAGAGAGTTTATAAAAAATTGGATCCCCAGGATCCTAGGATGTCCAGAACTACAGCAAGATATGGAAATAGAAAGGGCACATAGAGCATTGGCCTTTAAACCACATCCACAACAAAGGCCAAGATCTATTTTAGTAAAATTCCTAAGATATACTACAAGAGAAAAGGTACTGGAGAAGACAATGGAAAAAGTAAGAGAGGGCAACAAGCCACTGGAGTACAAAGGGCAAAAAATCTTCATTTATCCAGATATAAGTTTTGAACTCCTGAAGAAGAGAAAGGAGTTCAATACAGCAAAGGCAATTTTATGGGTATAAACTTATACTAAAGCATCCAGCGGTATTGAAAATATTTATTCCAGGACAACAAAACAGACTATTCTCGGATCCAGAGGAAGCACGAAAATTTGCAGAACAATTACAAAATAGACTAAGGGATGAAGACGTGTAACGAGAGTACAAAAGACTGAGAACTAAAAAGACACATAAGTTTTGAACTCCTGAAGAAGAGAAAGGAGTTCAATACATCGAAAACGATCTTATGGGAAAAAAAACTATTCTCGGATCCAGAGGAAGCAAGGAAATTTGCAGAACAACTACAAAACAACCAGAGAGATGAAGATATGTAATAAGAGTAAAAATGACCACGATTTATATGTATGTGGGTAAAGAGGTATATGTGTGTATATGTATAATGTGCATACATGAATGTATCCGTATTTAGAGGAAAATATAGATAGTATAGACAAGAATTAATAAGGGAAGGAAATGGAATAGAGGGAATAAGGAGGGAACTAAAAGAGTGACCTTTGTTACATATGAAAAGTGAAATCTTTTCTGGGGGGGGGCTGGGTGGGGAGGAGTTGGGGTCACTGCAAAATCAGCTGACGCTTGCGAGTGAATTCGCAAATCCAAATGGAGAGGGGAGATGTGGTTGACCGACAAGGGATAAAGGACAACTCAGGAGGGGAAGGGGAGATTGGGGCTAAAGAAGTTTTAAATAGGAGAATAAGGAAAATGTTTGATGTTTTAGAAATGTTGTCTTATAAAGTGTTCGAAACAAGAAAGCAGAAATGGATAAGAAGGAAAGGTGATGATGGAGAAACGGAAAGGGAAGTTAAACAAAGTATGAAATGGCTACGCTGAACTATATGACATTTAACTGAATTGGAGCACAAGAAATTAAAGAGAGATTGGGTAGGACACATAACAGCAGCATCGTATAATTCAAAAGCAAGAGGAATAGCTATATTAATTAGTAAAAATGTGCCATTTAAAATAGAAGAGGAAATAATAGATCCAGCAGGGAGATATGTAATGATAAAATGTCAGATATATTTGGAGTTTTGGAATCTACTCAATGTATATTCACCTAACGAAGAAGATCAAAAGTTTATGCAAGATATCTTTTTGAAGGTAGCAGATACGCAAGGGAACATATTAATAGGAGGGGACTTCAACCTGAATTTGGATTCAAATATGGACAAAACTGGGAAAAAAATTAACAGAAAGAACAAAGTAACCAAATTTATAATTAAATCGATGGAAGAAACGCAACTTTTGGATATATGGAGGAAACAACACCCAAAGGAAAAGGAATATTCATATTACTCGGCTAGACATAAAACATACTCAAGAATAGACCTATTTTTGTTATCAGCTCGTATGCAAGATAGAGTAAGAAAAACAATATAAAGCTAGAATACTATCGGACCATTCACCCTTAATATTGACAGTAAAGTTAGAAGACATCCCTCCAAGAATGTATAGATGGAGATTAAACCCCATGTTACTTAAAAGACAGGATTTCAGAGAATTTATTGAAAAACAAATAAAAATGTATTTTGAAATAAATACGGAATCAGTGGAAGATAAGTTTATACTATGGGATGCAATGAAAGCATTCATTAGAGGGCAAATAATAAGTTATGTAACCAAGATGAAGAAGGACTATAATCAGGAAACAGAGCAGTTGGAAAGGGAAATAGTAAATATAGAAAAAGAATTAGCAATGAAGGAAGATACAACTAAAAGAAGAGAATTGGCGGATAAAAAATTATGAAACACTACAAACATATAAGGTGGAGAAGAATATAATGAAGACAAAACAGAAATATTATGAACTAGGTGAAAAAATGCACAAAATCCTAGCATGGCAGCTTAAGACAGAACAAGCTAAGAAAATGGTATTGGCATCAAGGAAAAAAGACAAACAAATTACATATAATCCAAAAGAAATTAAGGAAAACTTTAGAGAATTCTATGAAGAATTATACCGAACTGAAAATGAAGGGAAAGAAGGGAAAATAGATGAATTTCTGACTAAAATTGAACTACCAAAACTACAAATAGAGGAACAAAATAAATTAACAGAGCCATTTGAATAGTAGAAATACAAGAGATAATAAAAAAATTACCAAATAATAAGACACCAGGAGAGGATGAATTCCCAATAGAATTCTACAAAACATTTAAAGACTTATTAATTCCGCCCCTCCTGGAAGTAATCAACCAGATTGATAAAACACAAAGCTTACCAGATTCATGTCTTCTTTGGCTTGGCTTCGCGGACGAAGATTTATGGAGGGGGTAAAAAAGTCCACGTCAGCTGCAGGCTCGTTTGTGGCTGACCAGTCCGATGCGGGACAGGCAGACACGATTGCAGCGGTTGCAAGGGAAAATTGGTTGGTTGGGGTTGGGTGTTGGGTTTTTCCTCCTTTGCCTTTTGTCAGTGAGGTGGGCTCTGCGGTCTTCTTCAAAGGAGGCTGCTGCCCGCCAAACTGTGAGGCGCCAAGATGCACGGTTTGAGGCGTTATCAGCCCACTGGCGGTGGTCAATGTGGCAGGCACCAAGAGATTTCTTTAGGCAGTCCTTGTACCTTTTCTTTGGTGCACCTCTGTCACGGTGGCCAGTGGAGAGCTCGCCATATAATACGATCTTGGGAAGGCGATGGTCCTCCATTCTGGAGACGTGACCCATCCAGCGCAGCTGGATCTTCAGCATTCATGTAAAACAGCAATAATTACAGTAATACTAAAGCAAGGGAAAGATCCACTCTCACCAGCGTCATATAGACCAATATCTTTACTCAACACAGATTATAAGATAATAGCTAAACTATTAGCAAACAGATTAGCAGAGTATGTACCGAAAATGGTAAATTTAGACCAAACTGGATATATCAAAAAAAGACGCACAACAGACAATATTTGTAAATTTATTAACTTAATTCATGCAGTAGAAGGGAATAAAGCACCTACAGTAGCAGTTGCTTTAGACGCAGAGAAGGCCTTTGACAGAGTAGAATGGAATTATTTGTTCAAAGTATTGCAAAAATTCAGTTTACCGGAGAAGTATATTAATTGGATTAAAGCATTATATAAGGGACCGTTAGCAAAAGTGACAGTAAATGGACATGTATCAAAGCAATTTAACTTAATCAGGTCAACACAGCAGGGATGCCCACTATCACCTTTATTGTTTGCGTTAGCTATAGAACCACTAGCAGAATTGATAAGAACCGATAATAATATAAAAGGAATAAAAATAAAAGACAAGGAATATAAAATTAGTTTATTTGCGGATGATGTTATAGTGTACTTAACAGAACCAGAACTATCAATAAAAGAATTATAAAAGAAATTGAAGGAATATGGAGAAGTGTCGGGTTACAAGATAAACGTAAATAAAAGTGAAGCAATGCCTATGAATAATGCGGATTTCTCAAAATTTAAGAAGGAATCACCATTTAGATGGCAAATGCAAGCAATAAGATACCTAGGTGTACAAATAAAGAAAAATCTCGGCCAACTATATAAACTCAATTATTATCCACTAATGAAAAAATTACAGGACGATTTAGAGCATTGGAAAGATTTACCACTAACACTAATAGGAAGGATAAACTGTATTAAAATGAACATTTTTCCAAGGATATTATACTTATTTCAGGCATTGCCAATACAACTGACAGAGAAATTCTTCAAGGAGTTAAAGAAAATAATAAGGAAATTTTTATGGAGAGGGGGGAAACCGAGGATAGCACTAGATAAATTAACAGAATGGTATAAACAAGGAGGCTTACAACTGCCAAACTTTAAAAATTATTATAGAGCTGCACAATTAAGATACCTATCAGATTTTTATCAAACAAGGGAAAAGCCAGATTGGACGAGATTAGAATTAGATAAAATAGGGGAAAAGATACCTGAACACATATTATATAAATGGGATGAAAAATTGGTACAACATAGAAGTTCTCCAGTATTACATCATCTCCTCAATATTTGAAAGAAGATTCATGTAGAAAGAAATAAAACAAATTATCAATGACCAAAACTAATATTGACGCAAAACAAGTTACTCCCTTTTACAATAGATAACCTTTCCTTTAGAGAATGGGGAAAAAAAGGGATTAAAAGAATAGAAAATTGTTTTTCAGGAAATAGATTCTTATCCTTTGAACAAATGAAAGATAAGTACAATATAACTCAAGATACAGCGCTGGCATATTACCAATTGAGATCCTACTTGAAGGATAAATTAGGAAGCAGCTTGAGTTTGCCAGAGGGAAGTAACCTTGAATATGTGATTACAGATACAATGATAATCAAAAGATTTATAACAAATATGTATATTAACCTGCAAGAAAAGGAGAATGAAGAAACAAATGGTAAAACTAAACAAAAATGGGAACAAGATTTAAATATAAAGATAAAAAAAGAAACATGGGAGAAGTTATGCTCCGGAACGATGAGAAATACAATAAATACGAGGTTACATATGATACAATATAACTGGATACATAGGCTATACATTACACCTCAAAAGTTAAATAAATGGGACCCAACAGTATCTGATAGATGTTTTCGATGTAAAAAAGAAATGGGAACAACAATTCATGCAATCTGGACATGTGAGAAAGTAAAAAAAATTTGGGAAGATCTAAATTAGATATTAAATAAAATAACAGAAAACAATATACCAAAGAATCCAGAGATCTTCCTCCTAAGTAACATAAAAAACAAAGAATTTGGAATTGATTTGGAGGATGCACAAAAAAGATTTGTTAAGATAGCTCTAGCTGTAGCAAAAAAATGTATTATGTCAACCTGGAAATTGGAAGATAATTTGAAAATACAACAATGGTATATAGAAATGAATAAATGTATTCCATTAGAAAAAATAACATATAGTTTAAGAAATAATATTGAAATATTCGAACAAATATGGGAGCCTTACATTAAATACAATAGCGAAAACCTACCGGGGACAATCATTACCTAAGTTAACGGAAGGAAAAGGAAATGAAAAGAATGGACTCAGTAGAATTTCTGGTGTATTTTTATTGAATGACAACATTGTCTGACTGGTTTAATGTATCCTAGATTGTATACCTTAAATGGACGGGAGGGGGGAGGTAGGGAGGGTGGGATGGGAGGAGGGAGGAGAGGGGAGAAAATGGCACTGTATATGTGTGAAAAGGAAAAAGTGTGTACCATGGTTAATGTGATTTATGGTGTGAAAAATAAAAAACTAAAAAAAAACCTGACTTGTCTTGCTCATTTTTTTCCTCTTGCTTACTCTTCATCCCCATTCTCTGTCCATGCTTGACACAAATACTCCACAAAGTGTATATTACCCACATGGCATTGGCATCAATTAGTGCATTATAAAGATTTAATGGATTGATGTAATATGTCTCAGTTTGGGACGTCTCAGCAATTAACCTGTATTAAAATTAATTGACCTGCCTGAAGTAATTCTTGACTTAAGTAAGCTTGAACCAAAAGGTATTTATTGTAGACTCTTGTAATGAAAGTTCAATGGTAAATGATAATGTGAAATAATTCTGTGACCACACAGTTCTCTTAGCTGTTGTTTAATGGCTGATCTCAGGTTAAAGCCATAACATTTTACTTGTTTATTCAAGCCAGAAGGAGATTGCTCATTGGACATCTCTGAGCAAGGTGCTTTAACTTTTGGAGATATCGGACCTTAATTGTTGCCAATGTACTGTAGATCTGTGGGATATGCATTGTTTTGATATTAGATTCGGGCCCCATTTTTGGTTGTTGTACATCTCTTGAACCATTGACAGAAAGGCAGGAGGTTTTTCCAGAACTTAGATTAACTGGTCTTTCTTTCTTGCTCTGTGCAAAATAGCTGTTGTTTTGGCATACATGGAAATAATTGTGATGAAGTAACTAATTCTGAAGGAAGCACTGAGATATTTGGTTAAGCTACAAATTTAATTTAGAAATACACATGGTAACAGGCCCTTCTAGCCCAAGAGCTTGCACTGCTGCCAAAATACACTCACATGACCAATTAACCCAACCAACTCCATACGTCTTTGGATCGTGGAAGGAAACTGGTGCACCTACGGACATGGAGAGAATGTACAGATAGTCCCTAATTTACAATGGTCTGACTTACGAATTTTCAAAGTTACAATGGTTCAAATCTGTACTTTGGATTTTGAGTTCCATTGGGTCCCCGCGCTTGTGATATGTGGCACGCTACTCTCACATGATTCTGGGCGATGGTAGCGTACAGCATACTCTCTCGCAATGCTGAATCAACCACACTTGCAGTCGCTGAATTCAACTGTCAACATGTTGTATTCAGCATTTAATTATTAAAAAATGGTCAGTGTGGTATTTTTTTTTGAGTTACAATTTTTTCGACTTTCAATGGGAGTATACAAGCTCCTTGCATTTAGCAGCAGATCTGAACCCGGATCACTGGCACTGTAATGACATTGTGCCAACCATTTTGCTGAGTTCCTATTTCCCTCATTGCGACTCTTCACTTACTCATGCTAGTTTGTTACCTTCTCCCCCTGCCAGGAGATTTTGAGTTGTGATTCCCTCCAAAGATTGTTAAGAAACATTGCCCATTTGCTTTCTGTTCATTTGACTGAGGAAGGCCGAGCTTTTTACCTGTGGCCCAATTGTCATCAGCGGACCACTGACATTTTCAAAAATGTGTTCCATAAGAACATAAGAAACTAAGAAATAGGATCAGGAGTAGGCCATCCAGCCCATCAAGCCTGCTTCCCATTCAATGAGATCATGGTTGATCTGATGATAGGCTCGTCTCCACCTACCTGCCTTTTCCCCTTATCTCTTAATTCACTGATATGTAAAAATCTATCCAACCTTATTTTAACTTTATTTATTGAGGTACTGCTTTAATGGTTTCAATGGGCATTGAATTCTACAGATTCACCACCCTCTAGGAAAAGCAGTTCGTCCTCAATCTACTTCCCAGGATCATGAGGCTATAGCCCCTTTCTCACTGCCAACCCTCCTAGGAAACAAAAAAATTTCCTGACCCCAGGAGCCTTTCACACCACATTTGCACGTAATTCTGCAACTTGGGGTTTTAAGGGAAGGGTCCCGCTTCCAGCGATGACATCGCGAGTGACTTGGTATGTACTGATTGGAAGTCACACAGAAGTCTAAATGCACAGTTAGTAATGGACAACGGATTTGGTTTTTGAATGCTGGCCCTGCAACTCTGCTGTTATATTATAAACCAGGCAAGTCTCATCAAAACAGTTATCAATGCTGTGTTAGAAACACTAGTCAAAGAAGACTGCTGTTTCATGGAGCATATGAGGAGGATTAGGGAGGAGGCAGATAGGCAGGCTGAATTGTGTAGTCATAGATGTAAATGGAGGCTTATTCTGACTTTTGGAATGCTAATTTAAAACTAGAGCATCCACTGACAAACTTCCCAACACTGTGATACACACACGCAGGCGCTGACATAATTAATTATACCTGGTTGGGCTAGTTGTCGTTTTACACTGCCAGAAGATGATCGATGAGTTAAGTTGGCTGGGCTCTGATACTTGCTCCCTCCATGTATCAGATCCCGGTTGAAATTTATTTGCCTTGCCCGGTTATCTCATTTCACCCCATGCAACTTGATCCACATTATTGGCGGGTTAACTCAGATGTAATTGGCATTGTGAAAGGGGCTTGTCCTGTTGTTCTGGTCTCCCCTAACAATGGAAACAACTTGCCTCCCTCTATCCTATCTGCCTTTCATAATTTATACTTTTCCAAGATCCCCTCTCATTCTTCTAAATTCCAGAGAGTAGTTCCAGATGATTCAATTTCTCCTCGTAGGCTAACCTACTCATAGGCTAACCCCCTCTGCAGTAGAACCCAAGCTCCAGATTTGTATATATGGCTGGGCAAAGGTTAGTTCCACCAGAGGCCTGAAAATACATCAGGACAGGAAAGGATGCCTGAAAAAGGTGCAACAGGAACCTTGCGATAGCTACTTTTTGGGAAGCAGGTCGAGTTAGTCGACTGAAGTTCAGCAGCAGAACAAAATCAAAAGTCTGCATGACATCAATACCCCAATCCCAGCGGAGGAAGAGCAAGGCACAGAAGAACAACCTGAACCCAGCCCATTTTAACCAGCAACGGCAAAGAAGATCCAGGGACGAAAGCCATTGCTCAAGTGGACAAAATCCTGTGAGAAGGCAATGTGGGGGGAGGTCAATGGTGACCTCTGTAATGTCTTAGGGACTCTCAGAGGCAACACCATGAAGAAGTTGGAGAGAATGGGGCAATGGAGGAAGAATACAACAGCGATGATCCCCAAGTCCAAGGAGGCTGAAGGAGATAGATCATCTGGTCAGAGAGAGGAGGCAGCTGAAACAATGGAGGAAGGCCACAGAGGAGGAGAAGGAAGGTATAAACCTGTTGCAGGCATGTGACACTGAGGAGAGCTGAGAACTTGGTAAGGAAGCACAGGAGGAAGGAGCAGACAAGAACAAGCTTCTCTAAAGATTCCTTCAAGTCCGTGAAGGGTCGCTTCACAGAGGAGAAGAGTGGAAGTCTCTCAGTGTCAAGGGCAGAACTGGAAAAAACACCTGGAAAAGCTCTACACAGACAACCGATGCCACCTGATATGCCACCAATCCATCCACCGGAACACCAACTTGATATCAGCCCACCTGAATGGAGTGAGGTGGAGAAAATTGTGCATAGAGCAAGGGAAGCATTGGCTCCAGGTCCCAATGGAGTGCCATACAGGCTCTACACAAAAACACATCGTGTCCTGCAGTTCCTCTGGAGGCTCATGAATATGATATGGTGTAACCAGGAGATACTGATATCTTGGCAGAGAGCTGGAGGAATCCTGAACCCAAAGGAAAATGGTTCATCAGCCACTTAAGCTAGATCAGTCTCCTGAATGTTGAGGGCAAATTTTTCTTAAGTGTGGTGGCTCATAGGCTGTCACGATAACTTCAAAGAAGTCATTTGATTGATACATCAATCCAGAAAGCAGATCTTGGACTTTTAAGGTGACTGGAACATGCTTACACTATCTGGCATCAGATCTAGGTCACCAAGAAGGAGGGAACAGATCTTCATGTGGTGTTCCTGGAGCTCACCAAAGCTTTTGGCTCGATCCCACACAACCTCCTCTGGACTGCTTTCAATTTCTTCAGGGTCCCTGTGGCCCTCAGAAGCCTTGTAAAGGCCTACTTCCAGGGCATTCAGTACGTTTGACAACAGCAGACTACACCATAGTGTAACAACATCTGGAGGTGGGAATCATGGCTGAATGTACTATCTCTCTGCTAGCCTTCACCATGGCCATGGAGGTGATCAACTATAGCATCTTGAAAGGTGGTTGGAGGGCAGCGCATAAATCCTGGCTTGAGGCTGCTGCCTATCAGAGTATACATGGACGATCTCATAACACTGACCACGACCAAGGCATGTAATGTATATCTGTTGAGGAAGCTTCAAGAGAACATTGAGCAGGTTCGGGTGAAGATCCAGCCATGCAAGTCCAGGAGCACCTCTATTGTCAAGGGGAATCTAGTAGACCAACATTTCTACATGGGTGATGAGACAATTCCAACAGTCTTCGAGAAACCAGTGAAAAGTTTAGGTCGGTGGTATAACACATCCCTCAAAGATACAAAGCAGGTACATCAGCTCAGGAAGGATGCTGTCACTGGCCTTAAGAACATTGACAGATCCACACTACCTGGTAAGTTGAAGCTCTGGTGTATGCTGTATGGGCTCTTTCCACACCTCATGTGGCTACTAACTCTGTATGAAGTTCCAGTTTCAAGTATAGAAAACCTGGAGAGACTGATCAACTTGTATATAAGGAAGTGGCTTGACCTTCCCAGGTGCCTCAGCAGGATATGGCTTTTCGGCAAAGGAGTCCTAGAGCTACCCATTTCCAGTCTTTCAGAGGAGTACAAGTGTGCCAAAGTAAGACTGGAGATGATATTAACAGTGGCGAGTGATCCATTTTTAGCACAAGCTCCTGGCATTCTGGATACTGGGAGGAAATGGATTCTATCAGAAAGCAGCCCTCAAGCATAGGTACATTGTGGGCCAAGCACAGCAAGGGGGGGAATGGTCCTGGGGCCAGGACCCCAGCCTGGAACAAGGCTGCTCCGTCTCAGTAACGCAGGTTTGTGACGTAGGAGATACGTCGGCAGAAGGAGGCAGCAAGGTACGCAAAGGCCATCGCTCAGGCAAGGCAAGGGCAATTGTCGAGATGGGAGGGAGAAGAGAAAAGGAAAATTTTGTGGAAAGAGCTGTGGGAGACGGAGATATTCAGAGCAAGCTTCACCATCAGGGCAGCATTCGATGTCTTACTGTCTACCATGAATCTCATGGACCCTACATGCTCCCTCTGCCTGACTTCAGCAACACTAAAACATATTTTGGAGGGTTGCAAGACCAACCTCAATACACTTAGCATCACAACCAGGTGCTACAGTGTATTGCAGAAGCACTTGAAAATCGGTGGGAGTGTGTCAACACTCTACCTTCCCCTTCATCCTACTGGCCTTTAACAGCATTTGTCTGGGAAGGTGAAGATCAGGCCAGAATTGCCACATCAAGATTAGCCTCCAGCTGATTAGACGGGGCATGTGATTGGAAGATGGGGGGAGACCTAGGCCAGAGGCTCTGCTTCCAAAATGAAATTGTGGAAACAAACCTCAGACCAGATCTTGTGCTGTGGTCGGCCTCACTCCATCTCGTTCACATCATCGAGCTTCCAGTGGCCTGAGAGGATGCAGTGGAGGAGCCCTATGAGAGCAAGAAACTGAGGTTCGCTGAGCTTGCAGCCGATGTGCAGCAACGTGGCTGGAAGACAAGGGTCCGACCGGTTGAAGTTGGCTGCAGAGGATTTGTAGCCACATCTACATAAAGGCTACTCTGGGAGCTGAGAGGGTGAGGAAAGATACACCGACAAGCAGACAAAGATCTCTCCAGAGCTGTTGAAAAAGGTAACCAATGGCTCTGGATGAGGAGAAAGGATTCCATCTGGGGTCCCAAGTGAGCGAATAGCTTTTAGGGGGTGAGCCCGGGATGCACTGCTAAACCCTCTGGGGGTGTTGAGGATCTATCAGCAAAACACTGAGGAAGGAGGGTGTCCCAGAAGATGCCACCACTCACTTGGCTACCCCACAGAGTCTGGGCAGCAAGTCTCAGGAGTGGAATAGGGATATTAACATCTAGTCCAACATAACATACCTCATCTCAACCTGGAGAACCTCCTTTGCACCGATTTGTGATTTATTTCCAAGTTTCCATCTTGAAACTTTATGGCTAATAACACAGACGGCAAAATCCTACAATGGTTTAAAATCTAAGCAAAAGCTGCAGCCAGTACACAGCTGGTCGGGCAGAATCTGTGGAGAGATAGAATTAATGTTTTAGGATCTGCTCTTTTTATCTGTTTCCCCTCCAACAAATGCCACCTGACCTGAGTATTTCCAGATTTTCTATTTATGTTTGAGATTAATGAGTAGTTTGTGTACACGTGGGTGTGATGTGTTAGTCATTTTGCCTTCTCATTAGAGGCTGCTGGATCGCTGGCACTATATTGAGTTTCCCGTGAGACCTTAAATCTAGTGCACCATAGTAAACTCAGTGGGACAACAATGCGATTACTCCAAAGGTGTTCCAGTGTTTAGAAAATTACAACCTTTTGTCGGTCACATTGTGCTTGCACCAGAGTCAGAAGTCCACTTTTTCTGGTGTGGCGGCAAGTCAGACTCATTCTCTCTGATTGATGCTGCATTTTATCTCTGTAAACTCATAGCCATGGCTCTGTCTGCAGCATGCTTTGGAACTATAGAACACTACAGCACAGAAACAGGCTCTTCAGCCCTTTTCGTAAGTGCCAACTATTATTCTGCTTGTTCCACTGACCTACACCCAGACCATATCCATCCATACTCTTCCTGTCCACATACCTGTCCAAAAGTTTATCAAAATGTCAAAATTGAGCCTGCATTTACCACTTCAACTGGCAGCTTGTTCCACAGAGTCTCCACTCTCTGCCTGAAGAAGTTCTCCCTAATGTTCCCTTTGAACTTTTCCCTTTTCACCCTTAATGCATGGCCCATGGGTTTTTATCTCACCTCACCTCAATGGAAAAAGCCTGCTTGTATTTACTTTATCTGTACTCATCATAGTTTTGTACACCCGTTTGAAATCTCCTCTTGTTCTTCCACACTCAGAGAAATAAAGTCCTAGTGTGTTTAACTTTTTCCTGTAGCTCAGTTGTCCTGACAACATCCTTGCAAATCTTGTTTGCCCTTTTTCAATCTTATTGATATATTTCATGTAGTTAGGTGACCAAAACTACACACAATACTCCAAATTTGGCCTCTCCAATATTTTTTACAACGTTACCATAACATCTTAACTCCTAGACTCAATACTTGGATTTATGAAAGTCAGTGTGGAAAAGCTCTCTTTCTGACTGTGACGCCACTTTCAGGGAAGTATACTGAAGTGCTGGAGGTTATGCAGCATCCATGCAAAGCAAAAGGCAGTTGAGTTAATTAAGAAACTGCAAATACTCGAGTCGAGTTAAATACATCAGTGTGCTGGAGAAATTCAGAAGATCATGCAGCATTTATAGGAAATAAAGGGTATCCAATGTTTCGTACCTGAGTTCTTTGTCAGTTAAGGTCTGCCTGGTCAAGGCCCTTCTGGCTGCTGCATGACTGGCTGAATGTCTCCAGAATATTGGTGTATTGCATTTCTGGATGCTAAAATACAGGAAGGATATCTGTAAGAATGAAAGAGTGCAGAGAAGATTTATTAGGATGTTGCCATGTCTTCAGGAGTTGAATTACAGGGAAAAATTAAACAGGTTATTCCTTGAAGCATAGAAGAATGAGGGGAGATTTGATGGAAGCTTACAAAATTATGAGGGGTACAGACAGAGTAAATGCGAGTAGGCTCTTTCCACTTAGATTAGAAGAGATAAATACAAGAGGCTATGGCTTTAGGGTCAAAGGGGTATATTAGGGGAAACTTTTTCATTCAGAAAGTGGTGGGAGTGTAGAACAAGTTGCCATCTGACGAGGTAAATGTGGGCTCTCTCTTAAGTTTTAAAAATAAACTGGATAGATACATGGATGGGAGAGGTCTGGAAGATTATGGAATGGGTGCAGGTTGGTAGGACTAGTGGTATGATGTTTGTGGCACAGACTAGAAGGCCGAATGGCCTGTTATGCTATATTGTTCTATGATTCCAAAAGGCAGTTGATGTTTTGGGCCTGACCCCTTCTTCAGGTATGTCCTGTCTAATAAAGGCTGAGGCCTTTTGCTTTCTATGGATGTTACATGCCCTGCTGAGTTTCCCCAGCACTTTACTGTGCTGCACTGGACCCCAGCATTTGCAGACTCCTTGTTTACCTCAGTCTACAGCAGGGTTTCCCAACCAGGGGTGCAAGATAGCATTCCAGGGGGTGCGAGATAACATTTCAGTTTTTTTGTTTATTATAAGGGTACTGTCTTGTATATTCAAGATAAAAATATCGATTTTTTTTTAAAGTCCAAATTAAAGATGGGGATGTTCTCTTTTTTCTCTATTCAATAGAATGTGATTCTCTATGAATTTTAAAGCATTTCAATGCGCTGTTTCCTTTTAAATGGCATCGCCCTATAACTTTTTTTTAATCGGGACATTTAAAATGGGGGCCAAACTTCTTGTTTCGTGTTTTGTAGTGAATTACATTCGATTTTTATTTCTTATTATTTATTTGTGTTATGTAAATTATTAATTAACCCTTCAATATGTCAAAAAAAAGGAAATGAAAGGATGATGATGTGCAGTTTGGTTTCACTTGCACCGGAACAACTGAGGATCTGCAAAAACACCAGTGCATGCTTTGTGACGCTATCTTTTCAAACGCAAATTTGAAGCCAACTAAGCTGCAGGAACACTTCAACAACCGACATGGTGGAGCAGATGTTGCAGGCCATGATGTTGGATCATTGAAAGCTAAAAGGGCCCGCTTTGATTCTTGAGCAATCCTTCCAAAATTAGGTTTTATATCTGCTGACAAACCACTGCTGATGGTTTCATACCACGTGGTGTATAAAGTAATCAAATCCAAGAAGCCCCATACAATTGCAGAAGAGGTGATAAAACAGTGTGCATTAGAAATGGCAACAATTGTTCTGGGAAAAGAAGCCTCAAACAAGCTTAAATTAGTGCCGTTATCAAATAATGTTATTCAGAGCCGAATTGGTGATTTGAGTTTGGACATTTTGGAGCAAGTTATCGCAGATATCAGGGCTAGTCCCTTGAAAATCTCTCTCCAGTTGGACGAACCAACTGATGTTGCAAATTGCAGTCAACTCATCGCATTAGTGAGGTTTGTCCATGATGGTGTCATAATGGAAGATTTCCTGTTCTGTGAAGATCTGAAAACAACCACAAAAGGAAAAGATGTCTTCCAGTGTGTGAAGGACTTCTTTGCGAAATATGACTTAGATATCCAAATTATTGGTTCTGTATGTACCGACGGTGCCCCTGCTATGCTAGGAAATAAATCAGGATTTTTTGCACTGATGAAACAAGAGATTCTACACCCACTGTTTTCTTAATTGACATGCTTTGGCATCAAAAACATTGCCTCCAAAGTTGACAAAGGTCTTTAACACTTCTGTGAAGACCATCAACTGGATTAGGGGTCGTGCTCTGAACCACCGCCTCTTCAAGTCACTTTGTAAAGATTTTGGAAGTGAGCATTCAGTTTTGGTTTTCCACACGGAAGTCCGCTGGCTGTCATGTGGGAGGGCTTTAACAGGCTTCTTCGAACTGTGAGAAGAAGCCAAAGCTTTTCTGAAGGAACGTGACTATGATCTGCCCGGAGAAATGGAATCACAAGAATTCAACCAAA
Organism: Narcine bancroftii; assembly: GCF_036971445.1. Taxonomy (NCBI): domain Eukaryota; kingdom Metazoa; phylum Chordata; class Chondrichthyes; order Torpediniformes; family Narcinidae; genus Narcine; species Narcine bancroftii. Next base: position 172,591,605 of record NC_091472.1, on the reverse strand, counting down.
TGCAGCCTATTTGAGTGATATTTTTACTCGTATGAATGACCTGAGTGTATCTATTCAAGGGAAAAACATAAACATATTGAAATGGTGCAAAAAGTTAAATGCTTTCAAAGAAAAGTTAAATTTTTGGTGTCGACAAGTTAAAAGAGGGAATCTTTCAAATTTTCCATCACTCGAAGAAATGGTTGATGACGATGAGTCCCTAATTCCAAGTGTGTGTGAAGAAATTGTGGATCATTTGGAAATACTATCAAAATCATTTGATGGATATTTTGGAGGAGGAGAACTGGAAACTTCTGAAGAATGGATTATAAACCAATACTCCTCAATTTGGATAATATGTTGGATGATGAGGAGCTGAAGGAAGATCTGATTGAACTGCGCACAAATTGTGTTCTTGAAATGCAGTTTGAAAGCCAAACTTTGGAACAATATTGGTGTTCGGCAATGGACATGTTTCCAAGACTTTGTGAAAAAGCACTAACTGTGCTCGTCCAATTCGCGATGACATACTCATGCAAGTCTGGATTTATTGTCCTTTTGTCAATCAAGACAAAATCTAGAAATCGCTTGGGTGCACAGGCAGACGTGCGGATTGGTATCAGCAACAAAGTCCCACGTTTTGAAAAACTCTTAAGCAATAAACAGGAACAAAAGAGTCATTAAATTTAAATTGGCTTATGAACATTTGAACATTAGTTCTTTAATTTTTTTAAGAAACTTCATGCATGGATGAAAATTTAATTTTTTTGTAGGGTTTATGCAACTTTTAATTTGTTGTAATATTTTTTCTTTTCCATATGTTTCATTTTTGTTTGTATATTATTAAAAATTGATTATACAAATTTGTTTTGGTCACCTTCACCTTTATTCTTAAATAAATTATTACTTTAAGGGGTGCAAGAACATATTAAAATTTTTTAGGGGTGCGGGGCATAAAAAAGCTTGGGAGCCACTGGTCTACAGCATTCTTTCTTCTGCATCAGAAGGTTCTTGGTTCAAGTCCCACCTCGGAGACACTCCATTATAGCATAAATAATGGTGAAGTGTCAGAAGCTGTCATCTCTGGGACTCAACACCTCTCTCTGTAACTAGATCCTGGACTTCCTAACGGAAAGACCACAGTCTGTTTTGGTCGGTAGCAGAATGTTGAGTACATCATGTTGATCACTGATGCATTACTAGATCCAGCTCCAACAGTCATCAAGTCTGCAGATGATACAACAGCATTTGGTCTCATCAGCAACATCGATGAGTCGCACTACAGAGAAGAGGTGGAAAATCTTGTGAAATGGTGTAAGAGTAACAACCTGAGTCTCAACATGGACAGGACAAAAGAGAAGATTGTGGACTTCAGGAGGACCAGCAATGACCAACTACATATCAACAGAGAGAGTGGAAAGCACCAAGTTCCTTGGAGTTCACTTAATTAGTGACCTATCAGTGGCACTCAAAATCTCCTCACTTGTCAGGAAGGCACAACAGCAGCTGCACTTCCTGAGAAAATTGAAGCAGGGAAACCTTCCGGCAACCATTCTGCAGGAGCTCGATCGAGAGCACCCTGGCCAGCTGCCTCAGGTTTCAGATTTATTGTCGGAGTGACATCACATACAACCCTGAGATTTTCCTTTTGGTCTGGCAGAATTATCCCTAATTGGTAGTGCAAAAAAACTGTACACAGCATATACATATAAACAAAGGAAGAACTGTAAACAGATAACAAATGTAAACAAACTGTGCAATACAGAGAAAATAAAAAAAATAAATCAATAAAGTGGACAAGAGTCCTTAAATTGATTGAGTTTGTTGATGAGGAGTCTGATGGTGGAGGGGTAGCAGCTCTTCCTGAACCTGGTGGTGTGAATCTTGTGGCACCTATACCTCTTTCTTGATGTGCTAGGTGGTGTAGGTCTTTGATGATTGCTGCTGTTCTTAAACGGCAGTGTTCCCTGTAGATGTTCTCAGTAGTGGGGAGGGTTTTGCCTGTGATATCCTGGGCTGTGTTCACTACCTTTTGGAAGGCTTTATATTCAGTTGTATTGGTATCGCCATACCAGACCAAGATGCAGCCAGTCAGCACACTTTCCACCACACATCTGTAGAAATTTGTCAGGGTTTCTGATGACATTACCAGACCTCCACAAACTCCTGAGGAAGTAGAGATGCTGATGTCCTTTCTTCACAATGTTATTGGCATGTTAGGTCCAGGAAAGATCCTCTGCGATAGTGACACCTAAGAACTTAAATTTGCTCACCCTCTTCATCTCTGATTCCCCCCCTATGATCACTGGATTATATACCTCTGCCTTTCCATTCTTGAAGGCAACAATCAGCTCCTTATTTTTGGTGACATTGAGTGCAAGGTTGTTGTTGGTGCACCATTCGGCCAAGTTTTCAATCTCCACCCTGTATACTAACTCATCGCCTTCCTTTATACAACCCACTACTGTGGTATTGTGGGCAAATTTGTAGATGATGTTATTGTCATACCGAGCCATACAATTATAAGTGTTAACGTGAGTAGAGCAGGGGGCTAAGAATGCAGCCCTGTGGTACTCACAGTATGGTATGGATGCTGCAGAGAAATGGATCAGAGATCAATAAGAATGGCAGGGAGAATCTCAGGAGTCTCATTCCCCACGCTCGAGGTGATCTACCGGGATCATTGTCTGAAGAGGGCGCGCAAAATCATTGAGGATCCCTTCTACCCTGCACAGAGCTTCTTTCCGCTGCTCCTGTCAGAGAAGAGATACAGGAGTATCAGAGCCAGCACCACCAGGTTCAGGGACAGCTTCTTCCCACGGGCAGTGAGAATGCTGAGTGACCAAAGGAACTGCTCACACTCACCATCCAAGACTCTAATATGTACAAAACAATATCTATTTTTATATATATATATAAATCTATTTATTTATTTGTATGGATGAAATACTTGTTCTGCATATATATTGTTTGTCTGTATGTGTGTTATGTCTGGTTGTGTGTCGGCATGTTTTGCACCGAGGACCGGAGGACACTGTTTCGTTGGATTGTACTTGTACAATCAGATGACAATAAACTTGAGTTAACTTGAGAATACCACCTTCTTGATGAAGCGTGAAGGAGTCACTGTCTGCTGGTAAAGATATCTTGGGGCTATAAGAAATGAATTACCCAAGGAATTCAGGCCAATATCGATCCTTCAGGGAAGTAGATGAAGATGTTATTGCAGTGCTGATTGTAGTTGCTTGTTTGGTGCTGGCTGCATGTCCTACATTTGAACAATAGCTTGGCTTATCATGCTGTATTATCTAAGACTTCCTTTTATCCCTGTATCTGGAAATCATCTTCTTGATTTTTAACTCTTTGTCCTTTCCTCCATTGAAAGAAAGTTTGCTCAGAGTAAAGATTGGAGGTTGCTCTTTTTCCCTTGGGAACACTACACAGATTCACATATCATAGAACCATGTTAGTCTTTGCCTGTTGTTCTGATTTTAAGTATGTGTGTTGCTGAAGCGAGCAATTATGGTTTTGGGGGTAAGTTTATTCATTTTGATAGCTGTTCAGGATATGAAGCAGTAGCTTTAGTTTCTCATGGAACTTTTTCATGCAGTTTTAATATGCGAGTGGTTAATGTCTGCTTAGAGAAACACAAAAGTCTGCAGGTGCCATGATTGCAGGAAAAAAAAACACAGAAATGCTGGGGGAACTCAGCAAGTCTCACAGCATCCATCCAGGGGGTAACTGATGTTTCAGGCTTGAGTCCTTCTTCAAGGTTAATGTCTGCTTCCTCTGATCCAGGAATGAAAAAGGACACTGAGCAGAACTTAAAATATCATTTAGCAAGACGAAGGTGATGGTAGATCAAAGGAACTCACTTGGGCAGTGTGATTTCACAGAGTTGGTTATATTGTTGGCAGTGAGGTGTGCTTTGGATAACCCTCATCTTAAAACTGATATTGTCCAGCTTTTATTCAGTGTTAATATCGCCTTTCATTACCCATGTTTTCTGAATGCACTCTCTTCTGTCCTGCGCTGTACTTTATAGTTCTTGAGATCATTTCAAATCTCGGCCCACCCTACCTTTGGCCCCATTTCAAGAAATTCTCTGGATCTCCCTCCGCTGTTATTTCCTTGAAAGTGGTTCTCCCGTGTTTTCAGAAATGTAATAAACAGTGGGGAATAGGATGGAGGACTGCAGAAATCCTGCTCACTTCTTGTGAGGCCCCCAGTGATTTCTCCGAGCCTTGCTGATGCCAGTATCCAGTTTTGTCTGTGGGCGTTGTAGTGTGTTGAATAATAAACTGGTGAATAGCTGCTTCATATATTCACACGCACACTTTGAAAGCTTCCAAGCTCCTGACACCACTGCACTTTTAAATATTTGTTGCATTTGGAATAGCCACAAAATACTTTGCATGATTTTAATGAAAAGCAACTGTGTGTGTGTGTGCCTTTGTTAATATCCTGACTGAACTATTGCGGCTTGATTGAAGGTACAGGGCTCCAGACTGGAGGCTGGTGAGGGGGAGAGAAAACAAATGATCCTTTGCATGTGCTGGTGTTGATGAAAATGTATTTCGGGTTGATTCAAAGTCTGTTTGAGGAGGTGAAGTCAAATCCATGATTTAGATTTTGTATGTGCCTATTTCTTGCATCATTACTCAGTACAGATGATTTTGCTGAACAAAATATGAAGGATCCCAGGATGGAAAGGGTTAACTGAAAGACTAAAACTGGCGTGGTTGCAAACAAATACAGTTTGAAAGTACAAGGAATGTCCAGGTTGCAGGGCTACCACAGATGCTGAGAATTGTGTAAACACTGCAAATTTTTGCTTCTGAAAACACCCTTAGGCAGTAGTATTTGTTATATTTTTTTCTTCTGTGAAATATGTAGCTACTTGTAGCCCTACTGTATGTACTGTACAATCAGGTGGGCATGTCTGTTTGTGTGGGTGGATGATGGGTGGGCGGTGATGTGGCTTTCTGATTGGCTGCCTTGAGCCTCGAGCTGCCTTAAAAGCAGTGAAGCTGGGGTCAGGGGGGACTGTGTGGGCGTGAGCTGGAACGGTTGAAAGAGGAACAAACGTCTGCTGCCTCTCTCAGACCTGCAGATGCTCTTGTGCCTCTATGGTGTCCAGGCTATGTGGGTGGCTTTCGTTATGCTTACCAGCCAGAGATTTACGGAAGGATTTTAAGTACTGTAGTAAATACGACGATAATTGGATGAAGCTGTAGTGACTGTTGTAATGGTAAGTACCGTCCCTTGAAGTTGCCTATGAATGCTATCATCGTACTCTCTGTCACCTGTGGTTAGGACAGGGGAATCCCTCCACAAGCGTGCTGGAAGTCTCCTCGTGCACAGTCTTGAACTGAGGTCTGATGTGTGTCGTGTCCCCCCCCCCCCCCCCCCCCATGGTATGCATATATAAACAGCAAGGCAGTGTTTCTGGCAAGTATTTGTATTACAGCTGCTCCAACTTGATCTCATTTTTGGTTAACGCAGCTTAGCTTCCCTTCTGAATTTTTGATGTAAATGGTATGGAGGATTATCTAAAAGGTGAAGTAGTCAAATATTTGTGGCTTCTTGTCGTACTTGAAAGTCAAATGTATTTAATTAAAGGAAGGGGTTGTCATTAAGTTCCAACCTTTTTTAAAAAAAAGCTAGTTGGTATAATCTGTTTAACACTTTCAGGTTTACTGAAGTATTTGAGGTATCTTAGAGAGGGGGAGAGAGAGTGACTACTGATTTCTTTGTGATTGATGAAAAGTGATATCTGGCTCTTTGTCCTGTCCTTAATTACATCTTTTTCTCTATCATTATGTGGAGGCTGTTAAGGTGTGTCTACTCCAATTAATAGTATAATCACAATTGCCTGTGAAACATTTAAATCTGACATGGCTGTACAGAGCTGCTTAACAAGGAACAATCTGAGGAGAGACATTGTATTCTTTCAAAAAGATCTACCTCTGACTTGGAAGAAGCAGAATGATAATGCTAACCTGATGGCTTTGCAAGAAGTATTTATTTGTATGTAAAGTTTAGTCATCTATAGGTTAATGGTTGGAATGAAAATTAATAAGCAAAGTGTGTTGCACCAGAAACACTGCTTTTATATTAAGCATCACACCTTGTACATCCTGGCAAGAATATTCAGCATTGAAATAAAATTATTTTCTTAAAATTGCCATATATTGTTTCATCTTTGGAGAACATGAACACTCATCAAAGTATCCCTGCTTTTCATAGTGTTTAGTTGCTTGTGTACGTTTAAAAGTTTAAGCAGTTAAAAACTCCAAGGCCATGGGCTTTATTCATTTGAACCTGATATGTCGACTTTTCCTCAGTGTTCAAAATGTTTCAAGACTTTTTGCTTGCTTCAAAACACTGCGGTGCTATAATATTTTGCTGTGCGTGGCTTGCCATTTTGAAAACTGCAAAACTCATGAAAAATAGATTAAATCAAATTTTATAGAGTGAGTAATAATCCAGTTGCTCCCCCAACCAGATGAAGGGGCATATGCAAATCACTTTTGTTTATTTACATACCCACAGTCAGGAAGGTAGGAAATGATGTAAGGTTGCACGGCTTGCTGGAGAAAACCACTGCGTTGGATAGGATTGTCATAGTTTTGCTAAACAAGTTGAGTAATTTATTAAAAATAAATTGTAAATGAACAAACGATCCACATGGCAAAAATGCGAACAACTTTTTATGTAATTTTAATCAAACCAAATTGTTATGAGATGACTGTTTTATTGGTTTACACAAATAAAAAAGATTGAATTTGCTTGTTTTAGTTTTAGTCAAGATCTTCAGCCTCAAGAGCTTTGACTACTGCTGACCTATGAATGTAAAAAAAACGTTAAACAAACTTCTCAGAGGCCGCAAGTTTTTAACAACTGAAGCCTGTAAAAAGCAGCTATATTTTACAGAATTAGGCATATTTCAGGATCAGTACCTTTTTGCAATGAAAGGGCATTCTATGGCAATGTATATCACCACAAATTTAATTCTAAGTATTCTCATGTTGGAATGTGCGGAGTGCAATGTTTTGTGGTGTACTTTATGGGAACACAAAGGCTGCAGTGTGGCAGCATTCCATCGCCTGACCCCAACTTGACCTGACCCACCAGCCCCCACCCCCCAAAAGGATCATTTTACTGTTGTTAATGTCATTGTGATGGATGGATGCAATCACAAATTTGTGTTAATTTTGTCAATGTGTTAATCGTATGCTCTAACAAAGAGACTTATTGCACCATGGGTTCCCAAATTGTAAGGAGAATAATGAACCTCATATCTTAGGTATTTGAGCTCTCCCAAATTCACCTACTACTGACAGAACTCTGGTGAAGTTACCTTGGCGTGCAGGAGTTGAGTCCATCTGCCCTGTAAACTCCAAGGTATTCAGACCCATTTCAAGCCCAGCCTGGTGCCTCCCGTTTATCTCAGGTCATAGAGCAGAGCCACGTACTTACCCCACTCTCAGCAACAGGGTGACCTAATTGCCCCCTGTCATCAGTAGCCATTTAATTGTCCCAAGCCTGGCAAGAGAGCCATTTAGTTTCCCCCTCCACAACCCTGTGCAAAGTTACAAATCCAGAATAGGGTCATCCAATCACCTGTTTTCAGGGCAGCATATCCTAGCCTGACAGTTACTAGACCCGCCTACTTTATTACTTCAGGCTCTGGGACAGAGCCATTCATTACCTCCATCCAGGGAGCAGATTACCTGAGGAACTGCATCAGAACCTACTAATTCTGAGCAGAGCTCCTCTAAGTAACAGCCTCGTAGTCCCCTGTGTATGAGCTGAACAAAGAGCCTTAGGATTTAGAATTTTTTTTTCCAGAGTAAGTAAAATTCAAGGAATAGCAATTCATTTAGTAAATAGAAAATAATTTTAAGTACAGACTTCATTTGCTAATTAAGTTAATCTAATAAGAAGAGATAAAGTGGGCTACATCAGAATATTTCTTAGTGGAAAACCAGGGGTTTAAGTTGTATTGTCAACTGCATGACCCTTGTTTCCTCAATTTCTGAGATTGAGTGGCATTTCTCCTATCTATTGGCAAGGCTGCAATTTTGGTGAATATAATTTTTCAGGAGTTTGTCGACAAAGCTCAGGTGAATGACTGCCATGCAAAATCGAGCCGACAATTCGGGAGACACTTGAGGCCAGCTTGTTCTCTAGCCAGTGGTCACTTTGGAATGCTGATGGGAAAGAGGTTTCCTCAAGGAAATGCCAGTGCACTATGTGGTTTGAGGGAGGAAGGAAGATCAAGAAAACAAAAGTGAGAGGATTCTGTAGTTAGTGGAGCAGACAGGCATTTCTGCAGTTGCAGGCTTGTTCCCAGGATGGTATATTGCTTCCGTGGTGTTGAGGTCAAGGATATCACTGAGTGGCTACAGAACAACCTGATGAAGGAGGGTGAGCAATCAGAAATTGTGCTGCATGTTGAAGCCAATGACCTGCAGGGATATTTTAAGGAGTTAGGAAAAAAGAGCAAGAATTGGGACTTCAAAGGCAGGATATCTTTGTGTGATTCCCTGAGGAACGTGCCAATGAGTACAGAAGTAGGAGGATGGAGCAGACCAACGGCAAGCTGCAGAGATGGTGCAAGACGGAATGCTTTGGTTACCTGGAGAAATGGGACCTGGCCAGCCTGAGCAGATCAGAGCTCAACAGAGTTGAATTCAACTTCTTTCTAATCTACCCTTCCACCATTATCCACCTATTACTTATCTGTTAGCCTGTGCTCCTCCTCTTCCTGTTCCTCCCTCCTCTCTTCCTCTTCTCCCTCCCCACCCCTCTTTTTATTCAGATGTCTTCCTGTTTTTTGAGATTCCTGACAAAGAGATCAGGCTTGAAATGTTGACTTCCCTTTACATCCTATGAATCCTGCATGACCTGCTGAGCATCTCCAGCATGTTTGTGTATTGCATTGGAGTTAGTATTAACATCATCCTGCTGCTGCACTGGAGGAAGGAGGATGGGGCGAGGAGATTCAAACTATGTTGGTAGAGGAAAGTAGCTCTGGAAAACTGCAGGAGGAATGAGGAGAGTTAAATAGCACTAGAATAAAACAAAGTCTTTGGACATCTAAACGTGAGAGAGAATTCACAAAGGTCTCATGTAGACTTATGGTGACTTAAATAAATACAAGAAGCATCTTCAACAACATTGAACTGCAGAGACATGATGAAAAAAGGGGCCAGGAATGGGTTCTAAATATTAATAGAAAGTGTTCAGGAAAGATGGGGAAGGCACAGTTTCCAGAGCGGTTAGCACAACACTAATGCAACACCAGTAACTCTGGTTCAAATCTGGAGCTATCTGTAAGGTGTTTGTATGTTCTCTCCATGATCTGTGTGGGTTTTCTCTGGGTTCTCTGGTTTCCTCTCCCCTTCCAAAACATGAGGTTGGTAAGTTAATTGGGTGTAATTGGGCTGCATGGGTTTCATGGACTGGAAGGACCTTCGACCATGTTGTCTCGTTAAAATTAAAATAAAACATAAAGGTAGTTGAGTGACAGAGTAGGAATTTGGTAGAGTAATATGTCATCTATTTGTTCAAAATTAAGATACATTACCACAGTTATGATATTAAGACTTCAATTAGCTGTCAACAAGTGGGAAGATTATCAAGGGGCAAAATTGCAGAGAAATTGTAGAAATGTGCTAAAGCCATATTGCAGTAAAAAAGGGAAGCTTCAATCATTTAAATCTGTTTAGGAGAATTTGTACATTACTGGCCTAAAAAGATGGCTTTCTTGAGGTTGGTTTTGAAGACGAAGACAATATGTACAGCAAGTATAACATTAACATTTATTATAATATCATGATTGGGAATATTTAAAGAAAGGGATCTAGACCATTTTACAAATTAGAAACAGTCAAATTGGAGAAGGACCAATCCTCATGGCATAGAGGCAGCTCTTTCAAGTTGAATTGGAATCAAAGCTTTTAAGTGAAATTCCATGGTGCGGGGAGGGGGGTGGATTTTAAGGTTGCGATGTTTCAGCTTGAGTTAATGAGATAACAAAATGTTCAGGTGATTTATGGTAGGTTGTGAACAAAACAAGTTAAAAACAGATTGATTATAGAAATTTCAGAGGGCAAGTGGAACTGGCAGCAACCACAGGGCTATTCTCAAGCCATGCGAATTGAAAAGCTTTGCAATAGAAGAGGTAAAATTTATTGGACAGAATCCAATGTCTTGGAGGTGCAGCAGAGGAAAATATGGTTTAGACTCTCTATAACCTTGATAGTGAGGAGGTACTAAAGCCAAAAGTCAACTGGTCCAGATGAGATGTATCCCAGATTGCTGAGGGAAGTACGCAAGCCTATTGCAGACTCCTGGCTATAATCTCCCAAACGTGAATAGCCTAATGTAAAAACACAATGCTGGAAAAACTCAACAGGTCAAATGGTGTCCTTTATATCGCAAAGATAAAGAAAGATAACCAAAATGCTTGGGTGCCTGGCTAAATTTTGCTCATATCTTGAATAAGGGCTTAAGCCTGAAACATTGATTATGTATCTTTATCTTTGCAATATAAAGGACACTGTTTTACCTGCTGGGTTTCTCCAGCATTATGTTTTTACTTTAATCACAGACTTTTGTGTTTTACATGTGAATAGGTTATGGATGGTTCTGGGAAATGCAAAATTGCAAACGCTCTACTCATGATTGAAAACAAAATGTTGCAGGGATAAACAATGTAACCATAGACCACTCAGATTAAATGAACCAATGGAGAGACTTCTGGGAACAGCAATCATGGACAAGAGAGGATTGATTAGAGGAGATCAGTCTCGATTTGTCTAACGAACTCTACTTTTTTTTTATTAAACAGATTACATAGGGTCAATAAGGCAAATGCAGTTGCTCATCGGACCTCTGAAAGGTGCTTGTTTGGGTGTCACCCTGTGGCTTTATTTTTGGTTGTTTGGATAGAAAATTAATTCAGAAGAAACAGAGTCGTGGTGGAAGGCCTCAGCATGACATTAAAGTTCCCTAGCAATGTGTATTAGGACTTCTGCTTTTCTTAGTACTTAATGTGCAGACACAAGAGAAACTTGTCCGTGAACTACTCTTTGCAGATGATGCCGCTTTAGTTGCCCATTCAGAGCCAGCTCTTCAGCGCTTGACGTCCTGCTTTGCGGAAACTGCCAAAATGTTTGGCCTGGAAGTCAGCCTGAAGAAAACTGAGGTCCTCCATCAGCCAGCTCCCCACCATGACTACCAGCCCCCCCACATCTCCATCGGGCACACAAAACTCAAAATGGTCAACCAGTTTACCTATCTCGGCTGCACCATTTCATCAGATGCAAGGATCGACAATGAGATAGACAACAGACTCGCCAAGGCAAATAGCGCCTTTGGAAGACTACTACACAAAAGAGTCTGGAAAAACAACCAACTGAAAAACCTCACAAAGATAAGCGTATACAGAGCCGTTGTCATACCCACACTCCTGTTCGGCTCCGAATCATGGGTCCTCTACCGGCACCACCTACGGCTCCTAGAACGCTTCCACCAGCGTTGTCTCCGCTCCATCCTCAACATCCATTGGAGCGCTTACACCCCAAGCGTCGAAGTACTCGAGATGGCAGAGGTCGACAGCATCGAGTCCACGCTGCTGAAGATCCAGCTGCGCTGGATGGGTCACGTCTCCAGAATGGAGGACCATCGCCTTCCCAAGATCGTGTTATATGGCGAGCTCTCCACTGGCCACCGTGACAGAGGTGCACCAAAGAAAAGGTACAAGGACTGCCTAAAGAAATCTCTTGGTGCCTGCCACATTGACCACCGCCAGTGGGCTGATAACGCCTCAAACCGTGCATCTTGGCGCCTCACAGTTTGGCGGGCAGCAACCTCCTTTGAAGAAGACCGCAGAGCCCACCTCACTGACAAAAGGCAAAGGAGGAAAAACCCAACACCCAACCCCAACCAACCAATTTTCCCTTGCAACCGCTGCAGTCGTGTCTGCCTGTCCCGCATCGGACTTGTCAGCCACAAACGAGCCTGCAGCTGACGTGGACTTTTTACCCCCTCCATAAATCTTCGTCCGCGAAGCCAAGCCAAAGAAGAAGAAAGAAAAGAAGAATGTGCAGATATAATTTGGGTAGCAAGGAGAGCATAGCAGTTAATACAATGCTTTAACAGTGCCAGCGACCCAGGTTTGATTCTGGTGCTAGCAATGTGTATTAGGACTACTGCTTTTCTTAGTACTTAATGTGCAGATACAATTTTGGTAGCATGGAAAGCATAGCAGTTAATACAATGTTTTAACAGTGCTAGCGGCCCAGGTTTGAATCCGATGCTGTCTGTAAAGAGTTTGTACATTCTCCCCATGACCTGATTGAGTTTTTTCCAGGTGCTTGGGTTTCTTCCTATCCTCCAAAAACGTGGGGTTAGTAGGTTAATTGGAATGGCACAGCTTTCATGGGCCAGAATTGGCTTCTGGAGTATTATAAATAAATTTTAAAAATTTAAATTTCTGAATTTGCATCACATAAAACTTAGAGATTTGATGAGCTAGGTGAAAGATTATAGGTCAAGTAGATACAGATAGCCTCTGTGGCATCATGAAGAAAGGATGTCAGCACGTCTACTTCCTTGGGAGTTCGTTGAGGTTTGATATGACATCAGAAACTCTAGCAAATTTCTACAGATGTGTAGTGGAAAGAGTGCTGACCGGCTGCATCACAGTCTGGCATGGGGACACCAGTATCCCTGTGCATAAAGCACTGCAAATGATAGAGGAGGTAGCTCAGGACAACACAAACAAAACCCTCTCCATCATCAAGAACATTTACAAGGAACATTGCCATCAGAGAACAGCAGCAATCATCAAGGATACACACCATCCAGCACACTCTTTCTGCATGCAGTCAGTTTGTTTACATTTTTGTGTTTGCACCTGTAAGTTGTGTGCAGTTTTTTTTTCTTGCATGACCAGTAAGTGGTAATTCAGCCTCACCCGCAGGAAAAAGAATCTTTGGGTTGTATGTGATGCCATGTATGTGCTCTGACAATAAATCAGAAATCTGAATTAGCCAGCAGGTTTAACACTGAGAATTGTGAAATATTACATTTCTTTAAGAATGAGAGGTAATATTAACTCGAGGACACTGTCCCACAGAAGGTACAGGAACAGTAAGATCTGCAGAGACACATGCATGGTACTATACAACTCCAATTATCTGAAATCTGATTAATGAATCTCCTCAGTTATCCAAAAATTTTTGGACCCAGAAGTGACATCTGTTTGGCTCTGATCATTTTTTTTTCCAGATAACTGAGGATTTCAGAAAAATCTAAAATCCTCATCTATTTGAAAAATTATGGAGCCGAAATGACATCATTTTGCCTCTGAAAAATTTTGGACAAATGAGGATATCTGAAACAATCAGAAATATTTAGTCACCCAATTTTTTTTCCAGAGCCAAACTGACATCATAGGTTGAAAAAAAAATTTGGAAAAACTACTGAGTAGAATTTTGAGTTTTTGGTGTTGGATTTATCTTATTTTGTTAAGGTTGTGTTTTTTTTTGGTGAGAATTAAACATTATTTCATGCTTAAAAAGCCTTCCCTTGTTGTTTGTTGCTGTTTAAACACGGTTACAAATGATTTGCAGTTGCTACTGGGCTGTTTTTTAAAAATGACCAGTTATCTGAAAATATAATTTATCTGAAATAGGCCTGGTCCCAACCATTTTGGATAATCAGTTAAACTGTACTTTCAAAGTGCTGAGGCAGATTGAGAAAACTGGTTTTAAAAGAAAAAGTGACATCGGGCCTTTCAAATGAGGTATAGAATAAGGAAATCATGAAGAACTTTGATATTACACTAGTCTGGCTACATTTGGCATATCATGCCCAGTTCTGGGAGCCACATTTTTGGAAAAATGCCAAAGACTTTATAGGGTTTGGAAAAGATATTTATTAAAATGACCCTGAGTTTTGGTTCCATAGTTCCGAGGAAGGAATGGAAAAGTTGGCCATTATTCTTAAAATAGAAAAGTTAGGAAGAAATATGATTGACTAATTTAAAATCATGAATCATAGACTCCTGCAGTGTGGAAATAGGCCCTTTGGCCGAACTTGACCACACCAACCAAGATGTCCCAACTACCTGCATTTGGTCTATATTCCTCTAAACCCATCCTATCTATGTATCTGTACAAATGTTTTTAAATGTTGCAATAGTGCCTGCCTCAGTTACCTTCTCTGTCAGCTTGTTCTATGCACTCACCATCTTCTGTGTTTATTTTTGTTTAAAGTTAATGTTCAGGCTCCCATTAAATCTCTCTCCCTCATCTTAAACCTGTGTAATTTGGTTCTTAATTGCCCTACCCTGGGCAAAAGACTCTGTGTGTTCACCTGAACTATTCTCATGATTTTGTGCACCTCTATGAGATGACCCCCCTCATCCTCCTGTGCCCAAACAAATAAAGCCCTTACTTGCTTAATCTCTCCCTATAGCTCAGGTTGCAAGTTCTGGCAACATCCTCGTCAACCTGCATCCTCTCCACTTTGACAAAATTTCTTCTATAGCACGGTGACCAAAGCTGAACAGTATTTCAAATGGAGCCTTCCCAACATCTTGTACAAATTAAAAAGCTGCTACATGACCTCCATTTCCTGTTTCATTGCTCTGAATGATGAAGGCTAATGAGCTGAAAGGAATTTTGATTACCTTATCCATTTTCAAAGTACAATGTACCTATACTCCTATATCCCTTTGCTCTATAGCACTTCCTAAGTTCCCTACCACTCACTGTGCAGATCATTCCCATGTTAGACCTCCAAAAATACAACACCTCTGATTTTTTCTGTATTACATTCCATAAACCATTCCTCTGACCACCTGCCCAACTGATCAACATCATGCTGCAATTTTTGGCAATAATCTTCAACCAGGTACTTTAGAGTGATCTACAAACTTCCTAATCATGAGGCTGTGGACAGAGTAGATGGAAGGAAACCATTTCCATTGGTTGGAGGGGCCAAGAACTAGGGACATATGATTAGATAATTGGCAAAATAACTAAAACTCAATTGAGAAATTAGCCAAACATTTATAATCTGGGACTATTAGCAGAGATTAATTCTATTGAGGCATTCAAAGTACCTATAAGGAAAGAATTTACATGGGAAGAGAGTGGGACTAACTGGATTGCTCTTTTTGATGGAGCTGATGTTTCTTAGCTGGCACCACCCCTCACCTCACAGCATCTACCTGTGACTGTCATGCCTTGTTCTTGTTAACTCATTGATATTTCCACAGTTTCCCAACAGGTTTTCCTCACCATCCAGCTCCTTGAATAGTTAGGTCAATATATTTCAGGCCTTGACTAACAGTTTACAGTTCAAATTTTGTCTTTTTTGTGCTCTCATGTTGGCTTTTTTTTAAGTTTAAATTCAAGAGCAGTTTTACCCTTTATACTAATTAATCCCTAATTGGAAGTAATTCCTAAACTGGCAGCCAAACCTGAGTCTCTGGAGGATCTTTTGAAGCCCTAAAAATGCAAATTCATTCCAATGAGTTTCATCTCTAATTAAAAGGGCGAGATAAAGTGGACATGAAAAAGATATTTACAGTGGTGGCCAGAGGGCCTAGCTTCAGAATAAAAGGATGTCCCTTTAGATCAGCGATGAGGAGATATTTCTTCAGTCAAAGGGTGGTGAATTTGTAGAATTCATTGTCTCAGATGGGTGTGGAGGCCAATCATTGGCTATATTTAAAGCAGAGCTTGATAGGTTATTGATTAATAAGACTGTCAAAGTTTATGGGGAGAAGGCAGGAAAATGGGGTTGAGAGTAAAAATACAACAGCCGTGATTTAATTAGCAGAGTAGACTCATGGGCTGAATGGCTTAATTCTGCTCTTTTGTTTTGAAGGGTTTCTTCACCAAGCAAGCTGGGTTATTTCTTCATTAAAATCATGACCTTTGCTATGTGTAGGTAAAGTTAACTGGAGCTGAAGCAGACAAGGAATTGCTGGAGGAACTCTGCAGCCCAGGCAGCATTCATGGGTAGAAATGGTAATTCACTATTTCAGGTCGGGACAATTATTTGCTCAAGATTCCAGCATCTGCAGCTTTTGAGTTTTTATTAACTGGTTTCTCTTTCTGAAAAGGGTTTGTTCAGTTTGTCTATTAAAGGTAACCTCTATGTTGCAGGGAATTTGAGTTCCAATTGTATGGCGTGTACCATGATTTTTCATAATAGAAATGATCTGTCCCTCTGCGAAGAAATGCTTTGGAAAAAAGATTTACTTTTTTTTTCAGATAAATTATGTGAGAGTGAATTTTTGGGTAGTGATTTGTGAACTCTGAAGGGTGAATTTCTGTAAACTGAATGGCTGTAGTTGCTTGTTTCTGGTCTATATCTCAGCCTGGTGAGAGCAACACCTCTTGCATGCATGGCCATAGGAATCAAGGTTCAAGGTTCCTTTTATTGAAACTTATTAATATATATATTTTTTAAAATTTAATTTTCAGTGACTAGTGAAGTTCTGCAGGGATCTGTTCTGGGACTCCTGCTCTTTGTAATTTTTATAAATGACTTAGATGAAGAATGGGTCACTAAGTTTTCAAATGATTTGAAGGTTAGAAGGATTGTGGATAGTGCTGAACGTTTTCGTAGGTTACTGAAGGATCCAGAATTCACCTGATGGTGTTGTTGATAATAGTTGTGGGTGTCAGCGGCATCCTGGGGTCCGGAGGCTGTACACGTTCTGTTTCTGCCAGTGTACATATGCTATTCACCTTGGTTGTTGGTGGAGGTTGGCAGGCTTGGAGAGTCATTAGCCCGCATTGACTAACGGTGGTTGAGATGGTGGGTGAGTAGTGCTCTGATATGTTCTGTTGACTGTTGCCCCAAATTCATAGACATTACTACAGACGTTATCGTTAGATGTTAGACATTGACCATTATCGTTAGCATATATGTTAGGATAGATGGTGATAAGACTACGTTAGCAAGGATGTTAGGATATTACAATAGATTTTTGTTACTACACTATTGTAGACATTACGAGTCCTTTTAGGTAAATTAATAAATGGTTTTAAAACTCATCTGACTTCATCATGAATTCCTCAAACACATCACAGTAAAGAGCCCACTTAGCCTCCGAGCAGCTTGTTTATAGATAATGGTTGTTATGGTTACAAATCGATATAGACAGGGTGCAGAGATGGGCAGGAAAATGGCAGATGGAGTTCAATCTGGGTAAGTGTGAGGTGATGCATTTTGGAAAGTCAAACCAGAAGACTGAGTACAGGGTTAATGGTCGAATACTTAACAGTGTAGAAGAACAGAGGGATCTTGAATTTCAGACCCATACGTCTCTCAAGATTGCTGCACAGGTTGATAGGATAGTTAAGAAGGCCTATGGAATGCTGGACTTGATTATTCAGGGGATTGAGTTCAAGAGTTAAGAGGTCATGTCGCAATTCTAAAAATCTCTGGTAAGATCACACGGAGTATTGTGTTCAGTTCTGGTCATCTCATTATAGGAAGGATGTGGAAGGTACGGAGAGAAGATTTAGCAGTATGTTGCCTAGATTGGAAAATAAGTCTTGTGAGGCAAGGTTAGCAGAGCTGGCACTTATCTCTTGAGAGAGTAAAAGGATGAGAGGAGACTTAGTAGAGGTCTCCATGCTTCTGAGAGGCATAGATAAGGTGGATAACCAGCATATTTTTCCCAGGGTGGGAAAAGCAAACACCAGGGGACATCTCTACAAAGTGAAGGGAGGAAAATTTAGGGGAGACATTAGGGTTTTTTTAACGCAGAGGTTAATGGGTGCTGGAATGCATTGGCAGGGGTGATGGTAGAGGCTGAAACATTAGGGGAATTTATGAGACTCTTCAGCACATAGATGAAAGAAGAATAGAGGATTTAGTTTTTTTTTGGGAGGAATATATAGGTCGGCACAACAATGAGGGTTGAAGGACCTGTACTGAGCCCTAATGTTCTAATATACATGATATACTTTAACTTCTATCTGCCATAAGACAAACAAACAGTTGCCATGAGCATTGCCCCAGCGCCTCTATCTATAAGGGAAAGAAAAGCAAAAGAGAGTCCATTCAGAGTCACTGAGTGTCTGTGGATTTCCCCCCAGTGCTCCCGCATCCTCTGCAGCCCAACAGAGTCCAATTCAAACCTATGGCAACCTAAGCGCCAGATCCAGATAATTCATCAGGAAAGAGCAGCACGGTAGCTCCTGTTCTTTCGGAATGTTTCAGACATTAGAAGGTGATCATAGGAATCCTTGAAACTGCACACAAATTGGAGTATAAGCTGTCCCTGAGTTAAGAATGACTTCCATTTTTATAGACACCCATAAGTCAGAAAATGCATTTAAAAAAAAAAAAATCATGATATGGTAATCACGTTTCCAGAGTGTGTCAAAAAGGGCATAAGACAGAGAAGAAATTATAATTACTAAAAGTGAGAGAGAGAGAGGAAACTAGATCTGCCATTCTTAGGAAGGAACACATGTACGTACATTAATCTTTTGAGCAATAATGTGGGAAATTGTTCATGTGTACTGATTGTCTATCCAGAATGTCCCTGGGGCATTTTCTTTGCAATTTCAGCACAGTTTAATTTTCCAATACTGCATGAATTAATGCAAACATCTTTGAAGGACCCACACAGCACAATCTAGATTTTAAAACTTCCCATCACTCTCACCAGATCATTCCTTGCAAAGAGGTGACTGCCTCTGTTGGAATTCTCTGTAATGGAGTGCTCCATTGCAGTCTGGAAGCAGCATCTGAGGTGTGCGCGTCTCAATGTAGAGAACAACTTATGTTTGGATTCCAGCTTGCATCACATGGACCCATCTGCTCTTGATCAGAGGACCTTTACCTATGCTTAGTCTGTAAGAACCACAATTCTGCTCTTGATTTGCACTGCCAGTGATAAAATGAACAACTGTTCTGTGAGGCATGTAATTGTATTTCCACTAAAGTACTTCCACAAGTTGATTTGTTCCTGGAACCTTTTCGCCACAAATGACTGTTGATTTGGGTCCAGGAAGTGAGTTTATGTTCTGTATCGCAGCAGTATTGCACAGTGCGATGTGGCAGATGTTTCCATATGAGTAGCACATTACCAAGAATGCTGAGTTGATTGAATAAAATAATCCTCATTTAGTTTTGAGTCTGTCATCTCAAGGTTTGGTTATTGGGTTGTCCCCCAAAATATCGGGGGAATTTCCACTAAGAATTTTCTGTTAACTTGAGGTTTCAAAGCATTTCAACAATAAATCAGGTTTTCTTTTGAAAAGCAGTTGGTAATTTTTGAGCAGATGTGGGAAGCTGATGTTCACAGCAAATAAAAATATGTATTTTTCCTCTGAATGATTTTGTAATTTGAAGGATTATTGGTGAGCAGTAGCATCTTGCACCTTCAAGTAGTAATGGTGAACGTTTTACATCAACTTGAAACGAGAGACCTCGGTTTAACATCTCGTGTGAAAGACTTGTTACTCCCTCAGAACTGGGTGAACTGTCAACAGTGTTCAAGTCCTGGAATGGTGAGAATTAACTTTCAACATTTAAAAGCTTTTTAGAGGGTTTTAAAGGAGGCTGCATCTGAGCATGCTTGTGTTGTAATTGTGGCAGATCTGTAAATTGAAATGGTGAAAGTGAATTGAATTATTGGTCCCGTGCACATCAACACCTGGATGAATGCTGGAATAAAATGAAGTCCATTGCACAGTGACTCCATCATATTGTGCTCTTAATTGTTTTTCTAGTGTTGTTCTTACCACTGTGTTCAGCCAAATTCTCCATTCGATAACTGCTCTAATTACCTTCCTTTGAAGTTACTTTCATTATTACTGCAAATTAAAATGGGGGACTGCAGCAATTTAAGCAAGAGAAGAGAGCATTGGTTTAATCAGGTTTACATTTGAGTTTGGCAGTTATGATTTCCCCTTTGGCATAATTAACCCAATTAATATGAAATTCATATCCATAAATACATTCCTCCCTGCATCAAAGATTTTTTCAGGGAAAGAGATTGGGTGCAAGTAGCTTGTATTTTTTTACTTTAATGCTCCTTGTCTGCTGCCTAAAAGCTGGATTTGCAATTGACTGTGATGAACGTTAAACACACGTTCTATCAAACGTCTCCAGGTCCACTGTGGAAAGTATACTGACTGGTTGTATCATGCCTGGTTGGGTAATTCAAGTGCCCAGGAATGCAGAAGGCTGTTGAAGGTAGTAAATGTTACCAGGTTCATCACAGGCTCTAACCTTCCATCCATTGCAGGTATCTCTGTGAGGTGCTACCTCAACAAGGGAACTGATATCATACAGGACCCCCATCATCCTGTTACAACTTCTTCTCACTGCTACCTTCAGGCAGAAGTATAGAAGTCTGAAGACCGGCATCTTTAATTCAAGAACAGTTTCTTTCCAACAGCTATCAGGCTCTTCAATTTAAATTTAGACACACAGCACAGTTACAGGCCATAAGTCCGTGCTACCCAATTAACCTACAACCCTGGTACATTTTGAACAGTGTAAACTGGAGTGCCTGGAAGAAACCCACACAGACACAGGGAGACCATACAAAGTCCATACAGACAGCACTGGATTCAATCCCCAGTCACTGGTACTGTAACAGATTCACACTAACCATGCCACCCTTCTCCCTGTAACCTCTCCTGTTACAGTAATCATGGACTCTACACTATTGCAACTCACCTTTTGAACCAGAATGACTATGAACATTTATTATCTGTATTGTGTATTTATTATCTCTTTTAAGTTA
Source organism: Narcine bancroftii (assembly GCF_036971445.1). Lineage (NCBI taxonomy): Eukaryota > Metazoa > Chordata > Chondrichthyes > Torpediniformes > Narcinidae > Narcine > Narcine bancroftii. The sequence continues at coordinate 172,570,817 of NC_091472.1, read as the reverse complement.
ATTCAATTGTTTATTTTGACAGTTTTTCTTTACAAGTACCTGTTCAGCTGTAGCAAGTAAGAACTTCAGTGCAAATGTACATTGTATGATGTGTATGACAATAAACTCCTTATCATCAACAGCATTGTACCCCAGAATGCAACGCCTGGTCTCAGCTCAGCCATGCACTGCACCAGTCCACTCCGAAGCTTTGAAGGGCAGATATTTGCATTTCATTCCAGCAAAGCCAGTGGTGGTCTGGATTCTTTCTTGGTAGTCGTCAACCAGACAGCATCAATTTTGATTTCTACAATTTCCATTAACCCCTCTGCTATCCTTTTTCTTACCTCCAGCATCCCACCCCTTCCCTCTATCAGAGTACTACCCTTCTTCATCCTCTGCCCTCTCCCCTCTCACCAGCTTTTCTCCACACCCTCACCCCCCCAGTCGACATCCACCTGTTAGCCTGTGCTCCTCCCCATTCTCCTTTCTCCCATTTTCTCTCCTCCTTCCCCTCCCACTTTATTATTTAGGCCTCCGCCCCTTGGTCCCAAACAGTTACCTTTTACTTCGTCTGGATGCTGTCTTTCTCCAGCACCTTTGTGTTTTGTGTTCGATCCCAGCATATGCACATTTTCTTGTTCAGCTCCAGTGAAATTAGAAATGCTGGAATGAGCACAGCAGGCAAATCAACATTTCAAATGGCCTTTTCCCACATAAATGTCTTGTGTAAGTGATCAGATCTGGTGAATGAATGCCTTTTGAATGTTCCATGATGCAGATCCAGGCATGGTGCAAAGCTATTTTCTCTTTAGTGAGACTCAACGTTGGGATGGCATGGTTAGCATAGCATAGCATCCTCAACATTCATTGGAGCGACTTCATCCCTAACATCGAAGTACTCGAGATGGCAGAGGCCGACAACATCGAATCCACGCTGCTGAAGATCCAACTGCGCTGGGTAGGTCACGTCTCCAGAATGGAGGACCATCGCCTTCCCAAGATCGTGTTATATGGCGAGCTCTCCACTGGCCACCGTGACAGAGGTGCACCAAAGAAGAGGTACAAGGACTGCCTAAAGAAATCTCTTGGTGCCTGCCACATTGACCACCGCCCGTGGGCTGATATCGCCTCAAACCGTGCATCTTGGCGCCTCACAGTTCGGCGGGCAGCAACCTCCTTTGAAGAAGACCGCAGAGCCCACCTCACTGACAAAAGACAAAGGAGGAAAAACCCAACACCCAACCCCAACCAACCAATTTTCCCCTGCAATCGTGTCTGCCTGTCCCGCATCGGACTTGTCAGCCACAAACGAGCCTGCAGCTGACGTGGACACTTACCCCCTCCATAAATCTTCGTCCGCGAAGCCAAGCCAAAGGGAGAGTACAATGCTGTTACAGTGACCCCGGTTTGAGTCCAGCGGTGTCTGTAAGGAGTTTGTACATTCTTCCTGTGTCTGCATGGGTTTTGTACGGGTGCTCTAGCTTTTTCCCACCCTTCAAAATATATGGGGGGGTTGTAGTTCAATTGGGTGTAATTGGGTGGCATGGGTTCATGGGCCAGAAAGGCCTATTATGGTGCTATGTCTAAATTTTAAATTTGAAAAGGATTGAGATTTTCTCAGTTTGTTGAGACTGGTTCACTCTCTGAGATTGAATGTATTGATAGAGATTTCCTGAATGGTTCATTATTTGCCCTTCTCTCTATCCCTTTGGTCCTTCAATGACACGGCACTTAGCCATTTCATTGTGTGGTACAGCATGGAAACCAGAATTCAGTCATCAATGACCAATGGCTGAACCATATTAATCCCATTGACCCATAGCCTTTAATACTCAAGAGACTTGAGTGCTGTTAGCAACTCTGCCACAACTCTCTTGGTAGTTTGAACAAGGTAGGCAATTGTTGCTTTCTGGATGGAAAATTTCTAACACCTTATCCTAAAACTTCCTGCAATCTTACCTTATCCAAACTCTTCATCCACTCCAGGGAGAACAGATCCAGTCTCTCCTCATAACTGCAATGTTCCATCTCAAGCGATGTTGTATATGATTTGAAAGCCCACATCTCTTCATGATGAGATATGGCAATTCCTTTGAATACCAGTTGAAGAAACTTTTCTCCCCATCACTAATATTTGGTACATCCAATAATCTGGTGTCTCAAGAAATGGGAAAAAAAAACACATTATTTTGGAATCCTTCAATGTTCATGTTCTAAGTTAATCACTGAATCATCCAGGTGATGAGGTTGATATTTCTGAATGTTTTGGACTAATCTTGTTTCTCCAGGATGCCAATTCTAACGAGTTGGTTGCCAATAGACAGGGAGTGTAAGCTCTCAGTTGGGTTCAGGTGAAACAGCACTATATCACTTGTGATTTCTAAAATATTTGTCCATGATATGACTCCCCCAGGAACCCCATCCAAAATTTTTTAAAATTAAAAATTCAGAACTATTAAGATAATATAATTTAAAAACTCTTGGATACTTTGATGTAAACTTGGCTCAGTAAAACTAATGAAGCTTTTTACCAAGGTTCCAACAAGACAAATCCCCTGGTATCCCACACCTATGGGGATTGGTAGATGCCGAATAAGTGTATTTTCCAGTTGCTTGAGACTTGCTCTTACAATGCCTAATTAATACATCTGCATTAAGAATAAACAGTTTAAAAGACAAAAAAAACTATACTTACACTGAGCAAACTTCACTTGCATGAACATATAAACCTTAAAGCATTTTACTTTATTTTCACTTGCACTCTTTGAAAACATTTACAGGTTCCTCCCTCTCCACAGAGCCGCCTGAATGGTAAATAATAATATTATAGATAATTAACACAATTCCTCTCCCAAGTTTACAGGTAGACCCTCTGAATAGGGCGACTCTGACTATGCAAGGATAAGGAGAGAGTCATCCCAACTGCAAACAGCATCAACCAGCTCTTCATCCTGGATGAAGCCATTACATAGCTTTATTCAAACAGTTACAACAAGCAAAGCCTGACTAGGGCACTCTTTTGGCTGAATATTTGCTCCCATTATCACCAAAGGTTTATGTGTTACTTCAGAGAACATTTACAATTTTAAACGCATATTTTTTAAAACTTTTTTTTGCTGGTTGGTTGAATTCCAGTTACCAGGGGTTTACTGTATTTTCTTCATCTTTGATACTTTTCTTCAAATGTTGGTCTTGTGTATCTTTTAACCATAGAAAATGGGCCTCTCTCTGGTTAAAAACTGCCAACTTAATGAAAATGTCTCCTGTTGTTCATGATTATTAGCAAAGTTCTTTCTATTGATTTGCCTGAAGTGATGAAGTAGTGGAGAAATGATGTGACAATAGCAAGCCATTTAATTGAGAGTGCTTTCTCAGGATAACGTACAGGCTACATGGTTTATTTTACTTGAGGCCATTTTTGTTTATTTTGGATAACAATCAATTGGTTGTTTTGCACTATTAGATTACACTAAGATTGACTCTTTAGAAGATGATTGAGTACTATTAACAGAGGAACATAGGAAGTAGGAACAGGAGTAGACCAAAAATGGCCCATCGAGCCTGCTCCGCCATTCAATACGATCATGGCTGATCTAATTTATGACCTAACTCCACCTACCTGCCTTCTCCCCATATCCCTATCAATAAAACAGAGGAATGGGCAAGCATTTGCCAAATGCAAGCCAGTACGGCAACTGGGAAATGATGCAGTTTTGGGTTATAAGGTGATGAAAACAATTCCACTCCAAATAGATTGGGCTTCATTGGGTGAAAGGATAAGAGAACCTCCAATATGGGCTCACAGAGAACTAAAGGGGAACATTTCCAATTGTTGTGGGTGTTTTTATTATTAAAATTAAGCACTGTTTAAAGTGTAGAATGTAATAATCAGCTTTATTAAATTTAAATTTTTAAATTAAATTTAGATTTTTAAAAAATATTGACATACAGCACAATAACAGGCCCTTTTGACCCACAACCCCGTGGTGCCCAATTGACAAAAAGCCCATGTATGTTTTGAATGATGGGAGGAAACTGGAGCACGTGGGGAAAACCCATGCAGACGTGGGGAGAACGTACAAACTCCTTACAGATAGCGCAAGATTCAACAGTGTTGCGTTAACTGCTAAGCTAATTGTGCTGCCCAAGATATTATTGATTAAACTACACTGTGGGAAGGAAACTGGACCTGGTGAAAGGCTGCAACACAGATTTGCAAAGTTGCTGTGTGGTTTAATGGTCAAAAGCCATGAAAGGTTGAAGGCTTTATAGTCAGAACAATGCAGATCATTGGGTGTGATAATGATGGAGTATGCATATGATGAAGTGATCTTAAATGTAAAGTTATGACAAGATTTAAAAAGGTGTAGAAAAAAATGGAGCTTTGATGGGCCATAGATACCAAATTAATATACAAGAAATATGAAGGGTATGGATAGGATTGATGTAGGAAGGTTTTTTGAGCTGGCCGGGGAAACTAAAACGAGAGGACACAGTCTCAAGATTCGGGGGAGTAGATTTAGGACAGAGATGAGGAAAAATAGTTTTTCCCAGAGAGTAGTAAATGTTTGGAATTCTCTAACCAGGGAAGTAGTTGAGGCTGCTTCATTAAACATTTGGTTAGATAAATTTTTACATGATAGAGGAATTGGGGGATATGGGGAGAAGGCAGGTAGGTGGAGTTAGGTCATAAATTAGATCAGCCATGATCGTATTGAATGGCGGAGCAGGCTCGATGGGCCATTTTTGGCCTACTCCTGTTCCTACTTCCTATGTTCCGATGTTTTTCCTAATTAGAAAAGAAAATAGATCAAACCTCAAACAGTTGGGATGCTTGAAATTCACTCCCAGGTAGAGAAGTTAAGACAGGACTATCAACATTCAAGATTGGTTAAATGGAAGAAAGGAGAATGGGAACCAGGTGAACAAATGAACTCCGTTTTACTAACCTTAACACATATTCTTACTGAATGTCTTGGTATCTGGGGGGAAAATATAGTAATAAACACATTATGATTATGAGCTCTTTTCTAATGTGCTGAAATACAGCCAGTATGAGATAGCCCAGAACTTCCATGAAATGTTACAGGTTGAAGAACAACCAATTGTTTGGATTCTCCCTCAACTATTTGTAACATGATAGTTTTGTGTAACCTTTTGAAGTTGTGCTTATATGGTCATCTGTTATCCTCGCATTTAAAATCTGAATGTTGAAAGGTCAAACTATTTTTTGTTTCCCTAGGGAATCTGGCGTATTCCTGTGGATGAAATTGACCGTCCTGGCAGCTTTGCCTCACATATGAACCGTTCGATTGTTATCTTACTTGATGTTCTGTCTCAACTGAAGGACCATAATACACTGCTAAGAGTATCTTCCATGCTTCAGAGAACTCCTGACCAAGGAAAGTAAGTGTGCAAGTTCAGAACTTCAGTTATTTGCATAAAAGATAGCAATGTACTTCACTCAGATGAAAGAAACAAAAATATGAATCACATAAAATATAAAATTATTTTTTATGAATTTTTGAGGAAATCAAATATTGCTTACACTATTTATGGATACTATCATGCAACTAGTTAAGTGGTGAATATTCTTGATACTCATTATACTCTACAATCACCAGGGTTTCAAAAGGAAATAACAACTACCTCGGGACTCTCACTAGCCAACCATCTGGGACTTTGTCAAAGGACTCGCTAAACTTCTTGTGGAAAGCCTGCTCTCGTCAATTCCCTTGAGCGCCCTCTTCAATAAAAACCCAAATCAAATATATGAAACAAAATTTCCCTATGCACAGAGCCAGACTGACTATCCCTAATCAGTCCTTGACCGTCAAAAAACTTGTGGATTCTGTCTTTCAGAGTCTCTTCCCCACTTACGCATGACTGACATTAACCGAACTGGGCTGTCAATGCCTAGCTTGTCCTTGCAGCCCTTCTGAAATAGACGTAGAACATGAGTCATCCTCTAGTCTTCAGGTAACTTACCTGTTGTAACAATGATGCAAGCCCCTCTGCCAAAATCTCAGCTATATCTTCTTTAGCTTTCCACAGTGTCTGAGGATACCGTAGGTCATATCCTGGGAATTTATCAAGTTTTAAGACTGAGCACCTCATTTGTAATTTGATCTGGTCCAAGATGTCACAATTCCCTCCCTTCTGTGACATTCTCCCCAGTAAATCTAACTCTCCTGCTCCCATGACCACTCCTGAGCTTGCTTGCAATTTCCTGACCAGGCAGTTGTTAGATGGGAAATTCACGTTTCCAGGTTTCATGACTACAATCGATTCTGTCACCAGTGCCTATACTTCTCAAGCCCACACTCCCATCTGGTTAATTAAGATTTAATTATCTTGTCCTGCTATCTTCGAAGATTTGTTTCTGCACTTCTGGACAGCCACTGTTCCTGCACTCTTTTAAAATGGTAATCAAGTTATACTCCCCTTCTTCATTTTGCTTTCCAAAATAGATTCCTTCACACTTGGCTGCTTTAAATTTTATCTGCCATATGTTTGTCCATTTTGCTAGTCTGCTTGCTTCCTCCAGACATCTGCTACTATCCCCCTCATTGTTTACTATATTTTCAGGTTTTGAGTCAGCTGTAGACTTTTAAATTATACTCCCTTTCCACAAATCTGGGGTCCATATAAATTAAAATGTGATATTCTGAAAGCTGACTGCTGGGAACATCACAACATACTTCCTTCCAGACTGAAACACAGCTGTTCACTAAGATAATAAGAATAGGAACTGCTGGAAAGACTTAGCAAATGAGGCAGCATCTGGGTAAAGAGAATCCGAGACGTACAAGATCTGAAATGTTAGTTCTATTTCTCAATCTCTGCCCTCCACCCTGCCGTACCCGGCCTTTGATATACCTGGCCTGTTGAGTATCTCCTGCCTTTTTTCTTGTATTTCATTGTCTTGTTATTACTAGTGTCACTTCTTTTTGCCAGTTTTGTCTACACTACTACTGCTCATTTTACCCCAGGATTTTCATTATTACATAATATGCTACTTGATTAAATTCTTTTTGCAAGTTTATATATTACAATTTTCATCAGCTTCTTTATTATTTCATTGAACAAGAAAATTAGTTGCATACAATTTGCATTTAAAAATTATTTTAGAACTTTCTTGATTCAAAATCAGGATTTATTGTCACGAACAAGTGATGAAATTCAGTGTTTTGCTCCAGCATCATAGTATAAACAGACATATTATAACCATCTTATGACATGATTATAAAATAATAACAATAATAGGGCACAAAAAGGCAGTATCTTTGGTTAATTGATATTCAGGAATCTGATGGCAGTGGGGAAGAAGCTGTCCTTGTGTTCATCTTTAGGCTCCTGTACCTTTTCCCTGATGGTAGCAGAGTGAAGAGGGCATGGCCTGGATGGAGGGGGTCTTTGAGGGTGGAGGCTGCTTTTTTAAGACACCACCTCATGTAGATGTCCTCAATGGAGCGAAGTCTGGTGCCTGTGATGTCGCAGGCCGAGTTAATCAACCTTCTGGAGTTTATTCTTGTCCTGAGAATTGGTGCCTCCATACCTGGCAGTGACGCAAGCAGCCAGAATGCTCTTTATGGTACACCTGTGGAAGTTTACGAGAGTCTTCAGTGACATACCGAATCTCCTCAGACACCTCACAAAGTATAGCTGCTGGCAAACCTTCTTTATGATTGCATCAATGTGATCTCCAGGATAGATCCTTGGAGATGTTGACACCTAGGAATTTGAAGTTCTTGACCCTCTCCACTACTGAGCCCTCAGTGAGGTAGTGTTCTCCTGACTTCCTCCTGAAGTCCACAATCATCTCCTTGGATTTGCTGACATTGAGCGCAAGGTTGTTATCATTTCACCATTCAACAAGTTGAGCTATCTTCCTCCTGTACGCTTTCTCATTGCCATTTGTGATTTGGCTGACAACTGTGGTGACATTGGCAAACCTGTAGATGGCATTGGAATTGTGCCGAGCCACACAGTTGTGGGTGTATAATGAGTAGAGCAGTGGGCTAAGCACGCATCCTTGGGGTGTGCCTGTGTTGATAATCAGCGAGGAGGAGACATTTTCAATTTGTACTGACTCTGGTCTTCCAATGAGAAAGTCAAAGATCCAGTTGCAAAGGGAGGTACAGAGGCCAAGAGTTTGTAGCTTCTTGATGAGCGTTGAGGGAATAATGGTATTGAAGGCTGAGCTGTAGTCCATGAAGAGCAGCTGTATGTATGAAATTGCTGTTTTTGAGGTGATCCAGAGCTGAGTGGAGAGCCAGCAATATTGTATCTGCCATGGAGCTATTGTGCCGATAGGTGAATTGCAGTGGGTCCAGATCTTGGGTAATTCTGGCCATGAACAGTCTCTCAAAGCATTTCATCACAGTAGAAGTTACTGCTACTGGGTGGTAGTTGTTGAGGCAGCACATGCTATTCTTTTGCGGTACTGGGATGATTAATGCCTTTTTGAAGCTGGTGACTGCCACAATGAGAGATTGAAAATGTCCGTAAAGAGTCACATGATGGAGCAGTAGCTGGTAGGGGAATACCAGCCCTCTCCAGAAAAGAAGAAATAAAGTGAAGAAAATACAAAGTTCAAGAAATACAAAACATAACAAATAAAAGATAAAGTTGTAGAGAAAAGAAAGAAAATGGCACCCAAGAAGGAAAAAGTAAAAACAATGGAAAAAAAAAAGAAAAAATGCCAGAAGAGAAAGGAGAAGGCCTTACCTGCATGGAGAAACACGAAGCCATCGTGGAGAAGAGAGCCTGTTCTCCGAGGTTGGTGACGACCCCGCAGAGTCGCGATTCCCCCGACCGCTGGACTGCAAAAATGGCTCTGAGTCAAACAAAAGTGCGCAACTACGCATGTGCAAGGAGTCACGCATACGCAATGTGCTTACTCAGGAGGAGAACACCGATGGGAGGGGGGGCTCAGCCGAGAAGCGGGCAAACACAAGGCGACCAGCTGAGGGATGTCCGACACCAGGGCTCTCAGCTGGAAGAAAAGCGACAGGAAAGGGAGTGAAAGGAAAGAAGAGCAGCAGCAGGAGGCCCAACAGATGAGTAGCCCAGAAGAAGAGGAACAACAGCAAGAAGCCAAGCAAGAAGAAGCCCAGCAAAGTGAGGTAAGCAACTCATCAGGAAAGTCAGAAAAGACACAGATACAAGGAAGAGAAGAAGAAGAGACAAACACAGGTTCAGACACAGAAGAAGAGGAAGAAGAAGACCAAGATCTGCACAGAGAAATAGAAGGTAAAACAGATGGACAGAATATAGATAGTTTTGTTTTCCAAGAACAAATGAGAGCAATAAAAGAATGGTTGACATTAGAATTTAGTGAAATGAAAAGAAAAATGAAAAGTACAGAAGAAAAAGTGAATAGATTAGAGCTGGTCATGACAGAAATAGGGAAAAGATTAGAAAATGTGGAAGAATGAGAAACGGCTGTAGAAATTGAAGTGAATTACTTAAGAAAATTGGAAGAAAGTGACAAAAAAGTTAGTCACAAGAGTTGTTAGCTCAGAAAATTGATAGGTTGGAAAATTATAGTAGGCAAAACAACATAAAAATAGTGGGCCTAAAGGAAGATGAAGAAGGCACAGATATGAAGGAATTTATAAAAGAATGGATCCCAAAGGTCCTGGGAACAACAGAAATATAGGAAGGAATGGAAATAGAAAAGGCACACAGAACACTAACTTTGAAACCACAGACACATAAAAAACCAAGATCCGTTTTAGTAAAATTTTTGAGATATACAACAGGAGAAAATTAAAGGAATAAAATTAGAGAAGACAATAAGCCATTGGAATACAAGGGTCAAAAATATATTTTTTACCCAGACATAAGTTTTGAACTCTTAAGGAAGAGGAAGGAGTTTAATACAGCAAAATCGATCCTATGGAAAAAAAGGTTATAAATTTATATTATGACATCCAGTTGTGCTTAAAATATTGATCCCTGGGGAGCAAAACAGACTGTTCTCGGATCCGGAGGAAGCACGAGAATTTTCAGAACACCTGCAGGATAGAAGGAGAGATGAAGAGATGTAACAAGAATGAAGAGTGGCAATAAAATGTATATAAAGATGTAAAATTAATGTATATGTAAGAACTAAAGGGAAAGAGAAGAAAGTAAGGGGGGGAAAAAGGGTGAACTTTGTTATATGTGTTTTTTTTTTAAAAGTCTTTTTTGCGGGGGTTGGTTCGGACAGAATAACCATCACTCGGAAATCAGTTGACGCTTGCGAGCGGGTTCACAATCCAAATGGAGAGGGGAGTTGTGGTTGCCTGGCAAGGGATAAGGATCAACTCAGAGATGGGGGGGGGCATTTGGGGCTAAGGGAATATTGGATGTGGGAGTTGTTGAAGTATTTTATGTTTTAAATGTGTGGTCATGCATTGAGTTTATAAAGGGAAAACTGAGAGATGAAAATGGGGAAAGGCAGAATGGTGGTGGTAAGGAAGCGGAAATGAGGTGTAAACAGGGTATGAGATGGCCATGTTGAATTATATGACTATAAATATTAATGGAATACATAACCAAATTAAATGGAAGAGGCTATTAAATTTACTGTAAAAAGAAAAAAATAGACATAGCATTTGTGCAGCAAATGCATCTAACTGAAGTGGAACATAATAAATTAAGGAGAGACTGGGTAGGGCACGTAGCGGCAGCATCATATAATTCAAAAGCTAGAGGTGTAGCTATATTAATAAAAATGTACCAATCAAACTAGAGGAGGAAATAATAGATCCAGCAGGGAGGTATGTAATGATAAAGTGTCAGATATATTCAGAATTTTGGAATTTGCTCAATATATATATGTACCTAATGAAGAGGATCAAAAGTTTATGCAAGATATTCTTTTGAAGATTGTAGATACGCAAGGGAATATATTGATAGGAGGGGATTTTAACCTTAATTTGGATCCAATGTTGGATAAAACTGGACAAAAGACTATCGAAAAGAATAAAGTGGCCAAATTTATGGTTAAATCAATGCAGGAAATGAAACTTATGGATATATGGAGGAGGCAGCACCCAAGGGAGAAGGAATGCTCATATTATTCGAGTAGGCATAAAACATACTCAAGGATTGATATGTTTTTGTTGTCAGCCCATATTCAAGGGAAAGTTGGAAAAACTGAATATAAAAGCTTGATTGCTATCTGATCATTCACCCCTGTTATTAGCAATAGAACTGGAGGACATCCCACCAAGAACATATAGATGGAGGTTAAATTCCATGCTACTTAAAAGGCAGGAATTTAGATAGTTTATTGAGTGCCAAATTAAAATATACTTTGAAATAAATACGGAATCAGTGTAAGTCAAATTTATATTATGGGATGCAATGAAAAGCTTTCATTAGAGGACAGATAATAAGTTATGTAACTAAGATGAAAAAGGATTACAATCTGGAAATAGAACAGTTGAAAAGGGAGATAGTAAGTAGTACAGAAAAGGAACTAGGAACAAGGGATGATTTCGCAAAAAGAAGAGAATTCGCGGACAAAAAATAAAATACGAAACATTACAAACGTATAAGCTGAAGAAGAACATAATGAAAATAAAGAAAAGGTATTATGAACTAGGAGAAAAAACATACAAAATATTAGCCTGGTAACTTAAAACAGAACAAGCTAAAAGAACTGTATTGGCATCAAGGAAAAAGGACAAACAAATTACATATAATCCAATGGAGATTAATGAGAACTTTTAAGGAATTTTATGAACAATTATACCAAACTGAGAACGAGGGAAAAGATGATAAAATGGAATAGTTTTTAGCTAAAATTTAACTGCCGAAATTGCAAGAAGAGGAACAAAACAAACTGATAAAACCATTTGAAATAGAGGAAGTACAGGATATATTAAAAAAGCTGCCGAACAATAAAACGCCGAGAGAAAATAGATTCCCAATAGAATTCTATAAAACATTTAAAGAGTTATTAATTCCTCCTCTCCTGGAAGTAATGAACCAGATAGAAGAAACATAAAACTTGCCAGATTCATGTAATACAGCAATAATTACAGTAATATCAAAGACTGGGAAGGATCCATTAACACCAGCATCATATAGACCAGACCAATATCTCGACTTAATTCTGATTATAACAGAATAGCAGAATTATTAGCAAACAGATTGGCCAACTGTGTACCTAAAATAGTAAAACAAGATCAAACTGGATTTATTAAGACAAACAGCGGATAATGTCTGTAAATTTATTAATTTAATCATGCAGTTCAAGGAAATAAGATGCCAACAGTGGCTGTTGCTTTAGATGCAGAAAAAGCCTTTGACAGGGTAGAATGGAATTATTTATTCAAAGTATTGCAGAGCAATCTACCAGAAAAATATATTAATTGGATTAAAGCATTACATAATGGACCATTGGTGAAGGTAACAGTAAATGGATATGTATCGAACCAATTTAAATTAAGTAGGTCAACTCGGCAGGGATGTCCATTATCTCCCTCACTGTTGGCTTGAAGCTGCAAGAGAAGGAAAATGGTGAAATAAGTTATAAATCCAAACACAAGTGGGAAAAGGATTTAAACCTAAAGATTAAAAAACGAAACATGGGAAAAGTTGTGTTCTGGAACTATGAGGAATATAATAAACACAAGGTTATGCATGATACAGTATAATTGGTTACACAGGTTATATATCATGCCCCAGAAGTTATTTAAAAATGGTATCCAACATTATCAGATAGATGTTTTCACTGTAAGAAGGAAATGGGAACAACAGTACATGCAATTTGGGCACATGAGAAAGTGAAAAAGTTTTAGAAAGATCTAAATCAGATATTAAATAAAAACACAAAAAACAACATACCAAAAAATCCAGAGATCTTTCTTGTAAGTAATATTAGAAGTAAGGAATTAGGCCTCAAACTGGATGAAGTGCAAAAAAGATTTATTATGATAGCCTTAGCGGTAGCAAAAAAATGTATAATGTCAACTTGGAAATCGGAAGAGAGCCTGAGAATACAGCAATGGTACATGGAAATGAATAAATGATAGCCTTAGCGGTAGCAAAAAAATGTATAATGTCAACTTGGAAATCGGAAGAGAGCCTGAGAATACAGCAATGGTACATGGAAATGAATAAATGAATTCCATTGGAAAAAATAGCATATAATTTAAAAAATAAAGTCACATTATTTGAACAAATTTGGGAACCATACATGGAACTAACAGAGAGGGCTTGCCTCGGACCTCCACCCCCTAAAATGATAAGAAGACAAAATTACTTGATCCAGTGTGTAAAAGTAGGTGACACATTTTTCTTGTTTATTTTTCATTGTGTGATGACATTGTTTAATGGTTTTATTGTATATGTTGAATGTTTATTGGTTTTGGAGGGGGGAGGGAAGGTAGGGGGAAAAAAGGGAGAAAACTGTATATTTAAGAGGGAAATGTTTGTATGTATTTTGGTTGATATGGTTCACAGTTTGAAAAATAAAAGATTATGAAAAAAGAAAATATCCGTGAACACTCATGCTTGTTGGTTGGTGAATATTTTCAGTACCCTGCCAGGTACACTGACAGGGCCTGATACCTTGCAAGGGTTTTCCCTCTTGAATGATGTTCTGATGTCGCCAGGGTCCTCAGCCTTTTCAGGAATTCTTGTAGGCACTGTTTGGTTCTTCTTCTGGCAGGTAAAGCTGTTAAGCTCAAAGGGTAGTGATGCATTGGCAGCTGCCAATAGTGTTTTCCCTCGCTTTGTAGGCTGTAATGTCCTGCACTCCCTGTCATAGCTGGCATGTCTGTCTCTAACTTCCTCTGGAATTGCCATTTTGCTGCAGAGATGGCTTTCTGTAGGTCATACCTGGACCTCTTGTAAAGACCTGGATCCCTGGCCTTAAACACCCTTGTTCTCACCTTCAGCAGGTTGCTGATCTCTGATTCATCCAGGGCTTCTGGTTGGGGGACACCTGGTATTTTCACATGGCAACACACTCATCCATGCAGGTCTTGATGAAGTTGGTGATACCTGTTGCATAGTCATTCAAGTCTATGGATGAATTTTTGAACATGTTCCAGGTCCACCGATTCAAAGCAGTCCTGTAGACGCTCCTCCGCCTCCTTCGACCATACTTTCGCCATCTTCTCCACTGGTGCTGTGGTCTTCAGTCTCTGCTTGTACACTGGGAGTAGAAGTACAGACAGGTGATCAGACAGAAGTGTGGTCGTGGTCTGGCTCGATATACGTTTTTCTTGGTGGTATAACAGTCGTTGAATCTGTTGGTCTCGCATGTGACGTGTTGGTGGTAGTTTGTCAGAGACTTATTCAGGGTATTGCAATTACTTGGAAATCGGATATATCTTTAACTGTGCCAAGGTAGCATGTCAAAATTCAAAGTTGTATTCCTTTGGGAAAAATTACTTATACTTTATGAAATAAATGCGTTATGTTTTTACAAGTTTGGCTTCCGTACACTCAAATAATGGGATTAAATTTGTAGCATTATCCTTTTTAATCCCTCTAGCCCTGCAGAATTCTCCTCTGTGTTTATGTTAGAAATGATGATTTGTACTGCACAACATCTTACTCTGCAATCCAGACTTTTTTCCCTTGCTCTTTTCTTTTTTTAATTTTATTTTAAACAATAATGTTTAAATACAATCAAAATGCAATCCAATACATAATGTTTTATCCCAAATAACACCCCCACCCCCCAACCCTATCCCTCCAACTCCCCTCTAAACTACCACAAAAGAAAAGAAAAAGAGATCTGCAAGAATGCCATTTGAACATTTGCCATGGATTGGGACTGCACCACCAATGTATGGGAAAGAAAATATTAATGACCTAGTCGCATATATAGGCTCCAAGTTTTAATAAAAAAAGAATAATTGTTTTGTAAATTATACGTTATTTTCTCCAAGGGAATACATGATCTCATTTCCACATGCCATTGTTGAATACTCAATTTAATCTCATTTTTCCATGTAACTGCTAGATATTTCCTAGCCACTGCTAAAACTAGACTTAAAAAAGCAATTTGAAATTTATCTAATTTTAATTTTAAACTCAGAGTTTTAATATAATCCAATGAAAATATATTGGGGGTCAAATGAAATTTTAAATTTAAAAATAACCTCCAAAAATTCCTTAATTTTATTCCAAAAAGATTTAACTGTCTCACATAACCAAACCGAATGTTTTTTTTTAAAAAAAAAACCCACTTCCTCATGATATTTAAAACCTAAATCAGAAGAAACATATTTATATTTCTTTAATTTATCTGGAGTCAAATATAGTTGATGGATAAAATTATAGTGAACCAATCCATACTGTGCATTTACAATTTTAGTCATACTATCCTCACACATAGACATCCAATTATCTTGAAATAGATATTTCCAAATCTTTTTCCCACTTCACTCTAGATTTATAAACATCTGGTTTAAACACTTTATTCTGCAATAAAGCATACATATCAGATATAAATCCTTTCTTACCACTATCAGTAAGTAAAATTTCAAATTTAGACTTTCTAGGTAGCCTCAAAGAATGGCCAAAATTATCTAACAATGTTTTAACTTGATATAGGAAAAAAGAGTACTCGAAGATATTTCATATTTCTCTTTATTTCTTTGAAAAGAAATAAAATAACTCGCCTCATAATCTTCTACTAATTTAATTCCTTTTTGCTCCCACAACTTCAAAAGTTGATTATTAACTATTAAGGGAAAAGGCTTATTTTGAAACAAAGTTTTCCCTTGGGTACCTATAATTTTCATTCTTTTTATTCCATAATTCCATCAAATGTTATAACACCGGTAAATTATAATTACTTAATAATTGAGAATTCCATCGATAAATAAATTGATCTATCCTCTTTTCACCTATCTGAGATAATTCAATGTTAGCCCATGTCAGAGGGTTGTCCACTTGAAACATCCTATTAATAAATTTCAACTGAGTTGATTCATAATAATTTTGAAAATTAGCGAGTTGCAAACCTCCTAATGCGTATCGCCAAATTAACTTCTGCAATAATACCCTTGCCATTTTATCTTTACACAGAAATTTTTTCACCAAAGTATTCAAATCTTTAAAGAATTTTTGAGGGATCCTACATTGGAATAGACTGAAAAAGATATTGAATTTGGGGAAAAATATTCATTTTAATACAATTAACCCATCCTATCAACGTTATGGGTAAATCTTTCCACCAATTCAAATCATATTTAATTCTAGACAATAAGGGTAAATAATTCAATTCAAATAAATGATTATAATTACTATCAATAATAATACCTAAATATTTAATCCGATTAGACCATTTAAACTTCACAACTTGTCTACAAGGTGAATAATCCACTTCAGCTAAAGGAGTAATTTCACTTCTTTCCCAGTTAACTTTGTATCCCGATAGTGCACCATACTGTTTCAATTGTTCATGCAAAGTCTCCAAAGAGTGCAAGGGATGTGTTAAATATATCAAGACATCATCTGCAAACAAGTTTATCTTGTATTCATCAGAGTTAACCTTAATACCTTTAATAGTACTATCCTGCCTAATCATATGGGCCAGAAGTTCAATGACCAAAGCAAACCAAGCTGGTGACAAAGGACAGCCCTGTCTGGTCGATTTAGATAATGCAAAAGATAAAGACATCTGTCCATTTGTCACCACTCTTGCAGTGGGATTTTTATATAAAGCCTTAATCCAACCAATAAAAAGAGGCCTAAAATTAAACTTTTCCAAAATTTTAAACAAAAATCTCCAACCCACCCTGTCAAAGGCCTTTTCTGAATCAAGGAAAATTACCATTGGTTGGTCAGATTGCTCCCGAGAAATATTAATGAAATCAACTTTACAACATTGTCTGCTGAATAATGGTACTTGATAAAACCCACCTGATCTACATGAACCAGGTCAGGTTAAACATTTGGCCAATCTAGTAGCCAAAACTTGGATACAATGTTATAATCCACATTTAACAAAGAAATAGGTCTATAAGATCCTGCTTTCAAGGGATCCCTATCCTTCTTAAGGATAATAGTAATAATTGCTTTAGAAAAAGAATTGGGAAGGACCCAATCTTTTCCACTTGATTTAAAACTTCCATCAGTGAGGGAATTAATAAATCGTGAAGTTCTTTATAAAATTCAGAAGTAAACCCATCGTCACCTGGAGACTTACCACTCGGCATAGACCGAAGTGCGTCGGTCAATTCTTTAGCAGTAAAAGAAGCATCCAATTCCTTAATATCCTTATCCTTCAAAGAAAGTAAAGATAAACCGGAGTGAAAATTTTCAGTTTTAACCTCATCTTGCGATATCTCAGAAGTATAAAATTTCTCATAAAACATACGAAACTCATCATTAATGTCTTGAGGTTTAAACATAATCATCAAATGATGCTTAATAGCACTTATTGTTCTAGACGCTTGTTACTTTTTTAACTGCCATGCTAACACTTTATGAGCACTCTTCCCCCAATTCATAATACCGCTGCCTGGTTCTCTGTAATAGTTTCTCAAACTTCAATGTTTGTAATGAATTATACTATAATTTCAAATTAACTAATCATATTTTCTTATCTTTGGTAGAAATTTGTTGTAAATCTTTTTCCAAAGTCTCTATCTCCTTTTCCAATTTATTAAGTTCAAACATTTGTCATTTCTTATCTTTAACAGTATAACTAATAATTTGTCCTCGTAAATAGACTTTCAAAGCATCCCATAAAACAAATTTACTGTCAACTATAGGATCACTATATTTGTTTTCAAAAAAATTTGGATTTGGTCTCTTAAAAATTTACAAAATACAGGATTTTTCAACAAAAAAAGAATTAAATCGCCAATGATAGACATTTTCTACTCTCTCTGAGGCAGTACATGTATAACAAAGAATGATCAGACAAAATCCTAGACTTGTATTTGGCCTTAAAAACTAGACCTTATAATTGTGCTGATACTAAAAAAGAAATCTATTCCTAGAATAAGAATTGTGGTGAAATGAATAAAATGAAATATATTTTTCCTTAGGATTTAATTTCCTCCATATATCTACTAAATTCATGTCTTTCATTAACACCATTAGCTGCTTAGCCATTTTAGTTCTAATTACTAATTTAGCAGATTTGTCCAATAATGGATCTAAGCAACAATTAAAGTTACCTCCTACCATCATTTTGTCATAAGCTTGACTTAAATTAAGAAAAGAGTCCACCATCAATGTTCAGGGCATAAACATTCATCAAGGTCCAACATTCGGGAAAAAATTGTACAAGTAACAATCAAAACTCTTATCAGCCGCTTCAAAAACTGACTCCAATTTAAAAGCTAATTTCTTGTTAATCAAAATAGCAACCCCCCCCCCCCCCCTTGCTTTAGAGTTAAAAGAGGATGCTATAACCTGTACAACACAAACTCTTTATTTTTTTATGGTCTTTATCGGTCAAATGGGTCTCTTGCAAAAAGGCTACATCAACCTTCAATTTTTTAATATAAGCCAATACTCTCTCTCTCTGTCTTGATTGGGTTATTCAGCCTGTTAACTTTAAAAGTGACAAAAATTAAAAGTAGCCATAAAATATCTCTACAACCATCCCACCATAAATGGCGAACCACCTCCCCATGGAATGAATTTAAAAAGCTAAAGATTTCCTCCAAGAAAAGAAAGAAGAAAAAAGAATCCCCATTTTTAAAAAAAAACAACACAAAAAAAAGTATTCAATAGTATTACCTCCCTCAATTACAAGGGAGTGACAAATGCCACAAGTGGCCGACGACGTCGAAAGGGTCAGCAGTTGGACCCCGAACAGAGCAATCAAAATTAAAACAAAAAGAATCATCTCAAGTATAAAATGCCTCTTCCAAATCTCAATTAACTTGATCATCATCAATACCAATATCAATCAACTGCTGAGATTCCATCTCTCGTTTACCATTCTTCCCTTTCTAAATAACAACAAGCTATTGAGGAAACCTGTCTGAATTTTAACTGCTTATTATCGGGTAGAGAATTAGCAAAGACAAGAGCTTCAGCATAATCAGAAAAAAATTGAGACTGATAATCTCCATAAAAAACTTTGTACAGCAGGGTAACGAAAAACAAATTTATAGCCCTTCTTCCGCAAGTCAGCTTTAGCCGAATTAAATTCTTTACGACATTTATTTACAGCTTGACTCAAATCGACATTTTAAAAAATACCCTGTTATTCTTGACAAGCAATAGACCCTGATTATTTCTCGTATTCTGTACCGCAAGTCTCAAAATGAATTCTCTATCCTGATAACGCAAACAACGGATCAAAATAGAACGTGACGCTTGACCAGGAAGCGGCTTCCTTCGTATTGCTCAATGAGCCCTGTCCAATTCCAGACCATTCAGAAAATGCATTATTCTCAAAACCTCAGGAATCCACTTTTTAAAAAAAAAACTGGACTGGGTCTGGACCTTCAAAATCTTCTGGATGGCCAACTATCTTAACATTATTCCTCTGACTTTGGTTCTCCAAAGCATCAATTTTCTTCAACAAATTAGTCTTCTGAATTTCCCAACCAGTAAATGAGTTCTCCATCTCTTCCACCTTCTCTTTGCAATGATTAACATCATCTTTACAGTCAATAAATTTTTCTTAAACTTGTCCTGAACCTTATCCACAGCTTTCAAACATTTTTCCACATACATTTAAATTTAAGCTATTTCCCCCTTCATTTCAGCAAATTGATCTTTCATAATTGAAAATCCTTGACTTGTTTGCAAAGCCAGATCAGCAGTTGCAGGCAAATCTGACTGGTGAGGGCCAGACTTAGAAGTGTGCCTCACCATAGGCCTACCCTGAAATATTGCTGCTTCCTCTTCCATCTGATATTGTTCTTCTTTCTCCTCCATTCCAATGATGTCCTCTTCTTCTTCTGTCGGTATAAAGGCCACTTCAGCCCAACTACAGGTGTGGCTACCCTCCCCCACTGGCCCAAGATCACTGGGCCGAGGTAGATTGGGTCCTTCCGCAGCCTGGGCCTTTTCGGGTGATGTGTGCATGTGTGGAAGTTCACGCATGCGCAGTTGATCTTCCTGGTTAGGAGTGGATCAACGCAAAGTCATCGCTGGTGTTGTATACACCTTACCGTTAAACTGGCATTGCGGTCAAGGTTGAAGAGAAATCGAGTCAGCAGGCTGCATTGGTAGGGTAGGCCAAGATTCCTCCATTGTAGTTGATTGTTTAATGGCTATTCTTTTTGCAGTTTAAGTCTTAGTTTTTCTCATAGTTGCTTGTAAAGTACTTCAGCAATACTGAAATTTTTATACGGGTTTTAAAGAGTTCTGCCAGGGAGAGGTGTATTCCATGTCTTCTTCCTACGCCATCACACCATGCCCCCCCACCCCTGCCCTTTTTTTTTATACCAAGAAAAATTATTTTTACTATTTTCTCTTTTTTTTTGTTTTTTTGGGTGGGGATCGTTTCTGGGGTGGGGTGAAAACCATCATGTGTGCAATCAATTTGTTCTTGATACCTTGCATTATAATAATTGTACTCACTGCATGTATTGAATATTAAATAAAATATTTTGAGACTTCTTCAGGTTGGCCTGATTGAAGTCTCCCATAATGATTGGGAAGGCATCAGGATGTGCTGTCAAATGGCTATTTATCACAGTGTTCAGTCCCTCCAATGCCAGCCTGACATTAGCCCAGGTCAGAATGTACACTGCAACTCGGATGATGGCAGTGAACTCCCTCAGCATGTAGAATGGGTGACACTTGATTGTCAGGTGTTCCAGGTCAGGGAAGCAGGACTGGGACAACATTGTCATGTTTGTGGACCGCAATGGATTGATAATGACACAAACGCTTTCTCCCCTGGTTATTCCAGACGCCAGTGTTCAGTCCCTTTGGACTGTAGTGACGTGTCTGGAATGTCCATGTTTAGCCATGTTTGCGTAAAGCACATCACACAGCATTCCCTGATAACTTCTGATGTTCAAGTCTGGCTTGGAGTTCATCAAGTTTGTTCTCCAAGGACTGTATGTAACCAGAGAGATGGTGGTAAGCGGTAACTTCAGGTCCCGGCATCTCAGCTTGATCTGTAACCCTCCTCTGCATCTACATGGTTGGGTCTTCTTTACCTGGCTCATAGGTCTGGTGGAGTGGTGGCTGTAGTACCTGCTGGAGTGGTGGCTGTAGTACCTGCTGGAGTGGTGGCTGTAGTACCTGCTGGAGTGGTGGCTGTAGTACCTGCTGGAGTGGTGGCTGTAGTACCTGCTGGAGTGGTGGCTGTAGTACCTGCTGGAGTGGTGGCTGTAGTACCTGCTGGAGTGGTGGCTGTAGTACCTGCTGGAGTGGTGGCTGTAGTACCTGCTGGAGTGGTGGCTGTAGTACCTGCTGGAGTGGTGGCTGTAGTACCTGCTGGAGTGGTGGCTGTAGTACCTGCTGGAGTGGTGGCTGTAGTACCTGCTGGAGTGGTGGCTGTAGTACCTGCTGGAGTGGTGGCTGTAGTACCTGCTGGAGTGGTGGCTGTAGTACCTGCTGGAGTGGTGGCTGTAGTACCTGCTGGAGTGGTGGCTGTAGTACCTGCTGGAGTGGTGGCTGTAGTACCTGCTGGAGTGGTGGCTGTAGTACCTGCTGGAGTGGTGGCTGTAGTACCTGCTGGAGTGGTGGCTGTAGTACCTGCTGGAGTGGTGGCTGTAGTACCTGCTGGAGTGGTGGCTGTAGTACCTGCTGGAGTGGTGGCTGTAGTACCTGCTGGAGTGGTGGCTGTAGTACCTGCTGGAGTGGTGGCTGTAGTACCTGCTGGAGTGGTGGCTGTAGTACCTGCTGGAGTGGTGGCTGTAGTACCTGCTGGAGTGGTGGCTGTAGTACCTGCTGGAGTGGTGGCTGTAGTACCTGCTGGAGTGGTGGCTGTAGTACCTGCTGGAGTGGTGGCTGTAGTACCTGCTGGAGTGGTGGCTGTAGTACCTGCTGGAGTGGTGGCTGTAGTACCTGCTGGAGTGGTGGCTGTAGTACCTGCTGGAGTGGTGGCTGTAGTACCTGCTGGAGTGGTGGCTGTAGTACCTGCTGGAGTGGTGGCTGTAGTACCTGCTGGAGTGGTGGCTGTAGTACCTGCTGGAGTGGTGGCTGTAGTACCTGCTGGAGTGGTGGCTGTAGTACCTGCTGGAGTGGTGGCTGTAGTACCTGCTGGAGTGGTGGCTGTAGTACCTGCTGGAGTGGTGGCTGTAGTACCTGCTGGAGTGGTGGCTGTAGTACCTGCTGGAGTGGTGGCTGTAGTACCTGCTGGAGTGGTGGCTGTAGTACCTGCTGGAGTGGTGGCTGTAGTACCTGCTGGAGTGGTGGCTGTAGTACCTGCTGGAGTGGTGGCTGTAGTACCTGCTGGAGTGGTGGCTGTAGTACCTGCTGGAGTGGTGGCTGTAGTACCTGCTGGAGTGGTGGCTGTAGTACCTGCTGGAGTGGTGGCTGTAGTACCTGCTGGAGTGGTGGCTGTAGTACCTGCTGGAGTGGTGGCTGTAGTACCTGCTGGAGTGGTGGCTGTAGTACCTGCTGGAGTGGTGGCTGTAGTACCTGCTGGAGTGGTGGCTGTAGTACCTGCTGGAGTGGTGGCTGTAGTACCTGCTGGAGTGGTGGCTGTAGTACCTGCTGGAGTGGTGGCTGTAGTACCTGCTGGAGTGGTGGCTGTAGTACCTGCTGGAGTGGTGGCTGTAGTACCTGCTGGAGTGGTGGCTGTAGTACCTGCTGGAGTGGTGGCTGTAGTACCTGCTGGAGTGGTGGCTGTAGTACCTGCTGGAGTGGTGGCTGTAGTACCTGCTGGAGTGGTGGCTGTAGTACCTGCTGGAGTGGTGGCTGTAGTACCTGCTGGAGTGGTGGCTGTAGTACCTGCTGGAGTGGTGGCTGTAGTACCTGCTGGAGTGGTGGCTGTAGTACCTGCTGGAGTGGTGGCTGTAGTACCTGCTGGAGTGGTGGCTGTAGTACCTGCTGGAGTGGTGGCTGTAGTACCTGCTGGAGTGGTGGCTGTAGTACCTGCTGGAGTGGTGGCTGTAGTACCTGCTGGAGTGGTGGCTGTAGTACCTGCTGGAGTGGTGGCTGTAGTACCTGCTGGAGTGGTGGCTGTAGTACCTGCTGGAGTGGTGGCTGTAGTACCTGCTGGAGTGGTGGCTGTAGTACCTGCTGGAGTGGTGGCTGTAGTACCTGCTGGAGTGGTGGCTGTAGTACCTGCTGGAGTGGTGGCTGTAGTACCTGCTGGAGTGGTGGCTGTAGTACCTGCTGGAGTGGTGGCTGTAGTACCTGCTGGAGTGGTGGCTGAGCTGTTCAAAGGTTCTTTGGCCCAACAGAGATTGCCTATTCTGCTGATTCCAATTGATCTTCGGACCTCCATGGTGTCAGCTAAGTTTGATTTTGTTTCTCGTTTTTTTTAATTTGATTTTTAGCAGTTCTGAATGGGGATATTTGATTATTCCCATCAGAGCTGCTCGCAAAGAGTTGCTGTTATAATTTCGTATTTTTGTATTTTGCCCTGTGACAAATAATTATGTTTCTGATAATTCCTCACTGTCCAGGTAAGTCAGTCTATTTGCGATTTTGCGGGTTCATTTCTGCCTTACTTGAAGCATAAGAGAGGTAATATTCTTTCCAAGGCTGACATCCAAAGGCAGATTGTCAGCAACACATCTATGGTGGATGGCATTTCACTGGTTCTAGTCAAATACCTGGAACACCTGGATGGCAAATGTGCATTCATCGGAATGCTTTTATTGACCACAGTTTGGCATTTAACACCATTATCCCCTTAAACTAATCAGCAAACTCCAATACCTGGGACTCTACACCCCATTGTGTAATTGGATTCTGGGTTTCTTCACCTCCATACCACAGTCAGTGAGGATTGGTCAGAACATCTCCTTCACAATCTCCAGCAGTACCTGAGCACCTCGGGGCTGCATTCTTAGCCCCCTGCTCTACTCACTTTACACCTCCGACTGTGTGGTTTAATAAGACAATAACACCAATTTGCTGACAATAACACGTTAGTGGGTTGTATAAAAAAGTGATGAGTCAGAACATAGGAGGGAGATTGGAAACATGGCAAATGGTGCACCAACAACAACCTTGCACTCAATGTCACCAAAACCAAGGAGCTGATTGTTGACTTCTGGAAAGGAAAACCAGAGGTATGCATACAATCCAGTGATCATTGGGGATCAGAGGTGGGAGTCACTATATCAGAGGATCTTTTCTGGATCCAACACACAAATGACATTGTGGAGATAGCACATCAGCGTCTTTATTTCCTCAGAAGTTGTGGAGGTTTGGTATGACATCAGAAACCTTGGCAAATTTTTGTAGATGTTTGGTGGAAAGTGTGCTGATATGGTATGGGGACACAAATATCACTGAGCACAAAGCCCTCCAAAAAGTAGTAGACACAGCCCAGGACAACCCACCCAGGCAAAACTCTCCCCACCATCAAGAACATCTACAGAGAAGACTGCTGTGGGGAGCAGCAGCTATCAAGAAATCACATCACTCAGCACTTGCTCTGTTCTCGCTGCTACCGTCAGGAAAGAGATATAGGCGCCACAGGACTCACACCACCAGGTTCAGGAACAGCTGCTACCCCTCCACCATCAGACTCTTCAACGACAAACTCAATCAAGGACTTATTTAAGGACTCTTACTTTTGCACTTCATCGATTTGTATCCTCTCGGTATTGTACAGTCAGTTTGCTTGACATTTTATTTGTTTACATGCGTACGTTGTGTACAGTTTTTTTTTTGCACTACCAATAAGTAGCATTCTGCCTTTCCCACAGGACAAAGAATCTCAGGGTTGTATGTGATGTCATGCATGTACTCTGACAATAAATCAGAAATAAAATAAATAACGTGACATTAAGAAGGAGAAGAAGAAGATTGTTCCTTCTTCTCTATTGCCAGGATTAGACAAAATGTTATATTCCTTCAGGATAGCCTTAAACCTACTTGAATTTCCCAGCCTGGAAGTCCTGATTTTGATGCTTCTGTACCTTCTTCCCAATGGTAATGGGTCAGAGATGCTCCGTGCTGGATGGAAAAGGTCATCGTGAGCTAGTGGAGTTGTTCTAGTGAACTGGTGCGGACTCGAAAGGCCGACATAGCCTGTTTCCGCTCTGTAAATGGTTATATGGTTATGAATATTAAATTTCTAATTTTAATTAACCCCCACTTTCATCTTTTCTTTTACATATCCTGTTTTTCTCTCCATTCTCTCCCATACAGTGCTGTCTTTACATTTCCCACCTTCTGCCCAATACCCCCTTACCTCTTTTTGCCTCCTCTGGCTTCTTTTCCAGCTTGATAAACTTGATATCACCACTTCCTCGTTAAAAGGATCTGGTCCCAAAATGCTGGCTCACCCTTTCTACCCACGGATGTGGCCTCATTGCTGAGTTCCTCTAGCAGTTCATTGTTTGCTAAACCTAATGAAATTGTGATCATATTTCCCCAAATGTTTTCCCACTGAACCTTAATTCTGTGGAATTAGATCCAGCACTGCTTCATTTATTGTTGTCCTGAATAACATTCAGATAAAGATTTTTTGTATTTTAGTACTTTGCTATTTACCATTTTCTTCAGTTCATCTTGGTATGAAAGAAGTACCCTTTTATCACCAAGCTTTTGGTTTTGCGCTCCTCTTAAAATGTGCTCCTTTTTGTCCTTCCCCTATTTCGTGGTTTTCTACCCTGCTGGATCTTATCTTGACAAAATCAATTCAGTCTTGCAATACGGAACTATGTCATTTTTCTCCATCAACTGCATGTTATATAACTGATTTAAAACTGTAAATCACCCAAGAAACTTCCACAAGTGCTTCATCAAATGTTTGACAGTGAGCAGCATAAGGAGAGATTAGTGCTGATAATTAAGAGGTTACTTAATCGAGAAATAATTTTTAGAACTACTTCAAATTAGTGAAAGGAAGAGGGAGAGAGACTCAGTGGTGGAATTTTGTAGTTTAAAACCAAGCATCTGACAGCGAGACCATTAAGATCAGTGAGGTGGAAGAGGCCAGATATAGAACAACGTGGATATCTTGGATGATTAGAGAGTTAGATAAGATCATGTAGATAATGAGGATGTCCATGAGAAAAGTTGAAAATGAGGATGACTGCTTTAAAAGTAAATAGTTGCATGGCCAATTGGTATGTCGGTAGAGGATGATGGTTGAGTTGGAGCAGTATGAGCCAGGGAATGAGCAGTAGAGCTTTGAATGACCCCTGACTTGAGGAGAATGAAATGTAGGAAGTCAGCCAGATGTGTACTTCATAACCCAATGTCGAGGTAACGTGAACATGGAAATGGCTCTCAGCAGCTGATGAGCTGAGGCTTTTCTGGAAGTAGTAAAATGATCACTTGATGTGATCCAAAACTAAGCTGAGTCATGTATGATATGAGGTTGGGACAGCCTTGCTAACATTCAGACAGTGTCCAGGGAAGGGGTTGGAAGCCGCAGCTTGGGAATAGAATGTGTGGCAGCGTCCAAAGGAGGTGGATGTCCCAATGTTGAGTTTATAGAATTTTCTGTTCCATCCTGTAAGTGGATGACAGATATTAGAGACAGTGGAGGGGCACGAGAGATGGATATTGACAGTGTTAATGAATATTGTACAAGCTAAGTGGGAATACAGGCTGGAGTATTTTTTTTTAATGATAACATCAATGGATCGTCAACATTCCTGAGGTCAAAAATGACCAGAAACCCTACTTTCCAGCCACATAATTACTATGGCTGCAAGAGGAGGTCAGAGACTGGGTATCCTGTTAACTGCTTGATCATCTTTCTACCATTGACGAGGCAAAAGGTGGAATCCTCTCCACCTGCATGAATAAGTGTACCTCTGGGACAAGAAGTTTGACAAAAGGTAAAATGTCTTTGTTGTTAATTGCTTTGCCTACTCAGACCACACCTTCCAAATTTATGACCTCTACCACCATGGATAAATGAAGCAGGTGCATTTGGGAACACAATCCTGATTTGGGATTATATTGCTGGTCCTTCTTAATTACTGGATATAACCCCTCCACCATCAGAATTTGAAGCAACAGACTCATTTAAGGAATCTGACTTTGCACATTATTTATTCCTGGACATTTATTTGTTCTATATTTGCACAGAAAGCTTGTTTACATTTCACTTTGGTATATGTATATTTTTCTTGAGTACAGTTTACATCACTGATATGTAGTCATTCTGCATGTCCCGCAGGGAAAAGAATCTCAGGGTTATATGTGATGTCTTGTATGTTCTCTGACAATAAATTTGAACTTTGATATATACTAAACCTTCTTTGGCAACAGCACTGTAGAAGTGCTTCACCAGAAATATGGCTGTGGTTCAAGAAGGCAGCTCACTACCACCTTCTCAAGGGTAATTAAGGATGGCAAATAAATGCTTGCTTTGTCAGTGATGCAAAGACACTAAGAAATGAGAATTAAGAGTGAGTGAAAAATGTAACACCTGACCTTTGTTCTTCCCTATTTCATGAAGATATGGCTGGAAAATTCCTTATTTGAGATGGATCTCCCTCCTTGTCACAGAATGATATATTGCACCCAGTTTGGCTATGTGTTTGCCGATCATCAGCCCTGCTTTAAAATCTGCCCTAGACTGTTCTGTTTTTATTTTCGCTCCATTTAATTCCTCTGACTTTTGAGCTTGTTTTTATTTTAATACTGCTTGTCTTCCCCCAACCCTCTGGACCTTACTCTCTGACCCTCCCTATTTTTTCTCTGTAGTTTGCCAGATGAGCATGACGGCCTGACTGAGGACAGTTTCATCAGCCCTGTTGATTACAATCCACAAAGGCTGCCTTATTTGTGCTGCTAACCTTGTTTCTGCAAAATGTAGTGCACATTAATTTGCTGACTTGTATTATGTTTTCTATTATCTTGTTCTTCAGCAATAAATAGAAAGCATGTTAACTTATACATGATGCTAATTTCACATGTGAAACTGGTACAGAAGCAGCAGAGAAGTAGAATTTGAGGGATAGACAGTGAAGGAATAGACAAAAGAAAATCTTAGTTAACATGAAGCTTCAGCATGGTATCCAACTGTGCTTCAGAGCAATGATTCAAGATTCCTTTTATGTCATGTAATTAAACAGGTGTAATATACATGAAATTTACTTTAGTCTTCCGAAAGGCAGACACATTCGCCATCAGCAGAAATTTCCAGGCGCCTCTTACAGTCAGAGAAAGAGAAGCAAAAGAAAGTCTGTCCGTGAATTCACCTCCAGTGCTCCTGCAGTCTTTGCAGCCACAGAAACTCCAGTCCAAACCATCAGCAACCTGAGTTCCAGATCCAAACCTCCAACACGATCAGGAAGCCTTCTTGCAACACGGTTCTGATATCTGATACCCCTTCAGCCAGTCTCTAGCAGTTTGCAGCATTTTGTGAGGCTTTGGCCTCAATCACCTGCTGCCTGCATGGGTTCAAGTTACCAACAGCCCACTGCGTGTGTGTTCTTCCATCGCAAAGCCCATCTCTGGTCCGCCACTGCCTAGGCTGTTGCCGAACATGGGTGCCACCATCTTGCCTCATCAATCCCAATTATGGTGGGTGCTCACATGACTCTTCACTTTAAGGTAGTTACAGCAGTCTAACATCTTTCAGGGTCAGATGGATGGGTATTGGGAGATACCTACCTTACCTTATTTTCATCTCCAGCCCCTGCAGCTGAGAAATGAATATTCAAAATGTTGGCAGGACAAGATATGTGGGAGTGATTGTCACAAGATACATGAAACAGGTGGGGGACTGAAGGAGCCTTTGACATTATCACCATTTAGTAAATGGCCGGACTTGTCTGAGGGCCTTCTACAAAAGGAGGAGCAAGATCCAGTGAATAATGGGGCCAACATTGATAGCAGGTGCAAGTGAAAGGTCAGGGAGACAAGGAGGCCCTTTATAGTTATGCTGTGTGGCATTACATAATATAACAGAAGCTCTCATGGTACGCAGAGTAAACTGGTTTCCACACCACTCAAAACATTTTTCAATATTGGTGCAATATCCTTTGGGCAAAACAAGAACCAGTAGTAGTAAGGGTATAAGATCCCACAGTAGAGGTCAAACAATTCACACCCATTCATTTCAAGTGTACCACAAAAACACAAAATACTGAAAAACATGCTTAAAGACAAAATTGCATATTTACTGAAAAAATGTTTTATTTGTCTTAACAAATATTCTTTCCATGAACTTCAGTGTGATAGCAGTTCCAGCCTGGATTTGCATCTGCCTGGAACTACTTCATCTTCTGTAAAACATTTTTCAATCAGTTGCGATACTTGGAGATTTGAATCAATAGATTTGTGGTCAGGAGCAATTTAAACGATAAAAGTCATCCCAGTTCTTTGCTAGGATTAATGCCTTGTTCGCAGAAAATTTATAACACAGCAGGGTGTTTTGTTGTAGGAGTTAATAGAGATGTTCAGCCTATTCCCACTTTCCAGCATAAGCCTCAAGTACTACAGTACACTCTAAATGTGGTGAGTATTTTATCCTCCCACTATCCATTCAGACAACTAATTGTAGACCCCCAGCCTCTCTTATCAAGGACTCTCACCACCCAGGCCATGCCCTCTTCTCACTGCTGCCAACAGGAAGGAGATACCTGAAGATGAACATCGAACAGTACAAAATCAGCTATTTCCCCTCTTGCCATGTTCCAGCTGGGCAAGAGGTTGGTGAGACTACCCTTGGAATATTGTGTGCAGTTCTGGTTGCCTACTTTCAAAAGGATTTGGTTAAGCTTGAGGGAGTACTGAAAAGATGCTGCCTGGCAGGCAGGCTTGAGTTATTTGGATGGAATGGAGTGAAGGAGGCTGAGGGAGTTATTGTGGTATATAAAGTAGTGTAGTATAGATAAGTGGGCGGTCACAATTTTTTTTGTATATTTGTTTTAATTTTAATGCTTCTATACAGTAGAAAGCCCATGGAACCCATGCTATCCAATTACATCCAATTAACCTACCAACCCGATACATTTTGGAAAGTGGAAGGAACCGGAGCACCCGGAAAAAAAGCCCCACACGAGGTCATGGGGAGAACGTGCAAGCTCTCATGCTGGATGTGAGCTTGGGTCACTGACACTGTAGTAGTTGTGCTAACAGCTGCGCCAACCATGCCACCCAGAATGTAGGAATTTAATACTGGAGTGAATTCAAACAAGGAATTCTGAAGACACTGTGATTGTCAAGTGATTGGAGGATCAACACCTAATAGTCCTCCTTGGCACTCTCCAACCAGCCGGCATTAAAATAGAGTTCTTCAGTTTCCGTTGAACCCCTGAGCCTCTCTCCTTATCCCTCAGTCTCCTTTCCTTCAGTTACCCACTCCCTTCCCTCTCCATTCAGAGAGCTACAATCTCCCCCTGTCACTTCTCAGCTTTTTTTCTCTTCTACCCTCTCATGCATATCCACCTCTGACCTCTTACCTGTTAGCCTGTATACCTTCCTTTGTACCTTCCTCCCTTTTCTCCTTTCCTCACCTTTTTCTTCAGGTGACTGCCTGTTTTTTATTCATATTTTGATGAAGGTCTTGGGCCCAAAACCTCAGTTGCCTTTTGCTTTCTTTTGGTGGGGCAGGACCTGCTGAATTTCTCCGGCACTTCTGTGTATTGTAGTACTGGAGTGCATAGGCTTAAGGCAAGAGACAAAAGAATTTAAGGGGACCTGAGGGGCACGTTTTTGTGGGCACTTAACATCTGCTAACAGAAATGAGTAGAGGCATTTAAGACATTTGGATTAGTATATGGATTGCAAAGATTTAGACTGATATGGACTGAAGATTGGCAAATGGTACAAGCACCTTGGTACTAATGATTTTAGCTGATGGGCCTGTTTCCATGCTTTATAACTCTTTATAACCTCAGTTAAGATCCCTACTGCCTTCTCTGTTTCAAAGAAACAATCCTCTAATTTTTCCTCATAACTTTAATTTCTAGTCCTAGTGACATTCTTGTACATCCCAAATAGCCCTTGGAATACTGAGAAACAAATAAATAGGCAGATTTTGGAATGGTGCTAAAATTACATGGTTGTCATTATGGGAGAATTCAACTTCCCAAATATTGACTGGCATCTCCTGACTGCAAGAGGAATAGATGGGGGAGAATTTATCAGTTATGTCCAAGGAGGATTCCTGACTGGCTGACTGGAGGAAGGAAAGGCCATACTGGATCTAATATTGAGTAATGAATCTGGTCGGGTGACGGACCTCTTGGTAGGGCAGTATTTCGGTGATAGTGACCACAACTCCTTGAGCTTTAGCTTAGCTATAGACCAAGGGTAAAAGCAGACAATGGGGAAGGACTAATTGTGATGGGATGAGGCAGAAACTAGGGAGGGTAAATTGTTGTGTACAGGAGAAAGCACAGAAGTAATGTGGAGGATGTGTAGGGTCAACTTTTATGGTGGGTACTGGATAGGTTTGTCCCACTGAGTCAGGGAAAAGATGTTAGAAAAAGGGAATCGTGGTTGATAAAACAGGTGAGGCAATGAGTTGAGAGGAAAAACGAAGCATACATTAGATATAGGAAGTGCAAAATCAGGAAGGGCTCATGAGAATTATATCAGAGCCAGGAAGGAACTTAAGGACTTAAGACAGCTTGAAGGAGATATGAAAAGGCCTTGGCAAGAAGAATTAAGGAGAACCCCCAAGGCCTCATTCTATGCGTGCATGAAGAACAGAAGGATGTCGAGAGTGAAGGTCGGGCTGCTTAAGGATAAAGAAAGCAACTTGTGCCTGGAGGTTGGGGAGGTTGTAAATGAATACTTTGCTTCAATATTCTCCATAGAAAAGGTCAAGGTATGGTTAGAATGGAATAAGCTTGTGTGCTGGACCATGTTGAGATTAGCAAAGATGAAGTACTGGATCTTTTTAAAACGTTACGATGAAAAGGATTCTGTAGAATTTTTTAAAAGGCTGCATTCCAGACATTCTAGATGAGAACACTTTAGTGAACCAATAGTGATTGAATGGGCCCATCGGGTTTCTGCACCTGGCATGTCTGTGGGCTAGAGATTGAGACATGTCCTGATACGTCTGTTGAGGACAAGGGCTCCATTATATATTTCAATAGACTAGTGCTACTTTTTTCTCTGACCAAAGTGCAGGTCTAATAAGGAGGGGGTGCAACCAGGTAAAGAAGGAGCTCAAGTCAAAGAATATCCCATTTGCCTGGCTTCACCCAGCAACACTGAGGGTTGTAGTCTCTAATTGAAGGAAGAGATTCTTCAAGGTACCTGGGGAAGTGATGACGCTCTGGCCAGGTGGAGAATAAAATGATGAGCAAGAGCAGGTGGAGGAAAATTAGATAGGCAATCGTGGTCCTCACGAACTGTTGTGAATATGTGCCTTAAACTGTAGTCACTTTTTCCACCTACAATAGATAGACAAGTTCCAATTTAAGCTGATAAGTTTTTATGGCAGCTGATAATTCACAGAAATTGTTTCTGATTTGTGTTTTTTTAAAAAAAAACCTATTGTATTCAAAATTGAATAATCTTGTATAAAAATTCATATTTTTAGATAGGAGCCCTGTGCCGGGCAAACAGTTTAAGAGTTAGTTTGGCAATTTCTGCCAGTGACGAATTTGTCTGCCTTGTAGTAGGCAAAAACGAATTTCATGTAATAGGTCACTGTTTTATTACTATGACAATAAATCGAATCTTGATATGTTGTACTTAGTGAGTTCAGGATGCACATCCCATCTTAATGGGGAAGGTCATGCCAAATGCTCAGAGGTGACATTGGGAGGGGGGTGGGGGGGAGGAGGCCTTTTTATTTTTATTCTTATTTTTATTTTTAAATTTTTCAACCATGTCAGTGCCTTATCTGATCTTTTGCTACTCTGTCACAGGGGACACATTTTTACTTGTATGGAGATTTTACAGGAGGTCACAACACTTTGGTGTATATATATGTATGTGTGCAATATAAATATATATGATTATTATCAATGAATAAGGTAGTGAAATTTGTTAGCTTTAATGTGACCGGTTAAAAGGAAGTGAGTCTTGGCACACCTGAAAAAAATGAAAACTGATATTGCCTTTGTTCAAGAAACCCACCTGACTACACAGGAACATAATAAACTAAGAAAATGGTGGGTAAGACATGTAATATCGTCATCTTTTAATTCCAAAGCTAGGGGGCAGCCATCCTGATAAACAAAAATGTGCCAGTATCGATTGGAGAAACTATCGTTGACCAGTCAGGCTGATATGTTTTTGGTTAATTTTCAGTTTTACTCAGAACCCTGGACACTTAAACCTATATGCACCTAACTATGATGATGAATCCTTTATTCAAGATATTTTCCTTAAGGTTTCGGGGGGTGGTGGTGGAGGGGGGGGGGGGGGGTGACAAAATATACTTGTGGGGATGACTTCAATTTTTGTTTGGACCCTATTCTGGACAAATCAACGCAAACAGTATCCAAAATAAAAGTGGCCAAAACCACTTCAACTTTTGAGGTGTGGAGGCAAACACACCCTTGAACCAGGGATTATTTCTTTTATTCCGCATCTCATGACTCATTACTAGGATTGACATCTTTTTGTTATCAACACAGTTGATCTATAGAACATTACAATCTGAATACCTATCTAAAACCTTGTTGGGTCATTTGCATCTGACTCTTTCTATTTTGATGCCAGAAAAATCAACTAACTCATATAGATGGTGTCTGAATCCTACCCTACTCCAAAAACCAGAATTTTGTAAATTCATTAGAGGCCAGATAAAGTTGTTCTGTGAGATAAACTGTCCCTCTGCTCCCAATAGTTTTTTTCTATGGGACACATTAAAAGCCTACCTTAGGGGAACGATAATTTCATACAAAATGTATTAAGAAGAAATATATGGCAGACTTAGAATTGGAAACGCAAATTCTACAATTGGAAAAGGAGTTTCAATAGTCTAGCTCCAAAGAAACCTATAAAGTTCTTGTAAACCAAAAAAAACCTCAAGTATAATGAACTGCACACTTATAAAATTGAAAAAAAAACCATTCTAAGAACTAAACAAAGAAATTATGAACTGGGAGAAAAAGCACATAGTCTTGTCCTGGAAATTGAGAGCAGAGTTTGAGAACAATAAATTCAATCCAGACAGAGGTGCTCAGTTTCACAGAATCCAATGGAAATCGATGTTGCATTTAAATAGTTTTATATAAATCAGAGTCTCCAGAAGACCTAAGGTTGATGACTTTTTTTTTTATCCACTGTTGAACTACCCAAACTTGACCAAAAAGATTAAGTAAATTTGGACCTTCCCTTTACTTCAAAAGAAATTGAACAAGCCTTGGGCTCACTACAGTCCAATAATCACCAGGGGAGGTTGGTTTCCTGCCAGAATTTTAGAGAATTTAAGGAGCTACTTTTCCCCTTCATCATGGAAATGGTTAACTTAGCATCTAAAACTCAAACTCTCCCTGAATCATTTTCTACTGCCATAATTACTGTGATTCATTAAAAAAAGACAGGGACCCATTAAAATGATCCTCATTTCAACCCATTTCATTACTAAACTCAGTTTACAAATTGATTTCTAAGGCCCTGGCTACTTGCTAAAATTAATAAATCCAAATCAGAGCGGCTTTATTCTAAAACATCGGTCAGCTAGCAACCTATGTAGGCTCTTCATTATTCAATACTATGCAAAGTCTAAGGTTGAACGAGTATTACTGTAGCTCTGGATGCTGAGAAAGCCTTTGACAGGCTAGAATGTCTATATTTCTTTAGAGTCTTGACCAAGCTCAGATTTGGGCAACTGTTCATTAATTAGGTTAAAACTCTTTATTACAGACCAAAAGCTAGGGTCGCTTCTAATGGACTGATCTCAGCAATGTTCCCTTTGAGCAGATTGAGCTGACATGGTTCCCCTTATCTCCAGGTCTTTTTGTCTTGACTATTGACCCCTTGGCAGAGGCAATTATACAAAAAAGGGTTTTATGGTGGGTCAGACAAACCACAAAATTAATCTTAAGGCAGATGATATAATCCTGTATCCGATTAATTCCCTTACTAAATTACAGATTCTATTAAAGGCTTATGGCGAAGTTTCAGGATGCAAAGTAAACTAGGGAAAAGGTGAAATCATCCCACTAACAAATTTTGATCTCAGAGTACCAGCGAACAAGTCCATTTAGATGGCCCTCGGATGGCATCAAATACCTTGGAATAGTGGTGGATGATGATCTTTAGAATTTATACAAATTCAGTTACTTCCCACTACTTAGTAAAATTGAAGAAGACTTGAGGAGGTGGATGAATTTGCCCATCACTCTAATTGGAAGAGTCATCTGTGTAAAGATGAATATATTGCCAAAATTAGAGTACCTTTTCCAGTCCTTGTCCATTTCACTTCCTCAAACCTTTTTTAAAACCCTTAATAAGCATATTGGACAATTTATCTGGAACTGTAAAGTACCCAGAATATCCATAAAAAAAGTTAACATGAGATTATAGATTAAGAGGCATCCAGTTGTCTCCTTTAAAAAATGTATATTATTTGGTGGCCCAAATGAGATTTACTTCTTCATTTTTTGAGAGGGGTGATACCCCCTCCTGGGTACAAATTGGATTGCACTCTCTAAAAGAGAAGGTGTATAATGATCTTATGTATAAATGAAATTCCAGAATTATAACCAGCAGGACAGGCAACCCTATTTTTAAACACTTAATTAAAATATGGTGTGAAACCTGTGAAGGCTCTGGGCTGAAAAGAGGATTGTCACTGAAAACACCTTTAAGACAAAATGAACTTATACTCATGACTTTGAATAATAAAATCTTGGAAACCTGGCATCATAATGAGATTCAACATCTGGAAGATTATTATGAAAAAGAACTTGTCATTTGAACAGCCGAAGAAGAAATATGACTTGTCCAAATACCTTTTTAGTTACCTCCAGTTACAACCCTTCGTTAGGGCCAATTTGGGCCTTGAAACTCTGCCGGGACTCACTGAAAAGGAGAAACTACTTCATGGAAGTGTTTATATTTATTTCTAGAATGTACTTTTTATTGATGAGTGAGAGACAAAAGCCAGGTTTGCATAAATCTAGGGTGAGATGGGAGTCAGACTTGAGCACAACAATTGATGAACAACTCTGGCCAGATCTATGTCAGGGAAGTTGTTGGCTCCTATCAATACCAGGTATAGATTAGTCCATTATAATTTTCTCCATCAACTGTACCTCACTCTGCAGAAATTACACCAAACCTGAGTTATCAGAGATGTGTTTTAAGTCTGGTGTAGAGGTTGGTTCCTTCTTGCATTCACCTGGCTTCAGTATAACCTTTGTGATGCTCTAACCAAGATCATGGAAATCACCTTCCCAGTAGACCCAGAGCTTTGACTTCTGGGGAACCAGGAAATGCATAGCAGTAACATGGAACTCTGACTACTATCTACTCATGGATAGGTGGTCTTCAGAGATGAATGGTTGCATCCCACTTGAAAAAGTCACATACAATCTCAGGAAGGGAGAAAACACCTTTCTAAAAATCTGGCAGCCTTATTTAGAGCATGTAGGTACTTCACTGACACCAATATAAAGTTATGATCGCAACTGGCTAGCCAATTGACCTCTGTAAAGATTTTATCACTGGTATTATCATTTCTCCAATTGCTTTACTGAACGCACTGACAATGGGATGCTTTTTTTGGTTTCTTTCTCTTAATTCTCTGTTTAATAGGACTTGTATAGAGGGGAGGGGTGGAGATAGGGGTTCCCTTGATGTTTTGTTGATTTGTGATTGATTGTTAAATATATTTAAAATGATAAATTTAAAAAAAATTGTGAAGTCATGAGGCCCGAATGAGATATAACCCAGGTTGCTTTGGGAAGGGAGGAAAGAGATAACTGGGATATTGGCAATGATCTATGCATCCTCCTTGGCCAGAGGGGAGATGACGGAGGATTGAAGAAAGGCAAATGTGATCTACTTGTTTAAAAAAAATATTGGGAGAATTCTGGGAATTATCAATCTGTGAGTCTTGCGTCAGTGGTGTGCAAACTATTGGAGAGGATTCTTAAGGACAGGATTTATGAGCATTTGGAGAAGTACAGTCTTCTCAAGGATAATCAGCATGGCTTTGTGAGTGGAAGGTCATGCCTCATGAACCTACTTGAGATTTTTTGAGTAGGTAACAAAATAAATTGATGAAGGTAGGTTGGTAAATGTGGTGTATATGGATTTTAGTAAGGCATTTGTTAAGGTCTCCCATGAGATACTTGTTCAGAAAGGTATGAAGCATGGGATCCTTGGAACTTTGGTGTGTGGATTCAGAATTGGCTTGCCTGTAGAAAGCCAAGAGTAGTAGTGGACAGAAAGTATTCTGCCTGTCGTTCATTGACTAGAGGAGTTCCGCGGGGATCTATTCTGGGACCCCTGCTCTTAAATGACCTGGATGAAGTGTCCCTTTCCCCCCCCCCCACTTTTCCTTTCACAGAGCTAAAAATCAATTCTCACCTCTTTTGTATGCAATTAACACCTTTTTTGGTCAGGACTCCTCCCCCTGCCATTCTTCAGTCTTTATTCTGATGCTTTCCTGTTGTTTGCTTATGCCTTGAAGAAAGACTCAGTCCCGAAATGTCAGAAATATATTTACTTCTTCAGGACACTGCAAGACTGGCTGAGTTCCTCCAGAATTTCTGTGTTTTTCCTTCAAACCTTTGGCAAGGTTCCTTGTCACACAGGATTCAAACTCAAACAGTGGTGCTTCATTCAGCATCAAAAAATGAAGTAAAACTTGGAAAGGTCTCAACATTAAAAATCCATTCCTTTTAAATCAAAATAACAAAATGTTATCAGCCTAATGAAATCTCTCAGCCAGTTGTTACCTTTTGTCTAGAACTGGGGTGGCCAACCTTTTAATTTTTATTTGGACATACAGCATGGTAGCAGGCCAATTTGGCCCATGAGTCTGTGCCACCCAATTAACCTACATCCCCGTAAGTACTCGTGGGCCGAAGCAGCCTGTTACTGCGCTGTATGTCCAACTTAAAAATTAAAATGTTGGCTCCCTCTAGTCTAGAAGGTCAGAGGAATAAGCCATTTGTTGCAGGTTATTGTCTGCTCCCTGTAAAATTTCCCAAACAATTCTGAGGGACTTGGATTAATCTTGGAAAGGAGGGAAATAATCAAGGAAAGTCAGTATGGCTTTGTTAATGGGAGATACTATCTGACCAATTTGAATTTTTCGAGGAGTGTTTGAGGTTGATGTTGTCCTCGTAAACTGCAGTAAGGCCTTTGACAGTTGGGAGATTAGTCCAAAAGGTTAGAAACTATTGATCATGAGGCAAGTTATCAAATAGGATCAAAAATTTGACTTTGTAACAGGAATCAGAGGGTAATGGTGTGAGTTTGCTTTTAGGAATTAGAAGCCTGAGACAGTGTGGAAACAAACCCTTCTACCCAACTTACCCTCACTGACCAAAACCCACCTCCCTGGCTTTGGCTCATATCCCTTTAAACTTACTCTACCCATGTATCATTCCAAATATTTCTTAAACATTACAATAGTGCCTGCCTTAACTACCTCCATAGTCCATTCCATACATCCACCACCCTCTATATTAAAAAAAAAGTTACTGTTTAGGTTCCTGTTAAATCTCTTCCCCCTCGCGTCCTCTGGTTCTCAATTCCTCTCTGGACAAAAGACTATGTGCCCCACCCCCTTCCCTATCCTCCAAAGCCCTTGCACGATCATCCTCTCCCTATAGCTCAGGCCCCCCTGAGGCCTGGCAACATCTTTGTTAATCTTCTCTACACCCTCTCCAGTTTGACAACATCTTTCTTACATCAGTGACCAAAACTGAACACAACACTCCAAAAGTGGCCTCATCAATGCCTTGTACAACTGCATAATGATCTCACAACTTCTATACTCAATAATCTGACCAATAAAGGCCAATATTCTGAAAACCTTTTTCACCACCCTATCTACCTGTCATGCCACTTTGAAGATTTGATGTGCCTACGGATACTATAAATCTATAAGTATAAAAAGAAAAGAAAAAAGATAAATTTTAGAAAGAGTTTTTGGATTGCATTGAGAAGCATCATCTGGTGCACATCTTGAAATTTTTCGTAACTACTCAGAGGAGAATCTCACAGGTCTAGAATCATAGAAGGATATCATTACAAGTTTAATCCCATTACTTGGGTGTACGGGTACCAAATCTGTATGAACATAGAATACAGGTGCCTGACCTTTTATCCAGGATCATCAGGACTGGACATCTGCTGGTGTTTGGAATCTTCCGGATTTCGGAATCATTTTGAGTTCTGTCCCTTTAAGCCCACCAGAGTCATGCTGCCGTCTCTCCCTCCCTCGCCCACCCGAGTCAAGCTGCTGTTTATCCCCTCATCCGCCCGAGTTGTGCTGCCAACTCTCCCTTCCACCCTTCTCCCAAGTCGCATTCCCTTCTCTCCTTCCTGACTCGCACAGCCATTTTACCCCCACCTCTCCTTCCTGAGCCACGCTGCTGTCTCTCCCCCTCGCCTGCCTGAGGCACTCTGTGCTCTCTCTCACCCGCCCCCTGCTGTACCAGCGCCAGGAGAACAATCCGGAATCTTGCACTGGTACAGCTGCATGGGGGATTATGGGTAGTGATGACGGCCATTGAGCCACCACTGGGCTGACTGAAAAAGCACCACAATGCTAGATGGGCGTCAGTATAGGCTATTCGGAGACGCTTATAAAGTAGCAGAACGTGACGGAATACATGGGAGTTGTGCTAGGGTCGTGCCGGGTCATGTTTGGTGCCAAACTCCATCTTTGATGAGCAGATGTCATCTACTGAAAAAGTGCCAGTTTTAGGAGGTTGCCAGTTTTCATAATTCTGGATAAAAGGTTACTTCTCAAACTATATTTAATTTTTTTCCCAAAGGAAAACAACTTTGAATTTCTGCGTGGCACCTTAACA
Source organism: Narcine bancroftii (assembly GCF_036971445.1). NCBI lineage: Eukaryota > Metazoa > Chordata > Chondrichthyes > Torpediniformes > Narcinidae > Narcine > Narcine bancroftii. The sequence continues at coordinate 172,530,882 of NC_091472.1, read as the reverse complement.
TACCCAAAAATGTATCATACTTCCAAGTAATTCCAATACATATCATTGTTCCTGCTAAAACTAATTTAACAAATTCAAACTGGTAAACTGATAGTTTTAATTTAGGTCTTCTACCTTCAATATTCCTTAATAAAAATAAATCAGGACTTTGTGGAAAAACAATTCCTGTAACTTGTTCCAAAAAATTTCATAAATGTATCCAAAAAGGCCTTACATTGGGGCAAAACCATGTTGAATGTAAAAAAGATCCTACATCTACACCACATCTAAAACATTGATCAGATATATCTGATTTCAATCTGTTCCATTTCTGTGGTGTGAGATATAACTGATGTAAAAAATTATATTGGACTAATCTATATCTAGGATTAATAGTATGAACCATACAATCCTTGCATAAATCTTCCCATATTTGTTGATCAGTTATAATATTCAAATCTGTTTCCCATCTCTGTCTAGATCTATGAAGTCCTTGTTTGGGAGTTGTTGTTTGTAAAAATGATTGTCATAGATGTAAATTTTTTTAAACATTTCCTCTCCTAGTAAGAAGTTTTATTTTGGTACAACTAGGCTAAATAAAAATAATCGACCCAAGCTTATCCCTTAGATGTGCTCTTAATTGAAAATAACAAAAAAAAGAGTATTATGCGGTACAGCATATTTATCCTCAAATGTTCAAATGTCATTAATTGACCCCTTTCATAATAGCTGGTGAATAATCCCTGGAATGAGAGGGTTAATGTACGAGGATGGATCTGGTCCTGATCTCACTGGTGTATAGAAGGATAATGGGGGATCTCATTGAAACATATCGCATATCGAATAGACTGGATAGAGTAGATGTGGAGAAGGCGTTTCACGCCGTGAGAGGATCAGAGGGCACACCTCAGAATAAAAGGATGTCCATTTAGAACAGAGGTGAGGAGAAATTTCTTCAGTTAGAGGGTGGCTAATCTGTTTCAGACAGCTGTGGAGGCTTAGTATATTTAAAGCAGAGATTGATTACAAAGGGAGTCAAATGTTATGGGAAGAAAGCGTGAGAATGAGGGTGTATGGAAAATATATAAGCCACAATTTGAATGGTGGAGCAGAATCAGTGGGCTGAATGGCCTAATTCTGCTAGCTAAGTCTTAAGATTCCCTTCAGGTCTCTTGATTTTACAAACCTCTAAGATTATAGTCCTCCATAGCTTCCTATGCTTCAGTCTATCCTTCTCCTCCAATTCCGGTAACATTTTTGTGATTCTTCAAGCCTTCTTTTGAATCTTCAGAGAATTTTGCAACTCAGAACCTGGTTTTTCAGCCAGCTTGTCCACGCTGACAGTGATGCATATCTAAAATAATTGTACTTGTGTAGCAGCATCCAGGGGGCGGAGTTTCAGACACGATCATCCCCATAATGACGGGCGGCCACAGGTTCCTGGGGTCTTCCACTCAGGTATGCAGCCCACACTGAGTAACATGTCGGTGGGGGGGTCATGATGTCACTTCCAGTTTCAGGACAATTGGGCCGGAAATTACATAAGAGTTGGCTGGAAAGAGAATTAAACAGTTTTTCTTGCTCATCTCAACTTGAGCCAGGCATTTTCTTATGTAGCTCTGCCTTCAGTGGCACTACATTGGTGATCCCAACAGTTCAGACATTGCTGAACCCAACACAATGGCTGACAAACCAGCGCTGAGTGCAGTTGCTATTAAGCTGCCAGTGTTCTGGCCACACAGACCACGCATGTGGTTCATTCAGGCAGAGGCACAATTCAACCTCCACAACATTACCAGGGAGGCTCCAAAATTTTGGCAAGTTGTCTCCTCGCTAAAGTTGAACTTTTCCTGAGCAATCCTCCAGCAAAATGTCAGTACAAAGCTTTTAAGGCCCACTTCCTACAGACTTTCACCATGACCAAGCTGAAGAGAGGCATGCATTTCCTACATCTCCGACAAGTTTTGAGGACAGGTCCCTCTCTGAACTAATGACCAAAAATGCTCGTGCTAGCTAAAGGACACACCAAGTACCTGACGTTCAGGGCTGCATTCTTAGAATGCCTCCTCCATGATATTGCCTTGTTCCTGTCCGTCGCAGACTTTTCTGACCCTCCGGCTGTGGAAAATGAAGTGGACAGATTATACAGAGTTCCCAAAAATTCTGTCACAACAGTCCAACAGGCAGCTGCGTTCAACAGTGCGACTACCTCGTCCATTTCAGCAACTGCTGCAACCCCGAGACCGGCAGGCGGGTCCAAAGGCAAGCAGCAGGGCGGATGGTGTTTATACCACAGGAGGTAGGGCCGGAACGCCCGCTAATGCGTCCCACTGTGCACTTACTCAGCTAACACCCAGGGAAATGGCATGCCTAGCCGCCAGTAATGGCTGCGGTGGTTGGTGAACACACAGGTCTCTTCTGTGCAGTTGATTGAATTTCCAGATGAAGAATTTTAGTCGACATGAGAGCCGAATGCAGCATCCTACCAGTGAATGCCTTTGAATGAGAATTCCGGCATCAACAGTCCAACCTACTCGTAGCAAACGAGACGCCTATACCCAGCTATGGCACCAGGTCAGTCGGTTTACTACTGGGGGATTTGGCTTCCCAGTGGGATTTCACGATCACAGTCATACGTCAACCGATTCTATGGCGGATTTTCTGAGGGTTAAAAACCTACTGGTCAACATGAGGGGATGGTGGTTAGTCCATGCCTTCACTTTCCAGACATGCCCAGTCTCACCTAGTAAACGGCCAGACCTACGCATGCAGACCTTGTCTACGGACAATTTGCAAATGTTCTGACTGAGTTCCCTGAAATCCTTACACCGGATTTTCATTTGAACACCCCACTGCGCAATGTCCAACATTATTTTCTTCCATAGCTCTTCCATCAGTGGCGCTACACTTGCTTGCCTCCTTCCCAGTCAAAATGTTGGCAGTCATTTCTGGATCATGAATGGGTCAAGTGTAGAAGTGGATTTTTACCTATAAATCCCAACTGTTGAATGCAGTTCCCTGGTCTCCGAAGGCGTTTGCCACATAACCTCTTCACTTCCCTTTCGATCTGCGTTGCCACTTTTGAGGAACTAGGTACCTGTGCCCATAGGTCTCCTTGTCCCTAGATCTTATGGTGCATGCTCTGCCTTGCTTTAACTTCCCAAAATCCAACTCCTCCCACTTGTTCATCTGCCATTCCTTGGCTTACTTTTCCATTTGTCTCCGTATTATTTCTTTTCTGCCTGGGTGATGTGCTGTTGAGAGAAAGAAAGTTGCCATTTTGAGTTGCGTGCAAACTGGAAATTGCCATTTTAAGCAGCTTGGAACTGTTATCTTCCTCTTTTGATAGGTATTTGTACATAAATTGCATATCTGCACTTTCAAAATTGCTATCCAGTACAATTTTAGATTAATTATGATTAATCAAGCTCTATTATGAAGGTTTATTTGACAAAAAAAAATCTTCATTATCGTATCTAAAATCTACTTAGCCCTGCAGCATGAGGCACGATGCTGGTGGTTGTTTTAAACCCATGCATTCTGCTGATTGCATGGCAGAATACAAATTTAAATGTGGAAATTTAGTTTTATAACATTTTTCTCGTCAGTGTTTAGGGAACAACAACTTTGCAACAATATATTGCACATGCATTGACTCTGATTCAGTTGCTTACCACATCACCTACAAGATCATAAGATGCTGTGTAATTGAGTTTTGAAGCACCCAAACAAGCCCTCCAGCCCAACCTGTCAATGCCCACTAAACTAGTCATATTTGCTTGCATTTGGCCCATATCTCTAGGAACTTCACCTGTCCATATGCTTGTTTATGTATCTTTTAAACATTACAGTTGTTCCTGTCTCTTCCACTTCCTCTGGCAGCTCATTCCATCATGTGAAGAAGGTGCCACTCACGTTCTTTTTAAATCACTGCAAATCTATGCCTTTTTGTTTTTCTCCTTAATGGGGAGAATGACAATGTCTATTTTCCATATGCCCCGCAGGATTTTATAAACAATAAAGATTCCCCCCTCGGCTTCCTTTGCTCCAGGGAGAAAAGTCCCAATCTTTCTAGACTCTCATTAGAATTCAAGCCTGCCAGTTCCAATGCATTCTCATGAATCTTTTCTGCACCCTTTCCAACCTCATGATATATTTCCTATAGCAGTCTCATTGTAGTCTTGTGCATTTGCAAATTGACATCTGTACTCCTATATTTAATGGCCTGACCATTGTCCCAGATTCCTGTCTCCCTATGTCATCACTTTCATGGAACTTCATACCCCATATCTCTCTGTTCTATAACACTCTCAAAAGGCCTACCATCGACATGTGTCTTCCTCTAGTTTAACCTCCCAAAGCGCAACACCTTGGTCTTGTCTGAGATATATTCCATCTTCTATTCCCTTGCTCACTTTGACCTGTATAATTTTAGATGACTGTCTTCATTGTTCACTATAACTCAAATTTTGGTATCATTTGCAAACTTACTTACGCTGAATATATTATCGTCCAAGTCATTAATTTGGACCAGCCTACTGTGCGGGGCCTTGTTAAAGGTCTGGCTGAAGTCCATGTAGCCGGTCCTGCCTTCATCAATCTTTTTGGTCACCTCTTCAAAACTCTCAATCAAAGTTGTGAGGTATGTTTTCCCATGCACAAAACCAAGTTAGCTATGCCTAATTGGTCCTGGCATATCCTAATGTCTGTAGGTCCCGTTTCTCAGAATCCCCCCACCTCCAATAACAACCATGTGTGATGTTTTCAATGATAGTTCCCTGGCTTGTCATTGCAGCTTTTTTTAAATAAAGGCACAACATTGCCATCTGCTCTTCTGGCACCTCGCCCATTGTTAACAATGATGCAGGGCTCCTGCAATTTCTTCCAGAACTTCCCACAATGTCCTCAGATACTCGTGATCAAGCCCTGTGGATTTACTGACTTTTATTGATATATCTATCTATCTATCTATTTATATATACATATATAGAGAGAGAGAGATATAGTTCTATCTATATATAGATAGATAAATCTATATCTCTATATATATTCAGACCTTCAGCAATTCCTCTTCTGTAACCTGGACTCTTTAAAAGATATTACTGTTTATTTCTTGTTCCCTGACTCCATCTCTTGCTCCATGGGAAATGAGAAATATTCGTTTTGCACCTGCAGCTTCACACATAAGCTGACCTTGTTGATTTTAAGAGGTGTAATTCTCATCCTGGTTACTCTTTTGCCCTTAATAGATTTGTAGGATCCCATAGGACTCTTTACCTTATTTGCCAGAGCCATTTCATGCCCTCTTCTTGGCCTCCTGATTTCCACACTTAAAAGAATTGCTTGATTTTACCTGTCTATAACTTATACCTCCTCCCTTTTCTTGATCAGAGCCTCAGTATCTCTGGTCATGCAGAATTCCCTAATCTTGCCAGTCTTGCTCTTCATTCTAATAGGTGCATGCTGTCACTGTACATTGCCTATCTCTCTTTTAAAAGCCTCCATGAGCCAGATATCCCTTTACCTGAAAACAGCCTTTCTCAGTCGACATTTGCAAGTGTCTGTCGATTGCTATCCAAATCGCTCTTGCTCCAGTTTAGGACTTTAACTTATCAACCTGTCCATCTAGTTTCCATAACTATTTTAACACTAGTGGAGTTATGGTCATTGTGCTCTCCTACTGGCACCTCAATCACTTTGCCTGCTGCATTTCCCGAAAGAAGGAACAATGTTGCCCCGTAATTAATCGAGCCATTTACATATTGTTTGAGAAAACTTTTTTCGACACCTAAAATAAATTCTTCCCCATCTGAGCACTTTGGGCTGAGAGAGTCCCACTCAATGTGAGGGGAATTGAAATTACCAATATCCCTGCACATTTGCTTCTCTTGGTCCCATTGACGATTGGGCTACAATATGAAATACAATTGAAAGTTCATCCCCATTTCGATAAGTGCCCCACCTTTTGTTTATCCTTACCTTTCCTGAAAGTGACTTGCATGGTTCAATTCCATAGGTACCAGCAGTCTTGTACCACATCAGTGCTTCTTTGTGAGCACAGAACATCAGAATACAAGAAAGTGGGAGCAGGAATTGGCAACTTTACCTCTCAAGCTTGCCCTGCCATTCAATGCCTCCAGCCCTTTAAATGTCTGCTTCCTATTATTGCCCTTATTCAAGATGCTCCCATTGGTGGGAGCATCTCAGTATCTACACTGGTTGTCTCCTGGAGGATTCTGGGTTTCAATAAACTCTCAATGATCCTATAACTCTATTTCAAAGTAGGGCAAGCGAGTCCTTCACCAGTGTCTTATCTAGTATTCATTTCATCGGCTATTTTACGTTTCAGGTAAATGGAAGATTGGTTATTTAAGCATAATTTGTTCGCTACTTTCAAAGTTCTGAGCAGAACTACTGTGGCTGCATTTTGGTTTGTTTCAAGACATTAGATGTAGGAAAAGTGATGGCGGTTCAAGATATTGGCTGTAACTTGGGTACTTGTTCAGGTGGCTGTTGCACACATAATGTATTCTTGAAATGGCATTTTCTATATTTGGATCATCGATTGACCCTTCCAGAACCTCACTTTGCTAAAACTGGGTGAGAGCTGTCATGCTGTGTTTGTGATACATTATGTTTCAGTTGTCATCATACCAGTATCAGGATGGATAGAAGTATTGGAAGAATGTATTGCAAAATTGCAGCAGGTTCATAGATTGAACAAATATGAAAAGAGAACTACTATCTTTCTGACATAATAGAAGATGCATATAATGGGCATATTGGTACAAGGGTGTGATAATACACTTCAGAAACCAAGTGTTTCCACTTCGCTATGTTTTTTTTGCATTTGGAAATTTAAAAAAAGGATTTCAGTAAAAAATAATTATGAAGCCAATGAATAATGGTTTTAAAAACTCAGCGGGTTCACTGATGTCCTTTTGGAATAAAAATTGCTGAACTGACATGATCATGACCTCAAATCTACAATAAGAGGATTGGCTTCAAGTAAATTTATTGTATTATGTGGCATCAGAGAATAGCCCTTTCAACAGATGAAATGCACTGGAACTAAGGCTGGTTAATGAATGTTGCCTTTGCAGGATTGCTAGCTTCCAAGAAAACCCAAAGAATGTTTCGAACTTTTCAATGGATGCCACAAAAGCTGGAAAAAAAAAACATGGTCTTTTGCCTGAGAAGGAAGAGGTTAAAATGAAGTAGCTTCAGATGTATAAAATATTTCACATGAAAGGATAAACATAAGCTAAAGCTTGTTTCTTTTGTAATGGAGGCAGTCCTTTGTTAACTGCTAGAAGTATTATACGTCCAATTATAGCCTCCAATCAGTGAAAAATTTTATGCTATTATTTTAACTTTCTTTTTTTAAAAATTAAAAAAAAATTAAATTTAAATGGCGGCGCTACCAGAGCTGCTGTAATGGAAAGGTAAGGAAGGTATCTCCCAAAGTTCATCCATCTGACCCTGAAAGATGTTAGACTGTTGTGACTACCTTCAAATGAAGAGTCATGTGAGCACCCACCAGACTCAGCATTGATGAGGAAAAAGTTCCTTTCATAGCTACCACGAATAATAGGTAATTGAAACACCGCACCCAGAATCATATTTCACCTCAGAAAATGTCCTTAGCACTGATTTAAACAGCATTTTAAGATTGAAACACTAGGGTGATATTTTTCTATTACAGTAGAATCTCCATTATCTGGAATTCAACTAACTCAACCAACCAGCAAAAAAACCCAAAGGAAATAAATAAATAGATAAATTTTATTTCTGATAAAAAAGACTGGACTCCCCCTATGGGGCAGCACAGAGACTTTGCTGGACACATGCAGGTTTTCCCCGCTGAACTAGCAATGCCCTTCAATGCGCGCACATTCTTTTCGTGGTCGCCACTTGCGTGGAAATAGGTCGGATTATCAGCATGAGGAAGTTGCACCAAGGGCCTGACTGGGAAACTTGCATGGAAGTGAGTCAGGTTGTCAGCACTACAAAAGTGCGCCGAGTGCCTCTCCGGGACATTTGCGTAGAGGTGAGATGGATTGTCAGTGTGAGGAAGGTGCGCCGAGAGTCTGACTGGGACACTTGCATGGAGGTAAGCTGGATTGTCCGCACGAGGAAGATGGTAGAATGCACCTTGAGTCAGAGCTGGTGGGATGGGGATAGGATATGGAGAGGGAGGAGGAAGATGGCAGCGGTGTTGAGACTTCACTGTCAAGGTTTGGACTTTAGATCTGATATATAAGTCAATTCAGTTTTGAGATTGCATTTATAAGTTTCGAGGATCGTCCTATATGCTGGCATATAGGGTAGGCAAAAAAAATACACAAGTATAAAATTAGCAGGAGTTAATTATGACATTGGTGTGGTTAGTGTAGCAGCTTGCGCAACACTGTTACAGAGCCAGTGACTGGGGTTCAAATTTAAATTATGTAAATTCTGGGAATTACCTGATTAAAGCCAACTTTATATAATTAAAGACCATAATGCTGATTTTTATTTTCAAATTACTTTACATTTTACACTGTTTTTTGTCTATTAAATGTTGTATTCTTAATGCAGGTGTATTAGTTAGACATTGGGAGAGTGAGTCTCTGTCAACTGGAAAATTTGCATATCTAACATCCGTTATGATCTTGGTGCTGAATAATGGGGATTCTACTGTTCTTAACAAAAACCCATGCACAGAAAACAAGATTTCTTTTTGGGTTTGGCGCAGATCTAATTTTAGCAACTGATACATACCTGAGATTATATTCCTATCAAATCATCTCGGGGCCTTGGTTGACTAATTTCAGTAGTATTCACTAGTTTGTCCAGTAAACTTGCTCTCTCTGGTTTTGAGTATCGTGCTGCATCTGAACTCATTGTTCAGAATAAAAAATGGCAGCACTGCTGCTGGTGCGGACCCAAAGAGAGGAGACAGCGCTTCTCTGCAGGATTCTCCTGCCCAGTCCAACTACTGATGGCTCTGTATCAGCTTTAAGCCGATGGCTCTGTACAGGCTTTAAATGCCTGTTAAAAGAGCCAATGCTATTTTTTAAAAATTCTGCCACCATGTGGTTTGGGTCCAAGGTGGTAATGCCTGTGTACAGCAGCGGCCTTGCGGGTTGAAAACTCTGGAGGAACAGTGGACTGGTGCATAGCACCAGTTACAGGGAGAACTCTTTCCCCCCTCCCCCCTTCCCCCACATTGAGAAGGAGAAGCAGAGGAGATTACCCTAAGGATGGTGATCACGGTGGTAGACCAGCGAGTTGCTCTGCGTCTGAAGGACATGCATAGGCAGCAAGCTGATGGTGATTTGTGGGCAAGAAACTCGCATAGGCTGCAGTCTGTTGGCGATTTGAGGTCAAAGGGCTCACACCAGGTTGCTGAAACTGGCTCATGAGAACCAGGTATCGGAACTGGGATTTGAGAGGATGCTGAGGTCAAGGAAAACTCCCGAAGGGCCCTGGGCAATGAAGGCTTCCTTAACGTGTCAGAGATTTGCATCTGGGCTTGGTTTGCCAATGGTTTAAACTGAACTGGATTCTTGTGTGGCTTTGGAGGCTGGAGGCGAATCCACAGATACTCAGTGACTCTGAGGGGGCTCTCTTTTGCTTCTCCTTCTCTGTCTGTAAAGGGTGTTGGGCAATGCTAATTATGAATCTTTGTCTGCCTTAGGGCACATGAAAGGCAATTTTGTGTAATACCACAATTCTGTTCAATTACATGACAATAAACAGAATCTGATTTGATTAATTGACTGTATTTGATGCACAGAAAATTGGCAAATATGAATTTGAATATCAATATTTCCAATGGTTGAGCAAATATCCTTCTCATCTGGCCATCACCATTTGATAGGAATTTACCATTGTGTAAAGTAGTTTAATTTTCTGAGACCCTTATCTTTTTGAAAAAGCACATTTCCTTTCTGTGCTTCTCTATGTTAATGCAAACTGGATATTGACCAAACCAGAAGAAGGCTTTCCAGCAACTATACTTTGTGAGGAGTTTGAGGAAATTGGACATGTCGACGAAGACTCGAAAACTTCTACAGGTGTACCGTGAAGAGCATTCTGGCTGGCTGTCTCAACACTGAGCACAAGAAAAAACTCCAGAGGGTTGTTAACTTGGCCTGTGACATCACGGGCACCAAACTTCACTCCATCAAGGACTTCTACAAGAGGCAGTGTCTTAAGAAAGCAGCCCCTATTCTCAAGGACCCCCCACCCAGCCAATGCCCTCTTCATTCTGGTATCATTGGGAAAAAGGTACAAGAGCCTGAAGTCAGCACAAGGACAGCGTTTTTTCCCTCTGCCATCAACAATGGAACACAGACACTGCCTTACCTTGACTTTTTCTTGCACTATTTTTATTTATCTTGTAAGGTGATTTATATAAATGTTTGCACTGAGATGCTGCCGCAAAACAACAAATGTCATGACATGTTCATGATAATAAATTCTGATTCTGATCTCTATCCCATTCCATCACTGGCAGAAGGCATACACTATTAGCTAAAATGAAAGAAACCATTTTGAATTATATCCGCCCCAAAGAGCCCTTGTGGTGCAGTGTTGAAGCTTTTTGAATGTGTTTATTTCTTTTCATTGTTGTCTTCATTGAGAATTTAGAAGAGATAGGAACCACTTGAAGACAGATTAAGATGCCAGTTCTCTTATCCTCTTTAACCAGTCCACTTCCAACTTTGCAACGTCCATTGATAGCTGCTCAAATCACCATCAAGCAGGAAAAATTCTCCTTGTAAACAGCGGCCTTTTACTTGTTGCCTTGTGTTATTTTTCACTGTTCAAGTTTCTTTCAGATATTGAAAGCAGAGAATCTTGTTACAGTTCAGCCTGAAGATATTTTAAAATCTGTCACTGAAATGATTCCTGTGCTAAACTATTTTTGGCATAAAACAGGAGAACCTTGATCTCACTAACTATTGTCACTTGGGGGAATAGATTTCATGTTATTCATTCTTAAGATGTGGGTATGGCCAGCATTTATTGCCTTTCTTTAAAAGAGCATTTGAATTGACTGGTAGTGATGGGCATTTGAGTCTGACAAACTCTCGGGGGAAATTAGACATCAGTCATGATGGTGAGAGTGAGTAGATTAAAGGATGCAAGTGATCCAGATGAGGTTATACAACACTTGTCATCTCAGTGACAGGTAGCTGCTTTTATCCACCTGCCACTATCATATTTCTGGATCATTCTTTCATGTCACTGGATTACTTTCCCAGTAATATAATCACAATGCTATTTCACTCATTGGCTAAAAGGTTGGTTTAAAAACTTAGTGGCAGAGGATGGGGAGCTTTCAGGTCAGAATTCCAACCATTAGGGGTTCAAGGGAAGAAAGCATGATTGCCAACAGTAGCATAAAGAAAAAGGAATTTAAGCAAGAACCCAGTTTATGAATGGTTGAATATCAGAGAAACGTGGATGGATATGGTGTAGCCGGCTGAGAAACCTCATGGTTAGACGGGCCAAATCGCCACCCCAGGCTTCTGATGTAAGATGGCGTGGGCCCCCTTCCCTTCTGAAGAGAACCCTACGGTTGGTGACACGCGTTGCCCGGGGACGGTGCTGCTTCTGTGTCACATGCTGCTGGATGGGGAGTGATGTCGCAATGTGCTGACGTCACTTCCGAAGGCCAACGCGCTCCTCACAGGAAGTGGGCAGTCCTCTTGAGCAGCGTGATTAATTTTAAAAAAAATTCAGTTACTGGTCCACCTCATGCTGTGCGGACGTCTCTCCTTTCGGTAGTGCTACTGTTAGAAAGATTTGGATACAAGGTTTAAGGATGTGAAAATGAGTGGGGCACTAACATAGATCAGTGAAATCAGATGTAAATGGAAATTGGAAGGCAAATAGATTTCATTCTTCATTGCTGGATTTGAGATTCTTACCAAAATGTAAAATAATGTTATTATTACTCCATATGTTTCTTCTGCTGTACTGTTGATTAAGAACTAGTCAAGTACATAGCCGAGGAGTTGGTGCAGGTGAGAGGGATTCAGGTTCCTGAACCGTTGGGATCTCTTCTGTTATGGAGGTGACCTGGGTTGATCGTGAATTGGAGGGGCACCAATATCCTCATGTGGAGTTTGCTAGTGATACTCAAGTATGTTTCCCCTAATCTGCTTGGGAATTTAACCCAAATTTGTCGTGTGGCAGATGGGAAGGTTGAAGGAAATATAGAAGTTAAAGCAAGTCCAGTAGGCAGGAACTTAGGGAATAGATATGTACATGGGATTGGGATATTACAGCTACTACAGAAATGTGGTTAATGGATAGGCAGGACTGGCAGTTCAACAATCTGGTGTAGCAGTAACACAGGAATGGTGGAGGTAAGAGAGATGCAAGGAATTGTGTTTTTAATTCACGAGAACATCATATTGTACTTAGGATATTTCTGGAGGGCCATCCATTGTGGTTGTACAGATGGAATTTAGGAATAAAGAGAGTGATTGCTTTGATGGGATTGTATGGTTGTCCCTCCAGCAATTAGCAGGAACTTGGAGAGCAAATGTGTTTAGAGATCATAGATAGCTGTACGAATAGTAGGGTTGTAATAGTAGGTGATTTTTAACTTCCCAATATTAACTGAGACTGCCCCAGTACAATTCAATTGGATGGGGCAGAATTTATTCAGAATTTTTTGAATGTGTCCTGGAAAGTTCTTACAAGCAGTATGCAGATGGCCTGATAAGCAAGGGGCAACACCCTCAACTGCCTCTTGGGAAATTAGTTAGGTCAGGAGACTGAAGTGTTTGTTTATTTGTTCAAAGTCGAGATTTATTGTCTGAGTGCATACATGACATCACATGCAACCCTGAGATTCTTTTTCCTGCAGTCACATGATACCTGGTATAGTGAGAAAGTATTTTCTGTAAGCAGTCTAACAGAACAACTCTAGCATTCATTTTGCTCTATGAAGTAGAAGGGCAAGAGCACAATTACAGTGTAGAGTTGAGTGGGCAAAAAAGATCAATCAATCCACAGCAAGGGTAGATTAAGAGCACAGCTGTGAAGTTCATTTAGAAGTTAGAACCATAGAACATAACAGCACAGAAACTTTGTCCCTTCTAGTCTGTGCTGAACCATCTTTTTGCCGAGTCCCACTGACCTGCACTCAGTCCATAACCTTCCAAACCTCTCCCATCTATGTACCTGTCCAAATTCTTCTTAAATGTTAAAATTGAGCCCACATTTATCACTTCAGCTGGCAGCTTGTTTCTCTCTGTGTGAAGTTCCCCTCATGTTCCCCCTAAACTTTTCCCCTTTCTCCCTTAACCCATGTCCTCTGGTTTGAATGAGCTTTTGTGCGTTGTGCTCCAATTGCAGTGACGGCAGACTTCCCTGTTTAACTCCATCCAGGAGCCTGATGGCTATGGGGGAGAAAGTTGGTGCACTACTTCTCACTCTTGAGCCTTCTCATTGACGGAAGGAGCTTCAGTTTGTTGGCTGCCTTTCCTAAGCAATGGAAAGAGTAGACGAAGTCCATTGAAGGGAGGGAGGTTTGCATAATCTTCTGAGCTGCATTCACCCTCTTTTGCAGCAGCTCCAGAATCATCCAGTGATACATCTGGCCAGTTTGCTTTCGATGGTGAACCTGCAGGAGCTGTGAGGGACGTGCTAAATATCCTTCATTTTCTTAGTGTAAGTGGGGGATCACTTTGGAAAAGCAAAGCCTCAAATTGTGACGGCTAATTTTGAAGCTTTGGACAGGAAAGGATGTTTGCAGATAAAAGGAGGTTTGATAAATGCAAGGCTTTTAAAAGTGAGAGTTCAAGGTCAACATGTTCCTGTTAGAGTGAAGAGCAAGACAGGATGGATCAGTGAATTATGGTTAATGAGGGACAGTGAGGTTAGACAAAAGGCTTATATCAGCTTCGATCAAGTTAAGTCATGCTGCGTCTTTTGGGAGCGAAGGGTTACATCAACATTTTGGACCTGAGTGCTTCGTCGAGGTATGAATAGAAAGCAAGCAGGTGCCAGAATAAAAAAGTAGGGGGAAGAAGGAAGGGACAGTGGAAGGAGCACAGGCCAGCAGGCAAGAAGTCAGAGGTGGATAAGGATGGGTGAGCTGAAGAGAAAAGAGAAAAAAATGCTAAGAAGTGATAGGGACTCTCTCAGGGAAATCAGAAGGGCATAAAGTGTGCATGAGATATCCTGGACAGATAAGGGAAAGAAAAATACCAAGAGATTGTGCAAGCGGACTTCATATAAAAGGTAACCAGAAAAATAACCCCTACTTAAGGATCAGTGTGGTCATCTATGTGTGGAGACATGGAGACTGTCATGGTCTTAAATGAATACTGCCTGTCCGTGTTTACTGGAATTCCGGGCAGAGAACAGCGATGTCCTTAAACATTTCAAAATTATGAAAGAGGAGGTTTTAGCAGTGTTAAGGTGCATGACGTGGATAAATCACCGGGTCCTGACCATGGGTATCCAAGAACATTGTGGGAAGTAATATGCTTTATTATCTTCGTCTGCATAAAAGGTTTTGACTCAAATGTTGACTATTTCTATCAATGGATGATGTATGGCCTGAGTCCCTCCAGTTTCTTGTTCCTCATTTAATGTTGAGAGAGATGTGCTAAATGAGACAGGAAAGAAACTTAGGAAATCCAGCAATTATTGCCTGTTCCAGAAATTGTCAATACCAAGGCAGAGATTTTTGTATCTTTGTTTTCTGTGGGTGTGGAATGAGAAGATTGGAGGGCAGCTAATGTGCCTTAATTTAAGATGGGCAAGCCAGGGAACTACAGTCTGGTGAGCCTAACATCAGAGGTGGGTAGTTTCCTGAAGGGGATTCTGATCTATTTGCATTTGGAAAGGCAACAGTTGATTAGGGATAGTCAACATGGCTTTGTAAATGGGAAGTCATGACTGTTGAAATTGACTGAGTTTTCTGAGGAAGTGAAAAAAGGGCAGAGAGGTAGATGTTGTCTATGTGGATTTCAGCAAGAAGATCAAATAGAATCCAAGCAGAACAGCCTGTGCTGGGTACCCGCTATTGTAAAAAAAAAATTAACAATTTGGATGGCTTTATTAGTAAGTTTGTGTATGACACAAAAATTGATGGTGTGGTGGACAGTGAAATCAAAGATTTCAGTGGAAGCTTGCTGAACTGTTACCTTTTGGTGAATGAAACCAAGACAGACCATACACAGTGAACTGTAGGGCCCTTGAGAGTGTTGTAGAGCAGAGACCTTGGAGTATACTTCCTTCAAAGTTGCAACACAAGTAGACAAGGTGGTGAAGAAGATGTATGGCATGCTTGCCTTCATTGAACAGGTCATTGAGTACGAGAGTTAAGGCATCACATTAGAGCTGTATGAATAGCTGATGAGGTCACACCTGGAATGTTGTTTGCAGTTCAAAAACATTTTTTTTTCAAAATGGTACAATTCAATAAGATATTATGGACAGTTACATAAACTAAATAAGATATTCCATATATCATTTACACACATAAATTGAAAATTATATCCATAATTCATATTCTAAATAGTATATACCTTGGGGGAAAGAAAACTAATAATATAAAAAAAAGCAAAAGAAGTCAATAGTAGAAGAGAAAAACTCCAACCCCTTACTTAAAAGCGTTGCCAGATGCTATATAAAACTAGTATTTGCAGTTTGATCACCGTACTACAGGAAGGATGCGATTAAATGAGAGAGAGTGCCAAAAAGAATCACCAAGATGTTACTTGGACTGGAAGACTTGAGTTATGAGAGACTGGAAAAGCTGGGATTATTTTCCCTCGAGTGGAGAAGGATGGAAGGTGACCTTATAAAAATTATGATGGACAGCCACAGACTTTCCTTCCCAGTGTAGTGAAATCTAAAACTAGAGGGTACAGACTTAAGGTGTGAGAGGATAGATTTAAAGGGGCCCCGAGGGGCAGGTTTTCCACACATCAAGGGGTAGGTTTCGCACAAAAAAGATTTGTTAAGATAGCCCTAGCCGTAGCAAAAAAATGTATTATGTCAACCTGGAAATTGGAAGATAATTTGAAAATACAACAATGGTATATAGAAATGAATAAATGTATTCCATTAGAAAAAATAACATATAGTTTAAGAAATAATATTGAAATATTCGAACAAGTATGGGAGCCTTACATTAAATACAATAGCGAAAACCTACCGGGAACAAACATTACCTAAGTTGATGGAAGGAGAAGAAAAGAAAAGAATGGACTCAGTAGAATTTCTGGTGTATTTTTGTTGAATGACAACATTGTCTGACTGAATTAATGCAACCTAGATTGTATACCTAAAATGGATGAGAGGGGGGGGTGGGGGGGTGGCTTGGGAGGAGGGAGGGGGGGGGGGGGAGAAAAAGTCACTGTAAATGTGTGAAAAAGAAAAAGTGTATATCATGGCTATTGTGATTTATGGTGTGAAAAATAAAAAATTTAAAAAAAAAGGGGTAGGTTTCTAAAATGAGCAGCTAAATGAAGTGGAAGTGAAGGATATAATTACAATACAACACTTAAAAGACATTTGGACAGATTCATGGACAGCAAAGGGTTAGAGGAACACAAGAGTCTCCATTAAGGATCTTGAGCCATAATGTGGACTGGTCATTTCTCTCCATGGATGCTGCCTGACCTGCTGAGTCCCTCCAGCTTCTCATTGCTCATTCATTGTTGAAGATGGGCCAAATGCAGGTAAATGAAACAAGCTTCAGAAGGCTTCTGTCGACTCTCTCTTTGTTGTCTACCACAACCAGGATTCCCCCATTCTACAGATCCCTTCTCCCACTTTAAACCTTATTCCGCCTCCTGGACATCTCGTTCCTGTCTTCTGTCTGCTCTGGACCTTTTTATTTTCAATTGTATCAACTGTATCGACTTCACTACTCCCCTCACTCATTCCAGTCTCACCCCCTCAGATCACCTGGCCCTCCACTCTCTCTGCTCTAATGCCAACCTCACCATCAAATCCACAGACAAAGGTGATGCTTTTCTGGTGCTCTGACTTGTATTTGGGCCAAAGCCAGACGACAACTCTTCAGCACTTCACTCTTACTTATTTCTTCATTAGAACCCCACTATAAGGTATTCAATCTGTATTTAATAATCTATATAATCTTCATATTGTATTAGACCCTGATATATTTTTATTAGGGAATATGCAACCGTTGATTGATTTAGAATTAGAGAATTACCAGATCTCTTTTATTTACTTAGCACTGGCAGTGGCCAAGAAAGGTATAGCGATTACTTGGAAGAATAGAAATGTATTGTCTTTAGAGAGGTGGTATTCAGAGATGAAGTTTTGTTTGGTTATGGAAAGAATATCTTTTTCTATACAAGATAAGATGTCTTTTTATGAGTTAAAGTCGACCCCATTCATTGATTATATACAATTTAAATAAGTTTACATTAATCATTTTTTTATTATATATTTTTTCTATATATATGTTTCTTTTTTTTTAGTTTTTTTATTAGTTGGTTTTTTTTCATTTAAGTTCTTTTTGTTTTTGTTTTTTCATATATTCTTATATAATTTTTTGGATTAATAATTAATAATTAATATTTTTTGTTTTTTTTATATATATATAGATTTTTTTAAAAGATATATATATATATTTTTTATTATACTAATAGTATTAATTCTTCACTCTTTATCGTGGGGGTGGGGAGGGGGGGTTTAGGGGTTAAAATAGGTTTTTTTTTAGTCTTAGTTTTTAATTGTTAGGGGGAGATGCCGAGATTGGTATTGCATTAACTATGTTACTTTGTACTTGTATTACTTTATTTTATATTTTTTCTGTACGTGAATTACTTACTTTCTTCATATGTTAAAATTAATAAATAAAGTTTCGAAAAAAAAAAAAAAGAACCCCACTATAACTCATAAACCCACTGCCTTGTGCAGTATCTCTGAACTCATCAATTCTGGTCATCGCCCTAGTACATAGAAACATTGAAGATAGGAGCAGGAGTAGCTCATTCGGCCCTTCGAGCCTGCTCCGCCATTCAATAAGATCATGGCTGAT
This sequence comes from Narcine bancroftii, assembly GCF_036971445.1. Taxonomy (NCBI): domain Eukaryota; kingdom Metazoa; phylum Chordata; class Chondrichthyes; order Torpediniformes; family Narcinidae; genus Narcine; species Narcine bancroftii. The sequence continues at coordinate 172,512,866 of NC_091472.1, read as the reverse complement.
CTTAAAGTTCAGTACCCTGTCCCCGCCTTCTCTCCGTAACCCCTAATTCCCTTATACTGAAGAAATATATCGAATTCCCTCTTAAATATATTCAATGAACCTGCCTCTACTGCCCTCTGTGGCAATGAATTCCACAGATTCACCACCCTCTGGGTAAAGAAATTCCTCCTCATCTCAGTTGTAAATGGTTTGCCTATTATCCTCGAACCATGGCCCCAGGTTCTGGACTCCCTTACCATTGGAAACATCCCTTCCGCATCCATTCTGTCCAGTCCTGCCAGTATTTTATATGTCTCTATGAGATCCCCTCTCAATCTTCTAAACTCCAGCGAGTACAATCCCAATTTGCACAATCTTTCCTCATAAATTATTCCTGCCATTCCAGGAATCAGCCTGGTGAATCGCCTCTGCACTCCCTCCATTGCAAGAACGTCCTTCCTTAGATAAGGCGACCAAAACTGCACACAATACTCCAGGTGGGGTCTCACCAAGGCCCTGTACAGCTGCAGTAAGGTATCCTTATTCCTATACTCAAACCCTCTTGATATGAAGGCCAACATACCATTTGCCTTATTAACCACCTGCTGTACCTGCATGCTCGCCTTCAGTGACTGGTGCACAAGAACCCCTAGGTCTCTCTGCACTTCCCCATCTCCTAATCTATTGCCATTCAAATAGTAATCTGCCCTCCAGTTTGTATTACCAAAGTGGATAACCTCACATTTATCCACATTGTAGTGCATTTGCCATGCATCTGCCCAGTCCCTCAATTTATCCAAATCACACTGGAGCTTCCTGACCCCCTCTTCAGTGCACACAACCCCTCCTAGCTTAGTGTTGTCTGCAAATTTGGAGATATTACATCCAATCCCCTCATCTAGATCATTAATGTAAATTGTGACCAGCTGGGGTCCCAGTACAGATCCCTGTGGCACCCCATTGGTCACTGCCTGCCACTCAGAAAATGAGCCATTTATCCCAACTCTCTGTCTTCTACCTGCCAGCCAGTTCTCAATCCACATCAATACCTTTCCCCCAATCCCATGAGCCTTGATTTTGCATGCCAGTCATTTATGTGGGACCTTATCGAAGGCCTTTTGGAAATCCAGGTACACCACGTCCACTGGCTATCCCCCATCTATTTTACCTGTCACCATCTCAAAGAATTCCAATAGATTTGTCAAGCATGATTTACCTTTAGTAAATCCATGTTGACTCTGTCCGAACCCTTCTCTGCTAGTCATATGCTCCGCTATTACATCCTTAATAATGGATTCCATCATTTTGCCCACTACTGATGTGAGGCTCACCGGCCTATAATTCCCTGCTTTTTCTCTACCCCCCCCCTTCTTAAATAGTGGGGTAACATTAGCTACCCTCCAATCCATGGGTACTGATCTTGAGTCTATTGAGTTCTGGAAAATAATTCTTAAAGCATCTTCTATCTGAATGTCCACTTCTGTAAGTACCCTAGGATGTAGATTATCAGGCCCTTGGGATTTATCGGGCTTCAATCTCTTCAATTTCCCCAAGACCATGTTTTCTTTCAGCTCCTCCCTTGCATTAGTCTCTATGTTTCCCAACATCCTTGGGAGGTTATTTGTATCCTGTCTTGTGAAAACAGAACTAAAGTAAGAATTTAATTGGTCTGCCATTTCCTTATTCCCCATTATATAGTCCCCTGACTCTGACTGCAAGGGACCTACTCTGGATTTCACCAATCTTTTCCTCTTGACATATTTATAAAAGCTTTTGCAGTTGCTTTTTATGTTTGCCGCAAGCTTACTTTCGTAATTTATTTTTGCTCTCTTGATTAATCCCTTTGTCCTCCTTTGCTGCATCTTGAATTGTTCCCAGTCTTCAGATTTGGTACTTTTTTTGGCCAATTGATATGCTCTCCCTTTGGACCTAATGCTGTCTCTAATTTCCCTTGTTATCCACGGTTGAGTCACCTTTTTTGGTTTATTTTTATGCCAAACCGGTATAAACGATTTCTGCAATTCTTCCATTAGATCTTTAAATGTTTTCCATTGTCTATCCACCGTCAACCCCCCCCCCCAATAAACACCACCCAATCAATCTTACTCAACTCCCGTCTCATACCATCATAATTCCCTTTATTTAAATTCAGGATCTTCGTCTCGGTTTTAATTTCTTCACTCTCCATGTCGAGTGAGAATTCGATCATATTGCGATCGCTCCTACCCAAAGGGCCTCGTACAACAAGATTGCTGATTAGCCCTTTTTCATTACATAATACCCAGTCTAAAATGGCCTGCTCCCGAGTTGGTTCCTCGACATATTGGTCTAGATAACCGTCCCGTAAACATTCAAGGAATTCCTCCTCCTCAGTATTTTTACTAATTTGGCTAGTCCAATCTATATGTAAATTAAAGTCTCCCATGATGACAGCTGTTCCCTTATTGCACGCTTCTCTAATTTCTCTTATTATCCCTTTCCTCACCTTTACATTACTATTTGGAGGCCTATATACCACCCCCACTAACGTTTTGTATTGTATACAAATATTGTATACCCCGGGATGTTAAGTTCCCAGGCTTGCCCACTTTGCAGCCATATGTCTGTAATCCCAATCAAATCGTATTTGTTTGTCTCAATTTCCAAAGCCAATTCATCTACCTTGTTCCGAATGCTTCTTGCATTAAGATATAAAGCCTTCAGATTTGCTTTTTTCACCCTACTTGCTCTTTCTGATTTTTTACTTTCGCTGCCTAACCCAACTTTTCCTATTTTATTTTTCTTGTCCTTTGCCTTATCATACAGGCTCCCATCCCCCTGCCAAATTAGTTTAAACCGCATCCAACGGGTGCACCAAACCTAGCTGCCAATATATTGACCCCTTTCGGGTTTAGGTGTAACCCATCCTTTTTGTAAAGGTCATGCCTTCCCCAAAAAGGATCTCAATGGTCCAAGAAGCCAAAACCCTCTCTTTTACACTAGCCCCTCAGCCACACATTCATTTGTCTTAACCTTCCATTTTTGTCCTCAGTTGCACTTGGCACAGGTAGCAATCCAGAAATCACCACCCTGGCAGTCCTGTTTCTTAGCTTCTGTCCTAACTCTCTGTAATCCTTTTTTAGTACCTCCTCCCTCTTTTTACCCACGTGAACCAAGACATGTACGTTCTCCAACTTTATTGTTTCCCAACCCCACACTGCCCGTTTCTACTGTTACGAGCCCAAAGGACCCCAAAACCCAGCAGTATTACGTATTCACGACGACATATGGCTATTTAAACAAAAGGTATTTTTAATTAACTTTAAACATGAAAATAGAATCAAACTTTAACCCCCTTCTAATTCTAAGCACACATGCATCATGTATGTGTAAATTTAAGAACTTTGGTTCACAGTTCAATCTCACTTCTTCTTCCAAGTTCTCTGGTTGCAGGCAATTCTTAGACTGTGCACAGAATTTAACATGTATAAAGTTCACCAGGCTTTGGTGCTCGAAAGGTAAGCGCTTACTGCTCAGGAAGGTTCTTGTAGGGTTTGCAGATAGAGATTTGTTGTTCCAGGATTTCCACAACTGAGGTTCCACAATGTCGTGCTGATGAAACTTGCCCCATCAGGGTTCTCCAGATGATGACCTCTTTATTTCAGGCTACCACAGAATTCCTTTCTGTTCGACTTATTCCAAGCAAAATGTCAGACAGATAGCACTGTCAACCATCCACCACTCTGGAGTTTTCTGTTTCCTATCAGCTTTTCCTGGCTTGTTTCAGCTGTGACTGTTCAGTCTCTTTCAGTGTCACATATACACTGGCTGAGAGAATTTGTTGAGCTTCTCTCTCTCTCTCTCTTTCTCTCTCTTTCTCTCTCTTTCTCTTTCTCTCTCTCTCTCTCTCCCTCCCTCCCTCCCCCTTCAACTGCTAGAAAGTCCATGTGACTCTCTCACTTACAAAACCCCCACCTTCTTCAGCAAACCATAGGAGTTCTCCTTGGGCAAGCTGTTGTCTTAGGTGAACAAAACCCAGGAGTGACCTTTCTGTGAGTACTCTGTAGGTACTTGCAAACAGCCAGTTTGTCTCCTCCAAGACAATGGTCTATTCATTTTATGACGACATTTCAATTAGCACCTACTTGTGAAATGTGCTTAGCATTCTCCATTGATTCTGTAAGATTCACTGAATATGAATTCTTCAATATTTCAAATAAGATCATTTTAAAATGTGTGTATGTATGTAACCTACTCTAATCTTACCAAATTCTCCCAAATTATCTACTCCATTACACTACCCACAAACTCAATTGTCCTAGCAGACCCATCGTGTCCACTCCTCCTTCCCCACTGCATTGGTCTCCCTTACCTTGACTCCATTTTGTCCCCCCTGGTCCAGTCCCTCCCCACCTACATCCAGGACACTTCATGTGCTCTCCATCACTTCAAGAAATTCCAGTTCCCTGAAGTTGACCACCTAATTTTACCATGGATATCCATGCATCATACTGAAGGCCTCAAAGCTCTTTGTTTCTTTCTCAACAATAGACACAACAAGTCTCCTTCCACAATCACCCCCTTCCACCTGGAAAAACTTCTCCTCACCTTCAATAACCTCCTTTGACTCATTCTACTTCCTCCAGGTCAAAGGGGTAGCCATGAGTACCCGCGTGGGCCCCAGCTATACCTTCCTTTTTGTTGGCTACATGCAGCAATCCATGTTACAAGCCTACACTTTTTCTGCTACAGTGACTGACTGCTTTGGTGCTGCTTCATGCACCCATGATGAACTTGTCGACTTTATTTACTGTTCTGCCATGTTCCATCACTTGATTAATCTCTAAATACACTCTCCCTTTCCGTGAGCTCTCTCTCTCCGTCTCAGAAGACAAATTCTTGACAGACATCTTCTACAAACCCACCAGTTCCTACAACTACCTTGACTACACCTCTTCACACCCCCCTGTTAGGATTTCATTCTCTTCTCTCAATTCCTCTGTCTCCATCACATCTGCTTCCAGGATGAGGTCTTCCATGCCAGATCATTAGAGATGTCTTCCTCCTTGAAACAACATGGCTTTCCATCTACTATTATCAACTTAGCCCCCACCATCTGCACATCTGCCCTGGCCCCCTCTACCTCCATACGGGAAAAGAACAGGATTCCTCTTGTCCTTACCTACCACCCTAACAGCCTCCATGTCCAACATATTCTCCTTTGCCAATTCTGCCACCTCCTACATGATCCCAAAACTAAACATTGATTTCCTTCTCCTCCCCTCTCTGCCTTCTACAGGGATCGCTCCTTCCCTACTGATCATCCCTTTGACACCTATCCCTTTGACACCTATCCCTGTTCCACTTGTGCCCACACATTCTCTTTCACCTCTATTTGGGGCCCTAAACAGTCCTTCCAAGTGAAGCACATTTCTCTTGTGATTCGGCCGGGGTCATCTATTGCATCCAGTGCTCCTGTTGTGATCTCCTCTACATCGGAGAGACTGGGTGCAGACTGGAAGATCACTTCATTGAGCACCTCAGTTCTGTACTCCAAAATAGCTTGAATCTGAAAGGTCAGTAATATATATTTTTACCTCCTATGGATGCTGCGAAATGGCTGAGTTCCTCCAGCATACCTGTGCGTTGTTAAGCTTAGGAAGGCACCTGGGTTGGCATGGATGAATTGAGCTGAAGTGCCTTCTTCTGTGCTGCATGACTCGATGATAAGCTCTTTGAATCTGTACAGTTAAACTGTTTTAATTTGTTTTGAAACTCAGCATTCTATTTAGACCTTGCTATTGCCTGCATAAATAAACTCCAGAATATTTGCAGTTATTCAATGATATTGTTTGTGCAGTGAAAAGCTTTCACTACCTGTAGCAGGTAGTGTAATAATAAAACAGCTCTACTTGTCATAGCAAGTTGCAGTGTGGTGTTGCAGCAAATCACAGAGTGCAGGCTGTGGTGTCACAGCAAGTCGGTGTGTGCAGAGTGTGGTGTTGCATTATGTCACTGTGTACAGGGTGTAGTGACGCTGCATGTCACAGAGTGCAGGGTGTGGTGTTACTGTGTCAGAGAGTGCAGGGAGTGGTGTTACAGTGTGTCAGAGAGTGCAGGGTATGGTTTTACACAGAATGCAGGGTGTGGTGTTACAGTGTCAGAGAGAGTAAGGTGTGGTGTTACAGTGTGTGGTGTTGCAATGTGTCACAGGGTGCAGGGTGTGGTGTTGCAGTGTGTCACATGGTGCAAGGTGTGGTGTTAGTGTTGTCACAGAATGCAGGGTGTGGTGTTACAGTGTGTCACAGAGTGCAGGATGAGGTGTTAGAATGTTACAGATTGCAGGGTGCAGTATTATTGAGACAGAGTGTAGGCTATAGTGTTGCAGTGTCTGAGAGTGCAGGGTGCAGTGTTACTGTGTCTGAGAGTAGAGTGTGGTGTTACAGTGTGTCAGAGAGTTCAGGGTATGATGTTACAGTGTGTTGAAGAGTGCAGGTTTCAGTATTACAGTATGTCACCAAGTTCAGGGTATGGCATTAAGTGTATCAGAGTGCAAGGTGTGCTATTACAGTGTGTCACAGAGTGCAGGGCGTGGTGTCACAGCAAATTAGTGTGCAGGCTGTGTTGTTGCAGCAAGTTAGTGTGTGCAGGGTGCCATGTCACAAAGTCAGTGTGTTCATGGTGCAGTGGCGCATCATGTCAGAGTGTACAGAGTGTATGTAGTGTTGCAGGAAGTCAGAGTGCAGGGTGTGGTGACACAGCAAGTCACAGAGACAAATGTTATGGGGGAAAGTACAGTTAAAACAGTATGATATTGGGGTGAGAGATGTGATTATTGATTTTTTTTAAACATTGATTGAGATTCTGCTTCTCCTGTTATTGATGAAATAGCCCACATAGAATCCATTATTGTGCTTCTATTAATGGATGTGTAAAGTTCTGCTCTCATGGATTTCCTTTTCTTTTTCACAGAAAATATTTACGTGATGTGGATCGTCAAGTCCTTGCCAAGCGGGCATTAATTTTCACTGTAAAAGTGCTTGAGGACAACTTAAAAGAATTATCTGGGGTAATGCTATTAATTATTAATATAGTCAATTGTTAAGAAGGCTTTTGATGTGCCTTTTCTCTATTGGACAATGAAGTTGTCTAGCCTACTTTATGACTGAAATAAAAACCAAACTTCTCAGTGAGGCAGGCAGCAGTGATGAAAAGATCTCTTCACAGATGCTACAGAAGCACAAAGAACTGCAGATGCTGGAATCTTGAGTGTTTAAAGAGAAGCTGGAGGGACACAGCTGAGTCCCCCAGCTACTCTTTGTACACTCTTCACAGATGCTGTTTAACTTGCTCTTTGCTTCCACTGTTTTATATTTCAGATTTCCAGCGTCTAGTTACAGTGTCACGTTTAGAAATGTTGACCAGTTTTGGGAATTTAATGCCCTTGCTCCCAGAGAGCTGATTTTTCATTTTGGTTTTGACAGTGGTTACATTTTCAGATGCTTATCAAGTTCATAACAATATTAATGTGTCAGCTCTTGGGAGGTGGGCTGGGCTCTTGTGTCTCGAGACAGCACAAGTCATGTTGCCACACCAGGCATATAGTTTGCTCCTGATGCTGGTGGTAAATTGGATGGAAGGGCATCTGTAAAACTAAAGGTGACTGCCTGTAATGAAATCACAACTCCATTAACAAGAGGGGAGTGAGAAGGAATCTTTCCTAGCCTGTGCACAGGTAACACTTACAGGTTAAGAATTGGAAGTAGATGTGAATTTGCAGAAGATGTGTGGGTATATTGTTTTGGAAAAAGTGTTGAAGTGTTCGGCAGTTAAATAAGTTAAATATAACAAATGTGTTCCTCCATTATTCCATCTCATTGCTTAGGTATCTGAAGAACAGATTTCAAAATCATTGGTTTGTCCAATGGGGGAGATGACATCAGATGTTTCAAACAAGCCAAATGCTGAGGATCACAAAGGTGTGGTGGCAAAAAAGTCCACCATCTCTGATGGGCCTTTAAAAAATACAGAAAATGGAGTGAAGGATATTCCAAGGGTCCAATCCCCCAAGTCTATGGACATGGAGCAAGGGGACAAAAATGATGCAATTATGGGTGACCTCAGCAAACCATGCACTGGTACAGATGAGCCCATGGAACTTGACAGCTTTGCTGCACATGGAAAATTGGATTTTTCATTCAAGCCTTCTTGTGGTTTGGATGCAGACCACAACAAAAGTGTTGGCCTCACTGAGAGTAAAGTCCCTGAATGCAAGCCTGCTGAACTTTCTTTGGAGGAGCTGAGCATCAGTTCCAAACAGCAAGGACCAACAGGGATGTCATGTGTCATGTCCAGTCAAGTGGTCAGAAAAATGGGAAGGAAGAGAAAACTGATAGATGACACAGAATCTGGCAAAACATTGCTATTGGATGCTTACAGGGTGTGGCAACAAGGTCAAAAGGTTATGACTGTGGACCTTGGAAAGATTGAGAAAATTATGTCAGAGACCTACATGCTGATTAAACAGGTAATGCACAGTCATCATGTTTTAAAAGTATATTCATCAATAAGTATTTATCGTGGATCAAAAATGTGCAATTATATTGGGTGCAAAGGAATCTCAAAATGAGTCTGTACACTTTGCTTGGTGGTGTCCCAGTATTTTGTTCAATATGCTTGATGATGAATTTTTCAGAGAATCTTTATTTAACAAAGGGCACTTTATTGTTCTGTAGTTAGTTAGTGTGTGTGTGAGACACTGGGATGTGCCTGTATCATGTCAAGGAAGTTCATATCCATTGCATCAAAATGAGCAAAAGATATGATGCTTAAATCTCAGGGTCAGCCCATGTATCCCTCATGAAGGAAAATAGAGGCAAGTGTAAATAATTCTTCAGGTGGTCATGGATTTTTGGATACTAACTGAGATGACATTAGCCATGTCTATTTTGTCATAAATATATTTTGTGTGCCCACCTCACTGACAAAAGGCAAAGGAGGAAAAACCCAACACCCAACCCCAACCAACCAATTTTCCCTTGCAACCGCTGCAATCGTGTCTGCCTGTCCCGCATCGGACTGGTCAGCCACAAACGAGCCTGCAGCTGACGTGGACTTTTTACCCCCTCCATAAATCTTCGTCCGCGAAGCCAAGCCAAAGAAGAAGATATTTTGTGTGCATAATATTAATGGTTTTATGTGAAGAACCAAACCTTGCTCAAATTGTGAAATGTATTGGAAATTTATCCATACCTACTAATGTCACTGAAATTGCCAATAATTCACAAAAATGTTATTTATCCTTGATTAAGAGAAGTAAAATATATTTTCTTCTCATGCTAATTATTACATCAATGTGCAAGTGTTCTTTGTAGTAGGACAGTACATTGTGCAAGAATCATAGAGGACACAAAACCTGAGTTATGCGGAGTACGTGTGGAGAATTTCACTCAGTTACCTCCATGGCCTTTTCAACGCAAGCCCTGATGTTTACTTGGGTGCACTCTGTGTACTTCAGGCAATGTTTTGGTCAGGTTTTCCCTGATTCACAGCAGACTCATGTTCAGATATTTTTCCCGGCATATTCCCTGCCCAGTCACATGACGGAGGAGGTTAAATCCAAGAGCAGCTCAGGTGTGTGCCACTGCGTAAATGGCATGGTGGGGGTGGATTCAATGATCCTTGAGGTATTGGGGTGTGCCTGTATTGCATCAAATAGTTTCACGTGCATCAGATGAAAAAGATGCAGCCGAGCTTGAAGCAGATAGATGGGTCAGTAAGTTTGTGCATATGAATAGTGTTAAAAGTTGTTGTAGGTTATAGACAGGATGCCGAGTTGGGTGGAAAGGTGGCAGATAGAGTTCATTCTGAATAGGTGTGAGGTGATGCATTTTGGATGGTCAAACTTGATGGTTAATGGTCCGATTACTTAATGATGTTGAAAAGAGAGGGATCTTGGGTCCAAATCCATAGATCCCTCGAGATTGCTGCGCAGGTTGACAGGATTGTTAAGAAAGGCTTTGGTATTGCTGGGCTTCCAGATCACCTGTGAAGGCCACTCCAGTTATCCTGGTTAATTTTTCTATGATTTCTTGCCAAAATGGCCTCACTTTCACACACACAATCACATGGCATGTAAAAAGGTTCCTATCACAGTCCCACATCTGAAATACATCTCTGAAATGTCAGCTTTTGATCTGTGTAACTTTTGTGGGGTAAGATAAAATTGGTGTAAAAAAAAATTATACTGAACCAGTCCATATCACGCATTTATAATTGATGTCATGTTGTCCTTGTACAATCTGACCAGCTTCTTTCTGAAATCACCAAACCCAAGTCCAACTCCCTTGACCTCTGCAACCCTGGTTTTGCACTTTCAGTCTGGAGAGCATAGTACATTTTATAAATTTGGAGGTATTCCCCATCCAAACCATTTGTTCAGTTTCACTAATATCAGGTGGGGTCAACGTTGGTCCCCATTTTTCTCTTAAGAAAGATCTAAGGCAGAGAAAACAGAGAAGGTTCCATTGGCCACTCCATATTTGTGTTTTAGTTGTTCAAAGGACATGAGTTCCTTCCATGTAACAGTCCTTAATATATCTTATGCCTTTGTCATACCACAAGTTTAATATTCTATTGCCCATGTTCATAGGCAATAACAAATTTTTATGCAATGGTGCTTTTATTGATATCCCTACTTTTTTTCCTATACATTCATTAATTTCTTGCCACATTCTAATCATATGTATAAGAATGGGGTTATCTAACTTTTTCTTTAGTGATTTGAAACTCTATTTATAGATAAAATCCTTTGCTTTCCCCTCCTCCATTGAGTGTGTTCCTATTTGAACCCAAGATGGGGTTGCGGGGGGTGGGGGGGGGGGTTGTTTTCAGTGAAGAAGGCTGTGAAAAATCTAGCCTGTGCAGCTAGGTAATATTTTTTAAATTCTGGAAGTTTAAATCCTCCCAGCCCGTAGTCCCATGTCAGTTTTTCCAATGCAATTCTTGGTACCTTATAATTCCATAGGAACTGTCTAATATGGTTGTTTATTAGCTTAAAAAAGTTTTTGGGTAACGGAATAGGCCATGATTGAAAAAGGAATTGCAGTCATGGCATCACTTTCATTTTGACGCAGTTAACCCTTCCCACCAAAGTAATCGGTAAGTCTCTCCATTTCTGTAGGTCTCTATCTTCCCAAGAAGAGGAAAATAGTTTAATTTGTACAGATTTTGCAAGTTATTGTCAGTTGCTTATTCCAAGAAATTTTATTCCATCTGTATTCTATTTAAATTTACTTCCTTTTTAGTATCTTATTCAAAATTTGTTAATGGCATTGTCTCATTTTTATCCATATTTATTTTCTTACCTGATATTCTTCCATATTTTTCTAGTGTTCCTTGTAATCTTTCCAAAGATTTAGCCGGTTCTGATAGGTACAATAGCACATCATTGGCGAATAGACTGTTTTGTGTTCTTCTTGCTCGACTTTGAGGCCCTTTATATCCGGATCCCTTCTTATTATCTCTGTCAGCGATTCAATAACTAAAATAAAAAGCACTGGGGTTTGGGGGCATCCCTATCTACTCGATCTACTCAAGGGGAACACGGCCGACATCTGATTATTTTTTGTTATTTTAGCTTATGATTTATGGTATAAAGTTTTTATACAATTCCTAAATGTTCTGCTTATACCAAATTTTTCCATTGTTGTATATAAAAAGTGTCATTCCAAATGGTAAAAAGCTTTTTCTGCATCCAGGGAGACTGTAATACTTGGATTTCATTCAGATTTAGCCATGTGTATTATATTAAATAATCTTCCTTGACTGTTTGAGGAATCCCTTCCTTTAACAAATCCTGTTTGGTCCATTTGTGTCAGTTTTGGCAAGTATGGTCCTAACCTATTAGCCAATGTGTTCACAAGTATCTTATCATCAGTATTTAACAGGGATATTGGTCTATATGATGTATTTTTGTGGGTCCCTATTCTTTTTTGGTGACATTGTAATAATCACGGTTGAGAATGACTCCAGGAGGGACTGTGTTTCCACAACTTGGTCCAGAACATCCATTAATAATTCTTTGAATTGTCTATCTTATAAGGCAAGGTTTACAGAGCTAGGGCTTTTCTCTTTGGAGCAAAGAAAGATGAGTTAATGGAGGTCAACAAGATTATGGGAGGCATACAGTCAGCATCTTTTTCCCAGGGTGGGAGTAGCAAAAACTAGAGGACATCTGTACAAAATGAAGGGAGGAATGGTTAAGGGAAACATCAGGGGTATGTTTATTTAAACAGAGTTGTGGGTACCTGGAATGCATTGGTGGGAATGGTGATGGAGGCTGGAACAATCGGGATATCTTAGAGACTCTTAGACAGCCACATGGGTGAAAGTAAAATAGAGGGTTATGAGGTGGGGATGTTTTTTTGTTGAGTATATTTAGGCCAGCACAACATCGTGGGAATGTTTTGTGCACTGTTTTTGTTTTAATGTCAGGGAGCAAACAAGATGACATCCAGGAAAAAGTTGGTGCAAAAAATCATTGTAGAAGCTGCAAGAATTTTGGCTTTGTATTTTGGGTGTGGAGGTTTTGTGGATTACCAAGACGGTGAGGTTCTGCTTTGGTTTTTTTTTAAGTACTCAGGAAGGACATATTTGCTTTTGAGGGATGGGCTCATTAAAAAAAAGTTGCAGGATTTGTTCTGTAAACTTGGCTCATTTCAAAAATAGTTTGAATTCGATTTGGCTGTGTCGAAGTGGAATAAATTTGATTTGCAGATATAGAGGAAATATAATAGCGGAAGAACCAAGAACAACTAAAAATTCAGATGTGAATCTGTTTCACACAAAAGATAGTGAAATTTGAAACTCTTCCCTAAATTTGTGTGTTTGTGGCAGGAAATTTGGATTATTCAGGAACAAGATATTTTATTAGTTTAGGTTATGAAACTATATAAAGCAGATGTGGATGAATGGAGTTGGGGCCCAGATCAACCCCTTTCCATGTGGTGAAATGATGATCTTTTCTAATTGTGACGTGAATGGAATATTGAATATTCAATGAAATATCTGGATGTCAAAATGAAAACCTAGCATGTGCATAAATGCCTTCCATTCGCCCGAATCACCTGCTTCATCCATTTTAATTGACATCTTAACTGCATTTCCTCAAAGAATTATGATTGTAATTGTATTCAAAATTTATCATTGGACATTTATTAAATCTTGGGGGTGTATCTGGTGAAAATATTAAAAGATTGTGAATTTAGCAATGCTTTTGGGATATAACATATTACCCATCTGCAGATCTAGAATATTGAAATGATACAATAGAAGTCCAACCATACCATGGCTCTGTGTGTGTGTGTGTGTGATAACATTTTATATCTTGGCATCTTCAATTGGTGTGGTGGTACAGGAGCCACATGTGACCATGCCACAGCATAAAATGCCTGGGATTTTTCAATAAAATCTTGCCCAAATATCACATGATCTGTGCATGTTTTGACAGAAGGAATTCAGAATAGTGTTTCAAATTTCAGTGGACCAATCTGATGAGGCTTTTACAGATGTCTAGTTATATAAAATTGATTAATAGGGACCAATGACTTTATATTCATTTAAAGGAAGTTTCAAGATGTCAATAAGTGCAAAGTCAGCACAAATGCCCTGTATTTTCTTGAAAACCTCTAGCCATTGTGAATAGTGTTGAAGGTTGTCTTGGGCTTTAGATAGGATTCAGAGTTGGGCAGAAAAGAGGGAAATAGAGTTCAATCCAGATAAGTGTGAGGTGATATAGCTCTTTGAAAACACCTTGGATCCGAGGATGTAAGTTAATTAACTGCATCTCAGCATGTGTTTCTTTAATGTAAAAAAAAATCTCAGGTCTCTCATTAAACTGCTGATGGTCCTTGTCTGCTCACTATCTTGTATTAGATCAAATCTTTAATCTTTCTGCAAAAGTAGATTGGTGCTTGCACTTTGTTTACAGTTGGCCACTTTCTTTCGACTTGTGCTTCTAGGAATTTGTGTATCCTGTTGACAGGCATGGGTGGAAGTAGAATTCGCTCTGGGGGGTTCATAAAATTGAGAAATACAAAGGTGCTGAGTCACATTGTTGGAACTTAACAATCGGTACAGCCTACTTTGTTGTCTGCCTACTGTTTTTAATCAGTTTCCACGAAAACAAAGTGCCCCTGTTGACTAGTGAGTAAAATGCTAGTTTACCACATATGTTCAGATTCTGAAACTAAATTCATGATTGGTGATTAAGAATAGCTCTCTTATTCAGTACACACAGATCCAACAGAGGTGACTGGACCATGATTCCATCAGTTTCAATCACTGATGCTCAGTTGATCATGCCACTAGGTCCAATCTCTGACCTAGAACATGCTTACTGAATTAACCCCTGCTGATGCTGGATCACCCAATACAATTTGAATTTTGCACCCCAAAACAGAGATATCAGAACTTTCTCCATCTTTGGCATTTTTTAAACTGTGTACACACTGTCTAAGCCGAGGATTAATATTCATGAATATTTCTGACATCTTTCATCCTGAGTGCAAAAGGAAAATATCCCAGGGTTCTTCCAAGTTGTAAAGAACAAATAATGTTGAAAATGTCCAAATTCAGAGAGAAGACCAGAGTCCAAGAGTTGGAGTTCAAAGGTTGTCTTGTAAGCCACAACCTGCAATAAAAAGCTATTTTCCAGCTTGGCAGTACTGATTTTGATGTTCCTGTACCACCTTCCTGATGGTAGTAGGTTAAAGATCCTGTGCGTTGGATGCAATGGGTCCTCAATTATTCTTTGAGCATCATTTAAGTAATGCTCCTGGTCTATGTCATCAATAGAGGAAAGGGAGACCCCAGTGATCTTCTCAGCCATTTTGATGATCCACTGTATCAGGGAACTCATAGGCTGGAGCTTTTCACCCAAGAGATTAGGAGCCAAAAGGGGAACCTTATGGGGATTATAAAACAAGAGGAACATAAATAAAATAAATAGTTACCCAGAGTAGGGGAAACTAAAAGTAGAGGGCATAAATTTAAGATGAGAAGAGAAAGATTTGATACATGAGATGTTTTTTTTCTTCACATGGTGGGTATATGGTTGAGCTTCGGGAAGAAGTGGTGGAGGCATGGATTGGAAAGTTTCAGGGGTTATGGGCCGAATGCAAGAAAGTGGGCCTGAAGGTCCTATTCCTATGCTATAAAATTTCTACTCCATTTAAATCTCTCTCTCCACTTTTTGTACTATTGACAGGTCTCCCTGTCTTCTATCTGCCATATGGCACATGGAGCAGAAATCTACAGCACAGGACAGGCACTTTGCCCTGTTATAAGATCAAACCAGCAACCACAAAGAAGGCATATCACACAGGGGTAAAGATGAACAATTAATTTATTAACAAAATTTCACCTTCAAACTTTAATTCAAATCCCCCTTTTATAACAATTCCTACTGGTTAATATACAAATTACTATAACAGTGTAAAACTAATAAATTGCCCAGCCTAAATATAACATATGTTATCAAAGTCTAAGTTATATTTCCAACCAGCCCACAGAAAAAAACTTAGACACAAAACAAATACAAAACACATAAGACTCACAAAACTTCGATTACAATCGAAGTACAGATCGTAAACAAAATTCAGTTTGTTTGGTAAACTGAAGCCAAAAGATCTTTTATAGAGAGAGAGAGAGAGAGAGAGAGAGAGAGAGAGAGAGAGCACAAAATTCAAAGTGGTCTTCTTGTGTTGCTTTAAGAGAGAGGAACAATGGCTTGGTCCGGATCCTTCTGGCTGCCTTCGGAATGTTCCTCCCTTTTAAAATGCCCAACATTCCAAACTGCCTCCCAGACAATGACTCTGCTTGGACCTCCTTCCACTCCATAGCCACACCCAGTGGTGGTTTGCCTTCCAAGTCCAGAAATTTCTAGATCATCTTCTACACATGCCCAGTCTGTCTCCCACTCTCTCTGCAGTCCACCTTCACCTTGGCTCTCAAAAGCAAACTGTCACCTTTCAACACAAAACCACACAACACTTAGGCCAATACACAACACAGAACTCTGTAACAGCCCCACAGTGCTGTGCCAACCTAATTACCCACTCTCCTGAGAATTTCCCCACTGCATAACCCTCCCTTTTTCTCATTACCAACAACCTATCTAATGGACTCCTGAAAGATCCTATTGTACCTGCCTCTTCTACCATTGCCAGCAGCCACATTCCATTCACCCACTAATATCTGTGTGAAAACCTTACCTCTTGCATTCCCTCTGTATTTACTCCCAAAAAACAAATCTATGCCCACTCATATTAGACATTTCAGCCCTGGGAAAAAGCCTCTGGCCATCCACATAATGAATGCCTTTCATCATCTTGTGCACCTTGATCAGGTCATCCCTTATCTGACTCTCCAAGAAGAAAAGACCAAGTTCACTTGACCTATTCTCATAAGGCATGCTCTCCAATCCAGGAAGCATCTTTGTAAATCTCCTGTGCTCCCTCTTTTTAGCATCCACATCCTTCCTGTAGTGAGGTGACCAGAACTGAACACAATATTCCAAGTGGTGTCTAACTAAGCTCTTGAACTTGATCCGACATCAAACCACATGCCTTTTTAATAACATTATTCACCAGTACAACAGCTATTCTGCCTTCAAATTTGACCTACTGAAATGAACGTCTTCATACTTTTCTGGGTTAAATGCTATATGCTACTTCTCAACCCAGCTTTCCATCCTTACAAAGACCCACTGTAACCTCTGACAACCCTGTGGACTATCCACAACACCATCAATGTTTGTGTCATCTGCAAACTTACTAACCTATCCTTCTGCTTCCTCATCTAGATAATTTATAAAATCATAGAGGGAGGGGTTCCAGAATAGGCCTGCAGAACTGACCTCCATGCAGAATACAAACCATATACAATTATCCTGCCCCTTCTCTGGGCAAGCCAATTCTGTATCCACAAAGCAAGCCCTCTTTGAATTCCATGCTTCCTTACTGTGAATGAGCTTTGCATGGGGAACCTTATCAAATTTATTACTGAAATCCATATATATACTACATCCACTGTTCCACCTTCATCAATATGCTTTGTTACATCTTCAAAGAATTTAATTAGGCTCATGAGACATGATCTTCCCCTCACAAAGGCATCCTGACTATCCCTAATCAGATTATGCCTCTCTAAATGCTTATAAATCCTGTCTCTCAAAATCTTCTTCAACGTTTTACTGAAGGAAGACTGACTGGTCTGTAATTTTCTGGGTTATCTCTACTACTTTTCTTGAACAGGGGAACAACATTTGCAACCCTCCAATTCTTTGATACCTCTTCCATGATAAGTAACAATGCGAAAATTCTCACAAGTAGCTTCGCAATTTCCTCTCTCGCTTCCTCGAGTAGCCTTGGATAATTTCGTCTGATCCTAGTGATTTATCTAACTTCATGTTTTTCAAAAACTCCAACACATCCTCTTCCTTAATGTCAATATGCTCAAGTGTTTCAGTCTGCTTTAAGTCATGCTCACAATTGCCAAGGTCCATTTTTTGGATGAATACTGAAGCAAAGTATTTATTAAGGTCTTCTGCAACCGCCTCCGATTCTCCTGTCATCCCTGATTGGTCCTATCCTCACACGACTCATCTTCTTGTTCTTCATATACTTGTAGAATGCCTTGGGGTTTCCTTAATCTTGTTTGCCAAGGCCCTCTCATGGCCACTTTCAGCTTTCCTAAGTTCTTTCATGGGAATCTTATAATTCTTTAGAGCTCTGTCAGTTCCTATCTTTTAAAATCTCTCATAAGATTTTCTTCTTGACTCAATTTTCTCTTTCCCTTGTACATGTTTTTTTTAAACCCTACCATCCTTTCCCTAGCTGTGCAGAGCACCATGCAAATGTTCCTTGAACATTTGCCACATTTCTGCCGTATATTTTCCAAAGTTCATTTGCTGCCAGTTAATGCTCCTAAGCTCCTGCCTAATAGCATCATATTTTCCCCTGCGGCAATTAAATGTTTTGTCTATTCCTGTTCTTCTCCAGCAGTGAAGGTAAAGGAGAGAGACTTGTGATCACATTCTCCAAAAACCTCACTCACTGAGAGATCTGACACCTGACTTGTTTCAATGGCCTGTACCTGGTCAAGTGTAGCCTCTCTTCTGGATGGCCTATTGTGTCAGGAAACTTCCTGAACACATCTAACAATTTCTACTCCAATCAAATCCTTTGCTCTAATATGGTGCCAATCCATATCAGCAAAGTTAAAATCACTTCAACCTTATTATTTTGGCACCTTCCTAGAATCCGTCTCCCTATTTGCCTCTCTGTCTCCTTTGCTATTGGGTTGGGGTCTATAATATACTCCCAGAAGGGTTATTGTCCCCTTACTGTTTCTGACTTCCACCCACGCTGACTCTATAGACAATTTCTACACTATTTCCTCCTTTTCTGCAGCTGCGATAGTATCCATGATCAGCAATGCCACTCCCCCATCACCGTGCCTTCCTCCCTGTCCTTTTTGAAACATCCTGGCATATTCAGCAGCTATTACTGCCTCCGAGACAGCCAAGTCTCTGTAATAACCACAATGTCATTGTTCCATGTATTGGCCCATGCTCTGAGTTCTCCTGCCCTATTCCTAATGCTTGCATGAAAATTGGCACACCTCAACCCAAGTGTCTGAGTGCATCTTTGCTCTATCCTTTGCCTGTCCTTCCTCACAGTCTCACTACACACTGCATCTACTTGTCTGTCAGCTCCCCTATTCTCTTCCTCATCACTCCAATTTCCACCCTCCTGCCAAATTAGTTTAAACCCTCGACAACAGCCCTAGCAAACCTGCTCATCAGGATATTTGTTCCCCTCCTGTTCAGGTGTAACCTGTCCTTTTGTACAGGTGGTTGCTTCACCAGAAGAGGTTCCAGTGATCCAGAAATCTGAAACCCTGCACCAACTTTTCATCTATCATATTATCTTATTCTGACCCTCACTGGCATTTGACAGAGGGAGCAATCCAGAGTTATGACCTTTGAGATCCTGCCTTTCAACTTCCTACCGAGCTCCCCGTATTCTCTTTTCAGGACTTTTTCTTTTCTTAATAATGTCGTTGTTGCCTTTCTGTACCACGGTTTAAGATTGTTCACCGTCTCTTATTAGAATGCTTTGAACTCACTTCCTTATTTTCTCTTTCCCCAAACTTCAATATCCTGAGACATCCAGAGTTCCTGTTACTTGCTATCATGAACCTTCATCATTACAGGAACATGATGAACACTTGCTTGTTTGAATTCTCCCAACTTGAAGCCAGATGCACCCAGTCTACCTTCACCAAGCCCTGACATATTGGCCTTTCCCCAGATACAGATCTTTATTCCTGGTCTATCCCCATTTTTTTTCCATATCTACTTTGACATGTATCGGGTTACTGACCCCGCACTGACACTCACCCCACTTGACCAGTTCCATTACACGAGGACAAGGTCTGGTGATGCTTCTTCATTCACTGGTCTATCTACATTCTGAGTCAAAAAGCTCTCCTGGACACACCTTAAAAATTCCAAACCTTTTAATCTTTTATACTAAGGCAATCCCAGTTAACATTTGGGAAATTGAAATAGTACTCCAACTCTTGACTATTATCTGTAATGCATCCTCTTTATTCTTAATCTGTTCCCATACAGCTTCATTTGAGGAGACTTAGGATTTTCTCCCTCAAGACTAAAGTACTCCATTCCTTGTATAACAATACTGTGCAACCTCCCCCACTATCTTGCCTGAATTTTCTTTACTCTGGGAAGCTGAGTTGCCAGTCCTGTCTGTCTTTCAACCACATCTTAGAGACAGCAGCACCATTCCAGATGTTAAGTAAGGTTTTGCGTTCATCTACTTTATGGGTTGGTCCTCTTGATTGAAAATGTTCTGCTTACTGGATATTAACTTTGCCCCTAGAGTTGACTGTATGTACATCCCCATATGAACGTCTATTCCAAACCCCATTACCCTGCCAGCTCAGTTTAAATCTTCCCCAATAGCATGAGAAAACCTTCCTGCTATACTTCAAGTGAATCTGCAGGGGTCACCTGGTGCTCCTGATGTAGCCTCTTCTACAGTGGAGAGACTGGACGCAGACTGGGACATTGTTTCGTTGAGCATCTTTGCTCTGCCCGCTGCAATAGCAAGGACCTCCCATTGGCTAACCATTTTCATTTCACACAACATTCCTATGCTGACATGTCTATCCATGACATCATGCACTGTCAAACCGATACAAATTGGAGGAGCAAAACCTTGTATTCCATCTGGGCACTCTGCAACCAGACAGTGACAGCATTAATATGGACCTCCAATTTCCATTAAACCCATCCCCCAAGTCGTCCTCTTTCCCTCTCTCTCCATCTTGCTTCCTTTGGCTCCTCAATCCCTTCCCTTTTCTCTTCAATCAAAGAACAACCATAACCCCCATTGATGCTCAGCTTTTTTCTCTTGCACCTTGCCACCTGTATCCACCTGTAGCCTCTCATCTGTTAGCCTGTGCTCCTTCACTTGCCCCTCCCTTCTTTCCTCTTCTCCTTCCCTTCACCACCTTTTTAGACACCTGTTTGTTTTTTGCTCATACCTTGACAAAGAGCTCAGGTCTGAAAAGTTTATTACTTTTTACTTCCTGAGGATGCTGTGTGACCTGCTGAATTTCTCCAGCACTTTTATGTGTTGCAGACTTTCCTGTTTAACTGCTTGGATGTTGTTCCTGTTTTGGTTTATGTACAGCATATCCCTTTTGAACAGTTTATACCTATCCCAGAACTGGTCCCAAAGATCCAGAACCTCAATTCTATCCTCTTTACATCAAATCTTCATCCACAGTTTCATCCAGCTTAACCTTCATCACCAGCTAGCTCATGAACACTCGAAGCAATCAAGAGATTACAACCTTCAAGGTCCTACTCTACAACCTTGCTTCCTCAACACACACAGGATCTTTTCCTTATGTAATTGTTACCAATATTTGGCATAACAGCTGGTATTCACCCTTCCATTCAGAATGTCCTGCAGTCACTATGAGCCATCCTAGATTCTGACACCAGGGAGGCCACATGCTATCTGGAGTCTCACTAGCAGTCAGAGCCTATCTGCTCCTACCTCAAGATGGAATCCCCTGACATGATCACTCCCCTAATCTTATTTCTCCCTTTCTGTGCAACAAAGTCCTCTGAGATGCCACAAACTTGTTTCCATCCACCCAGCAGTAGCCCATACTGTTTCTCTGTCTGGCCTCCCTGTGATCACCCATTTCTTCTTTTACTGCACCTGCAGCATGACCAACTCAATAATGAGATTAGTGTTTATTGTATACATAATTGCAATGTACAGATGCCCTAAAATTTTTATTTGCTGCAGCAGTACATGTATGTAAGATACACCAACCACAAATGACCAGAATATGCCAAGACAAAAAAATAAAAAGATAAAGAAATATTCACAGTTGCAGTTGGGGAAGGTTAGAGCACTGAGATACCACATTTTCTGCATCCCAGAAACTCTGTCGTGGGTCCAGTGTTCTATTCAGTCTGCCAGGAGCTGCAAATGGACATGCATCCTGTGGGTATAATCAACAGAAACATCGGAAAGAGCTTTATTCCTTGCATTTTTTTGTTCAAAACTTTAAATCTTGCCATCTGATGCATAAACCATATGCTCATGGGAACAACTTCCCTCTGCTTAGCTTCCAATCTCATGTACCTTCAAAACGTAAGGGGGTTTTTGGTGTAATTGGGTGGCATGGGCTCGAGACTTTGTCTAAATTTAAATTCATTCCTCAACCACTGTTGCTCCAAAGTGAACGAAGCCAGGCATTCATTGTGGACTCCTCTTTATTTAGCTGGGGGCGTGGTGTGGGTCAGAGGCCATGTGGCATAAAAGGGGCAGATCCTCACCCTCTGATATGGCTGCCTTTGTGCAATCTGGTCGTGTGTGCATTTCCCAGAACTTCAGCATGATTGGAGGTAATACAAGTAGTTGGCTGCACTCACTCAACAGATGACAGCAGTCACCCATCTCATCTTGCTGGCTGTTGAGGCTTTCTTAGTTACTGAGTAAATCATGAGGAGCTCAAGTGCAGGCCAGACAGCATCCATGGAGGATGAATGTTTGTGAGTGTATTTGAATTCACAGACATTCAGTAATATTTTTTTTTACATTTAACAGATTAAAAACTAACCTGCAATTAAGTTCAAGGTTATTATCTGATTGTCCAAGTACAACCCAACAATAAAAGCATTCTCTGGTCCTCGGTGCAAAATGTGCAGACACACAAACCAGACGTACACACATATAGAAAAATAATACATGCGCAGGACAAATGTACACGTATAAAAATAAATAAATATTGTTTGGTGAATATTCATTTCAGATGGTTGGTGTGAACAGTTTGTTTGGTCATTCAGCCTTCTCGCTGCCTATGAGAAGAAGCTGTTCCTCATCATGGTGGTGCCGCCACCTCTGATAGTCCTGTATTTCTTTCCCATCAGCAGTAGTTAAAAGATGTGTGCAGGGTGGTAGGGGTCCTTAACAATTTTGCGCCCCCTCTTCAGACAATTATCCTGGTCTATCATGTGGATGACGGGAGGGAGAACCCAATGATTCTCCCTGTCACTCTTATGGTCCTGTGGATTGACCTCCAATCCAATTCTCTACAGCGCCCACATCACACTGATGAAGCTGGACAAGGTGCTCGCAATAGAGGTTTTGTCAAAGGGTTACCTGATGGTGGCCAGTAACCTTCAGTCTTCTCAGGAAGTGGAGTCACTGTTTCACTTTCCTGACAAATGAGGAGATGTTTGTCCACGATAGGTCACGCGTTAATGGACTCTAAGGAACTTGGTGCTTCCTACTCTCTCCCCTACTGAGTGATTGATGTGCAGTGGAGGGTGGTCATTCCTAGTCCTCTGAACTCCACGATCATTTCCTTTCTCTTGTCCACGTTGAGGCTTGGGTTGTTATTCTTGCATCATATCGTGAGATTTTCCACCTCTTCTCGATAGTGTGACTCATAGTTGTTGCTGATGAAGCCAACTACTGTTGTGATGACTCTGTTGGAGCTGGATCTGGTTATGTAGCATTAACACGAGTGGAGTGAGCACACAGGCCTTTTGTGCTCCTGTGCTTAACATGATGGTGCATGACGCTCTGCTACCAATCCGGACAGACTGTGGTCTTTCTGTTTCGTAGTTCAGAATCCAGTTACTGAGAGGGGTGTTGAATCTCAGTGAGGACAGCTTCTCCACCAGCCTCTGAGGGAATGATTATATTACTATAAATATTTTAAAAATATATGTATGCAGTTTTTAAACTGCTAATTTGTATTAGTTTTAATAATCAAAAAGTACACATACCAACTATTACATGCTTACTATTTTGACCACAGTTCCTGCATCGTTTGTGGTGTCTGGAGCTCTGATGGGCGGGCGGGAAGGCAAGTCTGTGGCAGGGGTGGGTGGTATCAGGAGCTCAGGGAACAGGCAGTTGGGTCATGGGTGAGAATCCACGGTTGAGGCACCAGCTACTTGGATGGGAGGGCAGCTGGGATGACGAGAGCTTGTGTGGGCTGGTGGCTGCCACCGAGTTGACGGTCTGAGGTCAGGGCTATGGGGTCTCTGGAGGGAGGGCAGCCAAGGCGAGGAGAGGGGAGGGGAGTGGTCGACTATTACTCGTATTTACAGTATACATACCAAATATTTTCAATCGCAAGCCATGCCCTCCAACACTACCATTGCGAGCAACGGCTCATATGATTCCTGTCTCAGGCAGCATATTTCTGCAAACCGCATATTATATGTCAAAGAGCTGCATGTGGCTCATGAGCTGTGGTTTGGCCACCCTTGCCTTCAAGCTAACAAATAAATAATAAATTGTTTTTCCATCGACCTTTCTCTTGGCACCCAACTTCGCCCATTCATTTTCCAAGCCTCTTGACTTGCTCCAGATCTATCCTGCCTGGAGGGCAGACCTCAGGACAATGGGACCTCTGCAGGAAAATGCAGTATCTGTGCTGCTGTGTCGTTCAAATATCTTGGCCTCATGTTTACCACTGAACCAAACACCACAGTGTAGGAATCTGATTAAATTCACAGATCCATGGGCTCATGATTTTTGAAATCTCTTTGATGTCAAGATTTGATTTATTGATCCTAATTTACATTTGATCTCTGGTGGTGTCCTTGAGTTGTACAAATTAGGGTAGTTTGGAGGGGTGTCTGTCTTATAATTCTCAGTGGAAGGGATGCTGCATGCTATGAGACAGGTAAATACAAGGACAACAGTAAAAGAGATTGTATATTTGAAGTAACAAAATCACATTTTAAGTACGGTTGGGGCCACGTGGTTGGTGTAGCAGTTAGCGCAAGACTGTTACAGTGCTGGCGATCGGAATCCCATGCTGTCTGTAAGGAGTTTGTACGTTCTTCCTGTGTCTGCATGGATTTTCCCCGTGGGCTCCGGTTTCTTTCCACCCTTCAAAATGTACCGGGGGTGTAGTTTACAACAAGGATCGACAACGAGATAGACAACAGACTCGCCAAGGCAAATAGCGCCTTTGGAAGACTACACAAAAGAGTCTGGAAAAACAACCAACTGAAAATCCTCACAAAGATAAGCGTATACAGAGCTGTTGTCATACCCACACTCCTGTTCGGCTCCGAATCATGGGTCCTCTACCGGCATCACCTACGGCTCCTGGAACGCTTCCACCTGCATTGTCTCCGCTCCATCCTCAAAATTCATTGGAGCAACTTCATCCCTAACATCGAAGTACTCGAGATGGCAGAGGCCGACAGCATCGAATCCACGCTGCTGAAGATCCAGCTGAGCTGGGTGGGTCACGTCTCCAGAATGGAGGACCATCACATTCCCAAGATCGTGTTATATGGCGAGCTTTCCACTGGCCACCGTGACAGAGGAGCACCAAAGAAGAGGTACAAGGACTGCCTAAAGAAATCTCTTGGTGCCTGCCACATTGACCACCGCCAGTGGGCTGATATCGCCTCAAACCGTGCATCTTGGCGCCTCACAGTTCGGCGGGCAGCAACCTCCTTTGAAGAAGACCGCAGAGCCCACCTCACTGACAAAAGACAAAGGAGGAAAAACCCAACACCCAACCCCAACCAACCAATTTTCCCCTGCAACCGCTGCAACCGTGTCTGCCTGTCCCGCATCGGACTTGTCAGCCACAATCGAGCCTGCAGCTGACGTGGACTTTTACCCCCTCCATAAATCTTCGTCCGTAAAGCCAAGCCAAAGAAGAAAGAAAAAAGTGGTCAGCATGGGCTCATGGGCCGGAAGAGCCTGTTGCCATCCTGTATATCTTAAAAAAGAAAATTTATTGGTGTGTGTTATAATAACCACACAATTCTCCTCTAACTACTTATCAGCTGTCCCTTAGCTGCATATTTTTAATTGGTACATAACTCCGTCGATCCCATTGACTTGTCAACTGGCCACGTTATTTAGTGTTAGCAGCAAATGTTATATCCTAAAATAAACAGTTATTGTAAACAGTTATCAAACAGAAAGGTTGACTCTATCAGTGGCCATCTTGATTTCTGACAAAGAACAGTAGTTGAACTAAAAGCATAGAGATCTGAATATATGATTCAAGCTTGTAATAAGCTGAACCTGACATGATTCAATGACTCATCTCACGACGCCAAGCTATGCTTGCTTATGGTAAGTGAGGAACATTCTTTTTGAAAATTGCTTTTGCAGTAATAACAAAATAGATGAAAGCTA
Source organism: Narcine bancroftii (assembly GCF_036971445.1). Lineage (NCBI taxonomy): Eukaryota > Metazoa > Chordata > Chondrichthyes > Torpediniformes > Narcinidae > Narcine > Narcine bancroftii. The sequence continues at coordinate 172,487,109 of NC_091472.1, read as the reverse complement.
GCCCTGAATGCAAAGCACATAAAGTGTACTAAAATGAAGTTTTAAGATCTGCCAGACGGTTGTTTTAAACATGCAGTGGTGCTCTGGTCAAGAGTGCAGGAGAAATAAACAAACCCAGCGGGGAAGTCCTTTGTTTCTCATATTTTTGGATTTCATTATATTTCTTTCCATATTGATGCAAAAATGTCATTGTAATCTTAAATGGATTAACAAGTGAGGCTGATAACATTAGCATAAGGATATACTGTATTTCATTTTCCCTGTGTCTGTAAAGCTGACATTTTAGCTCTTTCTCTAGGCTGAGAGAATCCAAATTTGAAAATGAGTTGCTGTGTTTTGTTTTGATCTCCTGGCAACAAAGGTGATTGTAACTACAGCAAACTACATAGCAGTTTTGCTGCTTGTTAATGACTATGCTTATGGTTTCTGGTTTTAGCAAATTGAGAGTTTGGCTATGGTTTCTGAGAAATGTCCCTTGTGGGGGTATTTTAGATGGAGTAAATCGAAAATTTCCTGTGTTTCTAACTCGAGCACCTAAACGATATTGTGCCTCATAGTGTGGGATAAGGGAGGCAGAATTAAAGCGAGGTTGTTCAATCTGGAGGCCAAATGAGTAAATAAGAGTCTAATTCAAACTAATTGTTGTTCTTTGGCTCATCATGGCTATCTAAAGGAAAAAAAAATTGTTGGTCATCTATTTTGTTTGCCCATCTACTAGGCACATGAATGAGTTTAATTTTAAATGAGCTGAATGCATTTTTTAATATTTAAACACTGGACAGCCTAAATCCATTACCTTTTGCCCCCATCACAGACTCTGCTCCTTATCCACTAGTTACATCCTTCAAAGATTCACATGCATCTCTTCCAACCTCATCCACTGGGCAAATGAGAGGAACAACCCCTTATATTCTGCCTGGGATATCAAGTATATCAATAGGGGGAGAAAAAAAAGAGAGGGATAGATGATAGGGACAAAAGCTGAGAAAGATGAAGAGACAGGTAGAGGGAGAGACTACTGGAATGGAGAAGGATAGTAGGAGAGAAAAATAAGAATTGGGAGTAGGTAAACGAGGAGATGGATCCGGATATTCAGCTAATGCAGAATATCAGCCTTTTCTGGCTGCCTACCGATCACCAGCGGTGCTCTGCAGTGGTTTGGGTTGGGTCCACTGCTTTTCACGATATGTGCTAATGATTTGGATGATGGAATTGTTGGCTTTCTGGAAACACTTGTGGATGATATAAAGATAAGTGGAGGGGCAGGTGGTGTTGAGGAAGCATATTGTAAATAGCTTGGGTTTCAGGTTGGGAGAATTGGCGAAGAAGTGGCAGATGGAAAACAGCATAGGGAAGCATATGGTCCTATGTTCTGAGAGAAGGAATAAAGGTGTTGAGTATTTTCTAACTGGGGAAAGAATTCAGAAAAAGTAGATCCAAAGGGATTGAGAGTCCCAATACAGAATTTCCTAAAGGTTAACATGCAGGTTTAGTCAGTAGTAAGGAAGGCAAATGCAACGGTATTTGAGAACGTGTGGGCACAAGTGGAGCAGGGATAGGTGTCAAAGGGATGATCAGTAGGGAAGGAGCGATCTCTGCAGAAGGCAGAGAGGACGAATGAAAAAGCCAAGATAAAATGCTGAGGCTTTATAAAGTTTTAGACCACCATTGGAGTATTGTGGGCAGTTTTGGTTGCCATATCTAGGATGGATATGCTGGCATGGGAGAGGGCATAGAATGATCTAGAGGATATGAGGGTTATTGTATGAGCAGTGTTTGATGGCTCTTGGGCTGGAGTTTATAAGCATGATGACAGAGATCCCATTAAAAACAACCGAATATGGAAAGTATTGGGTAGAGTGGATGTAGATGAGATGTTTCCAGTAGTGGGAGAGAATAGGATGGGAGAGCACAGCCTCAGAATCAAAGGAAGACTCTTTAGAAGCAGAAGAGGTGCCTCATGAAATATATCCAAGTCACAGTTTGATAGATTTTTGCACAGTAGGAGAATGAAATGTTATGGGGAGCAGTTAGGTGGAGCTGAGTCCATGGCCGGATCATTCATGATCTTATTCAGTGCTAGAGCAGGCTTGACGGAATGGATGGTTGACTCCTGCTCCTCTTTCTTCCATTGTGAAATTCATATTGTAAATAGCTTGGGTTTCAGTGCTGATCCCAGCAGTACCTCACTAATCACTGCCTGTCACTTGGTATTTCACTCTTTGTTTCCATTCAGACAACCTGTTTTGTCCATCACATTGCATTCCTATCAGTCTTTAATTTTTCACACTCTTTTGTAGAACCAGAGAAGAGATAGGATTAGAATAGAGCTTTTCAACCCATCCAGCCTGCCATTTAAATCATGACTGATGTCTTCCCAGGAGCCTTATCAAAAGCCTCCTGGAAGTCCAAGTAGGCCACACATCCATTATTTCTTCATTATCTTTTCTGCTCATTAAATCTAGATGTTAAGTAATATGACAATATGCTAAATCTCCTCAGACTTAAACAGTAGAGTCATTGATGTGCCTTCTTCACATTTTCCTCGATGTGCTGGCTTTAGGAGAGCTTTTCTGACATATGGACTGACCCTCTCACCAATATCTCATCACTGAGGACAAGTTTGTGGTCCCTCAGACACTCCTGCCTAAAATTCAAAATGGTCTTGCTGACATTGAGAGCAATGTACATGGATGACATGATTTTAGCAGGTCCTGTTCAGTGGAGTTTGGTGCTATTTATTGGCACTGTGGCTTTCTCCAGGTGTCCCTCCCTGCACTCCAGCAAATTTTAACTTTACGTTTTCAATCCCCACCCTCTGTCCAATCAGGTCCCAAACCCATTGGCCCTTCCCTGCCATTTAGTTCCCACCAGATCCTTAAGATTCTGATTAACCATGAGCATTGTGTTTCCCACTGCACCCACCCTCAGCCCATGGACTTTGGCCATACCCTGAACCACTCTGTGCAGAAGAATTTTGTAGTTGTCAGCCATGTATTACATTTTCAATGAGCCGCTCCATCCTGAAGAATCCTGTAGATGCATTTTCTGCAATGTCTTATTAGTACAGGATATTGCAGAAAATGCATCTACTTACATAAGAACTCTGTATACAATCACTTTCTCACTTACTAACTACATGGAATTAATGTGCAGTCATTAATAGGTGAGCAATCAGTAATTTCCTGCCTGTACATGAAAAAAGTGTGTTTAGTAAGAGTATAGAATAAGTTAACTATAGTTAAAAGCCCTAAAGTTAAATGAGCTTCACTTAATTTACGTTTTCTTTGTCAACTCTTTTCGAAGACCTGAAGCTTAAAACATTAAGGCAAAGGGCTCAGGCCGAGACGTTGATTGTCTTCACGGATGCCGGATGACCTGCTGATTTTCTCCAGCACCTGATTGGATAGAGGATTGGGGATGGAAATTTGAAGTTAAGTTTTGCTGGAGTGCAGGGAGGGGCATCTGAAGAGACCTTCTTCCTTTATCAATTCCTATGTCCATGTTCATCACAAAAACTGCCACATTTTCCATGTTGTAATTAAGTCACATTCCACCTTCAAAGTTGTCTATTAGGATCTGCTCTTCAATGCAATTCTACAGTGCAATCATTGTTATCAGTAAAAGCAGTTAATTTCTTATCTTCTGACCACTGCTATTTTTGTGAGGTTCTTAAAGATACCTGACATATTTTGTTCCAGATCTCATAGAGATGTACAAAATCATGAGAGGAATAGATTGGGTGAACGCACCGAGTCATTGCCCAGAGTAGGGGAATTGGTAACCAGTGAAGATGGATTTAAGGGAAGAGATTTAACAGGAACCTGAGGGGTTAGGTCACTTGTCTGAGTGCTGCTGGTACCATGTAACTCAGTACTACCTGTCAGATGGTCAGTGACTAAACAGGCTCCCCCACCAGGTTTGCCTGGTGCAGAGGTTGGTTAGACACCATGCTGGATGAAAAACAAGACCTGTCAAAGGGTGGACAAAACCTCTTGTAGGGCCAACAGGCATCTGGAAAACACGTGTCGTGAAGCGCAGAAAGGGCATCCCTTGCATCGAAGCTTGATCTGGACATTCACTGCAACAAAACTTCCCCCAGCCATCTTGGACCTCACCATGGCGCTGGATCCAGGAAGGGATGTCTAAAGGGTGAGTCTGGACCGTGCAACCCCCTTCTTACATAAAATCCATTCACACACATGATGTTCCTTTCTGAGGAGTGGGTATCCTCATATCAAACCCCACAAACTGAAAGAAACCATCATCATCCTATGGGATGGATAGTCAGAAGAGGGATAACTTTTTTCTTTACACAGAGGGTGGTGGGTGTATAGGACAAACTATGGAGGAGGTAGTTGAAGCAAGTACTATTGCAACTTTAAGAAGCATCTGGATGGGATATGTGGATAACATGAAAATTACACCACAGTACATAACCTTTGGCCCTTGATGTTGTGCCAACCCATATATTCCTTCCTAAAAAATAGTACCAAACCCTCCATAATCCATAACCCTCTTATTTTTCTTTCATCCATGTGACCAAGAGTCTCTTAAATGCCCCCAATGCGTCAGCCTCCACCACCATCCTTGGCAACACATTCCAGGCACCAACATAGGATGGGTTGAGAGGGATATGGGCCAGGGCAGGTAGTTGGGACAAGTATGGGTTGGACATTTTGGTTAGCATGAGCAAATTTAGCCAAAGGGCCAGTTTTCAACCTGTTTTAAACAAAACTAATGAATGATGTAAACTACTGTAGCACTTGATGTTCAAGATGGCAAAGTTGCAATGGCAGCGCTGCCACTGACGCAGACCTGGGAGGAGCAGGGGGGTGGAAACACATCTTCTTCCACACCTCCATGGGGTCTTAATTCCCAGCTACCAAACCCAGTAGCTTCATACAGGTTTATACCACCTGTAGAATGGGGCCTGTGACAATTGTTTCATCAATGATTAACTGAGGTTTGGCGCCCAAGATGGTGACACCCACATTCGTCAGCCCAGATCTCAATGGTTGGGGGCTCAGGGAAAACAGTGGTTCAGCAAAGGAGATCACCCCCATGCCAAGAAGAAGTCTGGGAGAGGACCCTACAGTGTAGAAAATGACACCAGTTGGCCAATACAGGCCAAATACAGACAAAGATCTCACACCAGGCTGGGAGTTGCTGAAGACTGGTTTCTGGGAACCAGGTATAAGGACCAGGATTCATCAGGGTGCTGATGGCAAGCAGAGATCTTGGGTGCTGACAGTTTCTGAATCACTTTTGGGGTTCGGAAACAGGGGCCTAGTAGGTTGACTTGGATCCCTGAAGCTCAGAATGGACAGTAGGCTATGGGGTTATGGGGGTGCAGGAGACAGCAGCGTCAGAGGAGGTGGCAGGATTAATTGACACTCTCTCTGAAGGAACTCTCTTTAGCTTCTCTTATTTTCGTGATAAGAGCAGTGGACAAATTGTGTCTCTTTCTGTACCTTTACAGGATAGGCAAAAGAAAATAGCTGCTGCAACTGCACAAGGTACTGGTGAGGCTTCATCTGGAGTATTGCATACAATTCTGGTCTCCAAGTTGAGGAAGGATGTACTGGTTTTGGAAGCAGTGCAGGAAGAGATTCACCAGGTTGATTCCAGAGATGAGGGGGTTAGTCTATGAGGAGATTGCGTTGTCTGGGACTGCATTCACTGGAATTTAGAAGAATGAGTGGAAATCTCATTGAAACATAAAATTATGAAAGGTTTAGATAAGATAGAGGTAGGCAAGTGTTTCCATTGGTGGGGGAGACTAAAACTAGGGGACATACCCTCAAGATCCAGGGTAGTAGATTTAGAACAGAGTTGAGGAGGAACTGCTTTTCCCTGATGGTTGTGAATCTATGGAATTCACTGCTCAGTGAAGCAGTGGAAGCCACCTCAGTAAATATATTTTGAACAAGGTTGGATAGACTTTTTAATTAAGGGATGAAGGGATATGGGGAAAAGGCAGGTAGGTGGAGATGAGCCTGTTATCAGATCAGCCACGATCTCATTGAATGGCGGAGCAGGTTCGATGGGCTGGATGGCCGACTTCTGCTCCTAATTCTTGTAAAGTAGTTTTTCAATGTTTTTGTGCACATGAAATGAAATTTTGAATCTACTTTTTCTATGGAAGGCTTATTGTGGAGCTTATGTTTATTCTTATTGTCAGCATGTGCTTTTTGCTACAACTTGTCCAAAGCTTTTTCTGAAGTAAATGAACTTTGAACAAGAGTTGTGGTGATTGAAGCAGCTTTCAGAGCAGATTCTAGATTTTCCTTTTGCTATTTGTAACTCAAGCCTGTTGCGTGTTGTCCTCATGACTGAGGTTAAGAAGTCTCTCAGAAATAAATTTGTCCTGATTATCAGCTGGAAGTGTAGAAAAGCTTGAAGAAATAACAGAAATGTGAAAATGGAATGGAAGCCTGTGTGGCAATGAACAGTCATCTGCATCTATAAAACAATTAGTAATGAATAGCAAGAAAAGTAGTGCACTTTAAATATCTTGCAGCAACCCACACAGAAGTGGGCAGTAATTTATTTTTTAAATTACCATTGGGCAAACAACAAAGCTGGAAAAAAATCTGGTCAAGTAGCCACATTAAAGTGAAAATTAAAGGACAAGCAGAATATTCTGCTGTTAATTCAGTGTATCTCTGTGGATGGTAGCATGAGCACTCACTCAGACACCAGAAATACAACTGAGATTAAGTCTGCAGATGCTGGGGTCTAGTGCAGTGCTGGAGGAACTCAGCAGGCTGTGAAGTATTCATAGAAAGCAAAAGGCGGTCTATTTTGGACCTGAGCCCTTCATAGGGAGTGTTGAAAAAGAGGCAGATGCGTGAATAAAAAGGTAGTGGGAGGGGGAAGAGCACAGGCTAGCAAGTAAAAGTTAATAGGTGGATACAGGTGGGAGGATAGGCGAGAAAGAAGCTGAGAAGTGATAGAGAGAGAGGAGAGAGGGAGGTAGGGAAGGAGGTGGAGAGCTGGAGGAAGGGAGAGATTGGGGTTTCTATTATGAACCTTTAACTACTTTAAAGCAAGTGGTCCCGTCAGGATGGTGTTGAAACCTCCAGGCAGTATTGGATGCGTACACAAAGGCAGGGAAGAAGAGGAGCGTCACCCCATCAAGTGCCTCTCACCTCACTTCTGACGCAGTGTCTTGGTCCCCAGTAGCCCTCGCTAGCCACCTCAAAGCCCACGAAACTGGAGCGGGGGCAAGCTGTGCTCAAAATTGTAATGTTTGGTGGAGAAGAGGTATAATGATGTAGTCTTGTGACAAGGGCCTTAATGAGTACAATCTGAGGGGTTCTGTGGTTGGATGAAGAAGAAAAAGACTGAGAACAAACTGGAACACAAATGTGAAACACAGGCCAGAATTAAAACGTTGTTCAAGAATGGTAAAAGGCCAAAATTAAATGGTGGAAAATTTAATTTTCCAAAGGCCAAAATTAAATGCTTTGTCAAAGTTGCCTGAACTATAACTATTCATATATCCTTTAGGACTGATGACTTTAGAGAAATATTTTATATATTCATTCAAAGGATGTGGGTTTCACAAACTGAACCAGAAAATGGGCCATTACTCAAGATAATGAGTTTATTGTCGTTCACGTACATATGCACTGAAATTCTGGCTTGCTGCAGCTGAGCAGGTACTTTATAAAAAGAACATCAATAGTATATATTAAATTAGAAAGAGTAAATAAATGCAAAAGATAGGAATAAATATTTACAGTTGTCATAGTGCAAGGAAAAAGTAGGATTATTTTCGAGCAGACAGTCCTTTTGTGGTGTATGAGAAGTCCCTGATCACTGTAACAAGGAGAGGTTCATGAGCCTGTCAAAAATTAGAAATAAACTGTTCTTAAACCGAGGGGTGTTGGACTTTAGGTTTCTGTATCTTCTGCCTGAAGGTAGCAGTAGGAAGAGGTTGTGATTATCCTTGAGAAGGTGGTAGAGAGCTGCCTTTTTGAACCACTGCTGTATTTGAATGTGGGGAACCCCATAATGCTGTTAGGGAGGGGGTTCCAGCATGTTGACCCAGAGGAACGGTGATATATTTCCAAGTCAGGATAGTTGGTGGCTTGGAGGCAACTTCCATTAGTGGTGTCCCCATACTTTTGCTGCCTGGCTGGAAGTAGTGGTGGGTTTGGAAGGTGGTGTTGTTGCAGCATATCTTGTAGAGGGACAAACAACTGCTCCTGCGCATTGGTGGAGTGAGTGGGTGGGGGGGGTGTGAAACGATCAAACGAGCTGCTGTATCCTGTATGGTGATGTGTTTCTTGAGTTTTGCTGAAGCTGCCCTTCCAACCTGAGTCTTGGAAATGGTGAATGGGCTTTGGGGAATTTGGAGGTGAGTTATTCACCACAGGATCCTGAGCCTCTGACCTGCTCTTATGGCAGTGTGGTGCTCCAGTTCAGTTTCTGGTTGGTAGTGAGTCCTAGGACTCACATGCTCACATGGGGTTTGACATGCTCACTGAAAGAGGTAATGTTGTTGCTGTGCTGGTGTCCTAATCTAATCTCAGCCCATGTGAGTTCTCTGCCACCATCCGCAAAGAGGCATTGAAATTACTACAGAATATACTGTACTGCTGTCAAGATTTTGTTAGACTTTTGTTCATGTGAGGTGTCAATTCTTGCACAAGCTGAAATTCGTTTCCATGATTTTTCCATCTAGAAGAGACCTATTCTTCTCTGGCTGGTCTCCCCCAGAATGCTTTTGGGTACTTTATGGTTTCTGCTTCACAGTAGCATTAGTGGGAGGTTTGAACTGTCCAGCAAATGAGCTAAAAAGTCAGGAAAATTTTTAAAATAGGAATTATTTTGTCTCTAAACTTTCAAGTTAAAGTTTATTGATACGTATGCTGAAGTACAGTAAGAAGTCCGTTTTCCAAACAGTCTTGTTTGTCAACCCGTACAGAGTACAGCAGCGAAACACAGTACTGAGTTATAGGGATCAGTTAAAACCGAGCAACGGTAATAGTGACGAGAATGAAGATCATTTGGGATCTGGTAACAGCAGGACAGAAGCTGTCCTTGATTTTTGTAATCTCACACTTGTGACTCTTCTTCCTGGCAGGTGGAGGGGTTGGAGCAGTCGTTCTCAACCTTTTTCTTTCCCCTCATACCACTTTAAGTAATCCCTATGCCATTGGTGCCCTGTGATTAGTAAGGGATTGCTTAAGGTGGTATGTGAGTGGGAAGGGAAGGTTGAGAATCACTGCTCTAGACCCAATTGATACTGAAATATTTTTCTTGAAAAAAAGTCATTGGCCCGATTTCCTTTGGAGTTATGAAACCGTGCACATGACGAGTCAATTAGGTACAATTAAAACAGTGGTTTTCAAACTTTTTCTTTCCATCCACATACCACCTTAAGCAATCTCTTACTAATCACAGAGCACCTATGGCATAGGGATTACTTAAAGTGATATGTGAGTGGAAAGAAAAAGGTTGAGAACCACTGGATTGGGGTGAAGTGAGTGTGGCCAGGGTGGGATGAGTCATTTAATATTTGACTGCCTTTCCAAGGCAACAGAATGGAGTTGGGAAGTTAGAGACTGTTGTATGAGGTTCTGAGATGCATTCACACACTCTGCAGTTTCTTGTGGTCTTGGGTGGAGCAGTTTCCATTTGCGTACTTGGCAGGATTCTTTCAATGGTGCACCTGTAGAGGTTGTCAAGAGACAGGGAGGCAGCCAAAGTTCCTCATGCACTGAGGGAAGTAGAGGCATTGGTGCACTTTCAACTATTGACATAGTTGGGCCAGACAAGTTACTGGAGATGATTACCCTCAGAATTTAAAACAGGCTGCAACTTCCATTGTATGATGCAGACTGGAGACTGAGCTCTACTTCTCCTAAAGTCTACAAGCATGTCCTTAGTCTGCTGACACTGAGGGAGAGCTTGTTGTCCTTCCATGTCCCTTCTCTATTCTGACTCGTTGATTGAGATATATCTGATGACAGTGATGTAGAACAGTAGAGCAGAAGAAAAGTTCCTTCTGTGCTGAATGTTATGTCCAAATCAAACTAAAACTTTGCTGTTTGTGAGATATTCCTCCATCCCCTTCATATCTATGCTTTTGTTGAGAATCCCTCTTAAACATTATCATTTTATCTGCAGACTGTTCCAGGCACCTGCCACTCTCTGTATAAAAATATTTGCCATTTACATCTCCTTTAAATTTTTTCCTCCTTACCTTAAATTCACATCCACTTGTGTGTGGCATTTTTGTCCTGTGGGGAAAAGATTTCAAAATATTGACTGACTATTTCAACCCATGGATGCGGTTTCCCTCTCTCTCAGTATCTCTCTTTTCCAACCCTCTCCCTTTTCCTATTTCAAACTTCTTTCTTTCATTCTCTCCTTTACGCTTTTATGTTTACCACCTCAGAACTTTGCATACCTTTGAGTTGTTGCTTTAGATGTAGCATTTGTGCATGTTCAGAGGCTGAGCTCCAAGTCATCATCGACCCATTCACTGCACTACAGGACAGGATGGGTCTTATGATCACCATCTGCAAAGCAAGTTGACCTTCTGCACTGCCCTCTCCAATTCTCATGGGCTCTGGAAAATAGTGCTTTTTAAAGCTCTACTGCTTGTTAGAAAATAGAAGTGAAGATTTTTAAAAATGCATATTAACTGGACTTCCCTTCTTCATGGGACAATGATCAGCACCTTCCAGATGTTTCTATATTTTCCATTCATGACAGGTATTGTGTGCACTTGAAGGCCCAGGGTCATGCCTGTGTGTCCACAGAGCACATGAACTTGGTGTATATCTGTTCTGTATGCATGTTTGGAAAAAGAGGGAAAGAAAGTAAAAAAAAAAGTCTTGCAGCTGAATTGCACCAACAGTTCATACTATGAATGTGTTCCAACTTTTCACATGAATTTGCCCAGGTTTTTCAAAGAGCCCTTTGACAGCCCAAGGATTTCTTTAAAAAATGTAATTCTGTGTTGATATCTTGGTGAGAAGAGTTGCTCAAGAATTCTAATATTTAGACCCCAGTATTTATGGTGACCTTGTAAAATCAATAAAACTGAAGGCAGAAACCTTGCCTTTATACATAGAGATTGACGGTCTCCTAAAGCTTTAGAAAACAGGTTAGGATCCAACTTGAAGCAATGAATTTCAATCTGATCACAGATAAGATTTTATGATGTTGGAGAGGGTACAGATGAAGACTACTGTATTGAATGAAAGACTTCAAATGCATTATAGGATGAAAAAACTGAGAATATTATCTTCTGAATGGAGAAGATTATTGTATTACAGTATTTGTTTAGAAATGTTCAATTATGTAATAGTTACAATGAGTAAATAAGGAAAAATATATTCTAAGGCTGTTCAGTTAACAACCAGATTTAAAACAATTGACAATAAAACAATTACACCAGGGAGTCATATTGGAATAAAAGCGAGACAATTTAGCCTTAGAAAAATGTCGAGCTCATAATGAAGAGCTATTAACCAATTTAAGAATTGTGTCCAAATTCACTTCTGATATAGTCAAATTTAAATCCTGTTATCAAGCATTTTTGATTTTAACTAACAAAGTCTGGTTTAAACATAACAATTTATCTTAAATAATAGATATTAAACCTTTACAAGAAGGCTTTTAAGCTAAAAAAAATCTCACCAACAGAATTTGATTCACTGTCTTGGAAAATTAGAAACGTGATTCAAGAAAATGCCGAAAGAATTGAGATTTGGGCGTTAAATTTAGCAGTAATCTGTTGAAATGATGCATGATATCCATCAATGAACAGATCTTTAAAGCTTCGAGTACCCTCGCTATACCATCTCTGAAAAAAAATATAATTTAAAGAGTGTTGAAAAGAGCGATTGGATAGGATAGGATTTGAGAGAGATGTCAGAGGGGAGAAGCGTCATTAATTCATATGTTCTGGACTTGTCCTAGTCTAGAAAAATACTGGTCAAAGGTTTTGCATACTCTATCAAAAATTTCCAATGTAGATTTAACATGAAACCCTTTGCTGGCTCTCTTCAGTACAACGGGAGGGAGTGATTCTCCTTTATCTCTGATTCAGAGTCACGGTATCTCTTTTGGCGAGGCATGTGATTTTACTTAAATGGAAGGCTTCTGCTCTGCATGTTTGAATATGAAAAAGAATCATTATTCAATTAATAATTCAGATATAAGATTCCATAAGTTATGGGGTCACATGACTCACTATCTTCATAATTTTACTCCAATGTAATTAAATTGTCTGACTTTTTCCTTTTCCAAGTTCTTTGTTTTTTTTAAACCTTGTTTTTCTTTTAATACCAATGCGGTTAGCTAAGAGGCTTGAGTTTTTCTTCTTTTGCATTATTAGAGGTTTTTTAAAAAATGTAGATACTAAGTGTGTGAATTATGAATATGATTTACTATTTATGCAATTGGTGTTATACAGAATGACTTATTTAGTTTGTGTAATTGTTCACGTCATCTTATTGAATTGTACCTTTTTTGTTTGTTTAATTTCTTTATTAAAATATTTTTTTAAAGAAAGAAAAAATTAGAAACAATAGCAAGTAAATAAAAGAAGCAGCAATTTCTTGTCAGAAATATACTGCATGAAATGATGATAGAACAAGCTTCAAACTGGATCTCAGTATTTGAAAGGGAAAACTGAAAGGCTACGAGGAGAGAGCACAGGATTTGGATCGAACTGCACAGCTCTCTCGAAATTGCAAAGTGGATCAAATTATTGTCTTTTGGGTTGTATCATCCATCAGTGCCAGGGAACCACTTGCTTGTGGTACTTGTATTTAAAATGAAGCAATGGTGAGAACCAAATAAAAATTTGCTTTCCAGCATCATGTTCTTTTCTCTCATTGATTCCTGTCTCTCCTCCGCAGAATGTAGATTTAAAGCCCAAAAATTACACCAGTGCTGTAGGATTTTTTAAATAATTTTATTTTTTGTGATTTTATTTAATATCTGATTTAGTTCTTCCCAAAAGATATTCACTTTCATACATGCCCAAATTGCATGTATTGTTGTTCCCGTTTCCTAATTACAGTGAAAACATCTATCTGATAATGTTGGATCCCATTCTTTTAATTTTTGAGGAGTGATTATATACCTTGTGTAACCAATTATACTGTATCATGCGTAATCTTGTGTTTATTGTATTCTCATAGATCCAGAAAATAACTTTTCCCATGCTTCATTTTTTATCTTTATGTTTAAATCCTTTTCCCACTTTTGTTTAGGTTTATAGCTTATTTCCTCTTTTCCTTATCTTGCAGCTTAATGTACATGTTCATTATAAATCTTTTAATTATCATTGTGTCTGTAATCACATATTCAAAGCTGCTTCCTTCTGGTAATCTCAATCTGTTTCCCAATTTATCCTTTAAATAAGCTTTCAGTTGATGATATGCAAACATTGTACCATGAGTTATTCCATATTTGTACTTCAACTGTTCAAATGTTAATAAATTATTTCCCAAAAAACAATTTTCTATTCTTTTGATTCCTTTTCTCTCCCATTCTCTAAAGGAAAGGTTACCTATTGTAAAAGAGATTAGTGGATTTTGCGTCAATAATAATTTTGGTATTTGGTAATTCGTTTTTTTCCTTTCTAAGTGTATCTTCTTCCATATATTAAGTAAATGATGCAATACTGGTGAGCTTTTATATTGCACCAACTTTTCATCCCACTTATAAAGTATATGTTCCAGTACTTTCTCCCCTATTTTATCTAGTTCTATCTTAGTCCAGTCTGATTTTCCCTTGTCTGGTAAAAATCTGATAAATACTTTAATTGTGTGGCTCTATAATAATTTCTAAAGTTTGGTAACTGCAAACCCCCTTGGTTATACCTCTCTGTTAATTTATCTAATGCTACCCTTGGTTTCCTCCCTTCCCACAAGAATTTCCTTATTATTATCTTTAGTTCATTAAAGAATTTTTCTGTTAAGGGAATTGGTAATGTTTGAAATAAGTATTGTATCCTTGGAAACCCGTTCATTTTAATGCAGTTTACCCTCCCTATCAACGTTAGCGGTAATTCTTTCCAATGTTCTAAATTTTCCTGCAATTTCTTTATTAGTGGTTGATAATTTAGTTTGTACAAATGGCTTAAGTTATTATCTAACCTGATCCCGAGGATTCGGATTGCTTGTGCTTGCCATTGAAATGGTGATTCTTTTTTAAAATTCTGCATTACTCATTGGATTCACTTCACTTTTCTTTGCGTTGATCTTGTACCCCGATATTTCTCCATATTCCTTCAATTTCTTATGTCGTTCTTTTATTGATATTTCTGGTTCTGTAAGGTATACTATGATGTCATCTGCAAATAAACTGATTTTATGTTCCTTCTCCTTTATTTTCATCCCTTTTATTTTATTTTCTATTCTTCTCAGTTCTGCCAAAGGTTCTGTTGCTAAGGTGAACAATGAAGGGGGATTATGGACATCTCTGTCTAGTTGACCTACTTAATTTAAATTGGTTCGATACATATCCATTTACTGCAACCTTCCCTTCACCAACAGTCCATTATACAATGTTTTAATCCAATTAATATATTTTTCTGGTAGATTGAATTTCTGTAATACTTTAAATAAGTAGTTCCACTCTACTCTGTCAAAGGCTTTTTCTGCATCTAAAGCAACAGCCACTGTTGGTTTCCTATTTCCTTGAACTGCATGAATTTGCTTAATAAGTTTACAGACATTATCCGCGGTTCGTCTTTTTTTAATAAATCAAGTTTGATCTTGCTTTACTATTTTTGGTACACCTTCGGCCAATCTGTTTGCTAATAATTTCACTATTATCTTATAATCTGAGTTAAGTAGAGATATTGGTCTATATGATGCTGGTGTTAATGGATCCTTCCCCGTCTTTGGTATTACTATAATTATTGCTGTCTTACATGAATCTGGCAAGTTTTGTGTTTCGTCTATCTGGTTCATTACTTCCAGGAGAGGAGGAATTAATAACTCTTTAAATTTTTTCTAAAATTCTATTGGAAATCCATCCTCTCCTGGTCTTTTATTGTTTGGCAGCTTTTTTAATATATCCTGTACTTCCTCTATTTTAAATGTTTTTATTAGTTTGTTTTGTTCCACTTCTTACAATTTCAGCAGTTCAGTTTTAGCAAAAAATTCCTCTATTTTATCATCTTTCCCCTCGTTCTCAGTTTGATACAATTGTTCATAAAATTCTTCAAATTTTCATTAATCTTTGTTGGATTATATGTAATTTGTCCTTTTTCCTTGATACCAGTATCGTTCTTTTAGCTTGTTCTGTTGCCAGGCTAATATTTTACGAATTTTTTTTCTCCCAATTCATAATACTTTTGCTTTGTTTTCATTATGTTCTTCTCCACCTTGTACATTTGTAATGTTTTGTATTTAATTTTTTTGCCAGCCAATTCTCTCCTTTTTGTTATATCATCCCTTTTCACTAATTCCTTTTCTGTACTTACTATCTCCCTTTCCAGCTGCTCTATTTCCCGATTGTAATCCTTTTCCATCTTAGTCACATAACTTATCTGCCCTCCAAAGAAGGCTTTCATTGCATCCCATAATATAAATTTGTCTTGTACTGATTTTGTGTTTATTTCAAAATATGTTTTAATTTGGTGTTCAATAAACTCCCTAAATTTCTGTCTTTTAAGTTGCATGGAGTTTAACCTCCATCTATATGTTCTTGGTGAGATGTCCTCCAGTTCTATTACTAATAACAGGGGTGAATGATCTGATAGTAGTCTATCTTTATACTCAGTTTTCCTAACTCTCCCTTGAATTGGGGCTGACAACAAAGACATATCAATCCTTGAGTAAGTTTTGTGCCTACTCGAATAATATGAAAATTCCTTCTCTCTTGGATGTTGCCTCCTCCGTATATCGATAAGTTTCATTTCCTGTATTGATTTAACCATAAATTTGGCTACTTTATTCTTTTTGCTTGTCTTTTGTCCAGTTTTATCCAACATTGGATCCAAATTAAGGTTAAAATCCCCTCCTATCAATATATTTCCTTGTGTGTCTGCAATCTTTAAAAAAAATATCCTGATAAATTTTTGATCCTCCTCATTAGGTGCGTATATATTGAGCAAATTCCAAAATTCTGAGTATATCTGACACTTTATCATTGCATACCTCCCTGCCAGATCTATTATTTCCTTCTCTATTTTGATTGGTACATTTTTGTTAACTAGTGTGGCTATACCTATAGCTTTTGAATTGTAGGATGCTGCTGTTACGTGTCCTACCCAGTCTCTCTTTAGTTTTTTATGTTCTGCTTCAGTTAGATGTGTTTCCTGCAGAAATGCTATATCTATTTTTTCCTTCTTCAATAAATTTAGTAGCCTCTTCCTTTTAATTTGGTTATGTATTCCATTAATGTTTATAGTCATATAGTTCAACATGGCCATCTTATATCTTTTCCACCTCTTTGCCACCTCCATCCCCCTTTTCCCCATTTTCATCTCTTAGCTTTCTCTTATTACACTTAATGTATGACAACACATTTAAGACATAAAGTACCCCGCAGTTATGGATCTTAGTTTTTGATGTGTCTGCGGTTTCGAAGCTAGTGCTCTATGTGTCCTTTCTATTTCCATTTCTTCCTGCATTTCTGTCGTTCCCAGGACCTTCGGGATCCATCCTTTTATAAATTCCTTCATGTCTGTCTTCTTCACCCTCCTTCAGGCCCGCTATTTTTATGTTGTTTCACCTACTATAATTTTCCAACATTTCAATTTTCTGTGATAACAACTCTTGTGTCTCTTTAATTTTTTTGACACTTTCTTCTATTTTTTCTCTTAAGTCGTTTACTTCCATTTCTACAGCCATTTCCTGCTCTTCCACATTCTCTACTCTTTTCCCTATTTCTGTCATGACCAGTTCTAAACTTTGAATTTTATTTTCTGCTCTTTTCATTTAACTTTTAATTGCACTAAATTCTAATGATAACCATTCTTTTAGTGATCTAATTTTTTCTTCAAAAAAGGCTTTATCTATATTCTGTCCATCTGTTTTACCTTCTATTTCTCTGAGAAGATCTTGGTCTTCTTATTCCTCCTCTTCTGTGTATGTAGCTGTGTTTGTGTCCTCTTCTATTCTTTGTGTCTGTGTCTCTTCTGTTTTTCCTGATGAGTTGCTTATATCTCTTTGTTGGGCCTCCTCTTGCTGTTGGGCCTCCCCTCCTGGGCTTCCTGTCTGTCGAAAACCCGTTGGTGTTTTCTTTTTCCTTTGATTGCATACTGCGCTCGCGCGACTCCTTGTGCATGTGCAGTTGCGCACTTTTATTTGGCTCTGAGAGCCATTTTTGAAGTCCACCGGTCGGGAGGTTGCGACTCTGCAGGGCAGGCACCAGCCTCAGGGATCGGGCGCTCCTCGCCACCACAGCTACCTGTTCTTTCGTCCAGGTAAGGCCGCCTTATTTCTTCTCTGGTGACTTTTTTTTGGTTCTTGGGTGCCATCTTCTTTCTCTTCTCTGTAATTTTATCTTCTATTTCTTATATTTTCTATTTGTTGAGCTTTGTCTTTTCTTAACTTTTTTTCTGGAGATGGCTGGTTTTACCCGACCGGCCACTACTCCATCACGTGACTCCCCCCAGTGCTGTAGGATCGACTGAAATATGCAAAATATAATGTATAGAGCTGAGTGATTACAAATTTAAAATGAAGTTTAAAATTGCAGTGAATTAAATGGATGCTTGCCTGAAAAACGTTGAGTTGCGTGCCAACTCCTCTCTTGCAAGTAAAGCACTGAACTGTACTAGCACAAGAAGGGGAGTTAATCCTGTTAATTTCAGCCTTCACTTTTACCACCTAATCTTGACCTTTTACCTTTTTGCTCTGATCAGACTCAAGATGCCCTATGCCCACTGTGCATGCTTTATACTTTATTAGTGTGGCTCAGCAATCTCTATGCTCTGTTACTTGCTGTTTTGCGACAACTTTAGCTCCCTGGCTACTGAACCTGCTGTCTTAAATCAAACTGCAGTGGGGTTCAAGTGGAATTTTGTCCAATTGCAAACATTGTCTCGGTTTTTCACTAACCCAGTAGTTGAGCTCTACCCCCTCATGTTTAATTTAGTTTGATTACTCCCAATAAGTCCACAGCTCAGTTGGTAGTGCTCTGGCCACTCCTGGAAGGCTTTTGGGTTCTTGTCCCATGCCGTAAACCTGAACAAAACCCTGCCAGCTCACCAGTGAGACAACATTTCTATCTTGTAATGAGATCTTTTACTTTGATGCAGTTTTCTCAGATGTAAAAGAACCAGTAGCAATGTATTGAAGAAGAGCAGATGTATATTCCTCATGCCTTGGACTCGATATTAAACTCTTCAACATCTCTAAAAGGGAAATAAACACAATTTTCAAATTGGCCCCATATTGTTGATAATTTACTGCACTTCTGAAATTCTACATTGGCTCTAGCATCTAGGACATTTTTAGGTCAAAAGATGCTATATGGTATTTTAGTGTTTTTTCTCTATGTCCTTTAGAATCTAAAAGCATCAATAAGATTCCCACAGTGCATCACTCAAGCCTGATATCATTTCCTGGCTAATACTTGCTGTGAATCTTTTTTCTTTGGCAGTGAATAAGGAATTTGTTCTAATTTTACCTACAATGTTTGATACTAGACTTTAATGAAAATTATGAGTTTATTGTCATACACATAAATACAATGTGCATTAAAATTTGTGCTGCAACCAAACAGGTACTTTGTCAGTATAAAAAAACAACTCCAATAATATATATTAAATTGTGTAAGGAAAGAGATAATGAATAAAAAAGATAGATAATAAGTATTCAGGATACTTTGACTTTGAGAGTCAGCATTTAATATGGAACCACTGGTTTTACTTCTTATAGCTAGTTGAGTCCACTTAAGATCTCAGTTATTGATTCTTTCTTTGGCTTGGCTTCGCGGACGAAGATTTATGGAGGGGGTAAAAAGTCCACGTCAGCTGCAGGCTCGTTTGTGGCTGACAAGTCCGATGCGGGACAGGCAGACACGATTGCAGCGGTTGCAGGGGAAAATTGGTTGGTTGGGGTTGGGTGTTGGGTTTTTCCTCCTTTGCCTTTTGTCAGTGAGGTGGGTTCTGCGGTCTTCTTCAAAGGAGGTTGCTGCCCGCCAAACTGTGAGGCGCCAAGATGCACGGTTTGAGGCGTTATCAGCCCACTGGCGGTGGTCAATGTGGCAGGCACCAAGAGATTTCTTTAGGCAGTCCTTGTACCTTTTCTTTGGTGCACCTCTGGTGGCCAGTGGAGAGCTCGCCATATAACAGAGTATCAAGTTTATGGGGCAGACACAATCTATCCCTTCATATTCCGCAATGGTTGCCATTTAGAGAGTTACTTTCATGCGATGTTTCAGAACTTTACTTCTCAGTGACTGCCTGGTGATGACTTGATACTTCCCACCTTCCTGCCCTAAGTACACAGCACTCTGCATGGCTGCAGTTCCATGGGTTTTTTTCATAAAATCATGCCGTTCCACAGTTGACAACAGCAGTGCCCACCGAACAGCCATCCACTCATCTCATTTTCACTCTCACAACCCCATAATTTGCCCACTGGTTCACAATTCTCCTTTGCTATCAACAGCAACCAATTAAATCTATCAACCTGTATGTGGTTTCCATGTAGGAGGAAGCCAGAGCACTTGGGAGAGCCAATGTAGTCACAGGGAGAATGTGTGAATTCCATGTGTCAACACCCCAGGATCGTATCCACTGCAGCATCAGAGATGCAGTGAGGCAAGTTTAGTTACAATCCTGGATGTTGACTGTGGAATGTGCACATTCTTCCTATGACCTCATGAGTTCTCCCAGATGCTCTAGTTTCCTCCTATATCTAAACAACTTGCAGGTTAGTTGGTTTTATTTGCTCTGCCACTGCTGTATAACTTGTAGAAGCGGCGTAAGGTCATTACATTTAATTGCAAACTATCCTATGCTTGGATTTGAATTCTAGTTAATTATTTGATATATTCTTGTCAAACAGAAGTGTTGAAGGATTTGATGGAAAGTTGTTGGGTTTGCTCTCTGAAGAGCCACAAAATTGAACAACAAAGACCAGCAAATTTTTTGTTCAATGTCTTTTCCCGTGTTGCTTTGAGGCTTTGTTTGTTTTTCTTGGTGAATTCCTTTATCTGTCTATCCATAGGCTTTAAAAATGTTGACATTTGTTTTCTTTATGTTGTCTTATTTATGTACATTTCTTCACAGCATGTTAAGTTTTCAGTATCACCCAGGATTTTCAGTTATTCTCATTGAATTCCATGCATTGTATTTAATTTTTAATTTAATGAAGAAATACAGCATGGTAACAGGCCCTTCTGACCCACAAACCCAGTTTCACTCTTGTGACCATTTAACTGACTAATTCTGTACATCTTTGGAACGTGGGAGGAAACCCATGTGGACACATGGAGGACAGGCAAACTCCTAAATGACAGTGGCAGATGCGAACCCGAGTTGGTGGTGCTGTCATAGCATTGCACTAACCTTGCTGTTCAACCGTGTTGTAGTGTACTTTTTTGTGAGTAAGTCAGTCGCAGCTGGTTTTAACTCAGTTTACCATGAAGACGAGTTTTGAAGAGGGCTCTGGTTGACTTTGATAAGATGATTAGAAATTAGTCCCAAAGGAAGGGGCTTTGTGCCTGGAATTGACCAGGAATTGGATCTCACTGCAGGAGTAAAGGACTGAATGGATCCGAATGAACGGTTTGTGAAGTGCCTCAAAAGGCAAGGTTCACTCAGGCATTCTGCAGGAGTAGCCTGAACATGGAGAGAGAAAATAAGCTAAATTTGCACATCTAGGAACCTGGAGACTAAAAATAGAAGCATCTTGATGGAATTGGGGTGGTTTGACAAGCAGCAGATGTTGTTTTCGTATCTTTAGCCTCTTCCCTTGGAGAGCTGGACGCTGGTGAATGGACATTGTATTCATGGCTGTAAACAGCTTGAGATCAGCCTGTGTGATGGTTAGTCTTTGGGTACGGTGGAGGCTTTCATGAGATCATCCCATCCAAACCCATTGGTTGGGAACATGTACTTCTGATTCCAAGGCAGGAATTCTACTACCAAAGGAAAGACTTGTTCCAGAACCCTCAAGTCTCAGGAGGGTAAGTAGAGCAGCAAGAGTGAATAGTGGTGGACTGGGCACAACACAGTCAGAACAAAATCTGTCTCGGCATTCGACTCAGGTTAGAGCAGCACTGTGAAGAAGCAGGATGTGTGTATGAATGTTGTTTTGTGGTATGACAGCTCAAATGTTACTTGCTTACTTGGCTTTCTTTTTGTGTATGTAGATGAACTGTGTTTCAATTTTGAAATTCAAAATGGCTGACAATTCCAGTGATGTGGGTTCAAACATGGCCTTCAGTGTGTTCTGTGCTTTGCTTATTCCTCGAAGAAAGGCTCGGGCCCAAAATATTGGTAATACGTCTTTATTTCCTAATGATGATGCAAGACTGCCTGCATTCCTCCAGCATTTCTGTGTGCAGTTGTGTAGGCCCTCGCTGAGGCCATACCTTGAGTATCGTAGTTCTTATGACTAAAGAGATCAAGGGGTCTGAAGAGAAAGTAAGACTAGGGTATTGAGGTCATGTGATCAACCATGATCATATTGAACAGTACAGGCTTGAAGGGCTGAATGGCCATCTCTTGCACCTATATTCTATAATCCTTTTTCAGTTGTACTCTTTGAAAGGAATGTGTCCTTTTTGACTCGAACTTTGAAGTCTCTCAAGGACCAGTTTGTCTCTCTATGAGATTCAGCCTAGGCCTTTTCCAAGGTCAAAGCAGAATCCTGCTTGGCCTTGTTTGTGACTCTTTGAGTTATGTGCTAAAAGCCATAGCGTCCTCTTTCTGCATCAGAGTGATCAAGATTGTCATAAGATGCTCATTTATCTCACAGTAAAGTTGCTGAGACACAAAACAAGCTCATTCTTAAAGACATTCCCCTTGCAGTTTTTCAGAAAAATATGCACCTACACCTTGTGTTTTGAGCTGGTCAAATCCTGCCTGTCATGCCTTGCTTGTGGTAATGTCAATATCAGCACTGCCAGGCTATAAAAGTGGAGTAGGCTTTAAGTCTAGTACTGATGGGTTGTCTGTGAAAGTCCTGCTGTTTCTGGGCCTCAACTTCATATTGGATATGGTTTCTTTTAACTGGTTGGTTGTTGCATACCAGCAACCATGTGGACTTGGAGTAAGATTCAATCCAACTGCTTGGGTAGACTGGAGTTGTGTGGGTCGATGGGAGCTGATACATCGAGTGCTCCTGATGTGGCTTTCTCTACATCAGTGAGATTGGATGCAGACTGGGAGATTATTTTGTTGAGCACCTTTGCTCTTTCCACTGCAGTGGCAAGGATCACTCAGTGACGAACCACTTTATTTCCATACACCATTCCCACATCGACGTGTCTAGCCATGGCCTCATGCACTGCCAAACTGAGCTATCCCTGAAGTCAGAATAATAATACCTTGTATTCCATTTGGGCACTCTCCAACCAGTCAGCATTAACATTAACTTCTCAAATTTCTGTTAAACACCTCCACTAAGTCTCTCTCCTTCCTTATTCCTCTGTCTCCTTTGCAGGCTCCCCATGCCCTTCCCTTCATTTCCATCTCCTATCAAAGGGCTACATTCCCTGTACCACTTCTCAGCTTTTTTCTCTTCCCTTCTCTCACCTATCAGAGAGCCACCTTCCCACCTGTATCCACCTATGGCCTCTTTCCAGTTAGCTTGTGCTCTGACCCCTGCTCCTTCATCTCCTCCTCCATTTTATTCAAACGCTCACACCTTGACGAAGGTCTCAGGCCTGAAATGTTCGTAGTGCCGTTTGAAAACCTGTTTCCATTTTCACATTACAAAGTTAGCTATGATTTGCCTCCAAGGGTCATCAAAGTTGATCAGAGGTAACAAAAAATGCTTCTAAAAATTAGCAGAAAAATATCAGCAATTGATGTGATCATTAAAGTCATCTTGATTTTAAGTTCACGTTTTGATCAGCTTTAAATGTTACAGATTCCCTGAGTTACAGAGTTTATATGCAGTTGAGTCACCCAGTGTTACTGATCTTGGGAAACACCAAACCGATTTTAAAAAATTGGTGCATTGAGATGTGGAAAAGGATCTATTTGATAAAAATCTTCCATGCTTGTCAAAAGAACAGCCTCGATCCAAAGTCTTACTTCTCACCTTTGGATTGTTGTAGTTTGTCACACAGAGGTCATAAGAGTGGGTATGCAGTGTGGCAAGAATGCTTTTCAGAAGGGAATGTTAAAATAAAACAGGAAAGTTCTTTTCCTAATGGATTTTCCATTAGTTGTTGAGCAGCAAAGCCAGGAAAAGGAAACATTGCTGAATTAGATCCATAAAAATGGCTTGCATTTACGTGGCATATTTTCGGGGCCTGACAATAGGACTTACACCACCCCACCTGTTCTTACCTGTTAGCCTGTTCTCCTTTCCCTTTCTCTCTCCTCTGATGTTTTTTCTGCTCACCCTATCCTTTTTATTCTGGATTCTGCCTATATATATAAGGGTCTAGGCCTGAAATGTTGGTTTCCATTTACTTCCTATGGCCTGCAGTGTGACCTGCTGAGTTTCTCAGGTCCATTTCTGCAGAGAACTATTAAACAAGTTTTGACTAGATGGGGTTATTAGGTGACCAAAAGCTTGGCAGTGAGATCGATTTAAGAAGGGATGGAGGAGAGAGAAATAGAGGTGGCGAGGTTGAGAAAGAAAAGGCAGAGTCATCTCTGGTTGTGATTTTCAAAACGGGATTGGGGAAGTGCACAAGAAAGCCAAAAAGGAGGAGGGCTGAGACTAATTTGGGTGGAGGACCTAGTGAGGGAAGGGGTACACACACAGCTCTCAGAAGGCACAAGAACTGATGCATGTTTATGGGAGGATCAGCAATACTGAGTTCAACGAGCCCTGGATTTTTTCCTGTACGATAGGACAAGTTCATTGTGTAAGGTGTAACTGTCCAGGTTCCTGTAGCTGCTGGATCTGAGTGATGGGAGTTTTTCAGAGATCATGTTCAGTCACAGAAAATGCTCCATTTTCTCAGTGGTCAGCTGAATCTTTTGGTCCATGGCCACATTCCAGGTGTAGACCACAACTGACTAATATCCTTTTGACCCTTAGAATCTTCCGATACATGAATCATTGGTATTTGAAGCGATTATACCTGGAAATAGGGAATTTTTCAAAGAATGAGAGTCAAGCATTTTAGTCTAGAGCACCCAAAAGACTTGTTCCAGGAGCAGTGTTGCATTGTGATTTTTTTTGTGGGATCTTTTGGGTGAGTCTGGGAATAAAAGAAAAGAGCAAAGTGTGTAAACAAGCATTTTAATCAGTTGAATTTTTAAAAAAATCTGTTGATTGTACCTGATTGTGGCTTCTGGACACTCCTGAATAATTACTGGACAAGCAGGTCGTCAGTGAGGATCCCTTCTTGTAAATACCCCATATTGTCAAAGAGGAAGATCAGATTATTATTTAAATAACAAGCGATTGCAGCATCCTGCTGTGCAGAGGGGCTTGAAGGTGCTTGTGGATGAATCGCAAAAGGTTGGTTTGGAGGTGCAGCAGGCTGACATGGAATGTTGGCTTTCATTGCTGCTTAGGAGTAAGGAGTTTATGCTGTAACTGTACAAAGTACTGGTGATGCTATATATGCATTTCTGGTCTCCTTACTTGAGGAAGGCTTTGGAGGCATCCAGAGGAGGTTTTACCAGGTTGATTCTAGAGATGAGGGGGTTAGCGTATGAGGAGAGATTGACTCATCTGGGGCTGTACTCTCTTGAATTTAGAAGATTGGGAGGGGATCTTATAGAAATGCATAAAATTGTGAAAGGCGTAGATAAATAAGATAGAGGTAGCCAAGTTACTCCCACTGGTGGGAGAGACTAGAAATAGGGACTTAGCTTCAAGATCCATGGTAATAGATTTAGGAGGGAGATGAGGAGCAACTGCTTTTCCCAGAGAGTGGTTAGTCTATGGAATTCGGTGCAGTGGAGGCTACCTCAGTGAATATATTTAAGACAAAGTTGAATAGATTTTTACAAAGTAGGGGAATTAAGGGAAATGGGGTAAATGCAGGTAGGTGCAAATGAGCCTATCATTAGATCAGCCATGATCTCATTGAATAGCAGAGCAGGCACGATGGGCCAGATGGCCTACTCCTGCTCCTATTTCTCATGTTCTTATTATAAATATCCCTTATCGTCAGTGAGGATTGCTTAACTTCAACATCCCTTGTATTACTTATCACCAGCGAGGATCCTTTATTATCAACATTATGTACATGCTTTAAGTCGGTGAGGATCCCATATCATTATAATGCACCAAAAAGACATTGTGGAGTTGTTCTGAAAGACGGTAGTTAAAGCAGGTTGTGCTGGAAATACACAGCAGGTCAGTACCTCCTGTGGAGAGGGAAGCTGGGTTAGCAAATCAATGCCTTCAAAAGTTAAATAACAGATTTTAGGCAGGGTCTGGTGCCAAGATGAAGAGGGCCTGTGAGGGACAGAAATAAGGAGGAATGAAATGAAAACAGTGTTGATGATATAAAGTAAAAGAAAAGGATGATATTACAACATAAAAATTACAAAATGCGGGCCTAGAAAGAACTTAGATGGAATTCTCAGAATCTTACTGGTGGCTCCTGTTTAAAAAGAACAGTGAGCAGACAAAGAATTGCTGGAGGAACTCAGGTGGTCAGATGGCATCCATGGATCCAGATGGTCTGTTAATTGTTTAGAGTTGAAGCTCTTTAACAAGACTACGATTAAAAGGTACAATGACAGATATAAAGTGGGAAAGAAACGAGGGTTGGGCTTGTAGGTGATACGACAGAAGGTGTGAAAAATGAAGAGAGGTAGGATAAACCATTAGGAGTGCGAAGGAAGAAAAGTTCAAGGAAAAGCATATTAAATGCAGAAGTAGGTAAAGATATGAAAGCAATTATATCAGATGGAGGTTACCTAAAATTAGAAAACTGAATGATCATGTCTTTGGGTATAAGGCTATTCGGGAAGAATATGATGTGTGTGCCTCAAGTTTACATTTGGCTTCACCCTGACAATGGATGAGGCCGAGGCAGACATGTTACCGTAGGAATGGTTGAGGGAATTGAAACGGTCAGCTGTGGAAGTTTAGTCCTACAAATTAGGCAGAGGTTCTCAGCAAAGGTTCTGATGCAAAATTGCTGAACAACTTTGAATCAGGAAGACTAAAGTTCCTTACCAACAGTAGATGACTCATTTTGATCCGCAGAGAACTTCGAGTGGAAATGGTGCTGAGAAATAAAGTCACAGGTAACTAGAAGCTTGGCATTAACTCTATGGACTGAATAGGAGTACCTAGCTAAATGTGTGTCTATTCTTTGCTTATTACCCGCTGTAAAGCATGCACAGCATACATTAAAAGAGGCCAAGGTTTTGCTTGTGGGATTTGTTAGGCTCCCTGAATAGTGAGAAAGGAGAAGATAAAGATAAACATGCATCTCCGGAGCTTGGATGTGGGGATATTCTGAAAAGAGGGGTGTCTTCAAGGTGATTGAAAGATGAACAAGGACATGAGGGAGGGAGCAGTCTCAATGAGGTGCTAAAAGGGAGGGCAGGAGAACAGATGTGTTCCCTAAAGGAGGTGGAGATGTCAGAGGAGAAGCTGCCTTCTGCACGAAATTCAGGACCAGAAAGGGGAAACTGTCTAGGAGACTGGGATCCAGCTTTAGGTCACCGTCTGGGTTATTTGGTTCATTATACTTCGAAGCTTGTTGATGATCAAAAGCTTTTTGGAATCACAATCCCTTCCTTAATTATAATTCATCTTGAAAACTTGCAACAATTTAACAGTTGGCAGCTATTTTGGCAGCTGATAAGTTTTTATAGTTCTTTGATGGACAGCTGCTCAAGAGCTAAAGCAACAGCACCAATTTTTAAATTAACACCTCAAACAAAATTTATGGTAGACACAGGAAAAGTAGAATTTTTAAAAATCAAAAATCATCTGATGAAACGACTAATTATATACAATTTAAAACCTGTACTGAGAGGAGCAAGGAATTACATTTGGGACCCTTCACCAATGATATGAAGATGTCCCAGAATGCCATGAAGTCAAAGTATCCTCAATGAATTGTTTGTGGGGTGCTGGCTCGTACTGTCCCACTCCAAGGCATATTGTGGATACGTAATAAAAATGAAGTTTAAAATTGCAATGTTTTTTTTCTTTGGCTAAAAGTAATTCCAATGCCAAAAAAAAAAAATTCTTGATTGCAAAATGTGAAGTATCAGAACTAAAATGACTTATAAGAAAGTTATTTTCTTACGTTGGTCAGTAAATGACTACAATGCTTACCAATACGTTGTTATTTCACCAGTCAGAATTGCTGAAACCTTCCCAGTGGTTTGCTGCCCAGAACATCTTGGGCACACACCTCCGTGGTTGTAGAATGTTTTAAAAAAAAAACACTATTGGCTCTTCTAACAAGCTAGGATCCTGCAAAGCAACACTGTGTCTCTGCTCCTCGCTCTCCCAGAACTGCACCAGCGGTAGTACTGCTATTACAGTAACTCAGACAGCGCTGCCATTTTCTTTTTGACAGAGCAATTAATTTTCCTCTTCATTGCTTCTGGAAACTGGGAAGGAAAAATTATGATTCTCTTTCTTCCCAAGGATTACATTTAGTAGTCTGGATGGAGTTAAATTAAATTATTAAATCTGAACTATTTTATGAAGAATTAATTTCACTGCCAGGTTGAGATCACACGTAAATTGGAGAAACAACGCATGATATTTTGCCTTGGCAATCTCTAACCTGATGATATCAATATCGATCTTCAATTTCTAGTAACCCCCTCCCCCAACATCTTTTTTCTTCCCCCCCCTCGCTTTTCCTCATATTTCTGACACTTTTCCTTTTCTTTCTCTTGCCTGTCATCTACGTCTTCCTTCCTCCAGCTCATTACCCCTTCCCTTCTTTTCTCCTGTCAGAGACCCTTGTTCTCAGCTCCTTGCCCCCTTAACCTATCACCTCTCAGCTCGCTTATCTTCTTCCCCTTCTCACCAGTCTCCTCTCCTCCTATCACCATCAGGGCTGTGTTCCCTCCCCAGTCCACTTTCCTCCCACCTTCTTATTTTTGCATCTGCTGCATTTTTGACACTCCTGTTGAAGGGCTCAGGCCCAAAATGTTGACTGCCTGTTACAGCTTCATGTAAGTTGAGTTATTCCAGCACCTTGGGTATTGTTTATTTCACTAGTTGTCCAAGCAAGAGATGCTAGATTATTGGGTTTGTATTCCCTGGAGTTTCTAATGAGGGTTGATCTTATTCAAACACACAAGATCCAAAAGGAGCTTGACTAGACAATATTCCCAATTTTGATGGAGCTTCTCCTACTTATTCTGCTTGACCTGCGGAGCTCCTCCGGCAGAGTGTGTTTGGTTAACAAGGGAGATGTTGGGAAATTTCCAGGTGGAAGAGACATGAACAAGGGATTCATGGCAACAAATCAGGGGCCAGTCCTTTAAAACTAAGCTCCATGGGAGCTTCTCCCTGAGCATCATAATCACTTGAATTTCCTGTCTCCAAAGGTCGTCCAGAGTGGTTCTCAACCTTTTTCTTTCTACTCACATACCACTTTAAGTATTTCCTATGCCATAGGTGCTCTGTGATTAGTAAGGGATTGCTCAAACTAGTATGTGGGTGGAAAGAAAAAGTTTGAAAACCACCA
The DNA here is from genome assembly GCF_036971445.1 of Narcine bancroftii. Taxonomy (NCBI): domain Eukaryota; kingdom Metazoa; phylum Chordata; class Chondrichthyes; order Torpediniformes; family Narcinidae; genus Narcine; species Narcine bancroftii. The sequence goes on along the minus strand of NC_091472.1, from coordinate 172,458,345 downwards.
TTTTAATCATACCTAATTCGCTCGTTATGTGCACGTTTTCATAACTCCAAAGGAAATTGGGCCAATGACATTTTTTTTCAAGCAAAATATTTTAGTAACAATTGGGTCAAGAGCATTGATTCTCAACCTTCCCTTCCCACTCACATACCACCTTAAGCAATCTCTTATTAATCACAAAACACCTATGGTATAGGTTGAGAACCACTGGTGTAGACCAAATCCTCGATATATTTAAAATTAATAAAATATTCAAATGCTGGAAAAATTGAGGATTATAGGAAACAGGCGCAGTAAAAAATAACTTAATTTTACACATTTCAGTACTTATCGTATTTGAACAATGAAACAGGTTTAAGGGGCTGAATGGCCAATTTCTTCTTCTATTTTCTTGTGTCCTTGGTGTGGTATCTCTTCGGGTAAACTTATTTTGGAAACAATTAATGCAATATGCAGAGCCCTTGTATTTGCCTGAAGGTGAATGCTTGTTCAAATGAATCGAGTGTGAGTGTGTGTACCTTGACCTCAAAAATAGTATGGTGTTAAAGATGACCTGCTTGGCTTTGAGACAGCTCTTGCAAAAGTCGATTGCAGTGTTGTGTTTATTTTGCAACTCTGAGAGTTGGCGAAGCTGGTGCTCTGGTCTGAAGGTATATATTTACCTGTCAACCTGTCAGCACTTGGTAGCCACAGAGGCAGCCTAGAGTTTGTCATCAGCTGTGTGTGTATGTTGGAGAGCCTACCAGGTGCCAGTGCATCTGGAAATTGTCTACAACACAAAACTCATTTACAAAGAACTGATTTAAAAGTTGCCCTTTTCCCTGTTCACCAAGCATGACGTGCCGGTCTCATGGTGAGTATGTAACTCAGCAACGGCCATCACTAAATAGGCGGGAAAAAAGAGATGTCACAGAACTACTTGTTTGTATTGTTTAAAACTGAAGGAAGGAAAAAGCAAAGTAAATACTGGAAATTAGTTTAACTTCAGGGCTGACATATTAATGGAATCGACTTTAAGGAATATTGTAAACCTTTATTTAGAAGGGCTCTGATTAATTGGGAACAGTCAACATAGATTTGTTCATGTAGTGCCATGTCTGACTACATAAATTGATTCAATCTGGAAATGACGAGGGTTGATCAAGGCAATTCATTTGATGTTGTGTCCATGAATTTCAGCCAGGCTTTTGATGACATAAATAAATGTGGGCTGGTCAAAAAAAATTAAAGCTACAAAGGAAGCAAAAGGAAATGTCAAATTGATTCAATGACAGGAGGCAACGGGGGAAGGTTGATGGGTGTTTAGTTTTTTGAAAGCTGTTACCACTCTAGTTCCTCATTACTCAATTATCAGTTCCTTTTAGCTGTATTTAATTAAAAAAAACATAATTTAATGTATTTACAACATGGGAGAAACCAATTCTGGCCATTGAAACCCCCCCCCCCCCCCTAATTACATACCCTGTGTATTTTGGAAGATGGAAAAATCTGGAACACCTGAAGAAACCCCACACAGGTCATGGGGACACAAATTCCTTATAGACAGTACTGGCTTCGAACTGTGGTCACTGGTGCTATAATTTTTTAACAAATTAAAACTTAAAATTTAGCTGTATTTATGATTTAGTTTTGCATGTATGATAAAGAAATTTTAGAAGATACAAAAATTGACCATATTGTTGAACTGAAGAGGAAAGGGCTTCAGTTAGATGAGTAGAATAATAATCAATAGATACAACCAACTAATAAACAGTGAAAAATCAGGAAATTGAGAAGAATGGAAGAACTACAGAGAAACTTTGATATATGTGACCACGGATCCATAAAGATATAGGTTCGGTCCATAAAATGGTTTGAAAGGTTTCCAATGCTTTCTGAGGCAGAGCATATAAGAGCAGAGGTATTAACCAAGAAGAGCATCTTCTCAAGAAGACCAATAGGTTTTGGAGCTCATGAGAGCCTTTGATAAGCCAAAGCCTTGGGTTTGCATATAGTTCCAGTTCAAGAAGGTTGTGATTGCATGAGAGAGAGAATGCAAAACAAAAATGTACATGTCATGACAAGAAAATACTAGCTGTGAGGAAAGTCTGGATAAGTGAAGATTGCTTACTTTGGAGCAGAGCCAGGGGAAAATTTATTTGATATGTACTTTTTATCATTGACAATATGCAGTATCTCTGCATTCAATGTTCAACAATTGAGTGATATTGTCAATGGCCACATCCGTGGCCCGTGGACAATTTCAGGCTGACACGACTCTCTGTTTCGCCAGAAAGAAGAACTGGCTGAATTTCTGCCCGTGCAGTTAGCATGCTTCTTATTGATTCCATTTCAAGTGTTATACTTGTCCTTTGATGAGGTAATCCAGGAATTATTTAGCTTCTGGAGAGCCTTTTCTCTGGACTTGATCCTCAACTTCACATCATCACAAAAGCCATCTTTGAGCCAATTTGTTTCACTCAACTTGATCTCTCCTACTGAAAATAGGACAAATCAAAAGCCAAGAGACAATCTCCTGGCTGTAGAACTTGTAGTACTGAAGCCCCATGCTTCACAACCAACTGTGCCTCCAATCAAACTGACATGTGTAATTTTTCTTATTTTTGGCAAGATGCCAAGACATGTTCCTTTCTCAGAAAATAGGACAAATCCAATCTTGTTAATTAATGCAATAATTTTGCCCTCAATTATTAGTAAAGTGATAGAGGACATAATTGACCATGCTGTTAATGATCATGTTTATTATCGTACACGTAAGTACAATGTACGAGTACATATGCACTAAAATTCTTGCTTGCTGTTTCCAAACAAGTACTTTGTATAAAAAAAAGCTCCAATAGTAGATAGTAAATTACTGTATGGAAAGAGATAATAAAAATAAAAGATAATAAATATACACATAATTACAGTACTGTTAAAAAAAATTGGGGTTTCTGAAGTGCAAAAAGACCTTTTTGTGGTGCTGGATAGATTATCATTAGAATAGAAGGGGGAGGTTCAAAAGCCTGATAGCTGTTGGGGGGGGGGGAAATCTGTTCTTGAACATCGAGGTGCTGGTCTTCAGACTTCTGTATCTTCTGCTTGAAGATGTTAGTGAGAAGAGGTAGTGACTGGAGTGCTGGGGCTCCTCTATTATGATGGCTGCTTTTTTGAGGCAACACCTCATGTGAATGCTTGGAATGGATGGGAGGTCAGAGCCTGTATGGATCTGGCTCTGTTCACTACTTTCTGCAACATTCTGTGTTTCTGGGCACTTGAATTGATGTAACTTGTCAGTATACTTTCCTCAGTTTTCTTGTAGAAGTTTGATAGAATCTCTGACAACTTGTTGGTTCTTCAAATCCAATTATTGGATATCCAAATAGAAACAAGAAATTAAGTTTAGAAGAACTCGTAAGTTGCTGCCTTGTTGCAAACACCAGGCATTTTATGGATTAAATTTTGATGGGTGGCAATTTTAATCCTCTGCTTTTAAAGTCAGGTATTGGACGAGAAATTCTAAGTAATGCAGCAGTCTTGTGTGCTACATTGTGAAATATATTCACAATTCAGATGGCCATAGACAATTGAATAATTGCAGTGTCGATCTCCAATATTAAGAATGTTTCCATATCAGCACTCGTAATGTGCTTGCCTGTATTGATACCATCTTCTTCTGGCTATCTATCACATACAACGATGATGGTTTCTTTTAGTCAGTTTGTGGGGTTTGATATGTGTGTCCTGGAGTGGCTGTACAGGCCGATTCTTGATGGGCAGTCTCAGATCCAACGGCTAGGGGAAGTTCTGTTGCAGTGAATGGCCAGACCAAGCTACAATGTAAGGGATGTCTTTTCCACTTTTCACAGCACATGTTTGCTTGATGGTCTTTGACCCTACAAGAGGGTTCGTCTGCCCGTTGACATCTTGTGTTTTTATCCTGCATGATGTCCAGCCACCCTCCACACCAGGCAAGCCTGGTGGGGGAACGGGTTTAGTCGCTGACCACCTGACCAGACCTTGTGACATCAAACAATGTGTTTAACATTCCAGATTCTGTTACTGTCATGTACATAAATACATAAAATTTGTCAACTGCTGCTTGCCATAGATACACATAAAGGTGCCACTATCCAAGAGAAAGAAAAGCAAAAGAGATTCCCTTCAGAGAAACCATGTGTCCATGGATTCACTTCCTGCGCTCCCCCAAACTCTGCAGAGATGCACAGCCTCCTGACAGTTCCAGAAGTGAACCCCAGCTCCTGGTTCCAAATCTTCCACATGATCAGGAACTTCTTGTTAACTATCAAGACCTTTCGGGAACCCTGCTCACCATCGGTCCTCTCGTAAATCCTGATCCTGATACCTGGTTCCCACAAATCGGTCTCCAGCAGCCTGCAGCTTTGTGTAAATCCCTTGGCCGCTGAAACCTTCACTGCTGTGGGGCCCTTTTCCAGGAATCTCTTTCTCGGTGGGGGGAGGGGGTATTTTCCCACACTAGTGCCCAATGGCGGTTCACTGAGCACCCCCCCCCACCCCCCCAAGCCCACACCCCTCATGTTCTACTGCCAACTGGGTGCTGTCATCCTGAAGCCAAATAATTCCTATGTACTGTTTGTTTGGGGTAGCATTTATGCTTGGCAGCAGACCATGAAGGCTAGGGGCTCCTCTTAGGATGGCAGGTGGGATGACCATTTTTTCACAGAGCATTTGAAATTTCAGCTCTCTGACTGCGTGCATTCGATGTCCTGGTTTATTGGTGCTTGTGAGCCAACCTGGTCTCACGCTATCCTTGGAGCACAGTGGCCTCTTGACTTGTTTTCATTGGGGGGGATGATGCAGAGGACTTGAGCCATGTTGGTGGTTTGGAACTGCAAGGCTTTGATTATTTCCATGGAAGTTTTGTATGTGAACTGTTGTTCCAGCCGGATGGCCAATGCTTTGGTGGTGCTGATTTTTGTCCTCATGTGCCAGGATGTTGTTTATTGACTTCAACTCGGGTTTCAACTCAATCATACTTCAGAGGCTGGTGGATAAATTGTCCTCACTGGCATAGAGTATCCTTCTTTGCAACTGGATGCTGGACGACTTAATTGAAAGACCAAAGTCTACCCAGCCTATCACACAGAGCACTGGCGCACCTCATGGTAGTGTGCTCATCCCACTACTTTTCACATTGCTAACTTACAACTGTACTGCCAGGTTCAGCTCCAACAGAATCATCAAATTTGTGGATGATGAAATAGTAATTAACCTCATTGGCAACAGAGAGGAAATTGAAAAGCTTGTGAAGTGGTGCCAGAGCACTTCAAGGAAGAGGTACAAGAACATAAAAACCAGAACTGCCAGCTGGGAAACAGTGTTTTCCAGCAGGCAGTGAGACTGTTGAACAATCTTAGAAACGTGTAAATTATTCTTATATATATTTATTTTGGATCGTTATGTAAAGTGCCCTCCATAATGTTTAGGACAAAGACACATTTTTCCTTTATTTGTCCATGCTCCACAGTTTTAAATTTATAATCAAACAGTATCCATGTAATTAAAGTGCACATTCCAGATTTTATTCAAGGTTATTTGTATATGTTTTGACCATGCAGAAATTACAGCACTTTTTATACATACTCTGCTCATTTCATAGAACACTACAGCATACTACAGGCCCTTTGCCTCCTTGATGTTGTGCCAACCCATATATTCCTTAAAAAATACTAAATTCTCCCTACCCCTTATCCTTCTATTTTACTCCATCCATGTGCCTGTCTTGGAGTCTCTTAAATGCCTCTAATATTTCAGCCTTCACCACCATCCCTGGCAAGACATTCCAGGCATCCAGAACTCTACATTAAAAAAAAAACAACCTTACCCCTGTTGTCTCCCCTAAACATCCTTCCCTTCACTTTGTACTCACGTCCTCTGGTGTTTGGTATTCCTGCCCTGGGAAACAGGCACTGGCTGTCCACCCTATCTCTGCCTCTCATAATCTTGTAGACCTCTATTGTCTCCTCTCATCCTTTTACGCTCCAAAGAAAAATGTTCCAGCTCTGCTAAATTGCTTCATAAGACTTGTTTACCAACCCAGGTAACATCCTGGTAAATCTATTCTGCACCCTTTCCATAGCTACATGTCCTTCCTGTTATGAGGTGACCAGAACTGCAAACAATACTCTAAGTGTGGTCTCACCAGAGATTTGTAGATTTGCACATGACCTCTCTACTCTTGAACTCAATCCCCTTATTAATGAAACCCAGCATCCCATGGGCCTTCTTAACTATTAACTTGTGCTGCAATCTTGAGAGATGTATGGATTTGGACCCCAAGGTCCCTCTGTTCATCTACACTCTTAAGTAACCGACCATAAACCCTGTACTTGACCTTCTGGTTTGTCCTTCCAAAATGCACCACCTCATACTTATCTAGATTGAACTCCATCTGCCACTTTTCCGCCCAACTCTGCATCCTGTCTATATCCTTTTGTTACCTTCAATGACCTTCAGCTCCATCCACAACTCCTCCAACCATCATATCATCTGCAGACTTAGACCCATCCACCTCTTCAGATCGTTTATAAAAATCAAAGACCAGGGGTCCAAGAACAGATCCTTGCTGTATTTCACTAAACACTGACCTCCAGGAAGAATTCTTTTTCCACAACTACTCTCTGCTTTCTACCTGCAAACCAATTTTTTTATCCACACACCCATTGTTCCATGGATTCCCATGCCTCAGACTTTCAGAACAAGTCTCTTATGGGGGAACCTTGTCAAATGCCTTACTAAAATCCATGTTGATCACATCTATGGCCTTACCCTCATCAATTTCTTTTGTTACCTTCTCAAAAAACTCAATTAGGCTCTTGAGGCATGACCATAATTTCACAAAACCATGCTGGCTATCCTTGAATAGACAGTACTTCTTCAAATGCTCATAGATCCTATCCTAAAGAATCCTCTCCAATAGTTTGCACACCACTGAAATAAGACTCACCGGTCTATAACTCCCAGGATTCTCTTTATTACCTCTTTTAGACAAGAGGACTACATTTGCCTTTCTCCAATCCACCAGTACCTCCCCTGCTTTCAAAGGGGGCTCAAAGTTCATTGTTACTGCCCCAGTTATCTCTTTCCTCACTTCGCATAGCAACCTGGAATATATCGCAACCAGCCCCGGGGACATCAGTCTTATTGTTTTTAAGATCCAACACCTCCTCTTCCTTAATTTCAACACTGTTGAACACACAAGCCTGCTCTATTCTGACCTCACCCTGATCAAAATCCTTTTCTTTTATGAATACTGAATCCAAGTATTCATTTAGGACCTCCCCAACCTCCTCTGCCTCCAGGCACATGTTGGCTTCTTTATCCTTTAGTGGCCTCACCTTCATTCTCATCATCCTTCTGTTCTTCACGTATGCATAGAACTTGGGATTCTCCTTAATCCTACATGCCAAGGCTTTCTCATGCTCCCTTCAAGCTCTCCTAAATCCTTTCTTAAGCTCTTTCCTGGCTACCTTATACTTATGAGGCTTTCCTGTTTCCTGCTTCTTATATCTAATATATAATTCCTTCTTCCTTTTGACGGGCTATTTCACCTGTTTCATCAACTGTCCCATCTTTTCTTTGTCCCAGTGGGACAAACATATCTTGAACCCAACATAAATTTCCTCCACATTAGTTCTGTGGTTTCTCCTTTGATCATCTGCTTACATTTTACTTTAGTTCCTGCCTCATTCCATTATAATTAGCCCTTCATCCAATTTTGTCAACTTTTATCCTTTTCCATGGCTATGCTAAAACTCAGGGAGTTGTGGTCACTCTCACCAAAATGTTCCCCCACTGAGAGGTCCGCTACCTGACCAGGTTCATAATCCAGGATTAGATCCAGTATGGCCCCTCCTCCCATTGGCTGGTCCACATGCTGTGTCAGGAAAACTTCTTGGACACACCTGACAAATTCAGCTCTCTCTATCCCTCTTGCAGTAAGGAGGTGCCAGTCAATATTAGGATAGTTGAAATCTTCCCATAATGACAACCCTATATTTCCTGCACCAATCCAAAATCTTCCTGCTTATCTGCTCCTTGGTATCCCAAGGACTATTTGGGGGCCTATAGACTACTCCCAGCACAGTGATAGCTCCCTTCCTATTTTTGACTTCCACCCACACCTTTAGTGGCCTCACCTTCATTCTCATCATCCTTCTGTTCTTCACGTACGCATAGAACTTGGGATTCTCCTTAATCCGACTTAGTGGGCATTTCCTCTGTAGCATCCTACCTTTCTATAGCTGTGATGCTATCCCTGACCAGTAATGCTACTCCTCCCCCTTTTCCACCTCCCATCCTATTCCTTTTTAAACCCCGGTCCCTGCATCAGCTAACCCTGCCCTTCTTCCAGCCAAATCTCTGTAATGGCCACAACATCATAATTCCACATACTGATCCATGCGCAAAGTTCATCCCATTTATTCCTAATACTCCTTGTGTTGAAATAGGCAGATTTCAAATCCTCTAACTGGCTCCATTTAGGTTTTGTTTCCTGCCTGTTCTTCCTCACAAACTCAGAACACATAGTATCATCCTTTTGATTTATACCCTATTCTCTGCTCACATTCTGGTTCCCACCTACCTGCCAATCTAGTTGAAACCCTCCCCAACAGCTCTAGCAAACCTGCCCACCAGGATATTGGTCCCTTTTCAGTTCAGGTGCAGACCATCCTTTTTGTACACGTCAGACCTTCCCCAGAAGAGTTAGTGATCCACAAATCTTACCCCCTGCCCCAATTCTTCAGCCACTCATTCATCTGCCACAACTTCATAATCCTACCCTCTCATGTGCATGGCACAGACAACAATCCCAAGATTACCACCCTTGAGGTCCTGCTTTTTAACTTATTACCTAACTCCCTATATTCCCTCTTCAGGACCTCATCACTATTCATGTTATTGGTCCCACGTGGACCATGACATCCGGCTGCTCACCCTCCCCCTCCAGAATGCTGTGAACTCAATCAGACATATCTTTGATTCTGGCAGCTGGGAGGCAACATGCCATCCAGGGGCCTCAATCTCATTCACAGAACCTCCTATCCACTTGTCACCATAGCTCTCTTCCTTTCCCCTCTTTCCTTCTAAGCCAAGGAGCAGCCTCTGTGCAAGAAACAAGACCACTACAACTTTCCCCTGATATATCATGCCTCCCCCCAACAGTACCCAAAACAGTATAATTTTTGTTGAGGGGAACGGCCACGGGGGTGTGCTGCACTCTTTTCTTATCCCCATTCTCTCTCCTAACAGTCACCCAGTTACCTGCCTCCTGACTTTTGGGGGTGACTGTATCCCTGAAGCTCCTCTCTATCACTCTCTCTGACTCCCGAATGATCCAGAGTTCATCCAACTCCAGCTCCAGTTCCATAATTCAATCTACAGGAGCTGCAGCTGGTTGCACCTCTTGTAGATGTAGTCTTCAGGAACAATTTGGCTGTCCCAGATTTCCCACATCCTGCAATCAGAACATTCCTCTGCCCAAGCTGTCTCCATTAACTCTTCCTAATTTAAATACAAATATCTTATCTGGCCTTGCCTCACTGGAATCAAGGTTGTCCTCTGTCTTTGCTTGGTGAAGCCTTGTGAGCCAAAGCCTCTAAGTCCCACTGGTCCACTCACACACTGAACACTGGCCACTCAGCTTGAGCTACCCTCTTTTATTTGTCACTGCCCTTATCTTTATTACTCCTCCCACCAATCACTGTTCCGTTTCCCTCTGATTCCCTTTAAACTGCACTCATCTCCAGCTGGTTCCCGACACTCACAGCTCTCCCGAGTCCTGAAATAATTTTTAGGACATTTGGCTTAACAGGTGTTTGTGGTTACTCAGGTATCTTTAATTGCTTCATTGGTGCAGGTATAAGAGAGCTAGGCTTGCTTCTGAGCTTTTGATCACCTTTAGTGTCTATAGTTGCCATTTTCAACATGAGGATCAGAGATATCCACACATGCCTCCTGAAGAGTGTTTTTGATCTGTCGGACATACATTTAGGGATTTTTCTTCATCATGAAGAAAATTCTGTCATCAGTAGTGCAGGTCTTCCTTAGCCTACTTGTCCCTTTGTGATTACTGAGCTCACCAGTAGGCTCTTTCTTCTTAATGATGTTCCAAATTGTTGGTAATTCTGAGTTTGGGCAATGTATATATGCAATTTTAACAGACAATTAGTAATTAAAGATTTTATTCAAGGTTATTTGTATACATTTTGGATTGACCATGGGGAAATTACAGCACTTTTTAAATATAGTTCCCCCATTTTAGAGCACCATAATGTCTGGGACATTTGCCTTCACAGGTGTTTGATCAAAAGCTTAGAAGCAAGCCTAGCTCTTTTGTACCTGCACCAATGAACATATCTGAGTACTCACAAACACCTGTGAAGCGAATTGTCCTAAACATTATGGTGCCTTGAAATGGGAGAACACTGTATAACAAGCGCTTTAATTTCTACATGGTCACACTAAAATGTAATCATGATTTTCAAATAAAAGCCCCCATTGGCCCGTTCGGAGCCGACAGCAGTCAATTGGTAGCTGGACTCTGTGGGAGTGCTGCATCTTTGCTCCCACGGGCCTGAAGGGCCTGTTATCTTACTGGATCTGTAAATTTCTTTTTCAATCTTTTTATTGGTTTTTGAAAAAAATAATATCAGATACACAGATGCATATGATATAATGTTCAGGTAACAGAAAATTAAAATTACAGATAGTTAGCAATATATGATAGTTAGCAAGATATGATGATCTGTAGCACTGCCAAAGACCGAGTTGCTGAAATAAATGTTGTCCACACCAAGCAAGTAAACCAGTAACTGCCGTTTATTCAAACCACACGCGTTCCTTTTTAGGGGAGGCGACAAGTTTTCGGGACTGATGTCATAATGGTGCTGTGAGGCCTGGCCGGGTTCCCCTGGCTCCCCGTCGGAGCAAAGATCCAGCGCTCCCCTGTGCCCTGCTGCTCTGGCTGTTTGCTATGGCATTTCAGCCTGTCATGTGTGTGGGGTTGAGCCGACCCACTACAGATCATGTTATTGATAAGAAAAGGAAAAGAAAAAAAATTCTATCATTAATCTAACTAAATTTCTAACCCCAATCTATTATATGACCAATTACTATCAAAGTCAGATATCAACTATTAATTTCAAAACAGTTTAGAAAAAATGATATGGAAAAGGAAAGAAAATTAATAAAGACCAAAAATAATTGATCGTTAAATTTTGAAAATAATTTAAAAAAACCCAAAGAGAGGAAAAAAATACTTGTTTTAGTAGTTGAACACCTAATTTTCTCTGGAGAGAGGGATGCCATCAAATCCAATAACGACTGTGTCTGCATGGAAGGGACAACATCTTTCCACAGCAGCAAAATGAGCCTTCTAGCAATCAGGGAAGCAAAATCAACCACATGAGATTGAGATGGGGTCAAAATAAAGTCCATTGGTCCACTCATTCCAAAAATAGCAATAAAAGGGCTCGGAGACAGAATTATATCAAGAATTAAAGATAATGTGGTAAATAACTCTTTCCAGGAGTTACAAAGGGAGGGGAGTAGCCAGAACATATGATATAAAGTATGAATTGTACACTTCTCACAATTAGAGGATATATTGGGGTAAAATGTAGATAATTGAACTTTGGAATTGTAGGATTTGTAAATTTGAAAAATAAAATAAAATTTAAATTAAAAAACAACAGTAGTCCTTTGAGCCCTTTGAATCTGCTCTTTCATTCAGTTTGACCACACCTGATCACCCATCCACACTCTTGGTAATGATATTGTTTATTGTTCAAATTGTACATACCCACACTCCGAATCATGGGTCCTCTACCGGCATCACCTACGGCTCTTAGAACGCTTCCACCAGCGTTGTCTCCACTCCATCCTCAACATTCATTGGAGCGACTTCATCTCCAACATCGAAGTACTCGAATCCACGCTGCTGAAGATCCAACTGCGCTGGGTTGGTCACGTCTCCAGAATGGAGGACCATCACCTTCCCAAGATCGTGTTATATGGCGAGCTCTCCACTGGCCACCGAGACAGGTGCACCAAAGAAGAGGTACAAGGACTGCCTAAAGAAATCTCTTGGTGCCTGCCACATTGACCACTGCCAGTGGGCTGATATCGCCTCAAACCGTGCATCTTGGCGCCTCACAGTTCGGCGGGCAGCAACCTCCTTTGAAGAAGACCGCAGAGCCCACCTCACTGACAAAAGACAAAGGAGGAAAAATCCAACACCCAACCAACCAATTTTCCCTTGCAACCGCTGCAACCGTGCCTGCCTGTCCCGCATCGGACTTGTCAGCCACAAACGAGCCTGCAGCTGACGTGGACATTACCCCTCCATAAATCTTCATCTGCGAAGCCAAGCCGAAGAGAAGAGAAGAGACAATGTATAGCCGACCGCTACAAAGAAACACACACAGTGTGGCAGGTTAAGCTCACTCCTAGGGCTGGAAAGGCTGCTTTTATACTGTTCAAGTTCTCGCCGTTTTTGCTGATTGACTGAGTTATCCATATGAATAACAATAGCGGGCGGGAACGTTCCTGCATATGAAAGCCCTTCTTCCCCAGCTGTTTCTGCTGAGTTAGCTGGGCAGCTTGACCAATGCCATTTTAGGGCTGTTGGTCTGATGCTGCCCCAGCTTCTACCCCCGCCGGTTCGTTGCCCTGGGAGTTGCTTTAGTGATTTCTGTCCACGTCTGCAGTCGCACAATGTGCCGACCTGATGTCCGCAATTGCGGGCCACCACAAATGTACATTTGCACCAAAATTCTTACGTGTTGCAGCCGAACAACTACAAAAACAATATATTAAAAAAAACAACTAAATTGAAAAGATAGTAAATACAAATAAATCAGTTATCCTTTTGCCCACATCCTTTGTTGTATTTTGCTTTTAGATATCTGTCATGGTTGAAAAGATTTGTGGTAGATTCCCAGTAGATGGGAGAATTTAAAATCCAGCAAAAAAAATCAGTTTTTTCCACCTTTATATTTTAGTTATGAGAGTAACTGATCAATAATATACAAAACATATATTAAGGCGTACAATTACAAGATACAGTAACGACTCTGCATGCAGCTCTGATGGGAATTATCAAATATTCCTTTTCAGAATGACAAAGTACAACCAAAAAACCAGAACCACAAAATTAAACTTACCTGTTAATAAGGATGTTGTTATAAGCCCGGAGGACCCCAAAACCTAGCAGCAATAGAAATTCACCAACAAATGGTTACTTAAACAAAGGTTGCTCTTAATTATCTTTAAACGTGAAAACATGATCAAACTTTGAATTATCAACCTAACTTTACCCCCTTCTAATTCTAAGCGCACGTGTATGTAATGTATGTGTAAGTTCAGAAAAGTTCTTAGATTCACAGTCCAATCTCACTTCTCATTCCTCCAAGTTCACTGGTTGTAGGCAATTCTTATACTGTAAACAGAATTTAACATTTATAAAGTTCACAGGTTTTGGTGCTTGAAAGGTAAATGGTTACCGCTCAGGAAGGTTCTTATCAGTTTTTAGAGAGAGATTTGTTGTACCCACAACTGATTCCTTTTTTTAATCAGCCATTTCAGTGTCTTGCTGAAGAAACCTGCTCACTCAGGGTTCTCCAGATGATAACCTCTTTCTTTCAGGTCACCACAGATTGCCTTTTTGTTTCTCTTACTCCAAGTGAAATATTAGACAGCCAGTCCTCTCCTCTTGGATGAACCACAAGGGCTTTAACCAGGTTGAACTAAGCACTCACAACCTGCCTTCCAAATGGGGTTTTCACAAGCTTGCCAGATTGTCCTGTACCAGTTGCTGCTGCTAACTGTAAAACTGTAGAATTGATCTCTGTCTGTCTCTCTCTCTCTCTCTCCCCCCCCACAGAGAAAAAGCCTGTTTGACTCTCTCTGCTTGCAAAACCACATAATTCTCCTAGAACAGCAAGTTCCTCTGCAGACAGTCTGCGACTCTGACAAGTTCTTTAATCTGTTGCCTTTTTGGAAACAATCCATTAGAGGAGTCTCTTGGGCACTCTCCAAAGCTTTTGCAAAGACTGTTCACCCCAACATGTCTAGCATGAGCAGAGCTCCAGTATTTTAAATAACATCTGTTTTAAAGGGTTTGTATGTGACCTATACTAAAACCCCTGGTGCCCCAATGTATCTCCCAAAAGTATATCTCTATTCTGTCATAGTAAGTTCAGAAAAGTTCTTTGATTTACAGTCCAATCTCACTTCTCACTCCTTCAAGTTCACTGGTATCAAGCAATTCTTATTCTGTGCACAAAATTTAACAAATGTGAATTTCACCAGGCTTTGGTGTTTGAAAGGTAAATGGTTACCACTCAGGAAGGTTCTTGTGAGTTTTCAGAGAGAGATTTGGTGCTCGTTGGACACAAACTCGTTCCTTCCGATCAGCCACGTAAGTGTCTTGCCGAAGAAACTTTCCTCATCAGAGTTTTCCAGATGATGATCTTTTCAGGTTATTTCGAGTGAAACATTATGCAGTCAACCATCTCCTCTTGTATGGACCAGAAGGGCTTTGACCAGACTGAATTAGGAACTCAGAATCTGTCTTTAAAATGGGGTTTTTCCACAAACGCCAGCTTTTCCTGTTCCTGTTTCCTGACCCAGCTGCTGCTGATAAACTGTAGAATTGAATTCTCTCTCTCTCTCTCTCTCTCTCTCTCAGAGAAAACCACATGACCCTCTTAGAACAGCAAACTGCCTTCAAACAGACCGTGGCACGGAGAAGTCACGTGGTAAATAATGATAAGTTGTCAGATATACTCAGAATTTTGGAATTTGAATTTGTTCAAAAGTTTATGCAGGAGGGGATTTTAACCTTAATTTGGATCCATTGTTGGATAAAACTGGATAAAAGACAAGCAAAAAGAATAAAGTAGCCAAATTTATGGTTAAATCAATACAGGAAATGAAACTTATGGATATATGGAGGAGACAGCACCCAAAAGAGAAGGAATATTCATATTATTCGAGTAGGCATAAAACATACTCAAGGATTGATATGTTTTTGTTGTCGGCCCATATTCAAGGAAGAGTTAGGAAAACTGAGTATAAAGCAAGACTACTTTCAGATCACTCACCCCTGTTATTAGCAATAGAACTGGAGGACATCCCACTAAGAAAATGTAGATGGAGATTAAACTCCATGCTACTTAAAAGGCAGGAATTTAGAGAGTTTATTGAACACCAAATTAAAACATATTTTGAAATAAACACAGAATCAGTGAAAGATAAATTTATACTATGGGACGCAATGAAAGCCTTCATTAGAGGGCAGATAATACGTTATGTAACTAAGATGAAGAAGGATAACAATCGGGAAATGGAGCAGTTGGAAAGGGAGATAGTAAGTATAGAAAAGGAACTAGTGAGAAGGGACAATATAAAGAAAAAGAGAGAATTGACGGACAAAAAAATAAAATACGAAACATTACAAACGTACAAGGTGGAGAAGAACATAATGAAAACAAAGCAAAAGTATTATGAATTGGGAGAAAAACACAAAATATTGGCCTGGCAACTTAAAGGAGAACAAGCTAAAAGAACTGCATTGGCATCAAGGAAAAAGGACAAACAAATCACATATAACCCAACAGAAATTAATGAAAACTTTAAATAATTTTATGAACAATTATACCAAACTGAAAATGAGAGGAAAGATGATAAAATAGAAGAGTTTTTAGCTAAAATTGATCTGCCAAAATTGCAAGAAGAGGAACAAAACAAACTGATAAAACCATTTGAAATAGAGGAA
This sequence comes from Narcine bancroftii, assembly GCF_036971445.1. NCBI lineage: Eukaryota > Metazoa > Chordata > Chondrichthyes > Torpediniformes > Narcinidae > Narcine > Narcine bancroftii. The sequence goes on along the minus strand of NC_091472.1, from coordinate 172,442,546 downwards.
GTACGGGATGTATTAAAAAAGCTGCTGAACAATAAAACACCAGGAGAGGATGGATTTCCAATAGAATTTTATAAAACATTTAAAGAGTTATTAATTCCTCCTCTCCTGGAAGTAATGAATCAGGTAAAAGAAACACAAAACTTGCTAGACTCATGTAAGACAGCAATAATTACAGTAATACCAAAGAAGAGGAAGGATCCATTAACACCATATAGACATATAGACCAATATCTCAACTTAATTCAGATTTTAAGATAATAGAGAAATTATTAGCAAACAGATTGGCCAACTGTGTACCAAAAATAGTTAAACAAGATCAAACTGGATTTATTAAGAAAAGACAAACAGCGTACAATGTCTGTAAACTTATTAATCTAATTCATGCAGCTCAAGAAAATAAGAAACCAATAATTGCCTTAGACGCAGAAAAAGCCTTTGACAGGGTAGAATGGAACTACTTATTTAAGGTATTACAGAAGTTCTATCTGCCAGAAAAATATATTAATTGGATTAAAGCATTGTATAATGGACCATTGGCAAAGGTAGTAGTAAATGGATATGTATCGAACCAATTCAAATTAAGTAGATCAACTAGGCAGGGATGTCCATTATCCCCCTCATTGTTCGCCTTAGCAAAAGAACCATTGGCAGAGCTGATAAGAATAGAAAACAAAATAAAAGGGATGAAAATAAAGGAGAAGGAGTATAAAATCAGTTTATTTGCAGATGACATCATAGTATACCTAACAGAATCATAGAATTACATAAGAAATTGAAGGAATATGGAGAAATATTGGGGTACAAGGTCAAGGCAAATAAAAGTGAAATGATGCCAATGAATAATGTGGATTACTCAGAACTTAAAAAAGAATCACTATTTAAATGGCAAGCACAAGCAATCCGATACCTAGGAATAAGGTTAGACAATAACTTAAGCCACTTGTACAAACTAAATTATCAACCACTAATAAATAAAGTGCAGGAAGACTTAGAACATTAGGAAGATCTACCGCTAACGTTGATAGGGAGGGTGAACTGCATTAAAATTTATGTCTTCCCAAGGATACAATATTTATTTCAAATGTTACCAATTCCCTTAACAGAAAAATTCTTTGATGGACTAAAGAGAATAATAAGGAAATTCTTGTCGAAAGGGGGGAAACCGAGGATAACGTTAGATAAATTAACAGAGAGGTATTACCAGGGTACTTTGCAGTTACCAAACTTGAGAAATTATTATAGAGCCGCTCAATTAAGGTATTTATCAGATTTTTACCAGTTGAGAGATAAACTAGACTGGACTAAGATAGAACTAGATAAAATAGGGGAGAAGGTGCCGGAATATATACTTTATAAGTTGGATGAAAAGCTGGTGCAATATAAAAGCTCACCAATATTGCATCATTTATTTAATATATGGAAGAAGATCTACGTAGAAAGGAAAAAAACGAATTACCAAATACCAAAATTGTTGTTGAAGCAAAATCCACTAATCCCTTTTACAATGGATCATCTTTCCTTTAGAGAATGGGAGAGAAAAGGAATCAAAAGAATAGAAAATTGTTTTTTGGGAAATAATTTATTAACATTTGAACAGTTGAAGTACAAATATGGAATAACTCACAGTACAGTGTTTGCATACCATCAATTGAAAGCTTATTTAAAGGATAAATTTGGAACCAGATTGAGTTTACCAGAAGGAAGCAGCTTTGAATATGTGATTATAGACACAATGATAATTAAAAGATTTATAATGAACATGTACATTAAGCTGCAAGGTAAGGAAAAGAGGAAATAAGCTATAAGCCTAAACAAAAGTGGGAAAAGGATTTAAACATAAAGATAAAGAATGAAACATGGGAAAAGTTACATTCTGGAACTATGAAGAATACAATAAGCACAAGGTTACGCATGATACAGTATAATTGGTTACACATTCCTCAAAAATTAAAAGAATGGGATCCAACATTATCAGATAGGTGTTTTCGTTGTAAGAAGGAAATGGGAACAACAATACATGCAATTTAGGCATGTATGAAAGTGAATACGTTTTGGGAAGAACTAAATCAGATAATAAATAAAATCACAAAAATAACATAACAAAAAATCCAGAGATCTTCCTTTTAAGTAACATAAGAAATAAAGAATTAGGCCTCAAATTGGATAAAGCACAAAAAAGATTTATTATGATAGCCTTAGCAGTAGCAAAAAAAATGTATAATGTCAACTTGGAAAATGGAAGAGACCATGAGAATACAGCAACGGTACATGGAAATTAATAAATGTATTCTATTGGAAAAAATAACATATAATTAAAAAACTAAAGTCACATTGTTCAAACAAATTTGTGAATCATACATGGAACATAACAGAGAGAGCTTGCCTCGGACCTCCATACCCTAAAATGATAAGAAGACAAAACTATTAGATTTAGTGTCTAAAAGTAGATGACACATTTTTCTGGTTTGTTTTTCCTTTGCGTGAAGACATTGTTTTATGGTCTTATTTATTGGTTTTGGAGGGGGGAGGGAAGAGGGAAAAAAAAGGAAAAATGCCATTGTGTATATTTAATGAGAAACGTTTGTACATGTTTTGGTTGTTATGGTTCACAGTGTGAAAAATAAAAAAATATTTAAAAAAACAAACTGTGGCACCGGACCAAATCTTCCAAGTCCATTCATCTGTTGCTTTCTAAAACAATAATCTATTACTCCACAGCATGTCCAATTAACACCTACTTGTGAAGTCCTTATAGGCATTCTTCAAAGTTTGTGCAAAGGCACTCGGAGCCTGAACTGTCTGAGCTCTGGCATTTTAAATGAGATCTGTTTTGAAGTGTTTGTATGTGACCTAAACTAAAAAAACCTGCCACAATTTATCTCCTTTTAAAACATATCTACATACAATATAAAATATAACATAATCTGTCATAATGTCTGGCAGACCTTGGAATCAGGAGGATCAGCAGTCAACATTGGAACGTGGGACCTTTAAACAACCAGTGCTCAGGCAAGTTCAGCACTGTGGGAGTGTTAAAAAGCCAGCAATCGAGCCATTTAAATTTCTTGGGAATCGCAAATAGTTGGTGCTCATTATCTTTAAACATCACGGGAGATTTAAAGGGACTTCGTACGGACTATTTAAACACCGCGGGAACTATCTGCAGCGGACCCATGAACCATGTAAAGAAGACCTGATCAAGTGGATGCAGAGGGAGGCTATAGGTTAAGCTGAGATGCTGGCCGCTGAGGCTTCCTCTCCCTATCAAGCTCCTGGCCAACGTACAATCTTTGGAGAACAATCTGGATGAACTCCAAGCCAGACTTCAACATCAGAAAGACATCAGGGAGTGTTGTATGATGTGCTTTACAGAAACATGGACATTCCGGACACAGTGGTACAGTCCAAGTTGTACAGCTCAAGGGCTACACTCTCAATCGTGCTGACTGAACACTGGCGTCATAAAAAAACCAGGGGAAGTGGCATTCATGTCATCGTCAATTCATCATGTTGCACAGAATTGACGGTTATGTACCAATCCTGCTCCCCTGACCTGGAACATCTGGTGATCAAGTGCTGCCCATTCTATCTGCTGAGGGAGTTCACTGCCATCTTCCTAGTCGCAGTGTATATTCAGCCCTAGGCTAATGTCACGCTGGTACTGGAGGGACTGAGCTCCGTGATTAAGTGCCATGAATCAGCACATCCTGATGCCTTTCCTATATGGGACTTTAATCAGGCCAACCTGAGGAAGTCTCTGACAATCTACCATCAACACATCATATTCAAGACCAGGGGAGGCAACACACTCGACCATGCTACACCACCATGAAGAACACCAACTGAGCCATACCACGACCACACTTTGGGAAGTCTAATCACCTGGCTGCACTCCTACTCCCAGCATACAAGCAGAGACTGTTGAGAACCTTAGCTCTGTCTGCCGCAATACTTTTTAAATAGTGAGAGATTGAAAGCGATCTGGGTTTCCTTGTGCACTAATTACTGAAAGTTACTATGTAGGTTCAGTAGGCAATCGGAAAGGTTAATTGTGTGCTGTTTGTTATTATGTTAAGATTTCAGTGCAAGATTGGAGACAGTATGCTCCAATAATACAAAGGTGATACGGCATTTGGAATTGTGTGCAGGTATGGTTTCCCTCCTGAGGAAGGACACGCTTGTAAAAGAGGGGGTGCAACAAAAATTTGCTGGCTTGATAAGTTGGTTGTATTTTAGGCATGTTGTCTTGAGTTTGGAAAAATGAGAAGTGATCTCATTGAAATGGACAAAGTAAGTTGACTGGGTAGATGCAGGACTGATCTTTCCTACCGCGATGATGTTTAGAACCGGGAATCACAGTCACAAAACAAGGGATTTGCTGTTGAGGGAAAAGATGAGATGAGAGCAAATTTCTTCACCAGCCAGGAGGACTGTAGGAGATAGCAGGTTTACTATCATTTGCACTGTGCAATGTAAATATGCAACAAAATTCACAGCTCAATAATGTGGTGCATTCAAGATGGAAATCAAGAGATTTTAGATGTGAAGGGAATTAAAGTGAATACATAATGTTGTGCTATTTCCAAGATCAGCCATGATTTCAAGGAATTGTGGAGTAAGAAATAAGGCTGAATGTCCTACCCCTGCTTCTGTTTTTGAACAAGGGACCAAGTGTATTTTAGGTAAACAAGAATTGAAGTGTTTTGGCACTGGGAGTCCTTGGTGTTGCAGTGGTCAACGAAACAATCTTCCAGTCTGCATCCGGTCTCCCTGATATAGTGGAGGCCACTTCGGGAGCACCGGATGCAGTCAATGACCCTGTGAAAAAATAAATGGAATACTGAATATTGTAGCCATATTTACTGATTGCACAAAGATAGGTGAGATAGGAAACTGGAGAGAACTCGAAGTCTGCATATATACCTAGAAATTATTTAGCAGATGACATATAACGTGAGGAAATGTGATGTGATTCATTTGAGTAGAAATGTTTAAATGGAGAGAGACTACAGAATGCCTGAGTGAATAGATATGTGTGTCATCACACACATGAAGCTCAGAAAGGTTGGTCATCATGTACAGTAATAACTAGAAAAATGGGATTTTGACCTTTATTACAAAGGGGATGGATATAAATTTATTGAAGTCTTGTTCCAACTGTGCATGGGTGAAACCTCAGCCAGTGACCATCTTAGCCTTGACATACTCAGTTTTTCAGACTACGTGGAAAATAGCTGCAAAGTGACAATGATCACGAAGCAGGCTCAAGCGTGGGGCCACCACCCACTGCTGTTTCTCATGTCCTCAGAAGCTGTTCAAGTTTCATGAGTACTAGGTTGTTCTTGCAGAGAAAACAGCTGCTCACAGCCCTGCTTTTGTGTCCAAGTATTTAATTAGCTCCCTCCTGAAAGGTGCCCTACAGTCTGTTTTCTTTCCCTTAAAGCAGTTCACTTAAAGGCATGATTCCTTGTGGTGGGTAAAACAAACGAAGTTCCTCCTGGGATTTTTTTTTCTTAACTGCATACTGTTTGTGACTGTCCCACTAGACTAGACAACCTTTGGCTTCTTGCCAAACAGAATTGAAGACAGAATTCATAGTGGTCTATATTGAAGTGCTTCTGCCACCTGTTGACCCACTAACCCAAATTGTATTAGATTTGCTTGCATTTCTGTTATTTGTCCCGGTTCCGATGTGTTATCATGTGTACACTTACTTTGCAGTTTCATCTTTATTAACACATTAAGCTGGAACAAATGTTCTCGGATCACACCAAGAAAAGAATGATTTGAGATTTTTCTTCATCTTAAAAAAAATTCATATCTTCCTTTTTTTTTTGCTTTAATGCAGTGAGCTTTTCAGCAACATGTTGTATGGACTCACTGCTCTTTGAAGGAAAAGAGATTGCTATTTAAATACTGTAATCTCAATTATTTGTATGAATTTATAAAACTACATTGTAGTTTTTTATTGCAGAAGGAATTTGTGCTTGATGCACTGGTGTGGAGAGAAGCTGAAAGTTGCCACTGTGACAGCTGGTTAATTGCATGCCCACTGTTCTTTGTTTAAACCACTCAGTCTGGCAAAGGATCTCTAGCTTTTTGCCTGGGGACTTCTTGCATTCAGTTGTTGTGGTCGTCAAAGTTCAACTCTTGTACATATTAAGGCGAGAGAATCAATTCATGATTGAGAACATTTTAATTTGCTGATGTCTTTGTGTACCAGAGTGTGAGCCAACCTAGTCATTCTCAACAGGGGCCACAGCACATTTAAGGGAGGCCATGGACTGAAATCATAAAATGTGTTTTTATGAGGTCGATGGGAGAAAAGTATGGAAGAAACCTGCATGCCTGCTTCACAGGGAAGGGGGGCACATAACTTTGAGCAGAGTCCTAAAGGGGCCATAGCCAAAAAATGGTTGAGAATAGCTGAACCTAATCATCCAGCTAGTAATTGTAATGCAGCCCAACCCCTGCAAAGGATTGGAAAGTGAAAAGGTTTTTTTAGACAAGTTAACTTTGAAACTACTTGCATTTCCAACAATATCCAAAGGTGTAGGTCTTTTTCTTTTTTTTCTACTAATACCAAGATTTCTTTTCATGAAAAAGGGCTGTTATTTGGAGCACCTCAAGGCCCAAGTTGGAAATGCTCTTTCACTCAGTTTGCAGAAGTGACCCCAATTCATATTGGTCAGGATCAGAAATTGAACCCAATGTAGTAGAATGTTGACTTGGAAATCATCCCAGAACATTGTAGGACACAGTTAGTTCAACAATTAGTGCAATGCTATTACAGTGCCAGTGACCTGGGTTCAAAATTGCTGCTGTCTGCAAGGAGATTAAACATTCTCTTTGTGATCTGCTTTGGTTTCCTCCAGGGAGATCGTTCAAACTCCATACAGATTAAGTGCTCCGATTTCCTCCCACATTTCAAAGACCTACAAGACTAATGGACTAATTGTTGCATGGTGTATTTGGGTGCCGCAGGCTCGTGGGCCTTTTACCATGCTGCGCCATTAAATTAAAATTAATGTGTTGAATAGATGATGCGGCTGAACACAAAGGAAGCTGCCACAGTGGCACAGTGCTGCTGCCTCACAGCTTCACTGATTGATGTTCGATCCTGACCTTGGGCTCTGTCTGTATGTAGCTTGCATGTTCTCCCTGTGACCATTGGGGTATAGTCTGATACTTCTAAAGATGTGTAGGTTGATTGGTTCATCAGTTACTGTAAACCATCCTTATTTGAGTGATCAAATCTGAGAGTGAGTAGGAATATGGGGAGAATAACATTTGATTAGTGCAAGATTAGTGTGAACAGCTGCTTGATTGTTGGTGGAGTGAAGGGCTGTGCCTGCGCTGCATGGTATTAATGACAGAAGAATGCAGTTAGAGTGTCAGCTCTTCTGAGGAAGCTTATGAAGAAAACCGGTTCTTCTGCCATTGACCAAGAATTATAATTATTCAGGATCAGTGAGATTTAAAATTTTGCTGAAGGCTAATTTTGAGCATTGAACAATTGTGGATATCGTTTGGAGAGTTTTACAGTAGAAGAAAGGTTTTTGCACAAATGAAAATCCTATCAAAAGATTGAGTTGAATTTCACAGTGAATGCTAAGAAACTCAAATGCACTATTGTTCTGCTATGGGTAAAGGCAATTTTAAGTAGTAGTTCTGCTTTCTTTCAAAATTGTGTAATGGATATCAGTGGTCTGTGGGTGAAACTTGAAGGTATGAACATTTTTGGTGAATAATCTTAGAACATGTTCAAGAGATCAACTGCAGAAAGCTTGCAGTGACATCAGGATAAATAGGGCACAGATTTGGGGTTCTGAAGATTAAGTATGTCAATGACAGGAACTTTCCTTCCAGCAGTATCTGAACAGCAGCAAAAGTATAGTTGAGGCCTGGCTCTGCATTATTTAAATTTAAAAAATGAACATTGTGTGGATGGTTGAATTGACCTACCAAAAGAAAACAAATGAATCATGGAATATTTTTCATTCAGATGAAACATGACCATGAACTTGATGGTGTCTCAATCTGAAACATCAACAATTCCTTTCCCTCCATTGATGCTGCTTAACCATAGATTTATTGAACACTATAGCACAGAAACAGGCCCCTTGCCCCTTCTAGTCTGTGCTAGACTATTTTTCTGTCTGGTCCAACTGACCTGCACCTGAACCATATTCTCCATACATCTCCTATCCATGTACCTGTCTAAATTTTTCTTAAATGTGAAACTTGAGCCTACATTTACCAATTTAGCTGGCAGCTCGTTCCACATTCCCACCACTCTCTGTTCCCACTTTGAAATGTTCCCCTTTCACTCTTAACCCATGTCCTCTAGTTTTTATCTTACCTAACCTCAATGGAAAAAGCTTGCCTGCATTTACTCTATCTCCCCTCATTCTTCTGTGCTAACCTGTTTAACCTTTCCCTGTTACTCAGTTCTTCCTGGCAATATCCTTGTAAATTTCCTTGGCATTCTTTCAATCATATTGATATCCTTCCTGTAGTTAGGTGACCAAATCTGCACACAATATTCCAAATTTGGCCTTCCCAATGTCTGATACATCTTCACCATAACATCCCAACTCCTATCTCAGTGCTTTGATTTATGAAGGCCAATGTGCCAAAAGCTTTCATTATGATCCTATTTCCCCATGACACCACTTTCAGGGAATTGTGTATCTGTTATTCCCAGTTACCTCTGTTCAACCGCACTCCTCAGTGCCCTAGCATTTACAGTCTGTCATACCTTGGTTTGTCCATCCAAAGTCTGCATTTGTCTACATTAAATTCCATCTGCCATTTTTACAGCTGCTCCAGATCCCTCTGCAAACTTTGAAGGCCTTCCTCATTGACCATGGCACTTCCAATCTTTGTCATCTGCAAACTTCCTGAATCAATTTATCACATAATCAACCAGATCATAAATATAGATGGCAAAAAACAGTAGACCCAGCACTAATCCTTGTGGCACACAACTAGTTAGAAGCCTCCAGTCAGAGAGGCTGTCATCTGCTACCACTCTCTGGCTTCTCCTGTAAAGCCAATGTTAAATCCAATTTACTACCTCACTTTGAACACAGAACAACTGAATCTTGCTGACTAACTTCCTATGAGTGACCTTGTCAAAGGCCTTACTGGTTCATATAGTCAACATCCACAGCCTTTCCTTTGTCAACTTTAAATATACTTGAAAAACTCTATAAGATTGGTTAAACATGACCTACACCGCACAAAGTCATGTTTATTATCCCTAATCTGTCCCTGTCTATCCAAATATTTGTATATCAATCTCTTAGTACACCTTCCAATAACTTACCCACTACTGATGTCAGGCTCATCAGCCTATAATTTCCCAGATTATTTTTAGAGCCTTTTTTAAACAATGGCACCTCACCCGTGGCTAAGGACTTACCATATATATACCTTCCAGGGCCCCTGAAATTTCTACTCTAACCTCCCTTAAGGTCTGAGGGAATACTTTGTTAGGCCCTAGGGATTTATCCTTGTTGCCTACACCTCTCTCTTCTTCTTAACCAAATCCCCAATATCCTTTGAAAACCTAGGTTTCCTATGCCTATTAACTTTCCCTTTAATCCTGACAGGAGCCTACAAACTTTTTCTCTCAAATTTCATCTTTGAAGACCTCCCACTTACCAAGCACACCCTTGCCAGAAAACAACCTGCCCCAATCCATGTTTTCTAGATCCTTTTCCCTCAAAATCGGCCTTTCTCCAATTCTTATTCATAATTATCTTGAAACTAATGGCATTATGATCACTGGACCAAAGTGTTTCCCTCCACATAGTTCCATCACCTCTCCAACATTCCAGCACCTGTAGTCTCTTCTGTTTCCAACCATGTGGACCATTATGCATTACAAAATATAAATGTAGTAAATGGCTGTGACAGATTCACAGGTGAAATGTTCCTTTACTTGGAAGGACTGTTTGAGCCGCAAATGGTGGTGAGGGGGGAAGATACAAGTGCAAGTGTAGCACTTGTGGTCACAGAGGTAGGTACCAGGGATTGGTGGAAAAGGATGAGTGAATGAGGGAGTCACGTAGGAGTCATTTACCACATCTGATGCGCCCTCCATCACATCAGGGAGACTGGATGCAGAATGAGAGATCACTTCATTCGCTCTGTCCACTGCAACAGCAAGCACCTTCCAGTGGACAACAAATATAATTCCACATCTTATTGGCTTGCTAACATGTCGCATGGTCTCATGTACTACCATGTTGAGGTCACCCATACATTAAAGGAACAATACCTTGTGTTCCACCTCAGCAGTCTCCAACCAGACAGCATCCATATCAACCTCCAATTTCTGTTACCCCCCCTCCCCCCAGTCTCTCTGTTTCCCTCATCTCTCTGTCGCTCCTCCTTTAGCTCCCTGCACCCATCCCAACCTTCCCCTGTCAGAGAGCTACTCTTCTTAGCCCTCTGCCCTCTTCCTCTATCACTTCTCAGCTTCTTTCTCTTTTACCCTTCCACCTGTATCCATCTATTACTCCTGGGCTCCTCTCCCTTCCCTTCCCCCCTTCCACCTTTTTATTCAGGCATCTGTGATTTTCAACATTTCTGAAGAAGGGCTCAGGCCTGAAACATCATAAAAACATAGAAAATAGGTGTAGGAGTAGGCCATTTTACCCTTCAAGCCTACACTGCCATTTATTATGATCATGGCTGATCAGTACTCGGTTCCTGCCTTCTCCCCATACCCCCTAATCCCCTTGTCCACAAGAGCCAAATCTAACTTACACTTAAATATTGACAGAGAACTGGCCTCAACTACTTCCTGTGGCAAAGAATTCCACACATTTACCACGCTCTGAGAGAAGAAATTTTTCCTCATCTCAGTCCTAAAAACAATTCCCCCTTATCCTTAAACTATGGTCCCTGGTTCTGGTTTTTCCCAGCATTGGAAACAACCTTCCTGCGTCTAGTCTGTCTAAACCCTTAAGAATTTTATGTTTCAATAAAATCCCCCCTCAATCTTCTAAATTCCAGAGAATACAAGCCTAGTCTATCCAACCGTTCTTCATATGCGAGTCCCTCCATCCCCGGTATCAGCCTAGTGAACCTTCTCTGCACCCCCTCCAAGGCAAGGACGTCCTTCCTCAGATAAGGTGACCAAAACTGCACGCAGTACTCCAGGTACTGCCTTTTATTTCCGATAGATGCTGCTGAGTTTTTCGTACACTTTGGTGAATGGCACTATATCCTGGCATCAGCAGATTTCCTGATTTCTACTTCTGGACTGTATCGTTCTTACCAGCTAATTATCCAATTGTTAACCGCAAGATAACTATCAGCAGAAAATCTCTTTTTATTCTCCCTATTGCAGCAGAAAGGAATGATACTATAGTTAGAATGATTAAAATAAATGAGCGGCACAGTTAGCGAAACAGTATAACAGTGCCAGTGACCCAGATTCGAATCCATTGCTGCCCTTGAGGTGTTTGGACATGCTCCCTGTGTCTGCGTGGGTTTCCTCCGGGTGCTTTGTTTTCCTCCTGTGTTCCAAAGACATACAAGGTCGGTAGGTTAATTGGTCACATGGATGTAATTGGACAGCATGGGTCCGTGGCTCAGAAGGGCCTGTTACCAGGCTGTATCTCTAAATTTAAAAAAATAAATAAAAATTCACAACGGCCAGCAGAGGGAATTCTTCATGGCATAACTTCACCGGTGTCTAATCCCACCAGTTCCTGCCATGTGTGCTGACACATTTTGGAGATTTCTTTGTAATGTTATCCTGCCAAAGAGAGCCTTAAATTTAGAAATGATGGTCGGCTGAGGAAGATGGAGGTAGGCGGGTATTTCTTGGCATTGATCCAGTTGAGAGGGTGATTGACTGCAGAGCTGTAGTGATTGAGATTGATCTGATGCCTTCAGTTTTTTTCAGAAATTAAGTTGCTTTTGAGAAGTTGCTGTGGTTTTCGTTACCTCAATTTTTTAACTTCTCATTTCTGAGAAAATTAGACTTTATTGACTGTTCAATACATTGTTTGCTTTGTCATAATCCACATCTGATCTTTGCCTGAGAGTGTTGTCAATAAATAGCCTGTACTTTTTAAGTAATTTAACACTGGTCCTGCACCAAAGATGGTGGTGCCTATGCTGGACAGTGTGCCTCGAGGGTTTGTAGACTCCAAGCAAGTAACAGACTGGCACCTTGCTCCAGAAACAGAAAACCCACCACCTCCCGGTTGAGGAGAAGGACAACCATGCAGGGAAAGTGACAATGGCAGCGGACCAGAAAGGAGCTCAGCGGCTCAAGGACCCACCCACACCAGCTGCGGATTGTTGGTGACTTGCGATTGAAGGACCCAGACAGATGGCGAGCTGCTGAGCCTGGCTCATGGGAACCAGAGGGTGCTGATGGCAAGAAAGGCTCCTGAAGGACCTCAGGTGCTGAAAGTTTCCTGATTGTATCACAGGTTTGGATCTGGAGCCCAGTCTGCTGATGGTTTGAACTGGACTCTGTGTGGCTGCAGAGGCTATGGAAGTGTAAATGGCCAATCCATGGGCACTCAGTGTCTCTGACAGGACTCTTGCTTCTCTTTCTACTATTGTCAGGTGCGCTGGGCAATGCTCCTTGTGACTTTGTTTGTTTTACAGTGGACAAAAGTTGAAGTATATCATGTACATTTTTAATAAACTGTTATGTGACTATAAATTGAATCTTTGAACCTTTGAAATTTTTAATACAGAGGTAACTAAATCAAAATATCTCAATTACACCATCAGCCACATTACCACCACCCCACACAACCCATATAAAAGAACAAACCTCAAAAGTAACTAAAAATATCCATCAACAATATAGACTCAAGCAAGTGCACTAAATAGAAATATTGAAGATGCTGACTAAGTGCTTGTTATGTTCTTTGGGGAAAGGTCAGAATCCAAATTTATTGTCATGAACAAGTCATGATATTTGGTGTCTTGTGGCAGCAACATAATGCAAACATTCTTATTATAACATCTTACTTATTGTTATTAACTTAGTATTATTGGTTATGGCATTGTGCCTTGTGGAATTGCTTCACTAACACTAACACAGAATGATTTGTTCCGTTTTCTGCATGTGTCCTCTGTTTCTGATCAATATCTGATGTTTCATCATTAAACAGATCAATATCATGTTTGGGATCATTGTAGCTGTGGGGGAATGGTCAGTCAGCCTATATGAAATAACTTTAAAAATTCCTCAGGTTGGGTTTTTCATTCATAGCTGTGAAAATCTCTAAATCAGAGTGCAATTCCACTCCTGAGAATAGAGTACTGAAATGCACAATGCTATTTAAGCATCAAATCCAGCATTGTCTGTAAATTCTCCCTGAGTCTGCATGGATTTCCTCTGGGTGCTCCGGTTTCTCTCCACATTCCAAAGATGTTCAGGGTTAGCCACATGGGTGTATTTGGGTGGCATATGGGCCAGAAGGGCTTGTTACCATGCTGTATCTCTTAAAAATAAAAGTCAACACTGGCATTCCTAGATGATCAATCCACATCACATATAGGATTAGATATTCTTTAGTTTCTCAGTGCAATACGGATAGAAAATCTACTTTACAGACAGGATTAGACATTCTGATTCTCCACTCAAGTAACTGCACAGAAAGGATTCACATAACAGGAGAAAAGGCTGAGCAGCTCTTACCTTACTAATAGCAATCCTGTAAAGAAAGCAGTACACCTGAATTATTGCATCGCTGTTTGTGGAAAGATATTTGTCTTTTTTTAAACTAAAGGCATGAAATTGTTCCATGGTTGTCAGAAATATTCTCATTGATGGCTATACCATTTTCATATCACTTTGTCCTGAGAGTAAGCAGAGTGGATAATAAAGATGACTCCAAGTTAAAATGAAAAGCAGGACTATTTACTTTCAAAAACTCAAGATCTCAAAGGCAATCTGACTTAGGTTTTCAGTATTTTATGAGACATTTAAAAAATGTACCTCTCTCCACATTGCTCCCTGGATTTCATATGGAAAGAGAGGGTTTTATTTAGAAAGCATTACACAAATGCTTGACAATGCAAGGATAGTGGCCAGAACAAATGTTCTCAAAGGACAATTATCTGTATTTTTGATGGAAGTATAAATTGAGGCAGCAAAAAGAGGTAGATTTGTTATGTCTAATTGTTGTTTTCAGTAGTTGAGAAATGTTTGTTTTTGCGCTGAACTTGGCCTGGAGTGCCAAAAGATCTCAGCACAGAATAAGGCCATTCGGTCCATCGGCTCAATATAAGACAGGTCTGGCTTGACCCATTCTCCTCAGAGCTTTGCAGATTCTTATGTGAAATCTGCTTCTTCAACTCTCTTTGAAACATGACAGTTGAATCTGTCTCCATGCATTGTACCAGGCACCAAACCACTTGCTGTCCTTGTGTCACTTTTAGTACTGTGCCAGAATCCTTCAAACTGTGTGTCATCTCATTCTTCATCCTTCTGCAGAATAGTTTCTCTTTATCAAATCTGTCTGTTTGTTTCAAGATTTTAAATGTCTCTGTCAGATGCCATCACAACCTCCTCTGTTCCCAGAACAACCCTTTCTGTTCTGCCTGCTTAACTGAAGTCTCTCATCCTTGGATTAATATTTTTCTGTACCCCTCTAAAATCTTCACATCTTATCTGGAATGCGGGCGCAATATTTCAGTTGTGACTGAACCAGCGTTTATCAAATGGAGTGGGGGAATTTAACAGGGACCTGAGGCGTAACTTTTTTGCACAGAAGATGGTGAATGTATAGAATGGGTTGCTGGAGGAGGTAGTTGAGGCAGGCCTATGAAACATTTGGATGGATACATGGATAGGATGGGTTTTGAGGGATATGGGCAAAGACAGACAGGCGGAACTAGTGTGGGAAGGACATTTTGGTTGATGTGGGTAAAATGGGCTGGAGAGCTAATTTCCATGCTGTAAGACCTCTATGAGCTCCACTTTATGTGATTTGGTTTTATTGTTGAGGATTTCTTTAGGATTTCTAATGTTTGTTCCCTCATCTTATTTTTCTTTGCTAGGTTGATGAAGATGTGGCTTTGGAGCAAGCCATGAAGTTCTGCCAAATGCAAATGGCCACATCAACGCAGAAACAGGTATCTGTTGCAGGCTGTAAGCCCACTGGGGAGAAGAGAACACTGTGTTCGTGCACGTATTTGTATCTTTTCACAGTAATAATTGGAAGGAAGTCCAGAACTGATCTGGGTCTCAGTAATCCTCCAGTTCCTCTTGTTTGCTCAAGATTCCAGTTCTTCTGTTTCTCTAGAAGCCAATAAGATATTTCAGGAACTCTTGCTGCTCATCTAAATTATTCTTCAAGAAAAGTTCCAAGCCAAATTCTCAAAATAAAACACTCTTCCTGATCTTATCTAATTCTGCCACGGCTGGTGATTTCTTTTTGATATCAATTTTAGCATGTTCTTGCTAAACTCTATTTTGTCAATGATCAAAAGCAATCCACTCCATTGGAACGAAATGGCAATCTGGTTCTTATCTGGTTGTGTGAAAAGGAGACTGGATTTCTGATATAAAGTACTCTTCATTATATAGAAAATTTATATAGGTTGTGGCTAGTGATTGTGAAGCTATTAAAAAATTAATATGCTAGAAATATATAAAACTTGTGTCTGCACTGATCAAGGTTAAAAGGAAGATGTGTGATATATTAGTTGAAAGAGCACAGTTAATGCATTGCTATTGCAGTGCCAGCAACCCTGGTTTGAGTTCTCCACTGTCTGTGAGGAGATTGTAAATTATCCCCGTGACAGCGTGGGATTCCTCTGGGTGCTCTGGTTTCCTTTCATGTTCAAAAGGCATATGGGCTAGGAAGGTTGACTGATCACAAGGGTGTAATCAGGTAGCATAGGCTTGTTGGCAGGAAGGGCCTGTTACTGTGCTGCATCTCGAAATTAAATGTTATTTTATGGTTACAGTGGTTTGGAGTTCCGTAAACCAGAGACCACAGCATGTGATACAGTTCAGTGAAGGGTCTGACAGCTGCACCAACTGCAGAGCAGATTACAGACTCCGATCAGGCTGTGCCTCATGTTGGGTACTGGATTCATGCATATTGTATGTTACCCTTCCTCATTCATCCACTTATACACTTAACTTGCTGCCGTTTACTTGTGCTCTCTCATTCATTTGCACACTTTCACATGGTCACCTGTAACTCGTATAGATTTATTCATCTGTACAGTGTTGTTTGCTTTTATTGACATACTCTTACATAGATGCCCACTCACTGTTACTCAAAAATACATTGCCATATATTCACGTGCCCTCAGTGACTTTTTTTTTCTTATTTTTCATGTGCACATTGTGCCATTCACTCATAGGCACTCATCGTCATTTATCCTCTTTCAAATACCTTTGAATGTAAATAAGTGTGATGTCACTGCATGATGTATTTCAATGTGAAGTCTGAAAAGAACATCAAATACACAATGTTCAGAGCTCTGCATGTTTCTTGTACATCATGCTTTCTTTGTCTTGTTCTGAATGCTACTTCCCTAGTGACGAGTGACCTACAGGGGCAGGTGCTGGGAAATGGAAAAGGAACAGGAAAGAAATGAAGCAGTGCAAAGTAATAAAATTGTTGAGTGCTTTGAGCAGCTGCAGTGTGGTGGTGGCCCGAGTCTGAGAATGTAAGATCAGTTGCTGTAACTGCATACAGACCCAGAGGTCAGCTCAGGCACAGGTGTCTTTGTGGGTAGAGCATGTGGATCACCAAGTTAAACCAGTGGAACGAGTGTCACGTGGCAGTTCAGATCCAAACCTACACTGGGAGCCATGACGTTTACAACAAGCCCTTCCTGTGGAACAAATGAGGGTGTTTATGAGGGCAAATTGAAGACAAAAGTGTTCTTGTTCAAAATGTGTAAGCATGTACGAAAGAAATCTTACTAAAAGAGATATTGAAAAATGAATCAAACCGCAACAGTAGCTGGATTTACAAATCAACTTGTTTGTGAAAAAAAAAAATTACAGGCCAATTTGTTTGTAAAGGAATGGCTCAGATAATTAAAAAAGGATTGAAACAATGAGTAATTACAGTTGGATCAAATTTGAGAGCCCCATGCACATTCAGCTGAACATCTAGACAAGTTAATTGAGACCAGACTACCGAAGACTTAGCTCCAAGATTAATTAATTAAACTGAATGACCCATTGTGAGGATTATAGCTTCTCAGTCTGATTGAGTAATGCTCATTGTTGTGGTTAGGACTTGAGGAAGACAAAACACTCTTTATTTGGAGATGGGCAAAATCTCTGAATACTCGAGGGGACATACAGGAGGCTTTGGGAGCAAAAGAGTGCAGAAAAAAAATGGTTTTGCAAGAGACTCATGTGGTTATAACTGTACAAAGAGAAGGATGATTCGATTGTTGTAGCGAGAAAATGGGCATAAGTAGCGAACATCAATCTTCCCCAGATGCTGGGCTTCTGCTACTCCTCAAAACAGTCCTGACATTCACTACTGAAGAATGATCAGCCAGACCAGTGCAGTAACTGCTTTGGCTGTTGGCCTGGCAATCAAAAGGGTGCAGGTGACAACTCCCAAAAGCACCATTCAAAATGTGGAAATGGCCCACAAGGCAGTTCCAGTGTGTCCACCTTCCATGTATTGTATTATCAGTCATACAGGACTGAGGTAGAGCACGTGGACTGTGCACCCCCACTGAGTACACTTTAGGTCTCTGACCTCCTTGTGCAACACTGGGTCTTCCTGAGGAGATTGTATCAAAAGGTGGCTAACACTTTCAGTCATTTCAGTTTGTGATCTATTATTGCTTAACAAATCCGTATCGTTCAAACTCAGATGGGAGAGCTGAGAGATCAATAAAATCAAAAGAGGAAGAAATCAGGTTACTTGGGCTTGAGGAGTTGAGTTATGGAAAAAGGTTGATTAGGTTAGGAGCATTTGAAAATGAATGATTTGGTAGAGGCATACACAAATATGAAGGGTATAGATCAGATAAATGCAAGCAGACTCTTTTCACTGAGATTGGGTGAGTCAAGAACAAGAGCTTAAGGGTTATAGGTGAAAGATGAAATATTTAAGGGGAACTTCTTTTCTCCGAAGGTGGTGAGAGTATACAAAGAGTTGGATGTGGGTTTGATTTCAACATTTAAGAAAAATTTAGATAGGTGAATGAATGGGAGGGGCATGGAGGGCTATAGTTCAGAGTCAGGTTGATGGGACCAGGTAGAATAATAGTTTGGTATGGACTAGATGGCTGAAAGGCCTGTTTTCAAGCTTTTGTGTTCTATGTGTGTATGTACAGACCTTCTCCCTAGTAGGGTCATCACTAACCAGAGAACATAACTTTAAGGTGAAGAAGTGGGGGGGTGGGGGTGAGGGGGATGATATAACAGGAACCTGAGAAGTAACTTTTTTTACACAGAGGTTGGTGAGTATGTGGAATGGGGTGCTGGAGGAGGAGGAGGTTGAAGCAGGTCATGTTGCAATGTTTAAGAAACACTTGGACAGATATATAGAGAGGATGGGTTTAGAGGGATATGGGCAAGATGCAGGCAGGTGGGACTACTGTGTGTGGCGCATTTTGGTTATCATGGGTAAGTTGGGCCAAAGGGTCTGTTTCTGCACTGAATGACTAACTCTCTCAGTATGCACAGCAAAAGGCACCTATGAAACAAGACACAGAAAGCAGATCAGATGTCATTGACTCTCAGTCTTTCCTCAGAGCTACAGATCCAATACTGAACTCAATAGCAGGATACACACCTGCAAAAAGGATGGTACACAGCAACCACAGGTCATAATTAAGTCTGACTCAGTTGTACTGGTAAGGGACTGAACAAAGGGAATCTGGAGGGATTTAACAGGTTAGACAGCATTCATGATAGAAATAGTCAGTCAAGGCTTTGAGTAAAGGCCCTTTATCGAGATTAAAGTTAAAAAAGAGGAGATACCATTTACAAAGATATGAAAAAAATGTTTTTGATGGCCCAAGCTGAAGGGCTACTGGATAGAGGAAGGTGAGAGAGGTATAGAGACAGGTAGAGGGAGAAAACACAGCGAAGGATGAGAAGTGGGAATAGGTTAGAGGTAGAAGTTGGAGCTGGAGTAGAGATGGAAATGGTGGAATAGGGTAGAGATGGGGGTTATCTAAAATTGGAAAACATCAATCCTCATACCATTGGGTTTAATGCTGTCTAGGAGGAATATAAGGTGTTGTTCCTCAAGTTTATGTTTTGCCTCACCCTGACAATGGATGAGGCTGGGGTTAGACACTTTTGTGCGGAATGGTGAAAGGAAATACAGTGACTTGTAACCAGGAGTTGTAGATTGGACCTCTAAACAGCAAAGCAGTCATCCAATCTACATTTGGTCTCACCGATGCTGAGAATTCCGCATTGAGTGCAATCGATTGAGTTTGCTGAGGTCCATGTGAAGCTCTGCCCCATTGGGAATGTTTTTTATGGCCTTGGATGGAGGTGATGAGGAGAGGGGGTGTATGGAGACAGGTATTGCACTTTCTGCTTTTGGTCTAAGCTGGAATTCCAGGTTGCCAGCAATGTTAATTTCTCTATCCTGTTCCAATTTACTCTTTAACCCATTTCCCCCATCCTCCCAACTCTTTCAATGGTCTACTCCCCTGCCTACCTCTCCATTCCTCTTATGTCCAGTGCCCTATTACCTCTTGATTCCTCCCGAACCCTTCTTTCCATTCTTTTTACATCTCTTTATACCTATCTCCCTTTAGTCTTGATAAAGGGACCCAACTTTGACTGACCATGTCTATTCAATGGAGAGAGACTTCCTCCACTTTCTCTTCATTCACTCAAGAATGCAGCATCAATATTTTTTGTGTTTCTACTGCAAGGGGAATTGGGAGAAAGAGTTGAAACAAAGCAAACCTCATGCGTATACTGTTAAGTTGAGGAGTTTGGGGTACATGTTGAGAGCTGTTGTGCTGAGACATTGGAGAAATTGAGTGTACAAGATCCCAAGAAGAGTCCCATGAGGAAATAGGAATTCAGGAAGTTTCATGTAGACTCCTTGATCACAGGAAAAGATAAGTTTGAACGTAATCCTGAAGTGAGTCCGACAGCTTCTATGGAAGAGTTGACAGACCATGACTGGATAAAGTCAAGAAATGGCATTTTCAGTTTTAAGTCCATGGGTGAACTCACAACATCTATTGAGCCTCCAGGATCAACACATCCTGACCTCAGAACCTACCAAACCAATTACATTTGTAATTTTGAGAGTGTTGTTGAATTATTTTTGCTCTTTTCTTTCTAAATGGAAAGAAATTTAATTTATGTCTGACCGTGTGCAGTGTTGATGCATGTGCCCCAAGAAGAACATTGAATAAAACTAGGTACAGCTTTTCAACCATGTTACCTCCTTCCAAGTGAAGCAACACTTCACCTCTGATTCTGCAGGGGTCATCTAATGCATCCAGTGTTCTCATTGTGGTCTCCTCTAAATCAAAGAGAGTGGACACCTTAGTTCTGTCCGCTGCACCATCAGGGATCTTCCATTGGCAATCCATTTCAATTCCCTGCCCCATTCCCACGCCGACCTGTCTAAACACTTTTCAAGCCCTGGCAGAGTGAGACACCTGCAAGTTGGATAAACAACACCTCAAATACGGTACAACATTGAGGACCGAAAGACCTGTACTGTGTTTTTTTTTAAACTTTATTTATCCGTTCAAAATACAGATAGTAAGTAAAATATATATAACAATAAACAAAGCATGAACGTTATATTTTATATATATTAAAAAAAGAAAGGAAAAAAAGGAAAGAAACCCCTCCCTCTTTCAGCCAACTCCAAAAAGAAAAATGTAAATATTCTGAATATAACAACCACCTATTAATAAAAAAAACTATAGTTATCTGCGAAACATATGTAATTTTTTCCATTATTAAACAATATTTCATCTCATTATGCCAAAAGTCTAAAATTTAATAATTTCAGGTAACACATTACTGAACATACTGAACACATTTTACCTAAGATCAAACTTGATAAAAATATACTTACGCATAATCGGACTGTTTAAACCCTGAGCATTAAAAGTAGCAAACTTCAACTTTGACATATCCACTAATATTACTAAAAACTAATAATATCAATATATAAAGACTCAGATCAACGTAAATAGGCCCTCCAATAGGAGAAAAATAAACCACAAATTAAGGTCTAAATAAAATGAAAATTAAAAAAAAAAGATAAAAAGAAACCCCCCCCCCCAAAAAAAAACTACCAATAGGTAGTAATCCCGAAACAAAAGTTGGGTGTGGATCACCCACCAGTGGCTGATGACTAGTAGAACATAGAGCCAATTTCTCCCTCCCCAGCCAAACAAAGAATAACAACAAGATATCACAATGACATAAAGAAGTTATTCTATTCATCCAAGAAATTTCAGACTCGGCGACCCCATTTCAAGGAAACAGACTCTTTTCATTCCCATTTCTCCCGTTTCTTCCATTTCCCGAACAACCAGATTTTTCTTTAGGAGACAATGGTGAGCTACGTCTTTGTCCTCTTATATCTGGCAACAAATCAGCAAAACTCATTGCTTCACACTCATTCTCAAAAAACCAAGATTGAAAGTCTCCACAAAATACCTTCAACACTGCCGGATAGCGAAAAGTAAACTTATAACCTTTATGCCACAAAACTTCTTTAACTGGATTAAATCGACGCCGACACTGAATAACCTCTTGACTCAAATCAGGATAGAAAAAAACTCTACTATTCCGAATAATTAACGGAGCTTGTCGTTGTCTCGCGTTTTGCACTGCTAAACGAAGTATCGTTTCTCTGTCCAAATAATTCAAACATCGAATTATCACGGGTCTCGGTGGTTGACCAGGCAGAGGTCTTCTTCTTAAGGCTCAATGAGCTATTTCCAATGCCAGACCTCCAGAGAAAAATTCCTGCCCCAGTATTTGTGGTATCCATTCGGTAAAAAAACGAAGAGGATCTTGTTCTTCCATACCTTCGGGCAAACCAACAATCTTCACATTATTCCTTCTACTTTGATTCTCCAAATAATCTACTTTCCTCTCTAACTCCCTCTCACATTCTCGCAATTCTTCAACGGATTTTTCCACCTCCAACACCTTTTCTATATTAGAAGCTACTTGTTGTTGACATTTCAAAAAAGCAGCCTGAAATTGTTTAAAATCCTTACAAGATGCTTCCACACGTATTTTAACTGTATCCAGTTCCAAACTGAGCCTTTGAGACATTTCATTCAGCATAGGCTGAATGATAAGGCTTAGCTGTTTACATTGTAATTCAGAAAAGCTCAGCCCTGCTTTCTCTTGCATAGTGGCAGAACCAGGTAACTGCAGCTCCTGCTGCATCTCAACAACAGGCAGTTTAACAGTTTTACTGCGGGTCTGGACTCCCAGCGATGGCACCCCGACTTCCTCAGGGGGCTGACGCTGTTCTCCCCCCACAGCCCGTTGTTGCTTCAAAAACTCACAAAAAAGACCAAAATATTCAGATTGGAGTATATCCTGGGGTATTTCAAGCAATGGAGTAATCTTCTTGCGTGCCCCCTGCATTAAAGTTGGCAGGCTGCCAGAATCAGGATCCACATTGCGTGCACACGTACCTTCCTTCTGAGAATGGGTAATTCCAGCCATGTCCTTCTCCTGGTGAGTAGTAGTCATTTTTTCAGCTCCCATAGGCAATCTCTGTGGTTTAGGCTTGAAAGAAAGCAAACCTGAAGTTGTAGCAGACTGTTTAGGCTCTAAATCTTCAACACTCCGAAAATGTCGTTTCTTCTGTATTTGAGGTTTAATCTTTTTACCATTAATAGCCATAACAATTCCTTGATACTTTAAACTAAGTTTTAAAAAATTTAAATCTGAAAACAAAGAGTTAAAAACGGGTTCTTAAAAGTCTGGCCAGAGAGGTCGAGATTACATGTCTAGATTCTACGCCATCTTGCCACGCCCCCCCAGACCTGTACTGTGTTGTAGTGTTCTATGTTCTATATTCCGTCTGGGCACCCTCCAACTGGATAACATTAACGTTGACTTCTCCGGATTCTGTTAAACATGCCCCCCTCTCTCTTCCCCTTGTTGCTTTCCTCCAGCTCGCGCTCTCTCTCTCTCTCTCTCTCTCTCACACACCCTTCCCCGCCCCCCACATTTCCCTCTGTCTCCTTTCAGAGTCAAAATCAATTCTCACCTCTCATCTTGTCATATTTGATTAACACCTTTTGTTGGTTTGGACTCCTCCATCTGTCTTTATTCTGATCCCTTTTTGTTCTTTGCTTATGCCCTGAAGAAAGTTTCCACCCTGAAATGTCAGTAATATATCTTTACCTTCTATGGACACTGCACGATTGGCTGAATGACCCCAGCATTTCTGTGTATTTTTACTTTTCATTCAGGCATCTGCCTGCTCTTTGCTCCTACTTGAAGAGGGGGTCAGGCCTGAAACATTGGCTGTATGTCTTTACCTCTGATAGATGCTGTGTAACACCTGTGAGATCCTCTAGCATTCTTGTGTTTTTTTTACTTCAACCATGTATTTCACTGCACACTCTGCATATTG
The DNA here is from genome assembly GCF_036971445.1 of Narcine bancroftii. Classification (NCBI taxonomy): domain Eukaryota; kingdom Metazoa; phylum Chordata; class Chondrichthyes; order Torpediniformes; family Narcinidae; genus Narcine; species Narcine bancroftii. The sequence goes on along the minus strand of NC_091472.1, from coordinate 172,418,955 downwards.
CTTCACTACAGACCAAGAACCCACAAAGGCAGAAACATTACAGCTTGCATGTTTGTGTCATACACTTTTGCTTATATATTTGTCAGAACCACAGAAATAAGGCACTTTGTACTTTGGTATCAGTAAACATTAAACAGATCACAATAATTCCTTCCTCCTCAGTCTTGATCTATCAAAGCAGGCAATACGCAGATAAACAAGAAAGTCCGCAGATGCAGGAGTCGAGTGCAATGCACAAATGTGCTGGAGAATCTCAGCAGGTCATGCAGTATCTGATCCAAAGGAAGTAAAGAATAACCAACATTTCAGGTATAAGCAACAGAAAGTAAAAACACAATTTGAGAGAAACTCAACAGGTCACACACCATAGTTTATACAGCAAAGATTCAGGCCTCAGCTCTAAAACACAATTCGAGAGAAACTCAACAGGTCACACACCTGGATTGGGGGGGTCAGGAAAGTGGACTACTGTCAGGAGTGGGGCAAAAGTTGCTAGCTCTGTGGAGAGCACCCCAGTGGCTACAGATCTTAGCAACGAATATACAGTATTGGATGAAGTAGGGGGAGATAACCTGCCAGAGGTAGCGCCAAAGGAGACAGTGGTACGGAAGGAGAAGAAGGGGAACAAGGTGGTCATTGGGGACTCCATCGTTAGGGGAACGGACAGAAGATTCTGCGAACCTGACAAGTGTTCCTGTATGGTGTGTTGCCTCCCAGGAGCCAGGGTACGTGACGTCTCGGATAGGGTTCAGAGTATCCTGCGGGGGGAAGGAGACCGGCCAGAGGTCCTGATACACGTGGGCACAAATGACATAGATAGATTGAAGGAGGAGATCCTGAAGAGAGACTACCGTGAGCTCGGAAGGAGGTTGAGAAGCAGGACCTCCAGGATTGTAATCTCGGGGCTGCTTCCTGTACTGTGCGAGGGTGGGGGCAAGAATAATAAAATCAAGAGGTTAAACGTGTGGCTGAGGGAATGGTGCAGAGTGCAGGGATTCAGGTTCATTGACCATTGGGATCTCTTCTGGGGAAGACGGGACCTATACAGGAGGGATGGTTTACACCTGAATGCGAAGGGGGCCAATATACTGGCAGTTAGGTTTAATAAAGCTGTCGGAGCTGATTTAAACTAATTTGGCAGGGGGAAGGGAGCAGGACTGATAGGGAAGTAGATAGGAGAGAGAATATAGGGGTGGTTCCAATAGACGGTGAAACAATAAGGAATAAGGGAGCTAAAAGTGATAGGAGAATAAGAACGAATGCACCAAGAACCAAGGTGGAGGGAGAAAGGAGGTATGGCATCAAGGTATTGTGTATGAATGCAAGGAGTGTAAGGAATAAAATGGATGAGGTTGAGGCGCAAATGGCAATGGGAGGTTATGACATTGTCGGAATAACGGAGACATGGCTGCGGGAAGGGCAGGATTGGGAAATAAATGTTCTAGGGTACACGTCCTTTAGAAAGGACAGAAAGTTAAGAAGAGGAGGTGGGGTAGCTCTGTTGGTAAGAAATGAGATTCAGGCGTTTGAAAGGAAGGACATTGAAACAGGTGAGGTAGAGTCTGTTTGGATTGAATTAAGAAATTGCAAGGGCAAGAGGAATATAATGGGGGTCATTTACAGGCCTCTGAAAAGTAGCTCAGATATCGGTAGTAGTATAAATCAGGAATTAAGAGTGGCATGTCAAAGTGGTAGCAATACGGTAGTTATGTGGGACTTCAACATGAGGGTGGACTGGGATAATCAGACGGGGGCAGGAACACAAGAGAGCGAGTTTATAGAATGTCTACGAGATACTTTCTTGGAACAGCTAGTGGAGGAACCTATCAAACCTATCAAAGCAGGAAGTCGATTCTGGACTGGGTGCTGTGCAGCGTCGCAGACTTAATAAGTGACCTTGATGTAGGGGAGCCATTAGGGAATAGTGACCATGGTATGGTTACTTTTAAGCTGCAATTAGAAAGGGAAATGGAAAGGAAGTCGGAAGCATCTGTACTTCAGTTAAATAAAGGGAATTTTGCAGCTATGAGGGAGGAGCTATCCAAAATAAAATGGGAAGATATACTAGCTGGGAGGACAACTGGGGAAAAATGGCAGGTTTTTATGGACATTTTTCACAGGATTCAGGACAAATTTATTCCAAAGTGGAGGAAAGGCTCTAGGAGACGCAAATGGCAGCCCTGGCTCACTAAGGAAATCAAGTGCATTATCAAGTCCAAAGGGAGTAATTATAAGATAGCGAAGCGGAGTGGGAAATTAGAGTATTGGGAAACCTTCAAAGAACATCAGAGGGTAACTAAGAAAGCCATAAGAGACGGGAAAATGAAGTACGAGAGGAAATTAGCAGATAATATTGCGGAGGATAGCAAAAGCTTTTTTAAGTATGTGAAGAGGAAGAAATTGGTTCGGTCTAAAATTGGCCCTTTGAAAATGGGCAAGGGTGAAATTATTACCGGAAACAAGGAGATGGCAGAGGAATTTAACAAATACTTTGCAACTGTCTTCACCAAGGAGGATATAGGTTATAGTCAGTTAGGGGGTAGTGGTCATGCGGTACCAAGAGACTTGGGGAACTTTACTGGGGAGGTAGGGGATCTAATGGATATCCGGATCCAGAAGCAGGAGGTTATGAGTAAATTGTTGGGACTGAGGGCTGATAAATCCCCAGGGCCTGATGGGCTGCATCCTAGGGTGCTTAAAGAGGTGGCTATGGAAATTGTGGAGGCACTGGTCGACATTTTCCAAAGTTCCATAGATTCCGGGGAGGTCCCTGAGGATTGGAGAGTGGCTGATGTGGTGCCGCTTTTTAAGAAAGGAGGGAGGGAGAAAACGGGAAATTATAGACCGGTTAGCCTGACATCAGTGGTGGGGAAGATATTGGAGTCCATCATAAAAGGAGAAATAGCAGAACACTTAGTCAGTAATAATAGTATAAGGGCTAGTCAGCATGGATTCCTTAAGGGTAAGTCATGCTTGACTAACCTTCTGGAATTTTTTGAGGATGTGACAAAGAGGGTGGATTCGGGAGAGCCAGTGGATGTGGTGTATTTGGACTTCCAGAAGGCCTTTGATAAGGTACCGCACGGGAGTCTAGTGGGCAAGATCAGGGAGCATGGTATTGGAGGTAAGGTGCTGACATGGATAGGAAATTGGTTAAGAGATAGGAAACAAAGGGTTGGAGTAAATGGGTCTTTTTCAGAATGGCAGGATGTGACGAGTGGAGTGCCTCAGGGATCGGTGTTGGGTCCTCAGTTGTTTGTAATTTATGTTAATGATTTGGATGAGGGGATTATAAATAACATGAGCAAATTTGCAGATGACACTAAACTGGGTGGCGGTGTGGGGTGTGAGGAGGATGTAAGGAAAATGCAGAGGGACTTGGACAGGCTGGAGGAGTGGGCGGCTAAATGGAAGATGAATTTCAATGTGAACAAATGTGAGGTTATTCATTTTGGGGGAATAGGAAAGCTGAGTATTATTTAAATGGAGACAAGCTAGGGAGTGGGGAAGTGCAAATGGATCGGGGTGTACTTGTTCACCGGTCACTGAAGGCTAGCATGCAGGTTCAGAAAGCTGTGAAGAAGGCAAATGGAATGTTGGCTTTCATAAAGAGGGGATTGGAGTATAGGAACAGAGACGCCCTTCTGCAGTTATACAGAGCCCTGGTGAGACCCCACCTGGAGTATTGCGTCCAGTTCTGGTCTCCAAACTTGAGGAAGGACATACTAGCTATAGAGGGTGTGCAGCGGAGATTTACAAGGTTAGTTCCAGGGATGGCAGGGTTATCATATGCAGCAAGGCTAGAAAAACTGGACTTGTATCCATTGGAGTTTAGAAGGATGAGGGGGGACATGATTGAGGTATACAAAATCATCAGGGGGATAGGCAAGGTGAAGTCTGATTACTTGTTCCCAATGATGGGGGAGACAAGGACTAGAGGGCATAGTTTAAGAATACAGGGTAGGCCCTTTAGGACGGAGATGAGAAAGCATTTTTTTACCCAGAGAAGTGTGAATCTGTGGAATGCTCTGCCACAGAGGGTGGTAGAGGCGGATTCGCTGACTATGTTCAAAAGAGAGTTAGATAAGACTCTTGTGGGTAACGGAGTTAAGGGTTATGGGGATAAGGCTGGAAAGGGGTACTGATGGTAATGATCAGCCATGATCTAAAATGGCGGTGCTGGCCCGACGGGCCAAATGGCCTACTCCAGCTCCTATTGTCTATTGTCTAAGAAAAAGATACATAATCAAAGATTCAGGCCTCAGCTCTTCATCAAGGTATGAGCAAAATGTAGGCAAGTGCCTGAACAAAATCACTGGAGGGAGAGGAGCACAGTCCCACAGGCAAGAGGTAATAAGTGGATAAGGGAGGGAGGCACAACAGCAAACAGTGTGTGTGTGTGTGTGTGTGTGTGGGGTGGGGGGGGGGCGCTGTAGTGGTTCTGTGAATGGAAAAGGGAGGGGATGGAGAGCTGGAGGAAAGGAGACAGAGGGATGGGGAAGAAAGGGAGAATGGTGGTCTAACAGAAACTGGAGAAGTCCATGTTAATGCCATCTGGTTGAATGCAACACACAATAATGCTGTGTAAGGCTTTGAATAAAGATGTGCTGCTGCTCTACTTGTAAATAATATTCATGGCTTTATTAAAATTACTGCATGCATTTGAAAAATGTCTCTGATTTCCCAGTAATACTTTGGGAAACTGTCCTCACAAAGGACAGGAGAACTTGAATTGTGATGCGAAACAACAGATGCAAAGTGGCAACAGCAGCAGCTTCCTGTGATCTTATCAGTCATCTAACCTCCAACAGTGCACATACCACCTCAGAAGATGCACCCAAATAACTGGCTCAGGATGAAGGAACTCTGGTTTCTCAAAAAAGTATTGCATTAGAGCAATATTGCTTTACTTTCTGTGAGTAATTAAGACTCTGCAAATGGTATTGACTGCACTTGTGCACAAATGCTGTTGAGGGAGCTTCATGACAGTCTTGCCACCTCAGACAAAAAGATCTGTATTGTTCAGCCTGTGCCCAGACATGCTCTTGCAAAGAGTTGTGAACTCTTAACTGACATGTGATATGTGTTGGAGCTCTGTGCCTTGCATCATGCCAGCACAGGGCTTTTCCACAGGCCAATATTCCATTGAACTGAATATCAAAGAATATCAAATGTGCAGTTTTTAAAAAAAATTGTGTACTAATAATGATAATGCCACTGTCACGGGAAGGGAGACTGATGAAAAGGAAGCACCCCACTTTGTAAAACTTTCATCAAGCCACAAACTGCTTTCACACATTATCAGCCCCAGGTGCTGCACTTCAAAAGCAGAGTCAAAACCGTTGCTTGCTGTACAGATGTTATTTTTGTTCAAACTCAAAATTCAAAAATAAACTCCATTCCCTCTGCCTGGAAATGAACAAAATATTCCACTACCTTAACCAAGCTGCCTGACCTACTGAATGTTTCTGATTTAGTGGAATTCATTACAAGTCCACAGATTCCCACTGCAAATCTATTCCCACTATACTTTCTCTCATTCTGCTTTTTTGTACAGACTTATTAATTCCATTCCCCCAATTTCTTGATCTCCATTACATCTGTTCTGATGAGGAGTCTAGTTCAAGTTTATTACTGTCATTCCACACAAAACTTTATGGGGCACTTTCCTTTTTCCATAACTGTGGATTTCCCTCTGCTGTAGCTGATGGGACCCTCAACTTTCTAGTTCCCACCTTCTGCTGTCGCCACCTCTCCACCCAGCCACAATGAAGGCAGGCTTCCCATTGCTCTCACTTTACATCCTGCCAACCTCCACATTCAACAGATCATCCTTCATAGTTTTGGCCATCTTCAATAAAATCCCACCACCATGCACATCTTACCCAACTCTTTCAACATTCCAAAGGGACCATGATGTTCACAACTGGATCTCTCTTGCATCTCTGAATGCAGCAGACTAGGCTATATAGAGTACAATGAATGGAGAGATTGGTGAGGCTGAGCTTTACATGAACTAAGCTTGCACTTGATATATCTGGTGTGGCCTTAACATCAGTGAGACCAAACACAGACAACTTTGTCCGGCAATGGATCCAAGCTCAGCCTTCAATCTAATGACATGAACATTGATGTTTCCATTTTTAGTTATCCCCCATCTCCACTGTTTCCATTTCTTCTTTATCCACTCCACCACTTATTTTTTCTTTTCTTTTTTCTTTATTTAACTTTTCTTCCCTTCTTCCGTCCCCCCCACTCCCCCCACCGTGGTCTCTCCTTCTACCTGTTTTTCCACGTCTCCCACCTTCTGCCCTATGTACTATCACCTCTGGCCCCTTCCATAGGTTTATAAGCCCTTGATATATTTAATATCACTTCCTTCCCTCTTGTTTTGATGATGATCCTGAACTGGATGCTGTCTGATCTGCTGAATTCTCCCAGCAATTCTTTGTTCACTTTAATTCACCATCTCCCTAGTCTCCTGCTCTAAATTCTGTCTTTAGCCTCCTACGCCATTCCAGTGACACTTAAGGAGTAGCACTTCTATTTCCCAAGGAATCTGAGGATATTTGGCACATTCTTCATACTTCTCCAGGTGCACTATGGAAAGTATACTGACTGGTTACATCACAGCCTGGTTTGGGAATTTGACTCCCCAGAAATCTAGAAGGCTATGATGATCCATCACGGCTCTGACCTCTCTTCCATTGCAGACATCTGTGTGAGGCACTGCTTCATGAATGCACTCAACATCAAAAAAGGACCGCTATCACCTTGGACACAAACTGTTCTTGCTGTTACCTTCAAGCAGAAGTAACGGAAGCCGGAAAACCAGCACCTTGAGACTCAAGAACAGTTGGTATCCAACAAATTCTTGAAACTCCCCTTGAGACATTAGTCATGGGCTGTCTGCACTATTGCAAGTCACTTTCTGTGAATACTCTTCATTCAATTAGTTTACTTTTATAGGTTTTCTTTACATACCTGTTCAGCCACAGCAAGTAAGAACTTAAGCGCATTGTACAATGTGTTGGACACTAAACTCATCATCGTCTTCTCTCTGGGCACATTTGCAGCCATTGGGCTCCATGTTGAATTCATCAGTTTCAAGTAACTGTGTCAGAGTAGACCGCCCTGGCATAAGCTCATCCATTGTAACATTAACAGAAGCTTTTCTCTTTGTGGATGCTACCTGATCTGAGTGTTTCCAGTACTTTATTTCGTAAGTCCATGCTGTTCTTTGAATTAGACTATTCCAACATTTTCTTACACAAAAAAAGAATTGCTACCTTGGACCACTTTAGTTCAAGATTTAAGATTCCTTTTATTGTCATGTCATTATACAAAAAAAAGTAATTCATGATACAATGCCACCACCTGCAGGTTCCCCTCCAATAAACCTGCTGTTAGACTAACAAAAAGTCATCATGAGAATTGTCCAGTGCCCCTAACAAATAACAATAAGAGAAACAGAAGCAAAAGAGAGTCCCTTCAGAGAATTGAGTGTCCATTCTATCTCGGATATTTCCAGTGCTCTTTCCACCTCTATCATTTCTACACTTGGAAACAAGTTTGTCTCACTTTCTCATCTCTTATAAAGGGTCATTTATTTACCTGATACAGTGACTCCTTCTCGCTCTACAGATGCTGCTTGGCTTGCTGAGAGTTTCCAGCATTTTCTTTTTATGTTCCTCTCTTAGGATTGATTCCTCCTGTCTTATTCCTCAAGTGCTTTCTATATCTGTGGCGTGCACAGCAAAGAAAAGAAACCCAGCACTTGTAAAATATTACATAATGGATCATTGACTTGGTAGCCCAACATTGTCATGGAGTTTTACAACCCAGCAAGAGGCCCTTCAGCCCAAGTTTCCATGCCAACCAAGTGGTCTGACTCAGCTAGTCCCATTGCCTTCTATTGGCCTATAATATTCTGTTAAACTTTTTCTCTCAATGTACCTTTCTAAATGTCTGTTAAATTCTTATATTGTACGCGCCTCTACCACTTCCTCTGTCACTCTGTCAGCTTAGTCCACATACCCACGGGAAGAGGTGCCTTTTAAATCTTTCCCTTCTCACCTTAAAACCATTAGTTTTAGATTTCCCTTACCTGTGAAATAGTCTATGCTCCTCTTGACTTTACATCCCTATGGTCAAGGGAGAAAAATCTGTCAGTTCTATCTCTTAGAACCCAAGCCAGCCAGTCCCAGTGACTGTTGCTATGTCAACACATTGTTGATTTCTTCAAGATTTCTACTCTCTGTGAGACCTCAGTGTGCAATGTAACCTCCAGGATGATGTTGGAGTGTGAACTGTCTTCTTCCCTTTTGCATTGAAATTCAGGCCACTTCAGATTGTTTTGTGTGCAGTATTTATGGTATTGTTGCCACAATAGCAGGGCACATGGAGATGTGGGGGGGCTGGTAGTCATGGTGGGGAGCTGGCTGATGGAGGACCTCAGTCTTCTTCAGGCTGACTTCCAGGCCAAACATTTTGGCAGTTTCCGCAAAACAGGACATCAAGCGCTGAAGAGCTGGCTCTGAATCGGCAACTAAAGCGGCATCGTCTGCGAAGAGTAGTTCACGGACAAGTTGCTCTTGTGTCTTGGTGTGAGCTTGCAGGCGCCTCAGATAGAAGAGACTGCCATCCGTGCCGTACCAGATGTAAACAGCGTCTTCATTGTTGAGGTCTTTCATGGCTTGTTTCAGCATCATGCTGAAGAAGATTGAAAAGAGGGTTGGTGCGAGAACGCAGCTTAGCTTCATGCCATTGTTAATGGAGAAGGGTTCAGAGAGCTCATTGCTGTATCTGACCCGACCTTGTTGGTTTTTGTGCAGTTGAATAACCATGTTGAGGAACTTTGGGGGCATCCGAGGCGCTCTAGTATTTGCCAAAGCCCTTTCCTGCTCACGGTGTCGAAGGCTTTGGTGAGGTCAACAAAGGTGATGTAGAGTCCTTTGTTTTGTTCTCTGCACTTTTCTTGGAGCTGTCTGAGGGCAAAGACCATGTCAGTAGTTCCTCTGTTTGCATGAAAGCCGTACTGTGATTCTGGGAAAACATTCTCGGCGACACTAGGTATTATTCTATTTAGGAGAATCCTAGTTAAGATTTTGCCTGCAATGGAGAGCAGCATGATTCCCCTGTAGTTTGAGCAGTCTGATTTCTCGCCTTTGTTTTTGTACAGGGTGATGATGATGGCATCACGAAGGTCCTGAGGCAGTTTTCCTTGGTCCCAGCAAAGCTTGAAAAACTCATGCAGTTTGGCGTGCAGAGTTTTGCCGCCAGCCTTCCAGACCTCTGGGGGGATTCCATCCATACCTGCTGCTTTGCCACTTTTCAGTTGTTCAGTTGCCTTATATGTCTCTTCCCGGGTGAGGACCTCATCCAGCTCTAGCCTTAGGGGCTGTTGAGGGAGCTGGAGCAGGGCGGAATCTTGGACTGAGCGGTTGGCACTGAAAAGAGATTGGAAGTGTTCTGACCATCGGTTGAGGATGGAGATCTTGTCGCTGAGGAGGACTTTTCCGTCTGAGCTGCGCAGCGGGCTTTGGACGGGGTGAGGGGCCATACACAGCCTTTAGAGCCTCGTAAAAACCCCTGAAGTCGCCAATGTCCGCGCTGAGCTGGGTTCGTTTGGCGAGGCTAGTCCACCACTCATTTTGGATCTCCCGGCCCCCTCACATCTCCATCCGGCACACAAAACTCAAAACGGTCAACCAGTTTACCTATCTCGGCTGCACCATTTCATCAGATGCAAGGATCGACAACGAGATAGACAACAGACTCGCCAAGGCAAATAGCGCCTTTGGAAGACTACACAAAAGAGTCTGGAAAAACAACCAACTGAAAAACCTCACAAAGATAAGCGTATACAGAGCCGTTGTCATACCCACACAACTGTTCGGCTCCGAATCATGGGTCCTCTACCGGCATTACCTACGACTCCTAGAACGCTTCCACCAGCGCTGTCTCCGCTCCATCCTCAACATTCATTGGTGCGACTTCATCCCTAACATCGAAGTACTCGAGATGGCAGAGGCCGACAGCATCGAATCCACGCTGTTGAAGATCCAACTGCGCTGGGTAGGTCACATCTCCAGAATGGAGGACCATTGCCTTCCCAATATCGTGTTATATGGCGAGCTCTCCACTGGCCATCGTTTCAGAGGTGCGCCAAAGAAGAGGTACAAGGACTGCCTAAAGAAATCTCTTGGTGCCTGCCACATTGACTACCGCCAGTGGGCTGATATCACCTCAAACCGTGCATCTTGGCGTCTCACAGTTTGGCGGGCAGCAACCTCCTTTGAAGAAGACCGCAGAGCCCACCTCACTGACAAAAGGCAAAGGAGGAAAAACCCAACCCCAACCAACCAATTTTCCCCTGCAACCGCTGCAACCGTGTCTGCCTGTCCCGCATCGAACTTGTCAGCCATAAATGAGCCTGCAGCTGACGTGGTCGTTTACCCCCTCCATAAATCTTCGTCCGCGAAGCCAAGCCAAAGAAGCAGGGCACAGTATTACAGCAGAAATCTTCAAGCGCTGCCTCTAATACTCAAACTCATTGGTCGGTCAGTAATCCCTTCAAGGCATTCACTGAGTTGGTGACTCACCCTTGAATTTTTTTTCTGCTGCTTTTATCTCTTCTCCTTTGAGGGAAATGTCCCAAATCTGGTGATTAGTGTTTTCTTTTCACCCGAAGATCTGAGAGAAATCTGTCTAAAATACTAATGATTTCTGAGTTAAACCCAGTATTTAATTTCCAGTATTCCATTTGCTCTATTTGATGTAGTAAACCTGAATGGCAATGTGAATCCTAAAGAATAGTGTAATAATTGTCGATGGTGTTTCCTTTTTTTAGACATAATTTGTTGGGGATTTAAATTTCCTTCTGGTATCACTGTTGGCAGCAAAGGAACAGCATTTCAGCTCTCTTAACTATCCTATTATGCTGGCAGCCCAGTCTATCCCAGGACACTCCACAGTCTGCTGCAGAATCTCCAATGTTTCCTGTGCATGTACTTAACTCCTCTCTGATCGCTGACATCTGATAAATCCCAATTGGTTTGATTTGAATTACTTGGAGTAATTCAACAACACAACATACTACTTGTTGGCAGCTGAGGAAGGCTATTTATAAATTACTGTTCACAAGTTCCATCTTCCCTGTGTGCTTGTTCATTCTGTTTAGGAATCTCAGTTTCAGTGGGTGTTTGAACATTACATAAATTAATTGTGTTAGTTCAACTCTCTCAAAGTGATGGCATCAGTTTTGATCAGATACTGGTTAGAATCATGGGATTTTTTTTGCCCATCAATAGTAAAACCCCCAGTATCCAGCACCGTTAGGGATTGGTAACTGGCAGATAAGTGAATTTTCTGGTTGCTTGAGATTGCATGTTGCATGATTGATGCACTGACCACTAGGGGGCACCAGTTTTAATCTTTTTGTATTTTTTACCTATTTATTTTCTGCTTTATTTTTGCCGGTTGCTTGAATTCTGGATAATGGGGAATTTTCTGCAATCCAAGGATAGTCAGCTGGTCAATGGGGTTTGGGTTTCACAAAATCCAAGCACATCCAGATCCATTGCATCCTTGGACCAATGAGGGGCCAAAGAGCTGAATTCCAACAGTGAAATGGGAAGGATTCCCTTGATTTCAAGAATCCATTTGACTGTGCATACAGCTCCAATGGCTGTTGAGAAACAGTCGCTTGATTGACGCCCTATCCAAACCAAATAAATTAATTCCCTGCATTGTACCATCGATAAGATGTATTACATTCACTTGCCTGGACTTCTGCAGCAGCACTTCTCAAATCAGTGGTCTCTACCACAGAGAAGAACAAGGACAGCAGGTGTCAAGGTACACTACCACCTGAAGGTTTCCTTCCAAGATGCATCCCTTAGAAAAATTGCCATTCTTTCATCATTGCAAGATCTGAATTCAAGATTCTCACTGCACCACCAATGTGGGAGCTCCTTCATCAGAGGAACAGCATTCCCATTTCCATCACTCGAGAATAATGAGGGTAGGCAATAAATATGGGCCTTGCTGGATCTTGAACAATACACCATTAAGATTTTGCTCAAGAATTTATCACCCTAGGTTTTGAATGAAGCCTAATACTAAGGAAATGTTTTCTGTACCGAAGGACAATTCAAAATTCGTAGTTTTGGAAAACACACCAAAATGCAATTAGCGAATGTGAGCAAACCACATCAACAGTAGCAATGATTCTTTAACACTGCAGCAGTGTTAATCATTTCATTTTCTGTAGTTTAAACTTAGTAAACTCTGAAAATTGTTACCAAGAATAGAAAAAAAATGTTGCTGTGAATTTCATGATTTTAATTTGAAAGTGTTGTCTTCTGTTAATGTTTCTGAGAATAATGCAAGCTTCCTATAAATCATCATGATCGACCATCCTTGAAACTGGATTATTCAAATATGAAATAGGTGTGCATTTATAATCCACGAAGTGGATCAGACTCTGAATGTTTAAATTTCCATGCAAATTCCAACACATCTTGAGCTCTGATATACTTCTTCTGTAAGTCGAAAGTAGGGGAAAGGAACGTGTGAAGGAATTGCTGAGCGAAGTCCAATATCAAGGAATTTCTAACTGGACTCCAGAGGAAATTGTAGGAGCTCCTGTTATGTATGTGAAGGTTGATTGGTGGGTGCAGGATGACTGGAAGATTTGGTGGGCTCAGACTTCATTAGTGCAAGAGTTGAAGGGCACGGTTCTATGTGCAGAGAAGTTGATAAACTCAGGCCTGGCATCTGGAGCAGGTATCCGTTTCTCCTTGTACGTTCATTTTCTATTAGTATTCCAGAAATTGATTAGGCCTCCAAGTCTTTGATTTCTTAACATAATAGAGAGTTGTGGGCTCCCTCTTCACTTGTTCTTGGGCTATCTTATTCAGAAAGTGAACTGTTTGAAGTGGGCAACCAGCCTTTGCTGGTTACTATCTGTTATGTGCTAAAGAGGATTGTGGCATTTTATTTCTCTGCATCTCATGAAAGGAAGATGTCTAATCTAATACATTACCAGGATGGCAATGGCCAATACCAGAGGACCTCCATTTAAGGTGATTGGAGGAAAGGTATAGGTAGGTTTTTACACTGAAAGTGATGTGTGCCTGGAACACACTGTCAGGGCTGAAGGGCCTGAACTGTGCTCGTACTGTTTCATAACGTATTCTCAGGAAATGCAAAGCATTTGACCTGTTAGAATGTGTTTCCATTGAATTTCATTTTATCCTTTTAAATTGAGGCTTATAAAAGTGTTTTCATTTTAAATTTTACTCCGTGTTTTCTCAGATCAATTTTTGGATTTCAGAATAACTTAATTTGGATCCTGCTTTTATTGTTAATCAACTGAACATAACTGACAGGATTTTCTTCTCCCTCAAACAAATCATAAACTTTTTGCACTTTTCTAGCAGACTTCTTACAGTGAAAGTAATACTTCCCCATTTCCACTATTCTTGGTATTGTTCTCGTCAAGTCAAGTTTATTGTCATCTGATTGTACAAGTACTACCCAATGAAACAGCGTTCTTCAGTCCTCGGTATTAAAACATAACGCATATGCAGACAAATAATACATATGAAGGACAAATATTATATCTATATAAATAAATAAATGGTCTTGTACAAATGACAGTCTCGGATGGTTAGTGTGAGCAGTTCCTTATATGCAGGACAAGTATTATTATATCTATATAAATAAATAAATAAATTTTGTTTTGTGCAGATGACGGTCTTGGATGGTTAATGTCAGCAATTCCTTTGGTTGTTCAGCATTCTCTCTGCCCGTGGGAAGAAGCTATTCCTTAGCCTGGTGGTGCTGATTCTCCAGTATCTCTTCCCTATGGGAGCAGCTGAACGATGCTGTGTGCAGGATGGAAAGGATCCTCAATTATTTTATGCCCCCTCTTCAGACAATGATCTCAGTAGATCACGTTGATGTGGGGGAGGGAGACTCCAGTGATCCTCTCTGCCATTCTTATGGTCCTGTAGATTGATATCTGATACATTTCTCTGCAGCAACTGTACCACACTATACTGTGATGTAGCCGCCAAGGATGCTCTCGATAGAGTTCATATAGAAGATTGACATAATGGTGGCTGGTGGCCTTGCCTGCTTCAGTCTTCTCAGGAAGTCCAATCACTGTTGTGCCGACCTGGCAAGTGAGGTGGTGTTGAGTGTCCATGATAGGTCACTAGTTAAGTAAACTTCAAGGAACTTGCTACTCTTGTTACAAGCCCAGAGGACCCCAAAACCCAGCAGCAATAGATATTCACCAAGACAAATGGTTACTTAAACAAAGGTTGCTTTTAATTATCTTTAAACATGAAAACAGAATCGCACTTTAACTTAACTAATCTAACTTAATCCACTTCTAATTCTAAGCGCACGTGTACGTAATGTGTGTGTGTGTAAGTTCAGAAAAGTTCTTTGGTACACATTCCAATCTCACCTCTCATTCCTCCAAGTTCACTGGTTGCAAGCAATTCTTATACTTTGTACAGAATGTAACATTTATAAAGTTCACAGGTTTTGGAGCTTGAAAGGTAAATGGTTACTGCTCAGGAAGATTCTTGTCAGTTTTCAGAGAGAGATTTGTTGTACGATGGACACCCACAACTGATGTACTTCCATCAGCCACTTCAGTGTCTTGCTGACAAAACTTGCTCCCTCAGGATTCTCCAGATGATGACCTCTTTCTTTCAGGTCACCACAGATTTCCTTTTTGTTTCTCTTATTCCAAGTGAAACATTAGACAGCCAGTCCTCTCCTCTTTCATAAACCACAAGGACTTTGACCAGGTTGTCTTCCAAATGGGGCTTTCCACAAGCTTGCCAGCTTGTCCTGTTCCAGTCCCAGCTAATGTTACTAGCTGTAACACTGTAGAAGTCTCTCTCTCTTAGAGAGAAAGCCTTTTTTTACTCTTTCTGCTTGCAAAACCACATGACCCTCTTAGAACAGCAAGCTCTCTTCCAAACAATCTGCAACTCCAACAAGATCTTTCATCTGTTGCCTTTTGTAGACAATAATCCATTAGTGAAGTCATTTGAGCACTCTCCAAAGCTCTTGCAAAAGCTATGGAGCTGATATGTCTAGCATGGGGCAGAGTTCCAGTATTTTAAATAAGATCTGTTTTAAAGTGTTTGTATGTGGCCTACTCTAACAAACCTTTCCCAATTTATCTCCCAAAACATATCTATATACTCTATCACACTCACCACACTCTACTACAGAGTTGTTGTGTGGTGGAGGATGATCATTCCTGGTCCTCCTGAAGTCCACGATCATCTCCTTCGTCTTGTTCATGTTGACTCAGGTTGTTACTTTCGCACCATTTCATGAGATTTTCCACCTTTTCTCTGTAGTGCGACTCATGGTTGTTGCTGATGAAGCCAACTGCTATTGTGTCATCTGTAAACTTTTTTAAAAATTTTTTATTTTTCACACTATAAACCATATTGACCAAGATACATACAGACATTTTTCTTCTTAAATATATACACTGTCGTTTTCTCCCCCTTTTCCCCCCTCCCTTCCCTCCCTCCCTCACCCCCTTCCCCATTTATTTGAAGTTCAATCTATAAGATACATTAAACCCGTTAAACAATGTTGTCACTTAATAAAAATAAACAAGATATTTTACTGAGTCAGTTCTTTTCGTTATCTTCTCCTTCTGCCATTTTAGGTGGTGGAAGTCCATGGTAGGATTTCTCTACTGTGTTTCATGTATGGCTCCCATATTTGTTTGAATATTGTAATGTTATTTCTTAAATTATATGTTATTTTTTCTAATGGAATACATTTATTCATTTCTATATACCAATGTTGTATTCTCAAGTTGTCTTCTAATTTCCAGGTTGACATAATACATTTTTTTGGTACAGCTAAGGCTATCATAACAAATCTTTTTTGTGCTCCATCCAAATCGAGTCCAAATTCTTTGTTTCTTATATTACTTAGGAGGAAGATCTCTGGGTTTTTTGGTATATTGCTTTTTGTGATTTTATTTAATATCTGGTTTAGATCTTCCCAAAATTTTTCCACTTTTTCACATGTCCAAATTGCATGAATTGTTGTTCCCGTTTCCTTTTTACAGCGAAAACATCTGCCTGATACTGTTGGGTCCCATTTATTTAACTTTTGAGGTGTGATGTATAGCCTGTGTATCCAGTTATATTGTATCATACGTAACCTCGTGTTTATTGTATTTCTCATAGTTCCAGAGCATAGCTTTTCCCATGTTTCATTCTTTATGTTTAGATCTCGTTCCCATTTTTGTTTAGGTTTACCGTTTGTTTCCTCGTTCTCCTTTTCTTGCAGTTTGATGTACATGTTTTTTACAAATTTTTAAATTATCATTGTGTCTATAATCACATATTCAAAATTGCTTCCTTCTGGTAACCTCAGACTGTTTCCCAATTTGTCCTTCAAGTAGGTTTTCAGTTGGTGGTATGCAAACATTGTATCGTGAGATATATTATATTTATCCTTCATTTGTTCAAAGGATAATAATTTATTTCCCAAAAAACAATTTTTCTATTCTTTTGATCCCTTTTCTCTCCTATTCTCTAAAGGAAAGGTTATCTATTGTGAAAGGGATTAGCTGATTTTGCGTCAATATTAGTTTTGGTAGTTGGTAATTTGTTTTATTCCTTTCTACGTGAATCTTCTTCCAAATGTTGAGCAGATGATGCAATACCCGTGAATTCCTATGTTGCACCAATTTTTCATCCCATTTATATAGTATGTGTTCAGGTATCTTCTCCCCTATTTTATCTAGTTCTAATCAGGTCCAATCTGGTTTTTCCCTTGTTTGATAAAAATCTGATAGGTATCTTAATTGTGCGGCTCTATAATAATTCTTAAAGTTTGGTAGTTGTAAGTCTCCTTGTTTGTACCATTCTGTTAATTTATCTAGTGCTATCCTCAGTTTTCCCCCCTTTCCATAAGAATTTCTTTATTATTTTCTTTAACTCCTTGAAGAATTTCTCTGTTTGGTGTATTGGTAATGACTGAAATAGGTATTGTATCCTTGGGAAAATGTTCATTAAAGCAACCGCTACTGTTGGAGTTTTATATCCTTCTACTGCATGAATTAAGTTAATAAATTTAAAGATATTGTCTGTTGTTCGTCTTTTTTTAATAAATCCAGTTTGGTCTAGATTTACTATTTTTGGTACATAGTCGGCCAATCTGTTTGCTAATAGTTTAGCTATTATCTTATAATCTGTGTTAAGTAAAGATATTGGTCTATATGATGCTGGTGCAAGTGGATCTTTCCCTGTCTTTGGTATTACTGTAATTATTGCTGTTTTGCAGGAATCTGGTATGCTTTGTGTTTTATCAATCTGGTTGATTACTTCCAGGAGGGGAGGAATTAATAAGTCTTTAAATATTTTATAGAATTCTACTGGGAATCCATCCTCTCCTGGTGTTTTCTTGTTCGGTAGTTTTTTTAATATCTCCTGTAATTCTTTTATTTCAAATGGTTTTATTAATTTATTTTGCTCCTCTGTTTGTAATTTCGGTAGTTCAATTTTAGTTAGAAATTCATCTATTTTGTCTTCTTTCCCTTCGTTTTCAGTTTGATATAGTTGCTCGTAGAATTCCCTGAAGTTTTCATTGATCTCCGTTGGATTATATTAATTTGTTTGTCCTTTTTCCTTAATGCCAATACCATTCTTTTAGTTTGTTCTGTCTTAAGCTGCCACGCTAGAATTTTGTGCGTTTTTTCTACTAGCTCATAATATTTGTTTTGTCTTCATTATGTTCTTCTCCACCTTGTATGTTTGTAGTGTTTCATATTTTATTTTTTTATCTGCCAATTCTCTTCTTTTAGTTGTATCTTCCTTTATTGCTAATTCTTTTTCTATATTTGTTATTTCCCTTTCCAAATGTTCTGTTTCCCGATTGTAGTCCTTCTTCATCTTAGTTACATAACTTATTATTTGCCCTCTGATGAACACTTTCATTGCGTCCCATAGTATAAACTTATCTTTCACTGATTCCGTATTTATTTCAAAGTACATTTTAATTTGTCATTCAATGAATTCTCTAAAATCCTGTCTTTTAAGTAGCATGGAGTTTAATCTCCATCTATACATTCTTGGTGGGATGTCCTCTAGCTCTATTGCTAATAAACAAGGGTGAGTGGTCTGATAATAGTCTGGCTTTATATTCAATTTTTCTAACTCTCCCTTGAATGTGGGCTGATAATAGGAGTAGGTCTGTCCTTGAGTATGTTTTATGTCTACCCAAATAATATGAATATTCCTTTTCCTTTGGGTGTTGTTTCCTCCATATATCCAAAAGTTGCATTTCTTGCATCGATTTAATTATAAATTTGGTTACTTTGTTCTTTCTGTTAGTTTTTTTTCCAGTTTTTTCCATGTTTGAGTCCAAATTAAGGTTAAAATCCCCTCCTATTAATATGTTCCCTTGTGTACCTGCTATCTTCAAAAAGATATCTTGCATAAATTTTTGATCTTCTTCATTAGGTGAATATACATTGAGTAAATTCCAAAATTCTGAATATATCTGACATTTTATCATTACATATCTCCCTGCTGGATCTATTATTTTCTCTTCTATTTTGATTGGTACATTTTTATTGATTAATATAGCTACTCCTCTGGCTTTTGAATTATATGATGCTGCTGTTACATGTCCTATCCAATCTCTCTTTAATTTCTTGTGTTCCACTTCAGTTAGATGTGTTTCTTGTACGAAAGCTATATCAATTTTTTTCTTTTTTCAGTAAATTTAACAGTTTCTTCCCTTTGATTTGGTTATGTATTGCATTAATATTTAAAGTCATAATGTTCAACATAGTCATTTCATACTTTGTTTATCTTTCCTTTCCGTTTCCTCATCACCACCTTCCCTTCTTATCCATTTCTGCTTCTTTTTTTGAACACATTATAAGACAACATTTCTAAAACATAAAATATTTCCACTATTCTCATATCTAAAATTCCTTTAGCCCCAATAGCCCCTCCCCTTTCTGAGTTGCCCTTTGTCCCTTGTCGGGCAACCACATCTCCCCTCTCCCTTTGGATTTGCGAATCCGCTCGCAAGCGTCAACTGATTTCGCAGTGACTGTTATTCTTCCCCACCCAGCCCCCCCAGAAGAGATTTTAATCTTCATATATAACAAAGGTTACTCTCTTAATTCCCTCCTTACTTCCTTTCTTTCCTTTCTTTCCCTTCTTAGTTCTTACCTATACTCTATTTTTTTATATATATACACACACACACACACACATATATATATATAGTTTGTTGTTATTTTTGTTCTTGTTACATCTCTTCATCTCTCTGTCTGTTTTGTAGTTGTTCTGCAAATTTTCGTGCTTCTTCCGGATCCGAGAATAGTTTGCTTTGCTGCCACGGAATAACTATTTTAAGTACCGCTGGGTATTTTAACATAACTTTATAACCTTTTTTCGATAGGGTCGTTTTTGCTGCATTGAACTCCTTCCTCTTCTTCAGGAGTTCAAAACTTGTATCTGGATAGAAAAAAATTTTTGACCCTTGTATTCCTGTGGTTTTTTTGTCTTCTGTTATTTTTTTCATTGCCTTCTCCAATATATTTTCTCTTGTTGTATATCTTAGGAATTTTACTAGAATGGATCTTGGTTTTTGTTGTGGTTGTGGTTTCGGGGCTAATGTTCTGTGTGCCCTTTCTATTTCTATTTCTTCCTGTAATTCTGGTCTTCCTAGGACCCTGGGGATCCTTCATATTTTTGCCTCCATCATCCTTAAGGCCCACTATCTTTATATTGTTTCTTCTATTATAATTTTCCATTATATCTATCTTCTGAGCTAACAACTCCTGTGTTTCTTTAACTTTTTTATCAGATTCTTCTAATTTCTTTTTTAAGTCATCTACTTCCATTTCTATGGCTGTTTCTTGTTCTTCCACCTTGTCTACTCTTTTTCCTATATCTGTCATGATCATCTCTAGTCTATTCACTTTTTCTTTTGTACTTTTTATTCTTCTTTTTATTTCACTGAATTCTTGTGACTGCCATTCTTTTACTGTTTCCATATATTCTTTAAAAAAAAATATATCCATGTACTTGCCCTTCCCTTCATCTTCCATTTCTCTGTGTTCTTCCTCCTCTTCTTCTGAGTTCACTCCAGGATCTGTGTCCTTTACCTCTGTCTCTTCTGGTTTTCTTGTTGGGTTGTTTGGGTATTTTTGGTCTTCTTATTTTTATTAAAAGTGTCTTGGTGTTGGTCGTCTTCCTCTGGGTTGATCATCTGTTGTTTCTTTGATTTTCTATTTTTATTCTCTTCCTTCTTGTTCTCGTTATTTTCTATGTTTTCCTGTTGAGAGTCTTGCTGTTGTGTGGTAGTTGTCTGTTTCAGCTGTGGAGATTTACTCCTCAGCTGGTCCCCACTCCCGTCAGTGTTATTTTTGTCTTGCGCGGTTGCGCACTTTTGTTTGGCTCCGTGAGCCATTTTTGTAGTCCTGTGTTCGGGGTTTCCACTGACCTCAGGGAGTGGGCTTCTCTCTCCACGGCGGGCCTCCTCGTACCGGTAAGGCCTTCACCTTCCTCCTCCAAAGTCCTTCCTTCTTCTTTTCTTCCCGTTGTTTTTGGTTTTTCTTTCTTCGCTGACATTTTCTCCACACTTTCACTTTCACTTTGTTATGGTTTCTATGTTTGTGCCTTTGTTTTTTCTCTATCTTTTTTTTTACTTCTCTGGAAAGGGCTGTAGTTCCCCTACCGGCTACTACTCCATCACGTGACTCATTTCTGTCATCTGTAAACTTGATGACACTGTTGGAGCTGGATCTGATGATGCAGTCATGGGTCAGTAGTGTGAACAGGAGTGGCTGAGCACACAGCCCTGAGGGGCACCAGTGGTCAGCGTGATGGGACTCGATATTTTGCTACTGACCCAGACAGGTCTTTTCATTAGGGGATCCAATTACTGAGAGGGGTGTTGAGTGCCAATGAGGACAGCCTCTCCACCAGCCTCTGTGGAATAATCATATTAAACGCTGAGCTGAAGCCAATGAACAACATCCTGGCATATGAGGTATTTTTCTCCAGGTGGGCCAAGACACAGTGAAGTGAGAAGGCATTGTCTGTGGAACGGTTTCTTCTGTAGGCAAACTGAAATGGATCCAGGATCCCTGGGAGGTGTGCTTTGATGCATTCCATCACGAGATGCTCAAAGCATTTCATAATGATGGAGGTCAGTGCCACAGGGGCAGTAGTTATTGAGGCTTGTTATGGTCACTCTCTTTGGATGATGATGGCTGTCTTGAGCCGTGTGAGAATGATGGACTGAGTCAGGGAGGTGTTGAAGATGTCCATGAAGACTTTGTCTATTGGTCTGTGCAGTCCTTCAATACCTGACCAGGTATGTTATCTGGTACCACCGCCTTGTATAGGTTCACCTTGGATGAGGTTCTTCTCACCTCGGTTGTGGCTATGCAGGGGGCCTATTCATCAAGGAGATATAGAGCTTTCTTCAGCATCATTCTGTTCTTCTCATCAAACCATGCATAGAAGGTGTTAAGTCTGTCCAGAGGAAGGTATAATTGTCCTTAATTCACATGGTTGACTTGTGATCCAAAATATTCTTGATCCCTTGCCACATGCACCTCATGTCTCCAGTTTCATACTCTATGGATCTTCTGTGCATATCCTCACTTTGCGTTCTGATTGCATGGGAGAGTCAGCCATGGCTGATCTTAGTGCCATCCTACACGCTGTCCTGAAGGCAGCATTTCAAGCTCTGAGAAGGGCCCGGACCTCTCCATCCAACCATAGTTTCTGGTTAGCCCTGGTTGTGATGCATTTGATCTTGGTGACATCCTCAATGCATTTGCTGATTAAGCCAGTCACTGAACTCATGTACTCCTCTATATTTACATGACTGTTGTAGGTGGCCACTTCCCTGAAATAGCTCCAGTCTATGGTCTCAAGGCAGTCTTGCAGCACTGCTCTGGCATCCAGGCCGCTTCCTGATCACCCTGCGAACTGACCTAGTTTGCTTTGCCAACGATCTGTACACTGGAGTGAGCAGGACAGATATGTGATCCAAGTAACCAAGGTGGGGGCAGGGTGCAGCCTTGTACGTACCAGAGATATTGGTGTACACCCAATCCAGGATATTCTCTCCTCTAGTGGCAAAATTCACATGCTGTTGAAACCATGGTAAGACTGTTTTCAGCTTCGTATAATTGAAGTCACCAACAACCATCAGATTTGGAAGTCTGGGCTTTGCAGCTGGCACCATAAAGCTCCTTCATGGCTTTACCTTCGTTAGCCAAAGTGGAATGTAGACTGCGGCAATCACCAAGAATTCCCTGGGCAGGTAGAAGGGTCTGCATTTCACCAGGAGGTAGTCTGTTCTGCTGAGCAGAAGGTCTTCACAACAGAGACTTTGGTGCACCAGTTCTCATTGATGTAACTGCACAGACCCTCTCCTCAAGTCTAGTCAGAAGCAGCAGTGTCTCTGTCTGTCCTGAAGGAGATAAGTACATCCAGCTGAATCGATGAGTCTGGAATGGTATCCTGGAGCCATGTTTCTGTAATCACCAGAGCACAGCAGCCCTGTAATTCTCTCTGGTTCAGATGCAGCCTCAGGTAATCCATTTTTTCCTCTGGTGATCTTAGATTTGAGAGTAAGATCGTCAGGACGCCGTCTGAAGAGGTTAACACTCAATCTAACTCTGATGCTGGCCCATTTTCCATGTTTCTGCCTTCTCCAGCAGTGCTTCCAATGGCCTCTCATGTGTCTCCTGTGATCTTGCCCCTGGAGCAAGAACATCCTTCATTAATTTATTTCATATGAACACAAGATCTCTCTTGTCTCCCATTCCCAAAAGCTGGACTGGAACTTGTCATTCCACATCTTCTACTCATAGCAGGAGGGCTTTTGAGCCATTGAGCCTTTGCCAGCACACTCTACTAATTTTTCCCTGTATCCATATAGCCATTAACTTCCCTCATTCTTTCTCTCTTGTGCACTCATTCAATCACACATATTCATACACTTACACATGCTTACTTTACAGTAGCCAATCAACCTACCAATCTTGAGAAACTGGAGGGACTCAGTATCCACAAAGAATAGCTGGCAATCAATGCTTCAGGTTGGAATCCTGTTTCAAGTGTAAGTAGGGATCAGGAGAATGCAAGCATAAAAAGGAATGGGGAAGGCTTTGATGCTTGTTATTTTCCCTTCCCACCTTAGCCTTGAAGAAGGGTCCCAGTCCAAAATGATAACTGCTCATTGCTTGTCCATGGATGCTGCCTGACCCAGTGAGTCATTCCTGCTTCTCGTTGTTTGCTCAAGACTCCAGCACCTGCAGTTTCTTGTGTCTCTAACCTACCAAGCACAAAACTTTGGGATGTAAAAGGAGACAGAGCATCTAGGGGAAACACACATGATCACAGGGAAGAGCATGCAAACTCCACACAGGCAGCACTGGAGGGCATAATTGAATCTGGGTCTTTTGAACTGTGAGGCAGTGGGTCTTCGAGCTTCTCCATTTGTGCCACCTTCTTTCTTTCTGAGTTCCCTTATGCTTGATCCAGCTTACAGTTTGACTTTGTACACAGTGGAAAGGTACTACAAGATGTTTCATTTCAGTGTCTGCCTGTTTCTGTGGACGTGAAACATCATTAATTTGAGACGGTGAGTTTCTGAAACTGGCCTTCCTGACAGGTCTGGTCCCACATTCTGGAACCACTGATTGAAAGAATTGAGTGAAATTTCCTCCAAGAGCCGCAACTTTCAGGTTTCCGTTGAGGCACCAAAAAACCCTGTTTCACTATCAGCTTCAGCAGCTGAAATATTTGTTGGCTAATCGATTTTTGACATTCAGTTTGGGAGCACTTTAACTCTCGGTTCAGAGAAATGAAACAACCCACATTTCTTTGTTGGCCCATGCAGCAATCATTGTATAATAAAAAAGAAAAGCTACATGTGAGAGTGTTGCTGTCTGAACAATATCACTCCTGTTTACCAATCAAGACACCCACTTCTTTTCTGCCCCCATACATACTGTCAGTTCTTCATCTCTTCATCAGTGTTGTGCTCCAGACACTGGTGGGCAAATATGTTAATGTTGTATTGGCCTAATTGCTTTTTATTTATGCATGAGCTCGAAGAAGCAGACATATATGGAGCAAATACCTTCAATGTGTTCCCCTCTTCCACAGAATCACTTTTGATTATGTCTTGGATAATGGTACAAGGTAATCCTGAGGAGTTTTTTTTTTGTATCGATTGTGGTACATGTGCTGCTCTTTTTAAATGTCCAGATTGGGACATGCTGAAGAGTTCAAATAGAGCTGTAAAGCACAAATAGCAATGTGGCATATGAACTATACTGTACTATGTAGCAGTTGTATTAGGAGTGATGGCATCAGGAAATCAGAAGTGTGAAGCCATCCAAGTCAAATGAAAAGCAGTCATTATGCCCATCAAATAGGGCAGCAATATCAATACAGAGAGTAAAGGAAAATAAAATGTTGGCCTTTCTGGAGATAGGGGTGTTGGAAAGTGGAACATTTTTGTTTTAGTTTTAAATCATGACTAACAGAAAAATTTACTGGTGTAAAAGCATTTACAATTACAGGCAACTCCTGCATTATGGTAGTAATATGCACGACCCTATTTCCCATTGATTCCATGTTTTAGGTGGACTGTAGGATGTTTTTCTCACAATACCACAGCTGCAGGTTCATTGGTGTGGAGAGGAAGTGGGGTGGGGGGGGGGGGGGGGAAATGCTCTTCAGAAATTACTTTGTCATTTTCAAAAGTAGATATTATAAGTGCCTAGTGGGCTACTTTTGGCAACACATGCCATTGCAGATGCTGATCATCTTCCAGGCTCCAGTTTAAATGGAGATGTAGACTTCCAAATGCACTTCAAATATAGTTTTGATAGTTTGATAATATAACTCACAACAGAAAACAGTAGACCTCTGAGAGTCTGCAGATGTTGGAATATGGAACAACAAACAACAATAGTCATTTCAATTCACGACTTGCTGGTCATGTGTTATGGAAAAACTCTTGGGGTAAAACAAATTTACCACTCGTGCTTAAAAAAATACTCACCACATTGTCTACACATGTCAAGAAATGCGAATTGAAAAAGACCAAAATAGATAAAAATTGTCATTTATTTTGCATTTTGTGTTTATTTGTATAAAATTTTCCCTCACAAATTTTGCAAGAGTGAATTCATTCCACATCTCAAATGTTTATGTTTTATGAATTCCATTTCTTTTATCGAAACTGCAATAATGTGGATGTTGCCTGGATTTAGTCATCCACATTTAGAATCCATCAATTTCTTTTATGCTTTTTAATCAATATCTAATCTCTCATCAACACACAGAATTGGATTATGATATTTATCTTGGAGGTATCAATCTTAGAGATCTACTATTTCCTCTTGGCCAGTTGTGTTCTTGACTTCTTGTTTATATTAGTTAAATAGGTCAAATGCAGCAGCCTGGAAAGTAAGGTTCTTGGAAACCTATAATATTTTGAAACCATAATTTCTCCCCATATTTTGGGAGTTGTGCAGTTTTCAGTATTTATTGGTTCCATTGAGGATCACTCATATGATCACACCTTTCTTTAGCCAAATAGTTTAAGAGATGCCAGATACCAGGAGAGATGAAATTGGCTGGGTTTGATTTCCTTGGAGTGGAGAAAGCCGAAGGAAGGACTTGACTGAGGTGTAGAAAATTGTGATGAGCATAGATAGGGCAGACAGGAGAAAACTGTTCCCCTTGGCAGAGGTGTCCGTGACCAGATGGCATAGGTTTAAGATGAGGAGTAGGAGGAAACTTTCTTTAACCCAGATGTTTAGAGTTTGAAACCTGAAGGGATAGTCGATTTTCACAACATTTTATATGATGTCAGTGAGCACATGGATCATAAAGACATGGAAGCCTGGGGAACAAGTCCTGATGAGTGGGATTAGTGGAGAAAGATACTTGATGGTCAAGATGCTCAAAGTGGCCTGAAGAGTCTTCTCAGTTGTATGGTCCTATGACAGTTTGTGGCAAGGATTAGGGCATTGAAATCTTTTTGTTTCTATATTTTCAGTGTCTGTAGTTTTTTTTTATTGGAATAGCTTGGTTCACTATGTGAATTCTTAATTTCCAGAATCCTTTATATTTATCAAGAGTTTTTATTGTGTATTTAAAATGCAGAAATGAATATTGATAATCTTTTATAAATCTTCATAATTCGAATTTACATTTCCTTCTGTTTTGCATGTGTGAATGTGACACAGTTATCATTTGAATTAACAAGTTTATTGTCATGTACAGAAATACAATGTACAGGTGAAATGAATATCTTGCTGAAGCTTCCCAGTTACGTAAAACACTGCAGCACTAATTAGGTATAATTAGTATACCACAAAATATGAAATAAATTATAATTAATACAAAAGGAAAAGAAAAAAAATAATAAATATTCACACTTGCTTGGTTGTGCAAAAAATTTGTCCTGTCATTAGTAGACAATGGTTTTGTTGTAGAGTTATGGTTCAGGTGTTCAAGAGCCTCATACCTGTTGGAAATAAACTATTTTTGAACCTGGAGGTGATGGACTTCAAGTTTCTGTACCTTCTTTCTGAAAATAGCAGCAAGAAGAGAGCTAAAGTTCAGTCAGCTCTTGCTGATGTTGAGATGCAGTATTTAGAGAAAGTGCTGTTTCTGATGACGTGCAGCATTATTTTCTGTTCTTGGGTCAATGGGTTTATAATTATAATAGGCTTTCTCTCCAGCAGGTGCCAAGTTCATTGATTTCTGTTTGTAAAAGCAGTGACATCATAAGTTGTTGCTTTTGAAAATCAAAGGTGAAATCTATGACTAACTTGAACATCTCTTTGGGGATTTCCTGTGTATCTCTGGCCATAAAAAAATATGGAAAGAAAGTGGGATGAGGCTTACAAGAATTATTTCAGAATGGAGAACTTGCACCTTATAGGTGATATTAGTGATGTTTATTCATTCCAGGAAAGAGACAACAGTGAAAAGATTTGTCAGATGTCTTTGCAAAAGTTTTGACTTGTAAGGTCAACAAAGGGAGTGGGTCATTAAATGTCACTAAAAAAAAATCAAACAGAAAATTCTTGGGATCACCATTCATCCTTGATCTCCCTTAAGGATCTGATGTTGTGTTGCCTTCTTAATTTGACTTAGTTCTTCCCATAGTGTTGTGTAATGTGAAGTTTGAAAATTTTTACCCAGTAACATTTCTGAGGCATGACAACCTTCCTCTCAAGATTAATAAGAAGGGGGAAAAAATATGGTAAACAAGAGAAACTGCAGATGCTGGAAAACTGGAGAGAAATGCACTAAAAGCTGGAGGAGCCCAGTAGGTTAGACAGTATCCCTGTTGATGGTGTTGAAGTCAAGAGTGCATAGCTTCAAGTTCTTAGGAATAATCTTCTCCAATGACCTGATTTGGGAGGTAGAGATGATTTTTCAAGTAAGAGTGAATTTACCTCTATTGGCATGTCACCCCATCCCTCAACAACTTCTGTAGGTGCACCATCAAAAGCAGACTAGCTGGATGCATCATAGAGTCAGACAGAAACTGCTCTGCTCAAGATCCAAAGGAGCTGCAGAAAATGGTGAATGCAGCTCAGAACTTCATGTAGCCATCTACCCTCCATAGACTCCCATCTACAAGTTCTGCTACCAACAGTAGAAAAGCAGCCAACATCCTGAAGGACTCATCACACCCTGGACACTCTCTCTTCTCTCCACCCTCCCCACCCTCAAAATAAATCAGGGAGAAAACTTAAGAGCATGAAGATGTGCACCAATTCCCTGCGATTATCTGAACCTGTACATGCTCGAGTTTAGAGCGTTCAGGAGGATCTCATTGGAAGATTGAGTGGATATGGAAAAGTATTAAGAGAGTATTGGACCAGAGGGCACTGCCTCAGAATAAAAGGAATTCCCTTCAGAATAGCGATGAGGAGACATTTCTTCAGCCAGAACCTTGAGAATCTGTGGAATTCATTTTCACAGACAGCTGCAGAGGCCAAGTCATTGGGTAGATTTAAAGCAGAGGATGATAGTTTCTTAATTAGTAAGTATATCAAAGGTTATAGGGAATAGGCTGGAGAATAGAGTTCAAAGGAAAAATACATCAGCCATAATTTGATTGGTAGAGCAGACTCGAAGGACCAAATAGCCAAATTCTGCTCTGACATATTCTGGACTCCAGAATTAATCCTTCACAGTGCTGCCTTTGCTTGGTACTAATTAATCTTTTCATTACAATCTTATACTTGTGCACTTTAATGTTAAATGTAACCTGTTAGTCTGTTCGCAGAAGAACTCTTCTCTATGAGGCACCTTGTGGCAAATAAACAAAGTTTAATGTAAGAAGCTTTGACTTCTGTGTTATCCAAGCAATTCAACTCAAACAGCGGGTAATACAATAATAATAAACAAAGAGCAGTGTGACAGCGGACGAATAGTACAAGGAATGGAAAAAAAGTATTGTTTAAAAAATACAGTGCAACTGTTTGACCCAATGAGATCCATTCAGGTGTCAAATAACAGCAGGAAAGAAAATGTTCTTGAATCTGGAGGTTCGCATTTTCATACGCATGTATCTTCTACTTGACAAAAACAGAGAGAAGAAAGTGTGATTGGGGTTGGGATGGGCAGATCTCCCAAGACGGTGGGAAGTGTCGATGGAGGGGGTGTTTGCTCTTTCAATGGCCTGAGCCGAGTTCACAATTCTCTACAGTCTTGGATGGAGCAGTTCCCATCCTGAGCAATGATGCATCTGACAGGATACTTTCTGTAGGGCACCTGTAGAAGATGGTAAGAGACCTCATGGACATGCCGAATTTCTTCTGACTTCTGAGAAAGTGGAGGCATCAATGCACTTCCTTGGTTTTAACATCAGCAAAATTAGACCAGGACAGGTGGAAGGAAACTATATCATCTCTGGAAAACCAAGGCAGAGCATGGGGCAAAAATACAAACTCCTTACTTACAACAGCAGTTTGAACCGGGTCATTGGTGCTACATTAGCACTAACTGCTACACTACTCCGTGCTGCCCTATTTTTTCAAAAAATAAAACAGAGTCGTTAAACATGAACTTAAAGCTCTCCACCACCTCCATCTCATCATTATTGAGTCATACTGGGACAAATGCTCCTCTCCATTTCCTGACATTATTGACCAACTAGCCTTTTTGTTTGGCTGATATTGAGGGAGAGGTTGTTATCCTGACATCATGCCACTCCACTTGCAAGGTTGTCAGTGAATCCTCACCACCTAATCTCATTGACCTCTATAACCACGTAATTTCCCCAGTCTTTCATCCCTTCCCTCATAGAATTGCATCAAACTATGTCAAAAGCTGATCATTTTTTTTTTCTCCTGCTGGCAATTTAAATGCAGCTTCTCTGTCCAAGCTTTTCATCATCCAAGTATCTCCTTCCTTTTGGGATAATTTGAAAAATTGCAGTTTAGATTTGATTTTTTTCCCATGGAATATACAAAGGGATCTTTATGTCGTAGGCATTAACTATCCGTAATTTGATGTTAGGGGCAGGGAACCCTTTGGGACCCATAAGAATGGTGCCAAGTGGCTGCAACAGTAAATTATTTGGGCTTAATGAAAGTGATCTGGAGTATTTTGAAGCCAGTAATTGTGATAAATCATGAGACAGTGATAAAATGAATGAAGCACTAGTTTGGAGACTTGGACTAATGATCCCAAAACCTGTGGAATGTAAATGTATTTATTAAATAACATGCAATTGTTTGAAATGAGATCAGTAATCAGACCATGGCACCACTGAATTATCACAAAAGCTTTTTGGATTCCTTATTGTGCTTTAATCTGCTGTTCTTACTTGCTCTGGCTCCCTTTAATTTCAGAGCTGTAACAAGGTGGCAAACCTTAATTGCCTCCCACAGTCATTCTATTGCAACATGGCTGAACACTATTGTAACACAGTGTAACACCCTCTCAATGCTACATTCTATTGTAACACAGTGTAACACCCTCTCAATGCTACATTCTATTGTAACATAGCGTAACACTCTCTCAACTGGGATTAGCAATAAACACTGCCCTTGCCAGGGAAAGCCATGTCCTGCAAAATGAATAAGTAAATACTTGACGATTAAAATGCAGCATAGTCCTGACAAAATTATGTTTGCTGTCCTTTGCTCATGCACCATCATACTAGTTCCTGATAGATATACAGGTATGGTAGGTGAATGTAATTTCCCCCTCCAACACCCACATGAAATCAGCAATTGTAGCCTCTTCATCTGGCTAAATGAATACCACCCAGTGGTAGTCACATCCACAATAATGAAATATTTTGAGAGGCTGGTGTTGAAGCATATTAGCTCCTGACTGAAAAGCAACATGGATCCATTCCAATTTGCCTACTGCAGCAACATGTCTACAGCAGATGCCATATCTGCAAAACCTTGTCATGAAATAGTACAGAACCTAATTATACACAAAATTTCCTTCTGCCTGATGTAAGGCAGTCAAAGAGTTGCCATTGGTGTTGCCCCACAACCCTCAGAATAAAAGAGACAGAAAACCAAGAGAGTCCCTTCAGAGTCACTGAATGTCCATGGATTCACCACCAGTGCTCCTGCAGCCTACGCAGCTGCACAGACTCTTGTTCGATTCATCTGCGACCCAAACTCCAGATCCAAACCTCTGACACAATCAGGAAGTCCTCAGCACCTACGGCCAGAAAACCTTCTTGCCCTCTTGAATCCTGCCCTCAATACCTGGTTCCCATGAACCACTCTCCAGTTGCCCTCAGCCTGTGGGGGTACCCCCACTGCAAGTGTCCTGCAGCCTGTATTGATCCCTCAGCCACTGAGCTCCTCGCTGGTTTGCTACCATGGTCACTGTCCTGTCGGGTCATCCCCTCTGCTTCTCCTTCTCAATGTTTGGGAAGGGGAAGGGGGGAGGGGGTGCTCTCTCCATTTCTGGTGTCCTGCACCGGTCCACTGTTCCCCCAGAGTCTGCAAACCCTTGTGGCCACTGCTGAGCACAGTCTTGGGTACAAGCATCCACGGTTGCAGGAATTCACATACAAACATGTTGGTTCCTTTAACAGGTTGTTTAAATCCTGTATTCAGCTGCTGGCATTAGGACTGGGTGGTTGAACCCTTCAGAGCAGCACTGTTTTTCTGCTTCCCTGAGTTTGCACCAGGGGTAGCACTGCCATTGCAGCATCTCCGGCAGTACCGCCCAATTGTTTTGGCATTCAACATAATCACCCCCTCAAAATTGATCAGCAAACTGCACGACCTTGGCCTCAATACTCCACTGCGTAAATGGATCCTGGATTTCCTCACCTCCAGACGCCAATCAGTGTTGATTGGCAAGAACATCTCCTCCACAATCTCCAGCAGTATTGGAGCATCAAAGGGTTCCGTACTTAGCCCTCTGTTCTACTCACTTTACACCTATATGGCTCGGTATGACAATAACACCATCTACAAATTTGCTGACAATACTATGGTAGTGGGCTGTATAAAAAGGGGTGATGAGTCAGCATATAGAAGGAGAATGAAAACTTGGCTGAATGGTGCACCAACGACTCAATGTCAACAAAACCAAGGAGCTGATCGTAGACTTCAGGAAGAGAAAGCCAGAAGTGTAGGATCCAGTGATCTTTGGGGGATCAGAGGTGGAGAGCTGGAGAGGTGAGCACCTTGAAGAAGGGCTCAGGCCCAAAACATCAATTTTATCTTTATCTCTTATGGACCTGCAAGACCAGATGAGTTCCTCCAGCATTTCTGTGATTTCAGAGCAAATTTAAATTCCTGGGAGTCATTATCTCAGAAGACCTTTCCTGGTCCCAACATACTATAGTCATTGTGAAGAAAGTACATCAGTGCCTTTACTTCCTTCGGAGGTTGTGGAAGTTTAGTATCTCATCAGATACCTTGGCAAACTTCTACAGATGTGCAGTGAAAAGTGTGTTGCCCGGCTGCATCATGACCTGGTATGGGGGCACCAATACCTCTGAACAGAAAGTCCTGCAAAAGGTAGTGGACACAGCCCAGTACATCACAGCAAAACTCTCCCCATTATCGAGAACATCAACATGGAATGCTTCCATCGGAAAGGCAATCATCAAGGATCCACACATCCCAGGACATGGACTGTTCTCACTGCTGCCATCTAGAAAGAGGTATATGTGCCACAAGACTCACACCACTAGGTTCAGGAACAGCTGCTACCCCTCAACCATCAGACTCCTCAACAACAAACTCAATCAGGGACTTCCTTCATGTCTCTTTTGTACTTTATTGATTTTTTTTTCCTCTGTATTGCAGTTTGTTTACCTTATAGCCTGTTTAAGCACTTGCCAACCAAAAGCCATTAGCATCGACTTCTCCAATTTCTGTTAAACCCTTCCCACAAGTCTCTCTCTGTCTCTATCTCTGTCTCCTTTCCTCGCTCTCCAACCTCTTCCCTTTCCTCTCCCATCAGAGAGCTATCCTCCCTCCATCACTTAACAGCTTTCTTCTCTTTGACCTTGACACCTGTGGCCTGTGCTCCTCTCCCTTCCCCTTCTTCCTCTCCTCCCCTCCCATGTCCCCCACCATTTTATTTAGACATCTACTGGTTTTTCCACATTCTTGACGATGGTCTCCGGCCCGTGAATGCTGCGTGACCTGCTGTGTTTCTCAGTACTTTTGTGTATTGCTGCTGAGTATTTTAGTTGAGAGTTGATGTAGATTTCTGGCTAATGTTTGGTGTCCATCGCACTCAGATCAGTGATCAAAAACTAAGGAGCTGACAAGGTGATATTTAGCCCCTTGACAATCATACTTTCATTCTCCAGTTTTTCCCCAATTGAAGGGTATTTAATCTGTCAATAAAGACATTAAATTTAAATGATTTCCTGAGCTGTTAAAATGAGACGTATAAAAACATTGTGGCTTGAAACAGGAATTTGAGGTTTGACTCTGCACTTCCAAGCCAGCATAGAATTATTTTGCACCTTCCTAAGGCAAGCTTTGATCTGAGAGTATCTACTTGTTAAGGTTTAATAGCTAAGGAAGTGACTAGTTCATGTGTCATTATAAAAAGTATGATGTTTTGGTATCTATATTTGCTGTAGCAATTTGGGTTTTGTGTTATCACATATTGGGGGCTTTTTTTTGGAAAGATAATAGTCATGTGACTTCTCAGTACTTGGCGCCAAATTTCAGCAGTTTAATTCCAATTTTATCCATGAGCAAAATCATGTTCTAAATGAGCTGTGTATGAATTTTTGCTCATTCTCTTGACATATTCCCTTAATTATGAATAAATCTTTTTTGCAATGAACTCAGTTCATAGCCCCTTTACCCTTTCCATCTTTCATCAAACTGAAGGTTGATGCTCCAGCTCATACTTCTCTGTCCTGCCCTGTCCACAAATCCCATGATTCCTTTAATATCCAAAAAGCCTGTCAACCTTAGCTTTGAAAGAAGTTAGTTTATCTAGTGGAGTATAGTGATAAAGTTTGTTTTATAACCATATAACCATTTACGGAGCGGAAACAGGCCATATCGCCCCTTCGAGTCCGCACCGGTTCACTGGAATAACTCCACTAGCTCAACCCTCCTGCTCTCAGCCAATAACTCAAGGATACTGAAACTTGTGTGCTAGTTTTAAGCTAATTAAAGCCTGTAGTACAGCCTTCATAGTTTGAGCTTGTTTGTTCGGAGGAGGTTCACCAGGAAATGAAGGGTTAGCTTATAAGGAGAGGTTGAGTAGCCTGGGACTACACTCATCGGACTTTAGAAGGATGAAGGGGTATCTTCGTGAGGCATAGAAAATTATGAATGGAATGGACACAATAGAAGCAGGGAGGTCATTCCCACTGGCAGGTGAGATAGAACTAGGGGACATCTCCTCCAGGCTTCAGGGGTGACAAGATTTGAGACAAAATCTAAGGAGAACTGCTTCTCCCAGAGAGTAGTGTATTTAAGACACAGATAGATCGATTTTTGAAGGAAAAGGGTATTGAGGGTTATGGGAAACAGGCAGGTAAGAGGAGCTGAGTCCACGGCCAGATCAGCCATGATCTTATTAAACAGTGAAGCAGGCTCGACGGGCCGGACTCCTGTTCCTACTTCTTATGCTCTTATATATTTCCAACATGCTGACAACATTGTTTTGAGGGTCTCGAGAAGGTTACAGTGATGGAAATACTTGCTTGGGGCTCTTGGTTACCTCAGTGGATGAGGCGGAAAACGAGGGATTGAACCCAGCCCTCTCTACGTACCGGGGCCTCAGCTCAGTAACCCTGAGTTCTGAGAGTGATCCCGGCTGCGGAGGGGTTTCTGGACCATCCACTGGAGGAATTCAGCAGGTCAAGCAGCATTTGGGGGAAAGGGCTTGATGAAGGGCTTCGGCTCGAAAGGCCAACGTCTCTTTTTTTTTGCTAGCAAGTTAACCCAAACATAGTACTGCCATAACCACACAGTGCAGAGTGCAGAGTAACCAACAGTGATTGGATACAGCAGAGCCAAGACAACATTTTGCTGAAGTCATTTAGAAGAACAGAGATTGTAATCTTGGAAATGTTAGAGTGGAGGGAAAGGAGAGTGGAGCAGTTGTAGTTTAATACACAAAACTGCTGGAGAAACTTAGCAGGTCACGAAGCATTTAAAGGAACCAAAGAGAGATAAAATCAGTGTGAGAGATTTGGCAAGGTTTGAGCATAAAGCAGGCAGGTGCCTGAATGAAAAGGAGTGAGGTGGGGGGAGGAAAGGAGGGGCAATGGGAGGAGTGCAGGCAAACAGGCAAGAGGTCATAGGTGGATACAAGAACACAAATAATCAACAGATATAACTATATATAACCATATAACCACTTACAGCACAGAACAGGCCAGTTTGGCCCTACTAGTCCATGCCGTAGCAAATCCCCACCCTCCTAGTCCCACTGACCAGCACCCGGTCCATACCCCTCTAGTCCCCTCCTATCCATGTAACGATCCAGTCTTTTCTTAAATGTAACCAATGATCCCGCCTCGACCACGTCTGCCGGAAGCTCATTCCACATCCCCACCACCCTCTGTGTGAAGAAATTTCCCCTCATGTTCCCCTTATAATTTTCCCCCTTCAATCTTAAACCATGTCCTCTAGTTTGAATCTCCCCCTTTTTTAATTGAAAAAGCCTATCCACATTTACTCTGTCTGTCCCTTTTAAAATCTTAAACACCTCTATCAAGTCCCCTCTCAATCTTCTATGCTCCAGAGAAAAAAGCCCCAGTCTGCACAACTTTTCCCTGTAACTCAGACCCTGAAATCCTGTCAACATTCTCGTGAACCTTCTCTGCACTCTCTCTATTTTGTTTATATCTTTCCTATAATTTGGTGACCAAAACTGTACACAGTACTCCAAATTTGGCCTCACCAATGCCTTGTACAATTTCATCATAACCTCACTACTCTTGAATTCAATACTCCGATTTATGAAGGCCAACATTCCAAATGCCTTTTTCACCACACCACCTACCTGAGTATCAGCCTTGAGGGTACTATTTACCATAACTCCTAAATCCCTTTGTTGCTCTGCACTCCTCAATTGTCTACCATTCAATGTATATGACCTATTTAAATTTGCCTTTCCAAAATGC
This sequence comes from Narcine bancroftii, assembly GCF_036971445.1. Taxonomy (NCBI): domain Eukaryota; kingdom Metazoa; phylum Chordata; class Chondrichthyes; order Torpediniformes; family Narcinidae; genus Narcine; species Narcine bancroftii. Next base: position 172,383,267 of record NC_091472.1, on the reverse strand, counting down.
AGCACCTCACATTTATCTGTATTAAATTCCATCAGCCATTTCTCAGCCCACACCTCCAGCCTTCCTAAATCACCTTTTAATCTACGGTAATCTACCTCACTGTCCACAACACCACCAATCTTTGTGTCATCCGCAAACTTGCTTATCCAATTCTCTACCCCTACATCCAGATCGTTAATATATATAACAAATAATAGTGGACCCAGGACCGAACCCTGAGGAACTCCACTAGTCACCGGCCTCCAATTGGACAAACAATTGTCTACCACTACTCTCTGACACCTTCCATCCAACCACTGCTGAATCCATTTCACTACCTCATTATTTATACCTAATGCCTCCACCTTTTTTCCTAACCTCCTGTGGGGAACTTTGTCAAAAGCTTTACTAAAGTCTAAATAGACAACATCCACAGCTTTCCCTTCATCAACCTTTTTTGTAACCCCCTCGAAGAACTCAATCAGGTTTGTCAAGCATGATCTACCCCTGATAAAACCATGCTGATTACTCCCTATCAATCCTTGTACGTCCAAAAATTTGTAAATAGCATCCCTCAGAACACTTTCCATCAACTTGCCCACCACAGACGTCAGACTTACAGGCCTATAATTCCCAGGTTTGCATTTGGACCCTTTCTTAAATAGAGGAACCACATGCGCCACCCTCCAATCCTTTGGTACCACCCCCGTGGCCAGTGACATCCTAAATATCTCTGTTAATGGCCCCACTAACTGTCCACTAGCCTCCCTGAGTGTCCTAGGGAATATTTTGTCCGGTCCGGGAGATTTATCCACCTTTATCTTTTTTAACACAGCCATCACTACCTCCTTGGTTATCCTTATATGCTTCATGACCTCCCCACTATTTTTCTTTACTTCAACTGGTTCAACATTTTTTTCCCTAGTGAATACCGAGGCAAAGAAATCATTCAAAATTTCCCCCATTTCCTCAGACTTCTCACTCAGCCTACCCTCGCTATCTACAAGGGGTCCAATTTTATCTCTCACTAATCTTTTACTTTTAATGTACTTATAGAAACCCTTTGGATTTCTTTCTACTCTGTCAGCCAAAGCCTCTTCATGCCTTTTTTTGGACTTTTCTAATTTATTTCTTAAGATTCCTTCTACACTCCTGGTAGTCCTCCTTCAACTTCTCAGCTCCCTGCTCTTTATACCTCTTGTGCACCTCCCTTTTTCTCCTAACCAAATTTGGGTGGGAGAACAGAAAAAAAAGGTGACGGGGAAGGTATGACTCTCTGAATGGAGAGGGAATGGGGTGGGGAACTAAATTCAAGAAAACAGAGGGAGGGAGAGAGAGAGAGAGAGAGAGAGAGAGAGACCGGGAAGGGACCTAATGGAAACTGGAGAAGCCAATGAATGATACTGCCATCGAGTTGGAGTGTCCAGACAGAATATTAGGTGTTGTTCCTCCAAATTGTGGGTGGACTTCATTTGAAATGGAGCATGGAATTGAAATGGTTGACCACTGGGAAATCTATGTTATTACAGAGGACAGAGAGAAGATGCTTAATGAAATGAACGTTCAGTCTTCATTCAGTCTCTCCTGTGTAGAGGAGATCACAACAGGAGCACCCGATGCAGTAGATGATGCCTGCAGATTTACAAGTGAAGTCTTGCTTCACTTGGAAGGACTGTTTGGGGTCCCAAATGGTGGTGAATGAGGTGGTATGGGTACAAGTGTGGCATTTCCAAAGGTCACTGAGGTAGGTACCAAGGGGGCAATTGGTGGAAGGGTTGAGCGGACAAGAGAGTCATGGAGGGTCCTGTCTCTGGGTGGGGATGGGAAGATGCAGGAGGTGGTGGTATCACATTGTAAGTGGGGGAAATTGCGGAGGATAATATGTTGGATGTGGAGGCTAGTGGGGTGGGAAATGAGGGGAATCTTGTCGTTGTTGCATTTAAGAGCAGATGGGATTGGGGCAGATGTACAGGAAATGGAGGAGATGTGGGTAAGGACTGAGTTGAGTGTAGTAGAGGGGAAGCCATTCTTTTTAAAAAAGAGTATATCTCGGATGATTTGGAATGGAAGACCTCATCCTGGGTACAGATGTGACTGAAGTAGAGGAAATAAGAGAAAGGAAGATAATTTTTAGAGGGGAGAGGATATGAAGAGGTGTAGTCACTCACTGATCATACTTGCCCTCAAAAGCAAGTTGTTAACATTATATCACACAACAATGGTCACCGAGTTCCAATCGGAGAAGCATCCCTTTACCACACTGCTCTGCCTTCTCTCACCAAGCCAAATTAGCCACGTCCATTATAGTCTTCCCCTCTCCCATCCACTATAGACATCTATGTAAGGTGTTACCTCAATAAGGCAATCAAAGCCATAAAGGCTCCCATCATCCTGGTCACAACCGTTTCTCACTGCTACCTTCGGGCAGAAGCCTGAAATCCAGCACCTCTAGGTTCAAGAACAGTTTCATACCTCCAGCTGTCAGGCTCTTGAACTCCCCTTGTTACACTAATCAGGGACTGCTCCAATGCCACAATATGACTGTCTGCACTATTTGTGCACTGGGCTAACTGTGAATATATATTATAAACCTATTTAAAAAATTTATTTTCTTTATTAATTCAATTAAGTGTACCATTATATATTTTTTTACAAGTACCTGTTCAGCTTCAGCATGTAGAATTTTGGTGCATTTTCTCATTGTGATTAACTGTGTAGTTGGGCAAGTGTTTCATGACTATATGTGGAAGGATTGCAGAGCTTTGACATCCAGTGGTTATGAGCTGGCCAACCTCTGTCCATTGGGTGCTGTTTGCCCCTTATACTGGCCTTTGGCCTATGTTGCAACATCACCGTATTGCCAGCTCATTTTTAGACCTGATACTGCTCACAGCAATCCTTCTGTACTCATTGAAAGCTACAACATTCCACGGCCTGATTGTGTAGAGGATTGTGCCTGGCCACAAGTCTACAGACCCTGGTGGTCTGCATTTCTGCCAACAAGGTGGAAAATTTCATATATTTGGGATGACCAGAGGCTTTATGTGAAACTAAATTCTAAAGAGCAAGAATTTTTATATGTCTCTAAATTTAAAAATAAAACCAAATATTAGTAAAATATACAGTTAGACTGTCAGCATCTAAAAGAAATGAAGATGGGTTAAGGTTTCATTAAAGATGCTGGTAGAATTTAATTTTGCTGCCAGTTGAAACTTTCCCCAATTCTTTTAGCAGGCAGGGCACATCTGTTGTGGGTTAAGTAGTATCTGATGACTCTGAGAAGCTGGCTGGAGAACTTATACAGAATAAATATTAATGAAACATGTCAATGAGCCCTTTGGAATACTGTGTCGAATGTCTCATGCCCAGCACCTCATTTTTATTTTATGTCTCCCTAGCTCTGCTCTAGGCCTGTAATTGCCTGGAGCGACCATTGCATACACTAGCAAAATCTGAAAATGTGACCACAGGGTTGTGAATATTAAAATATAACCCTGAAGTATATTTGCAGTTGAAGAATCCTTATGGGGTATGAGAGGGATTACAACTGTTTTTTAAACAATCTAACATCTTGTAGTTAAGGTTAAACATCTCTATTATGCAGTAGACTTGAGTTGCTGGGTGGCTAGTGTGATTCTGTCAATATAATGTTCATGAAAGATTTTCAAGCTTTTTGGAGAGTTTAGAAAGAAGGAATGATGTTAGAAAGTGGAAGGACACTGCAAGAACTCAAAGACTAAAGGCTCTTCAAAGCAAGCAATGCAAGACTAGAGCAGGCAACAGCCAGGGTCCCAATTAACTTCCGAAGTTTTAGGAAAAGCAGAGGCGCAACAAGATCTAGGTGTCCTGGTGCATTAGTCTCTGAGGGTTGAAATACAGGCAGTGAAGAAAGTGAACAGCATGTTGACCTTTATTACCAGATGTTTTGAATAGACAGCAGAAGTAGGGAGGTCTTACTGTGGTTATGTAGGGGCTTGGTGAGGCCACACTTTGAGTATTGTGTGCATTTTTTGTCTCATTCTGAGGAAGGATATTCTTGCTATTGAGTGGGTGCAGTGAAGATTCAGTGTACTGATTCCTGGGATGGCAGGACTGAAGTATGAAGAAAGGCTGGATAGACGAGGGTCATACTCACTGGAATTTAGAATGAATAAGAGGGGATCTCATAGAGGCATGCAAAATTCTAACAGGACATGGCAGGTTAGATGCAGGAAGAATGTTCCCAATGTTGTGGAAGTCTAGAACACAGGGTCAAAGTCCAAAGATAAAGGAAAATCCATTTAGGACTGAGATGGACAGGATAAAGGGAAAACCATTTTACACTGAGCTGTGAACTTACTTGTGGAACTCTCTGCTACAGAAAGTTGTTGAGCCCTGTTCATAAGGTAGATTTGAAGGGTCTGGAGAGAAATCAGGAAAAGGTATTTGTTTCATCTTGTATTTGTATGTGTGAGTTCTTAGACAGCACATGGATGAAGGAAAAGGTTCTTTACTTTAAAAATTGTTGTAAAGAGCACATGAGGCATGCCATGAGGCTGGAAGTCTACATTACAGATATTGCATACTCTGTGTCAGTTCCCTGCTGGCAGCCAAGTCTAATCAAACAGTAAGGCATTGCTAGTGATCACTATCAATACAGTACTGAGGTCATGTGATCAGCTGTGATCATATTAAATAGGGTGCAGGCTCAAAGGGCTGAATGGCCCCCTCCTGCACCCATTCCCTGTGCAACTTGAATACTTATTATTCCTACTGTACTAATTATTAATCATAGACCATGTGCAGTGTTGAAAATTGTTGGCATGCCTTCTAGTTGGATTAAAATTTTAGATGTGAGCTACCTGTGAATTGTTCGATAATTCCTATACTTCCATATCCATTTAAAATTCTGAGTCCTGGAGTCTCTAAACTCAGCTGGTGGAAAGGATATGAATTCATTCATATGAATCAGAATTTATTGTCATGCATATGTCACAACATTTGATGTTTTGTGCAACATTACAATGTGAATATTGCTACATATTACATTTCAAAAATAAATAATTTGTGCAAGAAAATAGGAGAAAGTGAGGTAGTGTCTGTGGTTTATTGTCTATTCAGAAATCTGATGGCAGAGTGGAAAAAGCAGTTGGGTGCTCATCTCCAAGCTCCTGTACCTCCATCCTTATGGTAGCTGTGTGAAGAAGACAGGTCGTGGTGAGGGTCCTTGAAGATAGAGGCTGCTTTGTTAAGACACCGCTTCTTGTATATGTCCTTGATGGAGTGAAGACTGATGCCTGCGATGTCACTGGCCGAGTTAACAATTTTCTTTTTATTTTCCTGTTCTGTGCATTGGCACTTCTGTACTAGACAGTGAAGTAACCAGTCAGTCATGGTGCATCTGAAGATATTTTCGAGAATCTTTAGTGACATCTTTACAATCTCCTCAAGCTCCTCCGAAGTATAGCAGCTGGCAAGCCTTCTTCGTGATTGCCTCGACATGGAAGGCCCCAGTACAGATCCTCAGAGGGAATTGAAGTTCTTGACCCTCTCCACTGTTGACCCCTCGATGAGGATTGATTCAAGTCCTCCTGATTTCCTCTTCAAATCCACAATCAGATCCTTGGTTTTGCTAATGTTGAGTACAAGTTGTGACATCACTCAACTATCTGATCTACCTCCCTCCTGTATGCTTCCTCATTGCCATCTCTGATTCTGCCGTCAGCTGTGGCAAATTTGCAGATGGCATTTGAATTGGCAACTGTTAAGACCCATTGGCAACATATCTTTGTCTCCCCTAGATGCTGAAAAGACCGGCTGAGTTCCTCCAGGATTTTGGTGTGTTTTTACTTGACATGTTTAATTATTAGCCAAACTATTCAAACCCTGGAAATACTTCAGTGTATCCTCAGGTTTGAACAAAATGCACCATCTACAGATTTATTCTCCTTACCCCTGCTGCAATGTATTCTTCATGCACCTTGTTCTCACTCCCCATTGTTATTGCCTCTATAGAAGATTATTTATTTGTTGTCAACATAGCTGGTAGTCCAGTGTGGAGAGCATTTGGAGCTGGTCTGTGGGTTGGGCCATCAGGTAAGAGGTTTAACAGATGGTCACGCTCCTGGATTATTTATTTATTTACTCTTGGGAAGAGATGCCCAACCAAATTAGTCCAGATGAGAGGCCAGTTAAAAATTAACTGTGTTGGTGAAGCTACAAACTTGCCAAAATAGTTGAGGATGGCTTTAAATGAAAGTTGATTTATTGTTGTAATTTATAATAAGAATAATTATTTTTGAATCCTTTTTAATTATTTGAATTCTTATTTCCTGAATGATTCCTGTCTCCTGTCTGGATAACTATGTGAGGTATTGCCTCATGAAGACAGGCAACATTCTAAATGACCCTCATTGCCCTGGTCACAACCTTGCTGCTATCTTCAGGCAGAGGTACAAAAGCCTGAAGACCAGCAAGAACAGTTTTAATTCCAACAGCTATCAGGAACCTCCCCATGCTACCCTCAACATAAGTTAGCCCAGAACCACCTAAAGATCAAAACATAATTTTTATTTTGCATTAACTGCAACTATGAATATTTATTTATTCTTTATTTATTGTCTCCTTTCTTCCTTGGCACATTGTGGTAATTTAATTTTCAATTATCATCATGTCTATTACATACCTGTATGCCAGCTCCAAGTAGGATCTCTAAATTGTAGTTACGTATGTGACACTAAAGTCTCATTGGTCATTAATCTGGCAATTTAATCATTAGGCTGCAGCTCCAGTAATGGCAGCACAGCCATAGGTGTGGACCCAGGAGGAGTCTTCCAGCATTCCTCCATGGGTCCTACTGTCTGGTCTTCAGGCCCAAGTATCCCTTAATCTGCCAATAGAATGGGGAGTCCATACTCAAAATGGCAGTGCCCATGTTTGGTAGCCCAGACCATGAGGGTTGCAGACTCCGGGGGAGCAGTAAGGCACAGGGCATTGAAGTGGGAGAACGCCAGCCCACTGAGAGGTTGAAACTGGGACTCTACAGGGGAGGAGACCACACCAGTGGGCCAGCACAGGGCTTGGTGGCCAGAGGACTCACACCAGGCTGCTGGAGACAGGCTCAAGGGAGCCAGGTTTTGGGGCTGGGATCAGGGCTCCCAAAGGGTCTTCGGTGCTAACAGCTTCCTGATCATATCAGAGCTGTAAACCGAGAAGGGTGACTTGTATGCCTGAAGCTTGGGTTCACTGCTGGAACAGACAGGGGTTACAGGAGCTCATGAGGTGGTGGTGTCGGAGAAGGCGGTGGGATCCACGGACTCTGTCTCTGAAGAGGCTCACATTTGCTTCTTTTTCTCTTCTTATTGGGGATGCTGGATTAATGTTGCCTCTTTATGTGCCTTTACATAATAAATAAGGAGACAGATAAATCTTCACAGTTGCAGTTAGTACAAAATGAAAGTGATGTTTCAGTAGTGCAAAATTTTGTGTATTTTTGTACGTGGCAATAAAGGAACCTTGAACATATACTTCGATTACTCAGAATGCTTGGATTACCAATATGGCCAGAGTATGCATCCCTGCACTTCGGTTCTCTCTCAGCACCACTACAGGTCATCAGGCACCAAATCACTGGCTGCCAAAATACTGATGCCTAGTTTCACAAGATGTATGGGGGCAGAAGTAAGCCAATCAGCCCATCGAGTCTGCTCCACGACTCCACTCTGCTGTTTCATTCGTTTCCTGTATATTTATGAAATGCTAGAAGACTCCTCCTTGGATTTATTTTCAAATATTTTTGTTTATTAAGATTTACTTCCGTTCAGCTATTAAAGCTGGTCAAAATGGCACACATGGACTGAAACCTTTCCATCTTCTCTTCCCCTCATTTTTAGGTTTATATTATTATCATTGCCATTTGCAACTTCTACCCTGTATAAACCTGATGGAGCATTTCACAGTTTGTAGCAAATGTATTTGTGTGCTGAGGTGAAGGCATGTGTAATATTTCAGACAAAAGCAACTAGATAACCAATCACCATATAATTGTAGTATGACAGGAGTCATTATTCAATCTACAGCAACAAGGCTGGGGAGGATGGAGTCCTCTCCTGCTTCAAAATAGCACTTCTGAAAGCCCAGTCATCATTTAATTGGCTGCTTGGAGCAGAGGGCAGCAGGCTCATAGTAACTATGATCCAGTTCTGTTATTTTTATTATTGATATTTTTGTATCTAATTATTAGAACACAGTTCAATATGTTTCAGATTAAATTTCTCAGGCTAACTTGTTTATAAAACAAGTACCAGGTCTGAGTGCTAAAGGATGAAATCTTGAGTTTATATGCATGCAGATATTGAGTTCTTGCTTTGAATCCTGTTGCCACATTTAACATAGAAATTAGAACATTACAGAATGGCACAGGCCCTTCAGCCCATGATGTTGTGCCAACTTGTGTTAACCTACTCCATAACAATCTAATCCTTCCCTCCCTCACATTCATAATCCTCTATTTTTCTTACATCCATGGGTCTCTCTAAGAGTCTTTTAAATGTCCCTATTGCACCAGGCTCCACCACCACCCCAGGCAATGTATTCCAGGCACCCGCCAGTCTCTGAGTTAAAAAAAAACATACCTCTGACATTTCCCTAAACTTCCTTCCACTAACCTTAAAATAGATATCCTCTGGTATTTGCTATTGCCACCCCAGGAAAAAAGTTCTGGCTGTCCACCCTATCTAGGCCCCTCATCTTGTATAACCTAGTAAGTCCCCTTTCATCCTTCTTTTCTCCAAGGAGAAAAGCCCTAGCTCTGTCATTTCTGCCAAATTTATCCAGCACCACCTCATCTCATTGAGAACAGTGTGGTCAGTTGAATTCTCTCGCAAGTATCAGCCTGATAAATTAAGCTGATGTCTTGTTTTGTGGCTCATTTTACTGTGGTTGCTGTGGTGTTGCTGATCCAAAATGTGAATTTCAAGTGGCAATGGACCTGATTAAGCTGAAGCTGCAATGTCGTGCTCATGAAATAATCAGTCTAATAGCCACAGGGAAGAACCAGCTGAAAGCTCTGCCTCACGTCATTAATGATTCCCTGTGTTTGGGCAGGCAGTGTGCTACAAACAAAGTGAAAGCAATAAAAGAGCCAAAAAATCAGTCTTGGATGAGTTAGAATGTTTATTACCACATTGCGTGGGTGTGTACCAGATGAACAAGGATAGAAGCTTCAAATTCATGCTTTTCTCAAGAAAGCAAGATTCACAGAGGCAATCTAGAATGTAGTGAATGATTTTGGCCTTAAAAAGATTGTTTTTTTTTAACAAGATACTAATTTCAAATTTATTCCATTAATTTCCTTTCTCCACCTATCTTTTCCTACAAATTAATCAAGAAAGTCATGTTGTTATTCATTTGCATAATTAGTACATACCCTGGCTGTTGTTTGAGGTTCCTGACATAGTGCAGGTGAGAAAACATCTTTCAAAATGACCTAGCTTTACCCTTTTGCCCATTTTATTGACCAAGCCTCCCATTCCAAAAGTTGTTTTTCCATTCTCTATTACAAACCTTCACAATAGCTACCAGAAATCTAGATAAGTATTCTAAATTTATTTCCCCAGTAGGAAATAAGGAGGAACAAGGATAAAAAAAATTGGCTTGGGATAAAAAAAACAAATGTATGAGCTACTGTTTTTCAAATTGCCAAGAAGGATGTAGCAGAATTCCCAGGATTTGATATGTGAACCATGACTTTTTGATCTCTATTAATTAATGAGAGCTGATGGTGTAGAAAAAAATTGTAGATAAGATAAATATGTAAGTGTTGTTACCTGGTCGCAAATCACCTGTGGACATGGCCTAGGTAAGTTTAATTGGGTTCTTTAACTACCTCTGAGGTAGGTCAAGGACCTGGTTGGATTCTGACGGGGTTGACCGAGTCACACCCTTTCTTACTGCTGTGTAACTGGGGTGTAAAATGTAAAAAGCGAGGGGGAGGCGGCGGCCCCGGCCTCGGTAGAGTGAAGCAGGCGGAGGCCCTGGTCTGGGTAGAAAGAAGGAGGTGGCGGCCCTGGTCCGGGCACAGGGAAGGCAGCGCTTTAGTTGCCCATTCAGAGCCAGCTCTTCAGCGCTTGACGTCCTGTTTTGCGGAAACTGCTAAAATGTTTGTCCTGGAAGTCAGCCTGAAGAAATCTGAGGTCTTCCTTCAGCCAGCTCCCCACCATGACTACCAGCCCCCCCACATCTCCATCGGGCACACAAAACTCAAAACGGTCAACCAGTTTACCTATCTTGGCTGCACCATTTCATCGGATGCAAGGATCGACAATGAGATAGACAACAGACTCGCCAAGGCAAATAGCGCCTTTGGAAGACTACACAAAAGAATCTGGAAAAACAACCAACTGAAAAACCTCACAAAGATTAGCATATACAGAGCCGTTTTCATACCCACGCTCCTGTTCGGCTCCGAATCATGGGTCTTCTACCGGCATCACCTACGACTCCTAGAACGCTTCCACCAGCGTTGTCTCCGCTCCATCCTCAACATTCATTGGATCGACTTAATCTTCAACATCGAAGTACTCGAGATGGCAGAGGCCGACAGCATCGAATCCACGCTGCTGAAGAGCCAACTGCGCTGGGTAGGTCACGTCCCCAGAATGGAGGACCATCACCTTCCCAAGATCACCTCCGAGACAGAGGTGCACCAAAGAAGAGGTACAAGGACTGCCTAAAGAAATCTCTTGGTGCCTGTCACATTGACCACTGCCAGTGGGCTGATATCGCCTCAAACCGTGCATCTTGGCGCCTCACAGTTCGGCGGGCAACAACCTCCTTTGAAGAAGACCGCAGAGCCCACCTCACTGACAAAAGACAAAGGAGGAAAAACCCAACACCCAACCCCAACCCACCAATTTTCCCTTGCAACCGCTGCAACCGTGTCTGCCTGTCCCACATCGGACTTGTCAGCCACAAATGAGCCTGCAGCTGACATGGACATTACCCCTCCATAAATCTTCGTCCGCGAAGCCAAGCCAAAGAAGTGTTGTTAACATTGGGCAAAATCGACATCAAGAGGGAAAGAGAACCGGACTATTAATGAATAATAGAGTGAAGGGAGGTGTGACATGCTGCTGGGAGATGGACAAGAGTCAGTGCAAGCTAACCTTTACCACTTTTAAGAGATGTTAGAGGAGAACTGGCAGTACTTGTGTGAAATTGTATATAATCACTGTGTAGGATATTCAAAATCTTGAGGGATTTTGATTTTAACACACTGTTTCCAATGGCAGATTAGTCAGGAAGCTTGGATACATAAATAATGGCAGAAGGATTGGTACTCGGGGGGCATAGATGTAAATGTGGCAAGAGGGTCAATTTCCCATGTGTATGGATTTAATGAAAGAAATGACTCTAACTGGCAGCGATGAAAGGATCAGGAACCAGAGGGTGCTGATTTGCTATGCCTGAAATTTCTACCAAAGTCTTGTACAGATATAACATGATGTGCTGACTCCATGCTCAGTGCTCTGACCAATGAAGGTAAGCATGCCAAACAACTTCTTCACCACCCTGTCCACCTGTGTCACCACTTAAATTGGGGACTTTGTACCTGTACCCCTCTATTCACTGTTCTGGAACCTTCTTGATGGCCCTACCATTTGCAGCCTTTGTTTGACTTCCCTCACATTTAGCTGAATTAAACTCCATTTGCCATTCCTTGGCCCACTTAGCCAATTGATCAGGATCCCATTGTAACCTTAGTTACCAAGCTTCCATGTATATCCCCACATTAAAAAAAGATGAGAAATATTCATTTATGACTTTTCCCATCTGCTGGGGCAACGACCACATTAATTCTTCAAAGGCCCTGTCTGTTTAGCCTTTACCCTCTAATGTACTTGTAGAGTCTCTCTTACCTTATATGCCAGAGCTAGCTCATGACCCCTTTTGTTCTGGTGATCTCCCTCTTTTTTTGAAAATTTGATTTAATATTTTCAAATTACATAAAGAAAATCAAATACATATAAAGTAACTATAACTACATCCCCTGCCCCTTATAATACAAAAAAACCACGCAAAACCAAACAAGAAAACCTAACCCCATAACCTTACAAAAATGTATCAAATTGGTGTGCCAACCTTACTACAATTATTTAATTTCTATAGCCATATGTTTCAAATATAAACCCCACATATCAATAAAAAAAGAGTAATTATTTCTTACATTATATGTTAATTTTTCTAAATATAAACAAGACTGCAATTCATTATGTCATCTTCGCAAATTTAGTTGTACATCATTCTTCCATGTAACAGCTATACATTTTCTTGCTACTACTAACCCTAATCTTAAAAAAGCTAAATATGGTTTAGACATTTTTGAATCAACAAATGGAACATTAACATAACCTAACAAACACATTTTTCGATCCAATCGGATATCCATTTTAAACAAATCCCTCAAATATTTTTTAATTTCCTCCCAAAAATACTTAATTTTCTTACACGACCAAACTGAATGTTCAGAAGTACCTTTCTGCTCCCTACATCTAAAACATAAATCTGTTATACTAAATCCATATCTCTTCAGTTTCTCAGGGGTAAAATATAATTGATGCAAAAAATTATAATTGACCATACTATACCTCACATTAATTAATTTTGTAACTGTCAACACACATTTTTGATCATTTCTCCCACGTTTTCCCATTTCTCTTTAATTTTATACTTATCTACTTTTTCCATTTTCTCTTGCAACAACCTATGCATATCAGAAATAAAGCCTTTTTCACCTTTATCTGCAATTAATAATTCAAATTTCATTTGACCTGGTAAATTTATTTCCTTACCATAATTCTTCTTTAAAAAATCTCGAAGTTGGAAATAAACAAACAAAGAATTTGATACAATGCCATATCTTTCCTGTAACCTTTTAAATGAACAAATCCTCCCTGCTTCAAAACAATCTATAACATTAGCTATTCCTTTAATTTCCCAATCTTTTAAGTAAGGATTATGCAATGAAAAGGGAATTAATTTATTCTGGTATAATGGTGACCTTATCGAAATTATCCCTTTAGAACCTATAACTAAATTATGATTGTACCAAATGTTCATTACATGTCGTAAAATGGGTAATTTAAATTATTGTAACAATAAAAGATTCCATTCATAAATAAATATTTTCCAAAATCTGATCCATCTCTATTTTTACCCACCTAGGAGATTGCTCAATATCAAATAACCTATTAATAAACTTCAACTGTGCCACTTCATAATAGTTATAAAAACAAGGTAATTGCAAACCACCTAATTCATATTGCCAAGTCAATTTTTGTAAAGAAACCCTCGATAATTTACCTTTCCATAAAAATAACCTAATAGCTTTATTTATTTCCTTTAAAAATATTTTTGGTACCATACAAGGGATAGATTGAAAAAGATATTGTACTCAAGGATAAATGTTCATATTTATACAATTCACTCTTCCCATTAATGTTAATGGTAAATCTTTCCAGTTATCTAAATCAATTTTAACCTTATTTAATAAAGGTACATAATTCAAATTAAATAATTCATGATAATTTTTATTTACAACTCCTCCTAAATATTTAATTTTATTTGACTATCTAAATTTAGTAATTTGTCTACAATCCATTTAATCTTCTTCCGCTATTGGTAAAATCTCACTCTTCTCCCAATTAATCTTATATCCCGATAATTTACCGTACTTATTCAACAAATCCTGTAATGACTTTAGTGAAGTTTTTGGGTTAATTAAATATACCAGAACATCATCCGCAAATAAACTAATTTTATATTCATTTTCCCCCATTTGAATTCCCCTAATACCAAAATCTTGTCGAACAGCCTGAGCTAAAGGTTCTATCACCAAAGCAAACAAAGCAGGTGAAAGAGGACAACCCTGTCTTGTAGAACGAGACAAATTAAAAGATTTTGAAATTTGACCATTCGTCACTACCCTTGCTGTAGGTCCCCCATATAAAGCCCTAACCCAACCTCTAAAAAAGGACCAAAATTAAATTTTTCCAATACTTTGACCATGTCGAGGGGAAGTTTTTGTTTAAATGCCTTCTCAGCATCCAAAGATACAACCATTGGTTGATTATCTTGTTTTTCCGCATTCATTAATAAAATCAATTTAACTATATTTTCTGCTGAATATCTACATGTACCAATTTTGGCAAATAATTCGGTAACCTATTAGCTAAAACTTTCACCACCAATTTATAATCAACATTTAATAATGATATCGGTATGTAACTGTAATCAATGCTCTTGAGAAAGATTCTGGAAATACACCCGTTTCAGTTGCTTGTTTCAAAACATCTTTATATAATGGAAATAATAAATTATTAAACTCTTTATAAAACTCCACCGTAAATCCATCCTCTACAGGAGATTTCCCATTAGGCATCGATTGCAAAGCTTCTTTCAATTCTAATTCAGTAAATAAAGTATCTAAATTCTTTACTTCAACTTCATTCAACACTGGCAAATTTAGGCTAGATAAAAGTAAATCAATTTGATCCATTTCTTGATCATCCTCTGATGTATATAAATTTTCATAAAATTTGAAAAATTTAATATCTTCTCGTTTATAAGTAATTTCTCCATTCTTCCTAAAAGCATTAATTGTCCTTGATACTTGCTCAGTTTTAAGTTGCTATGCCAAAACCTTTTGCGCTCTTTCTCCCAATTCATAATAACATTGCTTAGACCGCAAAATCATTTTCTCATATTTATATGTTTGTAAGTTGTTATAACATAATTTCAATTTAGATCTTCTGTACAATTGTTTTGTAATTTTTTCTCCAAGCCTTCAATTTCCTTTTCCAAATTTAAACTTTCTAATAAATACTGTTTTTTTTAATCTTTGTTGCATAGCTAATAATTTATCCCCTCAAATATGCTTTTAAAGCATCTCACAAAATGAATTTATTATGAACTGAATTTTCACTCGTTTGTAAATAATAAAATAAAAAATAATTTGATTTCTCATATACTTAATAAAATCTGGTCTCTTCAATAACATTTCATTAAACCTCCATCGATAAGCTGTCTCAGTTAATTCAGTACCTAAACATCTAACCAATAGTAACGAATTATCTGACAATAATGACTTTTATATTCTGCAAAGTTAAATCTACCTTGTAAATGTGTAGAAATCAAAAATAAGTCTATTCTTGAAAAAGAATTATATCGAGCCGAATAAAATGAAAAATCTTTCTCAGTTGGGTTTAATTTCCTTCAAATTTCCACTAAATTTAAATCCTTCATCATCTCAAGCAGTCTTTTCACCATTTTAGTTCTTTTAACAATTTTTGGATCCAAACAACAATTAAAGTCTCCTCCTACTAATACAGTGGTTCCCAACCTTTTTTATGCCCCGCACCCCTAAAAATTTTTAATATGTTCTCACACCCCATAAAGTAATAATTTATTTAAGAATAAAGGTGAAGGTGACCAAAACAAATTTGTATAATCAATTTTTAATAATATATAAACAAAAATTAAACATAATGAAAAGAAAAAATATTACAATTAAAAGTTGCATAAACTCTAGAAAAAAATTAAATTTTCATCCATGAATGAAATTTCTTTAAAAAAATTAAAGAACTAATGTTCATAAGCCAATTTAAATTTAATGACTCTTTTGTTCCTGTTTATTGCTTTTTTTTTAAATTTTTTATTTTTCACACCATAAATCACATTAGCCATGATACACACTTTTTCCTTTTCACACATATACAGTGACATTTTCTCCCCCCCCCCTCCCTCCTCCCAACCCACCCCCCCCCTCCCATCCATTTAAGGTTTACAAACTAGGATACATTAAATCAGTCAGACAATGTTGTCACTGAACAAAAATACACCAGAAATTCTACTGAGTCCATTCTTTTCTTTCCTTCTCCTTCCATCAACTTAGGTAATGATTGTCCCCGGTAGGTTTTCACTATTGTATTTAATGTATTTAATGTAAGGCTCCCATATTTGTTCGAATATTTCAATATTATTTCTTAAACTATATGTTATTTTTTCTAATGGAATACATTTATTCATTTCTATATACCATTGTTGTATTTTCAAATTATCTTCCAATTTCCAGGTTGACATAATACATTTTTTTGCTACGGCTAGAGCTATCTTAACAAATCTTTTTTGTGCATCCTCCAAATCAATTCCAAATTCTTTGTTTTTTATGTTACTTAGGAGAAAGATCTCTGGATTCTTTGGTATATTGTTTTCTGTTATTTTATTTAATATCTGACTGAGATCTTCCCAAAATTTTTCTACTTTCTCACATGTCCAGATTGCATGAATTGTTGTTCCCATTTCTTTTTTACATCGAAAACATCTATCAGATACTGTTGGGTCCCATTTATTTAACTTTTGAGGTGTAATGTATAGCCTGTGTATCCAGTTATATTGTATCATACGTAACCTCGTATTTATTGTATTTCTCATCGTTCCAGAACATAATTTCTCCCATGTTTCCTTTTTTATCTTTATATTTAAATCTTGTTCCCATTTTTGTTTAGTTTTACCATTTGTTTCCTCATTCTCCTTTTCTTGCAGTTTAATATACATATTTGTTATAAATCTTTTGATTATCATTGTATCTGTAATCACATATTCAAGGTTACTTGCCTCTGGCAAACTCAAGCTGCTTCCTAATTTATCCTTCAAGTAGGATCTCAATTGGTAATATGCCAGCGCTGTATCTTGAGTTATATTGTACTTATCTTTCATTTGTTCAAAGGATAAGAATCTATTTCCTGAAAAACAATTTTCTATTCTTTTAATCCCTTTTTTTCCCATTCTCTAAAGGAAAGGTTATCTATTGTAAAAGGGAGTAACTTGTTTTGCGTCAATATTAGTTTTGGTAATTGATAATTTGTTTAATTTCTTTCTACATGAATCTTCTTCCAAATATTGAGGAGATGATGTAATACTGGAGAACTTCTATGTTGTACCAATTTTTCATCCCATTTATATAATATGTGTTCAGGTATCTTTTCCCCTATTTTATCTAATTCTAATCTCGTCCAGTCTGGTTTTTCCCTTGTTTGATAAAAATCTGATAGGTATCTTAATTGTGCGGCTCTATAATAATTTTTAAAGTTTGGCAGTTGTAAGCCTCCTTGTTTATACCATTCTGTTAATTTATCTAGTGCTATCCTCGGTTTCCCCCCCCTCCATAAAAATTTCCTTATTATTTTCTTTAACTCCTTGAAGAATTTCTCTGTCAGTTGTATTGGCAATGCCTGAAATAAGTATAATATCCTTGGAAAAATGTTCATTTTAATACAGTTTATCCTTCCTATTAGTGTTAGTGGTAAATCTTTCCAATGCTCTAAATCGTCCTGTAATTTTTTCATTAGTGGATAATAATTGAGTTTATATAGTTGGCCGAGATTTTTGTTTATTTGTACACCTAGGTATCTTATTGTCTGCATTTGCCATCTAAATGGAGATTCCTTCTTAAATTTTGAGAAATCCGCATTATTCATAGGCATTGCTTCACTTTTATCTACGTTGATCTTGTAACCCGACACTTCTCCCTATTCCTTCAATTTCTTATATAATTCTTTTATTGATAGTTCTGGTTCTGTTAAGTACACTATAACATCATCCGCAAATAGACTGATTTTATATTCCTTGTCTTTTATTTTTATTCCTTTTATATTATTATCTATTCTTATTAATTCTGCTAGTGGTTCTATAGCTAACGCAAACAATAAAGGTGATAGTGGGCATCCCTGCCGCGTTGACCTGCTTAAGTTAAATTGCTTTGATACATGTCCATTTACTGTCACTTTCGCTAACGGTCCCTTATATAATGCTTTATTTCCTGTTTATTGCTGAAGAGTTTTCCAAAACGTGGCACCTTGTTGCAGATAGCAATCCGCACATCTGCCTGGGCACCCAAGCGATTTCTAGATTTTGTCTTGATTGACAAAAGGGCACTAAATCCAGACTCGCATGAGTATGTCGTCGCGAATGGGGTGAGCACAGTTAGTGCTTTTTCACAAAGTCTTGGAAACCTGTCCATTGCCGAACACCAATATTGTTCCAAAGTTTTGCTTTCAAACTGCATTTCAAGAACACGATTTGTGTGCAGTTCAATAAGATCTTCCTTTAGCTCTTCATCATCTGACATATTATCCAAATTGAAGGAGTATAGATTTATAAAAAAAAAGCTGGAATGCTATCTCGCACCCCTGGTTGGGAAACCCTGTACTAATGCATTCCCATTTGACTGATTCAAATTTAAAAATGCCTCTGAAATAAATGTTTGACTTTCTTCATTTGGTGCATAAACATTCATTAAAGTCCAACTTTCAGAAAACAATCTACAATTAACAATCAACACTCTTCCTGCATTATTAACTAAAATCGCCACCCCTCTAGCTTTAGAATAAAATGAAGACGAAATTACATTTCCTACCCAATGTCTTTTTAACTTCAAATGTTCTTTTTCTGTCAAATGAGTTTCTTGTAAAAATGCAATATATACTTTTAACTTCTTAATCTAAAACACATTTCCTCTTTATTGAATGATTTAAACCCTTAACGTTAAAAGTTGCAAAGCTTAAACTACTCATTACAACTTGTACAATGGCCCCCAATCTTTCACCATTAACTTGAAAAAAAACCCTTAACAAACAATTTTTAAAAAACCCTTTAAACCCCCCCCCCACAAAAAAAACTGCAAAGCAGTAACCACCACCGGGTGCGGTTAATACCAACAGTGGCTGATGACTTCGGATTTAGCTGGGATGGTATCTTCTCCCCAGCCAGAGAGCAAAGAGGCCCCTCAGGCACTGGATACTACTGGAATTTCCATTTTCAGCTTTGCTCAACAGCACCAGCGGTTTCGAAGAAAAATCCTGTATCAAGTTAGAATATGGTAAAGAGTTAGCAAAAGTGAAGGCTGCCCATGGATTTTCAAAAAATTGAGATTGATACTGCCCATAGAATATTTTTTAAATTGCTGGATATCTAAAAGTAAACTTATACCCTTTTTTCCATAAAACTGCTTGAGCAGCATTAAACTCTTTCTGTCTCATAACAACCACCTGACTCAAATCTGCATTAAAAAAAACTTTACTATTCTGAATTGCCATTGGACCATTCATACGAACCTGTAAAACCGTTGCACATAGAATCATCTCACGATCTTGATACCTCAAACACCTCACCAAAACAGCTCGAGGTGGTTGCCCTGGCAATGGTTTTTTTCTTAATGTACGATCTCCAAACCCTCTGGAAAATATTCTGGACCAAATATTTCAATAATCCATTCTTTAAAAAAAGTTCATAGGATTTATTCCTTCAAATCCTTCTGGCAACCCCACCATTTTTATATTATTTCGTCGACTTTGATTTTCTAAAGAATCCATCTTCTGTAAAAAATTCTTCTCAATCTGCCATCCAGCCACCGCTCATTCAACTTGATCCACTCAATCTTCTGCATTTTTAATTTTATTTTCGACTTTATCCACTGCTGTCAAGCACTTGTTAACATCTACCTTCATTGAAGCAATCTCACCAGACATATTAGTAATTTTAAGTCTAATATCAGAAAGCTGTTGATCAACATTTCGAAAACTGGTGGAGACATAGTCCATCAAACTCTCATTTTGCTTAGTTATTGTTTCTAACATTACCATCACGTCAGAAGGGGGCATAGGACTCATTGTACTGGGAGACTTATAAGGTGAAGGTAATTTTAAAGATGTAGGTGTACCTTCTACTTTAGCTGCAGCTAATAAAAGTTGACTGTCTTCTTCCTCCAGATAATGTTCCAGCTCTTCTTCCATTTCTTTCTGTATATCAGCCTCCTGAACTTCTTTAGATTGGCTGCAGGTCTGCTTCTCACTCAGCGTCGAGCAGCCCCCGCAGCCCTCACTCGCTCGAGAGTTTCGCACATACGCACCACTGCGCGAGTCCCAGCAGTGACCGTGAAACGTTGGTAGGCCGTCTCCGCCACGTCCCTTGCATACTGCATTAAAGACACAGTTGCAAGCGATGCGTCGCACCCCCCACCCTCCCCACACTTGACCGCGCTACTCAACACGCTGAACACGGCGGACTCCCGCACATCGTGTACCTCCCGAAGCGACATCAAAGATGCTGCGGCGGCACCATCTTGCGTTGCTCTTCGCGTAGAAGACGCAGCCACTACAGCCATCGTCACTGATATAGGTCGCTGGGTCTTTGGCTCCATCTGCAACTGACTTTGAGGCTCCAAATCTTCGGTAAGGCCAGATTTTTCAGACTCTTCCAACTTCTTAAAATGCAGTTTTTTTGACTGTTGAACTTCAGCTCTTTTAACCAACTTTCTTCTCGTATCATAAACAGTCTTTTCATAAAACTTTCAAACATATATTAAGTCCTTAAATTCGGGCTCTGAACATTTCAGCTGAGGAGAAACAGACTCCCATGTCTTCACCCCCCCCCCCCCCCCCCACCCCCGGGTGATCTCCCTCTTGAGTGTTGTGCTAGATCCAGATTTCAGATTTATTGTTAGAGTACATACATGACATCATATACAACCCTGAGATTCCTTTTACCTGCGGGCACTGCAGAATCACCACTAATTGGTGCAAAAAATAAACTGTAAACAACATAAACATGTAAACAAAAGAACTGTAAACCAATAACGAACTGACTGTGCAATACAGAGAGAACAAAAGAAAATTAATAAAGTGCACGAGTCCTTAAATAAGTCTTTGATTGAGTTTGTTATTGAGGAGTCTGATGGTGGAGGGGAAGCAGCTGTTTCTGAACCTGATGGAGCAAGTCTTGTGGCACCTATACCTCCATCCTGATGGCAGCATTGAGTTTCAGAGCGTGTGCTGGCATGGGTCTTTGATGATTGCTGCTGCTCTCCAATAGCAGCGTTCTCTGTAGATGTACTCAAATAGTGGAGAGGATTTTGCCTGCGATGTCCTGGGCTGTGTCCATTACCTTTTGGAGGGCTTTACGCTCAGGGGTATTGGTGTTCCCATACCTAACTGTGATGCGCCCCCTATAGTCCACCAGAGATTTGCTTGATCCCAGCTGCCAATAATCTGATACACACCTTCTTTGATTTGAACCAAAGCCTTAATATCTCTTTCCATCCAGAGTTTCCTATTCTGCCTTTTTCCCTTTGGTTCAAGTGGAAATTGCTGCACCTTGACTTACTACGAGTACATCTATGATACTGATCAGTATGAAAGTAATAACCTTACCAGCTTCACTGTCATCTGCTCAAATAAGTCAGGTTCCAACCCGACTTCATACATTAAATCTTGAACATCCCATGTCCCTGCTTGGTCATATGTAACATTTAATTATAAAAACCATGCAGCTCTGAAGCAGGCCCCTCAGCCTAGCTGCTTTCTGCTGTGGTTTCTGGTCCAACCAAGTCTTTCACTGTTTTCATTAGCACAGCTCTCAGTTTCTTTCTCCGACAAGAGTATGTTCAGCCTCTCATTACATGCAGTTCATATGCAAAAACAGATCATTCTGGTTATGAGATTCACTGAAGAAGTGAGAAATTGAGGTTAATTTCTCATGCCAGGCATTCTGACATCCTTTCTCGCTGTACCTTAGTACCCATGACAATAAACTTCCACCATTTCTCTTATTTTCTGTGACCTATTTATATTTATTTAATTCATGCATCATCTTGTTTCCTGAAAACCCACCCTCCTCATTAAGTTAAAACAAACTCCAGAATCGATGTACACAACAGACTACTATGCAAATAATGACATGTTGTATGATGGACTATACATTTCTATGGAGAGTGAACATTCAAAGCAATACAGTATTTCAAGCTAACTAATCAGTCATTCTATACTTTCATTTGAATTAATTAGAGATCCTGAATGGGAAACATACTATAAATCATAAAGTAAATTTGCATTTAATTTTTTACAATGATTCGATCAGTTACAGGAGTATAAATCATAGTCACCCAACCTGTTTACATGAGGAAAGGGAGAATAGTGGGGAGGGGAGCTAAACGGGTGAAGAGGGAGAATTCTGATGGAAGCTAGCTCGACGTGATGTTATTGAGGGGCCTGCAAACTGACAGTAGTAACTGACATTTAGAAGTAGCACTAGAATGACAAGAGGTGAAAATGCCTCTCCTGAAGGAGTGCATTTCTCATGTCAGGCATGCAGGCATTATGAGAATCCCTGCACAGGTTGTCCATGTGCAAACAGCATTTCACTCCATCAGCTTCATCACCCTGTGCATCAAACACATTCCATATAACAAAACAAATCATTTTGTGCATTTATATGTCCTGCATTTTGTTTTGGCCACTTTTGTCCATTGTCACCAGTGAATTGTCTTGCTGGTTAATAAATAGAAGGGAGATCTTGAGATGTTTTACTCATATCAATCATTAAAAGAAATACTCCTGCTGGCACATTGCAGTTAGCACCTTACCAACATTAGGCCCTTTCATGCAAAGAAAAAGCCCAACTGTAAAGGTGGAGCTTCTCTGCTCTTATGTTGGGAGACTTACCTTCTTGAATGCACTGTGGCCAGCTCCAAGGTACCGACTGCAATCCCTCTCAGGAAAGGATAATCGACAGAGCGCTGTGCTCTGCCGCCCCACATGAATGTATAACCACTGCAAGCAGCTGGTTATGGGTGGGCTGATGGCACCATCTCCCCTCTCTGTACATGACCCCCTCAAGGCAGGAGCCATCAGGGTAGGGTGGCAGATGGGAGCTATCAGCACAGGGGCAGTGGGCAGGAACAGTCAAGGCAGGGGCAGCCGGCAGAAGCTGTCAGGCAGTGAGGGTCGTCAGGTCAGGGGATGTCAGTGGAGGCCGTCACGCAGCAGGAGCCATAAGGGCAGGGGCGGCCAGCAGGGTGGTTGGTGCGGGCTGTGACAGCCTCACTGGGCAACTTCAGCCTTCGGGGCCGCTATCAGCAGCTCAAAACATGGCAGAGTAATGGTCGTCATCCCTACCCATAATTCCCCCTGCAGCTGGAACTGTTCTGGGAAACACCGTATATTTATGACAGATGGCACTACAGCACCAGTCATCCGCCTCCATTGGCTCCAGAGGGCGCTGTGAGGCACCACACGATATGAATGCAGCGCAGGAGCATCCTTTTAGGGCTGTTCCATGAAAGATACATTTTACGTTTCCCCTGCACACTTGTCGTCAGCCTCCAAATGGACCCCTGTCATGAAAGGGTCTACTGCTTTGAACTTTACAATCAGGAGTTGCCCGAGAACAACTGAATAGAATTCTGCACCCCTGAAATGTACACTAATGACTTGTTAGCTTCTTACTCTAGACACGATGCTTGCCACTCAAGCTCACAACAGGGTTCTAATCAGACATCAGAGACTGCGGAGACTCAGCAGTTCGGTCGCTGGTTTTCAAAGCAAAACATTGACTGTCATTTCCATCTGCAGATGCTACCTGATCTGCTAAGTTTCTCCAGCAGTTTGTTTTTTAGCTTGGGTAATGAGCATCTGTACTGGCCTTAGTCTTGCCAGAAGAGAAAGGAGCTGAAGGATGATAGGGCAACAGGAAGCGGACTGAGAAAGGTGCACTCTGATAGGAGGAAAGAAGGGAAGGGGTGGGGGGCTGGAGGAAGGGAGGTGTGTGTGATGTGCAGGTCAAGAGGCCAGGGGAGGGGAAAGGGTAAGAAAAGAGGAAGAATGGGGTCAGTTAGGTGATGGAAAGTGGGCTACCCCATACTTCCTCTTTTCCTTCCCTTTCCCCCCTCCCCTAGCCTCACGACCTGCACATCACACACACCTTCCTTCCTACACTGAACAACATTTTTTTTCCAAAAGGTTAGCTTCTGAAAAAAATACAGGTGCAGGATCCTTTATCCAGACATCTAAAATCCAAAAAGTTCCAAAATCTGGTAAGTGGGGAGAGAGGCAGCCGGGCAGCTGGCGCTTGGGGGAGACAGCTCGGCGACTAGAAGGGGGTGGGGGTGAGTATGGCAGCACAATTCGGGTGGGTTTTCCGAAATCCGGAAAAATCCAAAATTTGGAGCACACTATCCCCCAAGGGTTCTGGATAAAGGATCGTGTACCTGTATTGGATTATGAGAGACTACTTCCAGCTTAACACAAAGATAATTTCAGATTTACAGTACCACTTAGAAGTTGGAGAAACATTAAATTAACCTTTATTAAATTTAACACTTTTAATTGCATAATGATGCTGAGCCAAGCTCTCAGGTTGACTGCACATGTTGCACAACAAAAGTGAGGAGCCCAGGGATTGTCTTTGTCACCAATATTACAACCAAAGTAGAACTCATAGGCTTTTTTAATGTCCAGTCATGCTGCGTCTTTGAGCCTCAAGTGTAAACTCACAACAAATGTAACAGAATGTATCACAGCTAATGCGACATTGACAAGATATTTCTGCTGTATTGAATCTTCCTGAAGACAATAGATGCTATTGTTAAATACATTCACTATACTATTGCCTGAAAAATGTGTGCATCAACATGCATTCAATCTATATCAATGTAATAATGCACAGCATCTATATGTGAGCTGCTTTTACATCCTGTCTGCATCTATCCTGACTAAGCATGCCCAGGCCCAAGACAGAATTTGCATAGCACCTGCACTGAGTGCATGCCCAGGCATGCTTGAACTGACCAAAACAGCTTGCTTTGTGGGCAATATACTAGTAGACTTAAAATATGACAGAAATCACAAAATATAGGTTATATCTAAATAAATTGTACATGATAGGAAAATTTTAAGGTGATTTTTGTAATCAGTAGCTCAAAATCCATATAATATACCCAAAAGTGTTCAGGGAGCAAAATCTTCGATGTCCAGTAAAATTGGAGAAGTTGAATTGATGCTGTCTGGTTGGAGATTGTCAAGACAGAATACAAAGTATTATTTTTCCAATTTATTACTGACCTCAACTGGCAGTATCTGAAGTCATAGTCAGACATGTCGGTGTGGAGCTAAAGTGGCTAGCCATTGGGAGGTCCTTGCAACAGACATGGGAACAGGTCCTTATTAAGCCCACGACATTCAGCCAATCACGATGAAAAATTAAACAAATTGCATCTACCTCCATGTGGTCTATACCTCTCTTTATCTAAGTGCCTCTTAAACATACTATCCAAAGCCTCCACATCCTGTAATATGGTGACCAGAACTTCACACAACACTCCAATATTTTATACCACTGCAACGTTACTTGCCAACTTTTATGCATGATGTCCAGCCTGGCTTCTTTATCACCTTATTCATTGTGCAGTCACTCTTGAGGAGCTCTGGACTTGCACCTCAAGATCTCTCTGTATATCAATGTTCAAGGGGAACTGTACACTCACCCATTAGATTTGACCACCCAAAGTGCAACAACCTTGCACTTGTCCACAGTCACCATAGACCTTTGCATTCAAGCTTCTGAATTCGTTTTAAGATCACAACCTCGTGGCTCCTAAAGGCAAGAGTGGTGCATTTTGCATAGGGACATGCTATAGCATAGAGATTTCCATTCTTACCAGAAAGAACAGATCATCTTTCTGGATTTAATGTGGCTTAGTGAATCCATGAACCGACCTCCATATTCCATGCATGAAATGGTTTGGATTATTTCTGTTCCAATTGAGTGTGGAACTGCCATGATCATTATATTGTTGATTCAGACCTTGCACATTCATTATTCCAACCTGCCCTTGGCAGAGCTTAAGCATGCTCCAGGCAGAGAATTCAATATATTGTCAGAGCTCAGCACAATGCCAGGCAATATTTCAATGTTTCAACTTAGAGTGCTTACATGACAGATTGCAATTTCCAAAAACAATTCATGTTGAAAGCGGGTGTTTATGTTACTATGTGGAGTTGATGGGCAGCCTTGACAGGAGAAAAACAGCCCATGCTTTTCATTGGTTATTACCTGTCTAAGGCCCTTCAGTATGAGGAGGGGTCAATTTTGGAGGGAGAGTTGCTCCTCAGCTAGGGGATGCTGTGCAACTGAACAGATTTTAATACACTTTCTATTTCTTCTACCTGCCCGGGATTTTATGCCAAGAGAAATCTTTATTTTGGTACTAACAAAGGTCACCACCAGGTTTATGGCAATTTAGTCAGACGTTTGAATTTTCTTTGTCTTTATGAAAGAAATGGTGAATAGACCACATGGAGGTAGATGCAATTAGTTTAATTTTGCATCATGATTGGCTGGACATTGTGGGCTTAAGGACCTGTTCCCATGTCTGTTGCAAGGACCTCCCAATAGCTAGCCACTTCAGCTCCACACTGAAGATGTTCATGATGGTGGGGAGGGTTTTATCCGTGATGTCCTGTGCTGTGTCCACTACCTTTTGCAGGGATTTTCACTCGGGGGAATTGGTGTCCCCATATCAGACTGTGATGCAGCTGGTCAGCACACTTTCCACCACACATCTATAGAAATTTACCAGATTTTCCAAAGTCAGTATACTTTCTACAGTACATCTATAGAAGTTTGATGGAGTATCCAACAACATACCAAATCTCCTCAAAGTCTTAGAAAGTGGAGACAATTGTATGTTTTCTTCATGGTTGTCTTGATGTGCTGGCTCCAGCAAAGGTTTCCTAAAATTTGGATTCTCAGGAACTTGGAACTTGAAGGTCCTAACCCTCTCTCTCTCCATCCCATCAATGTAAATAGGTGTTTGGTCCCTCAGCTTTTCCTGTCTAAAATTACCAATTAGCTCGTTGGTCTTGGTAATGTTGAGAGTCGACTGTTGCCATGCACCATTCAACCAGGTTCTCTATTTCCATCCTAAATCCTGACTCATCTTCAGTTATTCTGCCAACAATAGTCGTGTTGTCAGTGAATTTGGAGGTTGAATTAGAGCTGAAATTGGCTGTACACTCATGGAGTAGAAAAGGGGATGAAAGCATGCATCCTAATGTTTCTCAGTTTTGGTGAAAACTCTCAAAATTGTAATTCTGCTTCTCACTCCACAGTTACATGAACAGATGACTCTGCCATTAATTTTCATTCAACTCTCTTACAGTCAGGAGAGACGCCAACCACGCCAAAATATTCCAAGGACTCTAAGGAGAGCTTCTTCCCTTCAACCTCAAGCACTATCTCCCCATCTGCTGCCACCCTGACCACACCCAGCACAGTGGTGCCTGAGAGTGTGAAGCCCCCTGATTTGCAACCCAAGATGAAGTTAAGTCACACAGTCCAAGGAGACACACGAGGTGCTGAGGTCACACTGAGGTCAAATGTGCGTGAAGCCGAACCCCAAACTTCTGCTCCATCAGAGACGCATTCCACTGCAGCGTACCTCACTCAAGGTAAGCTCCACTGTAGCTTGCATTTATAATGTGTCTATGCACGTAGAAAAGCTTTCTAATATGTCCATGCATGTAGAAAAGCTTCCCAATGTGTTTCACAGAATTTTCAGGGGAATGGGTGGGTTGCACACAACCAATTAGATGCAATCTTTGAGTAGGTAGCTTGCCGGTGAAAAGGTGAATGATTTGGGAGGTTAGTCCAGAAATTTGGAAGCAAAATGGGGATGGAGAGATGATATGAGAAATTGAAATCAATTAACTTGGGGAATTTTTAGGTGGTTTAAGGCTTGTAGCAATTGTGGAGATTGGAAAGAAAGAGTTTGTGATATTTAAATTGCAGGTATTTGGTAACTGGGAGTTAAAGTTGAGCTGCAACAATAGGTGCAATGGGCAAACTGGATTAGTGAGTGGGAGGGTAGAGAAGGGATGTATGGAGTTGGCAACAGTACACAAATAGCAATGACAATTAGATGATTGCAACGGGTGTGCTTTCATTACCCTGTGAAGTTCCTTCTTGTGCAGGAAGAGAAAAGAGGTCCTGCAGATAGTGACTTGTGCACGTTTCTGAGTCAAGGATGTTGCCAGCATTTCCAGATATTTCCATTAATGAGTAGTTCTGGGATCATGCCGCTTTAGTTGCCCATTCAGAGCCAGCTCTTCAGCGCTTGACGTCCTGCTTTGCGGAAACTGCCAAAATGTTTGGCCTGGAAGTCAGCCTGAAGAAAACTGAGGTCCTCCATCAGCCAGCTCCCCACCATGACTACCAGCCCCCCCCACATCTCCATCGGGCACACAAAACTCAAAACGGTCAACCAGTTTACCTATCTCGGCTGCACCATTTCATCAGATGCAAGGATCGACAATGAGATAGACAACAGACTCGCCAAGGCAAATAGCGCCTTTGGAAGACTACACAAAAGAGTCTGGAAAAACAACCAACTGAAAAACCTCACAAAGATAAGCGTATACAGAGCCGTTGTCATACCCACACTCCTGTTCGGCTCCGAATCATGGGTCATCTACCGGCACCACCTACAGCTCCTAGAACACTTCCACCAGCGTTGTCTCCGCTCCATCCTCAACATCCATTGGAGCGCTTACACCCCTAACGTTGAAGTACTCGAGATGGCAGAGGTCGACAGCATCGAGTCCACGCTGCTGAAGATCCAGCTGCGCTGGGTGGGTCACGTCTCCAGAATGGAGGACCATCGCCTTCCCAAGATCCTGTTATATGGCGAGCTCTCCACTGGCCACCGTGACAGAGGTGCACCAAAGAAAAGGTACAAGGACTGCCTAAAGAAATCTCTTGGTGCCTGCCACATTGACCACCGCCAGTGGGCTGATAACGCCTCAAACCGTGCATCTTGGCGCCTCACAGTTTGGCGGGCAGCAACCTCCTTTGAAGAAGACCGCAGAGCCCACCTCACTGACAAAAGGCAAAGGAGGAAAAACCCAACACCCAACCCCAACCAACCAATTTTCCCTTGCAACCGCTGCAATCGTGTCTGCCTGTCCCGCATCGGACTTGTCAGCCACAAACGAGCCTGCAGCTGACGTGGACTTTTTACCCCCTCCATAAATCTTCGTCCGCGAAGCCAAGCCAAAGAAGAGAAGTTCTGGGATGTACCTAATGGTGAATGCCAGCATACTAATTAGCAAGAAAAACTGCCAAGTTGAAGAACGAGATAGTCTTTAAGCTCAGTTTGCCTTTTAGTTAAATTAAGTTCATATGTAAATTTAATTACAACACAATAGAAGCCAATTCCAGCCATTTGAAGCCTGTGCCACCAATTTGCACCCATTAACCTACCATCCCCACAAACTGTTGGAGGGTGGGAAGAAACCAGAGCAGCCAGGGAAATTCATGGAGGTCATGGGGGAGAACATACAAACTCTTTACCAACGGCACCAGATTCAAGCCTGAGTCGGTGTAATAGAGTTGTGCTAACTGCTAAGGTAACCATGCCATGCACCCTGACCTCTTTACAATCTTCGCCCTTGTATTTTTTACTGTCTAGTCCACACACTAATTATTCTCAAAATCATTCAGTGTTAATCCAATCCTAAATGACTTAGTTTTCAACTACATCTTAGATTTTTGAATGTAATTAACTGTTACCAATATCCCTTGATAACTATGAAAACCCCTGCTCATTTACTTCAAAAATTGACTGAACCTATTATTTTTCCTCATTACTTTAATTGCTAAGATCTCGCTTGCTAAACTGGGAATTAGTGAGGAAGTGATTTCATGCTAACATTTAATCTTGACTTTGTATTTATGTAATTTTATTGTGTAATTTACAATACTAATGAATAATAAAGAACTGCCTGGTAGTATCTGTTGGCAGGTAATCAGATGGTCAGCGACAACTGGCGACTTGAGGAGGTGTGATTATTAACAGCAGAGGCTGAGTCATTGCTTGGGGAATTTGGGCTGGCATATTGCTATGCATTATAAAACAGCTTTTGTGGTTGCTAAGTGCAGCTTGAACAAGGAGTGGAATTTTGTGAACAAGGAAAGAGGTGTTCAGGGATATTAAAAATACAGTAAAACCCCTGTTATCCAGAATTCAAATAACTAGCAGTCTGAAGCAATCAGCAAAAAAAATTGGGGGAATAGGTAAAAAAGGGGTTTAAAATTGACACCCTTTCCCATTAGTTTGGCAATGATGCAACATGCAATCTCAAGCAACTGGAAAAGTCACTTATCCAGCATCTATCAATCTCCATGCTTTGGGATACCAGGAGTTTTACTATACATGAAAATAAACATGCTTTCATTTAAATAAACCTGCAAAGCATGAAAAGATAAGAGGATTTAAAGGATATGGGCAGGTAAAAAGTGCATGAAATGGGCTTAGGTTGGTTGGACAACTTGGTCAGCATTGACAAGTTGGATTGAAGGGCCAGCTTACATGCTGTGAAACTCTCGAAGAGATAACACAAGAGCCATACAGAAACAGAAAAACGAGTGAATAATGAGAAGCTGAAGGGACTCAGCAGGTCAGGCAGCATCCATGGAAAGAAGTACCCAGTCAGCTTTTTTGGATGGGACCTTTCATTGAGACTAAAGTAGGAAGGGGTGATATCAGGTATATCAAGGAGGGGAATAAACTGGGGAGGAGTTAAGAGGTGATAGGGCATTGGACAAAAGGCAGGAGAGGTAGAGAGACAGATTGAGGGAGAGATCACTGGGAATG
This sequence comes from Narcine bancroftii, assembly GCF_036971445.1. NCBI lineage: Eukaryota > Metazoa > Chordata > Chondrichthyes > Torpediniformes > Narcinidae > Narcine > Narcine bancroftii. The sequence continues at coordinate 172,352,765 of NC_091472.1, read as the reverse complement.
GGAAGGCATTTAGACAGAAAAGTGAGAACAGGAGTAAATAAAGAGATAGAAACAGTGGAACCAGATCAAGGTGGGGGTTACCTGAAATTTTTTAAAAATCAGTGTTTAAACAGGGAAGTATGGTTAGTGTAGTGGTTAGTCCCAAGATCGTGTTCTATGGTGAGCTCTACACTGGCCACCGAGACAGAGGTGCACCAAAGAAGAGGTACAAGGACTGCTTAAAGAAATCTCTTGGTGCCTGCCACATTGGCCACCGCCAGTGGGCTGATATCGCCTCCAACCGTGCATCTTGGCGCCTCACAGTTCGGCGGGCAGCAACCTCCTTTGAAGAAGACCGCAGAGCCCACCTCACTGACAAAAGACAAAGGAGGAAAATCCCAACACCCAACCCCAACCAACCAATTTTCCCTTGCAACCGCTGCAACCATGCCTGCCTGTCCCGCATTGGACTTATCAGTCACCAACGAGCCTGCAGCAGACGTGGACATTCTACCCCTCCATAAATCTTCATCCGCGAAGCCAAGCCAAAGAAAGAAGAAGTGCAACACTGTTACAATGCCAATGACTGCGGTTTGAATCCGGTACTGTCTATGAGGAGTTTCTCCCCATGTCTGCGTAGGTTTCCTCTGGCTGCTTCCACCCTTCAAAACTTGTATGGGGATTGTAGGCTAACTGGGTGTGGGCTGGAAGGGCCTGTTACCATTTCGCATGTCTAAAATTACGGATGCTGCCTTACCTACTGAGTCCCTTCAGCTTCTCTTTGTTCATTCAAAAATTAAAAGATGTTAAATATTGAGTTACAAGAGTCATTCAGCCTGGAAGCAGGCCCACAGGTCCAACTTCTCCTTGCTGAACATTGACCCAAATGCTTTAGTCTTATTTGCCTGCATTTGACCCATACTCATCCAGTCCTCTCCCATCCATGGTGTTATCCAGGTTATTAAAGGAAGTGTCTCCACCACTTGTCTGGCAAATACTCCCATGGGCCCACCACCTTGTGAGTGAAGAACTGTCCCCTCACGCCCCTTCTGAATTCCACCCACTCACCTTAGCCATCTTGTCTTAGATTCTACCTTGGAAACAGATTGAGATTATTTACCATATGCCCCTCTTGAATTTATCGATTTCAGTAAGATCTTCTCTCAACCTCCAATGCTCTGAGGAAAATAGGCCAGTCTCTCGCTAACTTTCCTAAAGCTGGCAAAAATATCTGTCAAGTTCTCAAAATTTCTGTCCTGTCTTCCTATTATGTTCTGGGATACACCTGGTCTGGACGTGGAGGTTTATCCACATTGATACAATCTAAAGCCCCTTTCACACTTGCAAGTGATCCCAGGAATTAACAGCCAATCGGCCTAAAAAGGGTCTAGTGTGAAAGCAAAATCTTCTCAATGCTGGTATGAGGTGATGTCATCTCACACCAGGGAAAGACTGCCTCGACCCCCTAGTACAAATCCTGGCATCTGCAGACAGGCAAGTGTAGAATGGGCAATTGCATTCTGGGATAGAAGTTTTTGCATGAGTGCAGGAAAATCAAGGAAGAAAAAATTAAAATGAAGGTATAAACTTTGCCATGGGAAGGTCGCAGTGGGAGAGAGAGAGAGAGAGAGAGGAAATAATTAGCAATAGTGGATAATTTTTAAACTGCACGGAAAAGTTGGTAGCGCTATAGTGCACAATTTATAAAGACCATGGGGGGGGAAATAAAGCAATGGCAAGCCCGACTTCCCAGAATGCCGTGTGGCAGAGAATCCCTCCATTATTGCTCCGTGCATGCAGTTGTGCATACAACCCTTTTTCTGCCTCACGGCATTCTGGGAGAGCAGGTCTGCCATTGTTTTTTCCCCCCACAGTATTTCTATAATGTGCACTATAGTGCAACTAACTTGCCCACACTGTTTAAAAATTGTCCGCTATTGCTATTTATTGCTAGCACTTTCCCAGAGTTCCTTATAAAAGGTTTATATAGGTTGGCACAACAACAACAGAGGCTTTTATGGGAAGGATGTTAAAGGAAAATGGAGGGCATTCAAAGGTGAAATTTGAAGGATACAGAGACGTTATGTTCCTGCTAGGATGAAAGGAAAGGTTAAAAGTTTTAGAGAGCCTTGGTTTTCAAGGGTTCAGAAAGAGAGGGAGGTGTACGAAAAGTAAAGACAGCAGGAAGTAAATGAGGTGTTAGAGGAATATAAAGCATGTAAAAAGAATCTTAAAAAGAAAATTAGAAAGGCTAAGAGGAGATAAGAAGTTGCTTTACCACGTAAAGTGAAAATAAATCCAAAGGGTTTCTACAAATATATTAGGAGCAAAAGGATAGTGGGGGATAAAATTGGTCCCTTTGAGGATGAGAGTGGATGGCTGTGCATGAAGCCAAAAGAGATAGGGGAAATTTTAAACTGTTTTTTTTCTTCAGCATTTACTAAGGAGAATGATGTTGATCTGTGTAAAGTAAGGGAAATAAGTGAGGAAGTTATGGAAATGATGATGGCATTTTTAAAGAAGATAAAGGAGGATAAGTCTCCATGTCCTGACAAGATATTCCCGAGGACCTTGAGGGAGTTTAGTGTAGAAATCGTAGGGGCTTTGACTGACATAGTTAAAATGTAATTAGTAACGGGATGGTGCTGGAAGATTGGAGGGTAGCTCATGTTCCATTGTTGAAAAAAGATGCTAGGAGTAAATCTAGTAATTATAGGCCTGGAAGTTCATGAAAAGTATTCTTAGAGATGGTATATATAAATATCTGGATAGGCAGGGTTTGATTAGGAACAGTCAAAGTGGATTTGTGAGGGGAAGATCATATTTGACAAATTTTATCGAATTTTTTGAGGAGGTTACTAGGAAAATTGATGAGGGTAAGGCAGTGGATGTGGTATATATGGAATTTAGTAAGGCCTTTGATAAGGTTCCTCAGGGAAGGTTAGTTAGGAAGGTTCAATCATTAGGTATTAATATTAAAGTAGTAAAATGGATTCAACAATGATTGAATGGGAGATGCCAGAGAGCCGTGGTAGATAACTGTCAGATTGGAAGCCAGTGACTAGTGGTGTGCCTCAGGGTTCAGTATTGGATCCATTACTATCTGTCATGTACATTAATGATCTGGATGATGGGGTGGTAAATTGGATTAGTAAGTATGAGCATGGTACTAAGATAGGTGGAGCTGTAGATAGTGAAGAAGGGTTTCAAAGTTTGCAGAGGGATTTAGGCCAGTTAGAAGAGTGGGCTGAAGGATGAAAGATGGAGTTTAATGCAGATAAATGTGACGTGTTACATTTTGGTGGGGCTAATCAAAATAGGAATGAAATGCTGAATGGTAGGGTATTGAAGAGTGCAGTAGAACAGAGGGACAAAGTTTCCTGAAGGTGAAGTCACATATGGATAGGATGGTAGAGAGAGCTTGTGGTATGTTGGCCTTTATAAATCAGAGCATTGAGTATAGGAGGTGGGATGTTATGTTAAAATTGTACAAGGCATTGGTGAGGTCAAACTTGGTGTATTGTAGTTTTGGTCATCAAAGTATAGGAAAGATATCAACAAATTGGAGAGAGTGCAGAGAAGATTTACTAGAATGTTGCCGGGGTTACAGGGTCTAAGGTTGAGAGGGGATTTGATTGAGGTATTTAAAAATTATTAGGGGTATAGATCGAGTTAACGTGGAGAAACTTTTTTCCTTTAAGAAAGGGAGATATATGAATGAGAGGACATGAGTTGAGAGTTAGGGGGCAAAACATGAGGGGGGGGGACTTCATTCCTCAGAGAGTGGTGGGTGTGTGGAACAAGCTTCCAGATGAAGTGGCAGAGGCAGGCTCAATATTAGCATTTTTTTTTATTTTTGTTTTATTTTGCATGGATATTTTATTATTTTATTTAAAAAATGAAAATCTAAACCTATTACCAAGAAAGAAGCTGTTTGGCCAAAAAAAAAGACAAATTTCTCATCAGAGTGATAAATTGCCTCATTAATCTACATTTCTACCTTCATAACAAATAAAGATTATGAAAGTAATTCAAAAAGGGTCCCCACAGTGTTTGAAAATTTACATTCAAATTGGAAATTGAGCATCTAATCTTCTCTAAGTTTACGTGTCGTCACGTAGCCATTGAGCATGAGTAGGCAGGGTAATGTCCCTCCATCTGAGCAACACCGCCCGCCTAGCCATAAGAGAAATAAAAGCTAATACATGCAGATCAGATGCTATTAATGATATGTCATTCACTTGTGATGGATGTTATATTGTATATAGATATGTTTTTTTTAAATTTTTTATTTTTCACACCATAAACCACATTGACCATGATACATACATTTTCCTTTTCAAATATATAGTGTCATTTTCTCCCTCCTCCCATCCCACCCTCCCTACCTCCCCCCAATCCATTTAAAGTACAAAATCTAAGATACATTAAACCAGTCAAACAATGTTGTCATTCAATAAAAATAAACAAGAAATTCCACTGAGTCAATTCTTTTCATTTTCTTCTCCTTTCGAATGTCCCCGGTAGGTTTTCTCTATTGTGTTTCATGTAAGGCTCCCATATTTGTTCAAATATTGTAATATTATTTCTTAAATTATATGTTATTTTTTCTAATGGAATACATTTATTCATTTCTATATACCATTGTTCTATTTTCAAATTATCTTCCAATTTCCAGGTTGACATAATACATTTTTTTGCTACGGCTAGAGCTATCTTAACAAATCTTTTTTGTGCACCATCCAAATCAATTCCAAATTCTTTGTTTTTTATGTTACTTAGGAGGAAGATCTCTGGATTTTTTGGTATATTGTTTTATGTAATTTTATTTAATATTTGGTTTAGATCTTCCCAAAATTTTTCTACTTTCTCACATGTCCAGATTGCATGAATTGTTGTTCCCATTTCCTTTTTAAAACAAAAACATCTGTCAGATACTGTTGGGTCCCATTTATTTAACTTTTGAGGTGTAATGTATAGCCTGTGTATCCAGTTATATTGTATCATATGTAACCTTGTGTTTACACTTCTCCATATTCCTTCAATTTCTTATATAATTCTTTTACTGATAGTTCTGGTTCTGTTAAGTATACTATAACATCATCCGCAAATAAACTGATTTTATATTCCTTGTCTTTTATTTTTATCCCTTTTATATTATTTTCTGTTCTTATCAATTCTGCTCGTGGTTCTATAGCTAACGCGAACAATAAGGGTGATAGTGGGCATCCCTGCCGTGTTGACCTGCTTAAGTTAAATTGCTTTGATATATATCCATTTACTGTCACTTTCGCCAATGGCCCCTTATATAATGCTTTAATCCAATTAATATACTTCTCTGGTAAACTGAATTTTTGCAATACTTTGAATAAATAATTCCATTCTACTCTGACAAAGGCCTTCTCTGCGTCTAAAGCAACTGCTACTGTTGGCGCTTTACTCCCTTCTACTGCATGAATTAAGTTAATAAATTTACAAATATTATCTGTTGTGCATCTTTTTTTAATAAATCCAGTTTGGTCTAGATTTACCATTTTAGGTACATACTCTGCTAATCTGTTTGCTAATAGTTTAGCTATTATCTTATAATCTGTGTTAAGTAATGATATTGGTCTATATGACGCTGGTGCGAGTGGATCTTTCCCTTGCTTTAGTATTACTGTAATTATTGCTGTTCTACATGAATCTGGTAAGCTTTGTGTTTTATCAATCTGGTTGATTACTTCCAGGAAGGGAGGAATTAATAAATCTTTAAATGTTTTATAGAATTCTATTGGGAATTCATCCTCTCCTGGTGTCTTATTATTTGGTAATTTTTTTATTATCTCTTGTATTTCTACTATTTCAAATGGTTCTGTTAATTTATTTTGTTCCTCTATTTGTAATTTTGGTAGTTCAATTTTAGTTAAAAATTCATCTATTTTCCCTTCTTTCCTTTCGTTTTCAGTTTCATATAATTGTTCATAGAATTCTCTAAATTTTTCCTTGATCTCTGTTGGATTATATGTGATTTGTTTGTCTTTTTTCCTTGATGCCAATACCATTTTCTTAGCTTGTTCTGTCTTAAGCTGCCATGCTAGAATTTTGTGCGTTTTTCCCCCTAATTCATAATATTTCTGTTTTGTCTTCATTCTGTTTTTCTCCACCTTATATGTTTGTAGTGTTTCATATTTTATTTTTTTATCTGCCAATTCTCTTCTTTTAGTTGTATCTTCCTTCATTGCTAATTCTTTTTCTATATTTACTATTTCCCTTTCCAACTGCTCTGTTTCCTGATTATAGTCCTTCTTCATCTTGGTTACATAACTTATTATTTGCCCTCTAATGAACGCTTTCATTGCATCCCATAGTATAAACTTATCTTTCACTGATTCCGTATTTATTTCAAAGTACATTTTAATTTGTCTTTCAATGAATTCTCTAAAATCCTGCCTTTTAAGTAGCATGGAGTTTAATCTACATCTATACATTCTTGGAGGGATGTCCTCTAACTCTATTGTCAATATCAAGGGTGAATGGTCCGATAATATTCTAGCTTTATATTCTGTTTTTCTTACTCTATCTTGCATACGAGCTGATAACAAAAATAGGTCTATTCTTAAGTATGTTTTATGTCTACCCGAGTAATATGAATATTCCTTTTCATTTGGGTGTTGTTTCCTCCATATATCCAAAAGTTGCATTTCTTCCATCGATTTAATTATAAATTTGGTTACTTTGTTCTTTCTGTTAATTTTTTTCACAGTTTTGTCCATATTTGAATCCAAATTCAGGTTGAAATCCCCTCCTATTAATATGTTCCCTTGCGTATCTGCTATCTTCAAAAAAATATCTTGCATAAACTTTTGATCTTCTTCGTTAGGTGAATATACATTGTGTAGATTCCAAAACTCCGAATATATCTGACATTTTATCTTAAATATCTCCCTGCTGGATCTATTATTTCCTCTTCTATTTTAATTGGCACATTTTTACTAATTAATATAGCTACTCCTCTTGCTTTTGAATTATACGACGATGCTGTTACGTGTCCTACCCAATCTCTCTTTAATTTCTTGTGCTCCAATTCAGTTAAATGTGTTTCTTGCACAAATGCTATATCAATTTTTTCTTTTTTCAGTAAATTTAGCAGTTTCTTCCTTTTAATTTGGTTATGTATTCTGTTAATATTTAAAGTCATATAGTTCATTGTAGCCATTTCATACTTTGTTTATCTTCCCTTTCCGTTTCTCCATCATTACCTTTCCTTCTTATCCATTTCTGCTTTCTTGTTTTGAACACTTTATAAGACAACATTTCTAAAACATCAAACATTTTCCTTACTCTCTTATTTAAAACTTCTTTAACCCCATTGTCCCCTCCCCCTCCTGAGTTGCCCTTTATCCCTTGTCGGTCAACCACATCTCCCCTCTCCATTTGGATTTGCAAATTCACTCACAAACGTCAACTGATTTTGTAGTGACCGTAACTCCTCCCCACCCAGCCCCCCCAGAAAAGATTTCAATTTTCATATGTAACAAAGGTCACTCTTTTAATTCCCTCCTTATTCCCTCTATTCCCTTTCCCTCCCTTATTAATTCTTGTCTATACTCTATATATTTTCCTCTAAATACGGATACATTCATGTATACACACTATATATATATACACACATATACCCCTTTAAACACATACATATAGTTCGTGGTCATTTTTACTCTCATTACATGTCTTCATCTCTCTGCTTGTTTTGTAGTTGTTCTGCAAATTTCCTTGCTTCCTCTGGATCCGAGAATAGTCTGTTTTGTTGCCCTGGAATAACTATTTTAAGTACCGCTGGGTACTTTACATAAATTTATAAATGATTTTTTCCATAAGATCATTTTTGCTGTATTGAACTCCTTCCTCTTCTTCAGGAGTTCAAAACTTATGTCTGGATAGAAAAAAATTTTTTGACCTTTATATTCCAGTGGCTTTTTGTCTTCTCTTACTTTCTTCATTGCTTTCTCCAATATATTTTCTCTTGTTGTTTATCTTAAGAATTTTACTAAAACGGATCTTGGTTTTTGCTGCAGTTGTGGTTTCGGGGCTAAAGTTCTATGTGCCCTCTCTATTTCCATTTCTTCCTGTAATTCTGGTCTTCCTAGGACCCTGGGGATCCAATCTTTTATAAATTCTCTCATATTCTTGCCTTCTTTATCTTCCTTAAGGCCCACTATCTTTATATTATTTCTTCTATTATAGTTTTCTATTATATCTATCTTCTGAACTAACAGCTCATGTGCCTCTTTAACTTTTTTATTAGATTCTTCTAATTTCTCTTTTAAGTCCTCTACTTCCATTTCTACAATTGTTTCTCGTTCTTTCATATTTTCCATTCTTTTTCCTATCTCTGACATGGCCATTTACCCTCTTCTTTCTTGTTGTCGTTATTGTCTGTGTTCTGCACCTGCTGCTGTGTTGCAGGTGTCTCTCTCAGCTGTGGAGATCGACTCCGCAGCTGTTCCCCCCTCCCGTCAGTGTGTTTTTTTTCATGCGCAGTTGCGCACTTTTACTCGGCACTGCGAGCCATTTTTGTAGTCCCGAGCCCAGGACTTCCACTGACCTGAGGGAGCGGGCTTCTCTCTCCGCGGCGGGCCTCTTCGGACAGGTAAGGTCTTCACCTTCTTCTTCCGACATTCTTTCTTCCTCTTTTCTTCCCGTTGTTTTTGACTTTTCTCTCTTCGCTGCCATTTTCTTCTCACCTTTATTTTTACTTTATTATAAATTTTAATCTTGTACCTTTGTGCTTTGTGTGTTTTTTTTAAACTTTTCGGGAGAGGGCTGGAATTCCCTGACCGGCCACTACTCCATCACGTGACTCCTCCTAATATTAGAATTTAAGGAGAAGTTGGATATGTATATGGATGGGAAAGGAATGGAGAGTTACTGGTTGTATGCAGGTCAGTGGGGTTAGGTGGTAGTAAGTGTTCGGCATGAACTAGAAGGGCCGTTGACCTGTGTCTATGCTTTAATGGTATTGTTATATGATTTTATGAAGTGCTCATACTGTGCTGTACATAAAGCTTAATTATGTTATAATTAGGCATGATTAATTTTGTTTGAATATAAAATCATAATACATTGATCAAGATTTAGGGCAGGTTCACCATCAATCGATGACATCACCAGTAGAAGGTAGGATAGTCCTAAGCCCGGGGCTAGCTCCTTGCAAGTGAGAAAGCATGCAGTCTCTAAGATGAGAGTGGTCAAGTGTGAATAGCAAAATCACCATTCCTATCCTGGGACACTGAACAGCCAATTTAGTGGAACGCAAATGTAAAGGGAGCTTTAGACCGCTAACACCTCTGCATTACTGATGCAGACATGCCCTAGGCAATCTCTGGATACCTCCTTCCCCTACCCCTCCTGCTCTTCCTGCTGTACAATAAACACATTCACATAATATTTATTTAAGATCTTCCTCGTCTCCTCTGGCTCTACACAAAGACTTTGAACCTTAAGGAAACTTGCTCCTTCCCTTGTGGAACCTCCTTCTGCTCTTAATGTACTTGAAATCATTTTGGATTCTCCCTAACAATGTTTGCCAATGCCATCTCAAAACCTGCTTTAGCCTTCCTTTTTTCCCTCTTCCCTATGCTCCTTATATTTGTCAAGGGATTCCTTTGAACTTGTCTGTCTGAATCTGATGTATGCCTCTTTTTTCTTGTTTCTATGCCCTTGTTTCTCATGTTAAGCAGGGTTCCTTTACCTTGCCATTCTCTCCCATTTAGTATTTGTGGTCTAATTCTCTGACATTTGCTTCAGTCAACTATTACTGACTATTTCATGTGGAAATTAGCCTTGCCCCAATTTAGGATTCTAATCTGAGGACCAATGTTATCCTTTTCCATAGCCAGGTTCAAGCTGATAAAATTATGGTCACTGGTCGCAAAGTGATCCCCTACCTGTACCTCAGATACCTGTCCAGATCCAAGAGTGTTGCTTCCATGGGAACTGCATGACCTGCTGAGTTCTTCAGCATTTTTGTGCATTGTACTTTTAGTGGCCCTATTAAATATTGGTTTGGCAGAACTCCTCTTTCCCAGGGGATCTGCATCCTGCCACTTGTTTGAAATCTAGGATGCTCCTCATATTCTGGATAACCACAAATGAGGGAAGTGACATCAAAACAGTCCAGTCAGAATCTGGATTGTGGGTCTCGAGCAGCAACAGGCATCACTGTAGTGGAGTTCAGGAGGAGTCACCTCACTGCTTTGGCCTGTGAAGACAGGGACAATGAGTACTGCCATAGACATGTTGTAAAGAATAGGTCACAGAAAATAAGTGGGGAATGGATTTTTTGTTTCCGTGAGCTGACATTGGTTGATGGACAGATAGATTTCTTGTAAGAAATATGAGAAGTGGTGGTGAAACTGTTTTTGGAGTGAATGTGACTTGTTTCTTGTTAGCATGTAGTGAAAAACAGTTTGCAGATGGTGTAATGTAGTAAAAACATAAAAAATGCTGGAGGAACTCAGCAGGTTACTCAGCATCCATAGGAGGTAAAGATCTATAACAGCTTTCAGGCCTGAGCCCTTCAGGATATGAATAAAAAGCAGACAGGCACCTGAATAAAAAGGCTGATGGAGAAGGGAAGAAAGGGCAGGAGGAGGAGCATAAGCTAACAGGCAAAAGGTGATCATTGGACATGGATGGGAGGAAAGGTGAGAAATGTTTGAGGGGGTGGGTGGCTCAGTGAATGCAGAGCTAGAGGAAAGGAAAGGAGACATAGGGGAAGAGGAGAGATGGAGGGTTGGGGTGGCGCAAGGGGTCTAATGGAGGAAACCAAAAAATCAATGTTATTGCTACCTGGTGGAGGGAGCACAGAGGTGTTTTTCATAAAATTTGCAGGTGGTCTCAGTCTGGTAGTACTTGAGACCATGGACAGACGTGTCAGCATGGGAATGAATAGAGGAATTGAAATAAGGAGATCCCCGATATTGTAGCAGATGGAGTAAAGGTGCTGAACCAAGTGCTCGCGCAATCTGTGTCCAGTCTCTCTGATGTAGAGGTCGCACTGGATGCAGTAGATGACATCTGTGGTTTCACAAGTGAAGTGTTGCTTCACTTTGAAGGATTGTTTGGGGCCCCAAATGGTGGTGAGAGAGGAGTTGTAGTCACAAGTGTGACATTTTTGGTGGTCACAGGATTAGATACTAAGGGGGAGATTGGTGGAATGAGTGAAAGAGGAAGTCACAGAGGGAGTGGTCCCTGAGAAAGGGAGAGAGGGGAGGGGAGAGGAAGATGAAACTGGTGATGGGATGATATGTTGGATGTGGAGGTTGGAGGGGTGGTATGTGAGGACAAGGCAAATCTTGTCCTTGTTGTGCTTGGGGAAAGGGGGGGGCAGGGCAGAGACGCAGGTAATTGAGGATATGCAGGTGAGAACAGAGTTGATGATATTGCAGGAGAAGCCATGCATGTTGATGAAGGAGAACATCTCAGATGACCCGGCATGGAAGACCTCATTAGCATGTACTGCTTCATTTGCTTAGAGGCTGCAATTGGAATTAAACATTTTGCAGCCTTCAGAAAACATTTCCACTTCTGCGATGGAGAAAAGTGTTGAACCATAGAACTGTACAGCACAGTAAAAGGCCCTTTGGCCTATCTGGTCTGTGCTACACTATTATTACACTTTGTCTCATTGACTTGCACCAAGACCTGGACAGATTGAACATCTTCTATGCATGGTTCAATGAGAAGAATAGGATGACAGAGCTGGGGCCAAGGTGAGGAGAACCCTATTCAAGGCAGCAGGACCAGACAACATACCTGGTTGGGTACTGAACAGACAATTGACTGAGGTCTTTAAGGACATCTTCAACACCTCACGGCAACAGTCCATTATCCCCACAGGTTTCAAGACTGCCACCATCATCCTGGTATCAAAGAAGGCAACAGTAACAGGCTTCAATGACAACTGCTCCATGGCAATGTTCTTCACCATTATGAAATGCTTCGAACGTCTGGTGATGGAACCTATCTTAGCACACCTCCCAGGAAAATGGACCCATTTCAATTTGCTTTCAGACAGAACAATTCCACTGATGATGCTAAAGCGTTGTTCCTCCATTCTGTCATGATACATCTGAAGAACAATGCCTCATATGCCAGGCTGCTTGTTCGTCGACTTGAGCGTGGTGTTTAGTACAATTGTTACCCAGAGGCTGGTGGAAAACCTGTCCTCACTGGGACTCAACACCCCTTTATGTAACAGATTTTGGACTTCCTAACAGTAAGACCTCAATCTGTCTAGGTCGACAGCAGAATGTAGAGCACTGTTATGCTGAGCACTGGAGTACCTCGGCTGTGTGCTCAGCCCGCTCCTATTCACGCTACTGACCCATGACTGTATCGCCAGTTTCACCTCCAACAGAGTCATCAAGTTTCCAGATGACACTATTGTAATTGCCCTCATCGACAACAATGATAACTTGCACTACAAAGAAGAGGTGGAAAATCTTGTAATGTGGTGCAAGAACAGCAACCTGACAGAACCTGGCAGCAGTGACCAGGTCACTGGCACTGAACCTGGCATGGTGGACCAAAAGGTAAAGAGGAATGCCATGGTCATTGGAGTCTCCATTGTCAGAAATACAGACAGGAGATTCTGTGAGCCAGATAGGTATGCCCGCATGGTGTGCTGCCTCCCTGGTGCAAGGGTGCGGGATATCTCAAATCGGGTCCAGGGTATTCGAAAAGGGGAAGGCGAACAGCCTGATGTCTTGGTACATGTGGGTACCAATGACATAGATAAAAAGGAGGAAGTACTGAAAAAGGATTACAGAGAGCTAGGACAGAAACTAAGAAATAGGACAGCCAGGGTGGTGATCTCTGGTTTGCTACCTGTGCCAAGTGCAACTGAGGACAAAAATGGAAGGTTCAGAAAAATGAATGTGTGGCTGAGGGGCTGGTGTAAAGGATAGGGTTTTGGCTTCTTGGATCATTGGGATCTCTTTTGGGGAAGGCATGACCTCTACAAGAAGGATGGGTTACACCTAAACCCAAAAGGGGTCAATATATTGGCAGCTAGGTTTGGTACACCCGTCAGGTGCGGTTTAAACTAATTTGGCAGGGAGGTGGGAACCTTTATGATAGGGCAAAGGATAGAAAAGATAAAACAGGAAAAGTTAGGTTAGGCAGCGAAAGTAAAAAATCAGAGAGACCAAGGAGGGTGAAAAAAGCAAATCTGAAGGCTTTATATCTTAATGCAAGAAGCATTCAGAACAAGGTAGATGAATTAGCTGTGGAAATTGAGATAAACAAATATGATTTGATTGGGATTACAGAAACATGGCTGCAGGGTGGGCAAGCCTGGGAACTTAACATCCCGGGGTATACGATATTTAGGAGGGATCGGCAAAAGAGAAAAGGGGGTGGGGTAGTATTGATGGTGAGAGAAGGGACCGACATGATTGACAGAAAGGATATCAACTCGGAAGATGCGGAATCTTTATGGGTAGAACTGAGGAGTAGCAAGGGGAAGAAAACGTTAGTGGGGGTGGTATATAGGCCTCCAAATAGTAATGTAGAGGTGAGGGAAGGCATTAAAAGAGAAATTAGAAAAGCGTGCAATAAGGGAACAGCTGTCATCATGGGAGACTTTAATTTACATATAGATTGGACTAGCCAAATTAGTAAAAATACTGAGGAGGAGGAATTCCTTGAATGTTTACGGGACGGTTATCTAGACCAATATGTCGAGGAACCAACTCAGGAGCAGGCCATTTTAGAATGGGTATTATGCAATGATAAGGGGCGAATCACAATCTTGTTGTACGAGGCCCTTTGGGTAGGAGCGATCACAATATGATCGAATTCTCACTCGACATGGAGAGTGATGAAATTAAAACCGAGACTAAGGTCCTGAATTTAAATAAAGGGAATTATGATGGTATGAGACGGGAGTTGAGTAAGATTGATTGGGTGGTGTTTATGGGGGAGTTGACTGTGAATAGACAATGGAAAGCATTCACACATCTAATGGAGAAATTGCAAAAATCGTTTATACCAGTTTGGCATAAAAATAAACCAAAAAAGGTGACTCAACCGTGGATAACAAGGGAAATTAGAGACAGCATTAGGTCCAAAGAGAGAGCATATCAATTGGCCAAAAAAAGTACCACAACCGAAGACTGGGAGCAGTTCAAGATGCAGCAAAGGAGGACAAAGGGATTAATCAAGAGAGCAAAAATAAATTACGAAAGTAAGCTTGCGGGAAATATAAAAACCGACTGCAAAAGCTTTTATAAATATGTCAAGAGGAAAAGATTGGTGAAATCCAGAGTAGGTCCTTTGCAGTCAGAATCAGGGGAATATATAATGGGGAATAAGGAAATGGCAGACCAATTAAATTCTTACTTTAGTTCTGTTTTTACAAGAGAGGAACAAATAACCTCCCAAGGATGTTGGGGAACATAGAGACTAATGCAAGGGAGGAACTGAAAGAAATCAGTATCTCTAAGGACATGGTCTTGGGGAAATTGATGGGATTGAAGGCAGATAAATCCCAAGGGCCTGATAATCTACATCCTAGGGTACTTAAGGAAGTGGCCATTATTTTCCAGAACTCGATAGACTCAGGATCAGTACCCATGGATTTGAGGGTAGCTAATGTTACCCCACTATTTAAAAAGGGGGGTAGAGAAAAAGCGAGGAATTATAGGCCGGTGAGCCTTACATCAGTAGTGGGCAAAATGATGGAATCCATTATTAAGGATGTCTTTGGCTTGGCTTCGCGGACGAAGATTTATGGAGGGGGTAAAAAGTCCACGTCAGCTGCAGGCTCGTTTGTGGCTGACCAGTCCGATGCGGGACAGGCAGACACGATTGCAGCGGTTGCAAGGGAAAATTGGTTGGTTGGGGTTGGGTGTTGGGTTTTTCCTCCTTTGCCTTTTGTCAGTGAGGTGGGCTCTGCGGTCTTCTTCAAAGGAGGCTGCTGCCCGCCAAACTGTGAGGCGCCAAGATGCACGGTTTGTAATAGCGGAGCATATGACTAGCAGAGAAGGGATTGGACAGAGTCAACATGGATTTACAAAAGGTAAATCGTGCTTGACAAATCTATTGGAATTCTTTGAGATGGTGACAGGTAAAATAGATGGGGGAGAGCCAGTGGATGTGGTGTACCTGGACTTCCAAAAGGCCTTCGATAAGGTCCCGTATAAACAACTGGCTTCCAAAATCAAGGCTCATGGGATTGGGGGCAAACTATTGATGTGGATTGAGAACTGGCTGGCAGGTAGAAGACAGAGAGTTGGGATAAATGGCTCGTTTTCTGAGTGGCAGGCGGTGACCAGTGGGGTGCCACAGGGATCTGTACTGGGACCCCAGCTGTTCACAATTTACATTAACGATCTGGATGAGGGGATTGGTAAATTTGCAGATGACACTAAGCTAGGAGGGGTTGTGTGCACTGAAGAGGGGGGTCAGGAAGCTCCAGTGTGATTTGGATAAATTGAGAGACTGGGCAGATACATGGCAAATGCACTACAATGTGGATAAATGTGAGGTTATCCACTTTGGTAATACAAACCGGAGGGCAGACTACTATTTGAATGGCAATAGATTAAGAGATGGGGAAGTGCAGAGAGACCTAGGGGTACTTGTACACCAGTCTCTGAAGGCGAGCATGCAGGTACAGAAGGTGGTTAAAAAGGCAAATGGTATGTTGGCCTTCATATCAAGAGAGTTTGAGTATAGGAACAAGGATACCTTACTGCAGCTGTACAGGGCCTTGGTGAGACCACACCTGGAGTATTGTGTGCAGTTTTGGTCACCTTATCTAAGGAAGGATGTTCTTGCAATGGAGGGAGTGCAGAGGCGATTCACCAGGCTGATACCTGGAATGGCAGGAATAATTTATGAGGAAATATTATGCAAATTGGGATTGTACTCGCTGGAGTTTAGAAGATTGAAAGGGGATCTCATAGAGACATATAAAATACTGGCAGGACTGGACAGAATAGATGCGGAAGGGATGTTTCCAATGGTAAGGGAGTCCAGAACCTGGGGCCATGGTTCGAGGATAATAGGCAAACCATTTAGAACCGAGATGAGGAGGAATTTCTTTACCCAGAGGGTGGTGAATCTGTGGAATTCATTGCCACAGAGAGCAGTAGAGGCAGGTTTATTGAATATATTTAAGAGGGAATTCAACATATTTCTTCAGTATAAGGGAATTAGGGGTTACAGAGAGAAGGCGGGGATGGGGTACTGAACTTTAAGATCAGCCATGAGCTCATTGAATGGCGGAGCAGGCTCGAATGGTCGAATTACCTACTCCTGCTCCTATCTTCTATGTTTCTATCATTGTGGACAAAACAAAGGAGATAATTGTGGACTTCAGGAGGACCAGAAATGATCTCTTTAAAATAGCTCAGTAGTGGAGAGAATAGAGTGCACTAGTTCTTCAGACTCAACTTAAGAAGTGATTTAATCTAGTCGCACAACATCTCCTCAACGGTGACTGCTGTTCCTGAGAAGACTGAGGCAGGCAAGGCTACCGGCCACCATCCTGTCAACTTTCTATAGGAGCTCCATCAAGGGCATCCTGGTTGGCTGCATCACAGTGTGGTACAGTTGCTGCAGAGCATTGGATTGGAGGTCAATTCACAGGACTATAAAAGCGGCAGAGAAGATCACTGGGGTCTCCCCTCGCCCCCAATTAACGTGATCTACCTGGATAGTTGTCTGAAGAGGGCTCACAAAATCATTGAGGACTCCTTCTACCCCACATATACACCATCTTTCAACTACTCCTTTCAGGAAAGAGATATAAGAGTATCAGAGCTCAAACCATCAGACTGGGAGATAGCTTCTTCCCATGGGCAATGAATCTGATGAACTACTCATACAATCCCTCTGAGACTCCACTATATATTAAACAATATTTATTTATTTTTGTGTTTGTGTGTGTGTGTGTGTGTATACGTACTGTGTTTGTATCGTTTGTAGGTTATGTCTGGTTATGTGTTTGGATGTTTTTGCACCAAGGACCAGAGCGCTTTCTCATTGGTTTACATTTGAACGTGAACCATATCCTTCCCATCTGTGTGCCAATCCAAATTTTTAAAATGTCAAAATTGAACCCTCATTCGCCACTTCCCCTGCCAGCTCGTTCCACACTCTTACCACTCTCTGCATGAAGAAGTTCCCCATATGTTCCTTTTAAACATTTCACCTTTTCACCCTTAACCCATGTCCTCTAGTTCTTTTCTCACATAATCTTAATGGAAAAAGCCTGCTTGCATTTACTCTGTCTGTACCTCTCAATGAATTTGAAAGAGTTGAAGATTATTGGATCTGGGACATTAACTAGAGGAACTTCTGCAGTCATGTTCTGAGGCATAGATGATTGACCTTCCATGATCACAAGCATTTTCCTCCGAGCCAGGTTGGCTCTAGCCATGGAAGTGTTTTCCTCTCAGTGCCCAGGGTCTTCTGTATTACCACAGTATACTGATGCCACACAAAACAAATGCCACCCTGATGTTAAAGCCAATCATATCTGAATTCATCTCTGGTCAATGTTAAGATTAAGGTTAAGGCAAGGGCTGATGCTGATTGGTCCAGGTGAAATTCAAATTGGGCACAGGTGAACAGGTTATTGATTAATAATTGCCTCTTGTTAGCATCATCGGCGACAGCTTGCTATTGATGAAGTGTAGACTGATCAGGTGATAATTAGCCAGTTTGGATTTGTCCTCCTTTGGGCAATTATCAACATTGTCAGGCAGTTGCAAATTTTATAACTGCTCAGAATAGCTTACCTAGAGATGGACAACATCCGACAGATCACTGTAACCGACGGCAATGGGCCCTGAGCTGGGAAGTAGGAGTAACTCTGTCTTGACCAGTGTGGACAGAAAACCCTCCTGTGTCATCAGCCTCTCTGATTTCTGATCCCCAAGGATGATGGTGTGAAGCCTGACTATCCTCAAATGCTGCCCATCTCTAAAGGCAGCTCCCAAAATGCTGCATTGATTGAGATCAACAAACTTGGCAATTCAAAAGTTCGAAGTTGAGAGCATTCAGCTCTGCATGACTCTGTTATTTCTTCAGTGAATCTGGAGCTGGCAGTCCTGATTCTTTTTATTGGAAGTGATAATTTTTTGCCTCCTTTTCTATTCACTTCTCTGCTGTAACAAGATGCCAAGTCACACATTACATGCAACCTACCACTCCAACTCCGAACCCTCTCCAGCACTGTGCCAATAAGAACACAATGGGTGCAGAGGTTGCTCATACTGTTCTTTGCACTTATATTGACATCTGATCAAGTGATGGCAGATTTTAGCCTCACCTCCACTTCATTGACGTTTTCCATTGATCTTGATTCCCCTGTAGACCCAATATCTGTCTATATCAGCCTTGGATATATTATGATCATATAATCACTGCCTCCTAAGAGTTCCTTTACCTTAAGATCTGTTATCAAATATTCTTCTCTAGTGGGCTCAGCCACAAGCTGCTTATATATTCAGTGTTGAATCCTTCTCAGTTCTCTTGATCAATATTCCGAAAGGTCAATTTTTTTTTGTTCAACAGGGATTTAACATGGGACTGTTGGGCTATCTTTACCATAAGAATGAAGTCAATTCAAGAAGATGACTAACCACAGAAATGGGCAGTAAATGTTGGCCTTGCCAGCAATGTACAATTCCTGAAAAATGAATAAAGACCACCTCATTGACCTAATATCTTCATAAGATGAGAAAAGGCAAGACCTGCATATCAAACAGGTGCTCCTATGAGTGAATGCAGTAATCTTTTAAGAAAGGATCATCTAATTATTGAAATATTTCATGCATCTGCGGAGATTTTTAAAGAACTTTCTCACAGTAGCAAAGGGAATCTTGGGCTTCAATCAAGTGACAGTTGGTTCTCTTATATCTGTCCATCAAATCTCTTTACATTTCTAACACAAATTTGCTTTGATGCTTCACGTCGACTTTCCAAAGGCTTGAGAAGTTGTTCCCCATCAGTGAGCATGATTTGTGTCTTGCCACATTTGTAGGCCTCTGGTAGTGAAAGTGTTGATCTGTTACAGATATGCACATTCATATGCATATGCAGGTAGCTGGTAATGATAACAAGTATGTAATAGAGAACTGCCCAAAATGTAGTGCCGATCTGCATGAACCTATTCCATGATCAATCTAACCCTTCCTTTCCTCTCAGTCCATTACCCTTTATTTTGCTTACATCCATGTGCTTATCTAAGAGCATTTTAATGTCCCAATTGTATCTCCACCACCACCCCCAGCAATGCATTCCAAGCACCCACCACTCTGCATAACCAACCTACCTCTGTCGTTTCTCCTGATTTTTCCTCCACTCACTTAAAACCTATGTCCTCTGATTTTGGCTATTGCCACCCAGGGAATGACTGTCCACCCTATTAAGTTGCCTCTCATCTTCTGTCACTCCAAAGTGAAAAGCCCTAGCTCTGTAAACCTTTCCTCATAAGGCATATTGTCTAATCCAATTCAGGTAAATTTCCTCTGCACCCTCTCTCAAGCTTTCACATCCTTTCTATAATAAGTGTGGTCTAACCAGAGTTTTATAGAACTGCAACAATACCTCACAGCTCTGGAACTCAGTTCCCCAACTAACGAAGGCCAGAACACCATAAGTCTTCTTAACTACCTTTTGAGAGATCAATGGACTTGGACGTCAAGATCCAGCTGTTCCTCCACACTGTGTAGATTCCTGCCATTAACCACATACTGCACCTTTGGGTTCAACTTTCCAAAGTGCATCACTTCACAGTTTTCCATATTGAACTCCATCTACTTCTTCACCCAACTCTGCAACTTGTCTATGTCCTGTTGTGCCAATAACAATCCTGTACAATATACACAACCAATCTTTATGTCATCTGCACACTTACCCACCCTTCACTTCCTTATCTGTCATTTATAGAGTTATGACAAGGAGCAGGGACTTAAAACAGATCCTTAGACAATACCACCAGTGATCAACCTCCATCCACTACCATCCTTTGCCTTATGCCTTATGTTGACCAGCCAATTCTTAATGCAGTCAGCCAAGTTCCATGGATCTCACTCCTCATGACTTTCTAGATGAGCTTATCATGGGGAACCTTGTCAATCATCTTATTAGAATCCAGATCCACTACCTTGCCTTCATCAATCTGTTGGGTTATAATGACTAATGGGTTTTAGATACATAAAATATAAACTCATTTTATATTACACTAACACTAAGTACATATTAAATTACCCCAGTGCAGAAAGAGGAAATAAATATAAAGATCTGATAGAGAAATTCATTTTTGCAGTTACAGTTAATGCAAGAAAAAATGTGGCATTTCAAAAGTGCAGAGAGATCTTTTTGATGGTCCTGGAATAGTTTGTAGTTAGGGGAGGTTTTACAGCCTGATAGCCATTGGATAAAAACTGTTCTTGAAACCAAGAGGTGCTGAATTTTGGCTTCCTAAATGTTCCCAAAGGTAGCAGTGAGAAGGGTTGTGACCATGGTGATGGAGTCCTTTAATGATGCCAGGGCACTTGCTAGTTCTGTGTCCATGGTTTTAAAAATCTATGTGAAGATTTGACTTGAGCTGCATTGTGTCTGGCTTGAGGTGGGCACTGACACAAAGCCAATCCTCAAATGAGGCAATGGCTTTACAAACCCTGTGCATGCTGCTGTGTGGATTTCTCTTCAAAGGTAGCTTCAGATGTCTTTCTTTTTTTAAATTTTTTTTTATTTTTCACACTATAAACCATATTGATGAAGATACATACATTTTTCTTTTCAAATATATAGTGTCGTTTTCTTCCCCCCTTCCCTCCTCCCCTCCCTCCCTCCCTCACCTCCCCTCCCACTTATTTAAAGTTCAGATACATTAAACCCTTTAAACAATGTTGTCACTCAATAAAAATAAACGAGAAATTCCACTGAGTCAGTTCTTTTCATTATCTTCTCCTTCTGTCATTTTAGGTGGTAGATGTCCACGGTAGGTTTTCTCTATTGTGTTTCATGTATGGCTCCCATATTTGTTCAAATACTGTAATGTTATTTCTTAAATTGTATGTTATTTTTTCTAATGGAATACATTTATTCATTTCTATATACCATTGTTGTATTCTCAAATTATCTTCTAATTTCCAGGTTGACATAATACATTTTTTTGTTACAGCTAGGGCTATCATAACAAATTTTTTTTGTGCTCCATCCAAATCAAGTCCAAATTCTTTGTTTTTTATATTACTTAGGAGGAAGATCTCTGGGTTTTTTGGTATATTGCTTTTTGTGATTTTGTTTAGTATCTGGTTTAGATCTTCCCAAATTTTTTTTCACTTTCTCACATGTCCAGATTGCATGAACTGTTGTTCCCGTTTCCTTTTTACAGCGAAAACATCTGTCTTTTATTTTAAACTTTATTTAAAATTTTATGACATGAATAAAATAAAAATTACATTTAAAGAAATAATAAAAAATAAGATAATAAAAATTAGAATACTACATCATTAAACTACACAAATTAACCCTCCCAATAATTATAACACAACATTAATCATCTAATTTAAAATTAATCCAACCCTCCCCCCAAAATAAAGAGTGAAGAATTAATTAACAATGTTGTAAATAAAATAGAAAAAACCCCACTTACAAAAAAAAGGATAAAACTTAACAACAAAAAAAATTACTAACAACAAAAAAAATCAATACTAAAAAAATACCCTTAAACATATATTTAAATCAAACATAATTCATGTATTTAACAAATGAAATCCACTTTAAAACTAAATTCAAATATTAAAATCATATATCAACTACATATCTGTTATACAAAAAATCATAATTAATAATACATAAATACAGAATTTCCATTAATACCAAGTTTCCTTTATAATTCATCGAGAGAACAAAAACATCCCTTAGAAAAACAATCAAATAAACTTTTTATTCCCTTCCCCTCCCCTTATATAAAAAGAAAAAAAAGTTCAAACTCTTATAAAATTCTCCATATTCTTCATTTATAACATCTTCAAAATTCTCTATCAAAATTAACTTAATTTTATTAAACTCTTCTCCCTCAATGTATTTGTACTTAATTTTCTTCTTCTTCTTATCACCTTTCCCCTCATCTTCCTCTTCATCTAATTCAACATCCTCAATTTTTGACTTATTATCTTCTGTGACATCATCCTCTTAAAAAAGAAAGAAAAAAGAGAAAAAAAACCCCAAAAAAAGAGAAAAAAAAAGGAGAGAAAAAAAACCTCCTAATTCCCTCTCAATTACAATCAAAACAAAAAGAGTTTAAAAAAAATAATTATTATTTATTTTTAAAAAATAATTAAAAAAAACCTTCACTTCTTAACCCAAAAATTAAAAAGAAACAAAAAACAGTTCGGAGGCCACACTACCTCCTCCTGTTTAAACCTCCTAAAGCAGTAACTCCCCCAAAATATTGGGTGTGAGATAACTCACAGGTAGCTGATGACTTCTGGAAACTAGTGCCCACCCAGTTCCCTCTCCCAACTCCCATTTCATTAAACTATCATCATTATTTAAACTATTTAAACTCTTTTCAAAAAAAAGATAAAAGATTTATTTTTTTAAATCAACGTTACCACTTCGATCACCATTGTTTCCATTTCTTTTAAAAATCTGGATACCACCTTTCATCTCTACTCTCTTTGGAGACCTTGAAGGACTACATCGTTCCTGAAACTGCATGATTGGTAGAGACTGAGCAAAGTCCATAACCTCTTTAGGATTGTCAAAGAATTTTGGCTAATTTCCATCCTAAAAATCTTCAGTACCGCAAAATACCTGAATGTTGCCCTGTCTTTTTTTTCCACAACCGTTCTTTCACAGAATTAAATTCGCGTCGTAATAGCATAGTATTAAATCTCCATCTTGAAGCTTTCTGAACATCTTGTGAACTCAAATATTCTAATAATAATAATGAATGATCCGAAACCAATCTAGCCTTATACTCCATAGATGTAACCCTATCCTGCAAATGTGCTGATATTAAAAAATAATCAATTCTAGAAAAAGAATTATGTCGCGAGGAATAAAAAGAAAAATCTTTCTCTGTAGGATTAACTCTTCACCAAATATCAATTAAATTCAAATCTGCCATCATATTAATCACTTGGATTGCCATCTTAGACTTCTTAATTACTCTTGAGTACTTATCCAATAAAGGCTCCAACACCACATTCAAATCTCCCCCAACATCACATTAGAGTTCGATTGTCCAAGTAATAAAGACATATCCACAACAAAAGCTGTATCCTCAACATTAGGAGCATAAACATCAAGCAAAGTCCATGCCTCATTAAAGATTGTACAATTTAATTTTAATAATCTTCCACCATTTTTCTCTTCACTCTGTAACTAAAATGGTAGATTCTTTTGTACCAAAATTGCCACACCTTTTGCCTTAGAATTAAACGAAGAATAAAAAAACGTGCCCAACCCATTCACGTTTGAGTTTCAAATGTTCCTTATCCAATAAATGAGTTTCCTTTGTCATTGCGACCACTGTTTCTTCCATTTCTTCCAGAAATCAAATTCCCTTCTTGCAGCTCTGCCCTCTTTGGAGACCGTGGAGGACTACGTCGTTCCTGGAATTGTGTAATTGGTAAAGACTGAGCAAAATCCATAGCTTCTTTAGGATTATCAAAGAACTTTGGTTGATATCCATCCTGAAAAATCTTCAGTACCGCAGGGTATCTAAATGTTGCCTTATATCCTTTTTTCCCCACAATAATTCTTTCACAGAATTAAATTCACGTCGTTGAAACATAATTTCCTGACTCAAATCCGGATAGAAGAAAACACGATTACTCTGAACCATCAAAGGAGATTTGTTTTGCTGTGCATTTCTAATAGCCATACGTAAAATAGTCTCTCTATCACAGTAATTTAAACAGCAAACCAGAACAGGTCTTGGATTCTGTCCTGAAAAAGGTCTCCTTCTCAAAGCTCTATGAGCCCGTTCCAATATTAAACCTTCAGAAAACTTATCTTGTCCCAACACTTGTGGAATCCATTCAGTGAAAAATTTTCTTGGATCTGGCCCTTCTATGCCTTCTGGCAAGCCGACAATTTTCACATTATTCCGTCTGGATTGGTTCTCCGTCTAAATTTTTATTCTGAATCTGTAACGTTTCAATTGTTTTATTCACATCTTGCAATTGATCTTGTACATCAGATAATCCTTGATCACACATCTCAAATCTTTCAATAGTTTCAACTTTAAAAGCTCCATAATCAGCCATCTGTTGAGTATTGACATCCACCAATGCATTAATCTTAGAAGTAAGATTATTCATAGAATCACCTAAATGCATCATTGAAGAAAAGATCTTATGTTCAAGACTCTTGAAAAGTATATCAACATCAATAGATCCAGACATGGTGGGATTCTGCTGTTTTTGTGGAATCAGAGGACCTTCTATCCCTTCTTTTAATTTAGTAGCTTTTCTTGCAGTTTGATTCCGTGTAAGAGCCCCTGCCACAAACCCCCCAGAAGTATCAGGAGGCTGATGATCAGGGTTATCTTTGATCCAAACCTTCTTTAAAAGCTTCGTTACGTCAGTATCTGGAAGAGCTGATATAACTGGTGGTATAGCAGTCAAATAACAACTCTTTAACTCTCCAACTGGTAGCGCCCCAGCTAATTCAGCAGTCAAAGTCTCAGTAGACGTTGTTTGAAATACTGGCATCCGGCCAGTCCTTTGTTCTAAAGGCAGCTGAAAACGACCTTCAGAAAGACTTATGAAATCAGAACGGAGCTCCAAGGCTGAATTCTTCGCTTGTTTTCCTGGATCCATTTCACGCTGAGTTGTGGCTTTTTGTAAACAAGCAGGCTCAGATAATTTTGGAAAATATAATTTTTTAACAATCTGTTGATGTTTCCTTTTACTTTTTTTTTAACAAATATACCATTAGGTATTAATTCAACATCTCATACTATTTATAAACTTTTTAAAAAAGTTTTAACGGGCATTTAAAGACAAAACAATAAGTTAGAGTCAGGATAGGACTGGAAGGCACGTCTGTTCCTTACGCCATCTTGCCACGCCCTCGAAAACATCTGTCTGATACTGTTGGGTCCCATTTATTTAACTTTTGAGGTGTAATGTATAACCTGTGTATCCAGTTATATTGTATCATACGTAACCTTGTGTTTATTGTATTTCTCATGGTTCCGGAGCATAGTTTCTCCCATGTTTCATTCTTTATCTTTATGCTTAGATCTTGTTCCCATTTTTGTTTGGTTTTACCATTTGTTACCTCATTCTCCTTTTCTTGTAGTTTAATATACATGTTTGTTATAAATTTTTTGATTATCATTGTATCTGTAATCACATATTCAAAATTACTTTCTTCTGGTAACCTCAGACTGTTTCCCAATTTGTCCTTCAAGTAGGATTTCAGTTGGTAGTATGCCAACCTTGTATCGTGAGTTATATTATATTTATCCTTCAATTGTTCAAAGGATAATAGTTTATTTCCTGAAAAACAATTCTCTGTTCTTTTGATCCCTTTTTTCTCCCATTCTCTAAAGGAAAGGTTATCTATTGTAAAAGGGATTAGCTGATTTTGCGTCAGTATTAGTTTTGGTAGTTGGTAATTTGTTTTATTCCTTTCTACATGAATCTTCTTCCAAATGTTGAGCAGATGATGCAATACTGGAGAATTCCTACGTAGTACCAATTTTTCTTCCCATTTATATAATATATGTTCAGGTATCTTCTCCCCTATTTTATCTAGTTCTAATCTAGTCCAATCCGGCTTTTCCCTTGTTTGATAAAAATCTGATAGGTATCTTAATTGTGCGGCTCTATAATAATTTTTAAAGTTTGGTAGTTGTAAGCCTCCTTGTTTATACCATTCTGTTAATTTATCTAGTGCTATCCTCGGTTTCCCCCCTTTCCATAAAAATTTCCTTATTATTTTCTTTAAATCCTTGAAAAATTTCTCTGTTAATCATATTGGTAATGTCTGAAATAAACATTGTATCCTTTTCCTTTGGGTGTTGTTTCCTCCATATATCCAAAAGTTGCATTTCTTGCATCGACTTAATTATAAATTTGGTTACTTTGTTCTTTCTGTTAATTTTTTTTCCAGTTTTATCCATGTTTGAATCCAAATTAAGATTGAAATCCCCTCCTATTAGTATGTTCCCTTGCGTATCTGCTATCTTCAAAAAGATATCTTGCATAAATTTTTGATCTTCATTAGGTGAATATACATTGAATAAATTCCAAAACTCCGAATATATCTGACATTTTATCATTACATATCTCCCTGCTGGATCTATTATTTTCTCTTCTATTTTGATTGGTACATTTTTACTGATTAATATAGCTACTCCTCTAGCTTTTGAATTATACGATGCTGCTGTTACATGTCCTATCCAATCTCTCTTTAATTTCTTGTGTTCCACTTCGATTAAGTGTGTCTCTTGTATGAATGCTATATCAATTTTTTCTTTTTTCAATAAATTTAACAGTTTCTTCCTTTTGATTTGGTTATGTATTGCATTAATATTTAAAGTCATATAATTCAACATAGCCATCTTATACTTTGTTTATCTTTCCTTTCTGTTTCCTCATCATCACCTTTCCTTCTTATCCATTTCTGTTTTCTTTTTTTAAGCACATTATAAGACAACATTTCTAAAACATAAAGTATTTCCATTACTCTCCTATCTAAAAATCCTTTAACCCAATTATCCCCTTTCCTTCCTGAGTTGCCCTTTGTCCCTTGTCGGGCAACCACCTCTCCCCTCTCCATTTGGATTTGCGAAATCACTCGCAAACATCAACTGATTTCGCAGTGACCGTAGTTCTTCCCCACCCAGCCCCCCCCCAGAAAAGATTTTAATCTTCATATATAACAAAGGTCACTCTCTTAATTCCCTCCTTACTTCCTCTCTTCCCTTACTTTCCCTTATTAATTCTTATCTATACTCTATATATTTTTTTCTAAATATACATACCCACATGTACACACATATATACACACATACATATAGTTTGTGGTCATTTTTGCTCTCGTTACATGTCTTCATCACTCTGTCTGTTTTGTAGTTGTTCTGCAAATTTTCGTGCTTCCTCTGGATCCGAGATTGGTCTGCTTTGCTGCCCTGGAATAACTATTTTAAGTACCGCTGGGTACTTTAGCATAAATTTATATCCTTTTTTCCATAGGATCGCTTTTGCTGTATTAGACTCCTTCCTCTTCTTCAGGAGTTCAAAACATATTTGGATAGAAAAAAATTTTTTGACCTTTGTATTCCAGTGGTTTTTTTGTCTTCTCTTATTTTCTTCATTGCTTTCTCCAATATATTTTCTCTTGTTGTATATCTTAGGAATTTTACTAGAATGGATCTTGGTTTTTGTTGTGGTTGTGGTTTAGGGGCTAATGTTCTATGTGCCGTTTCTGTTTCCATTTCTTCCTGTAATTCTGGTCTTCCTAGGACCCTGGGGATCCAATCTTTTATAAATTCTCTCATATTCTTGCCTCCTTCATCTTCCTTAAGGCCCACTATCTTTATATTATTTCTTCTATTATAATTTTCCATTATATCTATCTTCTGAGCTAACAGCTCTTGTGTCTCTTTAACTTTTTTATTAGATTCTTCTAATTTCTTTTTTAAGTCATCTACTTCCATTTCTATGGCTGTTTCTCATTCTTCCACCTTGTCCACTCTTTTTCCTATATCTGACATGACCATCTCTAATCTATTCATTTTTTCTTCTGTACTTTTTATTCTTCTTTTTATTTCATTAAATTCTTATGATTGCCATCCTTTTATTGATTCCATATATTCTTTAAAAAAAAATATATCCATTGTCTTGCCCTTCCCTTCATCTTCCATTTCTCTGTGTTCTTCTTCTTCTTCTTCCTCTGGGTGGGTCATCTGCTGTTTCTTTGATTTCTTTTTACTCTCTTCTTTCTTGTTTTCGTTATTTTCTATGTTCTCCTTTTGTTGTTGTGTTGTGGCTGTCATTCTCAGCTGTGGAGATCGACTCCTCAGCTGGTCCCCCCTCCCGACTGTTTTTTTTCATGCGCATCCCGCATGCGCGAGGAGTCTCGCATGCGCGGTTGCGCACTTTTACTCGGCTCTGCGAGCCATTTTTGTAGCCCCGAGCTCGGGGCTTCGACTGACCTGAGGGACCGGGCTTCTCTCTCCACAGCGGGCCTCCTCGGACAGGTAAGGCCTTCACCTTCTTCTTCCGACGTCTTTTATTCTTCTCTTCTTCCCGTTGCTTTCGACTTTTTCTTTGCTGCCATTTTCTTCCCACCTTTATTTTCATTTTATTTTAATTTTCGTGTTTGTGCCTTTGTGTTTTCTCTGTTTTTTTTTAACTTTTCCGGAGAGGGCTGGAGTTCCCCGACCAGCCACTACTCCATCACGTGACTCCACTCTTCAGATGTCTTTCAAGAAATCACTCTTGTAGATTGGATACAAAAAAGACCATTTGAAATACTTTGCTCCTAAAAATCAACCAATGTCTCCACAACCTCGTTTTGTCAGTGGCTGGTAGCAGGGCAACAAACATTTTGATTGTGTATGAACTATGGGGAAATTCACTTTCATGTAGAACATAGAGCATTACAACACAGTACAGACCTTTCAGCCCACAATGTTTTTCCAACCTCTGTAAACCTACTCCATGATATTCTAACACTTTCCTACATCACATCTGTAACCCTTTATTTTTCTCATATCTGTGTGCCTATCTCAGGGTCTTTTGAATGTTACTTCAACCACCCTCCCCCTCCCTCCCCCCCACCCCCCACCCCCTGGCAATATATCACATATGGTGATTTGTGACTCTGTAGGCCTGCACAAGGAGATGGTGTGCTCTGCCAGTATGAAATATGAGTAAATCAGGGCTTGGTTAGAGTCGTTGCAGGGGACTAAAGCCTGAGTACCAGGGGAGTCGCTGAATGCACAGCCATTGTGGTTGAGAGATTGGTTGCCATTGATTGTAAAATTAGGATTGATTGTCAAGGATCAGAATTGGGGTGCGAGAGTGCAATTGGGAGTCAGGGGAGCAAAGTCAGTAGTCAAGTGGAATGGGTGGAAGGAAAAGTTGTGGGATTTGGGTCCAATCAGTGGTTAGGGTGGCCAGATCAAATGGTGGTCACCAGCATTGGGGAGGATTAGTGAGAGTGGCTGAAGATCTAGACTAGAGAACCTGAAAGGAAGCTGCTTAAATACCTAATTAAAGGGAATCGAATGTAAAATAGGTCCTCCATGCCTTAACACATCATAAGCAGTGCCCCAGGACTCATTTAGCTCGGTCTTGTTCATTTTCTCAGGAATCTGGTGTATCTGTCTGACCAATAGAACTTAAAATCATAGTACAGACCCTTCAGCCTACAATGTTGTGCCGACCTAAGTAAACCTACTCCACAACAATCTAATTTTTCCCTACCTCTTACCCATAACCCTCTATGTTTCTTACATCATGCTATCTAAGAGTATTTTGAGTGTCCCTATTTGCAGCAGTCCCCTGGCAAAAAATCTTAACTTTGACATATCCCCTAAACTTTTCTCCATTCACCTTAAACAGATGTGCACTGGTATTTGCTCTTGTCTTGCTGATTCTCCCTAGGATCCTATGTCTGTATCCCCAGCAATCACATTCTTTCTGGAACCGTCTGTGTCAGCTTATGTGACAGCTTGACAGAGTAGGGTGTTTCCACTCACAAGGAGAATTGGAACGAGGAGGAATGATTTCAGTAAAAGAGTCATGAATCTTTGGAATTCATGTTGCCCCAAGAGACCTGTGGCATCATTCATACATCAGAGGGCAATATCAAGTGTCTTTTAGTCTGTCAGGGGCAGGATCTTATTGAATGGCAGAACAGGCAGAGAGTTTTCTTTGGCTTGGCTTCGCGGAAGAAGATTTATGGAGGGGGTAAAAGTCCACGTCAGCTGCAGGCTCGTTTGTGGCTGACAAGTCCAATGCGGGACAGGCAGACACGGTTGCAGCGGTTGCAGGGGAAAATTGGTGGGTTGGGGTTGGGTGTTGGGTTTTTCCTCCTTTGCCTTTTGTCAGTGAGGTGGGCTCTGCGGTCTTCTTCAAAGGAGGTTGCTGCCCGCCAAACTGTGAGGCGCCAAGATGCACGGTTTGAGGCGAGATCATCCCACTGGCGGTGGTCAATGTGGCGGGCACCAAGAGATTTCTTTAGGCAGTCCTTGTACCTTTTCTTTGGTGCACCTCTGTCACGGTGGCCAGTGGAGAGCTCGCCATATAACACGATCTTGGGAAGGCGATGGTCCTCCATTCTGGAGACGTGACCCACCCAGTGCAGATGGATCTTCAGCAGCGTGGACTCGATGCTGTCGACCTCTGCCATCTCGAGTACTTCGACGTTAGGGATGAAAGCGCTCCAATGAATGTTGAGGATGGAGCGGAGTACCCAGTCAGGAATTAACAGTAGGTTTGTTCCAAAAGTTCAAGTTCAAAAGGCCTGCTCCTGTTTGTTGTGTTTACACCGTTCTTTCCTTTTTCTGCTGCTATCTGGAATCCCAGTGATGAATTACGTTTGATTTTGTGGGTTGTGAAGTGGTGGACAAAGCCAATTCAAGAACTATGGACTCTGGGAACATGGGGCAGGAGGTGACAAGACAAGGACATGAGCAGAGAATTTCTACAGGTGAACCGTGGAGAGTATTCTGATTGATTGCATCACTGTCTAGTATGGAGGTTCCAATGCACAGGACAGGAAAAGAATGCAGAGAGTTGTAAACTCCACTGGTGCCTTCATGGGCACCAGCTTTCATTCCATTAAGGACATCTTACCACAGGCAGCCTCTATTGTCAAGGACCCTCACCACCCAGGCCAAGCCTTCTTCTCACTGCTACCATCAGGAAGGAATTACAGGAGCCTGAAGACGAGCAGCAGTAGTCAAAAAAAATGCTTCTTCCCCTCTGCTATCAGATTTCTGAACGAACAATGAACCACAGACACTACCTCACTTTCTCTTCTTTTGCACTAATTTTTAAAAAAAATTTAAGTTGTAGCAATTTTACACATGTAATGCTGCCATAAAACAACAAATTTTGTGACACATGTTCATGAAAATAAATTCTGATTTGGAATCCGGGCTTACTCTCTAAAAGTACACTCTCTGAGACCTGACAATTTAACCCAGTCTTGTCTCTTCTCTGAGAGAGATCCCATGGCACCTCTTCAGAGTAGAGCTTTTAACTCTCCCTGCATTCCAGTCAATGTTTATTTCTCAACCAACATCACTAATATTATCTCCTTGTAATTACCTTGTGGGCCTGTTGCACATTTTGGCTGCTGCATTTCCTGCTTTGTATGCTTCAGTAGAGCACATAATGATATCCAGAAGGGTGAATGACACTGCAAATGAGAACGTCAGGAGTCGGCCATCAGGCCCGTCGAGCCTGTTTCACCATTCAAGATCAGGGCTGATCTAGCCGTGGATTTGGCTCTACTTACCCACCTGACCCAAAACCCTTCATTCCCTTATTCTTAAAAAAATCTGTCTATCTCTGACGGTAGTCTCTGCTGCTTCCTTGGGCAGATAATTCCATTGATTGTGGTAGAAGCAGTTCCTCTGCATCCATGTCTTAAGTCTACTCTCCAAAGCCTTGAGGCTATGTCCCTAAGTTATCGTCTCACCTGCCCATGAACAAAACCTCTCTGCTTCTTTTCCTTTGATGATTTTACTTGTTGCTACGAGATTCCCACTTCCCTTTTTTAAACTCCAATAAGTACAGTCCCAGACTACCCAATCTCTCCTCACAAACAAATCCCCTAGGTTTAGAATCAACCTGGTGAACTTTCCTCTCCATGTACATGCCCTCATGCCTTGTATGCAGCCTGTCCCATATACCCTCTTTGTGAAAATCTTCCCACTCCGATCTCCTTTAACTCTTTCCCTTTCATCTGAAATGTGTGCTCTCTGCTTTTGAACTCCCCTCCCCGGGGAAGAGACTGATATTGTCCACCCTCTCTCTGCCCCTAATAATTTTATGTCTCTATAATTTCACCCTTAAACTTCCTTCACTCAGTCCAGCCTATCCAATTTCCTCTACTCCGGACAATAATCCTGTGAATCTTTTCTGCACTCTCTCGAGTTTGATCATATTAATTTATAGTGTGTTAACTGCAACTGATACAGTACTTCAGTGAGTTGCACAACTGTACATGATGTCCTTTACCTCAGGACTCAATGTCTTGGCTGATTAAGACAAGAATACCATCTTCACCACTTTATCTAACTGTGTGTTGCCAATTGCAGGGAAATATATACTTGAAATCCAAGGTTGTGCTATTCAGTAACTCTCCCTGGGCCTCTGTCATTCACTGTGTAAATCCTGGCCTTGTTTGAATTTCCAAAATATATTGCTTCACGCTTGTCTGAGTTAAATTCCACCTGCCATTCCATGAATCTAGAAGATGTAAGAGTGGAATTATGTCATTCAGCCCATTGAATCCATAGCTGATTTACTATCCTTTTCAATCCCATTCTCCTACCTTGATTCCTTTTCTTTCATAACCAACAACTTATCGACCTCCGTCTAAAATATACCCAATGATTTGGCCTCCATACCTCTCCATGGTAACTAATTCCATCGATTCACCATGCTCTGGGTAAGATATTACTCCTCATCTCTGTTCTAAAGGGACATTTTTGATTTCTGAGGCTGTGCCTTCTGGTTCCAGACTCCTCCATCATGGGAAATAACCTCTACACTATCTCCTTGCACACTTAACCCGAGGATCTGGATTCAGTTTTCACCTGAGACAGTCTTCTTCACCATCAATTGTGGGATCACCTACTCACTTACTGATCATGCCACTTGTAGCGACTACTATCCATAAACAAACCCGCTCTGAGGCTAAATGGGCTCTTAACTGTGTCATGTTGCGAGGAATTCCTAACAAAGTCCAGATGAGTTATAAAAAGTTTATTTATTAACACAAAATGACTCATAACATCTATCAACTTGGTAAAGATAACATAATAACGATCTTGCTAACGTAGTCTAACACCTTCGTTAACGTCTATCCTAATGTAGCCTAGCAATAAACAGAAAATATCGGAGCCCTATTCACTCACCGTCTATCTAGCCATTACAGACAACATTGGCTAACTAAAAATCCAACTGCACAAAATCCCTGTGCATGCACCAACAACCCCAGTGAAAAGTGCATGAGCACTGGAAGAACTGATCACGCACAGTCTCCGGACCCAGGGACACCACCGATGCTCGCAGACATGTCTGCAGTATTCAAACAATGCGATCAGGTAAATTCTGGTTCCTACACCACCTATATTCTCTAACAAATCATTAATATGCACAGGAAACAATATGGGACCCAGCACCAATCCCTGCAGCACATCATCGGTCTCTGGTCTCCAATCTGAAAAGCAGCACCATCCCCTCACCTCCAAAACTGATTCCCTCTGCCTCTTACCACCAAGCCAATTTTGCATCCAATTTTGTTAACTAACCCTGGATCACATGTACTCTAACCAGCTCACCATGTGGGACCTTGTCAGTGATATTGCAAAACTCATGAACTCTCATGTGAAGTCTCCCCAAGCAATCCTTGCCTTTCCAAATGTGAACAAATGCTGTCCTTCAGAATCCCTTCCAGTGACCTTCCCACTACTAACATTAGGCTTATCAGCCTGGAGTTCCCAGGCTTGTCCTTCTTGGATAAATGCACATTAACATCTTTCAGCATTCCAATATTTGCTGTTACAGTAACATATGGTATACCTTTGTGAAACCGAAAACCACCGAGGATAGAAATCTGAAATGGAAACAGAGAATACTCCTTTCAGTCTCTTTCTACTTTGTTTTCTCAGTAACCTTTCTGCATCCTATTGTTACAAAAGATATAATGTGTGCATTTCAGATGTTGGTTCAATGTATTTTTGGAATCCATCTCCAGAACAAGTGGCTTGAACTGAAGCTACTCTCCTCAATTCCATGCTTCGTGTCAACAGAACATGCTTTGAACTGAATATCTGTGGGTTGAGGTGCTTAAAGTGGCGAAGGAAGCAACTTGGACAGAAATATTGAGTACCTCATAAAAGCAATTAACACAGCATAATGTGCGATGCTGGTTATATGTATTGGTCCCATAACCCTAATTTTGTCTCATAACATTACAAGTGTCTCGAAGTTGGATGTGAAGAAAATTTGGTGGGTGTGCTAGATTGGAGCAGTGCCAAATGGGAACATCCTTGCTTTAAGAGATAATTTTCATGGTTTCCTGACCTTTAAGACTTGTCCTGCATGTCCACAAGGCAATACAGCTCACCAGGTTATCTATACTTGATGGGTGCTGACCAAGGGAAGGGTGTCAGTGGTCTTCCAAATATCAAAAGTTGCTTCATGGAATCCTGTTGTCACTTTGGCCATGTAGTCCTCTGAACCGGTTTATAGGCCCCTCCATCTTGACAGACCAATACAATTTTGATAAACCCTGTAGTGTTTTTCAGTTTTTGGAGGGTAAGAAACTTTAATTCCCACACCATTGATTACTTTAAGGTGACATCCACTGTTTTTCATTGACAGTTATATTTCAAGGTTATATGTCACAACCCCATTTCTGTTAAGTAATTAAGACAAGCATTGCATGTTGATGATGTTATCATATGCAGGAACTATGATGGGGAAGTGAATGGCACAATAAAACAGACATTGTTCAGTTATGTTTCTGGGCATTATGGTGCAGGTTTGAGAGCACTGAACATAAAGGACTGATGAACAATTCTGTTCTATCCACCACGCTCTTCAGATGAGGACTCAGAGGAACCTTTAGAAGAACTCAACTATCGGCATCAGGAGACTCACTTGTGCCAGCAGATGAAAATGGCAACTGTGGCTTCATCCCATGATTCCTCCCACTGGAAGGAAGAGAGCAGTTACCCTCAACAGAATGAGGCGCCTCATCCTGAACACTCCTCCAGTCACAGTGAGTACATTCAGCCAAAGAATAGATAGATATGTAGCTTGAGTATCAACCACGAAGATGTACACAATATAAGCAACTAAAGGGAGGTGGCATCAACAGTCCAGTCTTCAGTCTCCCATCACTGTTAACCCTTACCCCCCCCCCCCCACTCCTGCAATGGAATCAAATGGTGCACCAACTGAAAGGAAATGTAGTAACTTCAAAAAACTGAACAGTCTTGCCAAATGTCTTGCTCCAGGGACAAGCTCTCAAAACACTAAAGCATTAAACTCAATTATGCTTTACTAAGTAGTTGCTACAGTGTTTCCAGATTCTTTATTGTGCTTTGACTGTAGACACACTAATGATACTATCCATTGGTCTGCTTAGTGAGTAACTGGCAAATCAATGTGCTGGAGAACACAGGGGTTTTGGTAATAAACTGATTCATTTCAGTAGCACAGGCTTAAAGGATTCCTGGGAATCTTACACTAAATCAAGAGGTCTGTGGCCTCTAAAGCAGCGTGCCTCTCTCTGCTGCATGGCAGTCACAGTCTGGGTTGCTGTAGTCTGGCTGTTGTGGGAATGTGCCTTTCAAGGCTGACAATCTTTTGTTGTCACTGCTAGAGTTGGTGAGGTCCTCCCTGGAATGAAACAGGACCCATTTTAGCAAACCACAGATGTGCTAGTTCTACTGTACTTTTGGCTAATTTTGTAAATCTTCGCATCAGTGCCAAATTCACCACGTTTAGCATAAAATGCCCTTTTGTTTAGAGGTAGAGCACAGTAATATGCCCTTCTGGCTCACAAGCCTGCATCGCTCAATTACACCCATGTGCCCAGTTAACCCATTAAATCTGTACATCTTTGGAACTGGAAGGAAACAGGAGCAAACCCACGCAGACACTGGAAGAGCATACAAGCTCCTTTTAAACAGTAGCGGATTCGAGCCCAGATCATTGGTGCTACAGGTATACAATCCTTTATCCGGAACCCTTGTGTTCCGAATTTTGGATTTTTCTGGATTTCAGAACAAAAGCCAGTTGCCCAGATTTAAGCCTATCCAAATTGTGCTGCCATATTCACCCCTTCCAGTCGCGCTGGCATCTCTCTCCCCCCACCCGAGTCACGCTGCCGACTCTCTCTCTCTCCATTCGCCCACCAGAGTCACGCTCCTGCCGTCTCTCTCCTGCCCCCCCGCCCACCCGAGTCGTGCTGCCGTCTCTCTCTCCCCGCCCACCCGAGTCATGTTGCCGTCTCCCTCCCCTCCCACCCGAGTCATGTTGCCGTCTCCCTCCCCTCCCACCCAAGTCGTGTTGCCGTCTCCCTCCCCCCCACCGCCCGAGTCACACTGCCGTCTCTCTCCCACCTCATCCACCCAAGTCGCGCTGCCGTCTCTCCCCCAACCCCTGCCCACCCGAGTCGTGCTGCCGTCTCTCTCCCCCCTCACCCACCCTAGTCATGCTGCCGTCTCTCTCTCTCTCTTTCCCTCCGCTGTACCAGCACCAGGAAAAAAATGCCTGTCTTTGGAGCTTTCCGGATTTTAGATGTCCGGATAAAGGATTGTGTACCTGTATAATAGCGTTGTGTGAACTGCTATGCTAATTGTGCCACCCATCCTTTCTCATCATTGAAAACCGTCTATTTGGATTATTTTAAACAAATCAGAATCAAGGCTAAAATGACAAAAC
Organism: Narcine bancroftii; assembly: GCF_036971445.1. Lineage (NCBI taxonomy): Eukaryota > Metazoa > Chordata > Chondrichthyes > Torpediniformes > Narcinidae > Narcine > Narcine bancroftii. Next base: position 172,316,112 of record NC_091472.1, on the reverse strand, counting down.
ACATCACCTCTCCACTCTGAAGCTGATCACCTTTGATAGCTGAAGCATTAATCATTCACTGGGAGAGATTATTGAATGGGGCAACAACTTGCTGGTGAATTCTGTTACAAGTTTTGAAGTCACTGATTCTGAACCACCTGAATGTTCTTTTTATCTTATATACTTTAATTGATGTGTTTTTAAATGCTGATGCAAGTTGGTGTGGTAAAATTAATTGCCTACCAAACCCCAAAAGTATTTAAATTAACGAAGCAGAGTGTAAATGTTGCATATAATCATTTTGCTGTTCAAAGCCCAAGTGTAGCAAAGCGAAGGTTCCAAAGTACAAACTGCAAAATGGCCTTTTGTTGATAGGCCACTGATTTGAAAAACATAAGGAAGAAGCCATTATCCTGAGGAAGAAAACATGGTGCAGTAATATTTGATGCAACAATTTATTATTGATGCTGATGTCCACCAGAAAGTATGGATCAGTTTTGCATCTTGGTGGCTTCTGTTAGTTTCCTAAAGCAGACACAGGTTCTTCGCAGCATGCAGATTTTCATTTTAACTCCTGAAAAATAAATGTATTTGAAAATCAATCATAATTAACATTAAAGTTAATCAAAAAAACTTCCAAACATTATCAGGTAATTGACAGGCTAAAACAATTGTTCATATTCAAAGCCAACTTTAAAGTGAATCACAAAAGCTGCTGTCATATTAGTAAAAAACACAGAAAAATATTAGTAAAAACACAGAAAAGCTAGAGAAACTCAGCAGGTCTCGCACTGTCCATAGGAAGTAAAGATATATAAAGATGTTTCAGGCCTGAGCCCTTCTTCAAGTATGAGTAAAAAGCAGGTCGTGCCTGAAGGGCTGGGGAGAAGGAACGAAAAGGCAGGGGGAGGAGTACAGCATTTCTTTGTTCTTCCTGAACTTCAGTTTATTGAAGCTCTTACTGACCTTTCTCCAGATTCCTGAACAGATGAATGATAGGAACAGTGCCACTTGTTTCTCCTGAATTGGGCATGGGTAACCTGACTGATGCTCTGTTTGGGTGTCATTAGGACTACTTTGGCTCTCAACCTCATCCCAGCCTTGGTCCAACAATGGCAGCTGGGCAGTGACTACCAATGCTTCCTTGCAAAACAGCTCTCCTTAGATCATATTTAAGATATGACAAGAAGTGAAAACAGAAGTCCAACATGACTTATTAAAAGACAAAACTAAAGTAAAAAGGCATACTGTGTTGGCATCAAAACTGGTGAACGAGTGATTGAAAGAACAGCAAAGGGTTACAAACAGTAAGAGTATGAAAAGAACACTTCAAGGTATATCAGCAAATGCTGCTATTTCCAATCACTCGCTCCCTGCATTTAACAAATGGTGAATGCCCCTGTAAAATTACTGCTCCATAAAATATGTGTTTCTCATAATGTGAACAAGGAGGCTGCTTTCCACAATGAACAAGCCAATTATATCCCTTAATTGTTATGTGTTCAGGGCATATATTCACTTAAGGTATAAAGAGACTAATTAATCTATAATTTACATATGGACAAAGATCTGGTATTCTGTGTGATACACATCTAATGCAGCATTCCTTGTGATATGTTCAGAGCCTGTTATTTGTTATAATATACACAGGGACTGTAGTTCTGTGTCTTCCACAGGGAGCTATGATTTCTGGAAAGTATGAACAAGATCTCCCATTTCCTGCTATGTGCACAATAACCTGAAATACACACTTTTTAGTTATTGCATATAATGTGAATGGAACTAGAAATTTCTGCAGTGACAGGTTAGTATTTAATATGATGTATTTTGGGACTGTCACTATACACAATATTTCTTGTGTTCTGTAAAGGCTTTACATTCCCCATGTTATAGTCAAGCTGATATTCCCTGTAATGCTTTATAGGGAATTTCCATACTAATCAGTAGTGGCTTTTTACATACAATGCCTTCCATAAAGTTTCTTTATTTGCCTCTATGCTCCACAGTTTTAAATTTGTAATCAAACAATTCACGTGTGATTAAAGTGCCCATTCCAGATTTTGGTTTGACCATGTAGAAATTACAGGATTTATACATTGTACCCTTATTGCAGGGCACTATAGTGGCAGCCAAGGGGCGGGACTTCAAGCTCGAATAGCTCCCATGATTCTGGCCATCCACACGTTCCAGGGGTCCGCGCTAAAATGGCGCTGGACGCCCTTCATCTCGGGGATGAAGTCAGCAGGCTGGGGAATACGTTGGAAGTGTCATGATGTCACTTCCGTGTTTGGGACAGCCAAACCGGATGTGACATAAAAGTTACCTGTAAAACTGATTAAAGCAGTTTTTTGCTGATCTCAACTTGAGTCAGATGTTTTCCTTGTAGCTCTGTCCTTAAGGCGCCACGTTGGTGACCCTAATGGCTCAGGTGTCTCTGAACCCTACACAATGGCAGATGAACCATCTCTGAGTGCTGTTGCCATTAAGTTGCCAGCGTTCTGGCCACATAGTCCATGTGTGTGGTTCATTGAAGCGGAGGCACAATTCCACTTCTGCAATATTACCAGTGAAGCTACAATGTTTTGGTATGTCATCGCATTGCTAGACAAGGAGTTAGCCACTAAAGTCGAACTGTTCCTGAGCGACCCTCCAGCAGAAGGTCAATTCGAGGCATTCAAGACCCACCTCCTACAAACTTTCTCCATGACTGAGCTGAAAAAAGGGACACACCTCTTCAACCTTGATGAACTTGGGTACAGGTCCCCCTCCGAGCCAATGACTGAAATGCTAGTGCTAGCTGACAGACACTCCAAGTACCTGATGTTCAAAGCCGCCTTTGTACAGCGCCTCCCCGATGATATTACCTTGTTCCTGTCCGACACAGATTTTTCTGACCTTCATGGTAGCAGCTGAGACAGACGGACTATACAGGGTTCCTAAGACCTCTGGGACAGTCCAACAGGTAGCCACAACCAACAGAGTGACTACCTTGTCCACCTCGGCAACCGCCCACATCCCCAGACAGGTAGGGAGACCCAAAGGGCAGCAACGAGATGGGAAGTATTTCTACCACATAAGGTAGGGCTGGAATGCTTGCCGTTGTGTCCCACCATGTACCTACTTGGCCGACAACCAAGGAAATGGCAACACCAGCTGCAGAGGTTGGTGAATACACAGGCTTCTTCTGCGCCGTCAACCAGATCTCCAGACGAAGATCTTTGGTTGACATGGGAGCTAAACGCAACATCCTGCCGAATGCCTTTGAACGGGAAACACAATTCAACCTACTCACGGCAAATGGAACGTCTATACCCAGCTATGGCACCAGGTCAGTCAGTTTGTTACTGGGAGACTCAGCTTACCAGTGGGATTTCACTATCGCAGCCGTACGCCAACTGATCCTAGGGCTGGATTTCCTGAGGGCCAAATAACCTACTGGTTGATGAGCACAGCCGCCGGTTAGTCCATGCCCCCACTTTCCAGTCATGCCCACTCTTGCCTAGTATGCAGCCAGCCTTGCGCATACAAACTCTAGCTACAGACAAATTTGTGAAAGTCCTAACTGAATTTCCTGAAATCCTCATACTGGATTTTGATTTGAACACCCCGCCACACAACATCCAGCATTATGTGATAACAGAGGGACCATCCATCCACGCCAAGGTGAGGAGACTTCCCCTCCGACCATCTACAACAAGCTAAATTTAAAACCCTGGAGGAGCTGGCCATCATCAGGGATTCCAACAGCCCATGGTCATCTCCCCTACATACGGATCCTAAAGCAAGCGTGGGTTGACGTCCATGCGGCGACTACCAGAGACAGTACCCGATACCACACATTCAGGACTTCACCGTAAACCTACATGGGAAACTGCTCTTTTTCAAAGTAGACCTCGTAAAAGGCTACCACAAAATCCCCGTACAGCTAGATGATGTGCCAACAAACGGCCATGGTCCACAAACACACCAAGAGCCCGATGCAGGACTTTCCCCTGACCACCCAGAGATTCCAACACATACACGTTGATATTGTTGGACCTTTGCCCGTATCACACGGCCACAGATACATCCTCACCATGGTCAATCAATTCATTCGCTGGTCAGTAGCTGCACCCATGGTCGATATAATAACCGAAATTTGCGCCAGGACTTTCCTATCTACCTGGGTGGGACATTTTGGAGTACCAGAGCATATTACCTCTAACAGAGGTGCACAGTTTACTTCGTAACTGTGGGCCACCTTGTCACACCTCTGCGGCACCCAACTCCATTGCACCACGGCCTACCATCCACAGTCCAACGGTCTAGTGAAGTGTTTCCACAGTCCTGAAACAGGCCCTCGTGCATGATTCACAGGACCGCAATGGCTGGATGTGTTATCCTGGGTGACGCTGGGGATACGGACCGCTCCAAAAGATGACTTGCAAGCTTCATCAGCTGAGCTGGTTTACGGCTCGCCCCTGTTGGTGCAGGCCAACCTTTTCAGCTCCTGCTTGTTTCAGGGGCTTGTCCCCTTAAGTTTTCTTTTCACCATAATGGAATGCATACTCATTTAGATTTAGATCGAGTGACTGAGTTGGCCATTCAAGAATTTTCCAAATTTTAACTTTTAAAAACACCTTTGTTGCTTTAGCATTTGCTTGATCTTGAGTACATACGATGTTTCTATACACCTCAGAATCATTTTGTTTCTGCCATCAGCAGTTACATCATCAATGAAGATAAGTGACCAGTACCTGTGGCAGCCGTACATGCCCAGGTCATAACACCCCCACCACCATTTTCACTGATGAGGTGGTCTGCTTTAGATCTTTGGCTGTTCCTTTATGTCTCTACACTTTGCTCTTGCCATCACTCTAATACAGGTTAATCTTGATCTCATCTGTACACAGACCTTTTTCCAGAATTCTGCTGGATCTTTTAAATACTTCTTGGCAAACTAATCTGGCCATTTGGTTTCTGTGGTTAACTAATGGTTTGCATCTGGCTGTGTAGCCTCTATATTTCTGTTCATGAAGCCTACTGTGGACAATAGTCATTGACACATCCACATCTGCCTCCTGAAGAGTGTGTTTGATCTGTAAGACAGCTGTTTGGGGACTTTTCTTCATTATGATGAGAACTCTTCTGTCATCAGAGGTGGAGGTTTTCCTTGGCCTCCAAGTCCCTTTGCAATTACTGATCTCATCAATACACTCTTTCTTCTTAATGATGTTTCAAACCATTGATTTTGGTAATCCTAAGGTTTGGGTGGTGTCTCTTACCGTTTTATTCTTGTTTTTCAGCCTCATAATGGCTTCTTTGACTTACATTTGCACAACTCTGGTCCTTATGTTGAAAAATGGCAACTACAGTCTCAAAAGGTGATCAAAAGCTTAGAAGCAAGCCCAGCTCTCTGATGCCTGCACCAATGAAGCAATTAAACATACCTGAGTACTCATAAACACCTGTGAAGCCAAATGTCCCAAACATTATGGTGCCCTGAAATGGGGGGGACTATGTATAAAAAGTGCTGTAATTTCTTCATGGTCAAACCAAAATGTATACAAATAACCTTGAAAAAATCTGGAATGTGCACTTTAATCACATGAGAATTGTTTGATTACAAATTTAAAACTATGGAGCACAGAGGCAAATAAAGGAAAAAAGTATCTTTGTCCCAAACATTATTGAGAACACTGTAAATGATGGTCACAATCAAATTACACTAAAATTCCCATTATCTGGAATTGAAACAACCGGCAAAGAAATCATGGAAAATAAATAGGTAAAAAATACAAAAGTTTTAACCTGGTGCCTCTAGTGGTCACTTCATCATTCATGCAACACGCCATCTCAAGCGACTGGCAAATTCACTTATCCGGCATCTACCAAACCCCACTGGTGCTAGATACCGGGAGTTTTACCATACAAGTTGCAATGTATTTGTCAAGGGATTCGAAAGATGTAAAAGATGTTTCTTAATGTTAAAGGATTAGTTCTTTGTGGAATTTTAATTGACATAGAAGACTTGATAGTATGTATGAATTAAATTCAAATCTCCCCATTTTAGGGAGGCATTTGACCCAGATTCATTTTCAAAACCACTGATACTTGACTGCTGTAATTCACCTTGTGTTCCTATGTTATTTCTCTGCAGCTTCCAGCTCTGTAAGTGAGTCCTCTACCACCTCAGCACCCCAATCCTGCAAAGGAGATGGCAGTCGTATAAAGTCACGTGTCCCTCCAAACATGCCAAAACTCTTCATCCCATCATCGGTGGCAAAGTTTCCACCAGAGATAACAGTCACACCACCTACCCCTACCCTCCTGTCACCAAAAGGCAGTGTGTCTGAGGAAACCAAGCAAAAATTAAAGGTAAGTTAATATTCATGCTGCCTTGAATTGTTATTTTTATACCGCATTTTAGCTCCCGTTGTCAACTGTGCCAAGTGTTCAAGTGACTGGAGTCAGTTCCTCACACAGCTCGGCATCAACTTGATGTGTATGATTTAGGATGTCGTGCCCAATGTTCTGGAAAAGGCTTTGTAGAGGGCTTTCAAAATTACACAAGATTTTGGGTAGCAAATGATACTTATTGAATGATGAGAGGTCATCAAATAATGTTAAAGTGTAACTGGTTGCTTGAAAACAAACATGAATACAGTGGCACAAACAGATTTTTAAAATCACTTTGCAAGGTGTGAAAACTCTGTTACAGCAAGTAACAGCCACGAGCAGCTAGTCTTAATCCAAGAGAGACTCCTCATGGCTTACAAGTCATTTTTTATACCTTTGTATGCCTAGGTCTCCTGAACATACTGCTCCATATAAGCACATATTCCTTTGAATCCTCTTGGGATTTGTTAATCAGGGTCGTATCCCTTTCCCAAGGATTGATAGTCTTTTACTACCTTACCAAATAAGGAGGCCATTATCAGCTCTGGCTGATTACAGAGAAAAAGGAATGCAGCTAGCTTTTCTCTTCCAGTCAATATTTTAAAGCATACATTCCCCTTAGGACTGATTTTCATTTACACCAATGAGCTGGGTTTAAATAGCACTCGGGGCTAAGATTGTCCAGTTTGATAATACACATCTCTCAACATCAAACATAGTAATGCCAACAAAAATCATGATCACATCACCTAATGTGGGTTTTTTTCTGTTTTTCATAGGCTTTTAGAGAGATTAAAACTTAGTGGTTTTCACAAATGCAGTTAAATCAATTGGTCTAGTCCAGGGGTGTCAAACTCAAATTCACGGAGGGCCAAAATTTAAAACTTGGACTAAGTCGAGGGCCGAACTAAATATTTATTAAAAATTTTCAACAACATCTGCATATTTTCTCTTCTTTCAACATATGTAATGTTAAACTTTTTCTTATTAAAATAAATGTTTAATAATAGTTTTGGATAAACTCTTTCCAGAAGCATTAACAAATGAGAAATAAAATATTCAATAAATAATATTTGTCTATGGAGGATTTGTCAAATGTTGCTAGTGTGCTGTCGAATAGTAAAATCTGAGGGCTATTGAGAATGTGGGAGAATAACATGATTCCTGAAACAATCAAATGGGTGACTGATTGTGGGCATGAACTCTAGCAGGGTTATTTGCCATGCCCTTTTTCCATTGGTACAGATATCCTTTGATTTACACACTTTTCAAGTTTTATGCCTAATGAGCTTGTATCCAGGTGCAGGACCATTTTTAACCAGGAATATATTTATCACTGTGACATGAAACGATTGAAAGATCGTTTTATCCTGAGATTAAAGTTCATAATACTTACTCAGGCCTGTATGCGGGAGGGCGGGGTTTGCAGGCGATCGGGTTGGACAACGACAGTGCGTGGGCATCGGCTCTCGCTGCAGGGCGGCATCTCGGCGGATCAGCGGCCCCGTCACCGTAAATCGCGGGTCGGCCTGCGGCAGGGAGGGGGAGTGGGCAACGGTCCTGGCGAGGTCAGGCCCGAGGCCTCCGGTTCCGGGCGCTGGGAAGCGGCCTTGGCTTCCCCTGACACCGGCCAGGCCCCAAAACCAGAGTCCACGGTGAGACCCTGCGACATAAACAGAGGAGGTGGGGGTGATTAGCAGGCTGACGCCAATGCATTCTGGGATTTGTTGTATTACTGTGCATGCGCTATACTGGCGCGGCGGCCAACGGGCCACCTCTAATACATTTTTGAAATGATCTTGCGGGCCAAATATAATTATATCGCGGGCTAAATTTGGCCCGCGGGCCAGAGTTTGACATGTGTGCCCTATGCCATCGGAACTCTGTAATTAGTAAGGGATTGCTTAAGGTGGGATGTGAGTGGAAAGGAAAGGGTGAGAATCACTGCTCTTGACCCAATTGTTACTGAAATATTTTGCTTGAGAAAAATTGTCATTGGCCCATTTCCTTTAGCGTTCTGAAACCGTGCACATGACAAGTCAATGAGGGATGATTAAAGCAGTGGTCTTCAAACTTTTTCTTCCCACCCACAGACCACCTTAAGCAATCCCTTACTAATCACAGAGCACCAATGGCACAGGGACGCGAGTGGAAAGAAAAAGGTTGAGAACTGTTGTATTGTGGTAACTCCACATCTGATTAGGTTAATTGTTAGGCAAGTGGTCAGAGAAGGACCCCCCCCACCCCAAGAAAGGCTTAAATCACAGGAACAAAATAAGCTTCCGTCTCACTGCTCCCAATCTTACACACAGTCCTGATGTGGAATGTGGGGTCGCAGCTCCACGTTCACCCGAGTTCAGGTGCTGTCTGTGTGGAGTTTGTACGCTCTCCCCTTGTCTTGGACCAACAGGTCGGTCGCCTGACGAAGGCACCCGAACCCCCCGTTGAAACGCTGGCGTCCGGGGCGGTGGAGGAATTGGCTGCGAAGAGCACGTTGCTCCCACCCCCCTCCCATGGTTGGAGAGGGATTAAACTGCCATCTCACGGCGTCAGGCTCATCTCCAACAAAAGGAGCGGGAGGCAGGGTCCGCCGCGCACGGAGCAAGGGGGAAGGCATCGCCAACGAGACGTTCGGACGCTGAAGCGCAGACCCAGCGAGGATGGTCCCCAACTCCAGCCGCGTCTGTGTGTCCGGGAGCCGGGCGGGCTGAGTGCAGCGCTCCGATCCCCGGGATTCGGGACTCTGAGATCCCTCCACACCTCCGGCATCTTCATTTTCACCTTCAGTGTGCATGCGCTATACTGGCGCGGCGGCCAGCGGGCCAACTCTAATATATATTTAATATGATCTTGCGGGCCAAATATAATTATATCACGGGCCAAATTTGGCCCGGGGGCCAGAGTTTGACATGTGTGGTCTAGTCACTCAGTGCTTAGTTTAATTTTTCCCCTTCTTTAATTGGTGGGTTCAGCAATTTTTTAAAATTTATTTACAACATGGTAGAAGCTAACTCTGGCCATTGAAACCCATGCTCCTCAATTACAACCAATCAACAACCAACCCTGTATGTTTTGGAGAGAGGGAGAAAACCAGAGCTTCTGAGGAAAGCCCACACATATCACAAGGGGAACAGACAAACTCCTTATAGACATGGTTGGATTTGAACCCAGGTTGCTGGCACTGTGATAGGGTTGCGTTAATTGTGCCGCCCTGTATACCAATTCTTACCATAATATAAATGTAATACATCTGCAAGCAATATGCAGCTGATTTCTCAATTAAAAATGAAATTGGATTCTTCCCATAACTCCAGGTAAGGTTTAGACAAACACATTGCAGAAACATTTTTAAATGCACTAATGCCGACTTTAAAGTGTGCAAAACAGAACATCCTAATTACATTTAGATCGTTAGAAGAATATGACTGCCTTTAAGGGTCAAATCTAATATCAACTGCTGGAGTCCCATTCCTTGTGGTCATGGGAACTTGTATTAATTTGCCACTAAGTGGGACTAAATTGGCAATTTCATACAAAGCATGCTTACTAAATGGAAAAATATCACAGGCATTAGGGGCTCCCTGCTGGGATTTGTCAGTGGATCAGTATAAAGGCAATCAATCTATACCCAACTAATGCTGTACCTGTACCTGAACTGAAAATCCTTGGGATTGTGTGGAAGGAGCCTTGCTCTTCCACTGTCCTTGCAGTGTCCATTCCAGTGAACACATTCTCACAATGCCATGTGGTTGCAGGATGCAGACCCAGAGAAGAGGAAGTGCCAATAATGCCTTCCTCACCACCCTATCAACCCATGATGCCACTTTCAGAGTGTTACAAACTTGCACCCCAAGGGCTCGCTCTACATCGATGCTCCTAAGATCGCTACAATTTACTCTGGATGTCCTGCCAGCATTTGACATCCCAAAAGTCATTATATCACACTTGTCTGGATTAAGTTCCATTTGCTAAGATTCCGCCCTATTTTCCAGCTCATCATGTCTCTCCATATGCACTACCAATTTTTGTAATATATATGTGACATATATCCAAATTCTTTATAACAAAGGACCCAAAATTGATCCGTGCAATACACCACTGTTAGAGACTCAGTCAGAAAAGCAATCCTCCATCATTACTCACATCAATTATCACCCAGTCCATTTTGGATCCAGTTTGCCAACTCTCCTCAGATCCCATGTGCTTTACATTCAGTGTCAATAGACTTCCTAAAGTCAACAGAAACCACATCAAAAACACCGTGTTCATCAATTTTTTTTGTTATCTCCTGAAAAAACTCAATCAGATAGATGAGATAGAATTTTCCCTGCACAAAAACAATCAGCTAATTAACTAAACAGGAAAGTTTGCAGATGCTGGGGGTGCAGTGCAATACACATAGGTGCTGGAGAAACTTAGCAGGTCACGCAGCATCTATAGGAAGTAAAGGGTAACCAACGTTTTGGGCCTGAGCCCTTCACCAATGTATGAGCAAAAAACAAGCAGACGCCTGAATAATTTTTTAAAATCAAGTTTAGACATACAGCACTGTAACAGGCCAATTCAGCCCTACGAGTCCATGCCTCCCAATTTACATCCCATTAACCTACACCCCAGTGCATTTTTGAAAGATGGGAGGAAACTGGAGCCCCCGAGAAAACCTACACAGACACTGGGAGAATGTACAAGCTCCTTACAAACAGCACAGGATTCAAATCCAGGTCGGGTCCTGATTGCTGGCGCTGTAAAGATGTTGCGCTAACCTCTACACAAACTGTGCCACCAATGGTTGAGGGGATGCAGAGAGAAGAGAGAGGAAAGGCCAAAGGGAGGAGCACAGACTAACAGGGAAGAGATCATACAGGTGAAAGGGTCCAACCCTTTCCCCCTCTCTCCTTTTTACCTGCTCTCCATGCCCTTCCCTTCCCTCTACATTCAGAGAGCTAACCTCCTCATATTGCCTCTCAGCTTTTTTCTCTTCTCTCCCATGTGCATCCACCTTAGACTTTTTTTTGAACATTTATGATTTTCCAAACTGGAACTCAAACAGTTATCAATATTATCAGTGTCAATATTATCAATATCAGCATTGACTACAGTTTACAGTTATCAATTCTATACAAAATTTTCTGCAGAGTTCAAGCTTTTTCAGTCCCCCTCCCTCCAGACTTTCAACATTTAACACTTAACTAACCACAGTCACACACGATATTGAAGACATTTACAACAGGATGTGAAACATATATCTGGGCTTTGTGGGTTTGTCATGGCACGGTGGCCAGAGCTCAGGCTGCTTTATTTTCTTGACTTTACCTGGTTAACCTGTGCTCCTCCCCGTGCCCCTTCCTCTCTGCTCTCCTCCCCTTCTCCCCTCCCCTTTTAATGATTCAGTTGCCTGCATTTTTTTGCTCATACCTTGACAAAGGGCCCAGGCCCCATACATTGATTACACTTTACTTCCTATAGATGTTGCATGACGTGCTGAGTTTCTCCAGCATTTTTGTGTTCGACATCTAATTAGTTCCTGCCTTTCCAAGTGAACATAAATCCTGTCCCTTGGAATTAATAATTTCCATACTACTGATGTAAGGCTTACTGGCATATGGTTTCCTGCATTATCCATTTTTGAATAAGGGGACAACATTTGCCATCCTCCAGTCTTCTAATACGTCACCTGTTGACTAATGAAGATGCAAAAGTCACTATCAGAGCCCGAACAAACTCCTCCCTTACTTCCCATTGCATCCTGGGAAAGATACCATCAAACCCAGGAGATTTATCTACCTTCATGTTTCCTCCTTTCTGGAATATCTGTGTTCCCGCTCCCCTTACTCTCCACCCTCCTTCTCGAGTTCTTCATTTTCCTACTTACAAAGTAATTTCATGGCCTCTTTTTGCCCTCTTAATTTTCTTAAGTACTTGCCGATATCCCATAAACTTCAAAACACTGATGTGATATTGATTGGTTGTGCTTGACAAACGCTTCCTTCTTTTTCATGCCTGATCATACCATCAATGTCCTTTGTAAAGGACATTGTTAGGCGTTTAAGGAGATTTGGTATGTCACCAAAGACTATTGCAAATTTCCACAAGTGTACTGTGGAGAGCATTCTGACTGGTTGCATCACTGTCTGGTACTTAGGTGCCAATGCACAGGTCAGAAAAAGGCTGCAGAGGGTTGTAAACTTAGCCAGCACCATCATGGGCTTTAGTCTTCACTTCATTAAGGGCATCTACAAGAGGTGGCATCTCAAAAAAGCAGCCTCAAGGACCCTCACCATCCAAGCCATGCCTTCTTCTCAATGCTACCATCAGGAAGGAGGTACTGGAGTCTGAAGACGCACACCCAATGTTATAAAAATAGCTTCTTCCTCTCCACTATCAGATATCTGAACAGACAATGAACCATAGACACTACCTCACTTTTTTCTCTTCTTTTGCACTATTTGTTTATTTTTAAATACTGTGTTTACGGAACTGTAATCGTATCAGTTTTGCACCTGTAATGCACAATACTGCTGTTGCAAAGCATCAAGTTTTGTGACATGTTCATGACAATAAACCTGATTCTGATTCTAAACCAGCATTCCCAACATGCTTAATACCTTTGTCTCTTTCCTTTACAGGGACATGCTGTCTCTGAACCCTGACTGTCTCGATTCTCAACTCCTCCCACTGATCGCAGATCATTTTCCCTTCAGCAGTTGCTCCCAGTCAACCTCCCCAAGGTCCTGTCTCACTTGACTGAAGTATGCCTTCCCCCAGTTTTGGGCCTGAACCTGGAGGACCAGCTTTATCTTTCTCCATGACTACCTTGAAGTTTACCAACTCTGGTCACTATTGCAAAAAGGTTCCCTCACAGACACTTCATTCATTTGTCTGTCCTCGTTGCCCAATATCAAATTCAGCCACCTCTCTACATGCTGCTTTTAAAAAATTCCTGGATGCAATTTACAAATTCCACCTCATCTAAGCTCCTTCCACTAAGACACCTCTTTCAACCCCCACCTTTCATGCCTGTGTCTTGTGTAAAACTTCTATCCCCTGGAGCTTTGAGCTGCCAACCCCTGTCCCTCCCTCTGCCACAGAACCCTCCTCCTGCTATAGAACATAGAACATTTTTGCACAATACAAACCACAATATTGTGCTGATCTGTGTAACCAACTCCACAATAATTTAATTTTTCCTGATCTCACACTCATACACTCTATGTTCCCATGTTTCTATGATTGTAACAATATTTTACTCCCTTGTGCTGGTCTGAGCTTTCGATCCATCCCTTTGATCTTTGAGGCTCCTTGCATTGAAGTAAATACAATTAAGTCTGCCTTCCCTCTCGAGCTCCCCCTCCTGTCTCTCTGCTCTTCCCACTTGGCAGACCTATTTTCTGCACGTGATCTCTCTCCCCACCTACTGTACCCCTTTCTGGGACCCACTTATGCCATTGTTAGTAGGCATGGACATAAAACATTACAGCCCCTTCAGCTCACAATGTTGTGCTGACCTATATAAACCTATATCAGCTTCAATTAAACCCTTCCACCCCATTTGTTTGCAACCATGTGCCTTCCTAAAAATGTTTTCACTGTCCCCATTGTACCAACCACCACCACCACCACCACTCCTGGTGATGCATTCCAGGCACTCACTGCTCTCTCTGTGGGGGATAAAAACCACCTCTGACATCTCCCCTAAACATTCTTCTACTCACCTGAACAGATGTCTAGTAAAGGCCATTTCCACCCTGGAACAAGGTGCTGGCTGTCCACCTATCTATGCCTCTCATAATCTCATACATCTCTCATTTCCTGTTGCTCCAAAGAGAAAAGCCCTAGCTCGCTCAACCTTTCTTCATAAGGTACTTCTCCAATTTAGCCAATATCCTGAGAAATTTCCTCTCTAAAACATCTATACCAGGGGTGGCTAACCTTTTAATTTTTAGTTTAGATATACAGCATGGTAACAGGCTATTTTGGTGCACGAGTACATATTGGGGGTGTAGATTAATTGGGCAGCACGGACTCGTGGGCCAAAATGGCCTGTTATCGTGCTGTAGGTCTAAATTAAAAATTAAAATGTTGGCCACCCTTGATCTACATCCTTTCTGTAATGAGGCAACCAGAACTGAATGCAATATCCAAAGTGTGTGGTCTAAACTGAGTTTTATAATGCTGCAATGCTCTTGAACATACGCCTTCTTAATCACCCAGTCAATTTGCACAGTAACTTTGAAGGATCTATGAACCGAGACCACGAGATTTCTCTGTTCCTTCACACTGTTAAGAATCCTGCTATTAACCACATTTCAAGATGGTGGCGCTGATGGAGCCTCTGTAACAGCAATGCTACCACCGGTGCGGGCCCACAGGGTGCAGAGATGTAGCACTCCCGTAGGGTCAAGCTGCCCAGTCAATTGTTGTCAGCTCCAAGCGGGCTTTGAACGGCCAGTTGAGGGAGCTGTCAGTGATTTTAATTGAAATCCTGTGACCGCGGATCTGCACCCAAGATGGTGGTGCCTATTAATCGGCAGCAGCCATGAGGGGCTGCAGACTCTGGGGAAGCAGATGACTGGAGCTGGGCACCAAAGGTGCTTTGACAATTCCTGCCAGTGGTGAATCTATCTGCCTTGCAACAGGCAAAAAATAAATTTCATGTAATACAACACCATTTTATTAATATGACAATAAATTTAAACTTGAATACTCTGTTTTCACCTTTGACCTTCCAAAGCATCTCTTCACACTTTTCCAGATTGAACTCCATCTGCCACTTCTCCATCCAACTCTGCATCCTGTCTATATCCTGCTATAACCTATGGCAACTCTCTGTACTTTTCACAGCATATCCAACCTTCATGTCATCTGCAAAATTACTCTCCCACCCCTCCCCTTTTTCATCCAAGTCATTTATAAAAAATCACGAAGAGCGGGGGTCTCAGAACAGATCCCTTCATACACCACTAGGCATTGACCTCCAGGCAGGATATGTTCCATCCTCCAATAACCTCTGCTTTTTGCAGGCAAGCCCATTTTGAATCCACGTAGCCAAGTTTCCATGGATCCCATGCCTCATGACATTCTGGATGAGCCTATTATGGGAAGTCTTGTCAAAAGCCTTACTAAATTCACATTCATCGCCTTACCTTCATCAATTTCTTTTGTCACCTCATTAATTAGGCTCATGAGACTTGACCTGCCCCACACAAAACCATTCTATCTTTAATAAGACTTTCCTTTTCCAAATGCTCATGAATCTTATCCTACCACTGGCATAAGATTCAATAAGCTATAATTCCCAGGAGTCTTCCTATTACCTTTCTTGAATAAGGGAATTACATTTGCCATCCTCCAATCCTCCTGTAGCCAAAGCAGATACAAAGAATATCGCCAATGCCCTAGCAATCTCTTCCCTCACCTCCCATAGTAACCTGATGAATTTAAGGAGTTCCAGCACTTGATCTTTTTTAAACATCTTCCGCATTTCTGCTCTGCATTTCTTTAACAAAATTTGATTTTACTCTCCCAAGTTCCTGCCCAATACTATCATAATTAAGCCTTCTCTAATTCAAATAAATTGTAAAATTTCCCATTTCATCCATTCATATTCCCAATCAATGACTCTGCTAAAGGCCATAGTGTTGTGGTTACTCTCTCTGAAATGCGCAGCCACCAAGAGGTCTGTCACCTACCCAGGCTCATTGCCTAGGACTTGAGGGACAAGGGGAACATGGCAAACTTCCTTAGTCTTCTAAGAAAGTAGAGGCATTGATGCACTTTCTTGGCCATTGTATTAATGTGGCTGATCAAGGCCAGGTCATTAGAGATGTTTATTCCTAAGAACTTTAAGCCATCCACTGTCTCTTCTTCAGGGTTGTAGGCTCCACCCTCTTTCCTGAAGACTCTGATCAGCTCCCTTGTCTTATTGATGTTGTCAGAGAGTAATTTTTTTGTTACTGTGCCACTAGACCCTCAATGTCCTTTCTGTATTTTGTCTTGTCATTATTTGATACTCGGTCTTCAACTGTGGTGTCAGTGAATTTAAAGATGGAGTTTGAACGGTATTTATCTGTACAGTCTTGGGTGCAGAGGGAGTATAGTAGGGGATTGAGTACACGTTCTTGAGGAGCAGTGGGTTGATTGTGATGGTGGAGGAGATGTTCCCCATCATCACTGATTGTGGTGTGTTAGACAGGATCCAGTTGCAGAGGGCAGTGCTGAGGCCAAGATCCTGGTTGGGGAGGAGTTTGCTGGGGACTCTGGTATTGAATCCAGTGATAATTAGGGGATCAGAGTGGAGAGGGTGAGCAAATGTAAATTCCAAGGAGTCACTATATCGGAAGACCTTTCCTTGACCCAAAGTACTAATGTCATTGTGAAGAAACACGTCAACATCTCGACTTCCTCCAGAGTTTGCAGACATTTAGTATATCATCAGAAACTTTAACGTGTTGTGGAAAGTGTGCTGGCTGGCTGCATCACAGTCTGGTATGGAGGTACCAGTACTGCTGAGCGGAAATCCTTCCAAGAGGTATAGACACAGCCCAGTGTTTCACAGCCAAATCCCCACCATCGAGAACATCTATGTGGAATGCTGCCATTGGAGAGCAGCAATAATCATCAAGGATCTACACCACCCAAGACATGCTCTGTGCTCGCTACTGCTATCAGAGGGGCCACAAGACTCGTACCACCAGGTTCAGGAACAGTTGTTATCCCTCACCATCAGACTCCAAATAACAAACTCAATCAGAGACTCATTTAAGGACTCTTACATTGGACATTATTTATTACTGAATATTTTAACTGTATTTGCACAGTCAATTTGTTTACATTTTTTTCTTTACAATTCTTCTTTTGTATTCCTATCTTTTTCTTGAGTACAGTTACAGTTTCCTGCTTGGCCTGCAGGAAAAAAGAATCTCAGGATTGTATGTGATAATAAATTTGAACTTGAACGTAACAATTCTAGATCCTAAATGTTGACTCCTACATAGACATATAACCATTTACGGAGCGGAAACAGGCCATGTTGGCCTTTCGAGTCCGCACCGGTTCACTGAATTTGTGCGCCCTCTTCAGGCATTGGTCCCGGTAGATCTCTCCACAAATGTGTTTGTTAAGTTTGGTTTTGCAAAATGACCCTATGATTAGGTCTCCAGTGCCATTGGGCTAAAGGTTCCTCTCCTCTTTCTCCAACAGACTGCCATTCTGTCCTCCCAGAGTGCTGCCAATGTGAAGAAGGAGGCTCTACGGCAGCCAGCACTGGAAATTCTGGAGACGTCGAGCCAAGAGTCTTCATTGGAGAGTGACACTGATGATGAGGAAGATGACTACATGGACATATGAGTGGGTGGAGTGTCACACTGCAGCCCTGGGCACACAAGTGATGAGGACCCACAAATGCTGTTGTAAAAATAAATGGCAGTACAATTTTCTACAGGAGACAGGATTATGTGGTAATTTGTATGAAGATGATTGATGAGATTGTAGCATTCTCTTGTCAGCAATAGATGTTGTAAATATTAAGGGCACTGTGGCAACAGGAGCAGCTAAGTTTCTGAGCCTCGCTGGGTACCTTGTTTCTGACTCCAAGGGCTGCCTCTGTAAGAGAAATGTTTTTGTTCAGCGTTCAGGATTGAGACTCCGCGATTTTAAACATGGTCCCTTCTCTGTCCCAGAAAGCATGGCCTCTTCCCTCCCCTCCCCACCCCCCCCCCCCCACCTCAACCGAGTTTCCAGCTCGATTACTGGGCAGAAAATGTGAAGCAAGAACATCCTTTTGCAGTTGCTGTGTACCACGCAGAGGAAATGCCTCTGCGATCACAAGGGAAGGATTGAGAATGGTGAAAATATGATGGGTCAAGAAGCTACTTAAGCTCCTTCCAGCTTTCCCGGCTCTTGTTTCTGCTGGAATTCCAGCCATCCTCAGAGATGGCCTTGAAATAAGTAAATGTGGGTGGCACTGTTTAGAATGGATTGATTGTTCTGTAGATTTTGCCAATGTCTCCCTGTCGTGACTTGATTCAATAAGATCATACATTTAACTTCCCTCCATGCATTCTCAGTGAAGTATTATGTCAATCTAATCAGGAGAGGGGAATTTCTTTCTACCTTGCACCTTTTTGAATCATTGATGTTAGTTTCCTTTGCATGTTTTTAGTCAATATTTTAGATGCAGGGAACTGACTGTATATCTTCGAGCTCAGTGAAGCCAATTCTAGAACCAGGAGTCCAGTACATCGAGATGGTTACTGAGAGATGCTGGAGGACAAAGGTTGGCACCTGTGCAGTAATTGTCTGACTCAAGCAAGTTTCTTTGCTGGTATCTCTCACTGTTGAATGGCCATTGGACCATGCAAGCCCACGTCAGATCAGAGGAGGAGAGTGTAGGAGGAGGCACCTCATCAGAATGAAAATGTTCACATAGGGCATCCATCTTAAAACAAAGCAGAATCCTAATCATGTCTGTCTCAACCCAAGGCCCAGTAGAAGGATGGGCAGTCAGCTCAAAATGACTCCACCCATATCCAGTCACGCAGCCTGCTCGGAAAATGGACCAACACACGAGGTGCTGATCTGTGGAGATCAGCAATCTTTAGCATACATTGATATTTCCAATTAATTCCCAGTAAATCTCCTCTCCCCTTGTTTACTCTACCAACACCACCCCTCCCCGCTTCCCTATCACGAGCCCCATTCATCCTCTTCCTTTCTCCTCCCCACCCTCTCTACTTGCCTCTACTTACTCACCCACACTTTCCTGCAGCTGCCCACTCCTTCCCTTCCTCCTATCAAAGCACATCTTCCTCACCCCTTCCACTTCCTCCTATCACCTCCAAGGTTCTTCGCCCCCTCCCCCCTATATCTACCTACCAGCCCATGCTTCTCCCCCTTCCACTTCCCCTCTTATTCGAGCATCTACCTGTTTCCTGCTATTCCTGGTGAAGGGTTTAACCTGAAACGTCGACAGTCTATTACCTTCCACGGATGACCTGATGAGTTTGTCCAGAACTTTGTGTGTTGATTCAACCTCCTGGTGAGTCGTCAGACACTAATATTACAGCCATTGTCGACACCAGGCCAATAAAAACATCTAGTTTGTGGAACTGATAGCATACTCACATTGTGTCAAGCAGTAAAATATTACTACAGTCTGATATATCTGAGACTAGCTGACAGTGTATGTTATTAACTCCCACCTTCACTCAGTCTAACTCCAAATGTTCTGGGTCAGGTCTTGCCGTAATGGAGTTGTTGGATGTTTTCCAGCTTTCATTAAGTCATTTCTAAATTACAGCCTCTCCCCAACTTATGACCAAAAAAAAGTACTGTATAAATTTTTAAAAGTGAAGAAAAAATATACGTAAATATAAAAATTATGCTTGGCCGTTCGTCCACCAGTGGTAACGGCTGCGTAAATACAATAGTGACTGTCAGACAATATCCCGGCATTGTGTACGTCAGTCAATTCTCAGGATAAAAGAATGCTATGCAGGTACAGCGGGCTGTTGGGAGAGCGTGGGGTGGTGGGATCAGCATGGAGACTACAAGCGGAGCTACCATATATCTGACTTGCGTCCATTTCGAGAAACGACTGGTCAGTCAGAAAGGAACTCAGACATATGTTGGGGAAAACCTGTACTGCACAACTTGGCAGAAGCTGTTAACGGCATGGTTTGGAGAACAGAATATCTGGCAATTCATCTTGCCTCCTTGACCAGAAATGGGAGAAAGGCACAGCGATGTCTGAGAAGGGAGTTAATTGAATTCCAAACAGCTTTTGTGGAAAAAATCGAGAGAACAGTCAGATTGAAGAGATCAGATGAATGGAAGAGAAAGTAAGAAAAAAAACTTTCTTCTGAATGTCTGAGCAGAATGTACTGCATTAAGTTAAAATTGCCCCTTTGTGGTCCAGGTATTGCATTATCTCAGTATTGAAAACCGGTTATGAGCCCATACCACTTAACCAGCGAGTTAAATATGCAAATCCTTTGAATATTTCCAAGAATAACAGGTGGAGAAAAAACAATTTGCCATTTGTGTAAGGCATGTACCAGACTGATGTAAATGCATCATTGATTTCTGGAGATTGGCAGGTTCTGGCATCCACTAAATCTGCTGCCAACTTATGCAGTACTGAGCGGATACTGGCATTACCCAAGGAGGATCTTGCAGTATAA
The DNA here is from genome assembly GCF_036971445.1 of Narcine bancroftii. NCBI lineage: Eukaryota > Metazoa > Chordata > Chondrichthyes > Torpediniformes > Narcinidae > Narcine > Narcine bancroftii. The sequence goes on along the minus strand of NC_091472.1, from coordinate 172,295,575 downwards.
ACAGAGCAATTAGTGCTGGAGCTATTTCTTCCCAGAGGGTATAATTCTTCTGACTGTAGCTTTGGGCCTCTTCACAGTGCACTTGAGACCATTGTGGGCTGAATTGGTTCATTATTAAGTGTTTTGCATGAAGTGGAGGGTGTTATCAGGTCCACAACATAACATGGACCTGCAGTATATATCCACAGATGTACCAGTGAGAGCTGCCATTCATCATGAAGAGCTGTGAAAGCTTGCAATGATTTATTATGATTATTCCCCAAGAGGCTTTTGGGCACAGAATTAGCAGTGGTTCAGACAGATCTTTATTTAGCGGCCATTTCATAATTTATAATAATTAGATTGTTTTGAAATTAACATTAAATTTTCAAATTCTTTTTAAATATTAGCTGAATGTGGAAAGCAATGATGAATTGGTAGTAAATAGTTCTGTGACTGGACAACTGTGTAAGATGAATGAGAGATAGCATATGCACACATATTCTCTCTCTCTATCTCTCTCTCTCTCTCTCTCCCTCTCTCCCCCCCCCCCCCCCCCCCGCCCAACCCCAACCTTTCCCATTATGTGCCAAAGGAGGTAAAGATATAGTATTGACATTTTGGACCTGAGCCCTTCCTCAAGGAAAGGGTATATCTTCCTGTGGAAGCTGTGAGACTGGCTGAGTTCCTCCAGCATCTGTTTTGACTACAATCACAGCATCTGTAGACTTTTGTGTTTCACTCCATTATGTGCCAAAAATTGAATCTGGTTGCCCTGTCAATGCAGTGAGTGTTTTGCCCTGGGGTCCTCTCTTGCATTTTTTAGCAGTCACCCACAATGATGGTGAGTTCCCCAAGTGAGCTTTGCCACAAGACATGAGAACCTGCATTTATATTGCACATGCAATCTAAAATGTCTTCAGCAACTTCCTCATAAAATATCTAAAGGTTAACCATCTAAGAATGACAAATGGCTTCTGGAAAGGCAGTTTTGAAGGAGTAACAAAGGAAGAAGTGGGGTTAGGACAGGAATGCTCAATTGTCTGGCCTTGGCAGCTGGGGATTCAGACCCACCTGATGCCATGTGGAATGGGAGTAGAAGAAGTCACAGCCTGTGTACAGATAGAAGGGAGAAATGGATAAACTCGTAAATGGTACAGAGACCCGATATTGGGGTCATTTTGATAAACAATTCGGTTGCTTCACGAGGGGAACTCTGGAGGAAGAAGCTCCACTCAACAAATAACTGAAGAAAATATTGTTCTGTAAGGTGCCATAGGAGGGTTGCTTTACACTATTTTTTCGTGACAGTAGTTGAACCTAATTTGCAGCTCAACAGCTTTGGTTTTGCAGACTGAATCGTGCACACTGGTGTCCCAGAACTTAATACGCCACCGGCTCAGGGAATCAAGTGCTCAGCTGTTGTCCCAGAAGTGGGAATATAACCACCACCTTTGATGGAAACCATTCAGAATGCTGCTCACCGAAGAGCTGCCTTCTCTGAGAGGGGAGACCTCCTGTCACCAGACCCAGCTGGAATGGATTGTACAGCACAATGACATCAGTGAAAGGCTACGGGATCCTGAGGGGGGCATTCTCTGCGCAAGTTCTGCCCATACACTCTTCCATTGTTAAAGGGGCAAGAGTGGCCAAAGTACAAGCAGTAATCTGACTTTTCGAGACAATTGATTCAAGGTATATGGTAGAGGGGTCATTTGTATTTGAATATCTTGGAACAATGTAAAATACACAATAGGGTTACCAGCGGCAGCGTGGAATGTTTTTTTATATATTGTACTTTTTCTAAGGGATTCTGCCTCTTGAGTGTGAACATACATTTTTACAGGGAGTGTTTTTAAACCATGTCATCGCTTTGCAGCAAAACAACTATTAAAAGTGTTAGGGCTTAACTGTTCAATGTTCTTCTGCAGGAATGATCTCTGCTTTTTTATATATATATGCCATGATTTAAATGTAAAGCTATTCCAGTTCAAGTTTTGTGTACAATCAGAAAATATGTTGCATGTGAAATACTATGAGCTGAAGGCAGCTGTCAATAAACCACAACCCCTCTGTCTGTGAGGGAGGGGGTTCCATCTGACCCATTTGTCTCTTTGCTTCCATTCGCTACCAGCCAGTGAAGCCGAGGGCTTTCCCATCGTTTCAGGATCTGACCCGACATGCCAGCCTTTCTTTCTCTCTGACCCTTGCAGTTCCTCCAGTAGATTCCTGCATCTCCTTTCACTCCCATCTGTGACCCTTGTCTTTGATGTTTTACATCGCAGGTTCCATTGGGAATGAAATATAATCTTGTTACTGATCACACTTGGTAGGACAAAGAACAGGACAGTACAGGAACAGGCCCTTTGGCCCATTATATCTGTGTTGACTATGATGCCCATTTAAACTAATCCCATCATCCTTGCTTAAATTCCTCTCAAACCTTACCATTGTATCTGCTTAAAACCACCTTTCTAGGGCACCAACTGCTCCTCATCAAAAAGGAAAACTTAGCTTGCACATTTCCCCTCTACTAACTATTTGTAGCCCAGAGTTGGAAAATCTAACTGAAGCAGCATAACTACAAGATGAGAGGGATGGGTTTGAGAAGTGGGGGGGGGTTTGTGGGACAGTTCTTCATGCAGAGGCTGGTGGGTGCATGGAGTGAGCTGCCAAAGTAGTGGAGGCAGCTATGTTAGCTTCCTTCAAGAAACACTTAGAGCAGTGGTTCTCAACCTTTTTCTTTCCACTCACATACCACTTTAAGTATTCCCTATGCCATAGGTTCTCTGTGATTAGTAAGGGATTGCTTGAGGTGGTATGTGGGTGGGAAGAAAACGTTTGAAAACCACTGTTTTAATCATGCCTCATTGACTCGTTATGTGCACGGTTTCATAACTCCAAAGGAAATGGGCCACTGACAATTTTTCTCAAGCAAAATATTTCATTAACAATTGGGTCTGGAGCAGTGATTTTCAACCTTCCTCTCCAACTCACATACCATCTTAAGCAATCCCTTACTAATCACAGAGCACCGATGGCATAGGGATTACTTAAATTGGTGTGTGAGTGGAAAGAAAAGGGTTGGAAACCACTAACTTAAAGAAATCCATGGATGGGAGGGGATTGAAGGGGTGAGGGCCTAATGCAATGAAGTAGGACTAAAGTAGGAGGACACGTTGTTCGGTATGGACAAGCTGGGTCTGTGGGCCTGGTTCCGTGGTGTTTGATACTTACACCCAAGGAACCCTGTATTTTTTAAAGTCTTGTTGCAACCCCTCCCCCCCCGCCAGCGTAAAATGCAGTTATATTTCAAGCCTAAAATACAGTTACTGTGGGGGTTCGCACAACAATTAATCTTTTGTATCTCCCTGCACCCTAACGCTTTGTTCCTCACTCTCAGCCCATGGCTAATTCTGTCTCATCTGTAGATGACTCCAAACTTGGGTCCAAACATAATGAGCTTTGTTAATCCATGATCTAGTCTTTCAACAGGAGCTGAACCAAGCAACAGTACCCCAGGGGAAGGCTAATTCTGGGGGAGGGGTGGATTGAGGGATGGGCCAGGCCAATTTTTGGCTCATTGGCACTCCGAGTCCAGCGCAAGCTTGGACTTTTCCCTTTGGAGCGACAAAGAATGAGAAGCGACAATAGAGGTATATAGGATTATGAAGAGCTTGGTTAGGGTGGACCTTAACCAAGGTTAAAAGATTAGCCCCTTTTCCCTGGGTTTGATGATTCCAGAGGGAAGGAAAGTTGAGGGGAGATGTCAAGGGTATGTTTTTTTTTTACACAGAGTGGTGGGTCCCTGGAATGCTTTGCTGGGGGTGCTGGTGGAGGCTGGTACAATAAGGACATTCAAAAGGCTCTTGGATAGACACATAGATGTAAGAAAAATAGAGAGTTATGGGCGTGTGGAAGAGGATTAGATTGTGGTGGTGTAGATTTACATAGGTCGGCATAACAGCATGGGCCGAAGGGCCTGTACTATAGTACAATACTCTATTTAGAAGACTTTCAGATAGATAGCAACTGTAGATGTAAGAACAATGGAGGATTATGGGCTGTGAGCGAGGGAAGTGTTAGGTTGATGAGGAGAACGTTTATAGATCGGCACAACATTGTGTGCTGTAATGTTCTATGAGTCACTCATCACTAAAAGAGCAGGAAACCCTTCACTCCAAATTCGCAAGTTGAGAGCCTGGAGCATCAGGATCCTTGTGGACAGACCCAGCAGTGACGGACGAGAACCCACACCAGCAAAGATGAAGTTCTGCCTCCATCTCCAATGCCCCAGCACAGTCTTCAGTCTCTGAGGAAGGTGAGTGTTTGAAGATCAGGTCGTCAGACTTGGCACACACTGGGAGGGTAAAGAGGGGACAGAAAATATTGCTGGCAGATAACACTGGGGATTATTTCATGGTGCACATAAAAAGGGTAACCAGAGAAAATGTAGGATCCCTCAGCTACAGGAGATGGGCAAGGTCCTAAATGAGTACTTCTCCTCTGATTTTACTGTGCAGAAAGATGAAAGAATTGGGGAAGTCTATATTAGTGTCTTGAGAACAATCAGTATTACTGCTGAGGTGCTAAAGGTCCTGATCCATGGACACTGGGAAGCCAGAGAGGAAATAGCAGGTGCCCTGGCTGAAATTTATGTTGTCATTAAGTACAGGTGAGGAGCGAGTGGTCTGGAGGGAGGCAAATGTGCCTCTGTTCAAGAAATTCTGTAGGGTAAAGCCAAGGACCTACAGGCCGGTGAGCCCAACATCTGTGGTCGTAGGTTACTGGAGGATATTGAGGGAGAAAATATATCCCCTTGGATGCATGAGGAGGGGAATTGGTAACAAGAGGACAGAAGATTAAATCTGGCTTTACCTGCTGTGATATCAGTCTGGGTACAGGTGACACAGTTGCTGCTGAACCAGACAGGACAGGGAATAGGGTGCCAGGGTGTTCAAACCTCAGAGAGACTGTCACTGGAACTGTCCATCCACCGCCCAGGGAGTCAGGAGCTTCCTGGTAAGGTTGGGCGCCTTGCTGGCACATCTGGTGCCCATTGGGTGAGACACTTGTTGGGGGCGATGAATATCTCTGGGGCTAGGATGGCAGAGGGCTAGAGAGCTGGGCATGGATTGAATGTCATGCCCTTACTTTGGTGTGTGCACTCGCCCTCCTGCAAAAGGTCCATACGGGAGAGCTGCAACTGTCACGTTTATGTTCTTGGAGGCAAATTGAACCAAATATGAAATCAGTTTGAGTGATGCCAAAATCTGGAGTAAAACATGATCTTCCAAGAAACTCAGCAGGTCGTGGAGCATCTGTGGGGATAAGAATGGTCGAGGTTTCAGGTCAGAGACACCTCCACATCACGCTGCACATTGGCTGATCAAGCTTTATTCTCCACAATTCCCACCACCGACAGTGGGATCCCACCACCAAACATATCGTGTATTCTCATCTTTCCCCTCCATTTTCTGTGAACTTCCTCATCTACTGTCCCCTTCCAACCAATCACCCCCTTGGTACCTACCCCTGTGACTGCCATAAGTGCACTTGCACCTCCTCCCTCACCACCATTCAGGGGCCCAGATAGTCCTTCCAAATGAATCTGCAGGGGCCCACGTATGGCATCTGCTGTGGTCTCTTCAACATCAGAGAGACTGGACGCAGACTGGGAGATCACATCATTAAGCACCTTCACTCTGTCCACTGGAAGGACCTCCCAGTGGTCAGCCATTTCACTTCCGCACACCAAATCGAGGCCACCTGCAAATTGGAGGAACAACACCTTTGTGGCAATCTCCAGACAGCACTAATATCAACCTTCAAATTCCATTAAATCTCTCCCCCAAGTCTCTCTCTCTCTTTCCCCATGCCTCTGTTTCCCTTCTCCCCTATGAGAGCTACCCTCCTCAGTGTTTGCCCTCTCCTTCACCTCTCAACTTCTACTCTCTCACCTGTATACACATTTTGCCTCATCTGTTAAACTTGTGCTCTTCCCCCCTGTCCCCACCCCCACCACCATTTTATTCAGGTATTTGCCTAATTTTTCACACCCCTGAAGAAGGGCTCAGGGTTGATATGTCAACTGCCTTTTACTTACTGTGGATGCTGCATGACCTGCTGAATTTTTCCAGCACCTTTATCTTCTGCACTAGGTTCCAGCATCTGCAGGTTGTCCTGTTTCACTATCTATTTTTTGGAAGTTGGGGGGGGGCGGGGCGGGGAGGGGATGTGGCTTATTGTCTTTTTAATTCAATCAAGTATTTAGTAGGTAGTTTTTGTTTTGTTTGGCTGCAGTAAGAAAGAAGTTTGATGCATATATACATTGTACAATATGCACGATAATGAATAAACAGAGGGAGACTGAGACTTGATAAGTTCATTGTCATATGAACATGAGAAAGTTTGTTTTGCAAGCAATCCAGCTCAACAACCCTCCTGTAGTACAGCAGGTGAAAACAGAGCACCGAGTAGGGAGTTATAGAGATTACAGTTGATATGGGGTGAAAGCATCTTTGTGTGGTTAGTTCAAGAGTCCGATTCCTTGACGAGTGGGAGGTGCGGGGGGGTGGGGGTGGTCCTGCAGAAACAAGTCACTTGTCATCTTATTGCCCAGTGGAATGAGGCTCTTGTACGTTAGTGTACCTATTGACCCAGGACTGCCCGCTCAGTGTGGAGAAGAGCAATCGGGATGGCAACTGGGTTGCAGTCTGTGCATCCACTGCCTTGACATGATTCCATCCTGTCTCCAGGGCTCCGCCCTGCCAGGCGCCGCTCCATTCTGCTCTCTGCGTGGGGGGATACAGCTGGTACTGCTGCTGAGCTCCCTTAAATCCTGGCTCGCCGCGCCGCCCGCTGGCGTGCCTTGGGATAGCAGGAGGATGTCAGGCGCTCCTATTTGGGGGGGATATGCGGGAGTTCGGGCAGTGGACGATGGATAGCCCCCTGCTCAATGCAGAGTGCATCCAACAGGAGGTAAAAGGGAACTGGGTGGGAACTTGCAGGAGAGCACAATAGAGGGGCTGTATTTAATGAGCAAAGGAGAGTGTTTGTGCAAATTTGATGGAGGCTTTGAAAAAGTCGCAGAGACTGATCTAATTTCCCAGTCACGGACTGGGACACTTAGCTCACATTGGAGGCAACTTACAGTGGCCAACTCACTCATTTGTTAAAGTGGACCTTGAGTTGTTTGAAAACAAACATGAATACAGCTGCACTGATTTTTTTTCACACTTTCCAAAGCATGAGAACTCCAATACAGCAAGATGCACTGCCACAAGGAGCTAGTCTCACCCCAAGTAAATCTCCCTTGTGGCTTCTGTCATATATTTACACCCTCAAATCCCTCAGTTTCCAGGACATTCAAACAGACTGCTCCAGAAAAGTGCATATTTCTTAGAATTCTCTTGGGAGAATTTTCAGTCGTGTCCTTTACTCAGTGGTCAACAATCTTTTACTACCTTGTCAAATAAGGAGGCTTTTATCAGCTCTGGCTGATAACAAGAAAGAAAGGAATGCAGCAAGCTTCTCTCTTCCAGTCAACTTTCCTTCTCGCACTAACCCGCACAGCTATGGGTGTGGGAGAAAACCGGAGCACCCTTGGAAGTGAGAGAGCCCTGAGGAGTATTGAGGAACAAGAGGCACCTCAGTGTGCAAGATGAAAGAGGCAGCAATCAAGTTGATCAGGTGGTAAGGAAGCCACACTAGATGTTAGCCTTCATTAACAGTGAATGTGACAGCAGGTTGGTTTTGGTCCAACTTCACAAACATTTGTTCAACCGTGAGAAAGTGTAGATGTTGGAATCTTAGGCAAACAAAAAAAAACTGCTGGAGGAATCTCAGCAGGTCAGACAGCATCCATGGGTAGAAATCATTCAGCTGCGATCTTTATCAGAAGGGTTATAGCCAAACTGTCTGCTGCCTTCCAGAGATGCTGCCTGATCTGATAAGATCCTCCAGCATTTGTGTGGGTTGCAAATTGTAGATTAAATTTCAAACTAAACAGTGTAGAGTGGTTTTGAGGGGTTCTGGTAAGAGAGAGAATAAAAAGTTGAAGGGAAAGGGCTCTACGCCTGTGACTGGGTGGCCAAATGCCAAATATAATTTTGCTGAAGACACCAAGTTTGTTGCCAAAATCACAGATGGCAATGAGGAATCGTACTGGAGGGAGATAGGTCAGCTCGAGCAGTGTCACATCAACAACCTTGCGCTCAATGTTAACAAAACTAAGGAACTGATTGTGGACTTCAGGAGGAGAAAATCAGGAGAACATGACCCAGTCCTCATCGAGAGGTCAGCAGTGGAAAGGGTCAAGAACTTCAAATTCCTGGGGGCCAACATCTCTGGCGATCTGTTCTGGGGTCTCCATGTCAATCCAATCATGAAGAAGGCCTGTCAGCGACTATACTTTGTGAGGAGTTTGAGATTTGATATGTCACTAAAGACTTGCAAATTTCTACATGGAGATCATTGTGTCCGGTTGCATTACTATCTGGTATGGAGATGCCAATGTACAGACCAGGAAAAGGCTATAGAGAGTTATGAACTCAACCAGCACCATCATGGGAATCAGTCTTCATTACATCGAGGTCATGTACAAGAAATGGTGTCTTAAGAAAGCAGCTTCTATCCTTAAGGAAAAACACGCAAAGCTGAAGAAAATCAGCAGATCAAGCAGTGTCCTGTATCTTCTTTTCCTTCTTTGGCTTGGCTTCACGGACGAAGATTTATGGAGGGGGTAAAAAGTCCACGTCAGCTGCAGGCTCGTTGGTGACTGACAAGTCCGATGCGGGACAGGCAGACACGGTTGCAGGGGAAAATTGGTTGGTTGGGGTTGGGTGTTGGGTTTTTCCTCCTTTGCCTTTTGTCAGTGAGGCGGGCTCTGTGGTCTTCTTTGAAGGAGGTTGCTGCCCGCCGAACTGTGAGGCGCCAAGATGCACGGTTTGAGGCGATATCAGCCCACTGGCGGTGGTCAATGTGGCAGGCACCAAGAGATTTCTTTAGGCAGTCCTTGTACCTCTTCTTTGGTGCACTTCTGTCACGGTATAACAAAGGTAAAAATACATAACCAACGTTTGGGTTTGAGCCCTTCATCAAGGTATGGGAAAATATCAGTAGGTGTCCAAGCAAAAGAGTAGGTGGGGAGAAGGTGTGGTCACAAGGCAAGAGGTAATAGGTGAAGGAGGGAGGGAGGGGACAGCAGAGATCAAATGGAGGAGGGATGGCTAGTTGAAGGGAGGGGGAAGGGAGGGAGGAGAACAGGAAAGGGGGGTGAGAGGAGAATAGGTTAGCAGAAACCGGAGAAGTCTATATTAATGCCATCTGACTGGAGAGTGCCCTGATCAGGTGTTGCTCCTCCAATTTGTGGGTGGGGACTTGGTGGGACAGTGCATAAGGTCGTGGACTGACATGTGAGTGTGGGAGTGTAACACAGAACTGAAATGGATGGCTACTGGGAGGTCTCTGTTACTGTAGCAGATGGAGCGAAGGTGTTCAACGAAGTGATCTCTCAATCTGTGCCCAGTCTCTCCTATGTAGAGAAGGCCACAAAGGGAGCATGGGATTCAGTAAATCAATCCTGTGGATACACAGTGAACTGTTGCTTCACTTGAAAGGCCAGTTTGGGGCCCCGGATCGTGGTGAGGGAAAAAGTGTGGGCGTCAGTGTGGCACCTCCTGTGGCCACAGATGAAGATGCCGGGGGGATGATTGGTGGGGAGGAATGAGTGCACAAAGGAGTCACGGAGGGAGCGTTCTCTACAGAAGGCAGAGAGGGGAAGATATGTCTGGTGGTGGGATCCTGTTGTAAGTGCTGGAAATTTGGAGGATAATATGTTGGATGCAGTGTCTGGTGGGGTGGTAGGTGAGAATGAGGGGGATTCTATGTTCGTTGCATCTGGGGGCAGAGGGGGCCAGGGCAGATGAGTGGGAAATGGAGGAAATGTGGGTGAGGGCTGAGTTGATGATGGTGGAGGGGAAGCCACGTTTGCGGGAGAAGACAAACATTTTGGAAGATCTCGACTGGAAGACCTCGCCTTGGGAACAGATGTGGCGGAGTTGGAGAAATTGAGAGAGGAGGATAGAATCCTTGCAGGGGACAGGGTGTGAGGACATGTAGTCAAGGTAATTTTGGGAGTTGGTGGGCTTGTAATATATGTCGGAGGAAAGCTTGTCTCCTGAGATGGAGACTGAGAGATGCAGGAAGGGGAGAGTGTTGTCGGAGAAACACTTACCTATGATTTTTTTTCTAGGACTTGGCCTAGCTCTACCCAAAAGGGCCTCACCTTGGAGCATGACCAGGTTGAGTGCACAAAGGTTCCCATCTCTATGCTGCACCTAAAACATTGATCTGAAATTTCTGGTTTAGCCTTGTTCAATTTCTGCGGCGAATAGTACAACTGGTGTAGAAAATTATACTGCTCCAGCCTGTATCGAGTTTTAATAATTGAGGTCATGCTGTCACAACACTGGTCTGACCAGCACCGTTCATTAATCATTATACCCAAGTCTGACTCCCACCTTTCCCTAGATTTATGAAGACCTGGTTTTGGGCTTTCTACTTGGAGTAAGAAATACATTACCGTAATAAACTTGCATGTCTTCCCCTTTCGAATCAGGACCACCATGCCACTGGCAGGATCATAGCTGGCCTAATTTATCCCTTAAGAAAGACCTTAACTGAAGATAGAAAAAGAATGTCTTGTTTGGCAAATCATATTTATTTTTAAGTTGTTCAAATGACATTAGCTGCCCCCACTCATAACAGTCCTCGATACACATAATCCCTTTCTGGCGCCAGGTGTCCAGGATCATGTTATCTATTGACCATGGTATTATGCCATTCTGAGTCAGGGATGGTTTTTGAATACAACCCCACTTTAAGTCCAATGCATTGATTAATCTTGTTTCACATATAGTGTGTTTTAATAAGGGGGTGTCTTTGTTGCCAGATAATAATTTAGAGTCCCATTTATAAGTAGTCTTCTGCTATCTTCTCACCTATCGTGTGCAGACCAATTTGTGCCCAGGATGGTATACCTCCTCCCTCAAAGAGTGAGGTGATCTACCTTGACTGTGCTGCCCAATAGTATTTCTTAAAGTGTGGTCATCTCAATCTGCCCAGTCTGTAATCCCAGGTTAATTTCTGCATGGAGACCCTGGCCACTCTCCTATTACAAATGAACCTACTTATGAATTAATATTCTGAAAGAATCTCTGGGGCAATGTCATGGGCAAAGTCTGGAAGAGGTAATGAAGCCTTAATGCAGCACATTAACCTCAACAAAATTGACCCTGCCCACCAATGTTCAGGTCCTCCTCATTTTTTTTTTAGCAAGGGAGTCTAATTTAGTTTATATAAATTTTGCAGGTTTTTGTCCACCCTGACTCTCCGGTACTTAATCCTCTTTTGTGGCCACTTCAATTGGCTGCTTTCTTTAAAATGACCATAATCCTCTTTTGTAAGTGGCATAATTTCACTCTTGTCCCAAATGATCTTGTACTATAATCCTCCCAAGTAGAGTGGAGCCTGGCCAATGAAGTTTCTGAGTCTGTCAGATATATTAATTAGCACATTATCAGCAAATAGGTTAATTTTGTTTTCTTCCCGACCCACTCTGAACTCCTTGATGTCTGGATCTTGTTGTATGACTTCAGAATAGAGCTGGAGACAATGGACACCCCTGCCTACTAGATCTCAATAATGGGAAGGCTGGAGATATTTGCTCATTGGTCGCAACTTTGGCCTTGGGTGCATGGTATAGCGTTTTGATCCGATTTATAAAAGTTGACCCTAATCCCAATTCCTCCAGTACATTAAACAGGAAGTCCCACTCTAATGCCTTCTCAGCATCAAGGGCCATGGCTACATTTGGGTCATCCCTTGACTATGCCAAATGTATGCTTATATTATCCACAGCCTGTCTTTTTTTGCACAAAGCCCACTTGGTCTTCATTTGTTAGCTTCAGAAAATGCTTTCCCAATCTACTTGCCAGGGCCTTAGCAAATATATTATAGTCTGTATTCAGCATTGAAATAGGTCTAAAAGAAGATTTCAATGGGTCCCTATCTTTTTAGGAATCATCGTAATAATTGATGTTGAAAAAGATTCTGAGAGTATGTGGGTTTCAACCACCTGATCCACCACCTCCATAAAGATGGGCATCAGGAGATCTTTGAATTCCCTATAAAACTCAGGGAGGAACCCATCCTCCCCCAGAGATTTGCCAGCTTGTAACAGACTCTATGCTTTTTCTACTTCTTCTTCTATGAAGGGAGTATTCAATCCCTCCTGATCTTCCTGATCTAAATTTGGTAACTCCAATTTTAACAGGAATTTATCTATTTTCTCAGGCTTTCCCAATGATTCTGATTTATACAATTTTTCATAAAATTGTCTAAAGACTTCATTTAGCTCCTTTGACTTATGAGATCCTGTCATCCCTTGTCTGGACTGCATTAATTGTTCTTGAGGCCCTCAGCTGCCAGGAGAGAACATTATGGGTTCACTCCCTCAGCTTGTGATATTTTTGCCTCGATCTTAAGGCAAGTCAGGGAAGAAATAACAGAGGCTCTGACGGTGATTTTTCAACAATCACTGAAGGGAGGCATGGTGCCATGGGATTGATGTGTCACAAACATGGTTCCTCTGTTTAAAAAAGGCTCCAGGTGTAAGCCCAGCAATTATAGGCTAGTAAGTTTGACGTCAGTGGTTGGTAAACTCGGAAAGGATTCTTAGAGATAATATGTATAAGTATCTAGAGGGGCAGGGACTGATCAGGGACACCCAACATGGATTTGTGAGGGGAAAGTCATGTTCGACAAATCTTGTTGAACTTTTTGAGGATGTGACTAAGAAGGTTGATGATGGTAGAGCAGAAGATGTAGTCTATATGGATTTCAGTAAGGCTTTCAATAAGGTTCACATGGAAGGTTGGTGAGGAAGGTTCAGGCGCTAGGTATTAATGTTGAGATAGATGAGTTCAATGGTGGCTAGAAGATAGATGCCAGAGAGTCATGGTGGATAACTGTCAGAATGGAGGCAGGTGACAAGCGGTGTGCCTCAGGGCTCAGTGTTGGGTCCCTTGTTGTTTGTCATTTACATTAATGATTTGGATGATGGAGTGGTAAGTTGGGTTAGTAAATATTGCTGACAATACAAAAATAGGGGGAGTTGCGGGTAGTGGCGATAGTTTTCGGGGACTACAGAAGAATTTGGACTGCTTACAAGAGTGGGCTGGAAGATGGAGTTTAATATCATTAAGTGTGAAGTCCTTCATTTTGGGAAGAATAATTAAAACAGGACATATACAGTAAAGGGGAGGACATTGAGGAACAGAGAGATCTTGGAATAATGGTTCATTGTTCTTTGAAAGTGGATTCACATGTTGATAGGGTGGTAAAGAAGGCTTTTGGTATGCTGGCCTTTATAAAGCAAAGCATAGAATATAGGAGCTAGGAGGTGATGTTGAGACTGTTCAAGGCATTCGTGAGGCCAAATTTGGAATACTGTGTGCAGTTCTGGTCTCTAAATTATAGGAAGGATATCAATAAGGTAGAGAGGGTGCAGAGAAGATTTACTAAAATGTTGCCTGGGTTGCAATATCTAGAATACAAAGAAAGATTGAGTAGACTGGGTCTTTATTCAATTGAGCGTAGAAGGTTGAGGGGGGATTTGAAAGAGGTATTAAGATTATAAGGGGGATAGACAGATTAGCTGTGAATAGGCTCTTCCCTTTGATGGTAGGTGAGATTGGAACGAAGGGGGATAAGTTAAGGGTTAGGGGGCAAAAGTTTAGAAGTAATATGAGAGGCAGCTTCTTCACCCAGAGAGTGACGGCTGAGTGGAATGACCTTACGGAAGAGGTGGTTGCAGCAGGGCTAATTTTGTCATTTAAGAGAAGGTTGGATGAATATATGAATGTGAGAGGATTGGAGGGTTATGGACAGGGAGCAGGTAGGTGGGACTAGAGGAGATCACTTAAATCAGTGCAGACTAGAGGGGCCGAGATGGCCTGTTTCCGTACTGTAATTGTTATATGGTTAATATGGCCTTCTCCAGCATACAAGTTTGGAGTGTGTTATATATGAATCTTTTGTTTGTCAAAGTCTGATATTCCTCTTCTGACCCTGAGTTTTGAAAATCTTTTCTAAGTCCACAATCTCCTGCTCCAATTCCTCTACCTCTATAAGATATTCCTTTTTAACTGTTTTTGTACAACCAATTATTTGACCTCTCAAGAATGTATTAAAAGTGTTCCAAAGAAGGAATTTGACCGCAGTCGAGTTTCAGTCGGCCTCGCAGAATGTGTCTATCTGTGTTCTAATAAAGCTACAAAACCCTGGCTTCTTGAACAGCAATGGGTTAAGGCACCATCTATACATCATCTCCTGTTTATCTGGCATTGCAATTAATGTCAAGGGGTAATGGTCTGACAAAGTCTTGCCATGTACTCTGTTTCCATGATCCCACCCTCTATTTGGGCTTATGCCAAAAATAAATCTATCCTGGTGTCGTGGTCATGCAGTCTTGAATAAAAAGAATAATCTCTTTTCCTTAGATGGTGCCACCTCCAGGCATCTATTAAGTTCAGCTCTTTCATAAAGGTCAGGGTAGTTTTAGCCACCCTGACCTTATTTACCCTTTTTGACAACTTATTCAGACAAAATTGAAATCCTCCTACCCCCAAAAAAACCAGATGTTTTCTCTTCCCTCTGTCAATGTCAAGAAAATAATGCATAAACTTTTCATCCTCCCAATTAGGGGCATATATTTTCAGTAGGGTCCAGAACTCTGAGTATATCTGACAGTGTACCATCACAAACCTACCTGCTATGTCCATGACCACATTCCTTACCCTCACTGGAACATTTTTCTCTATCAAAATTGCAACCCCCCCTTGCCTTAGAATTAAAGGAGAACACTAGTACCTGGCCCACCCATCCTCTCTTCAGGTTTTGGTGTTCACATTCCATTAAATATGTTCCTGAAGGAAAGCAATATCCACTCCCAATGCTCTTATGTGTGCCAAGGCTCTTTTCCTCTTCACCGTCCCATTTAATCCGTTCACATTAAAGCGAAGTATTTTACTTGGTCATTGCCCCAGTGATTCCTCCTGTGATTGTTCCGCCCCATGTACCCCCATCAACCCTAGTCCGATATCCATCCAATTCTTTATCCTTGACCATTCGGACCATCCCGCTGGTTCCATGACAAAACGCAAGAAAACAAGAGAGAGAAAAAGGACAAAGACACTACAGAGTACAACAACAAACCCCAAACCTTCCCCATATTCCCTTCTCCTACTCCCCCCCCCCCACAGCGATCACATCTCCCATGCCATCTCCATTTCCCTCTGTGTGTCTACACCTTTCCCTTTCCCCTTCACCCTCACCCCACAATCCTCCCAGATCCCTTCCCATTTCTCATTTCCAATGCATTCACATAAAACCAATATTTACATCAAAATACTTTCCATTATGCAATTTATTTTTACAGTAAAATACATTAGTCCCGGCTTTTGTTTTTATTTTTTTCCACCAAGTGCTGGCAGTTCCTTTACAAATTGCTGTGCCTTTTCAAGTTCCGCAAAGAACTTCCTTCCCCACCCCCTGGCAGCACCACTTACAGAGTAGCTGGGTCAAAGGACACCCCTTCTGTTTAATCAGTCTTTTAACTGGTACAAATTATTTTCTGTGCTTTAAAAGTGCTGCGCTATTATCAGGGTAGAAAAATACTTTATATCCCTCTAGTTCCATCGCCCCACCCCCCTCCTTCTTGCACTGGGCACCGCCACTCCCAAAGTTTTCCCTCTGTCCTGGTGACGCAACAGCTTCACTGGGGATGGAATGGGGTTTCTGCCCAGGGCCCAGTTTTTGACCAGTGTGCCCCTTCCACCTCTACCATCTCTCCTAATGTGTCTATGCCCAGCACTTCGGGGATCCATCTCTGGAAAAAGCCTCACAGGGTCCTTCCCTTCAATGCTCTCCACCAGCCCCACTATATTTCAACTGTAGTTTTCCAGGACATCCAACTTACCACAGTCACATTCCCCCTCCCTCACCAATGCATCCAATTCATTTCCCACTCTACTTATTCTATCCTCATTTGTGCCCATTCTGTCCTCTACCTCTGCCATTCTCCCTGTTAGGCTGAGAGGGCACTCTGCATCTTGTCCAGTTTTTTTTAGCCTTGTTCTCAGCTCTCTTCTCCTCTGCCTGGAACAGTCTCT
Organism: Narcine bancroftii; assembly: GCF_036971445.1. NCBI lineage: Eukaryota > Metazoa > Chordata > Chondrichthyes > Torpediniformes > Narcinidae > Narcine > Narcine bancroftii. The sequence goes on along the minus strand of NC_091472.1, from coordinate 172,279,361 downwards.
CTTCCCGGAGTCCCATGGCCTCCAAAATATCACACAAGAAGCCCTCCTTCTCCCTTTGCCTTACCGTGGAGTCCTTCCCAGGCCTCGGGACAATCCTCCTGTCCTTCATTTTCACCACTGCCACCTCCATTGCTGTCACTGCCATCACCACACCCATCGGTACTGCTTGGCATGTCACCTGACCTGATGCTGGATCATCTTGAGCCTGCAATTTCCCCAATCGATGAGCTCCCCGCGCTTCCCAGCCACTCAATCCATCACTGCTCCCACCAGCCACGTCGCATTCGATGCGATAGCGCCTGTCCTTGTGCTCTCGCCATGGGACGGGGGCCCAAGCCCCCCTCCTCCCAAGCTCTGGACCACTCCACAAGGCTTTCATTGTCTGTTTGCTGGTCCAGGGTAGTATCACTTCCCCTTCCTGGATTGGCCTTACCTCAGCACTCCTGTGGGATGGGCTGCATCTCCATTCCCATGTCATCCTCTGCATTGAGCCTCAAGGAGGCACTACCATTTCCTTTGCCACAAGGCATTCAGGTCAAACCCTGGCATCGGAGCCAATTCTTTGATGTTTTTGCTGGTTGCTGATGCTTTCCAACACCACTGGTGAGTATTTTGATTATTATTTTAATATTTTTCTTGGTTTTTCTTCCCTATGGATCTGGAAGCTCTGGAGTTTCGTCTCCTCTCACTCTCCTCATGTCTTGTCAATTCGTTCCTTCCCTTCTTACTGCATACTTCTCTCTGACACGATCCCACTGCACACACCATCCTCAAGTTGATTTGATTATCCCACTTTCTGCCTCTTGTCTGTGTACATTACCCTGATTCCTCTTCCCTCTCTTTATTGATGCTCTCTATTGTAATCACCACTCTTCATTTCCATCTATTGTTCTCTTCTTCTGCCACACTCCCCTCACTCTATTGATCGCTTCTCCCACACCTGGTTGACACCACTTTCACCCCCTCCCCTCAAAACCCACCTTGACCTTCTTTAATTCATACCCCTTCTCTCCTACCCCTGGACCTCTGTCAAAAGAGCCTCCCAAAAAGGAATTCCTGTGAGCGTGAGCTGTTCACAATGTTTGGTGTACTCCACCCTCCCCATTCAGGAAAGGGGTGGGGGAGGTTCAATTATATGCTGCACCTTGTTTGTACAGCAGGTCAATCTCCAGCGGAATGTGTTAATTGGTGCCAAGCAGCAGTGTGAACAACACTGGAGGTTTGCATTGTGTGACATTAACTGCCTGGATTCTAATCAAATGCACTAACTATCCAATGATCAAGAATGGTTCATACAGGTGTCAGGATCTTATTTGTCCTCCCCTTATTTTTGTAAACATGTTTTTTTATCATAACTCGTGATAAATGTGGGTCACGCTTAAGTAAATAAGAGTTATTTATTGTTTCAGGTGAAGATAGTACAGTAATGATTTTAAACTGGCATTTAACCTGTAATGTTGAAGATGTCTCTTTTCCTGAGTTTAGCCACTGATAAGAAACAAGTTAAATCTGAGGATTAGTCAACATGGCAGCTGAATGTGGGACCACTGTAGAGCAGCCTTGGACTAACATTACTATATTTGGAAGCCGCCTCGCATTTGGTCACAGTCTTGTAGATAGAACCACTGCCTGGTCGGGGATACATCCCATGCAGAGAACAGGACATGTTCCACTTTTTGCCTCGCGTAGCTTTTTAAACTCCTCGTTGATTTGAAGAAGAGTTTTTCCTTTTGTTTCAGGGAGGACGTAAAACATGAAGATCGAGGCAAGCATGCAATTTCCAAAAAACAGGAAGAAGGAGAATGGACCCAATGCCTCCTGCAAGGTAAACAGTCTATCTGAGAGGAACTTGTACATAATTTAACAACCTTCCTGTGTGCTGAAGCATTAGAAGGTGATTAAAGAGAGACATGTGAAAAGGTTAAGCATGTGTTTAAGCAACAATGCATTAAGTGCTGGGAATGGAACTGCAGTCATTTTCAAGCTGGGCGAGATAGCATAACATTTATCATCAGGCTGGCACAGTTAGTGTAGTGGATGGCACAACGCTGTTAGAGCACCGGCGACCTGAGTTCAAATCTATATCACTGTCTATAAGGAGTTTTAACGTTCTCCCTGTCTCTACGTGGGTTTCCTCCGGGGCTCTGGCTTCCTCCCATCGTTCGAAACGCACCAGGAGTATAGGTCAATTGGGTGTAATTGGGCAGCACTGGATCAAGGGCCGAAAAGGCCTGTAACTGTGCCTAATGTCTAAATCTAAATGAAACATTAAATCTCTGCTGTTTTAAGACACAGAAACCATGGTCATTTTCTCACCATTGTGCCTGAGATGTTCCAGCATACAAGTGCATTAAATCCCCCATGTTCAGACCATGGGCTCCCAAATGCAATGCATCCTGCCCCATCCGTCTTCCTGTTCACCTCCATCACACTGAAATATCTCGCAAGTACTATGAAAGTACTATGTCTGCCTTCCTACTGTCCACTTTAGCTGATTTAAGAACTCATTACATGTAAATTCTGGAATTGATTCTGTAAAACACAGAAATGATGGAGGAACACAGCCGGTCTCGCAGCATCAAGGAGATAAAGATATATAGCCAACATTTTGGACCTGATACCTCTAGGAAGGTAATATAAGAACATAAGGAATAGGAGCAGGAGTAGGCCATCTAACTGAACCTTAAATAAATTTAATGAAGTAGCCTCAACTGTTCCCTGGGCAGAGAATTCCATAGGTTCTCTACTCTCTAGGAAAAACAGTTTTTCCTCATCTCTGTCTTAAATCTACTCCCCTGAATCTTGAGGCCGTGTTCCTTAGTTGCGGTCTCACCTACCAGTGAAAACAAATTTTCTGCTTCTATCCCTTTCATAATTTTATGTTTCTATAAGATGTCCTCTCATTCTTGTGAATTTGAGTGAGTAAAATCCCAGACGATTTAGTCCCTCCTCAACCCCCTCATCAACCTGGTGAACCCCCTCTGGACTGCTTCCAAGGCCAGTGTATCCTTCCTCAAGTATGGAGACCAGAACTGTACACAGTACTCCAGGTGCAGCTTCACCAGTACCATGTACAGTTGCAGCATGACCTCCCTGCTCTTGAATTCAATTCCTATAGCGATGAAGGCCCTCATCCCATTTGCCTTCTTAATAATCTGTTGTACCTGCATCCCAACTTTTTGCGATTCATGCACAAGCCCTCCCAAGTCCATCTGCATGACAGCATGCTGCAGTCTTTCACCATTTAAATAAGAATCTTCTCTTCTATTTTTCCTACCAAAGTGGATGACCTTGCATTTACTAATGTTGTACTCCATCTGTCAGATCTTTGCCCACTCACCTAACTTATCTATATCCTTCTGCAGCCTCTCCACATTCTCTGTACAATTGACTTTTCCACTCAATTTAGTATCATCTGCAAACTTGGCCACACTACACTCTGTCCCCTCTTCGAGATCATCATTGTAAATAGTGAACAGCTGCGGGCCCAGCACCGACCCCTGCAGCAGCCCACTTACCACTGTCTGCCAATCAGAATAACACCCACTTATCCTGACTCTCTGCCCTTCCGTCAGTTAACCAATCCTCAATCCATGCCAATATACATCCCCTGACTCCATTCATCTGTATCTTATTGATAAATCTCTGTGCAGCACCTTATCAAATGCCTTCTGGAAAACCAAATATACAACATCAACCTGTTCCCCTCTATGTACTGGACCCATTATATCCTCAAACAACTCCAGCAAGTTTGTCAATCAAGACCTTCCCTTTCTGAATCCATGCTGCATCTCCCTGATGGCACCCCTTCATTTTAAATATCTCACTATTTCATCCTTAATGACATCTTCAAGCATTTTCCTGACTACAAACGTTAAGCTAACTGGCCAATAGTTACCCACCTTCTGCCTACATCCCTTTCTAAGAAGTGGTATGACATTTGCTGTTTTCCAATCCGCCAGGTCCTGCCCAGAATCCAGAGAATTTTGGTAAATGACTACCAATGTCTACTATAACTCCCGCCATTTCCTTCAGTATCCTGGGATGGATCCCATCAGGACCAGGGGATTTGTCTGCTTTCAGTCCCATTAGTTTGCTCATCACTATCTCTTTTGTAACAATTATTTTATCGAGGCCCTCACTTCCCTTCGCATCTCTAACACCACTCTTTGGCATGCTGGATGTGTCTTCCACCATGAAGACTGACACCAAATATCTGTTCACTGCCTCAGCCATTTCCTCATGACTCAATATCAATCTCCCTTTTTTCTTCTTCCAAGGGTCCTATGGTGACTCTAGTCACCGTCTTCTGATTTATATATTTATAATTTTTTTAAAATCTGTTTTTATACTTTGTGCTAATTTACCTTCATAATCCTCTCCCCTTTCCTTATTTCTCGTTTAATTGTCCCTTGTTGCCTTTTAAAGTTTTTCCAATCCTTCAGTTTCCCACTACTCTTGGATACTTTGAACACATGAGCTTTTAATTTTTTACTTTCCTTTATTTCCTTAGCTAACCAAGGCTGGCTTTTCCCTCTCTTAGTGCCCTTGTTTTTAATGGAAATATATTTTTGTGGAGCACTGTGAAAAATCTCTGCTCCCAGTCCATATAACCATAACCATATAACCATTTACGGAGCGGAAACAGGCCATGTTGGCCTTTCGAGTCCACACCGGTTCATTGATTTTGTGCGCCCTCTTCAGGCATTCAATAACGATGGGCGAATTCAATGCAGGTGGAATCAGATAATAGTAAAACTATGAGCAAACAGATTGGCTGTGTGTGTACCAAAAATAGTAAAACGACGAAACTGGATTTATTAATGCTGACCAATTTCTCCCTCATCCTGTTGTAGTCTCCCCTGTTCAAGCATAGTACGCTAGTTTTAGATCTACCTATTGCACCCTCCATCTGTATGAGAAATTCAATTATATTATGATTGTTTTTTCCCAAGAGGGTCCTTAACTATTAGATCATTAATTTTACCTTTCTCATTGCACAATACTAGATCTAAAATAGCATTCTCCCTTGTTGATTCCTTAACATGCTACTCAAGAAAGCTATCACGGATGCATTCTATGAAGTTATCCTCCAGATTACCTTGACCAACTTGATTTTCCCAATCTACGTGGAAATTAAGGTCCCCCACGACAACTGCCATTCTGTTCTACATGCCTCAGCTATCTCTCGGTTAATTGCCTCTGCCACTGTGCTATTGTTATTTGGTGGGCGATCGACAACTCCCATCAGTGATTTTTTTTCCCCCTTTACTATTCTTAATCTCTATCCAGATGGACTCAACATTCTGCTCCTTAGATCTTACATCATCTCTCATTATTGCCCTGAGCTCATCCTTTTTTTTTCTTTTCTTTTTTTTTTAAATTTTTTTATTTTTCACACCATAAATCACATTAGCCATGATATACACTATTTCTTTTTCATACATATACAGTGACTTTTTCTCCCCCCCCCCTTTCCTGAGCTCATCCTTGATTAAGAGTGCCAACCCATTTCCTTTACCTTCCTGTCTATCTTTTTGTATTACCTGATACCCTTGAATATTTAATTCCCAATCATGCCCACCCTGCAACCATGTTTTTGTGTTGGCCACTAAATCATATGCCTGGGGACTGATTTGTATCTCAAGTTCACAAACCTTATTTCTAACACTACAGGCATTTAGATGAAGTGCCTTTATACTCATTGTCCTTTTAGTATCTAGTGAACTCTGCAGCCTTTTCTGCCCTCTATTTTTCTTTTCTCTTTTCTAACTCTAGCTTTGGTCTCTGTACCACCTTCCTCATTCTTTCTTTGTAGGTTCCCATTCCCCTTGCCCCATTAGTTTAAACCTTCCACACACCACTAGCAAACAACCTCCCTTGAACATTGATCCTGGCCCTGGCCAGATGTAGACTATCCGGTTTGTACTGGTCCCATCTGCCCCAGAACCGATCCCAATGCCCCAAGAAACTGAAACCCTCCCTCCTGCACCACTGTTCAAACCACATATTCATTCTAACTCTCCTGCTATTTCTACTCTGACTAGCTCATGGCAGCAGTAATAATCCTGAGATTATTACTTTTGAGGTCCTACTCCTTAACTTAGCTCTCAGCTCCATAAATTCAGCTTGTAGGATCTCGTCCCATATCATTGGTACCAATATAGATCATGCCAGCTGGCTGTTCACCGTCCCCTTTCAGAATGTCCTGCAGCTGCTCCAAGATCCTTACACCCAGGAAACTACACACCATCCAGGAGTCCCTTTTGCAGTCATAGAAGCTCCTGTCTATTCCCCTTACTATAGAACGCCCTATAATTATTGCTCTACCTCTTGCTCAGCAGAGTCACTCATGGTGCCATGATCCTGGCTACTGCTGCCTTCTCCTGATGGGCCATCTCCCCCCAACAATATTCAAAGCGGTATAGCTGTTTTGGAGGGAGATGACCGCAGGAGACTCCTGCATGACCTTCCTAATACTGCTCACTGTTGATCATCCAGTCCCTACCTTTCTCTACTCTCTTAAGCTGCAGCATGACCAACTCACTAAATGTGCTATCCACTGCATTCTACAGATCCCGGCTGCTCCAAAGGGAGTCCTCGCGCAGCTCCAGTGCCATCATGTGGTCTACCAGGAGCTGCAGCTGGACACACTTCCTGCACTTGTAGTCCTCAGGGACACTGTCAATCTCCCTAAGTTCCCACATGCCACAGGAGGAGCATGACACGGGTTGGAGCCATGCCTGAAACGAACACAGTGATTATATTAAAAGAGAAAAAATAAATAAAGAACTTACCCTTTTTACCTGTGCCTCATCCTCTCCACGCCGAAGCTTCTCAAGCCAAAACCTCAGTGCTCCACTCCTTCTCTGTGCCACTCACTCGCTGGGCCACTCCTTGATGGCCACTCCTTGTCCTTCCCCTCCTTTTATTGGCCCCTACAAATTAATCCTACTGCCCTGTCACTTGCTCGTCGCTGGTCCTTCGCCTGTCACCAAAATAGGCCTGAGATTGGAAAACGCGCCTTTTAACTCGCTGTTGCTCACTTCTTGCTCCTCCTCCTCGCTGGTCCTTCACCTCTCACCTAAACTAGGCCTGAGATCGGTAAACACGCCTCTTTACTCACTAAGTCTCGTTACTCGCTCCTCACTTTACCTCCTATGGATACTGGGAGACCAGATGAATTCTTCCAGCATTTCTGTGTTTAATGCAATCACAGCAACTGCAGACTTAAACTGAATATTGGTATATCAGGAACAATATATCAGCACATTACCTTCCCATTGAAAAGATGTTTCCCTGATCAAGATTGGCCAATAATTCAGCAATTTAAAGCAACCAATACTTTGAGATTTCTCCTTCAGGTGTCACTCTGTTGGGAATCATTTAAGTGCAGAAGGACACAGAAAACTGAGACAATCTAATTGCTTGAGCCACAAAGCTTCTTCAGTAAAATTGGAAAACAGTGCCATTACAAACAGATGAACTGTATGCATAGTGCAATGCCATGCATCAAACTCTAATTCACTGTTACTGTGATAGATAAAGTGAGAACAGTTTCAGAAAAAAAATCCATCGCTCTTGCCAGGTTCCTTTTATGTGATTAATATCATAGGACAGTGTCAAATGGTCAAAATTAATCTGAACACACTCTGCTGGATGAACTCAGCAGATCAAGCAGCAAAAGAATGGTCAATGTTTCAGGCCAAACCCTTGGTTGAGACACATCTCCCTTAATCCCAATATATTGACCATGGTTTTTAGCAGAGTGACACTTGAAGGGGAAATCTCTAAGTATTGGTTGCTTATAAACTGTGGAATATCTTGATAAAGGGTTCCGGCCATTTTTTCTCCCACTGATGCCATGCGACCGGGTGAGTTCCTCTAACACATTGTGCTTGCCTTCAGATTCCAGCAACTGCAGTCTCCTGTGTGTGTCAGGTCAAGATGAAATTTTTGAGTGTGTTAGATCTCAGTTAACACAGCAGTAAAAGTGAAGAAGTTGACCAGATGAAGTCTCCCCCCACCCCCCAGCCCCTCCCATCCCCCGCCCCTCCTCACTGCGCGCGCAGATTGGCCTGCTCACTATTGAGATTCAAACTCTACTTACAATAATAAAAGGGAACAGCAGACCAAGGATGAAGAGAGACAGCCACTGCAGGCTGTTTGCTGCTACCAAAGCAATACACCGATTAGACTGAGTGTATATTTCCAAAGGTAAAACTCCACTGACACTACCTGGGGAAAGAGCAAAGAATCATTCATTGTCTTAATGATAGAGGTCAGGAGACTTGAACAACCTTTTAACAGCACCATGTTGGCCTGCGATGTTAACTGTGTGTTCCTCAGGGCCAATCTGCTGAGGATTTCCCTCATGCCCTGCTTTTTCACAGAATCTGCACTCATTTTCTTCCCTGGAGAACTGCTGGACTTTGTGAAGCAGTGGCAAAGGTATAGGGTGAATTGGCTGCGTAAGAAATTTTACCTCTTGAATAATGACTACAGTAAAACTCTTGGTATCTGGAATTCAAGCAAGTGGCAGCCTCAAGCAACCGACAAAAAAAATTGAGGAAAATAAATGTTCAGGTATTTAAATAAATAAGAATAAAATAATAGGTAAAAATAGATAAGTTTAAAACTGTAAAAGTAAATGTTCTCTGAAGTTACACATAAACCTTTGGTGAAGATGGGAGCGGAGGGCCTTGGTCGTGCTTTGCCAGTAGCAGCTGTTTGAATAAAGTTATGTGACTCACCAATGGTGTCACCCAGGATGAGGAGCTGGTGGATGCCGCTCGCCATTGGGGGACTTTCTTAAAGTGTCTCCTTATCCCTGCTTAGTAAGAGTCACCCCAGTCAGAGGCTTTATCTATAAGCTTGTGGGATGGCGGAGGGAGGTTAATCATTGCTAGTCTTTCAGGAGGATCTGTGGAGGGGGAGGAACCTGCAGATGCAGCCACAGTTGAATGTTTTTAAAGAATGTGACTGAAAATAAAGTAAAATGCTTTAAGGTTTATATAATTCATGCGTGAAGTTTGTCCAGTGTAAGTACAGAATACAAAAAAAATCTGAAAATCTGGACATCAGAAATCCAGACCAATCAAGAACCTAGACCTTTACTCTCAGCTTTCGCAGATACACAGCGGCAAAAAGCAACCACGTGGAAATGTGAGGGAAAAAAATTGTGTTTTTGTACTTGGTATTTTATATGAAAAAATACTTTTGTTTATTCTCCTTAAATTTGAATTTTAAAAGTACTGATCAAAATCTGGAAAATCCAAAAATTGGGACTGACCCAATCCCTGAGCAATCTGGATTTTGAGACTTTTACTGTTGTATTTTTATTCTTAATGCAGGGGTATTAGTTGGGCTTTGTAGGAGTAGGTCTCAAGCAACCAGAAAGTACATTTATCCACATCTATCAATCCCCATGGGTGCCGGATACCAGTGGACTTACTGTATTCAGAGGTAAACTCCAATCAGTTTATGGGGAGGTTAAAAAAACTCAGTCATTCAAGAGAGGTGAGATCTTCCCCACACCAAGGCACGCTAACTCCCCCTGATTGTCCCTTCCTTTCCAAACATATGTACAACCTTTCCTTTAGGATTTTCTCCAGAATACTGACGCTCACCAGAATACAGATGCTCATGGAGCTCAGCAATTGATATTGAAGAGGGTGTCTTATTTTTGTCCAGCCGAGTGAAATTGAAACAAACCGTCTACCCTTTGGAACTGCATAAAAATGTCTCCAACTTTGGGAGAGATGACATGCAATGCCTATGTATGATTGCTCCTTTTAGATACAGTGCATAAACAGGCCCTTTGGCCCAACTTCCCCATGCCGACAAAATGTCTCACCCACACCTGCCTGCATTTGACCCATATTACTCTAAACCCATCATATATCTGTCCAATATTTTCTTAAATGTTTCAATAGTACCTGCCTCAGCCACCTCCTAGAAAACCTAAAGCATGTCTAAGGGTTTAAAGAGAATCAGTAGAGCTTGTACCCACCTGGACCTATCCCAAAAGTGAAGATGTAAGCAAAGATGAAGACCAGGCTGCAATATGGAATCCAGGAGAAATATTCCTGAAAGAGACCCATTCAATGAGTGAGCAAAGGGGAAATGTTAGAGAAGTTACACACATTTGAATCATTAGCTGAACAGAACCAATAGTTCCTAGCACCTGAGGGCAGCCTGCACATGTTTCAGTGTGGGCTGGTTTTCTATCCTTTGAGATTGAAGCTCTCATGGTTTGGAGGTGCCAATGTACAGGACAGGAAATAAACCCCAGAGAGTTGTTAACTTGACCAGCAATGTCACAGGCACCAGTCTCCCCTCCTTCAAGGAGATCTACAAGAGGCAATGTCTTAAGAAAGCAGCCTCTATCCTCAAGGACCCCCATGACCCATTTCACTCTGCTATCATCAGGAAGTAGGTACAGAAGTCCAAGGATGAGTACCCAGCAGCACAAGGACAGCGTCTTCCCCCTCTGCCATCAGATTTCTGAATGGACAATGAACCACAGACCCCACCTCACTTTCTCCTATTTTCTTGCACTATTTATTTATTTGTTTTAAAATGTAATTTATAGCAACATTTGGACTGTTAAGCTGCAGCAAAACAATGAATTTCGTGACAAATTCATGACAATAGATTCTGAATTCATAGCCATTGGTTTACCCCATTTACCATCAAAGTGACCACATCTCACTTTCAACCAATCATGCATTTGAAGCTTAAGTCTCTGGATTTTATAAGGTGAAGCATGTGAGTGACACAGGAGTGGATTCTTTCAAAGCAATGGCACAGCACAGTGGACAGAGTGCTCTGTGTCTCTGAGAAAAAGCAGGAAGGATAAATGTCCCAGGCATAGTTTAAGGGGAAATCCCAGGAAAATATCCATTCAGGTCTATGTTACTTCGATCTCTTTCACAGGGTTTCAATTCCTTACTTTTCACTGTTCTAGATTGCTAACAGTTATTCCTGGATTTTCAACTCCATGTTCGAGACCTACTGACGGCAGGAATGGATCTTCTGCTTATGCTTTTAAAAGTCCCCATGGTATCAAAATGAGCAATTCCAATGAAGGAACGTCTGATTATCCAACACTCTCTCTTCTGCATTTCAATGCCCTGCTGAGTTGATGTGTAATTCTCCATCCTATAGTGTGGAGCCCACATGATAAGGCATCTTTACACAGAAACAGCTGAATTATTCTGAAAAAAGATTAGCATACTTCCCTCCGGTGTGTTCTGATGTGCTCGTTTACACAGGGGCACTTTTACACAGCCTTCCTGTGTTGAGGAGTTTGTTGGAGGGTGAACGTGGGTGGACCCTCCGACAAACGTGGGTGGACGTGGACATGCAACAGTTTTCTCATTTCCCCACACAGGCATGCACATCCACCAGAGAGAGAGAGAGAGAAAGAGAGAGAGAGAGAAAGAACCCATGAATCTTTACCTTCATGTCATCATTCTAACAAATGTTGGACAGGCCTTCTATGAAGCTCACCTTCAGAGAGAGTGTAATAATCAGTAGGAGTATCCACAATGCCATGAAGGAGTACCCTTTCCACAGCAGGATCTTCCTTCCAACTCGCTCAATGACGAATCCCTGTGCAATAGGATTTTTAAAAAGAGTGAGATTTTTAAAAAGAGTGAGACTTTCTTGGGACATTCTATGCTGCCAATTTTTACTTCAGTTGCAAACTTTAAAACTCTATTTCCTCTACCCAAGTTCAGACCATTCAACTGTAGCAAGAAACGAGTCCTCATACAGATCGCAATATCTATTTCAAGAACATTAGACATTAACGCAGGAGTACGCGACTTTGAAGATTTCATAGACGAGCTATGCACACTTCACATTTAATAGATTTATGGCTGATCTGATATAGGTATGGACGTCTGAGTTCAATTGAAGCTTCATACTCAGTAGTTCAGTAACCACCTCTTGCTTCTCTCGGGGAGATTGGCTTTATTTGCCACATGGTCCAGCCAGGGGATTTACTGACCTTTGTTATGCCTAATCACACTCTCCCCTCCCCTGTTGAGAAGGAGAAGATTAGGAGATGACCCTACATGAACATATCCACAGCAGTGGACCAATGGCTGAAGGACCCACACAGGCTGTGGACTGCTGGAGACTGGCTCATGGCAACCAGATATCGTAACCAGGATTTGAGAGGGTGCTGAGAGCAAGAAAGGATTCCCGAAGTTCCTTGGGGGTTGAAGGCTTCCCGATCGTATTGGATCTGCCAACGGTTTGAACAGGAGTCTGTGAGACTGCAGAGGCTACGGGAGCACTGTACGCAAACTCCCAGACTCTCAGTGTCTCTGAAGGGACTCTTTTTTGCTTCCCTTTCTCCTATTGTTAGGGTGCCAGGGAATGCTCATGATGACTCTTCATTTGCCTGACGGCAGACAGAGTTGAAGTATATCCAGAATATTTCACAAAGTCTACAAACATTGTGGATGAAATAAAGACACAATGCTGGAGAAACTCAGTAGGACTAACAGCAAAGATAGTTACATAACCACCATTTCGGGTTTGAGCCCTTCATCAAGGTATGAACAAATGTTGGCAGGTGCCCAAACAAAATAGTGGGGTGAAGGGGCAGGAGCACAGTCCCAAAGGCAGGAGGTAATAGGTGAATAAGGGAGGGAGGGCACTCCAGCAAACAGGGAGAAGGGGGAATAGTTCTGTGAATGGAGGGAAGGGAGTGGAGAGCTGGAGGAAAGAAGACAGAGGGAAGGGAAAGGGAGGGAAAACAGAGAGTAGGTGAGCAGAAACCGGAGAAGATGATATTAATGTCATCCAGTTGGAGAGTGCCCAGATGGAAAATCAAGTGGTGTTCCTCCATTTTATGGGTGGTTTTGGTGGGATAGTGCTTGAGGCCATGGATAGACATGGGAGCGGGGTGCGGAATTGAAGTGGTTGGCCACTGGGAGAACCCTGCCACTGATGCAGACATTTTTATGTATTACTACGTGACAATAAAAAGGAATATTGAACTTTGAACCTTGAACCAAAGCCATGACCCTGAATGCAGTCCTGGCCTCCTCCCCTTCTTGTTCCTGGGCACATGCCCTTTCCTAAGGTGATTTCTGATTCCCCTTTGGAGAAGGCAGAAGATATTTCCACTCGCAGGGAATTAGGAACAAGGGGATGTAAAATGTGCTGGATAAACCCAGCAGGTCATGCAGCATCCATAGGAAGGAAAGGGGAACTGATGTATCAGGCCTGAGCTCTTCATTGGGATCCTGAATGCTGCATGTTTGTGTATAACAAAATAAGGAATAAAGCATCTAAAGCTGAGAGACAAAGAAAATTTTCTCAGGGGTAGCGAATCTCTGAAATTCTATTGTCGTGAAGGAGGCAGAGGTCAGATCGTTTGATACAAGATGGAGATAGATAAATGTTTGAGAGACTGAGGAATGAAGGGGCGCAGAAGTGGAGCTGAGGCCAAATAGAGCAGTCATGTTGGATGGTGGGGCAGACTGAGTGCTCTGGTTTCTTGTGTTGCTATGAATCAATGGATGGAGAGGTAGGGATCACAACCAGCACGTGTGAGAGGGAGATGAAACCCCTTTTGGTGGGGGGAGTGGCATTGACTCAGGTTGGGGAGACAGAGGACAATCTCTCTACTCAGAGACTCCGCTATTTGGAGTTTCTTCTTAGGGGGAATATTATAAACAAAATGATAGTTACTCTTCAATAATTGATAATTGATTGGAGACTGAACTTACGCATATCACTGAAGTCAATATTTCAATTCCACTTGCACCAATCCCCACGTACACAATCTTGTCCTTTGTAATTCCCAATTGCTGATAAACATCATTTGCATAAAAATAGATCTGGAAAACAATATCAATTGTCAGATTTTGTTCAGAAATGATCTACTTAAGAAAAGTTAGCTTTGGCCCATTCATTAAAATAAAAACATATCAGACCAATGAATAAAACAGCCAAGGGATATCTACCAAATTCAAGCTGCAGAGAATTAGTTTAGTTGGGTAAGATGTTCAGCACAGACATGTGGATTGAAGGGCCTGTAACCATATTCTGTATATATTGGTTACATTTTTAATTTGGTAGTAGGCTGAGGATTCAGATCGACCATCACTTTTGCAAGCTGTTTAAGTTTTTGATCTAGTGATACCTGCTTCACCAAGTTTGTGTCCAGGGCAGCTAGTTGAAAATGGATCTCATTATCCCCATGTAACCTTTGGGTTTTCCTGGGGATCAAAGGTGGCCATTTTAGGACTCTGTTCTCCATGGGGTTGTGGCATCAGTATCCTGGAGTTGCTTTTACCTAGTGTCATTGGGCTAGATCAGGCATTCTAAATTGGCCGGGGATGGGGGGAGCGCTCACAGCACAAAAATATTTTTGTTTTTTATGTAGTGGAGAAGTACGGAAGAAACCAACTAAACGATTGCTTCACGGACAAGTAGAGTTCTAAGGAGGCCACAGAGTTGAGAATGACTGGGCAAGATGGCCCAGGATTATACCTGATCCCTGATGGTGATTTATATTTACATCCAATGTTTTCTTCCTGCGACCACACTTTTCCACACTTCCCGGCAATTAGATATATCCACCTTTCTTGACAACATTTACAGCTCTAAAGCAGGGTTGCCGAAATTAAAGAAAAATTAAAGTTGTAAAAAGCACCAACAGAACTAAAAAGAGCCTAAAAATCTTCCAAAACTGCAAAAAGCCTGCCATTCGGCACTTCCTGCCACCAACGAATTCAACAAAATGCCAAATTTCTGCTGTTTGGGGCCAAAGGTGCCAAATCTGGCAACCCTCCTGTAAAGGGTTTAAAATAAATGAAAAGAAGTACTCTCTGTTTCCTTAAACAGTTTTAGAGTTTCTTTAGAATTATTGTTTCAGTCACAAGGAAAAGGAATTTCTTTAATAGTTGATGTGGCAAACAATAATATTGAAGGAATAAGGGAACCCCCAGTTGTTATGTCATTACACATGAACATAGAATATTGAACAGTACAGCACAAGAAGAGGCCCTTCAGCCCACATGTCTGTGCTGAATATGATGTCTAAACCAAACTAAAATTCTACTGCTTGCATGTGATAAATATTCCCTCCATTTCCATATTCTTGTGCCTATCTAGAAGCCTCTTAAAAGCTACTATTGTATCTGGTACCACCACTACTCCTGGCAGCCTGTTCCAGGCACCTACCACTCAGTGTCAAAAAAAATTCTCCCTTAAACTTCTGAAAAAAAATCCTCCACACATTTGGTTAAACTTCTGCCTCCTTATCCTAAACGCATGTCCTCTAACATTTTACCCGGTAAAAGATTCTGACAGTCCACTCTATCTCTGCTTCTCCTGATTGTATGAACCTCTGTCAGGTCACTCCTCAGTCTCCAAAAGTCCAGAGAAAATGACCCAAGTTTGTCCAACCTGCTCCCATAACTCATACCTTCTAAACCAGGCAACATCCTGGTAAATCTCTTCTTTCCTTCCCAAAGCCTCCACATCCTTTCTGTGATGTGGGACACAGAATTGCAAGTGCGGCCTACCCAAAGTTTAATAACAACTGCAAAATAACTTATTGACTTTGTTCTCACTGCCACTCCCAACGAAGTCAAGCATACCATAAGCCTTCTTTACCACCCTATCTTCTTGTGGGGTCACTTTCAAGGACCTCAACCCCTAGATGCTTTTAAGGGCTGTGTCATTAACTGTATTCTTTCCCTTTACATTTGACTTCCCAAAATGCTTCACACTTGTCCAGATTAAACTACCCATGTCTGCAACTGATATACAGGTATGTCCTATTATGTTTTTTTTTGACAACCCTCTACACTGTCTGCAGTTCTGGGTAACCTAGACTTTTACAACCCACCCACCTACTTTCTCACCCAAGTCATTTGTATTCACAAACAATAAGGGTCCCAACACCGATCTTTGTGGAAAAACACTGAATAACACCCTTTACCATACCCTCTGTCTTTTGTGGGCTAGCCAACTCTGTATCCATTTTTTGCCATGATTTAAAATCATGATAAATGCCAATTCCTTTGATGTCTAATGAAATTAAACCTCGTGAGTAGCATCTCTTCAAGGGATAATCTTAAACATTTAAGCAAAGGTCATTAAGCTCCAAATATCTTTCTCTGGTCTGACCATTTCCACTTTCCATGCAGAAATTGCCTATCGTGTCTTTCAAGCACTGGACACTGCATGAGGTACAATGGCTTGATGACCCATTGGGGCAGCTTGATGACCCATTGGGGCAGCTTCATCACTGGGTGGGGAGGATGGATTGAGGGGGGACTTCTATCTGCGGCCCTATTGTAGGTCTACCTGTTTTCTTGGGTTAGCGGGTTGACCAATGGCTTTAGCCTGCACACAGATGGCAAAGAACACGGCGTATTCTTTAGTGAACGATTTGGCAGATTTTGGGTTTAGTTGTCAGGCAGTATAAGTGCCGCACAGATGAAAGTCTCATCCTCAGTTTCTGTTTTGTTTCAGCGGTCCAGTGAAAGCACCAGTGGAAAGCAAGCTCGTTCCCGAATCTCTGTCACTCCAAAAACCAGCCATACAGCAGTCAATGAGGCGAACACTCGTCCCCCAGTTTTGTTCTTCCGAAAGTGAATCCATTTCAATGGTACAATCACAAAGCCCCTCACTGGGAAATCACAGACACAGGCTCAGATTGTACCCCACCCAAGCATAGCATAGAGGGGTGCTGTGGTCTGTTCAACAGTGTTGGCACTTTGGGTTCCTCGTGACTTTGTTTCAGATTGATGAACAGTAAAATCCCCGTTATCTGAATTCAAGCATACGGCAAAAAAATTACACAAAATAAATAGGTAAAAAACAAAAGTTTAAAATTGGTGTCCCCTTGTAGTTAGGTCGCCAATCACACAACACACAATCTCAAGCCACTGGCAAATGCACTTATCTGGCATTTACCAATTCCCATAGGTGCTGTCCACAGATTTCATTATAAAACTGCTTTCTGTTCTTTAACCTGAAATAAGGTGAAAGTTTTACAGCAAGTCATCTTGAAGTATTCTGCATGTCGGGCCTATTGGAAATTACCTGGCCATTCATTCTAATCAGAAGTGACAGAACTGGGGATTTTTGCTTGTGGCTTGGGATTAGTGCACTTGAACCTGGTGAACTACTTACAATATTGATGCCACTTAGCTGCAAACCCGCACTGACGATCACACCAGTTAGGAGCTGACACCGTATCGTTTTGTCCAAGAAGAGCTGCAGGAGATTGTTTTTGACAGCCCCTTGAGCTTGATCCTGCTCGGCCATCATTTCCTTCACCTCCTCAGTGAAATCACCTGGACCCCACAATCTTCGCAGAGCTTTGGAAACAGAAACCGTGGACTCAACAAATTAGAACAAATGCTCATCCACAAGGCAGGTGGATATTGAATCATAAACTAGTGAGGCTACTGCCAGCATCTTGATGCAGTATCCTTATAGATTTACTGTGCATATCGGTGACCTAAATGCCTTGGTACTCATACAATTTGGGCAGGGCTTGGGAAATCATTTCCACAGTAACATATAGCGGGCAAAACAAGCATGGTATTTACAAAACAGAAATTAATTAGTATAGAGGCTTACACATTGTGATGAAGCAGGTTAGAAATTGTTGGTGCCTTTTTAATTTTTTTTGGAATTTAAATGTTTAAATTTAACAATACAACTCAGCAGAAGCCGATTCTAACCATTTAAATCATTCTGTCCAATTACCCAATTAACCTACCAACCCCATATGATTTTTGGAGGGTGGGAAGAAAGTGGAGCACCCAGAGAAAACCTATGCAGGTCACAAGGAGAACGTACAACCTCCTTGCAAGCAGCGCTGGATTTGAACCTGGGTAATAGTGTTGCACTATGCTACTGTAACCGTGCTGTCCTGGGGCCTGGAGGGGGGATGGGGGGGGTGGTTAGACACTGTTTGATCATCTCCATGTCTTAAGCCAGTTTTTTTCACTTATGTAATGCCTTAGGACCTGCACTTTTACATTCAGTATTCTGATCATCTTGCTTCAAGGATTTAAAAAAATCTCAATTGGTAGAATATCAGGACCCATGAATTAAGAAGCAATGTTAAAAGTTTGGAATAAGTTAGTACCCAATGGACATAGTAATCCATCACTGAGATTAAGGCTTGGAAGTGGGAGTGATCAACTCTCCTCTGTGGGAAATAAATTTTGAGTGTTTTAAATATAAAAAGCAAACTGATATGAAGACATCTGAGGGTGAAGAATAGAGTACACGAGCCTTCTTTTGCAATACATGCGCACGGCAGGCTGATAAAGCTAAGACATGTTAATGGAAGATTGTAAAATGATTTAACACAGAACCCAATATCTGTACTGCCTCTCTCCCAACCGAATGGTGGACGGGCCTGAGAGGTGGTATGGTCTTCCCCCACTCTTTCTTGTGTTACACTATTAAAATGGTACAATTTCTGACAGATATTCTAGATCACAATTTGATAATTGTCTGTAATCTGGTTGTTCATCTTCCACCAATAAAGAATAAAAAAAACTTATTTTATTTACCACAAAGATTTTTGAATTTGTTGTATGTATGTCTTAGTACTGAAACGAAGTGTTAAAGGGAATGAATTATGTGGCTGCGGTGTTATCATCACAGTGCAGGTGGGGCTCTGTTTACATTACAGCAGATGGCCAAAGTAATGAGAGTAAACAGCACTGATTTACCACAGCTTACAAACAAATAAAGAATACACTCACTTGTTTCTTCCTGCACACCATGAAGTCGACTTTCTTTTATCATTCACCAGGCACAACACTGCATTCTTCAACTCCCCAAACAACACCTAGTTAAACTCCTCGGACCTTCTCATTGGCTCACTGCCACATGGGTGATCCTGACACTCTCCTGCTCCTGGATCTGAGATTCATCACCCATATATTGACACTTAACAAACCTGCGCATAGGCACTATTACCCCCGGTATGTTTTGAATGGGGGGAGGAAACCAGAGCCCCCAGGGAAAACCCACACAGACATGGGGAGAATGTACAAACTCCTTATAGACACCACACGGATTCGAACCCCAGTCCCAATCACTGGTGTCGTAAAGGCTCTGCACTAATCACCCTGCACCAACCGTGCTGCCCTAAACCCGCCGCAACAGGAACTATACCCATTTCTCACCTGAACACTGAACATGGAGGACCCCCAGGGGGTGTCCTTAGTTCATTGCTGTTCACTCTACTGACTCTTAACTGTGCAGCAATACACACTTCGAACTGCATCGCTGACAATACTACCAGCCTTATCAGCAAAAGTGATGAGTCAGTGTACAGAGATGAGGTGCAGTTGCTAATGGACTGGTGCAGAGCCAAGCACCTGTATCTGAACATTAATAAAACAAAAGAAATGGTTGTCAACTTCAGGAGGACCCGGGGGATCACTCTCTGTTGACCATTGAGATTGTTAAGAGAACCAAGTTTTTTGGTGTGCGCTTGGCAGAGAATCTCACCTGGTCCCTCAACACCAGCTCAATATCCAAGAAAGTCCAGCGGTGCCTCCACCTCCTGCAAAGGCTGAGGAAAGTTCATCTCCCACCCTCCAACTTCACTACATTCTACAGAGGATGTATCGAGAGCCTCCAGTGCAACTGCATCACCGCCTGGTTTGACAACGTACCATTTCAGACCATAAGACCCTGCAGAGGATGGTGAAGTCAGCGGAGAAGATTATTGGGATCTCGCTTCCTACCATGACGGACACACAATAACATTGTGAAGGACTTTTCACACCCTTCTTGTAAACTTTCATCCCTTCTGCCATCTGGAAGGAGGTACCAGAGCATTTGGGCCCACATGTCCAGATTGTACCACCGTATTTTCCCCCCAAGCCGTCAGGCTCCTCAATTCCTAAAACACACATGCACTAGTATATCATGGGCTTTTATTGTATTGTGTTTTAAAATTTAACTCTTATTTATGTAAATCTACTACATGGTCCTGGAGAAGTGCTATCTCGTCTTTACTGTGCATTACACTAGCAGTTATGGTATGAATGACAAATAAAGGTAACTTGACTTGTATGCATTGAAGCAAGCTGGAAGAAAAAAGAATATTCCACAATGGTTGTTTGCTCAAAGGCATAATTGAATGCATTTGCGTAACCTTCAGAAGTGCTTCATTTGATATCCAATAGTACCAGGGCACCATACAGAGAGTGGAGTAATTTTTGCACTATGCCACAATGCAGGCATCAGCAGTGAACGCATATCCAGGAACCTCCACCAACAGCATCATTGTTTTTTGCAGCTATTAGTTGAATGTTAGTCATCCACGGGGAAGAGTTATTTTTGGAAGGAGCGGCAGGGGATCTTGGAAAAAGTTTGAGTGCTGATAATGGAACACCCTCTTCAGGTCCATCCTGGTGTCCCAGCCTAGACATTGTGCTCCATCCTCTGGAGCTGGTCAACCCCACAAACTTTCCTCCTGATCGAGTCAGATGAGGAAAGATGGGAGGAGCCTCGTGCTGAACATAAATACCAGTCTGGACTAGTCAGGCCAAATGGCCTGCTTCTGCTTTACTGACTTGGCACCAACTGGGTCTATTCATCTAATGATGTCAGAAATATATGTGCCTCTGCAAGAAAACATCTTACACCACCGCACGCTCTTAATAACCAGGAAAAGATCAGGCTGCTCTTTCAAGGAGAATGTGTAATGGATGTTTGGCCGTCATGGCCTACATGGTCTAGTCTGTTGCATTTTCACTTACCATCTATGCAGAGAGCTCTGTTTCCTTTCTCCATGAGAAGATACCTGGGACTCTCTGGAAACCAGGGCAGGATGACAAGTTGAATCATGGCAGGCAATCCACTGAAGGCCAGCAATAAATGCCATTTGTTTTCATCACCTAGAATTTCCCTGATATAAAATATAAGAGGGGACGATTAAGATTGCCACTCTCCTGATCCACTACCTCAATTAATTTACTAACAGAGCATCCCTCACCACCGGACGTCATCCCATCACACTTTACAACCCATGAAGTACAGTCACTGTTATAAGGCTGCCAAGTTAGGGGTAGTGTTATGAGCCCAAAAGATGCCAAAACCCAGCAACAATAGACATTCAGTAAGACAAGTAGTTACTTAAACAAAAGTTGCTTTTAATTATCTTTAAAAATGAAAACAGAATCAAACTTTAACTTATCTCTATAAACTTAACTACCCAACTTAACCCTCTTATCATTCCAAGCGCACGTAAGGTGTAAGATGTGTGTAAACTTAAGAAAAGTTCTTTGATTCACAGTTCAATCTCACTTCTCATTCTTCCAAGTTCACTGGTTGCAGGCAATTCTTATACTGTCCATAGAATTTAACATGTATAAAGTTCACCAGACTTAGGTGCTCGAAAGGTAAATGTTTACCACTCAGGAAGGTTCTTTGTAGGTTTGCAGATAGAGATTTCTTGTTCCAGGATTTCCACAACTGAGGTACCACCATTAGTCACCTCAATGTCTTGCTGATGAAACTTGCCCCATCAGGGTTCTCCAGGTGATAATCTCTTTCCTTCAGGCTATCACAGAGTTCCTTTCTGTTCGACTTATTCCAAGAGAAACATCAGACAGATAGCACTGCCAACCGTCCGTCACTCTGGAGCTTTCTGTTTCAGTTCCAACAAGCTTCCTGCTTGTTTCAACTGTGATTCTCTCCCTTCATCTGAGATACCAACTGCTAGCCACATGTTCTTCTTTCTCTCTCACACTTGCAAAACCTCCCCCCTCCTTTTTCAGCAAACAATAGGGGTTGGTCTTCTTAGTTAAGCTTCTGTTTTTACGTAAACAAGAACCCAGGAGTGACCTTTCAGTGCACTCTGTCAAAACCCTTGCAAAGACCTTTCAACAGCCCGAGAGTCTCCTAGCTTGTTGCTATAATGATATAATTTCAATTAGCACCTACTTGTGAAATGTGCATAGCATTCTCCATAGTTTCTGTAAAATCACTGGATATGAATTCTTCAGTATTTCAAGTAAGATCTGTTTTAAAGTGTGTGTGTGTGTGTGTGTGTGTGTGTGTGTGTGTGTGTGTGTGTGTGTGTAACCTACTCTAATTTTTACCAATTTATCTCCCAAATATATTCCATTACAGTAGTAAGTTCCCAGTGCCAGTAATGAAAGCTAAAGATGGGCTCAGAGCCTCTTGCTCTTGCTGGGAGATCTGACTCTAGCTTCACTTGACGTGTCATCCAAAAGGCAGATGTTTCCTCCCTGCTACTTCATGCAGATTCAGAAGCAGAACAGCTGGAGAGAGATCAAGACTGTGCAAAAAGTTGGGCAGCAAAGAAGGAGATTGAGCGACTCCTTGGGGGAAAGGTGATGGAAGATGTACAAATCATTCAGAGAGGGGAACCAAGCCATTGGAGATATCTGGACAGTTCCAAATAAGCCCTCTTCCCCTCCTCATTTACCAAACTGACCTCCACCTCAGTGGCACTTTAGGAGAATAGGATGTGCAATGGCCACCAAGCTCTATTCACCGACCTTGGGCACTGCCTGTGTGTAGTTTGCATGTTCTCCCCGTGATTGCTTGGGTTTCACCCAGCTTACCTTCCAAATCCTAACGAGGTATTTAATTGTTGTTGCGCGCAGGTATGTGGCAGGATTATCTGTGGGGTGGAGGGCGAGGGGGCAGTGTCAAATCCCTGATCCTTAGCCGTGGACCCATGGTTAATGGGGCTTCAATCGAGACTGTTTGCAGGTTAATATCTGGTGGACAGTAGGGTTGGAACAGGTAGGGGGAAGATCCTCAATTTCCTGCTGTCACCTTCAGTCACTGCACAGTGCTGGGTTTCTATGGTTATGTTTAACAAGCCTTGGACACAATCCCCATAGGATCTCTTTTGGTTTATAGAAAGACAGGTGATCATATCAATATCAAAGGGACAGCCAACATTCTCTTCAGGTACAAAGGATTCTGTACCAATTGGAACTGCTCGCAACCCTGCATCAATACCCTGCTATGTATTTGAGCTGGTAGACATAGGTGTCAGAGCCAGTCATTGGATTCATTCTTACATAGAAGATTACAGCACAGTAGAAGCCCTTTGGTACACAATGTGGTGCCAACCCATGTAAACCTACTCTATCGGAATCTACTCCTTCCCTTCCTCACACTCATAACCCTCAAATTTTCTTGCATCCAAGGGCCTATGTTAGAGTTGTTTGAATGTCCCCATTGTACATATGGGTACCACCTCCACCATCTTCAGCTCTGTCTTGTTACTGAGCAGGTTAGACAGCCACAGGGCATGCTGTAGGGGCTTCTGACAACATTCGTCCACAGCCAATTCTGAATCCATGCAGCCAAGGTTCCATGGGTCCCATGCCTCATGACTTTCTGAACAAGCCTCTCATGGGGGACCTTGTCAAACTGTCTTACTAAAATTCATATACATTACATCTATCACCTTACCTTCATCAATTTCTTTTGCCCCTTCACAAAGCCATGCTGACTGTGCTTCTCTAAATGCTCATAAATCCTGGGCCTAAGGATCCCGCCCAGTAGTTTGCCCATCTCTGATGTAAGACTCACTGATCTATAATTTGCAGGATTTTCCCTCTTGCCTTTCTTAAACAAGAAAACTACATTTGCCATTCTCCAATCTTTGGGTGCCTCTGCCTCTTGGAGGTTGCAAAGATCATTGCCAAATCCTCTGAAATCTCTTCCCTCACTTCCTGTAGTAACCTGGGGTATATCTCATCCATTCCCAGGTATTTTGAAATCCTAATGTTTCTAGGAAGATCTAGCATTTCCTCTTTCTTAACTACATAAGCTTGTTCTATTCTGATCTCAAGGTCTCTCTCTCTCTGGTGAACACTGAGCAAATTATTCATTTAGGATCTTCCCTACCTCCAGGTACATGTTCCTTCCTTTATCCTAAAAAGGCTAATAATGTGACTTAGAAGGTTTTCTAAGTCCAACTGTTCAGTCTGTTCATCCTTCTGTTCTTCATGAATGTACAGAACATCTTAGGGTTTTCCTTAATCCTACTTTCCAAGGCCTTCTCATGCTCCCTTCTAGCTCTCATTAGTCCTTTCTTAAGTTCCTTCCTGGCTACCATATAATTTTCACGAGTTCTTTCTACTATTGCTTCCTAAACCCTCTATTTGTTCCTTCTTTTTAACTGGCTGTCGCACCTCTTTTGTTAGCCACAGTTCCCTCATCCTACTATCTTTTCCCTGTCTCTGGGACAATCTATCCAGAACTCCATACAAGTGGTCCCTAAACATAGATTGTTTTGATGTCTCAGGGTGATCAGACCCAAATAGTGAAATGATATTTTTGAGATTAATGAAGAATAAATTCTACTCACTGAAATAATTTTTATCTGAGTAGAAATCTGGAATTATCGATTTGAATGGAAAACCTTCTAAGTCACATTATTAGATTTAGCAATGTAATGATCCAAGTAAAAATGCTGACTTCTTCTGAAAGGTGGTGGTACACGTTTGCTGCTTTCATACTTGGTTGAGAACTTCCCTGATCTAGATTATTAAACACCCTTTTCACTGTGGTTCCAACTGCTTTCAGTGATTCTTTTATTGTTTCAACTACAGTCCGTTTACAAAGGACCTTAGGTAAAATTAACAATTAAAACATGCTTGTAAACTTTATTGGATTTACACTAAATTAGTATTACCCATTTTCCATTAATAGATGCTCCCAATTGTCGACTTTAACTACAGAGGAATCTGAGGAATTCCTGAAATCGGTCTCCCTCCCAACTTATGGTGAATAATCAAGAATATCTTGGTCATAATTCCATATTCTTAATTCAAGCAATAATATTTAGAGGTTTATTTATCACTTCTAAATTTTAGGGGGATAATGGAATGCAAGCCTTAGCTATCTGAAAATCTCTGAAGTGTATGAATTAATTACAGGTCCTATGCAGAGGCTCTTTACTTCAATTTAAATTGAGGCTAATAATATTTGATTTCTAGTGTATACGATTTTTTTAATGGAATTATATTCCAGTCATCAGTTCTCTCACTAACATGTTACATGATGCCATGAGTCCCTATTCATTATGTATTCCTATTTATACAGCAATCTTCATTAAAGCAAGACTCAGGGGGGAAGGGAGCTTTTATCTCAAAGGGAGAAAGAAGAGAATCAAGAGAGGAAGAGATATGCTTTTATGCCGAGAACAGATAGAAGCAATCCATCCACCAGATTAGTCCTGCCTGCAGATTTTAGGAAGGAGATATAATCAGTTGGCATGATACAAAGGCCTGAATGCCATGCCTCAATGCTGACTAAAACCATGCCCGCGCATAGACTGTAAAAAGGATCACTATGCTTGGCTCGGGACACAATGTGTGAGTATCTCCGTTCCCATGTTCAGCAAAAATGGTAATTTTATTTGTAAATACTTCCAGCAAACATCTCACGACCCCCCACCCCGCCACCGCCCTTGTTAAAGTTGAATGATTTAGAATCGTGTGATCTCCCATGATACCCAAAGGTAGTCTTTCCCGACCTTGTATGAAGCAGGTGTGTGCCATCGGAACATTTATTGACAACTGTGTGCCCTGGGCGGGGCGGATTCCTTGAGTTCACTCAAGGGTTGTGTTTCCTTTCACAGCAAACACAATCAGAAAACAGAATCAAGTTAGAGAATGGAGGAAATAGAAACAATAAAAAGTTGTCCAAAAGGAGCACAGCAATTTCTCAAAAAATACATTCATATTAAATATAAGACCATAAATATGGAACATATAATTGTTCTTTTAATTTAATTTTATAAATTAAAAAAAATAATTTAATGAATTTTTAAAAAGATTTAAATTTAACTTATTAAATGTTATTTCTCAGTCATTCACAGGTATGTAAGACTAATAGTAAATTTCTTGATGAGCACCGCTCTTTATTGTGGCCCCAACGCCTGACATGTGGACTCCCATCCCATTCAATATTAAACATTGAAAGAGTGCTGTTCACAATGAGGGATCTTCATCGCTTCCGTTGCAAGTGAGAGGTTTTTGTGGATTACCTGAGTCCAACTACTAAGCCCATACACTTCCCAAAGGCATTAAATACAGTGCGGGTCAGACACACGACTCCTCGCAATTCCTTCGGCGCTGTTTCTCCAAGGTACAAGCCATGAGCAACCAATCCAATGCCTTTGAAAAAGAATCCAAATAACAAAAACAGTATGTCAGCAACAACGCATGTCAGCGCCACCAGCTTATTTGTGTTTAAAGCTTTTGGAGAAATTCAATATTATCACGATGAATGGGGGTAGATGTTCAATTGTCCAACCCAGTCATAAACTGGCCACTATGGAGAACACTCATTGGTGAAGTCAACCATTCATTGTAATTTCAAGCCCACAGTGAAATGCCCAAAGTTTATTTTTCTGTTCTGCAGACAATTGGAAAGTCCAAATCCCCGTTTCATTCTAATTTTGTAAACACCCCAGTGTCCTCTGATTTACTGCTAATAGATACTATGCAAAGCAATGAAGAGAATACTGATGGAGTCTTTAACATGGAGTCTGGGTTATTTGAACATGTGTGACATCAGTGAACAGATCTCGTGAGAAATATGTTCCCAGTGCAATAAGAATTACTTGACACAAGTGCATCGCTTCAGAGTGGCAAATGCTCCCTTGATAGAAAGCAAGGGCACACAGTCATTGCAGGCAAGGTTCAGCAAAATACCGTAAGCCAAAGTCACGTCAGTCAAGTAGTGTCTCAACAGAGCAGAAATAATGGCAGTAGAAAACGACAGAAAAGGGGCTTGTTTAACGTCGAGGAGCAAGGTGAGGCAAACATTTTAGGTATTATATCTGCGAGCAGTCATCATTTAAAATATCAACAATTTCAAATGTAAAGGTTAATAAGCAAGATATTGATGAGAATAGTAATACAGATTATTCCATTATGGGAAGAGATATGTATAACTTGATGTTTATGAGGGTGCTATCAGCTGAAGTGTATTGAAGTTGAGAATATTCTGGTGAAACCTGAGAATATTAAAGCAAATGATGTGGGTAATTTCTTCTAGTGATTGACCACATAAGTAAACCAACCCAGCCGGGGGTCGATTGATCGGAGGAGCGGTGGGAAGGTTGTTTATTGTGTGTGCATCACAACTATATATCAAGAGGCGCTGGACAATATGAAGATATACTGAAGGATTCACACACTGGCATGAAAGGATACCAACTCATACATATAGCCTCTATCATCAAAGACCCTCACCACCTAAGCCAGGCCCTCTTCTCACTGCGACCATCAGGAAGGAGGTACAGGAGCCTGAAGATGAACACCCAATGATACTGAAACAGCTTCTTCCTCTCAGCCATCAGATTTCTGAATGGACAATGAGCCACAGGCACCAGCTCACTTTTTTCTCCAAATCTCAAACTGATCTTTGTCACCTCAACATTCACCTTAAGCAAACAATTGAAATCTCTCAGGCAGAGGAGGAGATGAGTGTCCCAGGGTATTGGTGGGTTTTCATTAAAGTTGCTCCGCATTCGATTAAAGCATTTCATGTTAGAAAGAATTTCAAGAAAATAAGGAGATGGGAGAAGTGAGGTAAAACATTCTCCCTTTGGTCAGGTGCATGTTTGATCTCACGTGGATAGTCTATATCATCCAAGTCAACAAAACAGAAGTTTGGAATCACAAGCTGAACATGGAGAGCTAGAAACTGTAAGGCTCACAATAAGTGGCAAAGTGACAGGGAAGAATTTAGAAGTTTTTTTTCTGCATCAGTTTCCTATTACCTGGGGTGCATTTTATAAAAGGGTGGTGGATACAAAATCCTTCACAACATTCAAATGGATGTTAAATTAAAACAAAAATGGTGACACTGCCAGAACCTGCTGCAATGACAGAGCTGCTGCTGGGGAAGCAAAGACACAGTGCTCCCCCAAAGGGTTCAGGCACCCAGTCCTAATGCTAGTGGTTTCATACAGGCATTAACCGTCCTCTTAAAGGAGCCAATAGTATTTATGAAACAAATCATATCATATACATATCAAACATCAATTGTAAATTAGAAGCAGAACCATAACTTATTTCATTCAGGACATCAAATTCTATAATAATTAAACAATAAAATAATGACTTGTAATATTGAATACAAAAATTATACAAATAATACATGTAAAATTCCCTTATACAATATTTTATACTTCTCTGATGAGATCATGTTGTTCTGTAACATGAGTATTTATAAGTAAAATCGTGAAACGGTGGAAGTCAGAGCCCAAGATGGCAGAACCTGTGCTCGGCAGCAGTCACGACGGGTCGCAGACTCCGGGAAGCAGCAGACCGACGCAGGGCACCAGAAATAGGAAGAAGATCTCCCGTTGAGAAGGAGAAGCAGAAGAGATGACCCTAGAGGATAGTGACCACAGCAGAAAACCAGCGAGGGGGGTCAGTGCCTGAGGGTCCCACACTGGCTGCAGGAGACTTGTGGTTGGGGGACCCACATGGGCTGAGGGCAACTGGAGGATGGCTCATGGGAACCAGGTAATGGAGCAGGGATTTGAGAGGGTGCTGAGGGCAAGATGGGTCCCTGAAAGGTTTTGGGTGCTGAAAGCTTCCTGATCATGTCAGAGGTTTGGATCTGGAGCTCGGATTGCCGATGAATTGAACAGAAACCTGTGTAGGTGCAGAGATCGTGGAAGTGCTGGAGGCAAATCCACGAACACTCAATGATTCAGAAGGGACTCCCTTTTGCTTCTCTTTCTCTCATCCTGCCTCACGGCAGGCAAAAGGAAATTTTGTGCAATATTACATTTTCTATACTATTACACGTCAATAAAGGAATCTTGAATCTTGAAATGGGTTCATTGGGGGAACGATTTACAAGGTGATGGGTAAAAAGCAGGACCAGTGGGGTAACTGACAGTTTTTGGAGGGTTATGGGCAGGGTGCAGGTAGGTGGGACTAGAGGAGATCACTTAAATCGGTACAGACTAGAGGGGCCGAGATGGCCTGTTTCCGTACTGTAATTGTTATATGGTTATGTCTTTCTCTGCTGTGCTCTTGATTGCACTGTGACCATTTGGATTGGCAATTTAAAATAATTAGCACCAGATAATAGGAGGAATTTGAGGTGCAGTCAATGAGCTCCATGAGTCCATTTAATGGTGTCATTAGGCAGAGATCTTGGAGCTATGCACCACCATGTCGTGAGGCAGCATCCTGATTCCATTGTCATGGGAGAGGCCACAGAATCCGGAACAAAGAGCAGTCCACTGGAGGAGCTCAGTGGGAGGAAAAGAATCGTCAATGTTTCGGACTGGACCCCTTCACCGAAACTAGGAGTGCAGAGGGGAGATAACAGAGTGGGAGGGGGTTGGACAGGGGCCAGTAAGGGATTGGTGGACCAAGAAGGTCCAAGATGAGGGACAGAGGCAGTTGATTGGCAGGTGGGAGAGACAAAAGGAGAGAGATATACAGAGAGAAAGAAGATTAAAAAAGGGATCAGGTGAAGAAAGATAAATAGAAATCACAGAGTGAGAAGCAGTGAGAAAGGGGTGTTCGCAAGATTTCTGCTGATGAGAAGAGGAAGAACTCTGCATGCCCTGAAAAGAAGTAGCAACTAGAAGATGCTAGAACCTGAAGGATTTAGGTAATGGTTGAGACAGAATTTTCTGTATCTATTCCCAACATTTAATAGGCATAATTTTTATTTCTGAAAAACAAAGCACTTTTGAGCCATAAATAAAATACACCATTACCTATGCTAATTCCATACAGGAATCTTCCCACCACAATCATCTCAAATGATCTTGCCATCTTGCTGAATCCCATTATTAACGCAGCTGCAACTGCCACAACATTATTACACATCAGGGATTTCTTCCTGAAATACAAATGCATGGTAGATACATACTAAATAATTACAAGTTTTGCTCCGTGCAGTAATAGCAATTTAGTCTCTGCATTGGAAGACTGGAGAAGCTCAATTCACCGAGATGAAATAGCAAGAAATGTCTGGGAATTGTACAGAACTAGCTGAATCTTTTTCACATTAGATATCTCTTCAATAGTCCCAGTTAGAATAAATGCTATTTAAAGAACCTAATGCATTTATCTTTATTTTGCTAGACATAAATCATCTTCTATCTTCAAATTCACTTGAAAATAAGATTAATGCAGTTAGCCAGAGATATAATGTTCTACAGACCCACAAACCTCCTCCGTGGGTTCCGGTCCAAAATGTTGACCATTCTCTTCACTTCTCTCATTGATGCTGCTCGATCCAGAGGTCCTCCAGCAGATTGTGTTTTGGCTTCAGATACCAGCATCTGCAGCCTCCTGTCTGTCTACAAAATTGTTGTTTTCCTCTGATCAGATGGACCCTGACAGCTACCTTCAATTTAGAATTCTTGTCATCTTCAGACATCCATCCATCATTGCACCACCAATCTCTCAGATGGTCTAACCATTTACCACTCGAACTTTAATCATTCTCTATCTCCAATCCCTCAGTCTGACTGTCCACAGAAAGGTTCATCAGTAATGTCCTCTGCCTATAAGCGTACATATCACCCATCTCAAACTCCTTGATGAATCTACTCTTCCAATCCAATCTACTTTAACTCCATCCCCAATTACATGCATAGAACCATACAGCACAGTGCAGGTCCTTTGTCCACAATGTTGTACTGATATATAACCTGCTCCACATCAACCTAACCCTTCCCTCCCTCACAGCCCATGACCCTTCATTTTTCTTACACCCATGTGCCTATCTGAAAGTCTTTTAAATTGAACACAGAACAATGCATTATCACCCTTTAGCTGACATATGTAAACCGACTCTATAACCATCTAATCCCCAACCTCACACCCATAACCTTCTATTTTTCTAATATCTATGTGCCTATCTAAGATTCTTTTAAATGCCCCTACTGCACACTACGACCCTCCACCATCACCCCCGGCAATGCATTGCAGACACCTATCACTCCCTGTGTAAAAAACTTACCTCTGACATCTCCCCTAAACCTTCCTTTCCTCACCTTAAATCGATGTCTTCTGGTATTTGCTATTGACACCCCTTGACTGTCCCTACAAGATTCAGTCTGTCAATTCCATCTAATTCTTTGACGTCAATTCTTCATTTGCCTTCCTGAATTGTTGCCATTTTATTGTCTTGCTTTTGCCTTCAAGTTGCCAAATACACACATCATCCCTTTTGGGAGCATAGCTTTTCTGTTTAAACCAAGTTGTGGGGTGAGACAAATTCAGAGCCCACATTTTCAAGATATGGCCACAAATGAAGTATTCCTACCTTCCATACTTCACAATTAAAACAGCGGCAAATTGTGCTCCGACCAATCCTCCAACTGGGTACACAGATACAATGAAGGACCAGAGCAACATTAACGAATATTCCTGCAGGGGTGTTTCATATCGATGGATCCAAGTTTCATTGATGAAGTTTTTAATATACTGGAAGAGTTAATTGACACAGCAGATTACACTCAATGCTACACAACAATATAATTTCAGATATATTTCTGGACCACTATGATTATTGTTGGGAGTATCACCGTTAGTAAAAGTGGAAGCTGAGTTTAAGTCTGAGGTCAAAGCCAGATGCTTCCTGGCCAGCTGAGTTTTCCCAGCATTTTCAGTTTTATTCCAACATCTGTAGTTTTTGATTTTCATGAAATTTATCAATCTCAATAAAATTTTATGAGTGACATCTTCATGACAACAGTTTCTATGAACCTACCTGCCTTGAGTACGCCACACTGACCTCTCAGAACAATGGGTAAGGGCAAGATCTTGGAAGATCGGGACCATTTTCTAAATCTCAGGCACAACCACCCACTGGGGGCAGGGGTTGATGATAAAGTTGACCACTGTCTTTAATTGATTGAGGAAAAGGATAATTGTACATCGAGACCTGGGATAGAGGTCCCTGCCCTTCTATGAGACCTGGACGACCTACATATCAAGCCAATGAGATATTTACTTACATATTGCTTTCAGTGAAAGTTTGGCAAAAGGAACCAAATGGGAGTTAATGGGAATTTGTAGGAGAGAAAGTAAGTTGCAGGGTGCAGGGAAATGAGGAGAAGAAAAATGGGATTGCTTCCTAAAGAGCTGGCATTGACCCAATGGGCTGAACCTTCTCTCTGCTGTCATAAGAATAGGGCTCTAGAAGAGTCTTAAAAAGAAGCAACCCGGTTAGTCCAATGGTGTTACAGCACCCATGACTTGGGTTTGGATCTGGCCTCGTCTATGAGGATTTTGTACATTCTCCACATGTCTATGTGCATTTCCTCTGGGTGCTCTGGTTTCCTCCCACCTTTCAAAACAGACAGGGATTATAGGTTATTTTGTGTTATTGAGCGGTACATGCTCATGGGACAGAAGTGTGTGTAACCATGCTGTATGTCTGAAAAAAAAGGAGTATTGGTATCAATGGGCAGGCTGGCTGTAGAAAGAGTGCAGGGTTACATAGGATTATCATATTGATATGCTAACTGTGGATACAAAAATTAGTTTTCAGGAAGAAAGCAGAGAGTTTTAGTGGAAGGACTGTATTCTTCATGGGGGTTGGTGAATAGTGGTATGGCAAAAGGATCAGTTCTGACACCCCTGCTCATTGTGACCTGGATGAAGAGGTGGAAGGATGGGGCAGTAAGTTTGCAGATAAATCAAAGGTCAGAGGAGTTGTGGATGGAACTAAAGGTTGTAAAAGATTACAAGAAGATATAGACAGGATGCAGTTGCGGAGAAAAGTGGCAGATGGAGTTAAATCTGGATAAGTGTGAGGTGATGCATTTTGGAAAGACAAACAAGAAGGCTGAATACAGGGTTAATGGCCAGTACTCTACTCCAGGAGGAGCTACGACCCAATCCAATAACTGCCCTATTGACCCAGACATAGGGTGTTTCTCTGTGCCTGTTCAATGGGTTGTGGCCTTCTCTACATTGTTGGCTAGAAGAGCTACCCTATACAAATGGAAAGACTCTAGACCTCCAACAGTGTTTCAAAGGTTTTCTCATATTATGTCTTGTATAAGTTTAGAAACAAATGGATATCATGTATTTGATTCATTGGTGAAATTTGAAGCTACATGGCAACCTTTTATGTCTTATTTTCATTTGATGTAAATGTTTCTAACATGATTAGATATATTTACTCTTCCACATGAGATATTTAACCTTATCTTGGTTTTTTTTTAATTTAAGGTAGGAACCAAAATCTACAAAATATATATAACCTTCAAGATAAACTTCTCAGCGGTTTTTAGTTAGTTTTTTTTATTAGAGTGGAGGGGGATCGAGTTTATATGGTTTGAAGTTCCACACACACACACACAATACTGTATTTTCAGTTTTGTTCCCTTTCATTGCATTGTATTTTCTATAAAAACCAATAAAAAAGATTGAAAAAGAAAGGGTTAATGGCTAATGTGGATGAACAGAGGGACCTTGGGGTCCAAATCCATACATCCATCAAGGTCGCTACACAGATTGATAGGATAGTTAAGAAGGCCTATGGGATGCTGGGATTCACTAATAGGGGGATTGAGTTCAGCAGTAGAGATATCATGTTGCAACTCTACAAATCGCTGGTGAGTCCACACTTGGAGTGTTGTGTGCAATTCAGATCACCTCATTACAGGAAGGATGTGGAAGCTATGGAAAGGGTGCAGAGGAGATTTACCAGGATGTTGCCTGGATTGGAAAACAAGTCTTATGAGGCAAGGTTAGCAGAGCTGGTACTTTTTTCTTTGGAGCATAGAAGGATGAGAGGAGACTTAATAGAGGTCTACAAGATTATGAGAGGCATAGTTAAGGTGGACAGGCAGGACCTGTTTTCCAGGGCAGGAATAGCAAACACCAGAGGACATGTACAAAGTGAAGGGAGTGAAATTTAGGGAAGACATCAGCGGTAAGTTTTTTTTATGCAGAGGGTTGTAGGTGCCTGGAATGCGTTGCCAGGGATGGTCGTGAAGGCTAAAATATTAGGGCATTTAAGAGATTCTTAGATAGACACATGGATGGAAGAAAAATAGAGGGTCATGGGGTAGAGAGGGTTTAATACTTTTTTTTAAGGAATATATGAGTTGGTTTAACATTGAGGGCCAAAGGGCCTGTTCTGTGCTGTAGTGTTCTATGTTATTTTTGGCATATCTGTATCTCTGGCCAGCTCAGCATTTATCCCTCATCCCAAAGGACTTTGCTGGACTGCTGTAGAATTTGTGGTGCTCCACGGGGCTGTTGGATCAGACATTCTGAAATGTTGATGCAAAAATGTTGGAAGAGCAATGATTTTTCCAAACCAGGAGAGCATGTGACTTGAATGGGAGTCTGTAGAAGATGACACTCCTGTCCATATCATTCTAGGTGCTGAAGCTGCAGGTTTGGGATGTTGCAGAGCATTTAGAAGCACACTCTGCATGTGTGGAACACCGCATCTGGTGGGAATGAATGGTTAGGGTAACCCATGGGCTTTCACTCAAGTGCAAATGCTGTTTTAACCTTCCATCAAAGCAGCGTATGTGGTTATGCATTGTTAGAGTCATTGAGCTATAGCCCAACTCACCCATGCTAACTAATTTGCCCACTTGAGCAAATCATATTTGTCTGGGAACCATGTTGGCATTATTGGTTGCATTAAATGGCATCCCACCAAAACTGTTAAACAGGAACATCTGCAGACACAGTGATTGTGTTGGAGAAACTCAGCAGGTTTCCCAAACAGCCCTTCCAAATGAAGCAGCCCTTCACATGTGAATCTGCAGGGCTCATCCATTGCACCTAGTGCTCCTGTTGTAGCCTCCGCTATATTAGAGAGAATGGGAGGTCATTTTGTTGAGCACCTTCGCTCTGTCCACTGAAATAACTGGGAACTCCCAATGGCCAACCATTTTAACTCCACATGCCATTCCCACACCAACATGTCTGTCCATGGCTTCATGAACTGCCAAACAGAAACTACCCACAAATTGGAGAAATTACACCTGATATTCCATCTGGGGACTCTCTAATCAGACAACATTAACATAGACCTCCATTTGCATTAGACCCCCCCTCTCTTTCCTTATCCTTCCGTCTACTTTCCTCCAGCTCTTCACCGCCTCCTCCATCTCTTCTCAGCTTTTTTCTCTTCAGCCCTCCCACCCATGTCGAGTGACCTCTTTGCATGTTGGCCTGTGCACCTTCCCCTGCCCTTCTTTCCTCCTCTCCTCTCCTCCCCCCACCTTTTACTCAGACAGCTGCCTGCTTTTTGTTCATAGCTCGACGAAGGGCCCAAACCCAAATCATTGGTTATATCCCTTTGCTTCCTATAGTCAGTCATTCCTAAAGTGGGTGCTGCCGCCCCCACCCCCCACCCCTGGGGGGTGGTGGAAAGATCCAAGGGAGAGGTGAGGGAAAAGAAGGCAGTCAGGGGGCAGTCGGAATGTTTCCGGCAAATTCAACCTGCAGCGCTCATCACGTGCTATCTGTCGGTGAAGAGGTGACTGCTTAGGATGGTGGCTAGCCAGGACGGGATCACTCAGGATGGCAACTGCTTGGGATGGCGACCGACTGACCTGGATGGTGACTACAGAATAACATATGGCCACAGCACAGCAAACAAAAAAAGTGTAGGCAAATATATAGTGTGAAAACTGTGAAGACAGCGTAGTGACAGGTGAGATGTAAATTTACCCTTTCATATATCTAAATAAATTGGTTTACTACAAATTTTATTTGTGAAATACATACACTTGTTTATAGTGTTAGATTAGTTGTTGTTTTAAATTTGCAGTAGACCCAATACCAACAAAGAGGGGTCCGTTCGTTGTACATGTTGGTGGGTTGGGGGGGGGGGGGTGATGTGGTCTGGGATCCAAGGGAGCGGCAGCCAGAAAAAGTTTGGGAGCCACTGCTATAGATGCTGAGTGACCTGCTGAGTTTCTCCAGCTCCTTGGTGCATTGCACGTGGATTTCAGTAACAGGTGACCAACTGTCCTCTCCATATGTTATCACGCGAAGTAAAGGGGTGGCAGGATTAGTGTACCGGTTAGCGCAATGTTGTTACTGGAGTTCAAATTCAGTGCTGTCTGTAAGGAGTTTGTACATTCTCCCCATGTCTGCAAGGTTTTCCTCTTGGTGCTCCAGTTTCCTTCCACCCTTCAAAACACACTGGGGTGTGTTCATTGGGTGTAATTAAGCAACAATGGAATCATAGGCCAAAAGGACCTGTTACTGTGCTGATGTCCAAACTTAAAATTTAAATTTAAAACTTAAATTTGCCTTCTCTTTTGCCTTCAGTTCCTCCTCCTGGTGGGGTCTAACTTGGTGCACTTAAGAATTAACATTTTTATTATTGACTTGGAGTTACAGTAACTTTCTGTCCTTAAGTAACACAATTTAACTGTCTGCCATTTTTATGACATTACAGTATTACAATAGTTTCCACCATGGACAGATGAGTTGAGCCTTGTAGTTGGGTGGATTCGAGCCAATGTCCCTGAGTCTTTGGATCATAACTATTAGGCAACCTTCCTTTGCAATATCAGGAGCAGGCAGAGTGGAAGCACCATGGAGTGTGTCAGGAAAAGTGCACGTGAGGGGATGCCCGGCTTACCTCTGATGGTACATTGATGGCAGATACGTTGAACCCAAATTGGAAACTCCCACCGAGTCCCACCACAAAAACGAACAAGAAGAAGTTCCTTCGCAGAAACTGCAAATTAAAACAAATGTTGTGATTATTGCTGAGAGCTGAATAAAAACACACAGACTTATACAAGTGGCTGTATGAGGCCTTTCACAAATAGCCCACCCTAAACATTGGTCACCCTTTACTTCCCATAGATGCTGCTGAGTTTCTCCAGATCATTTGTGTGTTGCACTTGACCACAGCATCTATAGAGATAGAGTGGTACCACCGTTTGTGTTGAACTTTAAATTGAAATAATACTGTATTAATGCTTAATGTTAGATTAAACATCGCAAGGAAAGGGGATGCAGTGATAGAGTGCTACCACCAGGAGGAGTCAGAGATGGAATGTGTGGCATCTTGGGAATGCTGATGCATCTGGAGTAGATTCAAGATGGAGGTCTCCACATGAGGTCTGGTCTGTGTGTGCTCTGAGCTGTTTGCTTAATTAATAAATCTAGTTGTTTAAAAAGAACCTGTTTCTTTATTGTAATAAAAGAAACATCACAGCATCTACAGACTTTCTTGGTTAACTCCATGCAACCCTTCAAGCCTGCTCCACCATCCACCATCACAACTATCTAAGCACCATTTTCCCGCACTCTTCTCATATCCCTTAATTCCTGAAATGGCCAATAATTTATCTATCTCTTTTCACAAAAACATGACTCAGAATTTCACAGGTTCATTCAAGATTCCTTTATTGTTGTCATGTAATAAAGCACGAAAGTGCTGTAAAGGCAAAGAGGGGCCATTAGCCTTGCCTGGTGCCCCCTCCCATAAGAGAAGCAGAAGCAGAAGAGAGCTCCTTCAGAAACACCCAGCTGATTTGCCTCCAACCACTGCAGTAACGTGGCCTCCAGTCTGATCCATTAGCTAACCTGAGCTCCCAGGTCTGAACCTCTGATACAATCAGGAAGCTTTCTCTCCAAGTTGCCTACTGCATGAAAAATTTCTCTCATCTTAGTCCTCAATAGCTTCCCATTTATTACCAGATAATAAAGATTATATTGGACATAAATCATCACAGGATTCTGAGACTTTTCCCCAAATTTTCTCAAAGCAAAGAGTTATGTCAGGTCCTTTATATAGCAAAGATAAAGATACATAACCAACATTTCAGGCTTGAGCCCATCATCAAGGCTTTGTCCATACTTTAATGAAGGGCTCAAGCCTGAAATGTTGGCTATGTATCTTTATCCTTGCTACATAATGTCCACTGTTTGAACAACTGACTTTCTCCACCAATGAGCTAATTGTCTCTAGTGTGTAGGTGAGTTCCAGCAAGGGTGGTGTGTTGGTCAGAATAAGATGGATTAGGATTGGAGTAGTGTAAAAATGAGTAGTTGATGGACAGCAGGGATTTGGGCTGATAGGCCAGATTCCATGTTATATCTCTCTATCTCTACCTAAAATTAAATGCCAAGCACTTATAAACCAAGGGATCTGTGTTAACATCTTCCCTACCATTTCTGACCATAGTTTGCTATTTTTCACTATTAGTTAAATAGTGACTAATAAGTTCATTGTGACTCCTGTCCAAGGAAATAACTTAAACGGAGGCTTTACAAGTGCAAGGGAGATCTCTCTTGCAAGAGGGAGCAAACACCTTTAACCCAGAGCAGTTCCTCCTGTAAATTAGGCTCTCCTGATCTATGCTTTCAATCTGACCTACTTTAAGGAAGAAAGAAGAACCAAAACATCCATTTGTGTTGCATAGAATCTTTGAACAAAAGGAAAGCAAGCAAGGAAACTCATATTCCCACAGATCCATTTTGAGATCTATAGTACTTGAGGATTACTTTCTATGATGTTTCTTTTATTATAGTAAAGAAACTTGGGTTGTTTTTAAAACAACTAGATTTATTAACTAAGCAAACAGCTCAATGGAAAGAACATACACATGCTTGGCCTCATGTGGAAGCATCCATCTTGAATCTACCCAAGATGCAACAGCATTCCAAAGATGCAACATTTCCCTGATGCTACACACTCTGTCTCCAACTCCTGTTGGTAGCATTCTATCACTACATCCCCTTTCCTTGAGATCCTTAATCAAACATGAAGCATTAATACAGCATTCTTTCAATTTAAAGTTCCACAGAAACATAACATGAAGATTAGCAGCACAAACATTAAAGTGTGCAGTTCTTTTCCTTTTATAGATTCAGCCTGTCAGGTGCTTTGATGACATGTGCAGATCTTCTTAACACAAGTGCTTGTATCGGCTCTACTGGTCCATTACTGTCTACCACTGGTGGTGCTTCCTCTGTTTCTGTGCTGGCTGAATCCCCTGCATTTATTTATCAGTTTTTCCAGTATCTTTGGTGTTTTCAGCAGGCTCCTTTGATTCCTCCTTGGTATTTGACCCTCCTCTGCTCTGACAGTGTAGGATCTTAGATTTACTTCTCCCAAAGCAGTAGCCTTTTTGTCCCAAGAGTTGGAATCTCTGAATCTCACTGTGTCATGTTGTGTGAGTGGCTCTGTTTCTTGCTGACTTGCCTATTGACTCCCTAGCAGACGCTTTTGTTTCCATTCAACATCCCAGTTCTTGTTTGGGTCTACAGAGTGGGGAAGTGTGGTGCGTAGTCTACGTCCCATCAGAAGCTCAGTGGTGACATGCCATGTTCAAGTGGTGAAGCTCTGTAACTCACTCAAGCTAGATATGGATCTGAGTCATTGTCTAGTGCTTTCTTGAGCAACTGTTTAACTATATGAATTCCTTTCTCTGCTTTACCATTCGACTCTGGATGCAGAGGACTTGAAGTCACATGCTGAAAATTAGACTCTTCTGCAAAGTTCTGGAGTTCTCTACAACTGTAGCATGGTCCATTGTCACTGTAGACAATTTGAGGAATTCCATATCTTGCAAAGATCAATTTTGTGTATTTGATCAATCAAGTAGCAGACATGTTAGGAAGCAGCAAAATCCCCAGATAGTTCAATAGATAATCAATAACCACCAATTAATTCTTTCCATCCATGTGGAACTGATCAGTCCCAACTTCCTGCCATGGTTCTGCTGGTAGGTCAGTTATTATCATGGGTTCCTTTGTCTGCTTTGCTTGCTGCTTCAAACAGGTCTTACAGCTTGAACCATCCTGTCAATGTCAGCATTTATCCCTGGCCCTCCTCTTGCATTTTTCCATTCCAAGGTGCCCCTCATGCACCCTTTTTAGCATCTGCTCTATCTAATTAGAAGCCCATTGACAACACAGCTCAGCTCTGACATTATAGTATGGCTGACGTTCACCTCTTGGTCATTCTTCATTCAGATTCTTGATGACCTTCTGTAGAACTGCTTGGATTTTATGTCAGATACGGGAAGAGATTCAGTGATCAGATTCACATGGAGAATCACATCTGTCTCTGTGGAACTCTCATCGTGTGCTTCAATCTGTGTCATTGCCCTGGACAACACATCAGCTAACACGATAAGTTTCCCTGGTATGTACACCAATTCAAAGTCATAACATTGTAGCTTCATATCAGTCTTTGGATTCTTGGCGACATTTCCCAGAGATTTTTCTTGATTGTTGCTATTAATAACTTGTGGTCTGTCTCTGCCATAAATATTGGTAGACTATACACATAACTGTGGAATTTCTCGAATCCATAGACCAGACCTAAACACTCTTTCTCTATCTATGCAT
Source organism: Narcine bancroftii (assembly GCF_036971445.1). Lineage (NCBI taxonomy): Eukaryota > Metazoa > Chordata > Chondrichthyes > Torpediniformes > Narcinidae > Narcine > Narcine bancroftii. The sequence goes on along the minus strand of NC_091472.1, from coordinate 172,238,994 downwards.
ATCAACATTCAGATGTTATCATTGTCCTTGATCCCTATGCTCCTGGCCTCCAAACTTCTCCTATAGCCTGAAATAGTACGGAACCTACTCCATCTTTTGAAGCGTCCATGGATATTTTCACCTTTCTGGATCCATCAAAGAACATAAAAAGTTCTGGTTCTGAAGTTAAAATAGTTTTCAGTCATCCCCATTTTTCCTCGTGTTTGGTTGTCCACTTGAATTCACATTTGACCTGTAGCACCTTCCTTAAGTTCATTGTTTTGGAAGACAGCTTTGGTATGAACTACCAATGAAATTGATCATTCCCAGGATTCTCAATATGCCTTTTTTGTCAGAGGGTCGGGCATCTATAAAATTGCTTTCACCTTGCTCTTGTCTGGCTCCACACCTGCCTCTGACAGTTTATCTCCCAGCAAGTTGATTTCCTTCTCACCAAACTGACATTTTTCTCTGTTTAACTTTAATCCATACTTCTGGATGCATTGTTGCACTTTGATGAGCCTCTTGTGTTGTTCTTGTGTGGATCACCATAGGATCATAAGAACATAAGAAATAGGAGCAGGAATAGGCCATCCAGCCCATCGACCTTGCTCCACTATTCAATAAGATCATGTCATCCATGTATGTGCGTACCCCATTTATGCCTTCTATGATGAGCTCCATTGTCCTGTGGAACACTTCCAGAGCTGAGGAAATTCCAAAAGGCATCCTCAGATAGAAGTATCGGCCAAATGGTGTATTAAATGTACAGTATTTTGTGCTATCATCGTGCAGTTTTATTTGCCAGAAGCCCTGGGATGCATCAAATTTAGTGAAAAACTTTTGCACTGGCCATCTCACTTGTAATTTCATCCCTGGTTGGAATCTGATAATGTTCCCTCTTTATATTGGCATTTAAGTCTTTTGGGTCTATGTACATATGTAGGTCACTATTCTTCCTTTTGACACACACCATTGAGTTCACCCATTCTGTGGGTTCCTCCACATTCTTTATGACCCCTAGTGATGTCTTTCAGTTGAGTTATTGCTTGAGCTTTTCTTGTAATGGTGCTGGAACCCACCTCAGGACATGCACTACTGGCTGTGCATCCTCTTTTAACTGGATATTATAGGTGAACCAGTTTACCTATCTCGGCTGCACCATTTCATCAGATGCAAGGATCGACAATGAGATAGACAACAGACTCGCCAAGGCAAATAGCGCCTTTGGAAGACTACACAAAAGAGTCTGGAAAAACAACCAACTGAAAAACCTCACAAAGATAAGCATATACAGAGCCGTTGTCATACCCACACTCCTGTTCGGCTCCGAATCATGGGTCCTCTACCGGCATCACCTACGGCTCCTAGAACGCTTCCACCAGCGTTGTCTCCGGTCCATCCTCAACATTCATTGGAGCGCTTTCATCCCTAACGTCGAAGTACTCGAGATGGCAGAGGTCGACAGCATCGAGTCCACGCTGCTGAAGATCCAGTTGCGCTGGGTGGGTCACGTCTCCAGAATGGAGGACCATCGCCTTCCCAAGATCGTGTTATATGGCGAGCTCTCCACTGGCCACCGTGACAGAGGTGCACCAAAGAAAAGGTACAAGGACTGCCTAAAGAAATCTCTTGGTGCCTGCCACATTGACCACCACCAGTGGGCTGATATCGCCTCAAACCGTGCATCTTGGCGCCTCACAGTTTGGCGGGCAGCAACCTCCTTTGAAGAAGACCGCAGAGCCCACCTCACTGACAAAAGGCAAAGGAGGAAAAACCCAACACCCAACCCCAACCAACCAATTTTCCCCTGCAGCCGCTGCAACCGTGTCTGCCTGTCCCGCATCGGACTTGTCAGCCACCAACGAGCCTGCAGCTGACGTGGACTTTTACCCCCTCCATAAATCTTCGTCCGCGAAGCCAAGCCAAAGAAGAAGATAGGTGAATGGTAGAACTCCAAACCCCTTGAAGATGTCAGGAAATTGACCATTATTTCCTCTGCACTGTTCTCTGCATGGTCACTGTTAACTAGGTTTGTTTTCACATGCTTTATCACTGAGCAGTGATTCATGTCATTCTGAGACTATTGAGATCCTGAGGTGGTGCTCTTTATCTTTAACTTTCACTTTGAGTTGACAGTACCATTCTGTTCATTGACCTGCCCTGCCTGTTTTCTACATGAGACTTGCTTGCTTGAACCTCTAACTCAGTGGTTCTCAACCTATTTCTTTCCACTCATATACCACTTAAGTAATCCCTATGCCATAAGTGCTCTGTGATTAGTAAGGGATTGCTTAAGCTGGGTTGTGAGGGGGAAGGGAAGGTTGAGAATCACTGCTCTAGACCCAGTTGTTATTGAAATATTTTGCAGGAGAAAAATTGTTATTGGCCCATTTCCTTTGGAGTTATGAAACTGTGCACATAACGAGTCAATTAGGTTTGATTAAAACAGTGGTTTTCAACCTTTTTCTTTCTGCCTACAAACCACCTTAAGCAATCCCTTACTAATCACAGAGCACAGATGGCATAGGGATTACTTAAAGTGGTATGTGAGTGGAAAAAAAAGGTTGAGAACCACTGGTTTACATGTACATTTTGTGTCAATGCTCTGTCCATTGTAGGCTTTGAGCAGCACAGGATTTGGATGAATGTATGGCTTTATCTTCATTGCCCTGATGTCATGCTCAGAGATCAAATTGACCTTTGCCTTGTGTCTAACTTGAAAGGAATATTTATTTCATTTGTATAAAATGGCACAGTCCACTTATCCTGCTTGACTCTGTTCACTTCCTGCACCACCAGGCCCATGAAAAGTGATTCACTGAGAGCAGTTTCTTCTATAGTGTGTACCCTTTTACTTCTGTTTAGTTTCCCTTTGGAAAAACATTGCTTTCCATAGTGATTGTGCCCTTTGCACTTGTTTCAGGCTTTCCCATAACCTGGGCATTGCTTTGGAGCATGCTTGGAGCTGTATCATTTACAATTGAATGCCTTTCCATCATTTTGTTGGTTCCTAGATCTCATATTTCATTTGTGTGCATGGCCAGATACTGTGGCTATGACTATGTCTTCATTTTCACTAGCTTTTACACTATCACCACATTTTTTCGCATGCTGCAGAGCAAGTTCACTGGCGTGGCATAGATTCATAGCTCCAGCAAAGCTCTGTCTCTCGCAATAACCTCTTTCTCAATTTCTTATCATTAATCCTGCACACAATTTGTTCATAGTTCATTAAATCTTGCTGCAAATCAAAATTGTATGTTCTTGTTTTTAGTTAAGTATCAAAACTCTCTCCCTACATCTGTGTGCACGAGCAAAACATATACCTCTCAAAGGTTTCATTTTTCTTTGAACAGTGTTCATCAAACATCTCAATAATCTTGTCGAATTTGCTCCGATCTTCTGCCTCAGCAAAAATAAATGTGTTGAAAACCTCTAGCGTTTAAAGTGCCGCCACAGTAAGTAGCAGTGCAATCTTCCATGTATCCGACTTGCTATCAATCCCAATGGCTTGCAGGTACAGCATAAAGCTTCATTTAAACAGCCTCCATGGTTGACATTTCCAGTCCACTTTATAGTATTAAGAGTTTTTAAACTCTCCATATTTTCATTGCTGATATCGACTGTTACTCATTATGCACATTATGTTTACTTCTGTGGTCTGCTTCAACTGGACATTGTAAGTATCCTGAAGACTTATGAGGAAAATTATAAAGTTTTCTTGGATACATTGATGGACGTGCTTCTTTTCCCCATTTTCCCCACCTGGTCCACTAATAGACAGGTATCAGAGGCAGAACCTAATGGGTGAGCACTGTGTCCATGCCTTCTTAGCTCTGCCTGTGATGGTCAAGGTATTGTTGAACTTTTTAACCTCCTAGCCATTCCTGTCAGTGGCACATATCTCACTGAAACATTTTGTTGCTCCTATGCTGAATCCCTTAGCTTGATGGAAATCTTTTCAGTCTTTAGATTAGCTGGGACTCAATTCCCATTTATAGAAGCATGGGCTTCTGGCTGGCAGAAGTGATCACTGCGTAAAACAAAAAAGTCTTCAGACACTATGAGTGTAGTAAAAACACACAGATGGTCTCGCAGCATCCATAGGATGTAAAGATATATTACTGACGTTTTGGGCCTGAGCTCTTCTTCAAGGTAGAAGCGAAGACATCTTCAGCCTATTCAAGGAAATGTGGCTGGTTGTCTTTTATTTTAGACCTTTAGATACACAGCATGGTTACAGGCCATTTCAGCCCATGAGTCCATGCTGCCCAATTTACTCCCAATTAACCTATACCCCCACAGTATGTTTTGAACGATGCGAGGAAACCAGAGCTCCCAGAGAAACCCCACGCAGACACAGGGAGAACGTACAAACTCCTTACAGCCAGCATGGGATACAAAACCCAGTACTGATCGCTGGCACTGTAAAGGCATTGCGCTAACCGCTATGCTAACAGTGTTGCCCTCTGAAGAGAGGCTAGACAATTTAGATCTGCATACCTTGGAATTTGGGATGACTTTATTCAAATATATAAGGTTTTTTTACAATCACACTCAATGAAAAACTACAAACTGTATACTTATCGGAGCTATTTACCTTTGAGGTCACCATTTGTGCCAACATTGCAGCTTGGTTTGTACAGCCTGTCCCATGCAGTGACCCACTCAGTGGGAAGGGAAAAGATGAGAGAGGAGAGAACATTCCAATCTCCACGATGCCACACATGCCATCCCTTAATCAAGCATCACTGGGACTATGGCCTGATGTAACACATCATGCCCCTCATGCCAACACACTGGATCGATTCCAGATGGCAGCGGTCTGATTCATGATGGCCACTCTGGAGTCATCAACTGTCAGCTCCAGCATGACTATGTTCTGTTGTTTGGCATCGTCCCTCTGCTCTCGGAGAGATGGAGCCGCGTGGCACAGTCCGGGCTCGGAGTGGAGCAAACTGAGACTCTGTGCCTCAATGGAAATGGGAAGATACTCCATCAGCTACTGAACTTTGGGAGGCTTACTGCTGACTGACAACAGGCTCTGCCCAGAGTAGATTAGGTTGGAGATCATTTTTGGGTAAAATAATTTCAGTCACAAAATTAGACCATGGACATTCATGGTGGCCATTTTCTGACAAATGTTCTGTATTGAACAGTGCCCTGACTTATGTACAGCCCATTTTAGTCCATGCTGCTTTAAACTGGAGCAAAATGCTCACTATTATTACAACCCCACCGAAGAGCTTCACAAAACTGGAACAGGCTGCCTGAAGTAGTGATGGAAGGAGATACGTGTAGCATTCAAGAGGCTTCAAGGTAGACATGAATGTGAAAGGGATGGAGGGATATCTTTCAAAAGAAGCAGCCGAGTTTTAGGTTGATTTAGACATTGTGCTTGGCATAGAGACAGGGTTAAAAGGGCTGTTCCTATGCTTTTCTATTTTGTATATCAGGTTAGATTGTTACTGTTTCATGATTTAAAGTGGCATTGTGGACATCAGGAGAACAGCCTGGATAACTTGATACAGGATGTTCACATATCTCCCAAAGTCCATGAAGTGCTCAACAAAAACAGTGAGCCTAGCTTTCGTGTCTTGCATTTATTGGTTGTTAGCTGTTGTGGCCTTTACTTATTGGTTGGCTGCCATGACCTTCACTCATTGGTTAACTGTCAAGACCTTCACTCATTGGTTATCCCTGCACTTCATAGCTTTTTACAACCTATGCTAGGTCACCCCCCAGCCTCCTCCACTCCAGGGTAAACAGTCCCAGGTGATCCAACCTATTCTTGTAACTTAAGCCCTCCATACCCAGAGGTTCTGGGTACAGACTGGGAGATCTCTTTGTTGAGCACTTCAGCTCTAGCCACTTTTTCAGGGATCATCTACTGCATCTGGTGCTTCCATTATGGTCTCCTCTACCTCAGAGAGACAGGGTGCAGACTGGGAGATTGCTTTGTGGAGCACCTTGGCTCTGTCCATTGAAATAGTGTGGATCTCCCCGTATCCACCTATTTCAATTCCCAACCCCATTCCCTTGATGACATATGTGTCCATGGTCTCATGCTCTGCCAGACTAAGACCACCCACAAAATGGAGGATCAACATCTGACCTTCCATCAGGACACCCTCCAATTGGATAGTATTAACATTGAGTTTTATGGTTTCCATTAACTTCCCAAACAACCTCCCCCCATTCCATCTTCATCACCTGTCTCCTTTCCTCTAGTTCTGTCTCTTTCTCTCTCTCTCTCCTCCCTTTACCCTCTGTCTCCTTTCACAGAGCCAAAATCAATTCTCACCTCTCCTCTTACCCAATTAACACCTATTATTCGTTGGGCTGGTCTCCTCTCCTTCAATCTTCTTCTCTCAGTCTTCATTCAGACACTCGCCTGATTTTGGCTTGTACCTTGAAGAAGGGCTAATGCCCGAAAAGGCGATAATATATCTTTAGCTCCTAGGGATGCTGCGAGACTGGCTGAGTTCCTCCAGCATTTACTGTGGGTTTTTACTATAACCATAGTGTCTGCAAACTTCCATCTTTCACTTTTCCGGCAACATCAATATTCATTCTAGATTAACCACAGTATGGTGACCAGAACCATGCTCAGTATTCCAGTGTACATGAGTATTATTAGAGGTATACAACCCCTTGTATACCTTTAACATGACTCATGTACACATTATCTGGTCTAACAAAAACAAGCCATGCCACATGCCCTCTTCACTATGTACTCTATCTGTGTCAAAGCTAACGGGGAACTGTTTTCAGGTACCTTAGGTCTCTCTGATCTACAACATTCCCCATTCATGGTGTCTGTCTTGCCCTGGTTTAGCTTCCCAAAATGCATCACTTTGCACTTGTCTGAGTCAAATTCTATCTCATTTGCCCACTTTTGTTGTTGATCTAGATCTTGTTCTAACCTTCTTCTCTGTCCACAATATCACTGTCTTTAATATATATGAACAACAGGAGTGCCAGCACTGATCCCCGTGGTGCAACACTGATCACAGGTCTCTGATCTGAAAACAACCCTCCACACCACCCATTGACTCGGACCACCAACCCAACTTTGCATCTATTTGGCTGCCTCACCTTAGATCCCATGTGATCTTATCTTCTGGACCTGTCTACCAAGTGGAAACTTGATTTCCAAGAGCCTGTATCAAGGTCCACAGCTCTGCCCTCATCAGTCGTCTTGGCAATTTCTTTAAAAACTCAATTAAATTTGTGAGACATGATTTCCCAAACCCATGATGATTATCTATAATCTGCCCTTGACTTTCCAAATGCAGACAGATCTTGTCCCTTAGAATCCCCACCAGTAACTTTCCCACTACTGATGCTGGGCTCATCAGCCTGTGGTTCCCTGGCTTGACATAGAACATAGAACACCAAAATCTACAGCACTGTTACAGGCCCTTCAGCCCACAGTATTGTGGTGACCTAATAACTTATTCTAACAATTGCCTATAATTTCCATACTGAGTCATCCTCCATTTTTCTCAGTTCCATATATGTAGATAATAGTCTCTTAAAAGATCCTATTGTACCTGCTTCTACCACTGTTGCCAGCAGTGCATCCCATGTGCACACCACTCTCTGCAGCCCCTATATTGCTGTTCATGTGTGATGGTAAGTAAGTAGGATTCTGTGTACAGCTCCATTTAGATTTTTAGGCTCTTTAACGTTAAATCCTTTATACTCCCTCAGTTCTATGGTAGGTTGCAACATGATTTGAGTGCAGTCCACTCTAACAGCATAGCTCTCCAGTTCCCCCAAGGATCTCCACCACACTTCACTGCCATCCATTCATTTCTTGAAGCTTTTTGGCTCTCTCCCAATTTGCAGGAGGCTCAAGTAATTTGCATTTGCATAATCTCCCCTCTGGTCCTGAAACCAACAGCAACTCTCTGGCATCACCATGAGTGAAAACAGAGAAGACAAAACTTATGGTGATGTTGAAAGTAACAGAATTGCAACTTCACAGAGAGGCGGTCTAATCCTCTTGTATTTGGGCTTCAACTGTACCACCCCCATTTAGGGCGACAAAACGCACTTTGAGCTGAGGACTCATTTGTACGTTCCAAATGAATGGTTGGCATGGTTTTAGACAGGCATCAACTTACATTAAGGGACACACATAAATAACACGACCCCCACATGTCCGTCATTAATACAGACATTTATCATATGAAAAAGTTCTCATTTCGAAAAGCTTTTACTTTGCAATTCTAGGCAATCAGTAAATAAATCCAATTTCAACAACTCAACACTTAAATCCATTTAAATCAGATAAGGTTAAAACTCTACCATCATTCCTCTTTAGGCTACCTCTTTCAGTCTGCAACGACATCAAACCTTGCTGAAAGAGATCCCGGGGGAAAAGAACCTGCTCTTTGGATCCCCAAGAGTTTGACTTGTGCTGTAAATGCCCAGATCATTCAATAGCTGGCAGCTGGAGCGGAGATTTCCCTTGCACTGCGCCCACAAAAATAATTGAACTGCAGAATCACATTGTAATTGGATCGTACCAGCTCCTTCAACATACTGCGATCTGATTTCCAGGCTCAGTCGCCCGGCACCGTGTGTTCAACAGTAATGCTCCAAGAAGCTCAGCCTTTAATATGTAAGCTGGTTGAAAGTCCCAAGAACTCAAGAGTGAATTCTGCCCCATGTGTAATACATTACCTATGTAAAGGTGCAAGATGTAATACATTATATGCTCTGCTGCTTCTGTTAAAGACTGAATTGTTCTTACTTCAGATACATTAGTCTGAAATTAATAGGGAAAGTAAGATAAGATGGACAGGCATTACTTTCTGGCCAGTCATGTTGACTAATGTGCTGGCGGTAAAGACAACAAGGTCACAGAAACAGAATGATCCTTCTGAGTTTAACCCTTGATGGGGGTGAGCAGGGGGTTGGCCAACTCTCTACACAGGCCCACCAGCTTTCTGCCTGATCATCGCTGTGGATGATCCCACTCACATCCCACCTTAAGTAATCCCTTACTAACCACAGAGCATCTATGACATCCTATGCTGTAAGGTGAGCAATACCAGCTATTCCTGCCCCTCCAGTAAAGAACTCCATTTTTCTCTCTGTAGCAATCAAGCAAACCTGGAAAGATTCCTTCAGTGTTAGAGGGAGCAGGCTTGGTCAGCCTAGCATTTAGCACATCGTCATTACAGAGCCCGCAACCCATGTTCGAATCTGGTGCTGCCTTTAAGGAGTTTGGACATTCTCCCCATGATCTGCATGGGTTTTTCTGGGTGTTCCACCCTCCAAAGAAATGTACAGGTTAATTGGGTGTAATTTGACTGGATGGATTTCACAGGACAGAGGACCTTCTACCGTGGTGTACTTTTCACATTAAAAAAAGTTTATGAGGCCCATCTTTTCACAACGCCAGTTCACAACATCAAGTCCTAACTGGGGATTGCCAGATGATGGTGAATTTGCCCAGTGCTGGGCAAACTATTCAAAGGGTCAGGATTATGAGTGTGGCTTTGTCAGGGGTAGGTCATGCCTCATGAGACTAACTGAGTTTTTTGATTAAGTGATCAAAGAAGCTGATGAAGGGAAGGTGGTAGATGTGGTGCATATGGATTTTAGTAAGCCATTTGACAAGGTTCCCCCATGGGAGACTCATTCAGAAAAAAAGCATGGGATCCATGAAACCTTGGCTGTGTAGATTCAGAATGGGCTTGCCTGCAGAAAGCAGAGAGTAGTATTAAATGGAACGTATTCTACCTGGAGGTCAGTGACTAGTGGAGTTCTGCAGGGATCTGTTCTGGGAGCCCTGCTCTTAGTGATTTTTATAAATGACCTGAATGAAGAAGTGGAGGGATAGGTCAGTAAGTTTACAGATAACATGAAGGATGGAAGTGTAGATGGTTGTTGTAGGTTATAATAGAATATAGACAGGATGCAGAGTTGGGTGGAGAAATGGTAAATGGAATTCAATCTGATTAAGTGTGAAGTGATGCATTTTGGAATGTCAAACTTGAAGGTAGAGTATATGGTTAATGGCAGGATTCTTAACCATGTGGAAGAACAGAGGGACCTTGGGATCCAAATTCATAGATCTCTCAATGCTTCCATGCAGGCTGATAGGATAGTTAAGAAGGCTTATGATGTTCTGGCCTTCATTAATCAGTGGAGTGAGTTCAAGAACCATGGAGTAATGTTGGAGCTCTATAAAATACTGCTTAGACCGCACTTACAATGTTGTGTTCAGTTCCAGTTGCCTCATTACAGGAAGAATGTGGAAGCTTTGGAAAGGGTGCAGAGGAGATTTACCAGGATGTTGCCTGGTTTGGAGAGTGTGTCTTATGAGGCAAGGTCAACAGAGCTAGGGCTTTATGCTTTGTACCAAAAAAGGTTGAGAGGTGACTAAATAGATGTCTACAAAATTATGAGGGCAACAGTAGCATTTATCTGAAGGCATATGTATAAGGAGACAGGAGGAAAGTTTAAGGGAGAAATCAGGGGTAAACCTTTTTACACAGAGAATAATGAGCACGTGTGGTGAAGACTGGTATAATAGGGACATTTAAAAGACTCTTAGATAGCTACACGGATGCAGGTAAAATACAAGGTAATGGGAATGAGTTAGGGAAGGTTTAGGTTGTTATGTTCATATAGGTTGGCACTATCTTATGGGCTGCAGGGTCTGTACTATGCTATAATGTTCTATGCCTATGTTCTACCTCACAAGGTTGAGGAAGCTGGATAGCTAGAGCTACTTAAAGAGGCAGATCATTTATTTTAAAGAGGGGGAACTCAGGCCTTTGGGAAGAGTTGAGGCCTGTGGAAGATCAGTCAAGATCATATTAAATAACAGGACAGGTTTGAAGGGATGAATGGCTGACTCCTGCTCCTATTTTCTTCTGATCCCCTCATGCTTTTGTTTACCTCTCATCCATGTTCAGGATCCGAATGGGTGTTTGCATAGCCTCAGGAAATATCTCTGTGAATGGTGAAGTGTGTGGTGCACCTCAAGAAACCAGTGTTTGCAGAGTAGCTCAAATTGAAGGGTCTAAGACATTTTGGCACTGGACATTTTGGCCTGCACAGTTTGGCTCTGGACATTTTGACACCCACAGTTTGGCTCAGGACATTTTGACACCCACAGTTTGGCTCTGGAGATTGTGCCAGCCATAGTTTGGTTCCGGACATTTTGCCAGCCACAGTTTGGCACTGAACATTTGGCACTAATTAGGCTACAACAATTTATTCACTTGTTATACTTATTATGAAGCGAGGAGCAGTGCTTCAGTCTGTCGTGCGGGACCTTGCACTCGGGATGCCGGCTGTTGCTCTATCGCGTCAAGCTGACTGACATAGCACTACAGATGCAGGAGGCTTACCAGCGCATGATGGTGAGTAAGCGGAGGCAGCAGACAGTGGGAGGAAACCTATTGCCAAGCCCTTTCGGGGTAGCGGAGGCAGGGTGTCCAGGGGCTGGGGACTGGATACTGATACCCTCATGATCCCTAATCACCCTCCACTCCCGGACCCCCTCTTCCATCCAGTCACCTCCATGTGGTTCCCCCCTTCCCCCCTCCACTTGGCTCCCCATCCCCTGGTTCTATTGACTCATTAACTCAGTCATCGCTGGTAAGCATCCAGCGCCCATAGTGCCATGTCAGTGATAGAGCGACAACCGCTGTCCCGAGTGCAGGGTCCCACACGATAGACCAAAGCGCTGCTCCTCACTTCATAATGTGAATAAATTGTTGTAGCCTAACTGTTAGCACCAAGAAACAATTTCAATCGATCCTTAATATTTATTATATTCAATTAAAATTATAATAAATTACATGCCATGTCCATCACCAAATGCAAGAGCTGGCACCAAACTGCAGACGCCAAAATATCCGAGGGGCTGCAAGTCATTTTTTTTGCTAAAATATCCATCGCCAAAATGAAAGCATCAAAATATGCGGTGACAAACTGTAGGCACCAAAATGTCCGATTCTGCATATTGAATGACTGGTGTGCATTTGATGCTGTTTGAGGAGAATAGGACCTTTGCATTATGCAACCGCAAGGCTTTACTGTTACTCATTTGGCATTTGAAAGCAGAACAGAGCAAAGTCACAAGCTCTGGATTTAAGCCAACTGGGTTTCCATCCAGGCTCCTGTCTGAATGACCGCAAGCTTATGGTTGACAGAGTCACTCGTGTACTCTGATCCCAAATACTTCAGCAGCAGCATTTTCAGCACTTTGCAATGTTCAGGCACGCTGAAGGAGCGATGTCTTTTAAAAAAATATTTTTACGATCAACACATTTATGACAAATAAAAAAACACATCACACTATTACAAAGTTATTGATTAAATACATGTTGATTTATATAAAGAAAAAGAAAAAAGTACAAAAGAACCCTAACTAAACCCTCTCTCCCAACCCCCAATCCCTTCTACCCTCCACTAAAAATAATAACTATAAAAAAAATCTAACTTACTAAAATACATAATGAATATGATTATATATTGAATTAGATTGCTTTAGGAAATGCTCAAATATCCCAAAAACATTTCACAAGAAATCGTTATTTTTAAGGGAAGTCTTCTCTGGTCCGGAGGATTCAAAGCGATTATTTATAATTTCAAGCCTAATGTTGGAGTATACGGGCTCCAAATTTATAAAAATATAGAATATTTACCTCTCAAATTATTTGTAATTTTTTTTCTAAAAAATCTCTGTTTGCCATCTTCCTAATGTTAAAGAAACATCTAATTTCCAAGTGACAGCGATATATTCCTTGCTGTCATCAGTCAATATAACACATTTCAACTGAAAATCTGAAAAAAGTAGCTTATGAGTTATGTTTTCAAAATTTCTCATCAAAAATAACTCAGGGTTCAAAGGAAAAACACCTGTAACCTGTTGCAAACATTTACTAATAGAGGTCAAAAAAGGTTTAACTTTTGGACCAGACCATGTGGAATGAAGAAAACTTCCAATATCTTCCCCACATCTAAAACATTGATCCGATATGTCCGACTTCCATCTATTCGATTTCTGAGGTGTAACTGATGTAATAAATTATAATGAAGTAATCTATATCTTACGTTAATTGTATTAGATATAACCTCTTTACATAAATTTTGCCAAATTTGTCGATCTATTGATATATTTAAATCTTGTTCCCATCTTTCTTTTTTTAAATTTTTAAAATTTTTCACACTATGAACCATACTGACCAAAATATATACAGACATTTTTCTCTTGAATATATACAGTGTCATTTTCTCCCCTTTTTCCCCCCTCCCTTCCCTCCCTCCCTCACTCCTCCTTCCCATTTATTCAAAGTTTAATCTATATGATACATTAAACCCGTTAAACAATGTCGTCACTTAATAAAAACAAACAAGAAATTTTTGTCTTTTACTTTTATATACTGAGTCAGTTCATTTCGTTGTCTTCTCTTTCTGTCATTTTAGGTGGTGGAGGTCCATGGTAGGATTTGTCTATTGTGTTCCATGTATGGTTCCCATATTTGTTTGAATATTGTGATGTTATTTCTTAAATTATATGTTATTTTTTCTAATGGAATACATTTATTATTTCTATGCACCATTGTTGTATTCTCAAGTTGTCTTCTAATTTCCAGGTTGACATAATACATTTTTTTGCTACAGCTAGGGCTATCATAATAAATCATTTTTGTGCTCCATCCAAATCGAGTCCAAATTCTTTATTTCTTATATTACTTAGAAGGAAGATCTCTGGGTTTTTTGGTATATTGCTTTTTGTGATTTTATTTAATATCTGGTTTAGATCTTCCCAAAATTTTTTCACTTTCTCACATGCCCAAATTGCATGTATTGTAGTTCCCGTTTCCTTTTTACAGTGAAAACATCTGTCTGATACTGTTGGGTCCCATTTATTTAACTTTTGGGGTGTGATGTATAGCCTATGTAACCAATTATATTGTATCATTCGTAATCTCGTGTTTATTGTATTTCTCATAGTTCCGGAGCATAGCTTTTCCCATGTTTCATTCTTTATCTTTATGTTTAGATCTTGTTCCCATTTTTGTTTAGGTTTACAGCTTGTTTCCTCATTCTCCTTTTCATGCAATTTGATATACATGTTTGTTATAAATTTTTTAATTATCATTGTGTCTGTAATCACATATTCAAAATTGCTTCCTTCTGGTAACCTCAGACTGTTTCCCAATTTGTCCTTCAAGTAGGTGGTATGCAAACATTGTATCGTGAGTTATATTATATTTGTCCTTCATTTGTTCAAAAGATAATAATTTATTTCCCGAAAAACAATTTTCTATTCTTTTGATCCCTTTTCTCTCCCATTCTTGTGAAAGGGATTAGTTGATTTTGTGTCAATATTAATTTTGGTAGTTGATAATTTATTTTATTCCTTTCTGTGTGAATCTTCTTCCAAATGTTGAGCAGATGGTGCAATACTGGTGAATTCCTATGTTGCACCAATTTTTCATCCCACTTATTTAGTATGTGTTCAGGTATCTTCTCCCCTATTTTATCTAGCTCTAATCTGGTCCAATCTGGTTTTTCCCTTGTTTGATAAAAATCTGATAGGTATCTTAGTTGTGCTGCTCTATAATAATTCTTAAAGTTTGGTAGTTGTAACCCTCCTTGTTTGTACCATTCTGTTAATTTATCTAGTGCTATCCTCGGTTTCCCCCCTTTCCATAAGAATTTCCTTATTATTTTTTTTAGCTCCTTGAAGAATTTCTCTGTTAAGTGAATTGGTAATGATAGAAATAGGTATTGTATCCTTGGGAAGATGTTCATTTTAATACAGTTTATCTTTCCTATCAGTGTTAGTGGTAAGTTTTTCCAATGCTCTAAGTCGTCTTGTAATTTTTTCATTAATGGCTGATAATTTAATTTGTATAGATGGTCGAAATTATTATTTAGTTGTATACCTAGGTATCGAATTGCTTGTGTTTGCCATTTAAATGGTGATTCTTTCTTAAACTTTGTGAAATCTGCATTATTCATTGGCATTGCTTCACTTTTATTTCAATTCATCTTGTATCCCGATACTTCTTCATATTCCTTCAATTTCTTATGTAATTCTTTTATTGATATTTCTGGTTCTGTTAAGTATATTATAACGTCATCTGCAAATAGACTGATTTTATATTCCTTCTCTTTTATTTTTATCCCTCTTATTTTATTTTCTGTTCTTATCAGTTCTGCTAGTGGTTCTATAGCTAACGTGAACAGTGAGGGAGATAGTGGACATCCCTGCCTTGTTGATCTGCTTAATTTAATATTTAATATATATCCATTTACTGTCACTTTTGCCAATGGTCCCTTATATAATGCTTTAATCCAATTAATATATTTCTCTGGTAGGTTGAATTTTGTAGTACTTTGAATAAATAATTCCATTCTACTCTGACAAAGGCTTTCTCTGCATCTAAAGCAACTGCCACTGATGGAGTTTTGTTTTGAGTTTTGTTTCCTTGTACTGCATGGATTATGTTAATGAATTTATAGATATTGTCCATTGTTCGTCTTTCTTTAATAAATCCAGTTTGATCTAGTTTTACTATTTTTGGTACACAGTCGGCCAATCTGTTTGCTAATAGTTTAGCTATTATCTTATAATCTGTGTTAAGTAGAGATATTGGTCTATACGATGCTGGTGTTAGTGGATCTTTCCCCATCTTTGGTATTACTGTAATTATTGCTGTTTTGCATGAATCTGGTATGTTTTGTGTTTTTTCAATCTGGTTCATTACTTCCAGGAGAGGAGGAATTAATAAGTCTTTAAGTGTTTTATAAAATTCTATTGGGAGTCCATCCTCTCCCAGTGTTTTATTGTTCAGTAGTTTTTTTTTAATATCTCCTGTAATTCTTCAATTTCAAATGGTTTTATTAATTTATTTTACTCCTCTGTTTGCAATTTTGATAGTTCAATTTTAGTTAGAAATTCATCTATCTTGTCTTCTTTCCCTTCGTTTTCAGTTTGATATAGTTGTTTGTAGAATTCCCTGAAGTTTTTGTTGATCTCCGTTGGGTTATATGTAATTTGTTTGTCCTTTTTCCTTGATGCCAATACCATTCTTTTAGTTTGTTCTGTCTTAAGCTGCCACGCTAGTATTTTGTGTGTTTTTTTCTCTGAGCTCATAATACTTCTGTTTTGTCTTCATTATGTTCTTCTCCACCTTATATGTTTGTAGTGTTTCTATTTTTTTTGTCTGTCAATTCTCTTCTTTTAGTTGTATCTTCCTTTATTGTTAATTCTTTTTCTGTATTTATTATTTCCCTTTCCATCTGTTCTATTTTCCGATTGTAGTCCTTCTTCATCTTAGTTACATAACTTATTATCTGCCCTCTGATGAACGCTTTCATTGCATCCCATAGTATAAACTTATCTTTCACTTATTCCGTATTTATTTCAAAGTACATTTTAATTTGTCGCTCAATGAATTCTCTAAAATCCTGTCTTTTAAGTAGCATGGAGTTTAATCTCCATCTATATATTCTCGGTGGGATGTCCTCCAGCTCTATTGCCAATAACAGGGGTGAGTGATCCGATAACAATCTAGCTTTATATTCCATTTTCTTAACTCTTCCTTGAATGTGGGCTGATAACAGGAATAGGTTTATCCTTGAATATGTTTTATGTCTACCCGAATAATATGAATATTCCTTTTCCTTTGGGTGCTGTTTCCTCCATATATCCAAAAGTTGCATTTCCTGCATCGATTTTATTATAAATTTGGTTACTTTGTTCTTTCTGTTAGTCTTTTTTCCAGTCTTATCCATGTTTGAGTCCAAATTAAGGTTAAAATCCCCTCCTATTAGTATGTTCCCTTGCATGTCTGCTATCTTCAAAAAGTTATCTTGCATAAATTTTTGATCTTCTTCATTATGTGCGTATACAATGAGTAAATTCCAAAATTCTGAATATATCTGACATTTTATCATTACATACCTCCCTGCTGGATCTATTATTTCCTCTTCTATTTTGATTGGTACATTTTTATTGATTAATATAACTACTCCTCTGGCTTTTGACTTATATGATGCTGCTGTTACATCCCCTATCCAATCTCTCTTTAATTTCTTGTGTTCCACTTCAGTTAGATGTGTTTCTTGCATGAATGCTATATCAATTTTTTTCTTTCTTCAGTAAATTTAACAGCTTCTTCCTTTTGATTTGGTATTGTATTCCATTAATACTTATAGTCATATAGTTCAACATGGCCATTTCATACTTTGTTTATCTTTCCTTTCCATTTCCTCATCACCACCTTCCCTTATCCATTTCTGTTTTTTTTTTGAACACATTGTAAGACAACATTTCTAAAACAAAATATTTCCACTATTCCCATATCTAAAATTCCTTTAACCCCAATAGTCCCTCCCCTCTCTGAGTTGCCCTTTGTCTCTTGTCGGGCAACCACATCTCCCCTCTCCATTTGGATTGTGAATCCGCTCACAAGTATCAACTGATTTCACAGTGACTGTTATTCTTCCCCACCCAGCCCCCCCAGAAAAGATTTTAATCTTCACATATAACAAAGCTCATGCTCTTAATTCCCTCCTTACTTCCTTTCTTCCCTTTCTTTCCCTTCTTAGTTCTTACTTATACTTTATTCTTCTTTATATATAGTTTGTTGTCATTTTTGTTCTTGTTACATCTCTTCATCTCTCTGTCTGTTTTGTAGGTGTTCTGCAAATTTTTGTGCTTTTTCTGGATCCGAGAACAGTTTGTTTTGCTGCCCTGGGATAACTATTTTAAGCACCGCTGGATATTTTAACATCAATTTATAACCTTTTTTCCATAGGGTCATTTTTGCTGCGTTAAACTCCTTCCTCTTCTTCAGGAGTTCAAAACTTATGTCTGGGTAGAAAAAAAATTTTTGACCTTTGTATTCCAGTGTTTTTTGTCTTCTGTTATTTTTTTCATTGCCTTCTCCAATATATTTTCTCTTGTCGTATACTTTAGGAATTTTACTAGAATGGATCTTGGTTTTTGTTGTGGCTGTGGTTTAGGGGCTAATGTTCTGTGTGCCCTTTCTATTTCCATTCCTTCCTGTAATTCTGGCATTCCTAGGACCCTGGGGACCCATTCTTTTATAAATTCTTTCATATTTTTGCCTTCTTCATCTTCGTTAAGGCCCACTATCTTTATATTGTTTCTTCTATTATAATTTTCCATTATATCTATCTTCTGAGCTAACAGCTCTTGTGTTTCTTTAACTTTTTTATCAGATTCTTCCAATTTCTTTTTTAAGTCGTCTACCTCCATTTCTGTGGCTGTTTCTCGTTCTTCCTCCTTGTCTACTCTTTTTCCTATTTCTGTCATGACCATCTCTAATCTACTCACTTTTAATTCTGTACCTTTTATTCTTCTTTTTATTTCACTGAATTCTTGTGTCAGCCATTCTTTTAATGTTTCCATATATTCTTTAAAAAAATTTTATCCATGTACTTGCCCTTCCCTTCATCTTCCATTTCTCTGTGTAGAGTTTGATGTCCTCCCTCCTCTTCTTCTGAGTCCACTCCAGGATCTGTGTCCTTTACCTCTGTCTCTTCTGGTTTTCTTGTTGGGTTGTTTATTTTATTTTGTTGGGTATTTTTGGTCTTCTTATTTTTATTAAAGGTGACTTGGTTTTGGTCTTCTTCCTCTGGGTTGGTCATCTGCTGTTTCTCTGATTTCCTTTTTTTACTCTCTTCCTTCTTGTTCCCGTTATTTTCTATGTTTTCCTGTTGGGAGTCTTGCTGTCGTGTTATTCTTGTCTGTTTCAGCTGTGGAGATTTACTCCTCAGCTGGTTCCCCCTCCCACGCAGTTGCGCACTTTTGTTTAGCTCCGTGCGCCATCTTTATAGTTCTGTGTTCGGGGTTTCCACTGACCTCAAGAAGCAGGCTTCTCTCTCCATGGCGGGCCTCCTCGTACAGGTAAGGCCTTTCTCTTCCAATGTCTTTCCTTCTTCTTTTCTTCCCGTTGTTTTTGGTTTTTCTTTCTTTGCTGCTATTTTCTCCACACTTTTATTTTTAATTTGTTATGGTTTCTATGTTTGTGGCTTTCCTTTTTCTTTACTTTTTTTACTTTTCTGGAGAGGGCTGGTATTTTCTTTCCGGTCACTACTCCATCATGTGACTTCCTTGTTGTTCCCATCTTTCTCATGACTTAAATTAACCTAATTTAGGTGCTTTCTCTTGTAATTTCATATATGCTATTGAAATAAACTCTTTAACAGTTCCATCAACAATCAACTGTTCTAAATCTATAGAATCTTTGAATACCTTATCTGGTCCCAATTTCTCTCTTAAATAGGCTTTTAATTGTAATATCAAAAAAGAGTATTATGTGGGATATCACATTCAATTCTTAACTGATCATAACATCAATCTACCATTCTCATAACAATCTCCTATTTTAGAAATTCCTTTAGTATACCAGGTATTTTTAAAAGGGTTATCTTTTGAAAGAATTATGAGGATTAATTAATGGCGTTTTTGATGACAAAAGAATTCCACCATTTTCTAACTTAATCTTATTCCAAATATTAATCAAATGTTTCAATAACGGAGCATTTCTGTCAGCAACAAATCAACCTTGGTTCCCATTTATAAATAAATTCCTCAGGAAAATTTTCTCCAATTTTGTTTAACTCTATTTCTCTGTCGTTTGACTGCTCAAACTACAGGGGAATCACGCTGCTCTCCATTGCAGGCAAAATCTTCACTAGGATTCTCCTTAATAGACTAATACCTAGTGTCGCCGAAAATGTCCTCCCAGAATCACAGTGTGGCTTTCGCGCAAACAGAGGAACTACTGACATGGTCTTTGCCTTCAGACAGCTCCAAGAAAAGTGCAGAGAACAAAACAAAGGACTCTACATCACCTTTGTTGATCTCACCAAAGCCTTTGACACCATGAGCAGGAAAGGGCTTTGGCAAATACTAGAGCGCCTCGGATTCCCCCCCAAGTTCTTCAACATGGTTATCCAACTGCACGAAAACCAACAAGGTCGGGTCAGATACAGCAATGAGCTCTCCGAACCCTTCTCCATTGACAACGGCGTGAAGCAAGGCTGTGTCCTTGCACCAATCCTCTTTACTATCTTCTTCAGCATGATGCTGAAACAAGCCATGAAAGACCTCAACAATGAAGACGATGTTTATATCCGGTACCACATGGATGGCAGTCTCTTCAATCTGAGGCGCCTGCAAGCTCACACCAATACACAAGAGTAACTTGTCCGTGAACTACTCTTTGCAGACGATGCTGCTTTAGTTGCCCATTCAGAGCCAGCTCTCCAGCGCATGACGTCCTGTTTTGCAGAAACTGCCAAAATGTTTGGCCTGGAAGTCAGCCTGAAGAAAATTGAGGTCCTCCATCAGACAGCTCCCCACCGTGACCACCAGCCCCCCCACATCTCCATCGGGCACACAGAACTCAAAATGGTCAACCAATTTACCTACCTCGGCTGCACCATTTCATCTGATGCAAGGATCAACAAAGAGATAGACAACAGACTCGCCAAGTCAAATAGCGCTTTTGGAAGACTACACAAAAGAGTCTGGAAAAACAACCACCTGAAGAAACACACAAAGATCAGCGTGTACAGAGCCGTTGTCATACCCAAGCTCCTGTTCGGCTCCAAATCATGGGTCCTCTACTGGCATCACCTACAGCTCTTAGAACGCTTCCATCAGCGCTGTCTCCGCTCCATCCTCAACATTCATTGGAATGACTTCATCACCAACATCGAAGTACTTGAGCTGGCAGAGTCCGCAAGCATCGAATCCATGCTGCTGAAGACCCAACTGCGCTGGGTGGGTCACATCTCCAGAATGGAGGACCATCGCCTTCCCAAGATTGTGTTCTATGGCGAGCTCTCCACTGGCCACCGAGACAGAGGTACACCAAAGAAGAGGTACAAGGACTGCCTAAAGAAATCCCTTGGTGCCTGCCACATTGACCACCGCCAGTGGGCTGATATCGCCTCCAACCGTGCATCTTGGCGCCTCACAGTTCGGCGGGCAGCAACCTCCTTTGAAGAAAACTGCAGAGCCCACCTCACTGACAAAAGACAAAGGAGGAAAAACCCAACAACCAACCCCAACCAACCAATTGTCCCTTGCAACTGCTGCAACCGTGCCTGCCTGTCCCGCATCGGACTTGTCAGTCACCAACGAGCCTGCAGCAGACGTGGACATACCTCTCCATAAATCTTCATCCGCAAAGCCAAGCCAAAGAAAAATTTCCACCCATGATTGTTTAATATTTCTGAAGGAGCAATACTTGTCATCTGATTAACGTGCTGCCAGATTGGTACAGTCACACAAAGGCAATTGGGTTCAGATTTGTTGCTCTTCATTCAGAAATGGGAATGACAAAATTCTTCCTAGATCTGCCAGGGTGGATGCAAAGATTATGTTTCCCCTATGGGTGTGGGGTGTTGAGAATCAGATGCTCAGAGGCAAGGGCTTGGCCATTCAGCACTGAGATGTGAAGCAATTCTGCCTCCCCAAGGATTGTGAATCTTTCCGAGGTAGAGATATTTACAAATTAGATAGATGAGATTTGTTGGGAAAATGGCATTGAGGGATAAAAGTTCAGCCATAATCCTATTGAAAGGGAAAGCAATTGTGAGGGTGTGGGTGGCCTATGGTTTACTCCTTTCTGACATATTTAGAAACAACAACTTTACTGAACACAAGTAAGAGATAACCGACTTATGGAAATCTGACAGTACAAATTCTTCCATAAATTTTTTAAGCATATTTTCAAGCTAGTAAGAATAATAATAATTATTATTATTATTTCATGGTATTAATTAATGACTGATAATTAAGATATATTCTATTAGTTTAATTAGGAGTAGAGTTCAGGTGAATATTTGAGGAGAATTGTAGAAAGTGTTTGCAGAACAATATGATATGGGTTAGTATGGAAAATGGATGTTTTAAACACAAATAAATTGGCTTACAACAATTCTCAGGAACAGAACCCTTACATAACCCAGGAACAGCGTGTGTTTTGTTGAATAACAACTGAGAAGGCTTGGGATAATTCAACTGTAATCTTATTCAGGGTCTGAAAGGAAATGTCACTGATTTCAGTTGGGGAGAGGTTCTCTTTAATAGTGGGAGTCTCAGAAATCTACACCAGGTATTTTATGGAGACTTTTGCACAAACCAGTGTACTTTTCTCTATTTCAGAGAGCATGGTTGCAGGAGAACTTAGACCAAAGGCACCTGTGTGCTCAAATGGAGGTTCAAGATAAGATGTAATATTCAAAGAAGAGCAGAGAGCTCTCCCAGTATCTGGGGCAAAGATTGTCTTCAATGTTCATCTTTGGCCCAAGGATAAAATAGGGCAAGGACTGTCATTCTGAGGAGGGTATGTTCAGAAATCCTCCGATTTCTTACAATTAGGATCTCATCAGGTGCAGACTTTGGGGACTGGGGACCTTTTACCATGGACCGTTCATCATGAACTCCAAAACTCCCACCAAATTCTCATTTCCAAGGGTTTTTGGTGAAAACCCTCGTCTTCAAAGGCACTCCTCCTGGTTCATATCCCAATCGCTGTGAACATAGGTGCCTGGTATAACTGCTGAGTTCTTGAAATTGGGTTGATTCAGCTTGACTGGGTTCCGTGTTCCCAGCGCTCTACTGCTTTAAATCTTTTAAAATTTAAATTTAGACATATTGTGCGGTAACTGGGCCTTCTGGCCCATGAGCTTGTGTCCCCCAATGAACATACAAATCCTGTAAGTTTTTGAAAGGTGGGAAGAAACTGGAGGAAACACACACAAACACGGGAAGAGCACACAAACTCCTTACAGACAGCACTGGATTTGAACCTAGGTCACTGGCGCTGTAAAAGTGTTGCACTAACCACTGCGCAAACCGTTGCAAATATTGCTCTGGTCACCTGGTCATGTACAGTTTTTCCTTTGAAGGCAGAAAGAAGTAAAACAAAATGTTCAACTCTCTTCTTCACATCAGTGAGCCTTTTTGGTTAATATTCTCTTGTAGATTCATTTGCAACCTCAGTCTAGGGGACATATAGCACATTGAAAATCATGTGACTCTGATCAAATAACTGGATTGTGAACAAGCAAAGACATTCCTGTATTTATATACACGTTCTTTTGATCCAGATTACAGTGGTTGATAAAGGTTCTCACCAGAGGTATAGTGGGCTCTGAATTTAAGTTGTCAGTGTTTGCCTATCACACTCTATTACTGGAGTAGAATATCGAACATGGAACATTACAGAATGCTTGTTGAAAACAGATTGGTCATTCAAGGCACCATCTACTTCAAGTTATAAAAGGGAAATATTAAAAGTGAAGCTATTTACTTATTTTGTTTGAATCCTGATTTTCACCCCAGTATCCGCTTATATCCTGCAAAATACAAACTTTTAGAGAACTGTTGAAGAAGGGGGTGGCAAGATCAGCGTGGCAGTTAGCGCAACGCTATTGCAGCCGGGGTTCGACTCCAGTGCTATCTGTAAGGATATTTAGGTATATTTAGACTCCAGTGCTATCTGTAAGGATTTGTATGTTTTCCTCTTGTTTGCGTGGGCTTCCTCGGGGTACTCCGGCTTCCTTCCACCCTTCAAAAACATACAGGGGTTGTAGGTTAATTGGGTGTAATTTGGCAGCACCAAATTTGGCTGTAAGGGCCCATTACTGTGTTGCATGTCTAAATTTAAAATTTAAAACTCAGCAGGCCAAACAGCAGATGTGGGTGGGGGGGGGGGGGTTGGTGGGGAGGGGGTGTTAGGAATTGTTGACTTTTAAGATCCTGTCCCTACAGGAGGATGGAAGGGGAAGATAGCTAGTATAAAGAGGAGAGAGAAGCTAGAGTGTGATGGTGGGCCCAGGAGGGGTGGAGAGTGATGGGCAGATGGAGTTAGGTCGGGGAGAGGGAGAGATGAAGTTGGGCGAGTTTCTGACAGTAGGAGAGAGTAACTCCCGAAATATCAAGGATTCAACTTTTGTGTGCCATAAGGCAAACAGAGTCACCATGAGCATTGTCTGCTGTCCCTAACAATAAGAGAAGCAAAAGGGAGTCCCTTCAGAGATCCTGTGGATTTGCCTCCAGTGCTCCCACAGCCTCTGCAGCCTCAGACTCATGTTTAAACAATTGGGAACCTGAGCTCCAGATCCAAGCCTCCAAAACTATGAGGAAGCTTTCAGCGCTTCAGGCCTTTGAGAACCCTTCTTGCCCTCAGCACCCCCTCAAATTCCAGTTCTGTACCTGATTCCATGTGCCTGCAGCCTTTGTGAGATCTTCAACTGCAGGTTTGCCAGCAGCCCACAGGCTGCCTGGGTCCTTCAGCCGCTGAGCCCCTCGCTGGTCCACTTCCAATGGTTACCATCCTGGAGGGTCATCCCCAGGCTTCTCAGTGAACAGGGTGTTCTCCCTGTTTCTGCTGCCCTGCACCTGTCCACTGCTCCCCTGGAGTCTGCAACCCCTCGTGGTCCACTGCCCAGCGCAGGCACTGCCTGCATATCAGACCCGGTATATTCCATCCAAGTTTACAAGATGGGGTAAAAGGTAGCACTTTTCTATGTTTGATAAGGCATCTCCCAAACAGGACTGGGAATATCTTCATTGTCACAGCTTCTGACAGGATTCACTTTCTTATCTATGATCCATATACTTTTGATAATTCCACACACACAACACTGGAAAAATATCAAAGGAGAAGCTCGGTGTTATTTACATCTTTCTAATTTCCTAGGTGTTTGCCCTGAACAGGTGGATATTCTGGCTCCATGGTCAATGAATCGTTTACCAGCAGCCCCGATGAAATTTGTCACTTCCCTCTTTGACAGAAGAGACAAGCCTTCAGGGGTGGAAATTGAACTGCACAGTCGGACAGAGAGTAGCAGTCGATCTTATATACTAAATCTATTTCTGGTGGAAAGGAAGCATCATTTAAAAAAGAACATATTTTGAATTATTGGTACAAGCTGAATAATTTAATTGGAACAAAAAGAAAAATATCTCCAAAAATGCCCTTGACTCAAAATAGATTAATTCCTTTAAAATGGATATCAAAGATCATGCGTGGTTCTGTAAAGGGATCAGGTATGTGGAAGATTATTATCTGCAATGGGAAGTAATGTCATTTAAACAGTTAATAAATAAATATAATATTCTTAATAATACAATCTTCTGCTACTTTCAATTAAGAGCTTTTTATCAGAGATGAATTAGGTCTGACCATTATGTTACCAGGGTGCAATGAAATGGAGAATCTGATTCTAAAGGGGAACACAAGAAAGTTTACATCTGTAATGCATTCCTTACTTCAATCGGGCACTTACAAGTGGAAGTTATATAAATCAGAACAAAGATGGGAATCAGACTTGAATATTAGTATTGATGATTAGAACTGGTCTGACTTATGTCAGGACTGCATGACCAATAGAATTAATATAAGTTATAGATTGGTGCAATATAATTTTTTGCATCATTTAGACCTTATCCTGCAGAAGTTGCATAAATTAAACTTTAATATATTGCGATGCAGTGAAGAAACAGGAACCTTTTTACATTCCACCTGGTCGAGCACTAAAGCGAACCCCTTTTGGGAAAATTTAAGAATTTCATTAAATCAAATTCTTGGGAAACAATTAACACCAAGTCCAGAATTGTTTCTCTTAGGAAATACTGTGGGTGTAAAATCTAAAATGAAACTGTCCAAATATCATTTAGAACAGTGGTTCTCAACCTTTTCCTTTCCACCCATAACCTCTTACTAATCACAGACCACTGATGGTATAGGGATTATTTAAAGTGGTATGCGAGTGGAAAGAAAAAGGTTGAGAACCACTGAATTAGAATTTCTTATAATTGCAGTTACTTGGAAGACTGGTTCCCTTCTGCACAGAGTCCAGTGGAATGCGGAAATGCATAGTTGTGTTTCCCTGGAGAAGAGTACTTCAACTTAAGGAAGTATAATATGTTTTTGTAGGTATGGTAGTCATATTTAGGGACACCTATTCTGTATCTGAGTTCCACATCCTGGTTTTTTTCCCTGAGATCTAGGTAAGAAAAGGAATTAGCTCCTATGACTGGATACCAGATCCCGGCAATTCCTTTTTTTCTTTCTTCTTTTCTTTCTTGCTTCTTTGTTTTTTCTTTTTTCATGTATATCCTCTCTTTTGTTCTTTTTTCTACTTTGGGGCTTTGTTTGGGGGGTGGGGAGATGGGGTTTTTTGAAGATATGAACAACTTACACCATTGATCTTTCATTTCAATTTATGCATTTAATTAATGGTTGTTTTTTGATGCATGCCGTCCACAAAATGGTTTCTTATTTGGAGATGGGGAAGATCTGACAGGGCAAGGCTATTGGCCACTATTATAACAACCTTCTACAGAAGCTCTGAGAGCATCCTGGCTAGATGTATCACAGTGTGGTACGATTGCTGCAGAGAAATGGATCGGAGGTCAATCCACAGGACCATAAGAGTGGCGGAGAGGATTACTAGAGTCTCCCTCCCCCACATCGATATGATCTACAGGGATCTTTGTCTGAAGAAGGTGTGCAAAATCATTGAGGACCCCTTCCACCTGCACACATCATCTTTCAGCTACTCCCATCGGCAAAGAGATACAGAAGTATCAGATCCAGCACCACCAGGCTGAGGAACAGCTTCTTCTCACGGGCAGTGAGAATCCTGAACAACCAAAGAAACTGCTCACACTAACCCTCTGAGACTCTCATTTGTACAAAACAACTTTTATTTATTTATTTGTATACATGAATTCCTGTTCTGCATATGTATTGTTTGCCTTTATGTGTCTTATACATGGTTGTGTGTCTGTGTGTTTTGCATCAAGAACCAGAGAATGCTGTTTCTTTGGGTTATACCTGTGCAATCAGGTGACAATAAACTTGACTTAAATATATAACCCAGAAATTTTCCATGTTGCACTATTCTGCAGATAGACTCGGTTGGAGCCCCTGATGTAATCTTTCTCAATCTCCTTGGCTGTAAGTGCTGGGTTTCCCAATGTGAGAAATACATTCAATGAGTCACTTTCCACAAAATAGTGACCCTTGACATTCACTGCATGCACAGTCATCCGGAGAAAAATGACAGCCAACCACTGAGCAGCACAGATCAAGGTTCATAAAATAACCCTTGGCAGTTATAAAGCTTTATTATAGCACATAATTATCTCACGATGTAAGAGTGCTGTGGCCAAATTAATCAGTAAAAGAAATGTAAAGGGTTACACTGATGAAATTGTGGCCCCAAATTATTTACTAATTCCTTAATTCAAACCTTTATAGTAAAAAGCAAAAGAAATATCAAAGTACAAAAGAACACCATAGAATCTTATAGTCCAGTACAATGTTGTGCCAACGATGTTGTGCCAACGATGTTGTGCCAACCTTTGTAAACCTATACAACAAGCATACCCATAACCCTCTATTTTTCTACCTCACTCCCATAACCCTCTATTTTTTCCGACATCCATGTGCCTTTAAGAGAGTAATTTCCCCATTGTACCAGCCTCCACCCCAGCAATGGATTCCAGGCACCCACCAGTCTCTGTGTAAAAAAAAAGGTTACTTTTGATATCTCCCTTAAACTTTCCTCCACTTACATTAAACCAGGGTTGGCCAAATTATGGTTCCCAGGCTAACTTTTGCCTATTTTTAAGTGGCCCAGGGTGAATTTTTAAAATAAAATAGAATACGACCCATTAGTCTCTGTATGTACATTGCACTACTTAATTTTCATACAGGGTACTAGAAGTCGCTGCTATTTTGAACAACTACTAGACCAACCAGTGAAATTTTACTCATCAATGAAATGTTTACCTCAGATGATGAAACATGGTGGAACCGAAAAAAGAGAAAATAGCAAAGTTCTGAAAATTTCAGACATGTTGGGAAAATTATTATTTTTTCACAGAAGTCAAAGAAAAGAATGTTTGTTTGATTTCCAAGGAATCTGTTAACTTTAATCGCCTATCTTTAATAGCCAATCTACAGATTTGACACATTGCACCATAATCATGTAGCCCATCAACAGCTTGATGGACACTTCTATTTGGTCTCACAAAGTTAAGGAAGAACAGTTCTTTAACTGCCTCGAGTCAATGGATTGACTCAGCTGAGGATCTGAATGATTACACCAGGGACTTCACAGACTTTATCAAAATATCTGTGGATGAGTGTGTCCTCAACAAATCATTCAGGGTTTTCACCAACCAGAAGCCCTGGATGAAAAATGAAATCCAGAACTGCTGAGAGTCAGATCACAGGCATTTAAGTCCAGAGATCCAGAACACTACAGAAGAAACATGTGCAACCTATGAAAATCCATCTCTTGGACAGAGTGAGATTCCAGACAAGAATGGAAACCATGAAGGTTTCCCAACAGCTATGATAGGGCATAAATGGCATAACCTGCTACAAAACCTAATCCAGTGCAGTAGGAGATGGCAAAGCTTCACTCCCAAATGAACTCAATGCCTTCTACGCCTGATTTGACCATTGGAACAAGGACAAACCACTGCACATCCCCATATCCCCTGATGATTCTCTACACTCAGCATTTGAGGATGACGTGCGAGCTGCCTTCAGGAGGATAAATCCAAGGAAAGCATCCGGTCCAGACAGAATACCCAGCTGTGTACTGAAAACTTGTGCTGATCAACTTGCCAATGTATTCATGGATATTTTCAACATCTCTCTGGCATGGCGTGGTACCCACCAGTTACAAACAGGTCTCAATTGTACCAGTGCCCAAGAAGAGAGTGGTTACCTTCCAAAATGACTACCAACCAGTGGCACCCAAATGAAATGTTTTGAGAGTATGGAGTTGAAGCACATCACTGTATGAACAGTGTCATAGATCGATTCCAATTTGCCTTCCGCAGCAAAAAAATGCATCTCACTGGCTCTGCACAAAGCTCTAGAACACCTGGACAGCAAAGGCACATACATCAGAATGCTCTTTATAGATTATAGTTTGGCATTCAATACATCAATCCCTCAAAACCGATCAGCAAACTACCAGACCTGGGCCTCAATTCCCCATTCTCACAGGGCTGAGTTCTTAGCCCCCTGCTCTCATCTCTTTACACCTATGACTAAGTGGCTTGGTATGACAACACCATCAACTAACTCGCTGACAATACTACGGTAGAGGGTTGTATAAAGAATGGCGCTGAGTCAGCAGACAGGAGGGAGATTGAAAATTTGGCTGAATGCCGCACCAGCAACAACCTTGTACTCAATGTCAACAAAACCAAGGAGCTGATTCTGGACTTTAGGTTGGGAAAACCAGAGTTAAACGATCCAGTGATCATTGGGGGAATTAGAAGTGGAAGGGATGAGCAAATTTAAATTCCTGTGAGCATTGTCTTGGCGACCTTTCCTGGACCCAACACATGAATGACATCATGAATAAAGCATGTCAGTGTCTCTATTTTCTTAAGAGTTTACAGAGGTTTGGTATGAGATCAAAAAACTTGACAAACATCTACAGATGTGCAATGGAAAGTGCTCTGCCCGGCTGCATCATGGCCTGGTATGGGGGCACCAATACCTCTGAGCAGAAAGCCCTGAAAAAGGTAGTGGACACAGCCCAGTACATCATGTAAAACTCTCCCCACAATTGAGAAAATCTGCAGGGAACACTGCCATTGGAGAGCAGCAACAATCATCAAGGATTCACACCACCCAAGCCATGCTCTGTTCTCACTGCTGCCATCATAAAAGAGGTACAGGTGCCACAAGACTCACACCACTAGGTTCAGGAACAGCTGCTACCCCTCTACCATCAGATTCCTCTGCAACAAATTCAATCAGAAGGACTTTTACTTTGGACATTATTTATTATTGAATATTTATTTTCTGTATTTGCACAGTCAGTTTGTTTACATTTCTTTATTTGTTTATATTTCTCTCTTTAGTATATGTAACTTTTATTGAGTAAAGTTTTTGCCACTACCAATCAGTAGAAATTCTGCCTGGCCTGCAGGAAAAAGAATCTCAGGGTTGTATGTGATGTCATGAATGAACTCTGACAATAAATCTAAATCTGATCTTACCTGAACTCAATACATTGTCCCTGTCAATGTGTTACCAGTGGGAGAAGCTTGTTTTTGCCTGGTGTTCTCTTTTGATTTCTGTTTCCATGGTGGAATTGCCATTTCTTGCTGGGCAATCAGACACTGTGTCAATTATCCCCCTTCTACATTGTTCATCCGACATCCATCCTTCAGTTACCCCCACTTTCTGGAAAAGCAGCATACTCTCATTGGATTGGATGATTTATGAATGGCAATCAAACAGTGGTTTGTAACAGTCTGCAAATTGTAAGAATTAAAGGACAAAGAATTGAATCCAAACGCCTTTGGCTTTTTTTCTCCTGCGATTTTTAAACAATTTAGACATACAGCATGATAACAGGTCTTTTCAGCCCATGAGCCCCTGCTGCTCAATTACACTCAATTGACCTACAACCCTGATATGATTTTGAAGGATGGGAGGGAACCGGAGCACCCAGAGGAAACCCACACAGACATGGGAAGAGCTTACAAACTCATTAAGACAGTGCCAGATTCGAACCCCAGTTGCTGGCGCTGTAACAGCACTGTGCTAACCCGTAAGCTAACTGTGCCGCCTGTTAGTTTCAGCAGCTTGGAAAAATACTGGAGCAAAACAAAAGTCAGAAACTCTACCTCCCAGGTTAGAAGGAGATTGAAGCTTGATGTTTGTAGATGTGCACCAACCTACTGAAGATGGAGTGGAAATTGCTGAAAACTGGAGTGGGAGGAGCTTTGGAGTGGTCATCTTAGGCTTTGAGAGTAACTTGCTTCTACTACAGTTCTATAACTTCCATTGTTCATGATGGGGACAATGTTAGACCTGCAGATTCTGACATAGTTGAGACAGGACTTGTTCGGCAGAGTGGGCAGCTGGGTAATTTGAGAGGAGGTGCATTTAGATGGGCATCATGTGCTCCCAATGCACTGGCTTGGGGTCCTCACATTACCATCCTGAGTGCTCCTTTTCCACTTTGCGTGCTCATGGCTAGGAATACCCGGAAGTCAGGAGGGGTGTTGTGCAGAGAGGGTTTAAGAACATCCATAAATCATCTCCTGTAACCACCTGGTGATCTTTTCCCCATTCTGAGCTTCAAATAGTATGCCTGCTTCGGGAGTCTGATGGCCATTGGAGTTGCCTGTGTATAATTAAGGCCTCAGTGCAGGGGATGGTGATCTGGGAGAGAATATTCATCAGTGTTGTGGTGTAGAGAGGTTTTCAGAAACACTTGAGAAGGTAAGCATCACCATTGACTGGTACACCATAGGAATTCTACTGCATTTGAGGTCTTGGTCTTTAAACAAATTTGTCCTTGGGTGGCCCAAAGGCATCCTGAAAGTGGAAATGCTGTCCATTATAACCTTTCCCTGTAGTTAATCTCTACTTCTCTACTGAATAAAGGAACAACGATGGCTATCCTTCATTCCTATTAGTGCACCTTCTACTTTTATTTCAAGACTGATGCTAATTATGTTAAATTCCTTTCTTTTTTGAACCTAGTTTCTTCTATTATTGACTGATTTTCAGTGTCTATTACCAGCAAGGTAGATACAAGATATTTTCTCAAGCTCCATTATTTTGTAATTCACCAGTCCCATCCTCTACAGAAGTTCACCATTGCTCTGTTTCTTCTTTTTATAAAGTTAGCGAAGCTCTTACTGCCTGTTGGTATTTTCCTTGTTTTGTTTACTCTGATAAGGCTTTTAATCCCCTTTTACTTTAGTCATCCTTTGCTGGTTTTAAATGGTCCCAACCTATTGCCCCTCCATTCATTTTCACAACTTTTGATGCTTTGTTTTACACTGATCTCACACTGAAATTGGTTCATTATCCACAGATGGAACCATCTTCGCTTTAGGACTTCATTTCTTACTATAAAAGACATTATAAAATGTCTTTTCAAATGTCAGCCTCTGCTTATCTTTTCATCTATTTCTCCAGTCTGCCTTTGTGCCTTGCATTACATTTGTGACATGAGTTTCACGGTCAAGTTTTTCAACTCTCAAGCTGAATCTGCAATTCAATCATGGTGTGCCCGTTCTTTTCCATAGTGTCCACTCTGAGATTATGCATGACCATAAAATATTTCCTGGCAAATTCCATTGCATTCTATGCTAAGAAACTGGTCTGAATGCACTCAATTAATTCATCCTCAAAGGTCTGAGGTAGATAATCTTGTTCAATTCTAGACTATGTGACAAAAAATAGTAGAAAGGACACTTCAAATCTTGTGAGGTGTCAGACAACATTAAATACCTTTATATTAAGATTAAAGCTTGCAGTACCATTCTTGCAAGCCGTCATTACTTCACAGATACAATGTCCTACTGTATGGCTACTATTAGGGAACTCATGGCCGTCTTCACCTCTTGCTGTATTTAATTGCCACCCAAATGGATTCCTTGTCTTAACCTTCTGAGTCAAGAGATAATTTCCCACCACAGTTCTGGTTTCATCCTTTATTTATAGAGTCACCTCCCCCTCCAGCCCCATCCTGTTTTGCATATATTATTTAACTGTCAAATTAGTCCATAGGACCATAAGATATTCAACCCATTGAGGTGGGATACCTAGCTTCTAGACTCAGTCACCTTGCAACCACATTCGTGAAAGGCTAAACAAGGACCAATTACAAGCTGCAAGGTACTCTTGACTGTTGAAGGTAGTGAGGGAAATAATAAATATTTCCTCTCTTTAAAACCATTTGCTCTTGACAGGAGTGCATTGAAGATGGAATAAACTGATTCTATTTGTGAAGAATTTCCACTGATAATTGCTTACCAAATGGGGAACAATATGGATACAAAGCCTGCCTTCCTCGTCAGAAGAGTGCTTGAATAACTGGTTCCCTCAACTAGCATGGTAAGCCCTGCATAATGGTTACTTGAAGCTTTCTTTCCTTTACTCTTATAGTCTCGACAACAATGATTTGTTGGAGCAACATTCTGTATTAAATCTTTATAAATAGAAGCATGATGAAGCAAACCATTATATAACAGTGATGGACATTTGAATTCAGCTCTGGATACCCACAAGGTTGGGTGTTGGGTCAATCCAGCAGTCCCATACTCACCATTAACTTTTTATTCCAAAGTTATTTAATTACATGGATTTCATTCCCACAGCTACTGTGCCTACAGCTACCATTCAAGAGTCAGTGTGGTGCTGGTAGGAAGTTGTCATCAATGTCAAATCCATTTATGATCACTGTTCATCTGTTAACATCTCATAAACAATCTGTCTATAATTGTTGGCTTTGGGAAGTCAATGTCAGGTGTTTTTGTTGTGGAAGGTTTTTGTCAAGTCTCGATTCCCCTGTAATGGGAGCAGTTAGTCAGTGTCAATCCCTCTTTAAAGAGAGATTATCATTTACCACTATCATCCATTCAGTTTTGTGGTTGTTGTATTTGAAGGGGAGCTGTTGGGCAGTCACAGAGTAAACCATTGTTTAATTAGTGTTAGTCCCTTCATCTTAGAAAGGGTTGGCCAGTCACCATCAATCCTCCCTTTACAATAGGCATTGGTAAGTCTGGGTTAATTCCTCTGCCATGGAAGGTCACTCAGAGATTAACAAGAGTTAGGCAGGATGGAAACAGGCCTTGCAGCCAATTCACCCATGTTGGTCACGTTGCTCATATGGGCTAGTCCTATTTACTTACATTTGGCTCACGTCCCTCTAAACCTTTCTGATCCACACACCTAAATAAATATCTTCTCATTGCTGTATTTGTACCCACCTCCTTCACCTTCCTGTCTACTAATTTTTTCTGGCAGCTCAATTTACGTTTACCATGTTTAAAGATACGGGACAGAATTATGGTAGGGCTTTTTTTCTTTGGAATGGTATTACCTGATACCTTGCAGGGAATATTGTTTTATGTTATTCATGTGGTGTAGATGCTTTCTCTGAGCTGTGAGCAGGAGTTCCAGGATTCTGAGAAGCATTATATGTCTCACAGTAAACACGGTGCATGACTTAGAATAGACATAAGATGTTTCACCCTCTGTCCTCCTGAGAGCTGGACACTGAAAACTGTGTTGTTGAAAGTGTACCAGGGGTTGTAGGCTAATTGGGCTGTATGGGCTCATGGGCTGAAATAACTTGTTACTGTGCTATATGTCTACATTTCAAATAAAATTGAAAAGAAAAGCAGCGCTGACATGTTTCTGCCGTGGATGCTGCTGCCATGTGTTGACAAGGCCTGGATGCTGCAGACGACCGAGGTTTCCTTTCTTATCAGAGGAGCAGACAACTGTCGGCAACAATCACATTGCTGATCTTATCACAGGGTGAAGCAAACACATCAATCGATGAAGTGTTGAACCAAAGGACTTGGGAACATTTGGAGCCAGCACTGCTGCAGCTTACAGCAAGCAGGTCTGATTGTCCTATGTTTACTTCAAATCTGAGAATAATGCCAGCATGGCACCCATTTCAATTTAAATATTAATATATAAAGCAATTCCCAATGAGTTTGCCAGTAGCCCTTTAGCAGGAGAAATTCATGAGGGTGTCCTGACAACATTTAATCAGGTATTTGGATAAAATACAGCAAAAGACCACTGTTCCCATGGCACAAGCCTTCCATTGATTGCTGGCACTATTCCATGATGGATTCCCAAATGATTACTTGTTTATTAATATAAAAATCTGTCTTAGAAAACTAAGATTGATGAATATAACTGCTCTACATCATGACATAGGCAAATGAGCAGTTAGGTGCATGCCTGCAGATGGTCAAGAGGGGTCATCCTCCAGATGGCAGTCCTGGCTTATAAATGATCAGTATAAATGTTGACAAAATAAGGACTCTTCCTGTATCAGGACCAGAGTGGCCGGGGGGGGGGGGGGGGGGGGTGGGGGGGGGGGGGAAGGTTAACACACAACACAACATTGCAGCTCAGTTCAAAATATCATCCGTTTCTCTTTAGCAACATCTTCCAGAAACTAGAATGCAGTTGACATGATAATTTCCACAGTGCTTTGCGGGAGTGCCCCATTAGGTGGCGTGTGGAGCATTGCTTTTTGAAAGAGCTTTTTGTTCTTGAATTCCTCGCTGATTTCAATCGTTGTCTTACCCTTCGTTTCCACTAGGATGAAGTAACTCAGGAGGGTTAGCATGACACAGATTCCGCTGAATATCAGAAAGCAGAGGTAGCCCAGACCGTCCTGTGGCAGAGAGGGACAATGGCCATAAGTGAAAGGGCAAACAAAACCTTAGGAGTGGATGGCTCCTTGGGTGAGATATAGTGACTAGAGGACAGTGAGTGAGGTTACAACAAGGAGGGTCAGTGCATGAGACTGAAGGTCACAGAGAGGGAGAGGGCAAATGAGAGATCAGAGAGGACTGAGGCTTAATGAATGGAATAGTTTAGAGTGAAGAATGACAAAATCTCAATGAGTGAAAGTAACAGAGAGTTAGAGAGTCTGGAAGAGGGTCTGAGAGTGTGGGTGTCTCTCAGAGTATCTCAGAGAATGAGCAAGGGGGTGCATGTATGTGAGGGGGGGAGAGAGAGAGAGAGAGAGAGAGAGAGAGAGAGAGAGAGAGAGAGAGAGAGAGAGAGAGATCAAACAGGCCAATGAAGCAGACATTGTCAGGGTAAGGCAGCTGTGACAGGTACCCAGTCCCCTGATTTAATTGTGCATGTTGATGGGAAGCTTTCAGTTCATTTTAAGATTATCATTGAATACTCACAACCATGAAGGAGAAAATCAGCGCGAGGAGCAAAAGCCCAAACCAGTTGAGGAAGCCATTGATGATGTAGCCAGATGGTCGGTCACACTGAAGGAATATTTCTGTGGGTAACATGAGAGCCACTCCTCCTGCAAAACATTGTTCAATCCTAGATCACCACAAACTTTTTCACTTTTCAAGATTGTCCTGCTATCTTACCAAGGTGGAAGTGAAACATTAAGACATTTAAAACATTTTGAAATGAAATATGCTATCTGACCGCCAGGTGCTGAACTGGTAAAGTGGCATCATGGTGAGCTGGTGAATGGAAGATGCCAGGGAGGAACAGGTTCTGTGGCAGTCAGATTAAACCTCCAGAATGCCTTTGTTGAATGTTGGGAATCCTAGTTTAGGAAGTTAGCAGGGGTGAAGGGCCAATTGAGAAAAAAATATTTCTAGAGGGTAAGGGAGATTGAGGCAAGAGAGCTGGTCACACTTAAAGTGAAACTTTAAAATCTGCAGAGGCTGTGATTGTAGTCCAAACTTAGAGATGCTGGACGAACTCAGCTGATCTTGCAGCATCCATAAGAGGTAAAGACCTGCTATGTTCCTCCAGTAACTCTGTGTTTGAACACATTTAAAGCCTTTTTGCTCCATTGGTTTGGATTCTGCAAGCCAGTGCTCTTTGCTGACTCTCTTTGAACTTCCACTGCCAAATTGTTTCTTGACAGTCACATGAAGTAGAAGCTCATTTGTTCTTTGCTGACTTTAGTCAGGCAGATCTTTGTCCCATGACCGGTAGGAGTCAGTGTGGTTTAAATTTTGAAAATAATTTAGACATACAACGTGGTAGCAGGCCCTTCTAGCCTATGAGCCCATGCCACCCAATTAAACTACAACCTCCATACACTTTTAAAGGGTGGGAATAAACTGTTGCACACAGAGGAAACCCATGTGGACTCAGGGAGAACATAAAAACTCATTACAGACAGCATGGGATTCAAACCCAGGTCACTGGCGTTGCAACAACGCAATGTTAACCATGCTGTAATTGAAATTGAAATAGTAAATCATAGGAGAAGGATATTTGTTGCTGGGAGAACATGGGCCTAAAACCAGTTCAGTCGCTGCATCCTGGTACATGAGTACATGCATTCTGGTACAACTTGAACTTGAGTCACAAAGTTCTACAGTTTTGTTTATTTCAGAGTCTGACACGGTCAAAAATTGTCCGATTTAGTAAAGAAAGCTCCTTTTCACCCCGTTTGGAGAAGAAAAATGAGGATAGTTATGCTGTATGATCAGAGGATAGGGAGAGAGTGGCCAGAGGTCTCATGATGGTGATCAAGTAATGAGTTGATTGAAGCTCAGGTTCATTTACTGTCATATGTACCAAGGTGCGGTGATGGAGGTAATTTTGCAAGCAGACCAGTAGATATCTCATACATAATACAATAAGTAAGACATAAAAGAAGTACTGATTTATAGAGAGAGATCAGTTTGTATGGAGTAAAGAAGTCAGATAAAGGTGTAAAAGAAACACACTCTTGAATTTGATGGTGTGTTATCTCATACTCGTGAATCTACTTCCTAACTGGGTGTGGTGGCAGGTGGGGATGAGGAGGGCATGGCCACAGTGGGACGAGTCTTTTAATATCTTGGCTGCTTTTCCAAGGCATTGGGAGTTCTAGATGGAGTCGGTGGAGTGCGTGTGATGGGCTGAGCCATGATCACAAGCCTCTGCAGTTTCTTGCGGTCTTGGAGGAGCAGTTCCCATCCTACACAATGATGGACCCTGATAGAAGTTGTTAAGGGATGAAGGTGAGATCCCAGATTTCCTCAGGCTTTCCTAGCCATCGCATCGGCATGGGTGGATCAGGACAAGGGGTCAAGTCATCAGAGATGCTTACACCTAGGAACTTAAAGCTATCCACTATCTCCACTCCACCAGTGCTAATGTTAATGCAGAATCAATAATCTAGCATTTCAGACAGGGACTCTTCCAGTCCATTCAGTGTATGATGAAAATCCAGAGAAATACTTTGTTTTGATGATATTATTCTTTCTTCTTTGGCTTGGCTTCGCAGACAAAGATTTATGGAGGGGTATGTCCACGTCTGCTGCAGGCTCGTTAGTGACTGACAAGTCTGATGCGGGACAGGC
This sequence comes from Narcine bancroftii, assembly GCF_036971445.1. NCBI lineage: Eukaryota > Metazoa > Chordata > Chondrichthyes > Torpediniformes > Narcinidae > Narcine > Narcine bancroftii. Next base: position 172,201,094 of record NC_091472.1, on the reverse strand, counting down.
AGACACGGTTGCAGCGGAAAATTGGTTGGTTGGGGTTGGGTGTTGGGTTTTTCCTCCTTTATCTTTTGTCAGTGAGGTGGGCTCTGCGGTCTTCTTCAAAGGAGGTTGCTGCCCGCCAAACTGTGAGGCGCCAAGATGCACGGTTGGAGACGATATCAGCCCACTGATGGTGGTCAATGTGGTAGGCACCAAGAGATTTCTTTAAGCAGTCCTTGTACCTCTTCTTTGGTGCACCTCTGCCTCAGTGGCCAGTGGAGAGCTCGCCATATAACACGATCTTGGGAAAGCGATGGTTCTCCATTCTGGAGACGTGACCCACCCAGCGCAGTTGGATCTTCAGCAGCATGGATTCGATGCTTGCGGACTCTGCCAGCTCGAGTACTTTGATGTTGGTGATGATATTATTACCCTTGCATCAAACTTACAAATTACTCACAATCCCATTCCTGAACTTGAGGGATTTCAGAAGCAATTTGCTTTGGTACTTGCTTTCAATTCTTGCATTACTCAATTTGTCCCTCTGTTCAAGCACCAGCATTAACAGATGCCCGTACGTCTCTCCTAGTGGGGCAAACATTCATTAATTAATCTTCACCAGAATGAAGCATTTTATCTACTGGTAATTTAATTTGTTGTTTAACAAATGTTTCGTCTGGAACATTTAACAGGCATACACTTAGAAACTGTCATAAAACAGATCTGTGAAAATAAGTAACATTTAACATTCTCTTTGATAAAGTTAATGGGAAGGGACCTGTGAAATAAACAAGCTATTAAAATGATTTTTTAAAAAACTCTTGAGCATCAGCTCACTTCCACAATGACCATAGAATGATTTGCCACTTTCATCTGGTGAAAACAAGTGCACTTTCCTTTTGCTTTACTGGATTCTTACCGGGAGGAGAATGGCCAGCTTCTGACTTGTTATCCACAACAAGCAGTACGCACTGTGAACATTATTTTATATACCTTCTTGTGCATGAATTTTCACAGAACAAAGAGGTCTTTTTTAACCTACTCCTAGGTTAACCAGGAGACCTGTGCAACGGGGCACCAAGTATCCTTGATTGTGAGATGCAATATGTTCCACTCGATAAAGTCAGTTACAATGAGCAGTACCAGGGGTCATGCAACTAGGAATGGCGTTCTACCCTCCAGTGTCAACTTGCACTTGTGCATTTGAGGGTGCCAGCCGTGTAGGTTAATGTGTGGCACTGCAATTTAATGGTGCACTTCATGAATGAGTTGGAAAAAGAAGTGTTAAGGGATGCAGGTGAGATCCCAGATTTCCTCAGGCTTTCCTAGCCATTGCATTGACATGGGTGGATCAGGACAAGAGGTCAAGTCATCGGAGATGCTTACACCTAGGAACTCAGCTTACCTGGGCCAAATCCGTAGCTGAGGACATAGGCAAAGATGATGACCAAGCTGCAGTATGGCATCCAGCTGACAAGGTGCTGTAGGGAAAAGGCAAGATTAGGTGCCAGCTATGTGTATAAGTACCTCCCTCTGCTCCTCCACCCTTATTCACCCCATCTCTCCAAGGACCCTCTGTGAGGATGCAACTATATGAAACATAAAGACCATTCAGTCCCCAACCCATCAAATATACTATCACAACTTCAAATTTTATTAACTCTCTCTGATATATCAACCTCTTAACTTTGCAAATTATTTCAAATACATTAAAACCCTTGGTATCCAGGACCTAAGGGGATTGGTAGATGTGGAATGAGAGAATTTACTTGTTTCTTAAGGTTACGTGTTGTGTGATTGGCAAACTGATTCTAGGGGATGCCAATTTTAAACTTTTGTTTTTTTTACATATTTATTTTCTGCAATTTTTTTGCCAGTTGCTTGAATTCCAGATAACAGGGATTTTATTGTACTTATTTCTCATGGAAAGCATGGCAGATTAATCATTACAGAAGCATACAGTGCAGAAGGACAACCTTGTGGTGATTCTTTGTAAAATCTGTCCCATCTGTTTATAACTCTACATGATTGTCTTGTCCATGTTATCATTCCCAAATATTAAAACATTTTTGCAAGTTATTATTGAATCTTCTTCTAACAGCTTTCAAAAAACCAAGCATTAACATCCCATGCTGGAAATTCTCAGCACATTACATTGAGTACAGAATCAGGGCCTTTGGACCACTGTAGCCATGCTGACCATCACATACCCTATACATGAATGTAATTGTTGAATTTTGGAACAATTCTTAGGGTAAAATTTAGGTGGTCAACTATTTCATGCATACTACTTTTGACCACAGTAAGTACCTGCTTTATTCGAGGCATCAGGAACTTGGATGGATAATTGACAAAATCCACTCCCTCCGCTACAACAGAGGTCTCCCAGTAGCCAACCATTTCAATTCTGAGTCACACTCTCATGCTTGCATGTCTGTCCATGGTCTTATGCACTGTCCCACCTGACCACCCACAGATTAGAGGAACAACACCCTTATTTTCAGTCTGGGCCCTCTCCAGTTGGATAGCATTAACATCAACTTCTCTGCTTTCTGCTAACCTGCTCGCCAGTTTTTCCAGTTCTTCCCCATCCCTTCACCCTCCACCCACACAGCCATCCCTCCTCCTCCTGATCGCTTTTGTCCCCTCCCTCCCTTCTCCATCTATCATCTCCTGCCTTTGCCCCCCCTAGCACCCCCCATCCTTTTTGTTCAGATGCTTGACGACATTCTTCCATACCTTGACGAAGGGCTCAAGCCTAAAATGTCGGTTATATATTTTTACCTTTGCTCCATAAAGGACACTGTTTTACCAGCTGAGTTTCTCCAGCATTTTGTGTATTTATATTGCAAAATTACACCATCCCCTTTCCTCAATTCTCCACTTAAAACATTCTTCTCTTTAGTGAAGTCAGATGAGAAATATTCATTGAAGATCTGACCTGCGTCCTCTGGCTCCATACAGAGACCTCACCATTAGTCTTTCCTGCTTGTCCTTAATACACTTACAAGATACTTCAGGATTTTCCTTAAGCTTGTCAACCAGTGATATTTTGTGTCCCCTCTTTGCCACGCATTTTCTAAGAAACAACCCCTAGAATTTCTATGATCCTCGTTGAGTCAAACAGCAGCTGGCTCGTTGGTGCACTGAGCCTATCTAAAGCACACCTTGAAACTAATCCTGTACTCATCCCATTTTGCTCTCCTCACATTCCCCTCAAATCCCCCCTCCTCTTTAAAACAGCCAATACAACAGCTAACTCAAATGCCTTAACATGAGGGAGAAAACCAAAATACTCATGTGGTCACAGGGAGGATGTAGAAACTCTACACAAACACTCCAAAGGTCAGGAATGGACCTGGGCCATTGGAAATGTGAGGCAGCAAATGCCACTGGCCGGGTCGTTGTGTCTCATCAAACAGTTCGTGTCAAGTCTCTCCATTTTTTATTCCTTCATACCATCAGAAATGGTATAAATGGCTGCACCATTTCATCAGATGCAAGGATCGACAACGAGATAGACTCGCCAAGGCAAATAGCGCCTTTGGAAGACTACACAAAAGAGTCTGGAAAAACAACCAACTGAAAAACCTCACAAAGATAAGCGTATACAGAGCCGTTGTCATACCCACACTCCTGTTCGGCTCCGAATCATGGGTCCTCTACTGGCATCACCTAGAACACTTCCACCAGCGTTGTCTCCGCTCCATCCTCAACATCCATTGGAGCGACTTCATCCCTAACATCGAAGTACTCGAGATGGCAGAGGTCGACAGCATCGAGTCCACGCTGCTGAAGATCCAGCTGCGCTGGGTGGGTCACGTCTCCAGAATGGAGGACCATCGCCTTCCCAAGATCGTGTTATATGGCGAGCTCTCCACTGGCCACCATGACAGAGGTGCACCAAAGAAAAGGTACAAGGACTGCCTAAAGAAATCTCTTGGTGCCTGCCACATTGACCACCGCCAGTGGGCTGATATCGCCTCAAACCGTGCATCTTGGCGCCTCACAATTTGGCGGGCAGCAACCTCCTTTGAAGAAGACCGCAGAGCCCACCTCACTGACAAAAGGCAAAGGAGGAAAAACCCAACACCCAACCCCAACCAACCAATTTTCCCCTGCAGCCGCTGCAACCGTGTCTGCCTGTCCCGCATCGGACTTGTCAGCCACAAACGAGCCTGGAGCTGACGTGGACTTTTACCCCCTCCATAAATCTTCGTCCGTGAAGCCAAGCCAAAGAAAGAAATACCATCAGATCACAAGACATAGAAGCAGAAATAGGCTATCCAGCCCATTGAATCTGCCCTGCCATTTTAATCATGAGCTAATCCATTTTCTCACTCAGTCCCAGTGCCTGGCTTTCTCCCCATAACCTTTGATGCCCTGACTAATCAGGGACCTATTAAAATCTTTATTAATGACTAGGTCACCACAACCTCCGTGGCAACAAATTCCACAGATTTACCACCCTCTGGCTGAAGAAATTCCTAAGTGGACACCCTTCAATCCTGAAATTATGCCCTCTTGTCCTAGATACTCGCACCATGGGAAATAACCTTTCAACATCTACTCTATCCTTGTCTTTCAACTTTTGAAATGTTTCAATAAGATCCCAATCCCCTAATTTTCCTAAATTCCAGTGTAAATTGCCAAGAGTTGTCAAATGCTCTTCATACAATAATCCTTTCATTCCTGGAATCATCCTTGTGAACCTCCTTTGAAACCTTTCCAATGTTAAAACAAACAGTCAAAACAGCTCACAACGTTCCTATCATATACATACCATATGTTTTCTTTTATTTTAATTCATTCTCAGTATCCCCAGATGTCCTGGTTTCCTGGGACTTGTCAGCCTTACCATTCACCCTATTGCAACAAGTAGACATTGAACTCTCACTAATTCACTTGTGAATTACATCCACTTTGTCAGATGTAGACCACCTTTAAGCAGCTATTCTCAGATCCTGTGTTGTTCAAATTAGGCTTCTTGCAATCTAGGACCGTCATTTCCCATCCATTCTCAGCTCTTTCTGTAACTTATGGAACGTGGGCACTATCTCGAAAAAGTTCTCCCACTGGCACCAAACATTCTCTAAGATTAGGCCCAGTCCTGCACCAAGTCTTGGAGGTTCAGAAACTCCTCTGGATGCACCCTAAAATTCCACCCCCATAAGCATTTTTGTATGAAGTGATCCAAATTATTATTGGAAAAGTAGAAATCTCTTATTTCTCTAACTCTGTTATTCTGACACCTCTTCATGATTGCATATGAATCTGCCCTTCTTATCTCCCACACATCACTGGGTGCCCAGAACAAAATAATTGCCCTCTATTGTATAAACTCTATCCAAATGGCCTCCATCAATGAGCTTGAGCTTGATGGACTCCTTAATCAATATTGCAAGAAAGGAGACCAGAACTGCACACAGTGCTCCAGCAATGGCCTCCTCACCAATACCTTGTTGTAGCAGAAACTCCCTGCTCTTAAGTTCAATTCAATCCCTCCAGCAATGAAAGCCCATTTGCCTACCTGATTACCTGCTGCATCTGCAAATTAATCTTTTGCACAAATACTCCCAGGTCTCTTCACAGGAGCATTCTGTAGTTTTTTTGAATATTTTATTTAAATCAATGCATATATGACAATTATAACATCATAAATTGATATTAGAGAACTTACACATATATGCTGAGAGAGATATATATATATATATATATATATATATATATGAGAAAAAGAGAAAAAAACACCTAAAAAACCCAACTAATCTCTACCCCCTCCCCCAACCCTTACTAACCCTACTAAAACTTAATACCTAAAATATATAATGAATATTATATATTGAATTGGATTGCTTTGGAAGACGCTCAAGACGCCCAAAGAAAAACATTTTTTTATGAAAGACCCTTACTCATTTTTCAGGGAAGACTTCACTGATCTGAAGGACTCAAAAGAACTATTTATAATTTTAATCCCATTATTCGAACATTTGGGATCTAAATCTATAAAAATACAGAATATTTACCCTTCAAATTGTATGTAATTTTTTCGAATAGAATACAACTTTGACTCTCTGTATGCCAGCTTTCTCATGTTAATGAAACATCTGATTTCAAATCATCATCAATACATTTCCCTGCTATTACCAAAACTAATTTAATAAATTTCAATTGAAAAGATGATAAAGATAATTGAGGAGTTATATTCTCAAAATTTCCCAACAGCAATAATTCAGGATTTAACAGTAAAAACAATGCCCATAACTTATTAATGGAAACCCAAAAAGGTTTAACCTTTGAACAAGACCATTTAGAACAAATAAAACTTCCAGTATCCTTTCCACATCTGATGTACCCAATTTCCATCTATTCAGTTTCTGATGTGTAATATACAATTGATGTAAAAAGTTATAATGAAATAATCTACATCTTACAGATATCTCAATTATTTAAATTAACCTAATCGAGTGGACAGGGATGTCTTTTATCTCCAGCTTTGTTTGCTTTGGGTATAGAACCTCTTGCACAGAGGATTCGTACTGATCAATAGTTGAAAGGGTTTGTAGTAAGTCAAACTGAACATAAGATTAGTTTATTTGCAGATGATGTGTTAGTATATTTAACTCAACTACACTTTATAAGCAGTTGATAGAATATGGAAAAGTTTGAGGATATAAAATAAATTGGGATAAAAGTGAGGAAATGGAATTGGTGCAGGGGGATTACTTACAATGTCAAAAAGCTGTTCAATTTAAATGGATAGATAAGATTAAATATTTAGGTATATATACTGATAATAATTTGAAAAATTTATTCAAATTAAATTATATTCGATTATTTAAGAAAATAGATGAAGATTTTTAAAAGTGGGTAAATTTACTGATTACTCTAATTGGAAGAGTTAATTGTATTAAAATGAATATTTTTCAAAGAATTCAATATTTATTTCAGACTTTACCCATTTCTATAACAATTTTTTTTTTCCAGGATTTAAATAAACAAGACAGGAAGTTTCTTTGGAAAGGGAAAATAGCAAGAAAATTGTTGGAAAAATTAACATGGAAATATGAATTAGGAGGATTACAGATTCATAATTTTAAGAATTATTATAAATCAGCACAATTAAGATTTCTTGTTTCGTTATATGGGAAAATTGAACCAGCATGGATGGAAATCGAATTAAATAAGATCAGAGAAATTATACCTGAAGAATTTATTTCAAAATGCGAATCAAGGTTGATGATCACTGATGGGGATGCTCCTCTATTTAAGCATTTACTTAACATTTGGAATAAAATTAAATTAGAAATTGATGGAAATCCTTCATCATTAAAAATGCCATTGATTAACCTTTTAATTTTTTTAATAATCCTTTTTTTAATAATTGGAATAATAAAGGAATTTCTAAATTAGGAGATTGTTTGATAATGATAGGCTGATGTCATTGGATCAATTAAAAATGACATTCCTCATAATACACTTTTTTGTTATTTTTAATTAAGAGCTTAAGAGAGAAATTAGGATTGGATATGATTTTAAAAGATCTTACAGATTTAGAACAGTTAATTGTTGATGGAATTTCTAAAAAAATATTTCTATAGCATATATGATGCTACAAGAAAAACTACAAATTACCTTTAAGTCAAAGAAAAGTTGGGAACAAGATTTGAATATATCAATAGTTAGAGGTCTGGTAAGATTTATGTAAAAAAGTTATGTCTAATACAAATTCTACAATTCATGCTGCAGTTTTTCACCATTGAAATACCATATATGCCAGCACATAAGTAAGGAAAAACTTAAAAATGTCACCCCAAACCCAGAGGTATAAAATCCAAACCTTGACAACAAAGTCTCAGTGCTCCCCATTGCCTGTATACAATGCGAACCTTGACAGCAAAGTCTCAGCACTCCCCATAGCCTGTATACAATGTGAACCTTGACAGTGAAGTCTCAACGCTCCCCCACGGCCTGTATACAATACGAGCCTTGACAGTGAAGTCTCAGTGCTCACCCACGGCCTGTATACAATGTTAACCTTGACAGTGAAGCCTCAGCACTTCCCCACAGCCGGTATACAATGTGAACCTTGACAGTAAAGTCTCAGTGCTCCCCCATGGGGTACATCCACCCAGTCTGCTGTTGGCTGTGTACAGGCTTTAAACGGCTTGTTAAAGGTGGTTTATTTTAAACATTAAATGTTATTGTGCTAATAACATTTAAACCTTTACTGAATAATTTGCTTTTAAAATATTGTGACAGCATCACTCCACTGGTCAGTGGTAAGTTCCAGACTTAGAGTAGCCTTATACAGTGAGTAAAGTTCAAAATCTACATTGTAAGTGGTCATCTTAAATGCTGGCATATATGGTAATAGTTCAATTTACTCTTTTTGCCTTCCCAAGTGATGAACTCATATTTAGCAGCCTTGTTTTCCATCTGCCAGGCCCTGCCCACAGTCTTAACCCACCTATACATCTCTACAGACTTTGCTCAACTGGTTCTTCCCCTCAAATTTGTGACTTCAGAAAGCTTAGATTTTCTACATTTGGTCCCCTCCAATTTACCAAAAGGCATCACTTCACACTTGTCAGAGTTATATTCTGCATTACAATTCCCCCAGGAGAAATATATTTTTAATATTTTCTAAAGCTCGATTTTAAAAATATATTAGATCCTCCTTTAATCTGCAAAACTCAAGCTGTGTTATCTAATGTACTTACTGTAGAATTTAATACTTCTTGCTGAGACAAATGATTTCATTTTCACTTTTTTCCCTACTCCCCTGAGACCCGCAACTTTTTGCTCTTTCATTAAATTCACAGATCACAACCCTTATTAATTATGAATGCCAGCTTGAGAGATGACTCCTAACATTGGTGGCTTGCTCTCTCTAGGCCCCACTCAATGCTTCTCACCTGTAGTGAAAAGGTAACCGTCAAAAGTCCCAACCAAAGACTCATAAAGCCTAACCCTCTACAGAAGAGGGGCTTTCTTCCAGTGTGTTCAATGAAGTAGCCCTGTGAGACAAGATACACAAAATAAAACACTGAGTTATGCCGAGGCTCCATTTTCCTTTGTCTTTGACCTAACTTGAAGACTAACCCAGGCTCCAACCTGGGTGAAAGAATTTTTCATGATCTCATGGAACTCTGATGGTAGTTTTTGATTTTTAACTCAAGTAGAGTAGAGCAAGGTAAAGGTGTATGTGGACAAGATTCAAGATTAATTTATTGTCATGTAATAAAACAGAAAATGTAATATTACACAAAATTTCCTTTAGTCTGCCATAAGGATCGCCATTACCATTGTCTGACAATTAGCATTGTCTACAGTATGAGAAAGAAAAGCAAAAGAGTGTGCATGGATCCATCTCCAGCTTTCCCATAGCCTCGGCAGCCGCACAGATCCTTGTTTGAACCATTTGGCCAGCTGAGCTCTAGATCCAACCCGCCCATATGATCAGGAAACTGCCAGCATCTGAGGTCCGGTGGGAGCCCTTCTTATATTGTCTGTGAACATTTTTTTTTGGATGCCAATTTGTTCCTGAGAGTGCTGGCTTTTTGGGAGCTGAGTACATTGCATACAAAATCAAGCTTTCCACTGTTTCTCTGTGCATAAGATAATAAACAATTTAAGACCAAGTGTCAGGTCACACGTGCCTGTGGAACCAATGGATATGAGCTGGACGTGGTCAGGTGGTTAAAATGAGCCATTCTGAACTCTTCTCTCAGCTTTTCAACAAGGCATTAATTAACTAAAATCATTCCTTGAGTCGGCAAATCCAACAGAAATAGCAATAGCTTGGTCTTGCAACAGGATAAACTATATACTCTGTGGTTTTTTTGTGGAACAGTATCAGATTAGGAAGGGGCTGGGTACTTTGTGGTGATTCAACCTCCAAGATACAAACCAAGTTTGATACAGTTTCAAGACCTCGGCAATTGTACCTATTGCCTTGTGTGGTGGCTCAGGTTTATAAATGCAATAATTCAGACATCTCCACGGAAAGGTCTCTTCCTAATGCACTTCTAGTTAGATTGAGCATCACTCTCAGATCTCTATTAGAGATCTCTATCTAATCTCAACAGTGACTACCGTGTGATGGCCCAAGCTAATTACCATATGGGATCTGCCTTGAACTCAAGGAAACTAAGCTAGTATCCAGCTTCAAAGGCTTGGGTTTAGATCCTGACTGCAGAGTTTGTCTACTTCATTACGATCATGCGCATTTCCTCTGGGACCTTTGGTCTCCTTCCTTACCCCACAGCTGGGAGGTTATGAGGTTAATTGTCAACTGTACATGACCTCTTTGCATTGGAAAGTGACAACAAGAATCAAAAATCACTTGAACAGCATGGATGAGAGAGAATGTGTTGCAGGGATAGAGGGAAATAGGAGAGGGGGATTGGAACTGATGGAAATGCTCCCCTGTGAGTTAGCCTGGATCCAATGGGGTGAATAGCCTTCTTTCCACATCATGAGAAGATGTGTAAAGATGACCTGTAGTTCTTTGCAAGTAGTACATTCTGTGCATGACCTCAGTCAATCCAAGAAGATTCAGCAGAATCACAGAGGTCTAGAGAAAGCAGCTTCCGCATCTAATATAACTAACTACCCACAACCACAAACTCATATCATTTCTACCCTTCCTGATCAGTAGTTATCCAGACCTGCATTGTACCTACACAGATCAGCAATGTGAGAGTTTCAATCAGCCCTGTTCCAATGGACACATATGGTATTGTCTGCTCACCAATCCCCGCTGCAGAGAAAATCTCAAAGGCATAGGAATAGATCTGGAAAACAAAAAATTAAATATGATCCCTTAAGAAAAGTACATAAAAATCAGAAGAGTTAAACCCTTTTTTTTTTGAATATTTTATTTATAAAACTCAAACACACTACATTCTCCAATTATATACAAGCTTCACCGTCGAGTCCAATTTTTACCCCCACATCCCTCCCAAATCACGAACATTACATACGAAAATAAAATTAAATAGACAATCACCTCAGAAAAAGAAAAAGCAACAATAAATGAGCCCTCATTCCTTATTCATGTAACATTTATCAGTGTCTCTTAATCTTCATGACAAGGTAGGGACATAAAGACAGAACGTAAAACAAAACAATTACATTTAAAGAATTATTACAAAAGAAAATAAACCCAGAGGAAAAACAGAAACTGCAGGATTCGTCGGGACCACACCACTGGCCTCCAGGTCTTTAAATGTTTGTGGCTCAACCTCTCTCTTTCCCCCACCCTCAACCCTCAGGGAGAGGGCAGACACGGTGGGGGGCAGAGTGACTAAGCATAAAGAACTGCCTTATATCTTTGCCCCTTTATGACGCAGGTATGGCTACCAAATTTTAAGAAAGGTGTATATTTCCTCCTTATATTAGAGGTAATTTTCTCCAGGGAACACAGCTCTGCATTACCGCATTCCAAAGTGCAATGGCTAGTTAAGACTCTGACTTCCAGGTAACCCCTATGTACTTCTGGCCACTGCCAATGCGATCAACACAAATTGGATTTGTAATTTGGACAACTTCATCGTAAGCCTTATGTCCATGATGTTTCCCAAAAGGAACAACTCTGGATACTGTGGAAACTCTTTACCTATGATTTTTTTCTAGGACTTGGCCTAGCTCTACCCAAAAGTGCCTCACTTTGGAGCATGACCAGGTTGAGTGCACAAAGGTCCCTGTCTCTATGCTGCACCTAAAACTAAAATTTCTGGCTCGGCTTTGTTCACTTTTTGAGGTGTATAATACAATGAGTGTAAATTTGAATTCTTAAGCAATCAAAGGTCATGCTGTTTTATCATGAACATTTGATCCGTGCACAGCAAGAATACTGCGTGCACTCAACCCATTCGTGCTGCAAAGCAGCCATTGAGGAAAGTGCAGAAAAAGTTGGTTCTTCCTCATGAAAAGAACCAGAAATAAAAGAGGTTTATAAAATTATCAAGAGTTTTAATAGGATGAGTTCAGAACAAGGAGACCTGAATACAAGATCGCCTCTAACTGAGCAAATGTAGGATTTAGGAAGAATTCCTTTATGTGAGAAGGTAGAGCCTATCCATGTGACATGGTTGAAGCAGACATCTTTGATATAGTCAGCAGAAAAATCAACGGCTATGTTGCAATGGGAGATCAATTGGTTTTGGTTATGCTTGTTTGTTAATGTTTAACTTAAAAACATAAAAAGCGACAGCGACCTGGGTCAAAATCAAGCACTGTCGGTAAGGAGTTTGTACTTTCTCCCCTCGTCTATATGGTTTCCTCCAGGTGCTCCGGTTTCCTCCCACCTTCTAAAGATGTACGGGTTCGTTGAGTGTAATTGGGCGCCATAGGCACATAGGCCATTCCATGCTCTATGTCTAAATTTAAATTAAATAAATCAAGTAGGTGTGCTGTTACATGCTGTGATTTCACATTATCACCAGTTGGTGATACTGTGGAATAAACTTTTCAAATCTTTTCAAAATCTTTGCAATCCCATGGCAGAGAAAAATATAGCAGCCAGCAGATACAATTCCACAGGTATGAAAATAAGTGGTGATATACATTAACTGTTAGGTTACATCGGTTCATTTTATATCACGTTTAAAAGTAGGAAGATCAACACTTGCCATGATGATTTGATGATAGATTAATGTGATCAAACCAAATTCCTTTCTCCACCATCTTAATGTGACATCAATCCATTTAAAATACAATTCTATTATCAGTGGCACAAAAATAACATGAGTGTGACAATCACTGAAACAGAAATATTTTTCTAATCAAAAACAATCAATGGAAATATAGTCCTGATCTCCTATCATATTAGTGGATTTATATTGCTCTTCTATCCATTATTGATGGATAGTAAAAAGCCTCTCTTTCCTTCTTTTAACCCATAATTTTATGGGGATAAAATGTACAGTGAGCAATCTGAGATTGTGCAAAACAATATATAAAGGCAAGATTTTTCTTTGGTGGGGGGGGAGGGGTTTAGGCCATATAAAGAGGGTGAAGATACTGCAGCATGGAACCTCTGCAACTTTGTAAATAGATTTATTTGAAAGGTTGATATGTGTTTGGGACCTGACTGTAAACATGAGCACGATACATGTTTTAGTGAGCATGCTTTCCTTAATCAGTGTGTCCTTGATAATCCTTGTCCAGGTGAAACAGAAACAGAACTGGGAAGTTTTAATTACCTGAAGTGCATTTTTAATCGCAGTTTTGTTTTAATCCAAGAAGTAAAAATCTAAATACATAGTTGCAAGAAGGAAAAGTAAGTATGAGAGCATCAGAAGAAAGAATTACTCCTGAGTTTGCTTCACTGAAGATTGTCTGCCATAAAAATAGTTTTTCTTCCTCAAACTGAAGTGCAATAATATCCATTTTTGGGTTGTTTTGTGTAATTCTGATCATTCTACTGGCTTCTTCCAGGCAATAGTTGCCCAATTTGCCTGTATCATTCTGATGCCTTTCACAATATTCAATTATTTGAATTCTCAGTTTGAATACTCAATACCACATCACACCTATTGCAATCCTTTAGAGCACAAAATTGTAGGATAAACACAGGAACCAAATTGCTCACATGGGTTCCACAAACTACAACTAAATAAACATGGGTTGAAGCAACATGCTACTGTAAATACCATGGGTGGCACAGTGGGCGTAGCGGTTACACCATCTTTACAGTGCGACAGCGATCAGGATCATATGGGGATTCGAATCCTGTGCTGTCTGTAAGGAGTTTGTACCTTCTCCCCATGTCTGCGTGTGTTTTCTCCAGGGGCTCCAGTTTCCTCCCACCCTTCAAAAACACACTGGGGTGCAGGCTAATAGGTGTAAGTTGGGCGGCTTGGACTCGTAAGGCCGAATTGGCCTGTTACTGTGTTCTATGTCTAATTTAAAAAAAAACACTCAGCAGACTGGGCAGCAACTGTGGAGAAAGGAATGTTACAAGTTAACCATCTAATAAGGGGTCATCAAGCCAAATGTTCTGATCTGCTTCCTGCTTGCATTTTACATCTGTGGTGTACATGCTATTTTACTTTTTAATTTATTTTCTTTTTGTTGTCACTTTTTAATCCAATTAAGTGTATGGATTGTAATAATTTTTAGTTGTTTTTGCAGTTGATATTGTGTGTTTTTTTACAAAGTACCTGTTCAGCTGCAGCGCTTAAGAATTTGGGTGCAAATGTAGATTGTAAAATGCACATGATAATAAACTCATTATTATGAGCAAGTTATAGAATCATAGAGATACATAGCACAGAAACAGGTCCTTCAGCCCATCAAGTCCACATCAACCACCTGTTTACACTAAACCAACATTAATTGATTTATTTTATTCTGCCCACATTCTTGTCAACTCTCCCTAGATTCTTTCTCTCACCCACACACCAGGGGCAATTGGCAGCAGCCAATTAATTTACTCACCTGCATGTTTTTGGGATGTGGGTGGAACTCAAAGCACCAAGAAGAAACCCATGCAGCCACAGGGAGAAGTTGCAAACTCCACACAGACCACGCCAGAGGTCAGGATTGAACCCAGATCACTGGCGAATTGCGCCACTGTGCAAAACAAATTCAGTTCTTGTCCACAGGTCCTGATCAGAGTTAAAGCTGTCATTCTTTAATGAGATAGCTAACTTTCACAACCTGACTGTGCAAATGTGTAATAGGAAATAGGAGCAGGAGTCGGCCATCCAGCCTGTTGAGCCTGCTCTGCCATTCAATGAGATCATGGCTGATCTGATGATCGGCTCATCTCCACCTACCTGCCTTTACCCCATATCCCTTAATTCCTCTTCTCTGTAAAAATCTATCTAACCTTGTCTGAAATATATTTACTGAGGTAGCTTCCACTGCTTCAATGGGCAGAGAATTCCACAGATTCATCACTCTCTGGGAAAAGCAGTTCCTCCTCATCTCTGTCCTAAATCTAATATCCTGAATCTTGAGGCTATGTCCCCTAGTTCTAGTCTCCCCTATCAATAGAAACAACTTATCTACCTCTATCTTATCTATGCCCTTCATAATTTTATACATTTCCACAAGATCCTCCCTCATTCTTCTAAATTCCAGCAAATACAGTCCCAGATGACTTAATCTCTCCTCATAGGCTAATACCCTCATCTCTGGAATCAACCTGGTGAACCTCCTCTGCATCGCCTCCAAAACCAGTACATCCTTCCTCCAGAAAGAACTGTATGCATTATTCCAGATGTGGCCTTGCCAGTACATCATACAGTTGCAGCATAACCTCCCAGCAACTAAATTTAATACATCGAGTAATGAAGGCTAACATTCCATTTGCCTTCTTGATCGCCTGCTGCACCCACAAATCAATCTTCTGTAATTCGTACATAAGCACTCCAAAGTCCTTCTGCTTGACAGCGTGCTGCAATCACTTGCCATTTAAATAATAATCTGATCTTCAATTTTTATTTCCAAAGTGGATAACCTCACATTTACCAACATTGTACTCCATCTGCCAGACCCTTGCCCATTCACTTCGTCTATCGATATTTCTCTGCAGACTCTCTGTACCCTCTGCATAATTTGTTTTTCAACTCAATTTAGCAAATGTAGGGGCTCTACATTCTGTCCCCTCTTTCAAATCATTAACGTATCTCTGCAATAGGATGGAAGTTGAACATCTGAGGTTTCTGTGAGCACTAATCTCCAACCTCTCTCTTCCCCTTTTGTTTTGGATACTTACAGCATTAATGCCACTGAGCTGCATTAAGAATGACATCATGATGACAATAACAAGTTGGTTTCGAACTGAGGGATCCCTGCACAGCTCCCACATGCTCCTTGATCTCTCTTTTATCGCAGATCGTTCAGCCTGCATCTCTTCAAGCTCTTGATGAAAATCGTGTTTTCCCCATAGTCTTTGAAGAGCTGCAAGCAAATTGGATGGAAACAAAATGGATATAAGTCTGGTGTCATGGTAAGCTCAGCTGATCTAGTGCTGTCCCCGTGAGCCCATGGAAGGAGACAGAAGAATCTCCGTATATTAATTCCTTCTCACAGAGAGTGGCGAATCTTTGGAATTCACTGCCTCAGAGAGCCTTAGAGACTAGATTTACCTTTAAGTGGAGGTGGATAAGTGTTTGAAAGATTGGGGGAATCTTTGAAAGATTGAAGGGAATGGGGAAATTGTACATTGGAATCGGGGTTTGGAGCAGATCAGCTGTGATCACATGAATGGAGAGGGAGGTGGAGGGGGGCTAAATGAGGCAAGTGGCCCACTCCTGCTCCTATTTTCTTGCATTTCGGTCACTTTTAGTGTAGTGTACATGAATATACTTGCAGCAACATTTTAATGTCATCTCAGCACAAGCAGGTTCACTGGTTGATCAATTGCAATCCCATGCAAGTTGAATGTATTAGAACTAAGGACTTATCCAGTTCAAGGCCTCCCCTGCTGCACCAACGTTGAGCTCAGCTTCAGAAGCAGGAGTTTTCCTGGGAATTTCACCAGATTCAAAAAGTTAATGCCATAAAGCAAACTTGAAGTCAACAGCTTTTTGGACCAAATAATTGGCATGGTATTTTTTTCATATATTACAAATATTCAGGGCAGCTCAGTGAAAATTCACACTGAAATTATGCTTTTTATAAAATGGCGCCTCCTCTGTCATTTTGAAAGAAAAACTAGCAGGCATGATAGATCTTTCTCAGTAGCTTCTAATTAAATAGACTATTGGAGGGATTTGTTTAAATGCCATTTTTAAATTTAGACATACAGCGTGGGCCCACGAGCCCGTGCCACCCAATTACACCCAACTGACCTCCCTGACCAATTGATTTATTTGTAAATACCAAATAGTAATCCCAATATGAGCTACTACAGAGACTCAACAATCTCTATACAAATTAAAATGGGCAAATATGATTGAGCCATCAAAGGCTGTGGTCATCTATTATTCACATTGCCACTCTTTCTATCAATGCAAAGGACCAGATGATAATTCAGACTAGTCAGTCCTGAAAATTGCAAATTGTGGAAATGACACACTTTCTACAAATAAATAATTGGCACTTAATCTATGAGAGTAGGTGTTCTACTTTCCAATCCTGTCTATCTCCAATAACCACAAGCAGAAGAACATTTGAAACAAGAGCAGGAGTCAGCCATCTGGCCCATTATATGCCTGCCCCATCGTTCAATGAGATCATGGCTGATCTGATCGTGGACTCAGCTCCATTTTATTCGCCGGCTCTTCATAAATCTCATATTCTTCAAAAATCAATTTATCTTTAGGTGCTTTCACACTTGCGTCCTACTAACTCGGCCGTTCAGTGTCCCGGGATAGGGATGGGGGTTTGGTTTTTCACACTTGACCACTTCTAACTGGGACACTGCACATATTCACAAGGCAAAGAGCCATCCCCAGGGTTAGGGCTGATCTACCTTCTACCGGTGACGTCATGACACATCGAGCAATGGTGGACCTGCCCTAAATCCTGATCAATGTATTATGATCTTATATTTGAACAAATTAATCATGCCTAATTATAACCTAATTAGCTTTATGTACAGCACATTATGAGCCCTTCAGCCCCTGTTGTTGTGCTGACCTAGATATAGCAATAGTGGACAATTTTTAAAGACCATGAGAAAGTTAGCAGCTCTAAACAGCATGAGAGATTTGGTAGCGCTGTCACACACAATTTAAACAGCATGGGAAAGCTAGTGGCTCTATTGCGCACAACATAGACATACAGTGGGAAAAAGCGATGTTGGACCTGCCCTCTCAGAATGCCTTGTGGCAGAGAAAGGGCTGTATGCTCGGAGAACTCATGGAAGGATTTCTCTACTGCAAGGCATCCTAGGAAGTCAGGTCTGCTGTCACTTTTTTCCCCACAGTCCTTATAAATTGTGCGTTATAGCACTACCAACTTTCCCGCTGTTTAAAAATTGTCCGCTATTGCTATTTATTGCTGTTTATTTCTTCTCCCTCTCTCCCACTGTGGACTTTCCCATGGCAAAGTTTATACCTTCACTTTAATCTTTTCTTCCTACACGTACCTGCACTCACGCAAAAACATGGATTATTTTAATTCCACAATGCAATTTCCCATTCTACACTTGCCTGATTGCAATTCTGGTGTCTGCAGAGGCCGAGGATTGTACTAGGGGTCGAGGCCGTCAATCCATAGTGTGAGATGTCATCATCTAATGCTGGTGTTGAGAAGATTTTCCTTTCACACTAAGCCCCTTTCACACTTGCAAGTGGTCACAGGAATTAACGGCCAATTGCCCTTTAAAGTGTCTAGTGTGAAAGAAAAATGGTCTCAACGCCGGTGTCACATGACGTCATCTCAGACCACTGAATGACGGCCTCAACCCCTAGTACAATCCCTGGCCTGCAGATGCTGGCGTTGCAATCAGGCAAGTGTAGGAGAGACAATTGCATTGTGGGATTTAAATTACCCAAGTTTTCGCATGAGTGTAGGAACGTGAAGGAAGAAAAGATTAAAATGAAGGTATAAAATTTGCCGTGAGAAAGAGAGAGAGAGAGAGAGAGAGAAAGAAGAAATAAATAGCAATAAACAGCAATAGAGGGCAATTTTTAAACAGTGGGAAAGTTGGTAGCGCTATAGTGCACAATTTATTGAAACTGTGGGAAAAAAAGTGATGGTGGATGACTTCCCAGAATGCCTTGTGGCAGAGAAACCCTTCCATGACTACTCTGTGCATGCAGCCATGCCTATAGCCCTTTCTCTGCTGCATGGAATTCTGAGAGGGTAGGTCCACCATCACTTTTTCCCAACTGTATTTCTATATTGTATGTGATAGACCTACCAACTTTCCCACCCTGTTTAAAAATTATCCACTATTGCTATTTATTGCTAACACTTTCTTACGTTCCCTTATAAAGGTTTATATCGGTCAGCACAAGAACAACAGGGGCCGAAGGTCTCATAATGTGCTGTACATAAAGCTTAATTATATTATAATTAGGCATGATTAATTTTGTTCAAATATAAGATCTTACATAATGCATTGATCAGGATTTAGGGCAGGTTCACTATCACTCGATGTGTCATGACGTCAACAGTCGAAGATAGAATAGTCCTAATCTCAAGGAAGGCTCCTTACAAGTGTGAAAGTGCTCAGTGTCCCAGTTAGGGGTGGTCAAGTGTGAAAAACCAAACCCCGATTCCTATCTCGGGACACGAATGGCCGACTTAGTGGGACGCAAGTGTGAAAGCAGTTACTAGACCCTTAAAGGCCGATTGGTCATAATTCCTGGGACAATTTGCAAGTGTGAAAGGGGCTTGTGTCTTAAATGCAATGAAAGGGATAGCCTCCACTGCTTCCTTGGGCAGAGAATTCCACAGATTCATTGCTCTCTGAAAGGCGTAATCCCTCCTTATTTCAGTGTGGAACAGTGCTTTGTAATTAATGAAATGTTGCATAACCTTTCTTAGTGACTACAACAACAAATCCAACAGTAAAGCTCTTTACAGCTGCAGTAATGATCACTCAGGAGATAAACTGTTGTCACTTGCCATTCATGGACAAAGCCCTGTTTCCTTTGTCAATCATGAGGTATCTAGGGCTCTCTGGAAACCAGGGCAGGATAACAAGCTGAATCAAGGCAGGTACGGCATTGAAGGCCAACAATAAAGGCCATACACTTTCACTGCCTAAAATCTCTCTGGAGAAACAAAAAGAGCACATAACACAAGGTTGAGATATATTTAAATATTCTCAAAATCTTTCAGACATTTCTACCTCCAAAAGATGTTTTTGCTCAAGTAAAACTTATTTTGTGAAAGACATGAAATATTGTAAATTTAAATTTAGACATACAGCACGGTAACAGGCCCTTCCATCCCACAAGTCTGCGCCTCCCAAATACACCCAATTGACCTACAACCCCCATATGATTTGAAGGGTGGTAGGAAATGGGGAGAATGTACAAACTCCTTATAGACAGCACCAGATTCGAACCCGAGTCGGAGCCTTTGAATTTGCACAATATCTACTGTTTCGTGTTACATGCATCAATTTCTTTAAAATAGTTGCACAACATACAAAGTATCTACACTCATCTATGTACATTAATCTGACACAAAGTGTACAGAAAAGTCAGATTGCCACATTAATCTGAGAGCAGCACTGATTTTATACCAAGGCTATCAAACGGGATTTTGATGAAGCAGCCATAATTAAATCTATTTATTTATTTATGTCTTTATGTACATTATATATTATGTGCTTTATACTATGTGGGTGCACTATAGTCCGGAGAAACGCTGCTTCGACTGGTTGAATACTAATAGTTCGATGACACTTAAACAAATTTGAACATAGCCAAGTATATTTGCAAAGAAATCCCAGTGTTTTGCAGGAAGAGGCTTCACCCCACTGCACTACTTAAGTTAATATCCGATTACTTTCAGGTTTAGTTTTGTTTTGTTTTTGTGTTTTCTTTTGTGGGATAGTCGGCTGTAGAAAAGTGGAACGTGTATATTTAATGTCCAAAATGTGGGAAGTAGCAAAATTTAGGATCATTCCCTGTTTTATTTTTTTTTAAATTTAGTCATATAGCACAGTAATAAACGAGCCTGCAGCTGACGTGGACATTTACCCCCTCCATAAATCTTCGTCCGCGAAGCCAAGCCAAAGAAGAAAGAAGCCCTTCTGGTCCACGAGCCTGTGCCACACAATTAAACTACAACCCCTGTAAGTTTGTAGGATGGGAAGAAACCCACGCAGATATGTGGAGAATGTACAAACTCCTTACAGACAGCGCTGGTTTCTAACCCGGGTGCTGTAACAGCATTGTGCTAACCGCTATGCCAACCGTGCCGCCCAAACTCTGCTGCTTTTCCACATGGAATGTGTGATACTGATCCCTGTGCAAGGTGGAGCAATGAGGAGAGACACAGCAGAGTTGGAATGGTTGCCAGACAGGGAAACAGGAGGGGACCACGGTCAGCTGAAGGTTACATCGGCAAAGGGTTTCTGTTACATGCCCCTTACAGCAAGGAATAATATTGGAGAGATGCCTCTTCTCCAAGGAAGTGGTGAAAAACTCAGCAAGTCAAACAATGTACTTTATATGGCAAAGATAAAGATGCATAACCAATGATCAATATATGAACAAACTATGGGCAGGCACCCACACAAAATGGTGGTGGGGTCAGGCAGAAGGAGGAGCACACCAGCAAACAAGGGGAGGGGGGATGGCTCTGTGAATGGAGAGGGAAGGGGGTGGAGAGCTGGAGGAAAGGTTTCAAAGGGATAGAATTTCTGCCAGTGCTCTTCTTGTTCTCTTCCCCATCCCTTTGTCTTCATTTTGGATTCCTCTAAAAGCTCTAATTCCCCAGCAGCTGTGATAAGACTGATTTAATGAGCTTCGTTTTATGCAAACATTATATCTTCAACATTACTCTGGTTCACAGGTTTCTCACAGGCTGCCATAACTATTCATTTCTTAAACAATGTGAGCAAAGACCTGTCTCCAAGAAACAAACTCAAAATACAAGGCGACATGCCTGCACCAGTGACATAAATTCAATGTCGTAAGCACGTGAACAGTGACACCTTCACTGCAGGCAACAAAACATTTGCTGTTGTGAAGCGGACTATTCAGGATCCACAATTAGTTCAGGAGCTATCGTTGAGCACAAGGTCTACAGCAGCCATTCTCAACAGGGGCTGAAACCCCACTCGGGGGGCCACAGCACTTTTCTGGGGGTGGGGGGAGGGGCCACGGTCTGAAATCATAACATTTTTTGTTTTTTATGCAGTCGGTAGGAGAGAAGTATGGAATTAAACTTGTGCGCTTCACAGAGAAGGGGCCTGTAAACTTTGAGCAGAGTCCTAAGAGGGCCATAACAACAAAAAGGTTGAGAATGGCTGGTCTTTAAGTTTCACTGCAACCAACGACTAGTTATTAGGCAAGTGTATGACCAAATTAGGTACAGGTGTCCAGCAGGGTCATACAAGTTCACAAACTTATCATGAGGGCAAAAGAGTAGAGAGGAATAAAATCTGCCAGCCAAGTTGAGAAAATGATCTGACAAGCCCCTCAGGTGGAATGCAGATGACAGACCTTTGAGGAAGCAGCAGTAAGGAGGAAGGTTGCAGGTTCAATCCACCATCCACTCAGCTGGGGCAGAGGTGGGATCAAACCACCCACCAGTGGGAGCCTGGCACCTGATGAAATGTAAAAGTAGCAATGATCTCCAAAAGACCAGCAGGGATTGGCTCTCTGGTTGCTATGCAGTCCCAAATGCCAGAACACTTTGCTGAGGCACCCCACCCCTCTCTTCCCCCTGTATTAAAACCCCAGGAATTCAGACATTCCTGACATGTCACTTTAAAGACTCACTGGAACATAAGGCAGTTCCTGAAGCCTCTTAGCTTCTGAATGAGCTGCAGCCCACATTGGTGATCACATGGTGACACTGTTATACTACACGTGTGAATATACTCGATCATCTCAAGGAGACTGACCTGAGTCCAACAATCTGTCCTAAGCATTTCCCAAGAGAAATGAATGTGGCTGTGGTGATAGTCACAAGGCCTCGTAACTTCTTTGGAGAACATTCCATAAGGTACATACAATGAATATTCATACCGTTCCCTTTAGATGGAAAGGAAATAAAACACAGGTTAATTTTGCCACTCATTGGATTATTGAAGGAACATGAGATGTAAACGCCATCAGCACATCTGTCTGGTTGCAGTCGTGATAAAGGTTTGATTATTTGATACGAAGGGTTAACGTAAATGGGGAGTGAGCCATTGGTCAGGAAAGAGGAAGGACTGAAACACAGGAAGAAAGCGACAGAGAAACACTAGATCTGCAGATGGTAGAATCTATCAACAGACAAAGAGAAGCTGGAGAGATCATCAGGTCAGGCAGAATCTGTGGAAAGTGATGGCCACTCAATGTTTTGCATTGGGGGCATTATTCAAGGATAAAGTGGGAAGAGGGAATAGCAAGCATAAAAAGGTAGGGGATGGGTGATGGGGAGAGGTCAAGAGGTGATAGATGGTGGACAAGTACATAAGATTATGAGGAGTTTAGATAGGAGGGGTCAGCCAGCACCTAATCCCAAGGGTGACAATAGCAAATACCAGGTAACAATGGTTTAAGATGAGCAGATGAAAGTTTAAGGGAGATGTCAGTTTATACAGAGAGGGGTGGGTATCTGGAATGCATTGCCAGGAATAGTGATGGAGGGTGGTATGACAGGGACATTCAAAAAACTTTCAAACAGGCACATGGATGTAAGAAATATAGAAGATAGGTGAGATTGTTGTGTAGTAGGTTTACATTGGTCAGCACAACAATGTGGGCAGAAGGGCCTATTCTGTTCTATGTAAATGAAGGTGAGTGAGGTGGAGAGAGAGGAGCCCATTGGGGGGAGGGGGAAGGTTTAAGAGAAAAGTGAGAACGGGAGCAGGTAGAGGACAGACGGAAACAGTGGAAATGGAATGAGGAGGGGATGACATAAATTTGGAGAAGTTTATGTTCATGCAGCTGGATTTTAAGCTAATGAGGTGGAATATAATAAATTGTTCATGTTTTCATTTGGCCTTACCCTGGCATTGGATGAAGCCAAGGACTGGGTGGCAAGGGTAACGGGGATTAAATAGCTGACAACTTTGAAAAGGAAGTGCCCCTCAAGCAGGGAAGGAAGACCCTGGCACTGGAAGGCAATAGTCTGGATAAGGAGGAAAGTGTTGACACAAAATCAAAGAATGGCAGACACTTTGAATTTAAAAGGGTCAATGAGAACAAGGAAGTATCTGTGGAACAACAAATGAAATTAATGTTTTGAATCAGTGGCTTAGGTGATTGGTTTCTCTCTCCACAGATACTAGAAAGGACCTCTCACTGGAAAGGAAGGGATGTGTCTTCTAAGGGATTGACTCTTAGAATATTGGTCTAAAATGTATGTTGCTCAACAGTAACATTGTACAAAGTACATGGTCTTGAATTCTTACTTGCTGCATCCGAACAGGTACTTATAAAAAAAAACTGTAATACTAAACTATTTGAATTAAATTAAAAAGTAAAACAAATCATAGTGCAAAGA
This sequence comes from Narcine bancroftii, assembly GCF_036971445.1. Lineage (NCBI taxonomy): Eukaryota > Metazoa > Chordata > Chondrichthyes > Torpediniformes > Narcinidae > Narcine > Narcine bancroftii. Next base: position 172,177,028 of record NC_091472.1, on the reverse strand, counting down.
AAATGACTTGTAATAGTGTAGGACAGTCCTTTTGTACAAGTTCAGACAGTCCATGATTAGTGAATCAAGGAGAGGTTTAAGAGTCTGATAACAGTTGAAAAGAAACTGTTCTTGAACCCAGATATGCTTGTTTATAGGTTTCTGTACCTTCTGCCCAAAGGTAGCAGCGAGAAGAAGTTGTGACTAAGGTGATGACTGTCCGTTATGATGCCTGCTGCCTTCTTGAGGCAGTACTTCACAGAGATGTTTGTAATGTTTGGGAGGTTAGAGTCTGTGATGGACCAGACTATGTTTTCGTCCCACAGCGCACATGAAGAAGTTTGATAGAGTATCTGACAACATGCTAAATTTCCTCAGTCCCTTTGGAACAGGGGAGGGAAACCTTTTACCGTGCGTGGGCTGGATGGTGTGTCCATGGTTGAACGGCAGGCCGCACTGAAATAAATACTAAAACACAGACATCATGTAATTTAATTTTTTGATTGTCTCTGCTTGAAGTACAATATAAAGTACAATATAGGAACATAACTAATGATAATTTATCAAAAATCAATCCACAGAAAAAATTCAAGCAATGACATCAACCGTATTCCTTCCAAAAAACTACGATGGTGCATTTCAAGTCAGGGGAAGGCATATTCAAATCTGGAAATGTACCAAAAATCACAAGTTAGTCATTAAAATGACACAATAAAAGAAGTCAAAAGGAGAAAAATGAGTCCTAATGAAAACAAAATAACTAACCCCAAAACAGACAGCAGCTCAGTCAGTGGGAAACTTGATTCTGTTTGTTGTATGATTGATGCCAATTACAAGACATCATCTCAAGGAGTTGTGCAATCAATCTTACCACTGGTAGAACAAACGATTTAGCAGGAGTGATAAAATATTCCTTTGCTGGATATAAATATTTTGGACAGTGCTGCAAACTGTCATTTAAACTTGGTTGCTTTTAAATAAGTCTTCAAATAGTTCAGGAGCTTTAAAAATAATCAGTAACAATTATTTTTATTTCAGAACTGCGGATATAAATAAATTTGTCGAATATAGCATCTTGAATCTTCCTCAGCAGAAGCTATTGTGTATTCCTGTCAACTTCTGTCTTTGATCCAGACCACCCAATTTTATTTAATTTCTCTGCGCTCTAAGGTGTGTTTTGAACTACGAAAATGTGAGGTAAATCCCATTTCCGAGTGAACGAAATTTGCTTTATGCTTAAATGAGTTTTGCTTCCAGCTAGAATTGGACGAAGGAACATCACAGTGTCCCACGCACGGACATCTGGGTTTGTGCCTTTTTGAGCAGCTCAGGGGAGGGAGTATTTCGGGGTCACTCCGAAAGGTTCACCCCATTGGTCGCCTGGCTCCACATTCACCGGTGGATGAGTGGTCTGGGACCAAGAGCGGGATAATTGGCCACTGAATCATAGTTTGTCTCAGGCCCAGCTTGAGGGCAAAGAATGTTCCCGGAAGCACCAGGGCAAGTTAGTTTTCCAGGGGCAGAAAGCGATGCGGTTGGTGATTGATTCCTGCTTATAACGATGTGGAGACTTCAGTGAACATTCTATGTGAACTCAGTCATTTTTCTGCCTGGTTCATGACCCCAAAGGAACAGATGGCATTTATATAGCCACCTTTGCTGAAGAATGTTTCATCCATGCACACTGTCCCCACCTAGGGCCACCAATGACAAAGGCTGACAGTTTAGTGCGCGAACGATGTATGTTGGAGCAGCTGAGTGTGATCGGGCAAACGCTTGGTTGCAGGCCCGATAAGTTTTGATCCAGGCCATGGGGGCTGTAGGTTGCCCACCCCTGCTTTAGAAAGTAGAGACATTGGTGTGTCTTCTTCACAATTGCTTTGATTTGCTGGTTCCAGGAGAGATGTTCTGAGATATGGACTCCCAAGAACTTGAAGTTTTATGACTCCCTCCACCTCCTCCCATCAATGCAGACAGGTGTGTGGTCCCTTGCATCTCCTCCCTAAAACCCACGATGAACTCCTTGGACATGGTGACGTTGAGAGCAAAACTATTCTTTAGACACCATCCAACCAGATTACTGATCTCCATCCTGTACTCTGACTCATCGCTTCCAGTTATTTGGCCAACATCAATGGCAATATCAGTGAATTGGTAGATTGAGTTGGAGCAGAACTTAGCTGTGCAGTCATGGGTGTACAAAAAATAGGACAGGGAACTAGGCTCGCAGCCTTGGGGTGTCCCTGTGTGGATGGTCAGTGTGTTGTCAAGGATGGCTGTGGAGGTCAAGTTATTGGGTAGATTTAAAGCGGAGTTTCATATGCCCTTGATTATTCAGGGTGTCAAAAGTTATGGAGAGAAGGCAAGAAAATAGGGTTGAGAGGAAAAATACATCAGCTATGATTCGAAGGGTGGAGCAGACTCGAGGCCAAATACCTAAATCTACTCCTTTTTCTTCTGGTCTTGTGGAGGAGGTGATGTTGCTGATCCACACTGACTGGGGTCTGCAGGGAGGAAGTCAAGGATCCAGTTGCAGAGGGATGAGAAGAGTCCCAGGCCCTTTAGCTTAGTCATGAGTCTTGCTGGCATAATAATGATGAACACTGAGCTGTAGTCAATGAGCAACAGCCTGATAAAGGTGTTCCTGTGGTCTAGGTGATCGAACACAGAGAAGAAGGCCAGCAAGAAGGCATCTGGCGTTGGCCTGTTGTGTCAGTAGGCAAGCTGAAGTGGGCCCAGGTCCTTTTTGCTCCATAATCAACCTCTCCAAGCACTTCAGATGCTAGTGCCATGGGCAAATAGTCATTGAGGCATGTCACCTTGTACTTCTTGGGTACTGGAATGATGGATACCCTTTTAAAGCAAGTGGGGACCTTAACCAGTGTAGCGAAAGGTTGAAAAAACACAGGTTCTAAGATGCCCGGAAAGGTACACTGTCTAGGCCGGATGTTTTCCAAGGATTCACCCTCCTGAAGGTTCTGTTCAGCTCAGCCTCAGAGATTGGAAGCACAGAATCACTGGGACTGTGGGAGCTTGTGAGGGGTCTTTATTTCTTTTCTTTCAAAAGAAGTATAGAAGGCATCGCGGTCATCCAGAAATGAAAGCTGCAGCAGGTGGAGGGAATTGGGACACATCGGTACATTTACAGAACTTTCACAGGAAGGATTTAGGTCCATACAAGGATGCTGTCACAGAATTAAGCTAATGGGGTGAAATGAAAATCACAAGAAAAGGATAAGGCTTACATCTGATGTGAGAGTTTAACAATTTAAACTTTTAACGTCATCAAAAATTCAGCTCTAAAATCACAAGACTGTGTGGTGAGGTTTTATTATCGCTAGGCATGTGGAGTTTAAGGTAATTGGAGTTCAATGTGATAAGTTAACGTGATGCCAGAAATGATTTAATGTCACGCAAGGGAAGCTTTAATTTCATGGGAGGGGGAGGTAGTTTAATGGTTTTATCAGAATAATTTCATGGGAGGGGGAGGTAGTATTATCAGAATGGGGATTTTCAGACATTTGTCTCTCTCCTTGATATCACACTTTTAAAACAGAGCTTTCAGTATTAAGAATATCTAAGAAACTGCATAACTTTTCTAATTTTTAATTTAGAGTTGATCAACATTGATTTTCTTTTTCCTTTCTCTTTGAAATTACTGGTCACATTTCCTAGGGCAACTCAGAGTGCATTGTTGCAGCTTAACACAGGAAAATTCTGAGATGGCTATCTGCTTGTAGAAAATTAGAGTCTGAGGTACGATCCAGCTTAAATCTGAAGCTTTGGAAATAACATTGTTCAAACCCTTGCCACAATATTTGCAAAGTTTAATAAATGCCTCTCGTACCTGCATTTACTCCATACAGGAACCTTCCCACAAGGATCATCTCAAAAGATTTCGCCATCCTGCTAAAACCCACTATTAAAGCGGCTACTATTGCCACAATATTGTTGAATATCAGACAGTTCTTCCTGTAATGCAATAAATTTGATTTGAAAGGATGAATTCAGCAGACCGAAAACATCTCAGCTCCCTCTCAGAGTCACAATTGGTCTCAAAGTACAATACCACATTGGCAGACATTCATATAAAAACATGTTGAACCATAGCCAGTCAAAACTGCTTCAAACAAGCAGAAGAATGTGATAGAATTGCAATGGAGCATATGACAGTAGTTCCTTGATGAAACATGAGCTCCCACTTCTGAACAAATGGACCATTACAATGGTAATAACTGTTAACAGTACACAATTGTCATAGGTACAGAAGAGAGCAGGAAACCACTTTACTCAAAGATGTCACCCTTAACAACAGACCCAGACCAAGGTCACCACCTCTAACATCCAAGGATTGGTTCAGTAATAAATAAAGTGAAAAGTAAGAGTCCATAAATGAGTCTCTGATTGAGTTTGTCATTTAAGGAGTCTGATGGTGGAGGGGTGGCAACTGTTCCTGAACCTGGTGGTGTGAGCCTTGTGGCACCTATACCTCTTTCCTGATGGTTAAGGCAAGTTTATTGTCATCTGATTGTACAAGTACAACCTGACGAAACAGGTTTCTCAGGTCCTCGGTGCAAAACATGCCAACATACAACCAGTCATACCACACATACAGACAAACATTACATATGCAGGACAAGTATTCTAGCTATTCTAGCTATTCTAGCTATAATAAATAAATAAATAGATTTTGTTTTGTACAAATGAGAGTCTCGGATGGTTAGTGTGAGCAGTTCAACATTCTTACTGCCCGTGGGAAGAAGCTGCTCCTCAGCCTGGTGGTGCTGGCTCTGATACTCCTGTATCTCTTTCCATATGGTAGCAGCAAGAACAAAGCATGTGCTGGTGATGTGGAGCCTTGATGATTGCTGCTGCTCTCCAAAGGCACCGTTACTTGCAGATGTTCTTGATGGTGGGGAGGGTTTTGTCTGTTAATTCCTGAGCTGTGTCCACTACCTTTTGCAGGGATTTATGCTCAGGGGTATTGATTCCCCATACTAGACCATGATGCAGCCAGTCAGCACACTTTCCATTTGTAGAAGTTTGCCAGGGTTTCTGATGATATACTGAACTTCCACAAACTCCTGAGGAAGTAGAGATGCTAATGTCCTTTCTTCATCATGCCAGGAAAGGTCCTCTGAGATAGTGACTCCCAGGAATTTAAATTTGCTTATCCTCTCCACCTCTGATCCTCCAGTGATCACTGGATCATACACCTCTGGTTTCCCCCTCCTAAAGTCAACAATCAGCTCCTTGGTTTTGGTGACATTGAGTATGAGGTTGTGTTGGTGCGCCTTTCAGCCAAGTTTTCAACCTCTCTCCTGCATGCTGCTTCATCACCCCTTTTTACGCATCTCACTCTTGTGGTATTGTCAACGAATATATAACCATATAACCATATAACCACTTACAGCACAGAACCGGCCAGTTCGGCCCTACTAGTCCATGCCGTAGCAAATCCCCACCCTCCTAGTCCCACTGACCAGCACCCGGTCCATACCCCTCTAGTCCCCTCCTATCCATGTAACGATCCAGTCTTTTCTTAAATGTAACCAATGATCCCGCCTCGACCACGTCTGCCGGAAGCTCATTCCACATCCCCACCACCCTCTGCGTAAAGAAATTTCCCCTCATGTTCCCCTTTTAATTTTCCCCCTTCAATCTTAAACCATGTCCTCTAGTTTGAATCTCCCCTTTCTTAATTGAAAAAGCCTATCCACATTTACTCTGTCTGTCCCTTTTAAAATCTTAAACACCTCTATCAAGTCCCCTCTCAATCTTCTACGCTCCAGAGAAAAAAGCCCCAGTCTGCACAACCTTTCCCTGTAACTCAGACCTTGAAATCCTGTCAACATTCTCGTGAACCTTCTCTGCACTCTCTCTATTTTGTTTATATCAACAAAATATGTAGATGGTCTTATTGTAGTAACAAGACACACATTCATAAATGTAGAGTGAGTAGAGCAAGAGGTTAAGAACACATCCCTATGGTGCTCTGGTGCTGATGGAGATTGTGGAGATGTTCTTGCTCATCTGCACTGATTGAGGTCAGTTGAATTGGGTTTCCAATCAGAAGGAGGGATCAAATGGTCTGCGACAATGTGGCCCCATTTCTTGCTGGGAACTTTTGTTGTGCCTTTCTTGGAACAGGTCCTTTATAGTGTGTCATAGAGGTTAAACATTCAAATGCCTGGACTAACTGGGAGGAGCCTACATGGACAAGTTTATTACCCAAATAGACAGTTGTTCCCTTTAACCCACAGAGGATCCAGATATGCATATTGAAGAAAACCAACAAGCTGATTTATTGAAACTTGCCAGAGATGGCATGGCATCTGAAATATTTTCAGCTCACCTCAGGAATTGGAAGTTCACGGTTCGACCAACTATATTTCTGCTGCAAAACCAGGTGAATGAAAATTCCAAGGGGCCAAGCCTGAATGTCTCTGTTCTTACCTTCCGAATCTAACTGAAAGATGTCCAGCAATAAATGACCCAAGCACACCTCCAACTGGATAGATCGATATAATGACTGTCCAGATCACTTTGATTAGCTGTTCCTCCATCACACTGCCATGGCGTTCCAGCAAAGTCTCATTGATAAAATATTTAATATACTGCAATTAGAACAAATTGATTTGAGATCAACATTTCTGTCAAAAGACTTCTTAATGGCAAGAGTGAATGTCCCTCTGAATTTTTAATTGTTTCAGCTTCCTTTTCCCTTCTGCCATCTGACCTATTGCAACCTACTGCCTCAAGTTCTCTGACAATGTTTCTCCATGATCAGTCCCAAAGAAAGAACAAGCCACTTTCTCCATGGATGTGCCTGGACTCAATTTCTAGAGCATTCTGAAGTCAAGTCCATCTATTGTGATATTTGATGAATCCCCTCCTTTCACACCCCCAGCACTTTGGTTTAAGATCTTTGCATTGCGCACCATTCCGAATCAGGAAAGCAATTGGGCGACTTGTCCACTATTGTCCAGTTGCTTTAGCCATTGAGAACAAGAATTTACATAGGGTGTAGTTCATCACCTAATAAAAACAATTTTGTTATCTTTATGTGTGTTCACTGTTGTAATGTAGGAAATAGTGTCACAGAGCTATGATGTCTGCCTGCTTTTTACTAATGCCTTGAAGAAGGACTCAGGCCCAAAATGTTGGTTGAGTATCTTTACCTCCTATGGGTACTGCGAGACCTGCTGAGTTCCTCCAGCATTTTTGTGTTTTTACAATCACAGCAATTGCAGACCTTCGTGCATCACTCCTTGTATAGAATGGAAAGAGGTCCTTTGGCCCCACATGTCCATACTATCCAAGTTGCCTATTTGAGCTCGTCCCTTTTTCCTGCATTTGACTCATATCTCTGTCAACATTTCCAGCATATTCAGTCTTGTAACTTTGGCCTTCCAGTCCTGGTGATAACCCAGTGGAAGCATGATAATGTCATTGTAAAAGAGCAAGCAAATTGTGTAATTGTGTAATTTGAAGTGTGATTAGAATCAGGGATGATCCCTCTGGGCGCTGGAACAACCTCCAAGAGACAGATAAGCTTCAGATTCTGCAACCTTTAGCAAACAATAAGCTCCTGGACAGACTCTGAGTCAGGCAGCATCCATGGGCAGAAATAGTCAACATTTCCGGTCAGGGCCCTTAATCAAGACTAAAGTAAGAAGGAGTAATGTCAAGTTTATCAAGTGGGGGGGGGGGGGTGGTGGGGAGGAAAGAGAAATCCATTCATCTGACAAATCAACATCAATGCAATATCATTTTCTTCATCCCACTAAACAACTCAACATAAAGGTGTTGGTAACTCACAATAGATGGTGCATTAATGAGAGATATATTGAGGCCATGCTGTAATGTTCCTCCCATTCCCGTGACAACGATTAGCAGCAGAAGGACCTTCAGGTGGAACTATATGAGGAGAAAGTATTCATAAACATGGCTGGCACTAGAATTAGAGTTCATACTTGTTAAGGTATGGTTGCTGAAAGATCCTGAGCTCATTTGATCTCAAATTTATGTAATACCAACAGTGACATTTTTATTGGAGAATCTTGTAAATTTTAAATTTAAATCTATGCATGCAGCATGGTAACAGGCACTTTTGTCAATTACACCCAATTAATCCACAACCCCCATACTTTTTGAAGGGTGGGAGGAAACCGCCATCTCCTGGGAAACCCACTCAGACACGGGGAGAACGTACAAATATGATTCGAACCTCGGTCCCAATTGCTGGCGCTGTAACAGCGTTGCACTAACCATGCTGTTCAATGCCTTGTATCCTGTCCTTAATTACATCTCCTGGCAACCCATTCTATATGCTGATCAAATTTTATGTTTTCTGGTATCAATCCAGATCTAACTTCCTTCTTGCATTACATACCTTCTGAGATTAGTTCCCGAGTTTGTCTCTCTGTAATGTGGCACCTGAAAAGTCCTCTTGTGAACATTCAGACTCTTAAGCTACTCCATCATTCTACCCAATCTGCATTTCAATTCTATTGCCATATCTTATCTCCTTTTCCCTTGATAACCCGACTTTAGAGAGAAAATAAACGTACTCTCTTTTTGTAAGGTCTGACAAAGCCAGTCACAAAAAGGTAAATAGCTGAAGTAATTCATGGGATCCAGCAGTGCACATGGTAGGAAAGGAATTGCATCACCACAAAGTCTGTGTTGATAGAGTTCAGGCGTGAACACTTTTAAACATTTATGAACATTGCATGATTCTGACCAGCCACGAAGGGAGTAGGATGGATAACTGGGCAATGGTTCATCAAATACTTTGAACAAGATCATGGATTATGTTCATTCAAGACTTTGGAATCAGAACCAAATGGGTTTTGCCATATTGGACTTACACCAGCCCATCAGGCAAACTTGGAAAGCAGAGACAAATATCTAACCCATGCCCTCAGTAACTGGGGCAGATGGTGCTGCGATACTGGTCAGAACCAGCTTTCAGCTACTGACATTTAGAGCATATAAGAACCCAAAACAAAATTGTAAATGTGATAAGTATATGTAAATCCTGTGAATCTGATGGCAAAGCAGCTGAATGAAATCGAAGGAAACATGGCAGTATCCAAATTAGAGGAGAAGGAGTTTTAAAGACTAAATCTGCAGAAGCTGCAAAAATTATTTGTGATTCGAAACATGAAGCTATATTATACAGATCAAGTAATCTCCACTGGTGGGCTTGAAGTAAACTTTTATAATTTGTTCATTTTTTGAGCAAATTTGGGCATTCATGATAAGATGAGCATTCATTGCCTATCTCTAATGGCACTTGGTCAGCCTTCTTGACCATTGTTCTCCTGATGAAGGTACTCCCATGGCAGTTGGTTAGTAACTTCCAACATTTTGTCCCAATGTCTATTTTCAAATGATCTTGTAGGTGGCAGCGCTCTTATGCTCTTGATGTCTTCAACCTTCTTGGTGGTAGGGATGGTGGATTTGAAAGGTGGTGCCAGCAGAGTTGTCCACTGTGCATTTTGTAGATAGTACACATTGCAGCAAATAGTGGTGGAGGAAAAGAATGTCTAGGGTGAATGACAAGGCACCAGTCAAACTGGCTGTTTTGCCCTGAATGGTGTCAAGCCTCTTGGGAGGTGCTGGAGCTACACTCCTCCAGGAAGGTGGAGCATCATCCACCACACTCCTGACTTGTGCCTTGTAGGCTTTGTGACATTGAGGGTGAGGCGCTTGCTGCAGGATACACAGCCCCTTATGAGTTCCGATAACCATGGTATTTATGTGACGTTGATTTGATCTTTTGATGACCCTGGCATATTAATCCAAAGGAACTCAACAACTGTAATGGCATTGGGTGTTAAGGGTAGGTGACTAAGCTCTCTCTTTTGTAGATGTCATTATCTGCCACTTCTGTGGCACAATGTTACTTGCTACTTATTAGTCCATGCCTGAATGTTAACTGGCTACATGCAGGGATGGACTGTTTCACTTGTTGAGGACTTCAGAACGGAACCGAATATTGTGTAATCATCGGCAATTATCCCCATTTCTAAGCTTATGATGAATGAAAGAGCATTGAAGATTATTGAACTGAGGCCCTTGCCCTGAGGAACTTCTGGCACAAAGACGTGGTGCTGAGAGGTTGACCTTTGACAAAACCAAGTGCCTTTGTGCTGGGTATAATTCCAATCATTGGGTTGTTTTCCCCTTTACACCAAGTGGCCAATCCTGCTTGGACACCTTAATGGAACATTTGGTCAAATGCTGCCTTGGTGTCAAGGGTAGCTACTCTAATCTCACTTCATGAAATCACCGCTTTGGTTTAAGTCTGGACCAAGACTGTGGAGAGATCTGGAGCTGAATGGGCTGTACAAAACCCAAACTGGTTATGGAATGCCTTCCTTTCTCATTGGATATTTTTTGTCACATAGTAACATATTAAGCATTAAGCTCTCCTGAATATATGCATGAATTGTTTTCATGTGTACACAGTGAGGGATAAAGCTCGTTAGTAATTAAGCCAAGGTGGGTGGATAAGGGGGCTGTCACCATTAGCCATCCCTGCTTCTTCACCTCACTACCATGTGCACAGGGCCTGACTGATATACAACCAGTTTGGCCATTTGCAATCAGTAATTCCTCTGAAGGAGGATTAGACTGTAAGGCAATTGTTGATAACTTGGCAGATTTAATGTCATAGTCAACTTTCATAAGTAACTATCTAACAGTCAGCCGATTAATGGGTGGATGAGAAAGGACGAATCCTCAAGGCTGGCATCCATGGGAGGTGGCCTGAGCAGTTAACTAGCTTACGATAAGAAGGACAAACAGATTAAAGATTATGTAATTGCTCTCTGTGATTTAATACACCAAAAACTGGTCAGCAAAGTTGAATAATAATGAAACTCATTAAAACGAGCTTTTAGGTCATAATGCAGCCTTATAATTTAAACATCCAACATGATAGTTAGGATTAGAATCTAGTGATTTTAATAATTTTACCCCTAGCATATATACCCATCTTGGGCTGAGACTCCACAGTTGCAGGATTTTAAAATAAACCACTATCTGCTCCTTAACAGGCTATTTAAAGCCTGCATTGAGCCTTCATTAGTTTGACTAGGCAATAGAATCTGGCGGAGAAGCACCGTGTCTCCTCTGCCTGCTCCACTAATTTATTTATTTATTCAAATAATTTATTATGTGTTATGTTCAGGATGTTAAATCAATAAATCGATCAAGTATGAACATTATTGTTGGTATAAATGGGACTATTTAAATCTCTTTGGCCATTCCATTTGTCACAGTCACAAGTGCACTTACACTTTTAGACACACATTGAGGTATTGAGATAATTATAAACCCAAAAATGGATGGGCTTGCAGTCAATGAGATATTAAAATGTTAAAAAGTCCTAATCTATACACAGGGTAGCTCTAAACCACTATTTCCCAGATTCAATGGTGTGATAATGAAAAGCAAATGTTGCCAGCCCCAAAGATAGACTGCCATTTACTTCCTATAGATGCTGCATGGCCTGCAGAGTTTCTCCAGCATGTTTGTGTACCCCAGAACCTGCAGATGTTCTTGTTGCCAGGAGGTAGTTTGCTTATTCACATTCCACATGGAATAGTAGAGCATAGGAGGAGTATGTCTGTGCCAGAAGACATCATGTCCAGGGGAGCTGCATTTGATCCCATTTCTTTCCCAGCATCTACATCAGCTGATCACCTATCCCAGACTGCAGGAAATTCATCACTAGAGAATTGTTGCCTGAGTGACCCATCTCCCTCTCCCCAGTTTCCGGCCACGTGCCCTTTCTGGGAGCTCCAGCTGTCTGGTGTGCTGCAAGTGGGCAACGGATACAGCAGAGGTGGCAGGGATCCTTCAGCAGATCAACGAAGGTGGCCATGTCAGCTACATGAGGCCTCCTGGATGAAATCACCTTCGCTGCCTCCCAGAAAGGGCTTGCAACCCATGGCTTGAGATCCGATTCCAAAGCTCATGCTAACATCATATAGAAACCTAGAAAAATACAGCATGGGAACAGACTCTTTAGTCCTCCATGAGAAAAAATATATACAGAAAAATCCCTGGTATCTGGAATTCAAGCAACTGGCAACCAGCAAGGAAAATAAATACAAAAAATTAAAATAAATAAAATGAAATAATAAGTAAAAAATATATACATTTAAAATGGTAAATGTTCTGTGAAGTAACACATAAACCTTTGGTGAAGATGGGAGCAAATATTCAGCCAGCAAGTTAGCATCTCTCCTGAGTCAATTACGTTAGTCTTGCATATAATCCTGACCAGTTGTTGAGGGCATCCAATTAAGTAGTTCCCTTGTGTCCAATTTAAACTTCTCTATATACCTCATTTATAAATTAAACTATCATATCTGAGTGTAAATTTTTAAAAAGCCCATCCAGCAGAAACAAATTTTGGTTATAATGTCATTTTCCATTTGTTTGAATTTTCTTAAGTTTGATTACTTGGGGCTGATAAAAGGTCATGGCAAGAAACATTAACTCTCCTTCTCTCTCCATTAATGCTGTCTGACCTGCTGAGTATCTCCAGTATATCCTGATTTTAACCAAAATAATTTGACACTTTTGATTATAGTTGCTTATGTATGGATTGCATTTCATTCCCTGAAATCTACAAGTAATTAAACCACAACATTCTAGCTATTTTTTTTTTGTTCATTGAATATTACTTCACTTGGTTACCGTTATTGCCTTTACTTACAAACAATCATACACCAGAATTTGGAACTTGTCCCTCAAGTTGGGTCTGTCATTTAATGACTTTACAGCTGATCTAATTTTAACCTCAAACTACACATTTTTACCTACCACTGAAACTTGCTTATCAAGAATCTATCGATTCTCTTGCAGCAGCCTTTGAAGAATTAAAATCTGCAGATGCTGGGGTTGAATGTGCTAGAGAAACTCACCAGGTAATGCAACATTCACTGGAAGTGAAAAGTTTTGGACCTGTGCCCATATCAGGAATCAGGATAAACAGGAAAATGGCTGAAATAAAAAGGTGGGATGGGGGAGAAGAAGGTGTGGGGAGAGGGAGGAAAGGAAGGAGCACAGGCTGACAGGTAAGAGGCAGTTGGATATAGGTGGGAGGGTAGAATAGAAAGCAGCTGAGAAATGATGGGGGAGAGGGCAGAGAGCTGAGAAGGAAGGAAAGTGGATGGGGAGCTGGAGGAAGGGAGACAGAGGGATAGGGAAAGAGAGAGTCTAGAGGGGAGAGGAGGGGGGGGGGGGGTGGGTAATGGAAATTAGAGATGTCCATATTAGTACCATCTGGTTGTAGACAGCCTCTTAAGAAGAGAGTTTCAAACACTCACAGACCTCTCAGAGAAAATGATTTTACATAATCATTGTCTCACCCTTATTCTTTCAGTGATCCCTACATCTAGATTCTTCACCAAAAGAAACATCCTCTCCATAGCCACCCTGACAAAATTCATCAGAATCTTGTTTGTTTCAAATTTTACAACCCCAGCAGATACAAACCAACCCCTGTTTCCTCATAAGATGCCGACCCATTCCAGATGTTCATCTGGTAAACCTTCTCTGGACTACTTCCAAAGCATTTAATTCCTTTCGTAAATCAAGAGATCGTTGCCATACACAGAATAACAGGAGTGGTCTTTCCCATACAGAATGAAAAATAACCTCCATGCATTTGGCTTTAACTTCCCTCACAGTAAACAATTACATTCTGCTAGATTTCCTGTTTACTTACTGAAATTGCTGATTGGTTGTTGGTAAATCATGCCTCTATAATCTCTCACCATTAGCATAATCTGTTTCATTTTTTTCCTGCAGAACTCATCTTTTTAATTGACTACAAGTTCCCCAGTCTTCTCATATTATTGTACACTCCCTTCTCTATTTCTTCACTCTGCATGTTTTCCTTTCCAAAGTCAACACCAAAATTCTGTATGTCCTCAGATAGATAACCCACTAGTCTATCTACTGTATCATTTGTTTATAGTCACAGAAGTTTGAAGTTTATTGTCATATACATAAATACAATATACAGATGAATAAAATCAGGTGGGGAAAGAGGAAAAATGAATAATAAATATCCATTGTTGGTTATAGTGCAAAAAGTGCGGAGTCAGTAGTGCGGACAGAACTTCATTGGGATCTCCCTACAGGCGGTGGTAGATGCCAGGTGTATTAAATGCAGATATTGATAGGCTCTTGATTAGCCAGGGCATCAAAGATTATAGGCATAATAGATCAGCTTGTGATCAAATGGTGCAGCAGACACAATGGGCTGTATAGCCCTATTCTTGGACCTTTGTCTTATGGTCTCATACCTCCAACAACTTGGTTCCTCACTTTATTTCCTCCCACTCTGTTCCTTTCTGTTCTCCCTGGATTGTGTTTCTCTGTTTTCTTTACAATGAACCCCCTTCTACACTCATTGCTCTATTATTTTCTCTACTTGCTCTCTGCTTCTCCTCTCTTTCATTCTTTGTCTAAGTTTCATTCTATTTCCTCTGTCCATGCTTCTCTCTAACCTCACTCCTTGCCACCCCCATCTGCCATTTGATTTTTGTTTCCCTGCATTTTATTTGCTTTGTACTCTTTGTTCTGCAGACGATGTTTTGCTCTCTATTTACTCAGGGCTCAAGCTCAAAAAAAGTTGGTTATGTATCTTTATCTTTGTATAAAGAACATTATTTGACCTGCTAAGTTTCTCCAGCATCATGTTGTAACTTGTTTATGTGCATTGCTCATTCCTTCTCTTCCTTCCCTTTACCAGCCTAAGGTTATTTATTGGCTAGAAGGATTATGTTGGTCTGCTTGTGATGTAAATAATTCTGCTCAGTTTGCCAGAAATAACTTTTAGTGAAATTCCCTCTGAATGAATATTGTTGAAAACACAGTTAGGAAATTTCACTTTTTTTTAATGTCTGTCGTACCCAACATGATATTACTTATTGGGATGCTCAGAAGGATTTTTCCAAGTGCCATGACTAACCGATATCTGATCTGCATATAACAGGTGCAGTACGACTCTAGTCTCATCACTGATCTCTCCCAATTTGATTCCAACCAAAAAATAAAATAAATCAAGGATTATGAAATCAAATGAAATGTTACAGAGTTCACATATTGTTAACTACTGTTACCATCCCTCTTTGTACTGAAATATATCTTTCTGCTCCCTGTCCTGTGAAGCAGTAATGACAATATTTTTGTTCCCCAGAAAAAGAACATCAGGTTTTGTGTATTAAAGAAACATATTCAAGAAACCGGTAACGGCAAAATGGAAGGATAGTCATTGTATTTCCACTGTGAGCATTTTACAAGGAAGGTAAAGCTGTCGTGTTTCTGCCATTGTACAATTTCAATCTCTTCTCAAGGGTAAATGGTTGACAGTATTTGAAGGTCTGTGCCCATTGCCAATGGAGACAATGACCTACTGCTCCAATGTACTCTGCTAAGCAAATCAAGTTCAAAAGAATGCAGAAGGTTTTAACTTTTTTTGGAGATCGAAGGGTTAATTCTACGAGTCTGCGCTACCGAGATGTCCCCGTTTGCTCACCAGCCTCTCTGTGGTTGCCCTTGAACAGAGATCTCAGGATTCCCCACAAGCAGCACAGCCTGGCAAAATTATCCCATTGTTTGCCCTGTAAATTCATCATCATGTATCATCACTGCAAACATAATCTACAAACCACAAAACAGATATCAATATTAACCATGTGCATTTTTAACATTCAGTTTCCAATCTGGTGAAGTTATAATGTGATCATACCAGCTCCTTCAGGATATTTTCCATTAGATGCTTGATCCCAAGCCACACCCAATTTCTGCAAGCAATGAAACGTTGCAAAGGGAACGAAGAAGGATCAATGGTATAAAGTTCCGGCATGGGTCTTATATAGAGTTTGTGCATGAGCAGATTGTTCCACAGTCTCTTTTCATGCTCTGTTAATTATCTTAAAAATACCTGAATTGCATTTTCTTCCTATTCTGTTGGGAAGACCAATTAACCTTCAGAAGAACTGGACTCCCTCATTGTCCAGGTGACTGTGATGTTGCAATCTATCCGAGTACCATATTTGACCCAGCTGAAAGTTTCTTTTCTTGCTAATACTTCTCCAGTAACATAACTTGTAAAATTCCTCCTGATTTTATTCACCTTACACTTAACCATAATAAAAGCAGAACTATTATTGTGGGAAGAGTCAGCTGTTCAACATCCACCATCCCACTCTGCTCGATAACATTGGTTGAGCACCATCTCTACTTTAACCATGACTAAACTGAATCGGAATTCCTGGAGTTCAGGTCTTTAAATATGATGGTGACTGTGCCAGTGGTAACACTATGAATGATGCCCATGAATGAAGTTCTAGTACGATTGGAAAACTACTAGACCTGTGCCAGCATGAGAAATAGATATAGAGGCAACAGTTGGCAGTCAAACCCTTGCTTCACCACTGTAAGAGATCACGGTTAATTATTTACCTCCACAGTAATTGCACGTCCTTTGATTCTTCGAACATTCAAAATTCTATCTATTGCTGTTTTTTTAAATTTAGACATACAGCTTGGTAACAGGCTCTTCCAGCCCACGAGCCCGTGCCACCCAATACCCTGATTAACCTACCAACGTGGGAGGAAACCGGAACACCTGGAGGTAACTCACATAGAAACAGGGAGAACGTACAAGTTCCTAACAGACGGCGCCGATTCAAACCCAGGTCTCTGGCATTGTAATAGCATTGCACTAACTGCTAAGCTAGCTGTGCCTGATTTGAACATTCTCAGCAACTGTTTTCTTGGGGACAGAATCCCTGAGATTTATTACCCACAGGGTGAAGACATTTCAAACCTCTTATTTTGAGAGAAAAAAATGTATAAATGCTGGAGGAATTCAGCAGGTCTCAAGGCATCCAGAGGAGATAAAGATATATAACCAATATTTGAGGCCTGAGTCCTTCCTCAAGGTATGAATAAATACAGGCAGGCTCCTGCACAGTATTAAAAGGCTAGTGAGAAGGGAAGAATGGGAAGGGGAGGGAGTACAGAACAACAGTCAATGGGATATGATAAGAGGACAGGAGATAGGAAAGGTGAGAATTGTTAGAGGGAGGGGTTGTTTTTGGCTCTGTGAAAGGAGACAGAGGGAAAAGGTGGGAGGAGATAGAGCGAGAGAGAGAGAGAGAGAGAGAGAGAGCTAGAGGAAAGGAGTCATAAGGAAAGATGGGGCGGGGGTGCTAATGGAAACTGGAGGTTAATGTTAATGCCGTCCAGTCAGAGGGTGCCCAGATGAAAGATGTGGTGTTTTTCCTCCAATTTGCAGGTGGTCTTGGTCTGGCAGTGCATGAGACCATGGACACACATGTCGGCAAGGGAATGGGGTGGGGAATTGAAGTGGATGGCCACTGGGATTCTGGGTCCACAAGAAGGAGGAACAAACAAGAGGAGTTCTCCCCATGTACCCTTGATTGGAGTTATGGATCATCCCACTTTCCCACCCTCCCCATAAGTCTTGATTTTCCTGACTGATTATCACTCTATCTCAGCTTTGATTTTCCTGCCCACCTATAAAAATCATAAAGGTTTCAAAAAGGTCACTTTTATCTTTTTAAACTCCAGTCTGCCCATTCTGCCAAATCTCTCCTTGTAAAATAAAACCCAGATTTCAACCATCAATTTGACGAATGCTTGTTGCATTCCCTCTATTTCAAAATGCATCCTTCCTGAGGTAAAACCCACAGTCTCAAGATAATACTGTTATTTTTGACCTTAAATCCTCTTGCAAATAAGGCTAGGATACATCCTGTTTGCCTTTGTAATTACTTGCTGCATCTGAGTATTACTATTCAGTGATTTGTGTACAGGTCCCCTTAAACACCAAAAAAATTCAGTCCATCAACATTTAAAAAATAAACAGCTTTCAAATTGTTTTCAACCAAAGTGATTGACTGCATTTCCCCATTATATTACATGTTCCTGGCCTTTCCCTCAACTTGTCTGCATTTTCTTGAATTCTTTCTGAATCCTCCTCACCACCCAGCTTAGAATCACAGCAAACTTTAACATATTACACATGGTCCCTGCATTCAAATCACTGACAGATTGTGAACATTTAGGGTCCAAGTACCGGTTCTTGCAGGTCACAACCTCCTAATCCAAAAATAACCTATTTCCACACTCCACTCATCAATTCTGTATCCAAAACACTGAACAGCATCGACTTTAATTGTATTTATTTACATCTCTATCAAAGTCTTTTCGTTAATGCAAATACACCATATTTGCAGCTTCTCAATCTATTCTGCTATTTACACAGAACGCTAATCAATTTATCAAGCTTAATTTCCTTTTCATAAATCTATGCTAATTACCCAACCCTTTTACTTATCAATTTCACGACCAAAATGTAAAGAAACTTTCCCAATCCTCAGGTTTACTGGTTTATTTTGGCCTTTTCTTTTGACTTAATACTAACACTAACTTCTCTTATTTATTGTGGATGGAGTATATGTAGCTATGTATTAACAGTAGCATGCAGAAGGGAGGTTGAAAACTTGGCTGAATGGTGCAGTGACAACCTGGTCCCCAATGTTACCAAAATCAAAGAGCTGATTATGGATTTTTGGAAAGCCAAAGGTGTACAACAAACAGTTGATCATTGGGCGGTCAAATTTAAATTCCTGGGAGTCACTCTCTTGGATGAACTTTCCTAGACCCAACACACAAATGTCATTGTGAAGAAACCACGTCAATGCCTCTACTTGCTCTGCAGTTTGTGGAGGTTTAGTATGACATCAAAAGCCTTGGCAAATTTCTACAGACGTGTAGTGGAACACTACAACATGTGTAGTGTTGACCAGTTGCATTGTGGCCTAGTATAGGGGGCACCAATATCTCTGAGTGGAAATCCCTGCAAAAGATATGCAAAACTCTCCACCACCATGAATAAAATCTACATGGAATGCTGCCGTTAGAGAGCAACAGCAAACATCAAGGATCCTCACCACCCAGGACGTGCTCTGTTCTCGCTGTTGCCATCAGGAAGGGGATATGGGTGTCATAAGGCTCATACAACCAGGTTCCGGAACAATTGCTACCCCTCCACTTTCAGACTCCTCAACAACAAACTCAGAGATTCATTTAAGGGCTCTTATTTTGCACATTATTTATTGTTGAATATTTATTTTCTGTATTGCACTTTCTTCTTGTTTACATTTATCTTTTTTGTCTTTCCTTGAGCACAGTTTATTTGCACTATCGATAAATATAAATTCTACCTGCCTACAAGAGAAAAGAATCTCAGGGTTGTATGTGATGTCATGTACATAAAATCAGAACTTTGAATTTTAGTTCTTAATTGATTTTCTAATCTATCTTGTGCAACTCACATTTCACAGATAACTTCATTTAGGTTTAAGGTCCAAGTTTCAGATTGAACTAAATCACTTTCAAATGTAACATAAAATTATGTCGTGTAATGATTACTGTTCTCCAGTAAAAGGCCAATTAACAGAAAGATGATTGATTAATCATTTCTTGCCCTTTCTAAATCTAATAGAACCTGTTCTCTTGATGATTCCTCAGTATATTAATCTAGAAAATTATCTCTTCTACACTCAATAAATGTATCCTCCATATTACTGCTGTGTAGAGCGCATCGAAAGAACCAAAGACTTGTTGATCCAAACCAAGGCTTTTATTAACTAAAAGACTGGGCATATCACATGTAGGTCGACCAGTCCAGAATGACCTGGTCTGGCTAGGAGCAATCCTTTAAGACCTGCCAGTAGTTGTGGCTACGCTCTCAGCCAATCACAGTCATCCTACACTACAATCTGTACATATACACATTAGTGATAGAATCTGTACTACCACTTTCACCCCTTCTTTGAGAAATGACCCCGGGGTGGATGGAGGGCTGTAAAAAAGAAAAAAGAAAAAAGAAGGGTCTGGTGGAGGTTAGGGGCTGTACTGGTCAGGGGGCCTGACCATCCGGCGTGACCGCCATGGTGCCAGGATTGGGGTCACTGGAGTTGTGTCGCTGGCAGGCTTGTAGGGTGTGGCCACTGCTTCCCTCAATTCCCCAACGGCGTTGTCGACAGTCTGGCCTGAGCTGCTGGGGTGGTGCTGGTCCCTCTGTTCAAGCACATGACCTGGGGGAGAAGGAATTGGGGGAGGTTTGGTTGAAAGCACTGCTGCGCCTGATCCGGCTTGAGCTAGGTCCCTTACCGAGACAGTGTCCTCCCGCCCAACTGGGTACTCGATGTAGGCATAATGCGGGTTCGCATGGAGCAGAGTCACTCGGTCAACCAAGGGGTCATTCTTTGAGTACCGGACATGATGCCGTAGGAGGACCAGCCCGGGAACCGTGATCCACGCCGGTATGGTTGTTCCCGATTCGGATTTCCTTGGGAAAGAGAACATCCTTTCATGGGGGGTGGCATTGGTCGCGGTGCATAGGAGGGAGCAGATGGAGTGTAGGGCACTAGTGAGCACGTCCTGCCAGTGAGACGTGGGGAGACCTTTGGACCGGAGGGCAAGTGTAACCACTTTCCAGACGGTGGCATTCTCTCTTTCGACTTGCCCATTACCGCGTAGGTTATAGCTGATGGTCCTGCTTTTTTTAAAAATTTTATATTTTTCACACTAAAAACACATTGATCAAGATACATATATTTTTCTTTTCAAATATATACAGTGTCGTTTTCTCACCCCCCACCCCTTCCCATCCCATCCTCCCTACCTCCCTTCCCATTCATTTAAAGTACAGAATCTAAGATACATTAAACCCGTCAAACAATGTTGTCACTCAATAAAATAAACAAGAAATTCCACTGAGTCAATTCTTTTCATTTCTTTCTCCTTCTGTCATTTTAGGTGGTAGATGTCCCCGGTAGGTTTTCTCTATTGTGTTTTATGTATGGCTCCCATATTTGTTCAAATATTGTAATATTATTTCTTAAATTATATGTTATTTTTTCTAATGGAATACATTTATTCATTTCTATATACCATTGTTGTATTCTCAAGTTATCTTCTAATTTCCAGGCTGACATAATACATTTTTTTGCTACAGCTAGGGCTATCCTAACAAATCTTTTTTGTGCACCATCCAAATCAAGTCCAAATTCTTTGTTTTTTATGTTACTTAGGAGGAGGATCTCTGGGTTTTTTGGTATATTGCTTTCTGTGATTTTATTTAATATCTGGTTTAGATCTTCCCAAAATTTTTTCACTTTCTCACACATCCAGATTGCATGAATTGTTGTTCCCATTTCCTTTTTAAAACAAAAACATCTGTCAGATACTGTTGGGTCCCATTTATTTAACTTTTGAGGTGTAATGTATAGCCTGTGTATCCAGTTATATTGTATCATACGTAACCTCGTATTTATTGTATTTCTCATCGTTCCAGAACATAACTTCTCCTATGTTTCCTTCTTTATCTTTATGTTTAAATCTTGTTCCCATTTTTGTTAGTTTTACCATTTGCTTCCTCATTCTCCTTTTCTTGCAGTTTAATATACATATTTGTTATAAATTTTTTGATTATCATTGTGTCTGTAATCACATATTCAAAATTACCTCCCTCTGGTAACCTCAGACTGCTTCCCAATTTGTCCTTCAAATAGGATTTCAGTTGGTAGTATGCCAACACTGTATCTTGAGTTATATTATATTTATCCTTCATTTGTTCAAAGGATAGTAATTTATTTCCTAAAAAGCAATTTTCTATTCTTTTGATCCCTTTTTTCTCCCATTCTCTAAAAGAAAGGTTATCTATTGTAAAAGGGATTCGCTGATTTTGCATCAGTATTAGTTTTGGTAATTGGTAATTTGTTTTATTCCTTTCTACATGAATCTTCTTCCAAATATTGAGCAGATGATGTAATACTGGAGAATTCCTACGTTGTACCAATTTTTCATCCCATTTATATAATATATGTTCAGGTATCTTCTCCCCTATTTTATCTAGTTCTAATCTAGTCCAATCTGGCTTTTCCCTTGTTTGATAAAAATCTGATAGGTATCTTAATTGTGCGGCTCTATAATAATTTTTAAAGTTTGGCAGTTGTAAGCCTCCTTGTTTATACCATTCTGTTAATTTATCTAGTGCTATCCTCGGTTTCTCCCCTTTCCATAAAAATTTCCTCATTATTTTCTTTAACTCCTTGAAGAATTTCTCCGTCAAGTGTATTGGCAATGCCTGAAATAGGTATTGTATCCTTGGGAAAATGTTCATTTTAATACAGTTTATCTTTCCTATTAGTGTTAGTGGTAAGTCTTTCCAATGCTCTAAGTCGTCCTGTAATTTTTTCATTAGTGGATAATAATTGAGTTTATATAGATGGCCGAGGTTTTTATTTATTTGTATACCTAGGTATTGTATTGCTTGCATTTGTCATCTGAATGGTGTTTCTTTCTTAAATTTTGTGAAATCTGCATTATTCATTGGCATTGCTTCACTTTTATTTGCATTCATCTTGTATCCTGATACTTCTCCATATTCCTTCAATTTCCTATGTAATTCTTTTATTGATATTTCTGGTTCTGTTAAGTATATTATAACGTCATCTGCAAATAAACTGATTTTATATTCCTTGTCTTTTATTTTTATCCCTTTCATTTTATTTTCAGTTCTTATCAATTCTGCTAGTGGTTCTATAGCTAACACGAACAATAAGGGTGATAGTGGGCATCCCTGCCTTGTTGATCTGCTTAAGTTAAATTGCTTTGATATATATCCATTTACTGTCACTTTCACCAATGGCCCCTTATATAATGCTTTAATCCAATTAATATACTTTTCTGGTAAACTGAATTTTTGTAATTCTTTGAATAAATAATTCCATTCTACTCTGACAAAGGCCTTCTCTGTGTCTAAAGCAACTGCTAATGTTGGAGCTTTATTCCCTTCTACTGCATGAATTAAGTTAATAAATTTACAAATATTGTCTGTTGTTCGTCTTTTTTTAATAAATCCAGTTTGGTCTAGATTTACTATTTTGGTACATAGTCGGCTAATCTGTTTGCTAATAGTTTAGCTATTATCTTATAATCTGTGTTAAGTAAAGATATTGGTCTATATGACGCTGGTGCGAGTGGATCTTTCCCTTGCTTTGGTATTACTGTAATTATTGCTGTTTTACATGAATCTGGTGAGCTTTGTGTTTTGTCAATCTGGTTGATTACTTCCAGGAGGGGAGGAGTTAATAAATCTTTAAATGTTTTATAGAATTCTATTGGGAATCCATCCTCTCCTGGTGTTTTATTATTTGGTAGTTTTTTTTATTATCTCTTGTATTTCTACTATTTCAAATGGTTCTGTTAATTTATTTTGTTCCTCTATTTGTAATTTTGGTAGTTCAATTTTAGTTAAAAATTCATCTATTTTGTCTTCTTTCCCTTAGTTTTCAGTTTGGTATAATTGTTCGTAGAATTCTCTGAAGTTTTCATTAATCTCCGTTGGATTATATGTGATTTGTTTGTCTTTTTTCCTTGATGCCAATACCATTCTCTTAGTTTGTTCTGTCTTAAGCTGCCATGCTAGAATTTTGTGCGTTTTTTCTCCTAGTTCATAATATTTCTGTTTTGTCTTCATTATGTTCTTCTCCACCTTATATGTTTGTAGTGTTTCATATTTTATTTTTTTATCTGCCAATTCTCTTCTTTTAGTTGTATCATCCTTCATTGCTAATTCTTTTTCTATATTTACTATTTCCCTTTCCAACTGCTCTGTTTCCTGATTGTAGTCCTTCTTCATCTTGGTTACATAACTTATTATTTGCCCTCTGATGAACGCTTACATTGCGTCCCATAGTATAAACTTATCTTTCACTGATTCCGTATTTATTTCAAAATACATTTTAATTTGTCTTTCAATTAATTCTCTAAAATCCTGCCTTTTAAGTAGCATGGAGTTTAATCTCCATCTATACATTCTTGGAGGGATGTCCTCCAACTCTATTGTCAATGTCAGGGGTGAGTGGTCCGATAATATTCTAGCTTTATATTCTGTTTTTCTTACTTTGTCTTGCATACGAGCTGATAACAGGAATAGGTCTATTCTTGAGTATGTTTTATGTCTACCCAAATAATATGAATATTCCTTTTCCTTTGGGTGTTGTTTCCTCCATATATCCAAAAGTTGCAATTCTTGCATCGATTTAATTATAAATTTGGTTACTTTGTTCTTTCTGTTAATTTTTTTCCCAGTTTTATCCATGTTTGAATCCATATTAAGGTTGAAATCCCCTCCTATTAGTATGTTCCCTTGCGTGTCTGCTATCTTCAAAAAAAATCTTGCATAAATTTTTGATCTTCTTCATTAGGTGAATATACATTGAGTAAATTCCAAAACTCCGAATATATCTGACATTTTATCATTACATATCTCCCTGCTGGATCTATTATTTCCTCTTCCATTTTAATTGGTACATTTTTACTGATTAATATAGCTACTCCTCTAGCTTTTGAATTATATGACGCTGCTGTTACATGTCCTACCCAATCTCTCTTTAATTTCTTGTGCTCCATTTCAGTTAAATGTGTTTTTTGCACGAATGCTATATCAATTTTTTCTTTTTTCAGTAAATTTAGCAGTTTCTTCCTTTTGATTTAGTTATGTATTCCGTTAATATTTAAAGTCATATAGTTCAACGTAGCCATTTCATACTTTGTTTATCTTTCCTTTCTGTTTCCTCATCATCACCTTTCCTTCTTATCCATTTCTGCTTTCTTGTTTTGAACACTTTATAAGACAACATTTCTAAAACATCAAACATTTCCCTTATTCTCCTATCTAAAATTTCTTTAACCCCACTATCCCCTCCCCTTCCTGAGTAGCCCTTTATCCCTTGTCGGGCAACCACATCTCCCCTCTCCATTTGGATTTGCGAATTCACTCGCAAGCGTCAACTGATTTCGCAGTGACCGTAACTCCTCCCCACCCAGCCCCCCCCAGAAAAGATTTCAATTTTCATATATAACAAAGGTCACTCTCTTAATTCCCTCCTTACTTCCTCTCTTCCCTTTCTTTCCCTTATTAATTCTTATCTATACTCTATATATTTTCCTTTAAATACGGATACACTCATGTACACACATATATACATACACACATACATATAGTTTGTGGTCATTTTTACTCTCGTTACATGTCTTCATCTCCCTGTCTGTTTTGTAGTTGTTCTGCAAATTTTCGTGCTTCCTCCGGATCCGAGAATAGTCTGTTTTGCTACCCTGGAATAACTTTTAAGTACCGCTGGGTACTTTAGCATAAATTTATATCCTTTTTTCCATTGGATCGTTTTTGCTGTATTAAACTCCTTTCTCTTCTTCAGGAGTTCAAAACTTATGTCTGGATAGAAAAAAATTTTTTGACCTTTGTATTCCAGTGGCTTTTTGTCTTCTCTTATTTTCTTCATTGCTTTCTCCAATATATTTTCTCTTGTTGTATATCTTAAGAATTTTACTAAAATGGATCTTGGTTTTTGTTGTGGCTGTGGTTTCGGGGCTAATGTTCTATGTGCCCTTTCTATTTCCATTTCTTCCTGTAATTCTGGTCTTCCTCGGACCCTGGGGATCCAATCTTTTATAAATTCTCTCATATTCTTGCCTTCTTCATCTTCCTTAAGGCCCACTATCTTTATATTATTTCTTCTATTATAATTTTCCATTATATCTATCTTCTGAGCAAACAGCTCTTGTGTCACTTTAACTTTTTTATTAGATTCTTCTAATTTCTTTTTTAAGTCCTCTACTTCCATTTCTACGGCTGTTTCTCGTTCTTCCACCTTGTCCACTCTTTTTCCTATATTTGACATGATCATCTCTACTCTATTCATTTTTTCTTCTGCACGTTTAATTCTTCTTTTTATTTCATTAAATTCTTGTAATTGCCATTCTTTCACTGATTCCATATATTCTTTAAAAAAAAAATCCATTGTCTTGCCTTTCCCTTCTTCTTCCATTTCTCTATGTTCTTCTTCTTCCTCTGGGTTGGTCATCTGTTGTTTCCTTGTTTTCTTTTTACTCTCTTCTTTCTTGTTCTCTTTATTTTCTATGTTCTCTTCCTGTTGTTGAGTTGCAGCTGTCATTCTCAGCTGTGGAGATCGACTCCTCAGCTGGTCCCCCCTCCCGTCAGTGTTTTTTTTTTCATGCGCATCGCGCATGCCCGACTCCTCACGCATGCGCGGTTGCGCATTTTTACTTGGCTCTGCAAGCCATTTTTGTAGTCCTGAGCTCGGGACTTCAACTGACCTTAGGGAGCGGGCTTTTCTCTCCGTGGCGGGCCTCCTCAGACAGGTAAGGCCTTCACCTTCTTCTTCCGATGTTCTTTCTTCTTCTCTTCTTCCCGTTGCTTTCGACTTTTCTTTCTTCGCTGCCATTTTCTTCCCACCTTTACTTTCACTTTGTTTTAATTTTTATGTTTGTGCCTTTGTGTGTTTTTTTTAAACTTTTCCGGAGAGGGCTGGAGTTCCCTGACCGGCCACTACTCCATCACGTAACTCCTCCTTTGGTGGTCCTGCTTGAAGCAATACCACACTCCAGAAGGTTCTGCCGCAGCTCTGCGCTCATAAACGAGGACCCCCTGTCACTGTGGATGTAACTGGGGTACCCAAAGATGGCGAAGATGCTGTGCAGGGCCTCTATGACTGAGGAGGCAGTCATGTCCGAGCAGGGCACACCGAACGGGAAGCGGGAGTACTCATCGATGGCCGTAAGGATGTAGGTATTACGTATGGTCGATGGTAGGGGCCCTTTGAAGTCCACGCTGAGATGCTCAAAGGGGCGGGTAGCTTTGATGATGTGGGTGTTCTTCGGATGGAATAAGTGGGGCTTGCAATCAGCGCACACCGGACAGGCTCGGGTCATGGAGCGAATCTCCTCAACCATGTAGGGCAGGTTTTGAACTTTGACAATGTGCGCAAATCTAGTGACCCCTGGATGACAAAGTTCCTCGTGGAGACTCTGCAGCCTGTCCAGTTGTATGTTGCCGCAAGTCCCCCTGGAGAGCGCATCTGACGGGTTGTTGAGTGTACCAGGCTGATACAATATGTCATAATTAAAGGTGGAGAGTTCGATTCTCCACCTGGTGATTTTGTCATTCTTGATCTTACCTCGCTGGGTATTGCTAAACATGAAGGAGACCGGGTGTTGGTCGGTCAGCAGTGTAAAGCGCTTACCAGTGAGGTAGTGTCTCCAACGACATACTGCTTCGACTACGGCCTGGGCCTCCTTCTCAACAGAAGAGTATCGGCTCTCAGGACCCTGGAGGGTTTTGGAGAAGAAGGCTACCTGGTTCAAAGTGGCTGCCAGTGCAAAGTCTGACGCATCGTTCTCGACTTGGAACAGGATGGATTCTCAATGGCATGCAGCATTGCAGTAGCGATGTCCGATTTGATGCGGTCGAAAGCCACTCTGGCTTCGGTTGACGGGGGGAAGAAGGTGGTCTTGATGAGTGGCCGTGCCTTGTCGCCATAGTGTGGAACCCATTGGGCATAGTAAGAGAAAAAGCCCAGGCAGCGTCTAAGTGTCTTCTGGGTGTTGGGGGGGGGGGGGGCAAGTCCATGAGGGGACGCATGCGGTCAGGGTCTGGCATGACCACCCCGTTTTCCACCACGCAACCTAGAATTGCAAGCAGAGTGGTCCGGAAGACACACTTGTCGAAATTGTAGGTCAAGTTCAGCCGAATTGCAGTCTGAAAACATTTCTCAAGGTTGGCATCATGATCCTTCGTGTCATGGCCGCAGATGGTGACATTGTCCAGATATGGGAAAGTAGCAGTTAGCACGTTCTGGTCCACCATCCGGTCCATTTCCTGCTGGAAGACCGTGACACCATTTGTGACCCTAAAGGGTACCCTGAGGAATTGATACAGCCATCTATTCGCTTCGAAGGCCGTGAAAGGTCGGTCTTCTCGGTGGATCGGGAGCTGGTGATAGGCCGAACGTAAGTCAATGGTGGAGAATACACGGTATTGGGTGATCTGATTCACCACATCTGTGATCCATGGAAGGGCGTACGCATCCAGAAGCGTGAAGCAATTGATTGTCTGGCTGTAGTCAACCACCATCCGCAGCTTCTCCCCGTTTTTATCAACCACCACCTGGGCCCTCCAGGGACTCGAGCTAGGTTCGATAATGCCCTCGTCCAGCAGTCTGCGCACCTCGCTTGTGATAAATTTCCTGTGTTCATAACTATATTGCCGGCTTTTGGTGGCCACAGGCTTCCAGCCAGGGGTGAGGTTTGCAAAGAGCGCTGGTGGAGCAACTTGGAGGGTGGAGAGGCTACAGGTGAGGCACAGGGGCGGGTGGCTCGGGCTGTCGCTGGCAGGAGGCTTCCAGGGTGAAGTGATTACAGACAGAGAGTGGAGCATGAGGCCCCCCAAAGTGCAGGGAAATGGTTTGAAACTGCCACTGAAAATCCAGTCCCAGCAGTGCAGGGGCACACAATTGGGGAAGGACTAATAGTTTGAAGTCTGTGAATGTGATGCCCTGGACTTTCAGGGTCGCCATGCAATACCCCTTTACCCCAGTCGAGTGCGATCTGGTCGGCAATGGGGGGAATAGCCAGTCCGCAACGGTGGGCCAGGTCTGGGCGGATAAAACAGTCAGTTGACCCCGAGTCAAATAAGCAATTGGTATAGTGTCCATGCACTTTAAGCAGTTCCATTGCTTTTGTGAAGGGTTGGGGGAAGTCCTGGTCTACGGTAACTGATGCAGAAACTTGTAATGGGGATAGTGGAGTCCTGCTTGATGATGTCACACAACGTGTGCGTGATGACATCACGCAAACAGTTAGGCCTGAAGAGACAGAATCGAGGAGTTGGTGTTGCTGCCTGCAGCCTGCTGGGGGTGTCAGCCAGTCAACGGTAAGTGTTGGGGATCGCTACTTGCTGTCAGCGGTGGGGCGGTCAGTCAGGTGGTCGTCAGCAGTCATGGCAGTGGGTACCAGGTCGGTAGCATTGGTCGCGGTGGCGTGTCCCCGGTCGGCAGCGTCAGGGGTAATGGGTCGCTAGTGTCGGTCGCAGCTACCAGGTCAGCTACCTCGATGGTGGTGGGTCCCCAGTTGGTAGCGGCGGTGGGTCCCTGGTCGGCAGCGGCGGTGGGTCCCTGGTCGGCAGCGGCGGGCTCAGCAGTGATGGTGGCGGTGGGCTCAGCGGTGATGGTGGCGGTGGGCTCAGCGGTGATGGCGGTAGCGGGTCCCTGGTCGGCAGCGGCAGTTGAGGTCGGGGCTGGGACCTGGTTGGATGTTGCTTCGTGAGGGAGTGTGAATGTCATTGCGGCAAGGGTGGGTTGTACCTTCCGCACTCGGCGTCTGTCCCGTGACGTCAGGCGCTGCCGTGCGGTGGAGCCCTTGCTCTCATTGGACGAGAGCTCTGAGGAAGAAGTGTTTGATTGGGAGGGTGGCAATTTGGCTTCACACGAGGCACTGTGTTTGATGGTGGCCATTTTGGAGCGATAGACTACAGCAAAGTGGCCATTTTTAAGGCACTTCTGGCACCTGGCTTTTCTCGCAAGGCACTGGGACCTGCTGTGCTTGTTCTTCCCACAGAAATAACACTTCGGGGTCGCATGGGGCAGCGTAGCGGCAGCCGACAGGCCGTTGTTGTGCCGGGGGGTAGTAGGGTCGAGGGAGGGCATCCTACTCACATCAGAGCATGGGGTCTGTCCTGGGTAAACTTGTACCTCTCATTTTGTTCGTTTTAGATTGGTCACAGTGTTTGAGCTACCAAAAGAAAATAGACACACACACTGAGAGCAGTTCAGTTTATACAAATGTTTATTACAAATTCAAAAGCTGATTTCAAACTACAATATGCTAGCCCTTCCCAACTATACTTATCAAGACCTGGACTTGTCCCAACTCCTGAAGCGAGGCAACAACTGCACACTTGTAGTAGGTTGTCGGGGCGCTGGTAGCAGCTTCTCCACCTCCCTCGACCGGGATGTTAGCTGGACTCTAGAAGTTCTTCTTCTTGCTGAGAGATTTTGCCACCTCTCGGAGAGTCTCAAACTTCAGCAGTGGGACCATGGCTTATATTACCCAAAAGTTGTTTACTTCATAGCTTATCTCTTTGAACAAATGATTTAATTATCTTCAAGATCTCCTGACAGTCTGCGACCAACAAAAGAAAACTGCATCCCTGGGCCTCATTTAGATTATGTCTTCTGATTCAACTGCATCCTGGGCCCCATGGTGGAATTTAGGTGTATCTACTAATTCATTTGCATCCTGGGCCTCATGGTGTAAATTAGATTATGTCTGCTGATTCTAAAAAAACAAGCAGTTTCTCAGCCTTGCAGAAGCAAAGGCTGCAAAAGTAAAAAACAGTTTAAATCTTCCATTACAGGGTCCAGCCCCGAGAATACACGTCCATATGTAAGACTGCAGCCTCCATCGTCTCTGCGATCCAGATCATGTCCTCTAGGTTTTCTCCCTCGTGCTCTAGCAGGCACTGCCTCACTTCATTCAATTGAACCCCGGCAACATAGGCATCCTGAATGAGATCGTCTCTGGTCTCCGCGGCAGTTCTGTCTGTGCAGGCACAGTCCCTGCCCATTGCCCTTAGTGCCTGAATATAAGGTCTACAGGACTCATCGGGCTGTTGCCTCTTTGTTGCTAATTTGTACTGAGCATAGATCCTGTTCACTGGTCACTCGTAGAGCCCTTTCAGCATCTTCATGGCTGTGGCGTAAGTGGTCGTGTCCTGGATGCTCTGGAAGACTCTCGGGGACACCATAGTCATCAATACTAGTAGTCGACGGCTGTCATCTATCACGGCAGGGTCAGAGAGCTGTAAGTATGTTTCGAAGCATCTCACCCAGTGCTTAAAGTCATTCGAGGCTGTAGCTGACTGTGGATCGACGTCGAGGCGTTGCAGCCGTAGCATATGCTCCATCCCTTCAAAACCTTTTAGTTAATAAAATTGTAGAGCGAGTCAAAAGAACCAAAGACTTGTTGATCCAAACCAAGGCTTTTATTAACTAAAAGACTGGAGCATATCACATGTAGGTCGACCAGTCCAGAATGACCTGGTCTGGCTAGGAGCAATCCTTTAAGACCTGCCAGTAGGTGTGGCTACACTCTCAGCCAATCACAGTCATCCTACACTACAATCTGTACATATACACATTGGTGATAGAATCTGTACTATCACACGCTGCTAATCTGAGTTGCCTAGACTACATGTCAATGAAATATCCCAATCGTAATCGTATTGATACATTTCTAATTTTTTCATTTGTCCTACATGGAGAACAAGACACCAAATGTTTCCTGCACTTAGAATTTCCATGCTCCACTCAAACTAATTTTACTTTCATGCTCTTTATTATCTTTATTTCATCTTTTACCTTGTCCTCCATTTCCATTTTGCTCAACTTTTCTAAACATTAGGTAAACAATATTTAATTCCCATTTTATTGTATTCATATTCACCTGCTTCCATTTCTTAAGAAACCTTCTTAAATTAATTCCTCTCCTTAAGGAATATTTCCCCCTACTTTAAAATATGTTCTATCACCTTTTCCTCCAATAATCCAACCTTGATCCAGTTGTCCATCCAACTGTCATTTCATTTCCAAATTACCTTTGCTATCTAAAGTGCACAGGTGTGTAACCTTCCAATCTCCAATCCTTCTTTTTCAGTGTAATTTATTCAAATCTGTCCACTCAAGCTTCAAATAGCACTGAAATTACATTCATCAAGATAATAAATGATTTCTTTTTGTTGTTTATCTCCTTTTCTAATTCTCATGGATCATCTCTGTTTCTAATTCTCTTTTGATATGTTTGCAACTAGACAACAAAGAGTTTGCTTTCAGAACACTTTTGGCTCTACTTCATAGATTTTGGGCAGCTGATTGCGAAAATCACCATAAGATTTTCTTATCATGTACCATTTTTTATATAAAGCCTATTTTTCTGATTTCCTGTTATATTTTTAACATGTTTCAAGCACACAAAACCATGACATGCAACATGTCATTGCAAATTCATTTTCTGCATTCCCATTTGGACTTCTTCCCTGCTGATCTTGGTGATGAACATAATGAAAGTTTCACCAAGACAATGCGACCATGGAAAAACAGTATCAGGGGAAATGAAACCTATCAATGCTCTCCGACAATTGTTGGGCACTGACTCAAGAGGCATCAGATGTTGAATACAAATGAAAATCAGTGAAAAAACATTTTGATGTCAGTTGAACTAATACAATCATTATGAGATTAAACATGCTAAATTCAATAAAAGTTAATTTAATGTTTCTCCAACTTCCAACTAAAATTATCTTTGTGTTCAGCCTGAACACAAGTTATCTATCATAGTCAGGAAGCAAACCTTTTCAAAAAAATATATTGTCCATTGTAAATGCATTGCAGGTAAATAACATATACCATGTATTTTGGTGCTGCTCCCCGACACCTCCCCATGGCTGGGCACCATTATAACTGTTCCTACCTGTGACCCTGAGGTCGCCGTCACTACTCCTGCTCCCGCCTGGATCACAATGTCACTGCTCCAGCTCTGTGGGCCGTCGCCATTGCTGTCTGGTAGGCTGAGATTCCTGCTCCTGCCTGGTGCAAGATGTCACTGCTCCAGCTCCGTGGGCCATTGCCGTTGCTGTTTGATAGGCCAGAGTTTTTTTAAAAACTTACTTAATTTAGAGCTTTGTTTCTTCTGATTGGGGTGTTTTAAAAAAAGTTGTTGTTCCTGTGAGACCAGGACAGCCCAAAAAAGTGGGGCTCGACTTAGATGGCAGGATATACCATAAATCCCTTAAAATTAGGCTCAAACATTTGGGTCAAATTATACACCAAAATATACAGTACTTCATGGGTTAGTAGATTGTAATTCATAGCAGAAGTGATCTTATCCTTTCTTTTATTCAGGTATCTGCTTCGGGGATTTCTGCACCTGACAACAAAATACTTTATACATACAAGAGCAAAATACAAATTATGCCTCTCTCTCCACTGATGCCTCCTGTTTCCAGCATTTTCTACATTTTTTCTGCTTTGTGTTGATGATGGATTTATTCAGCAAGTTACAACTATTTATCTTAAATTATGCATAAATGGTTGTGGCAGCATGTAGCTAGTAATGCAGAGAGATATCATATTTAGCCAGTAATTCATAGTATGGGTTTGTGGAATAAGCAGAAGTGCTGGAGAAACTCAGCAAGCCACACAGTATCTATAGGAAGTACAGAGTAACCAGTTTTGGGGCTCAGCCCTTCGTCACGGTATGAGGAAAAAGGAGACAGGCATCTTAATGAAAAGGTGGATGGAGGAGAGGAGAGGAGGGAGGAAGGGGCAGGGGAAGAGCACAGGCTAACAGGTATGTGAGAAACAGAAGTACCTTTACAGATTTCGCTCGAGACAAAAATTGAGAACAAAGAACATTTATTGTACAACAGTGCAAAGTTGGGAGCTTCCCCTTACCCTGGGAATACACACATACACTGGGGCTCACCCAACTTTTATACAGTTCATTTCAGTGTAGAGGTACCCTTCCCCCCCCTAACATTCTTCTGCCTCCTGGATTGGTTTGGCATTTGGTACTCCTTATTCATGAATCTGCCTTTGTCCTTATTCACACATCTCAACCCCCAGGACTTGCTAATTCTTTCTATCACTATAAGACCCTTATTCTATTATACTTGCGTAACCTTTCCTCACACTCTTATCGGAATTCATCCCTACTCAGCACTTACTTAACTTCCTCTAGTCCAGTCCAGTATTCCTTATTTCATTCATACTAGCTTTACTTCCTATATTCTATTATCTCTCACAGGTGGATATAAGTAGAAGGGTAGAAGAGAAAAAGGCTGAGAAGTGACTGGGAAAGGGGGTAGCTTTCACAATGGAGAGGGAAAGGAAAGGGGTGGGCAGCTGGAGGAAAGGAAACAGACACTCAGGGGGAGGGGCTTTACATAAATTGGAGGCTAATGTTAATGTCATCTGGTTGGAGAGTGCCCAGGTGGAACAGTCAGTGTGCATGACACCATGGACAGACATGTTGGTCTGGGAATGGTTTGTGGAATTAAAATGGTTGACCATTGGGAGGACTCTGTTAATGCAGCTTTTAGAATAAAGGTGGTCAGGTCTGATACACTAGTTACCCGTTACTTTCTATGGATGCTGAATAACATGCTGAGTTTCTCCTGCATTTGTCAGATCAAATTTATTGTCATCTGATTGTACAAGTACAACCTGATGAAACAATGTTCTCCGGTCAGTGCAAAACACTCAGACACACAACCAGACATAAGACAAATACAGACAAGCAAAACATATGCAGGCCAAGTATTTTATCTAAGCAAATAAATAAATAAATGTTGTTTCATGAATATGAGAGTCTCGGATGGTTAGTGTGAGCAGTTCCTTTGGTTAATCAGCATTTTTACTGCCCATGGGAAGAAGCTGTTTCACAACCTGATGGTGCTGGCTCTGATCCTCCTGTATCTTTTCCCAGAAGGGAGGAGATGAAAGATGCAGTGTGTGGGGTGGAAGGGGCCCTCAATAATTTTACACAACTTCTTTAGACAACAATCCCAGTAGATCACATCAATGGAGGGGTGGGAGACTCCCGCGCTCCTCTCTGCCACTCTTGTGGTCCTGTGGATTGACCTCCAATCCAGTTCTCTGCAGCAACCATATCACACTGTGATGCGGGTAGCCTTGACCATTTCAGTCTTCGCAGGAAGTGCAGTTGTTGTTGTGCCTTCCTGACAAGTGAGGGGATGTTGAGTGTCCACAAAAGGTCACTAATTAAGTGAACTCCAAGGAACTTGGTGTCTCCACTCTCTCTACAACAGAATTGGCGATGTACAGTGGAGGCTGGTTGTTCCTGGTCCTTCTGAAGTCCATCTCCTTTTTTTTAAAATATTTTATTTAAAATTTTAAACCATAATACATACAATTAATAAATTGATTAGTACATAATATGTAATGTTAGAAAATATACATGGTGTATAACCCAAAAAGAAACAAAAACCTCACTATCCCACTCTTTAATCAATGTAACCCTCCCCCCTTAAATACCCCTTCCCTGATTCCACCCCTAAACTACCATCCATCTACCCCAGAAAACAAAAAAAATAAAAGAAAAAGAGAAATAGAGATGCAAACTACAATAACATAGACAATTACTGTGGACTGAGGTACTTCCACCACAGCAAGGCTGAAAGATTCAAAATTTTAAACCCATGTAATACAAATAAGAGCTCCAAACTTATCGTTAAAAAGATAATTATCTCATAAATTTTTTTATTTTTTCCAAAGGTGTACAAGATTTCAATTCTGTCTGCCATCTACGTAAATTCAAATCTACATAATTTTTCCAAGGAATCGCAATACATTTTCTCGCTACTGCTAATGCTAATCTCAAAAATGCTATTTGAAATTTATTTAATCTTAATTCCAAACAAAAATTTTTGATATTACTTAACAAAAATATCGATGGGTCCACTGGAAGTTTAATTTTTAAAATATCTTGTAAAAGTTCCTTAAATCACATCCGGAAAGGTTTTACCTTATCACAAAGTCATGTAGGATGTAAAAACATTCCTTTTTTTTTCTGACATCCAAAACATAAATCTGTGAAAAGTAAATTATATCTCTTTAATTTCTTGGGAGTTAAATATAATTGGTGTATAAAGTTATAATGAACTAGTCTATATCTTACATTCACAATTTTTGTCATACTACCTTTACTCAAATTTCTCCAATCCTCTTGAGTAATTTCTATTCCTAAATCTTTTTTCCATTTTAACCTGGATTTTTGTAAATCCAATTTAGGCATTTTATTCTGCAATAATGTATACATTTCAGATATAAATCTTTTTTTCCTACCTTCCATAATTAAAATGTCAAATTTAGCCTGTCGAGGTAACCTCAAAGTATTCCCAAAATGATCCAATTACAAATAACTTGATAATAACAAAAAAGAGTATTTGATGCTATTTCATATTTCTCCTTCATTCTTTGAAAATAAAATAACCTGCCTCATAACAATCCTGTATAATTTTAATTCCTTTTTGATCCCATATTTTCAAAATGTAATTATTAACCATCACGATCATCTCCTTTGTCCTGTCCACATTCAGTCTCATGTTGTTATTCTCGCACCATTTCACGAGATTTTCCCTCTTCTCTGTCGTGCGACTCATCATTGTTGCTGATGAGACCAACTACTGTTGTGTCATCTGTAAATTTGATGACACCGTTGGAGCTGGATCTGGCGATGAAGTTGTGGGTCGGTAGTGTGAACAGGGCTGAGCACACACATATGACAGTACTCGATATTCTGACTGGACAGACTGAGCACACACACATGACAGGACTCAATATACTGATTGGGCAGATCGTGGTCTCTCCATTATGAAGTCTAGGACCCAGTTACAGAATGGGGTGTTGAGTCCCAGTGAGGTCAGCTTCTCCACCAGCCTCTTGGGAATTATCATTTTAAATGCTAAGCTGAAGTCAATGAACTCCTACGTATCAGGCATCATTCCCCAGGTGGGCCAGGTTGGAGTGAAGCAACAAGGCTATAGGCTTGTCTGGGAAATGGTTTCTTCTATAGGTAAACTGAAATGGATCCAGCATCCCTGAGAGGTGTACTTTGATATGTTCCATTACCAGATGCTTGAAACTTTCATAATGCTGGAGGGCAGTAACAGTCATTGGGCCTGTTATTGTTGCCCACTTGGGTACTGGGATGATGATGACTGCCTTGAACCCTATGGGAACGATAGACTACTGCAGTGAGGTGTTGAAGATGTCCGTGAAGACATCCATCAATTGGTGAGCACAGTTCTTCACTATCCGACCAGGTATGTTGTCTGCTCCCACCGTCTTGTGTGGGTTCATCTTGGATAGAGTTCTCCTCACCTTGGCTGGGCTATGCAAGGGGCCTGTTCATCAGCGGGACACGGAGCTTTCTTTGCCATCTTTCTGTTCTTCTCATCAAACTGTACATAGAAGGTGTTCATTCTGCCTGGAAGGGCAACATCATTGTCCTTAACTTTTTGATCCCTTGCCACATGTCCCTTGTGTCACACAGCTGTCTGTGGATCTTCTGTTTGTGTATAACCCAGTTTGCCTTCTGGATTGCACAGGGGAGTTCAGCCCTGGCTGATCTTAGTGCCATCCTATTCCCTGTCCTGAAGGCAGCATCATGAGCTCTGAGAAGGGTCCGGACCTCTCCATCCAACCATAGTTTCTGGTTAGCCCTGGTTGTGAAGCATTTGATCTCAGTGGCATCCTTAATGCACTTGCTGATCTAGCCAGTCACTGATTTCGTGTACTCCTCTATGTTTATATGTCCATTGTAGGTGGCTGCCTTCCTGAAGCAGCTCCAGTCTGTGGTCTCAAAGTAGTTCCATAGTGCCTCTGTCCCCTCACCCCATAACTTGTGGATAGCCCCGATGTCCTGATTTCCTTGCTAACTGGCCTAGTTTGCTTTGCCAGCAGTCTGTACATCAGTGTTAGCAGGACAGATATGTGATCTGTGTAACCAATGTGGGGGTGCGTTGCAGCTTGCACGCACCAGACACGTTGGTGTACACCCAATCCAGGGTGTCCTCTCCTCTGGTGGTGGTTAATTAGCTGTTAAAACTGTAGTAAGACCATTTTCAGGTTGGAGTGATTGAAGATACCAGCAACAATCATGGCATCGTCAGGGTGGGCTTTGCAGATGACACCATAAAGCTCCTTTATGGCTTTATCCTCACCAGTTCTTGTTGATGTAAATGCACAGACCCCTCCTCGAGTCTTGCCAGAAGCAGCAGTGTCTCTATCTGCCCTGAAGGAGATAAGGCCTTAGACCTGCGCTCCTGACCACCTTACTCTCAAATGTAAGATTGCTGGAGAAGAAAATGAATTACCTCTGTATTCCACTACAATCACAGGTCTATAGACTTTCCTCTTTAACACTAATAGTATGGGTTTATTTAGTTCATCAGACCTTTCACAAAAATACAAAACTGCCTTGCAGATGGTTTCTTCACTGAAAAATTATTTCACTTCAAATACTTTCTCTCCCTTTGCAAGAGCTCATTAGAATATTTGGCACCTGGCAACGAGGAAGCCTGGACACTGCGTACCTTTCATAACCACATCCTGCATTCATCATTTCTACATTCATCATTTCAAACTGCTTCAAGCAATTCTGTTCGATGACCACAATGACTTTGCGCAGCTCATCTTAGGAACCATTTCTGAAGTGCACAGGATTTAAGACAGGGGAATTGTATTTGGTAAGAATCCATGGCACGAAGCTCGCAAGATGGAAGAGCACCTGGTTGCAAAAGGCTGTGCGACATCCTGTCACAAATCATTCCAGGGTGTTGTCTCAAATAGCATGGAACCACTCAATGTGACTGCCAGTGGTTCCTACAACATACAGGATAATGGCAGCAAGTCAAGACCCCAGATTCTTCCAATGATCTTGGTCGAAAATGCTGTCATTAAAACAAATCAGAATTTTTCAAAATGTATCTTTTTCAACACTAAAGGACAGAAATTCTTTCAGGTGCAATGAAAAGCAGGTTGAGGATTAATTTACTACATTCAGGGTGAAGTTTTAAACAATTTTAATGAAAGAGCCCTTTTTCCCACCATCCTCTGCATTCTGCACATTATCCTCCCTCATTTTTGCCATCTGCAACTAATGGTGTTCCGCAGGGGTCGGTATTGGGGCCGCTGCTGTTTACAATTTATATTAATGATTTGGATTGTGATATTAATGGTTTTGTGACCAAATTTGTGGATGTAACCAAGATAGGAGGCGGAGTAGAAACCGTAAAGTTGCAGAAGGATATAGACAGATTAGGAGACCGGGCAAAAGTATGGCAGATGAGATTTAACATAGAGAAATGTACAATTGTACATTTTGGCAGTGGAAGTAAAACAGACAGAATAATATTTGGATGGGGTTAAAATTCAGACCTCAAATGTGCAAAGGGTCCTGGGGTGTCCTCGTGCAAGGAAACCTTAAAGTTAATGACCAGGTGAAATTGATAGTGAAGAAAGCGAATGCTATGTTGGCATTCATTTCAAGAGGAAGTGTATAAGAGAAAAGAGATGTTGATGAGGCTCTATGGGGCACTGGTGAGGCCTCATTTGGGGAACTGTGTGCAGTTTTGGGCCCCCTCTCTTAGAAAGGATGTGATGTTGATGGAGAGGGTGCAGAGGAGATTTACTAGGATGATTCCTGGAATGTAAGGGCTTATGTATGAGGAGCATTTGGCAGCTCTTGAGCTGTATTCATTGGAGTATAGGAGAATGAGAGGAGATCTCAGAGGTATTTCATATTTTGAAAGGTTTAGAGATAGGGTGGATGCAGGTACGATGTTTCCCTTGGTGGGTGAATTGAGGACAAGGGGTCATAGTCTGAAAATTAGAGGTTATCCATATAAAAGAGATTAGGAAGAACTTCTTTAGCCACAGGATCGTGGATCTGTGGAACTTGCTGCCGCATACAGCAGTGGAAGCCAGATCACTGGGAGTATTTACACAAGAAATAGACAAGTATCTCATTAGTGAGGGTATCAAGGGATATGGGGAAAAGGCCAGAAATTGGAACTAGTATAGAGTATCTTAGTGTAGATTAATGGAACAGATTTGATGGGCCTAATTGCCTGCTTCTATTCATTTGTTTTGTAGGACCCCCCCCCCCCCCCCTCCACCTCCACCTCCACCTCCACTCCCGGCATCTCCTTTGACTCCCTTGTCTACTTATCCTTCCCCAACCACCCCTCCGTGACCCCTGGAACTCTAGTTAGCAGTCACAGGAAGTGCTGGAGAAAGTCAGCAGGTTAAGTGGCATCGACAGGAACCAAAGGATAACCAACATTTCGGGCCTGGGCCCTTCAGGTCAGCTATATAAAAAAAAGGTAGACAACTGCCTGAATAAAAAACCCATAAGACTATGAGATATAGGAACAGTATTAGGCCATTCAGCTTATCGGATCATGAGCTGATCTAATCTCCATCTCAGCCCCCTTCTCCCCATAACCTTTGATACCCTGTCTATTCAGAAACTTAGCCATCTCTGCCTTAAATACACCCAATGACCTGGCCTCCACAGCAGCCCAAGGGGAAGGGAAGACGTGGCGTGTTCTTGCACGTCCTCCCTCACCACCATCCCAGGGACATAAATAGCCTTTCCAGTTGAGGCAAAGGTTAACTTGCACTTCATCAACTCATCCATTTTGCTCAGTGCTCCCAATGTGGCCCCCTCTATGTCGGTGAGACCAAGGGCAGGCTTGGGGGCTGTTTTACAAAGCTTTCATGCTTCCACAATGGCCACCCTGAGCTCCTGGTTGTGTACAACTTCATCTCCTCTTCTATTCCCTTCCCAATCTCTGTACCCAGGTCTTCTCCACTGCCAGTGCAAAGCCCAATGTAAACTAGAGGAACACCACCTCATAATCCACCTGACTAGTCTACAGCCCAGTGGTATGAACAAGTAGTTTTCCAATTTCAGATAACAACCTCTCTCATTTCTTCCAAATGATATCTGTTCTTCCCCTTTCCTCTCCCCCCCATTTTTTTTTGCCTCCTTTCCTACCCACCCCCACCTAGCCTCTCATTATTCATTCCCCCTCCCTCTTTGGATCCTTTGTCTTCCATCCACATTTCCCCATTCGATTCTTCCCCTTTTTTCACTGTTCCCCTTCAGTTCCTGTATTGTCACCTTCTTATCAGAACCCAATGCTGGTAACCCTTGTCCCTGCTTATCACCCACCCCACCCTGAATGATTCATCTTCCTCCATCTCGCCCTTCTGTTTCTCTTGGCACTCTCTCTCTTGTGTAAGGAGAACATTTAAACAAAAAACTCCTGTTATCCAAGCAACTGGCAGCCTCAAGTAACCGGCAAAAGAGAAATGCAGAAAATAGGTAAAAAAATATGGAAGTTTAAAATTCTAAGTTCAACTCAGCTCGTATGGTTTTTCAAAGTGCTGAAGTCCATTAGAAATAGCAAAGGGATGAACTGCACAGGCCGATGTGCTATTCCAACAATTTCAGATTTATTGTACATTATATATTTATATCTGTATGTGATTATTATGTGCTCTGTGTATCTGGTCTGCAAATACACTATTATGTCTTATATACGCAAAGTCAGATCATAATAAACTTGAAATGCTACTCTGGGTGTTCATCACCTGATTTATTCTATTATTTGCAACATACAAGATGGAGCTCAAACAACATCAAGTAAGTTCAACACAATGCAATACAATGATCTCAAACACTCTTGACCCAACAATGGTGGCTTCTGTGTGTATCATCAAAATGCAACATGGCATCATGCCAAGCCTCCATCAAAGCATTTCTCAAACCTATGCTCTAAACTCCAAATGCTTCTTCCTAGGGATGTTAAGGAGGGCAAGGCTACCAGCCTTCACTTTGACAACTTTTTACAGGAGAACATTTGAGAGTGTCCTGTCTGGCTGCACCATTCTGTGGTACAGTAGCAGCAAACATTGGACTGCATGCCAATACAGAGGTTTTTCAAAAGGGCCAACAAGATCCCCTTCCTCTATTGACAACATTTACCGGGAATATTGTTTAAAAGAGAGCTTGTAGAATAAGACCTTTCCAATCTAGAACACAGGATCTTTGACCCATGACCATCAGAAAGGTGGTGCAGGAGCACCAAAATCAGGACTACCAGGCTGGGAAATAGCTTCTCCTACAGTCTACGTGATTGATGAACAGTATCCTGTAACCAAGTAAATCATCCCATACTATTTATAAATACGTTTATTTTAAATTATACCTTTGTATGTGTGTGTGTGTGTGTGTGTAGATATAGTACTGTGTGTATGTGTGCGCCATGGTCTGGAGAAATGCATTATTGGGTTGCATGTGTACAGTCAGATGATAATAAGCTTGAACAATGTCACCTCTATGACACATGCCAATGTAATACAGAACAAGTCACCATATATCAAACCTCAGATCTTGAAAATCCTCAAATTCTCTTCAGGTAATGCAGATTGATCTTCAGTATAGTCTTCAGCAATTCTAAATAATGTCACAAAACGACCTTCATTCAGGGACAGGGCTGACAGATGTGCCAGTAACTTTAATCCCAAGAATAAAAAAACAACATGAATGATTATTATTTCAATATAGGTTTTGATCACAGACTGAAGGTGTTAGAACGGAGAATGGCCAAAAATATTCCCTGTTCAAACCCAAACAACTGCATTAATTGGGGTTTCAAGGGGATGAATAATGCAAATGAAGCTTGAAAGTCAGAGTCTCAGTGGAGTAATAAGAGAACTTGGATGCATTATTCAATACAATTAAGTTTATTATCATCTGATTGGACAAGTACAACCCGACAATGTTCTCCAGTCTTCTTCCTTGTCAGGAAGGTACAACAGTGACTGCACTTCCTGAAAAGACTGAAGCGAGCAAGGCTATCAGCCACCATTATGACAATCTTCTACAGGAGCTCTATCTAGAGCGTCCTGGTTGACTGCAACACATTGTGGTACAGTTGCTGCAGACAAATGGATTGGAGGTCAATCCACAGGACCATAAGAGTGGCAGAGAGGGGGCATCCCTCCAACCCCCCCAATCAACATGATCTACTGGGATCGTGGTCTGAGGAGGTTACACAAAATCATTGAGGATTCCTTCCACTCTGCCCATAGCATCTTTCAGCCACTCCCTTCGGGGAAGAGATACAGGACTATGAGAGCCAGCACCACCAGCCTGAGAAACAGCTTCTTCCCACGAGCAGCGAGAGTGCTGAACGACTAAACATACTGCTCAAACTAACCATCCGAGACTCTATTTGTTTAACAAAATTTATTTATATGTATATATATATATATATATATATATTTGTCCAGTATATGTATTGTTTGTCTGTATGTATGTTATGCCTGGTTGTGTGTCTGCATCCTTTGCACCGAGGACCAGAGAACCCTGTTTCGTCGGGTTGTACTTGTGGAATCAGATGATAAACAAACTTAAAATCTGATATCAAAATATAGGAATGATTTCCATCAAGTCTGGCTACACAAGCTGGTGCTCTTCCTATCGAAAATAGAAGTCAAATGTGACTTGTTCTCTATCACTGAAACTTTGGAGAGACTAAACATGATAAATATAGAGCCGTTTCAACGTGTGATGTTTAAAACTGGGTTCCAAAAATATAAGACAGGCAAATGAGAGAAATCCTAGTGAAGGGTCCTGGACATAAAAATGTAACTGTTCCCCCCCCCAACCCCCCCCCCCACCCCACAGATGCTGCCTGACCTTTTGAGAGTTTTCAGCATTTAGTGCTTTTATTTTAGATTTTGAACATCAAAAGTTTTGTTTTAATTTTCATTTACAGTTTACACAGATTTGAACTTAATACTTTATTAAGTGTACAGATTCATCTAATCAGTATTTCTCAGCCTAGGGTTTGTTAAGGGCACCCAGCAGCAAAGTCAAATATTACTGATGTAATAAACAAATAATATGTAAAACTACAATGCTGAAGAAACATACTTTATATAGCAAAGATGTACCATGTTCGTACATCAAAGGCTCAGGCGTGAAACTTTGGTTATGTATCTTTATTTTTGCTATATAAAGTACTTCAATCGTGGTGTCTGTAGACTTTCATATTTTACTCTAAATAATATATATATATATATATATATACACGTGGTGGCAAATTTGAAAACAAAATGCAAAAAAAGCGAACCCTTCTTCCCACAAGTCTATGCTGTACATGATGTCCAAATCAAACTAAAAATCTGCTCCTTGCATCACTCTATCCCCTGTCTATATAAGCATCTTAAACGTGACTGCTGCTCCTGCTTCCACCACTACTCCTAACAGCCTGTTTCAGGTGCCTGCCATTCTGTGTAAAATATTTGTTCCACATATCACCCCCAAACTTCCTCATCCTCATCTTAAACTCACGTCCTCTCGTGTGCGTGGGGAAATGATTCTGATTGTCCATCCTACGAACAACTCTCAAGATTTTCTACACCTCTAACAGGTAATCCCTCAGCCTCCTATGCTCTGGAGAAAGCAACCCAATTTTCTGGGATGCAACTCTCTGTAAATCTATGAAATGAGAAATTTTTTAAAAAATAATTAGTAGTTATGATCTGGAATCCACCAGCTTTCATTGAAGTGGAAGCAGATATAATTATGGCTTTCAAAAAAATAGTCATACAAGGTTAAAGATTTTTACACAATGGGGAAAGAACACAGGACAGCATTGAAAACAGCCAGCCCAAGGTCAATGGGCTAAATGGCCTTTTCTGCAGTAGAGAGATGGAGAGGAGACCTGTATGGAACATAAATTCTGGCTTAGACCTGTTGGTTTGAATGGCCTGTTTATCTGCAGAAACTGCTATTAAATTCAGTGTGGGCGGATTAATTTTTAAGTCAATAGAAATACATCGGAGTCATCCCATTGCACTCAACTTATTTGTGACAAGTTGAGATTCTTCTTTAAGAAAATGCACTTACCTAAACCTGAAATCTTGTTATCTCCATTCTCAAGCTGAATTGTGACCCTCTCCCCTATTCGATAAAAATAGGAAAACACAAAGACTGGTCCTGGATCAGTTTTGAATTCCTGTCCAAGGACTGAAAAGAACAAGTTGTTCCAACACCAGTTATGTTGCAATAGAATGTCAAACTAAAAACACCATTATAATGCTTCTCTATAAATAGCTATCAGTCTCCTTGAACTGAAGGATGAAGGTAAATGC
This sequence comes from Narcine bancroftii, assembly GCF_036971445.1. Lineage (NCBI taxonomy): Eukaryota > Metazoa > Chordata > Chondrichthyes > Torpediniformes > Narcinidae > Narcine > Narcine bancroftii. Next base: position 172,132,278 of record NC_091472.1, on the reverse strand, counting down.
ATGCTCCAGTGTTACGAGCCAACGATCCACAAACCCAGCAGCAATAGATATTCACCAGGACAAATGGTTACTTAAATAAAAGTCGCTTTTAATGATCTTTAAACATGAAAATAGAATCACACATTAACTTATCACTATTGACATAACTAACCTAACCCCCTTCTAATTCTAAGCGCACGTGTTATGTAATGTGTGTGTAAGTTCAGAAAAGTTCTTTGGTTCACAGTCCAATCTCACTTCTCATTCCTCCAAGTTCACTGGCTGCAGGCAATTCTTATACTGTGCACAAAATTTAACATGTATAAAGTTCACCATGCTTTGGTGCTTGAAATAAATGGTTACCGCTCAGGAAGGTTATTGACGGTTTTCAGAGAGAGATTTGTTGTTCCAGGACATCCACAACTGATTTACTTCCATCAGCCAATTCAGTGCCTTGTTGATGAAACTTGCCCCTTCAGGGTTCTCCAGATGATAACCTCTTTCTTTCAGGTCACCACTGAGTGCCTTTTTATTTCTCTTATTCCAAGTAAAACATTAGACAGCCAGTCCTCTCCTCTTGCATGAACCACAAGGGCTTTGACCAGGCTGAACAAAGCACTTACCACCCATCTTCCATATGGGGTTTTCCACAAGCTTGCCAGCTTGTCCTGTTCTAGTCCCAGCTGCTGTTGCTGGCTCTAACACTGTAGAACTGATCTGTCTCTCTCTCTCTCTCTCCCTCTTTCTCTAACTGACTGAGTAAAAGTCTGTTTGACCCTCTCTGCTTGCAAAAGCCACATGACCCTCTTAGAACAGCAAGTTCTCTTCCAGCCAGAAGGCAGCTCCAACAAGCTCTTTGATCTCTTGGGCACTCTCCAAGGCTCTTATATAGGCGGTGGGGCTGATAAGTCTAGCATTAGCAGAGCTCCAGTATTTCAAATAAGATCTGTTTTAAAGAGTTTGGATGTGACCCACACTAACATACCTTTCCCAATTTATCTCCCACAAACATATCTATATACTCTGTCACGCCAGACACAATTACTACTTTGTAATCAGAGGTGCAATGCTGCTGGAGCTCACCAGAGTGCCACTGCAGGCGCCTCATGGGGAGCTCCAGCACCTAAAAAATTAGCATTGCACCCCTGTCTGTAATTCCCAAGGATCGGGAACTGTCAATGATAACCATTGGTGATGATACCTGGCCTACTTCTCTGGCATTGGCAGCAAATTAGAAGATGGAGTTGGATCGGTATTTAGTGGTACATTTGTGGGTGTAAAGGGTCAATGAATCATCAATTTAAATGTAATGTTCAATGCAACAGCAAGCTTTAGGATTTTATCTGTCCTTTCTCATTACTGATTAACTTTATTGAGTCAAGCTTTATAATGTGGAGAGGGTGACTACATTTGCAGACGGGAGTTCCATGTTGTACGATAGCAAAACAAATCTTCTACTAAGGAGTTCCTTGTATCATATGTAGAAAATTCCAGCTTCCTTTGCTTAGCTGAGATACAAGGCAGTGAATGCTAAGTCTCATAATCCACCAATTGCCTCCTTTTTCCTGCTGAAATTGCTGCTGAGGCTTCTAGTACCAGCTCTCCATGTACACCTATCACACATTGGCCCCTTCCTTGCACCTCTGCCCCTTCATGTTGGCTATCTTCCCTCTCAATCTCAACGCAAGGTCTTGAATCAAACATTGACAATTCCTTCCACCACTGCCACTGCCCCCCCCCCCCCCACAATTCACTGGGTTCCTCCTGCAGTGTTTTGTTTCTTGGCTCTTGTTGCATTTGTGTTCATTCAGTACAACTGTACATAGAAACAGCAGGGAGACAGAGGAACCAGGGGAGGCAGAGCCAGAACTGACGGAGCACCTCATGATGCTCTAGTCTTAGGATGAAGATTGAAAACACTGGACAAATAAAAAGGTGAGAAATTATTTTACTCAATCCATTGATATGATCTAGAAAAAACTAAGGAGCTGATTGACGACTTCTAGAAAGGAAAGCCAGAGGTATACGATCCAGTGATCATTGGGGGAATCAGAGGTGGAGAGGGTGAGCAATTTTAGGTTCTTGTGAGTCATTATCTCAGAGGATCTTTCCTGGACCCAACATACTAATGGCATCATGAAGAAAGCACGTCAACACCTCTACTTCCTTGGGAAGTTTATAGAGGTTTGGTATGACACCATGAACCCTGGCAAATTTCTACAGAGGTGTAGTGGAAAGTGTGCTGACTGGCTACATCACAGATTGGTATGGGAACACCAATACCCCTGAGTGTAAAGCCCTCCAAAAGGAATTGAATACAGCCTAGGACATCACAGGCAAAACCCTCTCTACTATGGAGTACATCGACAGGGAATGGCCCATTGGAGAGCAGCAGCAATCATCAAAGACCCTCACCAACCAGAATACACTCTATTCTCACTGCTCTCATCAGGAAAGAGTTATAGGTGCCACAAGACTCACACCACTAAGTTCAGGAACAGTCGCTACCCCTCCATCATCAGACTCTTCAACAACAAACTCAATCAGGGATTCCATTTATGGACTCTTACTTGATTGATTGATTTTCTTTGTTCTCTCTGTATTGCAGCTTGTTTACATTCATTATCTATTTACATTTCTTTTACATGTTTATACTGTGTCTTTTTTTTGGGTAATTCTTCTGTGCGCACTGGATAAAGGAATCTCAGGATTGTAATGTGATGCCACCTATGAACTCTGACAATAAATCTGAAATCTAGAATGCACTGTCTTAATATGCTTTTGGAAGTAACAGTATCAAAAGGATGGATCATTTCAGTGGTGAAAGGAACAAAAGAGGGAGGCATTAAAAGTGAAAATACCCTTCCAGAGAACTCACAGGCTTTTTGACTCTGATTCTCCAGTATTGCATTCAAATTACAACCCAAATCCTCCAAAGCACATCCTTCTCTACTGTTTAAAAAGTAGCTTTATATGGAGAAAAATGTAAATTAAGTTTATAATTTGGGAAGAAAAACGGACTATAAATGAATATTATTATATAACTATTATTAATATTATATAGTGGTTCATTGTTATAGTTGTATGGACAAGTTGTTTTCTGAACAACTTTTCTTCAATCACTTGCTTTATTTGCAACCTTTCAAAAATTGTAACTGAAATGATACAAAAGCATTAAAATAGTCATTTATTGATCGAAGCATTGAAGACATTGGTAGACATCGAACCACAGCTCTTCAAAGCCAATTCTGAAAAGTAATCAGTACCATCCAAGAAGATGGAAAATATGAAAAAGTACATCCTGAACATCTCAAATCAAGCATGCTCTACTGCAATCCAGTAAGTTACTGCAATACATTTCATTCTCTTGCCCATGTTATTTCCTCATTTATGATTCGGTTATTTGGTGGAAGCTTCCATGCATTTCACCTGAGGTATGCTCAACAAGTTATAAAATTTTAAATACACAAATGATACACATTTAGTTTTATTGGTATTTTATATTGCCCTATTCTGTTCATGATACTAATGCCCCTGGATTGATTCTTAACCTTTTTTTCCCCTTACATACCACCTTAAGTAATCCCTTACACCGAGGATGCGGTAGGTGCTCTGTGGTGAGTGGAAAAAAAATAGGTTGAGAACTACTGAACTAGGCAGAATAGTTGGGCACAAACTAGATGGGCCAAGGGGCCCATTTCTATGCTGTAGTGTTCTATGATTCCAAGACAAATAATAAAAACGGAAAAATATGTTTAGCAGCAGTTCTCATTTTGGGGGTGAGGAAATAGTGAATATTTAACTTTGATATCATTAAGTTTACTTGACTGCTTAATACTAATCACCTTTCCCATTTCATAAAGCCTGTGTGGGAATGTTTAGCTAATATTTCTGGCATAAAACTGGTCATCATTTGTTTTAATTACCCATTATTTTTCTGTACTTTATTTTAATTATTTGTATGAATATTTCAATAAACTTTGAATCAACGTTTTGCCATTTGTATGTCTTTGTCCTGAGGTAATATTTAAAAATGTAAGGCCTTGCTTTGACTAGAAACACGTCGATTGGCTGCCAAACAAGGTCTATCCGAAAGTTGCAGGGTTGGGGTTCAGACATCTCACTAACTATCTCTGGGATCAGTCAGCTCAGTGCAACTGGACTTATTGGCACTAGATTAGTAGGGGAATGGGGAGTACATCCAGACACCTGGTTAAATTGAGCACGCTCTGTTCCCTCTTATTTTCAGACGAGGCTATAAACACCTGCCATCTTGAACTCTTCTGTTGTTCCCTTTCAAGGGATAGGTGCATTTGATCAGTCAGAAGCAGGGATACAGCAGAACAACCCCAACATGGTTGGACAGTGAAGGCAAAGGTTTTCCCTCAGCTTCCTTCACTGTCACTATTGTTTATAGACAAGAGATCCTTTGAGGTAACCTTGATTGTCATTGCTGCCTGTGTATTTCCAGCATTTCCTGTCATTAAGCTCTTCAAGGAGATACAGAATAAAGGAGATCTCTGGGTTACTGAAATCTAATGTCACAAATTCTCCCTTCCATTTTAAACCATTTTCAAGATAGTAGTAATAATAAACTATTTGTGGAATTCATTATGACTATGTATTTCATTAGTTTAATTGTGTGTAATGTTGGGGTGAATATTCAATGAAATTAAAACATTATAGCAAGTGCATGCAGAGTGATATGATGTGAGCAACTATTGCAAACTGTTTCTGACTGAAATTAGACAGTTTAGATATACAGCACAGTAACAGGCCCTTTCGGCCCATGCCGCTTAATTACACCCAATTGACCTCAACCCTGGTATGTTCTAAGGAACGGAGCCCTAATGTAACCCAGGGGCTTCCTGTATTTTGAAGCAACAAAAGTGCCGGAAAAACTCAGCAGGTCATGGGAGCATCAATTTTTAGTGTATTGCTCTACAATCACAGCATCTGAAGACTTTCCTGTTTAGCTTCCTGTATTTTAGCAAGTTATTTTTATATACGTTTAAATATGAACTTCATTTTTATTGACCATTTCTGGTTATGCCTGTCAATTTTCTGAGTTAATATGCAGATTCTTCAGCATACTAACTGGACTATTAACTAATTTTACTTCTGTCATCAGTTCTCCACCCCGTGACAGAGATAACAAACTAATCGCTGCCCTATCACACAGCTCAGGATGGAGAGAGCAAACATCCCCACCCAAATGAATATTGCAGAAAAGCAACAAAATAAATTACAGATGCTGTGAATTTGAAATAAAATCTAAAAAACACTCAGTCAGTATCTGTGCAGAGAAACCAAGTTCATGCATCAGTTTATTAACAATATCTCTGTCACAGATATTGCCTGAACTTCTTTCTTCTTTGGCTTGGCTTCGCGGATGAAGATTTATGGAGGGGGTAAATGCCTGAACTAGATAAGTATTAAGCATCACATGCTAATCATTCAATAAGATCATGGCTGGTCTTTCATCGCAGTGCCATTTTTCTGTCCTATCCTTATGTCCCTACATTCATCCAACAGCTAAAAGTCTATCATGATTGAAATCAGCAAATCAATCTCTTCTGTGACATGGAATTCCACAGATTCACCATCTTCTAGATCAGTTGTTCTCAACCTTTTTCTTTCCACTCACATACCACTTAAGTATTCCCTATTCCATAGGTGCTCTGTGATTCATAAGGGATTGCTTAAGGTGGTATGTGGGTGGAAAGAAAAAGTTTGAAAACCATTGTGTTAATCGTACCTAACTGATATTATACATGCATGGTTTCATAACTCCAAAGGAAATGGGCCAATGACAATTTTTCTCAAGCAAGATATTTCAATAACAGTTGGGTCTAGAGCAATTATTCTCAACCTTCCCTTCCCACTCACATACCACCTTAAGCAAACCCTGACTAATCACAGAGCACTAATGGCATAGGGATTTACTTAAAGCGGTATGTGAGTGGAAAGAAAAAGGGTGAAAACCACTGTTCTAGGTGAAAATAAATTTGTTCTCTCATCAGTCCTGAATGATCAAATCCTTACTTTGAGCAAAAAACACACAGTAAATGTTGGAGGAACTTAGCAAGTTTTACAGAGTCCAAAGGAGGTAAAGATATCTTACGTACTTTTCTAGCCTGAGCCCTTCTTCAAGGCCCAAAACTTCGGTAATATATCTTTACCTTCTATGGACGCTGATAGACCGGTGAGTTCCTCCAGCATTTACTGTGTGTTTTTACTGCAGGCTTCTGAGTTTCAAACCCTTACTTTGAGACTGGGACCTTTGGTCATTTATGTTACGGCTGGCTCTGGTCTTTTCATTGATTTATCTTCATTGCTCTGCTTGAGCCCATGGAGAGTTTGTTTGTGAAACTCATTGGAGATTTCCAGAAAGGTCTTTCCTTTTGTTTCAGGAAGGAAGAATCCAATAAATAAAGAGACGAGGAAGCTGAGAGAAAGGAATGGCACATAACAGAAACTGCTCAACGCCTCCTGCAAAACACAAAGACAAAGTGAGCACCACTGAACATGCTTTCAGAACTGGATCAAAGCTTTTTTTTAATCCTTTACACAAGACAGATAATATTGCAGCTGTAATCTTGATGAAGGGTTCGACCCAAAACATTGACTATTTCTCCCCAGGTACTGGTCAACTCCTGCTGCGTTCCGCCAACAAAGAGTTTTCTGCTTAAGATTGTCTTCACATCTCACTCTTTCATAACCTTTCAACTTATTTTCTGGGATCTGGGTGTTGTGAGAAGGTCAGCATTTATTGCCCATCCCTAACTGTCCTAGAGAAGGTAGTGGTGGGTTGGATTCTTGAACCACTTGCAGTCCTGTTTGCTGAACAGGCAGGACTTCCAGGATTCAGCCATTGAATTAAGCACTGGAGATGTACATCCCAGACAGCATGGAGGATGGTGTATAACTCAGCCACCACAAAATAATCCAATTTAAAACAGTAAATGTTCTCTGAAGTAACATGTAAACCTTTGGTGAAGTTGGGAGTGAATATTCAGCCAGTGGAGTGCCTTGGCCATGCTTTGCTCGCATTTGGCAGTTTCTTTGATCCAAACTAGCTCTGGGCCTTATTTAGGTGAACTTTTATTTTACAGCTCCACATCCCATGGCTCACCTACACCTCTATCATTCCATACACGTCCTCTCATCCAGTTTCCTGCGAGGACTTTGACCATGGATCATTACAGCACAGAAACAGGCCCTTTGGCCCATCAAATCTATGCTGAACTATTACTCTGTCTAGTCATATTGACCTGTGCCTGCACCATAGGTCCCCATACCCCTCCCATCCATGTACCTATCCAAATTTTTCTTAAATGTTTAAATCAAGCCCATGTTTACCATTTCAGTTGACAGTTAATCAATCCTCTGTGTGGAGAAGTTCCCCTAAGGTTCCCTTTTAACATTTCACCCTTAACCCATATCCCTTGTTCTTGACTCACCTAATCTTGGTGGAAAAGGCCTGCTTGCATTTACTCTGTCGACACCCCATTCTCTCACTTTCCACTGCATCTGTTCTGATGATGCTTCCACGCATATGGTGGTGCTGTGTATGTTACCCTTATCCTTCAACAAAACAATATTTCCCAGTAGAACTGCTAAGATCCTCAATAGCATCCTTTCCATTTCCCTCACTCTGACTTCCACCTTTCCGAATTTCCTGGAACAATATACTACTGCTTCCTTATCTGCAACTTCCACTCTGCCAGCCACATATTAAATAAACACTGTCTGCCATTTCTTCCTCCTTCAGCCTGACATTACCTGTAAAGCACATCTCATCTTGCCCTTTTAAAATTCCAAAGAGAAGGCCTGGACAACTCATCAATTTTCACACCCATTCCCACAACATACTCCAACGAGAGTCACAAATGATACACTCCCTTGTCCTTCCCCACTGTTCAAACTCTAACTACTTTGCCCAGGTACAACTGTTCGGCAATTGCAGATAATGATTCCACTGTTCACATTTACTCTTTCTCTCAATCCACCTTTTGTTCTTCATCTATCCCAGAGCCAGCATTCCTTCCTCCTTAAGCCCTTGCTTCTTTGTTGCTTCTCTCTCTCCCATTACCTTAAAACTTACTGCATTCTTATTTTTACCAGTCTCCATGAAAGCCCATTGTCCTGAAATACTAATAATTTCTCAGTCTGCGGATGTCACCTGACCTTGGGATCTCTAACATTTCCTGTTCGTACACTATAGACCATGGATGGTTGAGAAGCAAATTTACAGAAGTATAAAAAAGGTTAATTTGTCACAATATCACAGTCAAAGGTTGTCAACATTATGGAAACAGTACTTACAACAAGGAATGGGAAAGACAATGAAACAATTATAAAATTTATCCAGAGAAGACAGCCATTGATCATGTAGGCTGCTGGCCTTGCAGTCTGGTCAAAGATCTCCATCGGTATGACACCACTTACTCCGGCTAAGGGTAAAGAAATCAGAAAGGAGTAACATTGAATCAAATAGCATACCAGATACTCCTTGCAATTGTTCAAACTCTAGTGCCCATCGCATGCAGGAATGAACACCCCATCATAATGGGGGATTGAGTTCAGGAATAGGGAGGTCATGCTGCAACTCTACAGATCTCTGGTAAGACCACACTTGGAGAGCTGGGTTCAGTAGGAAGGATGTGGAAGCTATGGAGAGGGTGCAGAGGAGGTTTACCAGAATGTTACCTGGATTGGAAAACAAGTCTTATGAGACAAGGTTAGAAGAGTTGGGACTTTTCTCTCTGGAACATAGAAAGATGAGAGGAGACTTGATAGAGGTCTACAAGATTATGAGAGGCATAGAAAGGGAGGTCAGCCAGCACCCGTTTCCCAGGGCATGATCAGCAAACACCAGAGAACATGAGTACAAAGTGAAGGGAGGGAAGTTTAGGGGAGACATCAGGGGTGTTTTTTTTTTTAAAAACGCAGAGTGTTGTGGGTTCCTGGAATACTTTGCCATGGAACAGGGTCAGCGCAAGGACATCTAATCGGGCGGCATTAGGGTAACCACGACAGGAGAGGGGGCCCAATCTGACATTCCAAATCTCGCTCAGTGGGGGACGAGGGGGATGGTGGTGCCTACTTGCCATGAACCTCTTCTGTGCCGCCATCACACATCCACCTACCTGTGACGTAACAGACATACCCGCTGCTTATATCGTGTAGAGACTAGTGATGCTAGTGCTGTGGTGGTGGGGGGGGGGGGGTGGGGGGGGGTGGGGGGGGGTGGGTGGGGGGAAACAATGCCTGCAGAGACTATTAGACAGACGCATGGATGAAAGAAAAATGGAGGGTTACGGAGTAGGGAGGGTTTCTTTTTTTTTAGGAATATATAGGTCAGCACAACATCGAGGGCTGAAGGGCCTGTACTGTGCTATATTGTTCTGTTCTATAAGACCATTATATCATAAGTGACCCCAACTAACATCATAATCTGCAGCTTTCTTGATACGTTATAGCACGTACGTCAGGAAGATGAGAAATTTCAGTGCTAGGCAATAGAATATATTAATTAATCACCATTGAATTGGAGGTAGGTAGGAATATTTTTAACAGCAAATCTATTTACTCAAAACACAGTCTACTTAAAAGAGCAACATAAAGTACAGCAACTTCATCCTGGAAAAGTGGAGCAATTTCACCAGAAAAAGTCACTGAAAGACAGCACCTAAAATTAATCTCACATTACTTACTGCAGCGGGATCACTAAACTGCAATCGTAGCCCCCTGCTCCACTTGTTAAACACACATGACTGTATGACATCGCCATCTTCACACTTGCTGATGATACCATGTTAGTGCGTTGCATAAAAAGGGGCAATGACACCAACAACAACCTCACACTCAATGTCACCAAAACCAAGGAGGTGATTGTCAGCTTCAGGAAGGGAAAACCAGAGGTGTACGATCCAGTGATCAGTGAAGGATCAGAGGTGGAGAGCATGAACAAATTAAAATTCTTGGGAGTCACTATCACAGAGGATCTTTCCTGGTCACAACACAGCAATGGGATCATGAAGAAAGGACGATATCGCCTCTACTTCCTCAGGAGTTTGCAGAGGTTTGGTATGACAAATTTCTATATGTGCTGACCAGTTCCATCACAGACTGGGATGGGGACATCAATACCCCTGAGCGTACAGCCCTGAAAAAGGTAGTGGACACAGTCCAGGGCATCATAGGTAAATCCCTCCCCACCATCGAGAACATCTACAGGGAACGCTGCAGTCAGAGTCAGAGAGCAGCTGCAATCGTCAGCAATCCACACCAACCAGCACACGCTCTATTCTCACTGCTGCCATCAGAAAAGAGGTACAGGTGCCACAACACTCACACCACCAGGTTCAGGAACAGCTGCTACCCTCCATCATCAGACTCCTCAACAGCAAACTCAATCAGAGACTCATTTAAGGACTCTTATCCATGCACTTTATGGTTTATTTCTATCTCTGTATTGCACAGCCAGTTTGTTTACATGTGTACGTTGAGTCACTTTTTTTTTGCACTGCTAATTCTACCTCGCCCACAGGAAAAGAATCTCAGGGTTGTATGTGATGTCATGTATGTACTCCAACAATAAATCTGAAATCTGAAACTTAATTGATGGGGAACCTTTGATTGGTTTCAATATTTTCAGCCACCATTAAATCTTCTTTCTTCTTTGGCTTGGCTTCGCGGACGAAGATTTATGGAGGGGGTAAAAAGTCCACGTCAGCTGCAGGCTCGTTTGTGGCTGACCAGTCCGATGCGGGACAGGCAGACACGATTGCAGCGGTTGCAAGGGAAAATTGGTTGGTTGGGGTTGGGTGTTGGGTTTTTCCTCCTTTGCCTTTTGTCAGTGAGGTGGGCTCTGCGGTCTTCTTCAAAGGAGGCTGCTGCCCGCCAAACTGTGAGGCGCCAAGATGCACGGTTTGAGGCGTTATCAGCCCACTGGCGGTGGTCAATGTGGCAGGCACCAAGAGATTTCTTTAGGCAGTCCTTGTACCTTTTCTTTGGTGCACCTCTGTCACGGTGGCCAGTGGAGAGCTCGCCATATAATACGATCTTGGGAAGGCGATGGTCCTCCATTCTGGAGACGTGACACCATTAAATAAAGCCGTACAAAATACCACACCAGCAGCTCCCAGGTCAAGCAGGGCAAAATGGTAGATGCAGAACATCTTGTTTCTCCATTATCTGGTTGCATGCAATTCAACCCATCAACTCCCTATTTCTGACCAGAATATCTCATGTCCTTTTCATGCAGTTTTTCTGTCTTAATTGTACAAGAATAGCTCATTTGGATTCCACTTCTGAAGGACTCAAGTTGAAATGTTAACTTTTTTACCCCACAACGTCTATTGGATTTTCCCAACATTTACGATTTTATTTACAAACTGTAACACAGCAACTTACCTGGTCCGAGTCCAAAGCTTAAGATGGATGCGAAGATGCAAATCACACTCAAGTATGGCATCCAGCTAAACTTGTCCTAGTTCAAGACAGATTGCATTAGTTAGACATGCAGGGCTTAGGTTTACAACCAGTCATTAGATGGTTAGTTCTAACAGTACAACTGAAAATATTCTTAAGAATGAGGTTCAAGCTCTCAAATGAATTTGAATTTCTTTCCTTGCAACAGATGGCCCAGTCAAATTTTAAATTAAATGTAGACATGCATACAGCATGATAACAGGCCTTTCCAGCCTATGAACCCATGCTGGCCAAATACCCCAAATAACCCACAACCCCTGCAAGTTTTCAGGAGTGGGAGGAAAGCAGAGCTTCCACACAGACAGGGAAAACGTCCATACTCTGTACAGACAGTGCTAGATTCAAACCTGGGTCACTGGTGCTGTAATAGCATTATGCTAACCGTGGTGCCCTGGACTCAAGCTCAATTCTGTTCAGATTTAGTTGAGTCTGCATTTTGGTGGACATACAATACTTACCCTGATCAGCCACAGGTTAGGAAGGAAATCAGCTTCAATGATCTCTCTAAGTACCTCTGCAGTAATCTGTGCTCCAGCTACAATTTGCTGGCATTGGCTGATGGAAAAAAGGACAGCAATAGACCTTGAGACCTCTCAGGCAGGGTTTGCTATTCAATAAGATTGTGGCTAATTTAATTTTAGTATTAGCTCCAGTTTTCTTCCTCTTCCTTATAACTTCATTTAAAAAATCTGACTACCTCTGCTTTGAATATATTGACTGAACCAGCATCCACAGTTCTCTGGATTCCAAAGAAATAATTCTTGGAAAAATCTTCATCTTAAATCTTCATGGGCAATTACTTATTCTGAAACTAAAAACACACCGAAATGCTGAAGGAACTCAGTTGGCCTTTTAGCATCCCATAAAAGACAAAGATATATTGCCGACATATCAGGCCTGAGCCCTGCTTCAAGGAATAAGCCAATAGCAGCACATCTCAGAATTCAGACAATGTTGGCTAGGGGAGGAATCCAGACCAACGGAAGGCGTTAACTGGATATGATAACGGGAGAGGTGAGAATTTATTATGTCTGAGCGAAAGGAGACAGGAAAGGGAGAGACAGAGCTGGGGGAAGGTGACAGAGGAAGAAGTGAGGGGGCAGGGGGTGGGGGTTTTAACAAAAATCAGATAAGTCAATATTAATGCCATCTGACTGGAGTTACCAAGTCGAAAGATGAGATGCTATTCCTCCAATTTGTGAGTGGTCTCAGTCTGGCAGTGCATGAAACCAGGGACAGACATGTCAGCAAGGGAATGGGATGGAGAACTGAAATGGGTGGCCACTGGGAGATCCATGGTATTGCAGCAGACAAAGTCGAGGTGCTCAACAAAGTGTTCTCCCAGTTTGTGTCCAGTCACTCTGATGTACAGGAGACCACAATAGGAGCACCGGACAGACATGATAAATTCTTACCTCTCCCGTTATAATATCCAATTAACACTTTTTGTTGGTCTGGATTCCTCCCCCAGCTAGCATTGTCAGAATTTTGATATTTTCTGAGATATGCTGCTTTTGGCTCATTCTGCCTATTCATTGAATAAGGGCTCAGGCCTGAAACGTTGGCAATATATCTTTGTCTTTTATGGACGCTGAAAGATCAGCTGAGTTCCTCCAGCATTATGGTGTGATTTTTACTACAAAGACAGCATCTGCAGAGTTTCAAGTTTCACTCTATTCTTTTTTTAAATATTTTATTTTCAAAAATATACATAATAAAATTTTCAATATCACAATATATTAAACTTTTTCTACAAACAACAAAATCAGAACAGTCCCTCCCTCCCTCCCCCCTTCCATACGCATGAATTCACACACCGTCAGAGTTTGCATATCTTTTAAATATATGGAATACAGTCGGGGAAACCACATTTAAATATATACAATAGATGCATTTATAGACCTTTTTCTATTTTTATTACTGTATCTGGGCCTCTATGTGGTCCAGGTATGGCTGCCAGATCTTTACAAAAATGTCATATTTATTCTTTAAGTTACGTGATTTTTTTTCCACAGTCCATCGTGCTATAAGTAGAGGGGAATCGGACTCCCAAGTAATCGCGATACTTTTTTTGCTACTGCCAGTGCTATTTTTATAAATTGATTTGACATTTATTCAATTTGTTGCTTATTTCCATAAAATTACCTAATAGGTATAGCTTCGGGTCACCCATGAAGACCACTCCTGCTATCCTGGTAAATTTTTCTGTGATTTTTTGCCAAAATGGCCTCACCTTCATGCACGACCACATAGCATGTAGTAAAGTTCCTGTCTCAGTCCCACATCTGAAACACATCTCTAATATTTCAGCTTTTGATCTATGTACTTTCTGTGGGGTAAGATGTAATTGGTATAAAATATTATAATGAACCAGTCCAGAACTTGCATTAAATCTGACCATTGATGTCATGTTGTCCTTACACCAATCTGAACAGCTTTTTTCTGAAATCATCATACCCACTTCCAACTCCCATCTTTTCCTTGATTTCTGCAACCCTGGTTTTGCACTTACGCTCTGGAGAGCCCAGTACATTTTTGTTATAAATTTAGGTGTATTCCTCATCCAAACCGTTTGTTCAGTTTCTCTCATTTCAGATGGGGTCAACGTTGGTCCCCATCTTTCTCTTAAGAACGCTCTAAGGTGGAGAAAACAGAAGGTGGCCCCATTAGCCACTCCGTATTTGTGTTTTAATTGTTCAAAGGATATCAGTTCCTTCCATGTAACTGTCCTTAATATACCTTTGTCATACCACAAATTCAATATTCTATTGCCCATGTTCATAGGCAATAATATATTTTTACACAATGGTACTTTTATTGATATCCCTACATTGTTTACCTGTACATTCATTAATTTCTTGCCACGTTCTAATCATACGTATTAGTTTGGGATTATCTATCTTTTATTTCTAGTGATTTGACACTCCATTTGTAGATAAAATCCTTTGTTTCCCCCTCCTCCATTGAATGCATTCCCATCTGAATTCAAGCGGGGGGGGGGGGTGGGGGGTGGTGTCTTCAATGAAAAAGACTGTGAGAAATCTAGCCTGTGCAACTAAGTAATATTTTTTTAAAAATCAGGACGTCTAAGTCCTCCCAGCTTTCTGTCAGTTTTTCCAGTGCGACTCTTGGTACCATATTATCCCATAATATGATTGTTTAGTAGTTTAAATAAGTTTTTGGGTAGCGGAATAGGCAGTGATTGAAAAAGATACTGCAGTCTTAGCATCACTTTCATTTGGCACAATTTACCCTCCCCGCTAAAGTAATCGGTAAGCCTCTCCATTTCTGCAGGTCCCTTTCTATCATCCCAAGAAGATGAACTTAATTTAGTTTGTACAGATTTTGTAAGTTGTTGACAGTCGCTATTCCAAGATATTTCATTCCATCCGTCTTCTATTTAAATTTACTTCCTTTTTGTTATCTTTCGTAATCAAAATTTGTTAATGGCATTATCTTGCTTTTGTCCATATTTATTTTATCACCTGATATTCTTCCATATTTTTTTAGTGTACTTTGTAATTTTTCCAAAGATTAAGCGGGTTTGATAAGTATAGTAGCACATCGTCAACAAATAGACTAATTTTATGTACTTCTTGTCCAACTTTGAAGCCCTTTATATCCGGTCTCCTCCTATTATCTCTGCCAGGGGTTCAATCGCTAAAATAAAAAGCGCTGGGGACAGGGAGCATTCCCTCTCTGCTCAATCTACTCAAGGGGAAAATCGCTGACATCTGATTATTGATTATAATTTTAGCTTGCAGTTTATGCTTTAAAGTTTCTATCCAGTTTATAAATGTTCCACCTATACCAAATTTTTTTCAGTGTTTTAAATAGAAAGGGACATTCCAGATGGTCAACTGCTTCTTCTGTGTCCAGGGAGACTGTAATACTTGGATTCCGTTCAAATTTTGCCTTGTGTATTACATTAAATAATCTTCCTGGACTATTTGAGGAATTCTTTCTTTAACAAATCCTGCTTGATCCATACATATCAATTTTAGTAAATATTGTCCTAACCTATTAATCAATGCTTTCACTAGTATCTTGTAATCAGCATTTAACAGGGATATTGGTGCAAATTATTAAGTTTTTAATGGGTCCATATTTTTTTGATAACACTGTAATAATCACAGTTGAGAATGACTTTGGGAGGGTCGGTGTTTCTACTGCTTGGTCCAGAACATCCATTAACAGGGGCATTAATAGTTCTTTCAATTGTTTGTAAAACTCAGGTGGGAATCCATCCTCCCCCGGTGATTTCTTAGCCTGTTGGGTACCCAGGTCATTTTCAATTTCTTCCCTTGTAAAAGGAGTGTCTAATTCTAGCCTTTCTCTCTCTTCTAGTTTTGGAAGTTTAACATTTGGCAAAAATTCTTCCATTTGTGTTTCACTCTATTCTGAAACTAAAACTGCCAAGGGGAAATAAATTAGATTGTCAATCTTCTTCAGAAACTTTCAAGGTTCAGTTGGACTACCTCTCTTTCTAAAGTACAATGTACAAGCCAAATTGCTTAACCTTTGCTCAAGAAACAACCCTTTAATTCCAGAATTTAGTAAACCTTCTCTGAACTGCCTCAAACACAAGAATACCCTCCCTTGAAGAAAGAAGCTAAAAATACACTCCAGGTCTGTTTTCATTAAAGCTCTGTGCACACAAGGCTCAGTTCTACTGTTATTCTTCATTCCCCTGTGAGAAAGGCCTTGCTCAACCAATATCCAAACTTACTCGGTTTAATGTACAAGATTAAGGACCCTCTGTGCCTCCTCATCCTGTAGTTTCTCCACATTTAAATAACATTTTGCTTTGCTATCCTTTACTAAGCCAAATAGCATGAAGACGCCTGAGAATGATCTCAGAAGCTAAGCAGGCTCAGGCCTGGTCAGTATGGCGGGGAGACCACCTAGGAATATTAGGTGCTATAGGTTTTTGTGATGGGGGGGCTGGACAAAGTGGCAACTCTCTGTCTGCCTTATGGGAGACAAAAGTTAAAGAATTTTGTGTATGTTACGTTCTAAATGTAGCATTACATTACAATAACGTAACCTTTACCTACCCAAGCAGACAATTTCACTTTGATCCCATCTCCCATATTTTTGCTTCTTCATCCAACCTCTCTATATCCCTTTGTATAGACTTTCTGCCTTTAGCACAATTTGCTTCCCTTCCAGAATTATCAGATTTGGCTTGTGAAACAGAATTTTTTGGGGTGGGGGAGGGGTTCCTCTCTTCCTCCTGCCCAATATTGCTAATGTGATGTATCTTCAGGAAATGCTTTGCTCCAAACTCAAACAAGATCGGTGCCCTTTGATTAAGGCATTGGAAGACGTATTACCAAACAGGGAGGGAGCCAATGGCTTGAAAATACAAGGGCAGAAAAAAATAGTGAGGAGAAAAAAATATAGAATATTACCATCCAGGAAAATGTATTATATTCTCATATTTATTATTTTGGAAGAGGAGTTAACCCTGTTCATTGTAAAATAACATCCAGAGGCCTTTTACAAACTAATTCATAAATATCATTTGCCCTTTTCACACTTGCATCCCACTAAATCGGCCATTCAGTGACCTGGGATAGGGATGGGGGTTTGGCTTTTCACACTTGACCACTCCTAAATAGAACACTGAACACTTTCACACTTGCAAGGAGCTATCCCTGGGGGCGGGGGTTAGGACTGTTCTACCTTCTACTGATGATGTCATGACACATTGAGCAATGGTGGACCTGCCCTAAATCTTGATCAATATATTATGATCTTATATTCAAACAAAATTAATCATGCCTAATTATAACATAATTAAGCTTTATGTACAGCACAGTATGAGCCCTTCAGCCCCTGATGTTGTTGTCCCATTATAGGGGACCATGGCAAAAATGCTAGCAAAAAATAGCAATAGCAGACAATTTTTAAACAGAGTGGGAACGTTGATAGTGCTATAGCGCACAATTTATAAAGACCATGGGAAAGTTGGTAGCGCTATCTCATACAATTTAAACAGCGAGAGAAAGTTGATAGCGCTATTGCGCACAATATAGAAATACCTAGGGAAAAAGCAATGGCAAACCTGACCTCCCAGAATTCTGTGCGGCAGAGAAAGGGCTGTATGCCCGGAGCACTCATGGAGGGATTTCTCTGCCGCGCAGCATTCTGGAAAGTCAGGTCCACCATCATTTGTTTCCCACGACCTTTATAAATTGTGCAGTCTAGCGCTACCAACTTTCCCAAGCTGTTTAAAAATTGTCCACTATTGTTATTTATTTCCTCTCTCCCACTGCGACTTTCCCACAGCAAATTTTATATCTTCATAGTAATCTTTTCTTCCTTCATGTTCCTGCATTCACACAAAAACTTGGGTCATTTCAATCCCACAATGCAATTGCCCATTCTACACTTGCTTGATTATAATGCAAGCGTCTGCAGACGCCAAGGATGGGTCAAAGGGTTGATGCAGTCGAAGTGTGAGATGTTACCATCTGATACAGATGTTGAGACTATTTTCCTTCCACACTAGACACTTCAAAGGCCGATTGGCCATTAATTCCTGGGCCCACTTGCAAGTGTGAAAGGGGCAAGTGACAGCACAATGGTGGCAACTTGCATTTACATTGCTCTTTTAAGTCAACAAGCACTTAAAAGGATCACAGAAGCATTGTTGTTCAAAAACAGACACCAGCCCAGGCCTCAAAGAATGTGAATTAAGGGGAGAATTTCAGAAGGAGACACAGGGTTGCAGCTCAGAGAACAGCTGCATCTCAGGTCCAGTGACCCAGGTTCAACTCTGACCTCTGGTGCTATCTGTGTGGAACTGCACACTGTCCCTGCTAATTTGAATGATTCAAAATTGATCTCTGCATGGATCTGAAAATCACCCTGGAGTTGCTAAACATTGTAAAAGTTCCAAGCAGAGGTTGGATCAAAACATTTTTATTCTCATACAAGACTCTTGTCATGGAAATTTTGATTGTTTTGAGGAGAGTGCAGAGGAGATTCACCAGGATGTTGCCTGGATTGGAAAACATGTTATATGAAGCAAGGTTGACAGAGCTGGAGCTTTTCTCTTTGTCGTGAGAAAGTAGGTATCTTACAAAATAGTACAGTATCTGAAATTCAAGTAACCGGCAACCTCAAGGAACCGGCAAAAAAAAAAATCGAGGAAAATACAAATTAAGATAAATAATAAATATAAATTTAAATAAAAGTTTAAAATTATAGAAGTTAACGTTCTCTGAAAAAACTCAAAAATTTGGTGAAGATGGGAGCAAATATTCAGCCAGTGGAGGGCCTTCGTTGTGCTTTGCTCATAGCAGCTGTTTGAGCAAAATTATGTATGAATAAAATGGCATCACCCAGGATAAAGGGCTGGTTCCTGTTGGGGAGACTCTTCTAGTTTCTCCTTATCCCTGCTTAGTAAGAGTCTTTATTGTTATTAGTACATTATTAATACTCGAGATGGCAGAGGTCGACAGCATCGAGTCCACGCTGCTGAAGATCCAGCTGCGCTGGATGGGTCACGTCTCCAGAATGGAGGACCATCGCCTTCCCAAGATCGTATTATATGGCGAGCTCTCCACTGGCCACCGTGACAGAGGTGCACCAAAGAAAAGGTACAAGGACTGCCTAAAGAAATCTCTTGGTGCCTGCCACATTGACCACCGCCAGTGGGCTGATAACGCCTCAAACCGTGCATCTTGGCGCCTCACAGTTTGGCGGGCAGCAGCCTCCTTTGAAGAAGACCGCAGAGCCCACCTCACTGACAAAAGGCAAAGGAGGAAAAACCCAACACCCAACCCCAACCAACCAATTTTCCCTTGCAACCGCTGCAATCGTGTCTGCCTGTCCCGCATCGGACTGGTCAGCCACAAACGAGCCTGCAGCTGACGTGGACTTTTTTACCCCCTCCATAAATCTTCGTCCGCGAAGCCAAGCCAAAGAAAGACATTATTAAGTACAACTTTATATGTAAACTTGGTGGGGGGTGGGAGATTAATTATCTATAATGTTATTGTTCATCTTTTGGAGGGGCTCCATGGAAAGTGGGGGAACCTGCAGATGTAGCAACGGTTAAATGTTTAAAAGGACGCAACTGAAAATAAAGTGACATGCTTTAAGGTTTATATATTTGTTCAGTCTAAGTACAGTATTTTTTTTGTCTTTTAAACTGTTTATTCCTAATACAGGTGCATTAGTTAATCACTGCAAGAGTTAGTCTCAAGCAACCAGAAAACCTGTTTATCTGGCATCTACCAATACAAGTACCAGATACCAGGGGTTTTACTTCAAATAAGATTATGAGGGGCCTACATAGGGTGGAGCCTTTTCCTTTTTCCTGCTGCAATAATAGCAAATACCAGAGGACATTTGTTTAAGGAGGGAAGTTTACGGGAGATGTTTTTTTTAAAATACAGAGAATAGTGGGTGTCCGGAATGTATTGCTGGCAGTGGAGGCTGGTAGAAATATGGACATTTAAAAGTCTCATAGATGGGCATATGATGTAGGAAAAATAGAGGGTAATGGGTGTCAGGTAGAGGATTAGATTGCTGTAGAGTAGGTCTACACAGGTCAGCACAAAATTGTGGGCTCAAGGGCCTGTACTGTGCTATTTTAATGTGTGTGTGTATTATAATATAAATTTTATAATGTAATGTTCTGTGTTCTAAGGCAGAGATTGACAGTATTTGATTAGTACGTGCATCAAGGGTTATGGGGAGTGAGGCTGACTGGGAGGATGGATCAGCTCATGACTAGAATGACGGAGCAGACTCGATGGGACAATGGGCCTACTTCTGCTCCTAAGTCTTGTGACCTTCTTCTGTAACTCTACTCACAAGATTCTTTCATTTTGTTGGACCCAAATTAGGAATCACATTCTGAAAATTAAATTCCAATCCTGATCATCTTTTCACTCTGACATAGAAATTCTGACTCACCTGGAGGGTCAATGAGATGGTGAACAATATTCCCCAGACAGTCATCAGACCATAACCTCCCATCAGCAACAGCCTGCGCCCAATCCGGTCAACAAACAGGTTCTAACAGAAGAAAATCAAATTTTAGAGCATGTCAATAATGCATCCATCTCTGCAAGCACTCCCAAGTCTGATGTCAAAATCTCGTATGTCATTCCTACAATAGCAAAGTTCGGAGCTCAGGATTCCTGAAGAAAGTCTCAGGCCCAAAACGTCACTGCCTTTTACTTCTTATGCATGCTGGGTGACCTGCCGAGTTTCTCCAGTACTTTTACATACTATTGACACTTTTGCTAGTCCCCAGCATCTGCAAATTTTCTTGTTTACCTTTATTAGCATAAGTCCAGCTCCATGGTTCAGCTGGACCGCAATTCTGAAATTAAATGCCATTGGCCACAAATCACATGGGATCTGGTATTGCCATGCAATCGTGTAATTATTCTTCCTTCTGTATCAACACCGACCAGTGGGCAACCAACCAGCACAAGACCCATGGCTTGCTAGTACTAGGCGGTCCCAGTGCTCAACCAAGTGCTGTCACCGCTCTTTTAGGCAGTGTATCACTGGTACTCACCAAACACTAGGTCCTAAAGGTCCCTCTAAATCTCTATGCCCTTATCCTAAATATATGCCCCCTAGTTTTATCTCCCTCTGACATGGACAAAGTTTCCTGTTGACCAGCCAATCGATACCCCTCATAATTTATATATATATATATATATATATATATATATAACTTCTCCAGTAAAGATTTAAACATTTCAGCAAGACATTCAACAATCTTTCTCTTTGCCTCCCGTAGTAGGCTGGAATGAATCTCATCCTGCCATGGGAATTTATCCACCTCTGAGCCCTCTAAGGCACTGAGCACCTCCTCTTTATTCAAGGATGCCAGCAAGAAGATATCACTTCCCTCTCCACTGAATGCTCCACTGTCAAAGTCCATTTCCTTCATGAATACTGATGAAAGTAATTTAGGACCTCACCTTTCACCTCTGGCTTCATCCACAGATAGCTCCTGTTGCCTGACTCTTTCCCTCGTTCATCCTTAAAATACTCTCAGATTTACCATAATGCTATCCGCCAGTGATACTTTGTGATCTGATTCCGCCTTCCTTATTTCCTTTTTAAGTGCATCCCTATCCTCTTTATACTCTCGACAGGCCTTTTCTCCTCCAACTTTATTCAACCTTCTATTTGCTGCACTTGTTATCCCCCACCTTCACCCTTACAATAACTTGCTGGACCCTAAACATTCTCCTTTCAATGCTGCCCATGTGCCTGGCCTTTGCATCACAGACTGAGTAAAGATCACTAACCTCAAATATATACATTTATTTCTAAAATGTACTTTTTACTGATGTGTGAGAGCCCAAAGGCAGGTTTGCATAATCTAGGGTGAGATGGGAGTCAGACGTAGAAACAATAATTGACAAACAACTCTGGTCAGATCTATGTCAGGAAAATTTGATGGCTACTATCAATGCTGGGTATAGATTTGCCCATTATAATTCTCTCACCTCACAGAAATTACACCAATATAAAGCTGAATTATCAGAGATGTGTTTTAGGTGTGGTGTAGAAGTTGGTTCCTTTTTAAATTCTACCTGGCTCTGCACAAAGGTGAGGCCCTTCTCATATGACCTCTGTGACACCCTAACCAACTCACAGGAGTTATCTTCCCAGTAGATCCAGAACTTGGTCTTCCGGGGAACTTTACCATGGTTGGGAGATCACTAACTAATTCTCAAATTAAATTCACAAAAATTGCCTTATGCGGGCCAGGAAATGCATAGCAGTAACAAGGAAGTCTGACTCCCATCTACTCATGGATAGGTGGACTTCAAAGATGAATAGCTGCATCCCATTTGAAAAGGTTACATATGATCTCAGAAAAGGATACAACATCTTTCTAAAAATCTGGCAGCCTTATTTAGAAACACTACTGGCTAGCCAGTAGACCTCTGTAAAGATCTTAACACTGGTTTTACCATACGCAATGACAATGGGATGTTTTTTTTTGTTCCTTTTTCTTTGTTTGTTCTCTGCTTAATAGGACTTGTTTAGAGGGGAGGGAGTGGAGGGAGGGAGGGATTGTTAAATATATTAAAATGATAAATAAAATATGACCAAAAAAAATCACTAACCTCACAGACTGATTTGAGATCACTAACCTGAAGTATGAACCCTACGCTTCTCACTTCATACATGTTCTAATTTAGGACAGGTAGTTAAGTAACCTTAAGAGCATGGCGTGACACAAAAGAACAGGGATATCTTTGCCCAGAAGATTCATAGCCTCGACCACAGTGGACCAATGCAATAACCTGTTATACTCTGCTGGAGAATAGCTTAATTGCAGTAATCTATTCACAGTTCAGCACAATATACTAATTGTTCCATTGCCTGGCACAGCAGAGTTTGGACATCTAATTACAGATTGACCTGGCCAGTGTAGCAATCAGATGCTGTGAGGCAATATTGTGACAGAATATAGATATGTTTTTGGGAGATAAATTGGGGAAGGGTTTTTAAGAGTAGGTCACATACAAACACTTTAAAACAGATCTTATTTAAAATACTGGAGCTCTGTTAATGCTAGACATATTGGCCCCAGAACCTTTGCAGAAGTTTTGGAAAATGCCCAAGAGACTTCACTAATGGATTGTTGTTTACAAAAAGGCAACAGATGAAAGAGCTTGTCGGAGCCACAGACAGTCTGGAATGGAACTTGCTGTTCTAGGAGGGTCATATGGTTTTTCAAGCAGAGAGAGTCAAACAGGCTTTTTCTCTCAGAGAGAGAGGGAGAGAAACACACACACACACACACACACACACACACACACACACACACACACACACACACACACACACACACACACACACACACACACACACTCACACAGATTAGTTCTAGTTTTACAGTCAGCAGCAGCAACTGGAACAGGACAAGCTGACAAACTTGTGGAAAACCCCATTTGGAAGATGGGTTGTGAGTGCTTAGTTCAGCCTAGTCAAAGCCCTTGTGGTTTATGCAAGAGGAGAGGACTAGCTGTCTAATGTTTCACTTGGAATAAGATAAATAAAAAGGCACTCTGTGGTGACCTGAAAGAAAGAGGTTATCATCTAGAGACCCCAAGGGGACAAGTTTTTTTGGCAAGACACTGAAGTGGCTGATTTAAAAAAGGAATCAGTTGTGGGTGTCAGCGTACAATGAATCACTCTGAAAACTGACAAGAACCTTCCTGAGCAGTAACCATTTACCTTTCAAGCACCAAAGCCTGGTGAACTTTATAAATGTTAAATTCTGTGCACAGTATAAGAATTGCCTGCAACCAGTGATCTTGGAGGAATGAGAAGCGAGATTGGACTGTGAATCAAAGAACTTTTCTGAACTTACACACACATTACATACAAGTGCGCTTAGAATTAGAAGGGGGTTAAGTTATGTTAGTTAAGTCAATAGTGATAAGTTAAAGTGTGATTCTGTTTTCATGTTTAAAGGTAATTAAAAGCAACTTTTTTTTAAGTAACCATTTGTCTTGGTGAATATCTATTGCTGCTGGGTTTTGGGGTCCTCTGGACTCGTAACAATATTTATAAAACACTGTAGGACATTTCTCAGGTATCTTTTTCCAGAATGAGAAGACTCAGTCTCTACAAAGACCTCCCTCAAAGACCTGCTGCTTGGAACTTTTGGGCTAACTCCCCAGCAACAGGCTTCAAGGCTCCTTCACCTAGATGGGCTTGGGGACCCTAGTCCGTCGGCACTTATGGACAAAATGTTGGCCCTGGCGAAAGACCACAAGCCTTGTTTTCTCTTCCGCCAGATATTCCTGGAACAGATGCCGGAGGACATCCAGCTGCTCCTCAAAGATGAAGACTTCTCGAACCCAAGGAGAGCAGCAGCCCGTGTGGATGCCCTCTGGTGCACGAAGAGGGAGAACGAGGCAGCCCTCAACCAGGTGGCATGACCAGGAGCCAGCCGACCACAAGCCGCTTCCAAGACCAAGCCAGAGAAGGGCTAGTCAACCTGGTGTTTCTACCACCAGCGCTGGGGAGCAAGCAAGCCCGTAAGTGCCGCCAGCCCTGCAGTTTCAGGGAAACGACCAGACCAGTTGCCGTTGATGGCTAGCCACACAAATACCCTCCTTCATGTGACGGACAGATCCACCGGCCACCGATTCCTGGTGAACACGGGCTGAGCTCAGCGTCCTTCCCCCACAGCATTAGAGACTCGCACCTGATCTCGAGGTCCAACCCTGCAGGCGGCCAACAGCTCCACCATCAGGACCTACAGCACCCACAGGGCACAGATACAGATCAGGAAGAAGTTCCACTGGACGTTCGTCCTAGCCTCCGTGGGCACCGCGCTGTTAGGAGCCAACATCCTCAGAGCTCATGGCCTACTGGTTGACGTGAAGGGCAAAAGGCTGGTCAACGCCCGAACGTTCCACTCCACCCAACCAAACACAGCAGAAGCCCACAGGCCCGAAATCGCCACCATAGCTGCCACAAGGGACAAGTTCGATGAGATCCTCCACAAATTCCTCACCATCTTAGAGCCACAGTTCAATGCCGCCCTGCTCCAGCATGGGGGTCTTCCACCGCATCACCACACAGGGCTCCTCAATGCATGCTAGACCCAGACAGCAGCTGCCCAAGAAGCTCCAGCAGGGAAAGGAGGAGTTCTCCAGGCTCCAGAAACTGAGAATCGTCTGGCGCTCGGACAGTGCCTGGGCATCGCCGCTCCATAAGGTCCCGAAATCGTCCAGGGGCTGGAGACCGTGTGGGGACTACCGTCAGTTGAACGACGCAACCACCCCGACAGGTACCCGGTGGCCAACATACAGGACTTCTCCGCCAACCTCCACAGCACACGGGTCTTCTCCAAAGTGGACCTCAGAGATACCATCAGATCCCAGTGCATCTAGACGATGTAGGTAGGACGGTCATTATCACCCCTTTCGGCCTCTTCGAGTTCCTGCGTATGCCCTTTGGTCTAAAGAATGCGGCCCAAATGTTCCAGTGCCTCATGGACGCGGTTGGAAAAGACCTGGACTTTGTGTTCATTTACCTGGATGATGTTTTCATTGCCAGTCACAACCGTGACGAACACAAAGCCCATCTCCGCACACTCTTTGTCCAGCTGGTGGACTTCGGCCTCACGGTCAACGCGGCCAAATGCCAGTTCAGCAAGGAGTCCCCCCAGTTCCTGGGGCATACCATTTCGGTGGCTGGGGCCACGCTGGCGCTGGAGTAGGTAGCGGCTGTTCAACGATTCCCCAAACCGTCCACCCTGAAAGTCCTCCAAGAGTTCGTGGGGATGGTGAACTTTTACCATCGTTTCATCCCCGGAGCCACGCGCACAATGCACCCATTGTTCGGGCTCATGGCCACCAAAGAAAAGACGTTATCATGGTCAGAGGCTTTCATTGCGACAAAGGAGGCTCTAGCCAGTGCCACGCTGCTGGTGCACCCATGGCCAGAGGCGCACATGGTGCTCTCCAAGGATGCCTCAGCTACAGCAGTGGGGGGGGGGGGGGTTCTGGAACAGTGGCCTTTTTCAGCAAGCAGCTGCACCCGCCGGAGCTCAAATACATCGTTTTCGACCAGGTGCTCCTGGCGCTATATTTGGCCATCCGTCATTTCTGCTACTTCCTCAAGGGCAGGCCATTCACAGCCTTCACGGATCACAAGCCCCTCACTCAAGCATTGGCGATGGCCAAGGATCCGTGGTCCGCCAGACAGCAGCGCCACCTCTCGTACGTGTCTGAGTTCACGACCGACATCCGACACAGGGCCAGCAAGGACAATGTAATGGCGGATGCGCTCTCCCGTCCAGGGCCCGGCCTGGATTATGAACAACTGGCTCAGGCACAGAGGAACGATGCGGAGACGTAGGCCTTGCAGTCCACAATCTCGGGCCTCGCGGACTGCTATCTCGGGCCTCAAACTCAAGGATGTCCGGTTGCCCAGCAGCTCAGACACATTGCTCTGTGACGTCTCAACAGGCACGCCATACCCAGTGGTCCCGCTGCACTGGAGGGCGAAAGTCTTCAGTCTGATCCACGACTTCGCTCACCCAGCGGTAAAGATAACCGTGCGGATGGTTGCGGAGCGGTTTGTAGGGCACGGGCTGAAGAAGAAGGTGGTGGAACTAGCCAGGAACTGTACCAGGTGCCAGATCTCCAAGGTCCAGTGACACACACAAGCCCCCATCTAGAACTTTGACCCGGTGGTTCGCAGATTCAAACACATCCACGTTGATATTGTCAGGCCCCTGCCGGTGTCCAACGAGGCTAGTTACCTCCTCATGGTGGTGGATCAGGCCACAAGGTGGCCGGATGCCATCCCGATTAAGGAGGCCTCCGCGGAGACGTGCGTCAGGACTCTGGTCAACCAATGGATCACCCGTTTTGGAGTACTGGCGCACAACATTAGCGACAGAGGAGTGCCGGTTATGTCTGCCCTGTGGACTCAGATGGTGAAGCACCTGGGGGTCAAGCTCCACCACACCACAGCATACCACCCGCAGTCCAACGGGTTGGGCAGACTGGGCGGACCAACTACCCTGGGTCCTCCTCGGGATTAAGACGGCACCCAAGGAGGACCTGCAGGCTTCAGCAGCGGAGATGGTCTATGGCGCACCGCTTTCTCTGCCGGGTGAATTTTTCGGCCCAGACCCTGACACCACGGCCACTGACAAAAACATGCTGGCGGACCTACGCAGGTGACTAGCCTCCCTAGCTCCCTCACCCCTGGCACGCCACGGCACCTGGCTGTTTTGTCTCCCCAAAGAGCTCGACTTGGTCCAGTTCGTTTTCGTGCAGAGGGGACCACAAGGTGCACCACCACAGCGACCGTACGAGGGACCATACAAAGTCTTGCACTGGTCCGGCAGAACCTTCACCCTGGATGTTGGGGGGGGGAGAGAGGAACTTTTTAAGGTGGACTGCCTGAAGGTGGCCCATCTGGACTGATCACAGCCGGTGCAGATGGCTGCGCCCCATCGCCGGGGCCGGCCGCCAAAGCAACAGGGCGCGTAGTCGGTTCTGTGGGGGGTGTTGTGTGGCGGCGCACATCCTCATGGCGAACCGGCCCTGCTTGTATCGCCACGTAGCGGGACAACCATGGGGAAATGGCATCGTCGGAGGTTTCCCTCTGACTCCAGCATCCCTTCCAGCGCCTACCCTGGGCAGCGATTATGATGTCACAATGCACCAGGTGACTGAGCTCCTGCTGCCCTTATAGGGGCGCGCTGAATTTAAATAAAAACAGTTGTTAACGACCCTCAACATGGTGGTTGTGTTTCTTCCATTGCTCACACCGCCACAAGTGCATGATTTTGTACATAATGCACTTCACCCTGCAAATACTGCTTCCTCCCTGCACCTCTTCTGCACACAGTACGTTTGTATTCTTCAGTCTATTCATTGTTCAGTGCATTTCATCCCTTTTGAGTCCAAACACGAAGAATCATTGAGAACTAGAAGATTCCTCTCTGCTTTTGGCCTATATAATGGGGTTATTTGCTCTTTGTCATTTGTATAGTAAGTCAAATATATTTAGAGCAATAATATATAGAAAATAAGTAAAACTAAATAAATATGAATAGAAAATTAAACATTACATACACTTGTTAAAGTAGTAACGAGCTCACAGCATCCTGTTCCAATAGTGACATATGGGATTTTATCATTGGAAATTCCTGCAGCTCGAAACAAGTAAACAGCGTAGTAATATATCTGTTGGGGAGGAAAAAAAATTAAACTCTGAATGCAGTGAAATATGCTTATCTTTTTGTAGTGCCATCTTCAGAGATTTGTATCGTGAATGCCTAGGGAGACTTGAATCGGTGAATGCCTTGGGAGACTTGTATCGGTGAATGCCTTGGGAGACTTGTATCGGTGAATGCCTTGGGAGACGTATCGGTGAATGCCGAGGGAGACTTGTATCGGTGAATGCCGAGGGAGACTTGTTCATGCATCCTTTAAAATTGCCCCATGATGTATATTGCCTCACTAATTCTTTCCTTTTATAAAGCTTTGTTTGTCCGAATGTGTGCTCTATCTGGTTGTGTGTCTGTGTGTTTTGCACCAAGGACCAGAGAACACTGTTTTGTTAGGTTGTACTTGTGCAATCAGATGACAATCAGCTTGACTTGACTTGAAATGAAGAAGGGAAAACCCCTGCATCCAGCAGAGTTTTGAGAAAATGAAGCTTGCATTTGAATGCCACCCACACACATTTGAATAAAGATTTAGACAGCAGATGCTGCTATTTTACATTCCCAGTGTAAAACTGTCTTTGGACCTCACCCCTACTTACAGCGTCATTCCCACATAACTGCATGGCACTACCCAGCACGAAGATGGTGATCAGCTGCCTTCGGACAGTATGGTCTCGGAACAGTTCCCACAGGGTCTTTGCCCTTTTTCCTTCAAGCGCAGTCTGCTCTTTCAGCATTTCATCCATTTCTGCAGTCAAGTTGGCATTGCCATGCAATCGCTTCAGTGCTATGAAAATAGAGCACAGCAGAGAGCCAATCATAAGCTGGCATAGCTTGACAGATTCACCAACAGCTGCTCACTGCACATTTTACTTTGCACGTTGGACTGTGCTGACCTAAACTAACCTTGCCCCCCCACCCCCCCACCTGAATTGCCAACTGCCGTCCCCACATCAATCTCCCTGCACTTTTGCACCTTGAAGCCCTGAAAAACTAGCCTCTGCCATTGGACGTTTGAGCAGCAAAGCAAAACTTACAGCTTCTTGCTAAATCTATGAGCATGCCATGGACTTCCACCTGTTATGAGGCACACCGAGAAGTCCAAGATTCACACTACCTCTTGTGATCTCTGGTATCTAAGACTGCTGGACCCACAAGCCACAAGACAAAGCTTTCAGCAGCAGGAAGTGAGAACATTTTTGTAAAAGTGTTGCCTCTAAAACCACTGGCTATTTCAGCTTTTTCCATAAGGCCTTAACCCAAGAATAATTCTTCTCTCAGCATTGCTTACCCTTCATGCACAGGTTCTTGTCCTCCCTGTCGATCAGCAGATACCTGGGGCTTTCTGGGCACCACGGAAGAGTGACAAGTTGGATTAGAGCTGGAAATGCACAGGTTGCTAGCAGGACAGGCCACATTTCTTCCCTGCCGAGTACCTCACTGTGAGCAGGATTACAAAATGACCACTTGTTCGTGAATACTATCAATGCTGTCCACCAACACAATAGAAGGATGTGCTAATTTTATATTAGAGATACAGTAATGGGCTCTTCTGGTCCATGAGTCCAAACACATAAATTAACCCACAAACCCTGTACATTTTTGAATGGTGGGAGGAAACCCACGCAGACAGAGGGAGAACATACAAACTCCTTACAGACAGCGCCAAATTTGAACCTGGGTCGTGCTAACAGCTGCACTAACTGTGCTAAGGATCAGCAGTGTGTACAAACAGTTCACCTCACAATATATACTGATCAAGTATAGCACAGGCTGCAACTTACAATCAGACAAACCATTAACCGTGACCACAGAATCATATACAAAGGGTGCAGTTTCAAGAACAGTGTAAAGGTGAGGAGAGAATAACAGTTCAATAAATTCATACAAACAATTTAGTTTTTTTTTTAAACCTTGTAAAATGTTGTTACATTAGTGATGAGATGATGATAATATTTTGGGACACAAATCCTCCTGCCTGGAGGATCTTCAGGCTGCGCTGATCATATCAGGTACATTGTGGTCAGATCAGCATGTCTGTAAATGAATCTTTGTTGATTCATTGACAGCATCTACTCTGCACTTGGGAGATGTGACAAAAAGGTGCCTGCAGTAGGAACTTGGGAAGATATTTGTTGAGGATTGAAGGGCTGGGAGCCAGCCTACAAAGAGGCAGAATGAGCATTAAATGTGGCCTGGTTTGGACAACTGGCTGCTGTACCAGTGACAGCTGTAATGAGAAAGGAAATAATGGGATGAATGGGGAAAGGTCACGAAAGATACTACGAGTCATCAACGCCAAGTACTCTGGCAGAGAAAGTCCCTTCTTAAGTGTGCTAAAAGAGCAGTTTCATGATTGTATTGTCAAATGTTCTGATAGGAACATTAAGGCAAAGCAGCCTTAATGGTTCAAAGACCCCGTCCACTTCAGCATACAACATTCAGTACTCACACTATGGTCTCTTCTCCACAATAACACTCCTAGAACTGCAGATCAGGGCTATAAAAACATATCACAACCTCAATACACATTTTGTGACATTCTACATTTTTTGCATTCAGCTGTTTTCACACTTGCCTCCAATACATGCGCCCTCACACATACCCACAAGCAACAATCCCCTCCATCCTGACACACACACATTCTCCCCCTTGCCTGTCCTCTCTCACATACACTGGCATTCTCTCATTCACTCTCATATGGTCCTGAACTCTCAGCAACCAGTTCCCTACATTCGTTGCCTATTTTCTCTTCCTTCTGCTAACCACAATCCCAACCCAGTCTCATTCAATCTCTCTCTCTCTCTCTCTCTCCCCCTCCCTCTCTCACTCATTAGGACAACCATCCTCCTCGCCCCACTCCAGGTATCAACCTGGTGAACTTCTGCTCCACTTCTCTGCTTTCCTTGGGGAATGAGACCAGATCCAACGAGATCCAAGTTTACTGATTATAGAAAGTAAGATGGCTTTGTGAACTGAAAGGAGATACAAGAAACCTTGGATAGGATATCAATAGGCTCAGTGTGTGAGGATAATAATGTGGAAAAATGCAGTCATACCTAAGCCCTTTATAATTTCAGTAACACACTTATACTTGTGTGCTCAAATCTTCTTGTGATGAAAACAATATACTGTATGCCTTCCTAACTGCCCACAATAATTGTATGTGAACTTTTAGGAATTCATGTACAAAGATGCACAGGTCAATTCTAGGGTATAAAATATACACTGCTTTTCTGTTTTATCACCAAAATGGATGACCTCACATTTTTCCACATTATTATCCTCACACACACTGAGCCTATTGATATCCTATCCAAGGTTTCTTGCATCTTCTCACAGTTCACAAAGCCATCTTACTTTCTATAATCACCAAACTTGGATTGAGTTGGAGTCCTCATTTGAATAATTGGCATAGAATGCAAAAAGCTGGGGTTTCAGCACCAATTCCCAATCCACCCATGAATCAGAAACACACGTGAAAGTGATCCATTTATTACTACTCTGTTTTCTGTCTGTTAAGCAAACCTCAGTCTACCCCAGTGTACAACTCTCAAATCCACATGCTCTCATTTTGATTAAATGTGTGCTACTTTATAGAAAATCTTCTGAAAGGCCAAATACAGCACAACTCCTCCCACTTATCTATTCAGCTAGATGGAACCTTAAAAGATTGTAACCAATGGGTTTAACAGCCATAAATCCATAATAACTCTGCCTAGTCATTATTATTTACTTTAATAAAAGTTTCCAGCACTTCCTTGCTAAGGACATCAGTCTAACTGGTCTTTCTCGTTTATTTCTTAAATCATTGGGTTTCATTTGACAACTCGAGAAACTGTGACTTGATTGGTAGTTTCCCCCATTGAAGCTGGTAGACAGTAACATCTAAGTCTTGCTGATGCCAGCAAACCTGCCCCAAGATGGCTGCAGTTTTTGTAACATCTAAACAGAATTGCAACCAAGCTTATTTACACTGATGTTCATTTAAAATTGAGAAGTTGTTCGTTACTGCGATTGGGAGGAATGGGTAGGGTTTAAATATTAACGTTCTAAGTGGGATAATCTCTGTTAAAAAGATGGGCGCGCCAGTTTTTTTTGGCTGCTTGTTGCTGTTTAGATAGTAATCAATTTATTCCTAATTGTATGTTCAGTGTGCGTCATTTTAAATGCACTATGCAAATAAAGTACTACTATCTTACAACCAGTGGAAACCAGGATGGAGTTGAATGCATTCCATAAGAGAACAACCTGTGCATCCATAGGTGCCTCTGGCCATACAGATTATGGAGATTTATCAGCTGTCAATCCCAATAATTTCCCTCATTACCAATTTCATCCAGCTGCTCATTCACTTGTTGTTTTACATGATAGAGGAGATTTTTTTCCTTTGGATCTTCTTTCATGAATATTGATGCAAAAATATGTGTTTAATCTCTCTAGCATTTCTTTATTCCCCAATACAGAAAAGAATGGAGCAGGGAGAAAACAGAAGTACAAAATTAGGAAAATACTTGTGCCCCCTTGAGTGGTGAAGCTATTGAAATCTTTTTCTGGATAGCTCTATCAGAGCCTTCACCACGGTCCCATAAACACTGTAGTTCTCTTGTGGTTGCAGACAAATCCAGTGTCTAAAGTTTACAGAACAAAAGGAAGCCATACCAGGAAAGAGTCATCCAAAATTCATTCTAATGTGTTAGCAACTTGTCTTTGAATGAAAGAGCTGTATGAGTTGCCAGGGTAACTCAAACTGAATTTTGTATCAAGGTCAATCGTAAGCTGTATATTGAGTGAATGGACATCCACTTGATGAACAAACAGCTCAGGTTAGTAATGAGGAGCTCTAAAGACTACATGGGCACAGCCTATGAGTGCCTACGTTCTGAGCAAGCCTGCGATGTTAGTAAAAGTCCATACCTGGTCTGAGTTTAAGGAAAAGTGGATAAAGTAGCCTCTTCCGGAGTACAGCACTTCAGTTACCTTTCCAATGTAATGGTGAGCAACCCACCACAAGATGACACAAAGATCAGTGGTAGCAATCTGGAATGACTCCGAGGCTAGAATGCTGAGAGAGATGGTGATACTCATTTTTATTGTGGTAGTAGCCCAGACATTTGTATGAACTTGTATCTAAGGTCACAATGAGGACTATCTTGTTGAAGCAAAACTTTGCATCACCTACAAAGGCATTGTTCCATAGAGGAGCCTTGATAAGAGCATCTGTGCCAATGAACCAAGTGTATAAGATCTTCAGCAATCAGCCCACCTTTACCCCCTCCTCCACATTCCCCATGGCTGACCATCAGAGATGGGTTTTGACCACAGAAGATTAAACGCTGAGCTTTCCTCGCACCTTCATCAAGTGTGAAGTAATGACAAACAAACAGCAAACCAAGGAGTTTTGTGGAGTTGCTCAGCATATAACAAGGCAGAATGTGATTGACTCACTATAAGGCACAGTTTCAGGCTAAAATCTGGATCTTCTGTATGTGAGCAGTGACTGTGCCCTTTCAGACACATGTATCCAAGGCCATAGGTAAGTTAAAAAGTGCATTGTAAAATCTGAATGAGGCAACGCACCATTGTCGACATGAGTTGGTGAGATTCGCATTGGAAACATACATGCAGAATTAATAAAAATCTTGAGTCAGGGGCTTAATTCCCTTAGTGGAGTTAAGATGTCTGAAAATGGTCACAATTTTGCTTTACCCTTGATTAAAGCCATTTTCATCCCCTTCAACCATAGAGCACATTTTCAGTATTGCAAGAACATATTTCTTGGCCTTTGAAATAGATACAGCCTGAACTACTGAGTGTTTCCATCACGCGAAACTAGAAGTAGCACAGCTGAAGTGAATCAGATGCTCAATTCAGCCAATTACATGCAAGTTTAAATCAACAGCTAAATGTCATTGTACCAACACTAACTAGCATTCGAGGTTCAGTACACAAAATATAACACGTTAGTGCCCCCAAAAAATTATGCAGCAGGTATGTTAAGTCATGAGATAAAAATGCATGATGGGAACCAACTTGTAGAGGACACAGCACTTTGTTTGTTATTTGGCAGGAGTATAATCATCACTTAAATTCACAATATTGACAAGAAAGATCTGAAAGAACCACAATTCATTATGGAGAGATATTAGAAAAAAGCAGGGTTTAGGTTACAAGCAGGAAATAATAGATCTTGAAATTACAGATTAACGTGGAATATATTACAAACTAGATCATAATGTTCATAATATTAAAAAACAATGCTGAGGACTGGGATCTAATCAAATTTCAAACAACTGTTAAAGAACATGATGAATAGCAAAATAAAAACACAAAGCTGGAGAAACTCAGCAGGTCAAACAGTGTCCTTTATATACCAAAGATAAAAATACATAAACGATGCTTTGGGTTTGAGCCCTTCGTCAAGCTATGGAAAAATGTCAGCAGGTGTCCAAATAAAAGGGTAAGGGGAGGCGTGGCCACAAGGGCAGGAGATGATAGGTGGAGAAGGGAGAGAGGGGACAGCAGCAAGCAGGGGAAAGAGGGAAGGCTAGGTGAAGAGAGAAGGAAGGGAGTGGAGAGCTGACAGGGGAGAAGGGATGGGGAGGTGGGGTGGGGGAGGTAGGGTGGGGGAGGTGGGGGGGAAGGAGAGCAGGTTAGCAGAAACTGGAACAGTAGATGTCAATACCCTCCAGCTGGAGAGTGCCCAGACATAAAATCAGGTGTTGTTCCTCCAATATACGGGTGACTAAAAGGGTAAGGAAGGAGGCGTGGTTGCAAAGGAGGAGAAGGAGAAGAGAAAGGAGAAGGCGGAGAAGCCTGAAACATCGGTTATGTATTTTCATCTTTGCTATAACATAAAGGATGCTGTTTGACCTGCTGAGTTTCTCCAGCTTTGTGTTTTTATTTCAGACTTTTGTGTTTTACTTATCAATAGCAAAGCAGGCTTCTCTAGGGCTTGGATGGTTCAAACATAAACCAAAAGAACTTTGGGATGAAGCTGTAGCTTTCTCAAAAGTTAACATCCTGCAAGGATGTAATGGATCTCAAATGATGCCTTCATGTTTTCCATTAATTTAATTAGCAACAACTTTCATTTAAATAGGAATTCTAAATGTTATCAAAAAATCCAGGGTCATTGGCAGAAATTATTACGAAGCATAGTTTGATACAAGAGCATAGATAGAGATGACAAATTAGGCAAGCAAAACCTTTACCACAGTAGCAGAATTCAAGGAATAGAGAAAGAGCAAGAGAGATGAAAACATTCGAGTAATTTTTTTTTTGGGGGGGGTTGAAGTTGTATGATATTGAAAGGAATAGCAGTGATCTCAAGGCTTGATCCCTGGGTACAAACTTTCTTTACAGCTGCATTGTGAGAGGGATACATTTATTCCATTTTTGACATGAACATTTTTAATTTTATTTACAGCACGGTAGAAGCTGATTCCAGCCATTTAAACCCGTGCCGCCCAAACACACCCAAATGCAGCCCCATACATTTTGGAGGGTTGGAGGAAACCGGACACTTGGGGAAAACCCACATAGACACGGGGAGAATGTACAAATTCCTTACAGAGAAGACTAGATTTAAACCCAGGTCACTAGAGCTGTAACAGTGTCTGGCTAACCGCTATGCTAACCTCAATAAAGTCCAGAATCAAAACCGTATATATTATAAATGGGAAAATGACTGAACTTACCCAAGTCCCAAAACCTGTCCTGTTATTAATCCTGCTGCAGTGAATGGAGCAAATGACAAGGCTACCGTGCCTCGTTTCTCCTTTGATGCACTCTCACCAAGATACATGGGGTTGATGTTCATTCCCACACCTCAAGAACAAAAGGAAAAAGAAGTTCATTACGTATAGGTACTCATAGAAATGGGCATGTGTCACATTTTACTTCTAATTCTCCACAAGTACAACTTTGCACCATTAACTTCTATCTATAAACACATTCAACAAAGAAATGGTTTACTGCATGTATGTCAGCTGCACCTCTCTTGGTCCTTTCTTCTCCCCCACTCCACCATTGCCATTCCAAGGGAAAGTGGTTCCTCATGACAACCCTGACTGGTGAGTGTCAATAAGCTATGTAAGCACATGGAGGGGAAAGAGATCACAGGCCTATTCAAACCCGTCTGAAAAGGTCGCATCTCGAGGAAGTGATCAATCAACCTCTCCACTAAAATTTCTCCCCCTCGTTCCAAGAGCAATGGCCCTTCATGACTCTTAAATTAAAGAAAGGTATACCAGGAAGGAGGAAGGGGTCATTGCAGCTAAGAAGACTGAAAGGTAACAGCCAGATCTTTTTCTCATATTGCCCTACAACATGGAAGGAAATGTTCAGCTCATTGGTCTCATGCCGGCCCTCAGAGCAATGGCACCAATCACAATCCCTCACTTATTTCTCTCTCACATGACCATTAAATTCCCCCTGAACTTCATATCCCTAAAAATTAGAGGTAATTTGAAATAGCCATTTGACCAACCCGTCTCCAGAGAGTGGGAGGAAACCAGAATGCCTGGTGTGAACTCCATCCAGGCAGCACTGGAGGTCAGGTTTCAGCAATGAGACAGCAGCATTACTTGCTGTGCCATTGATCCACCCATTATGAAGATCTTCTCAATTGAGAATCGAACATTAGATCAGCCACAAAAGTCTACCCAAGTTGTGCGAACAAAGTGAAGGTGAAACTATCAAAACATTTAAGTAAACTGAAGATTTCATTTTGCAAAGACCTGGGAGTAACTCTCAACCCATTCCTGTGACATCAGTCCCTGCAGTAAGATCCCAACATGTCGGCAGAGAACACAATGGAAGTACGATTAGGGCTTTTCTTTTTGTGGCGATGAAGATGAGAGGAGACTTAACAAAGGTATACAAGATTATGAACATAGATGGGATTGTCAGCCAGCACCTTTTTCCTGGGCCGTTAACAGCAAATGCCAGAGAACATTCATTTAAGGAGCGTGGAGGAAAGTTTAGGGGAGATTTCAGAGTTTTTCTACACAGTGCTGGGTGCCTGGCATGTATTGCTAGGGAAGGAGATGGAGGTTGGTACAATATGGATATTCAAAAGACTCTGATCGGCACATGAATGGAAGAAAAATAGAAAGCTATGGGTCTGGAAGGATTACATCATAGATTCTCAAGGTGGAGCATAGGAATATTTTGGGAAATAATTAAAAAGTTGGTTTGAAAAAATAAACTCGTTATGTTGGTGTGAAAGATGTGACATGGCAACACTGTCAGTACAACACAATGGTGGTAACTTCCAAGTAAAATCACTTTATTCCTTTTATTTTCATAACACGTTTTTGCTCTTCCGATGTTTCTCTGTTGTTTCTCTTATTTTAACCGTGGCTATCCTTGCTTGACATTATAATTATATTTTTTCTAACCAACCTTATTATCATCCATTTCAAATGATCTCATTGGCGACGAGGATTCCAAATTATCTCAACAATCTGTTCAAACCCCTTTACTTTTTCAGATCAGTCGTGAGTGAGACCTGGATCTGTATGTATCTTTGTGCGCTAACGTATTGATAGTTGTTGGGGGTGAGGGGTGGGGGGAGTTGTGGGGTGGGTCCGCTCCAGGTTCCAGCCTAAGGGGGACACCAAAATCGGGAAAAAAGGGACCCCAGAAGGTAAAGCATGAGACTAGCACAGTTTTGATGGAACTCTGAGGAAAAAAATGTCAGAAACTGTGCTAGTGTTTTTTTCATGCTTTCTTTGAGTCAGTATTCTTCTGATTCGATCATTACTTTTATTACATTTTTCAATTCTAAGACATAATAAAATATTGATTAATCGGTTTAAGGGATCTCGTGCTATTGTATATTCAAAACGTGGAGACCAAGCAAGCAAAGGTTAAATGTGTGTTTGAGATGGTTGACATATTGAAGTGGTAGTAGGATATGAAATGTGTTCCAGTGTATTCCCAGCCTTAATTGCATTGAAATACACTTGCAGTAAATGATATAGTTAAAATGTCTTTTGAATATATAACTTTTTTCTGCCAATGGTGGGATGTACATTTTTTTGAAAAAGATTGAGAACCACTGGATTACATGGTTGTGAAGTTAAACAGATAAGTCTGCAGATGTGTGATTGTATTACAATGTGTGATTGTATTACAATACACAAAAGTGTTGGAGAAACTCAGCAAGTCACACAGGTTTATTTCATACCAACATTTTGGGCCAGTGCCCTTTGTCAATATGGTTAGGGTATGAGCAAACTGCAGACAGGTGCCAGAATTAAAAAGTGGGGGGAGGAGAAGAGGGAGGTAAGGGCAAGGGATAGTTGTGGAGTAGGTTTACATAGCTTGGCACAACATTGTGGGCTAAAGGGCCTGTACTATGTTGGTCTATGATGCAAGGGACAATTGCTAGGAGCCAAATGTGTGTGTGTGTGTGTGTGTGTGGGCGTGTGTGTGTTGGGTAAGGTTGACTTGGGTGAGAGATACCCAAGGTAGACAAAGGTTGGGGTGGAGAAAAGTGACCAGGATGTAAAAGAGAAAGCACCCTGGTGGTAGTCTTTTGGATTTGGGCTCACCACAGGTTAGGTCACGATCAATGCTGTGGACCTATTGGAATGGGGCACTGGGGTTAAGCGGACTCAGGTGTATTTCTGAGATAAGTATCGCTCATTTTAACTTAGCTATTAAAATGTGTTGCGTGCAGCAGTGTGCGTGCAAGGCTTATTTCTATTGGATCTACGAGCAGCCTTGCTCAACTTTGGCACAACAGCCTCCTCTGCAGTTGCACGGTGAACAACAACTTAATTTCTCAGAAAGATACCTGAGCTTATTCCAGAAAAGAATCTTCCAACTAAAATCATTTCAAAGGATTTGGCCATTTTGCTCAGACCCATCAACAAAGCACCAATGAGTACAAATACATTGCTCAGCAGCAGCGAGTTCCTCCTGAAAAGAAAGAAATGGAAGTCAGTCAGTAAATAATGTTGGCGGCGATTAATTAATTCCAACAAGTTCTAATCAGAGCTAAACAAGGGAGGCTGCAGATACTGCAGAACTGGAGCAACACATAAAATGATGGAGGAACTCAGCGGGTCAGGCAGTATCTGTGGAAGGCAACAAATTGTCAACCTTTCAAGCCCAGAGTCTTTATCAGAACTGGGAAGAAAGAGGGCAGAAGCCAGAGTAAAAATGGTGGGGGGAGGGAGAGGAGCATGAGCCGAGGTGGGAGGGGGAGGAATGTGTGTGGAGACAGAAATGGGAAT
Organism: Narcine bancroftii; assembly: GCF_036971445.1. Classification (NCBI taxonomy): domain Eukaryota; kingdom Metazoa; phylum Chordata; class Chondrichthyes; order Torpediniformes; family Narcinidae; genus Narcine; species Narcine bancroftii. Next base: position 172,092,846 of record NC_091472.1, on the reverse strand, counting down.
AATGTAAAAAGATTGGTGATGGGAGGAAGGAGCAGAGGGCTGAGGAAGATGAGCTCTGCTAGAAGAGGCAATAGATAAAGGAAAGGAGGTGGGGAGCAAGATGAAGGAAGGTGTGACACACAGGCAGGCCGAGAGGGTGGAAGAGGGAAAGAAAAAGAGAAGAAAGTAGCCAGAGGGATCAGGAAAAGCAAGGGTGAGAGTTTGAAAATAAGGGGGTGGGGGGGGCAGGTTGGGTTTCTGGAAATCAGAGTGGTCAATATTGATGTTGTCCAGATGGAGACTGCCCACACGTAAAATAATTCTAATTTGTGTAGGGCATCTGAACTTGCCAGTAAAGTAGGCCATAGCCAGACATGTCCGTATGGGAAGTGGAATTAAAGTGGCTGGCTATCAGGAGATCCCAGCCTTTGGGACAGATGGAGCAAAGGTGCACAGTGAAGTAAATTCTTTCTTCCACCCAAAATGGTGACTTCCATGGATTAAACCTGACCCATTGAGTTTCTTCAGCATTTTGTACCAAAGAATCATAGAATATTACAGCACAGAAACCGGCCCTTTGGCCCTTCTAGTCTGTGCCGATCCATTTTTCTGCCTAGTTCCACTGATCTAAACCATATCCCTCCATACCTCTCCCATCCATATCACATAGGGGTAAAGATGAACAATTACTTTATTAACAAAATTTCACCTTCAAACTTTAATTCAAAATCTCCCCTTTTATAACAATGCCCACTGGTTAATATACAAATGTTTATAACAGTATAAAACTAATAAATTCCCCAGCCTAAAAAAAACCATTTGTAATTAAAGTCTAAGTTATATTTCCAACCAGCCCACAGAAAAACTTAGAAGACACAAAACAAACACAAAGCACACAAGACTCAAAGAAAGAGAGAGAGAGAGAGAGAGAGAGAGAGAAAGAGAGAGAGAGAGAGAGAGAAAGAGAGAGAGAGAGAGAGAGAGAGAGAGAGAGAGAGGGAACAAAAATTCAAAGTTGTCTTCTTATGTTGCTTGCAGAGAAAATAACTGGTTTGGTCCGGATCCTTCTGTCTGCCTTCGGAATGTTCATCCCTTTTTGAAATCCAAACATTCTAAACTGCCTCCAGACAATGATTCTGCTGGGACCTCCTTCCACTCCACAGCACCACCCAATGGTGGTTTGTCTTCCAAGTCCAGAAATTTCTAGATCAGCTTCTGCACATGCCCAGTCCGTCTCCCACTCTCTCACACTCTCTGCAGTCCACCTTCACTTTGGCTTTCAAAGGCAAACTGTCACTTTTTAACATAAAACCACACAACACATTGGTCAATACACAACACAGAGCTCTGTAACACATTCACCACTTCTGTTGGAAGCTTGTTCCACACTCTCACCACTCTGTGCGTGAATAAATTCCCCCTTATGTTCCCCCTAAACTTTTCCCCTTTCATCCTTAACTCATGTTCTCTGGTTTGTATCTCACTTACCTTCAATGGAAAAAGCCTACCTACATTTACTCTGTCTATCCCCCTCATAATTTTAAATACCTCTATTAAATCTCCCCTCATTCTTCTATGCTCCAGGGGATAAAGTCCTAATCTGTTTAACCTTTCCATATTTGTGTGCTACTATTCAGACCAAGTCAGCTTCATAAGGAAATTTATTCTTTCTTTCATGCGAAACAGACATTTATACAAGGGAGTTTGGACTCCCTCACATCCTAAAGTTTAGCAATCTTCACCCAAAGAAAATGCCAGTTTAATTCCACAGTGACTGAAAGCTCTCTAAATAAAAATCCAAGGTTCAAATCCCATTTCTTGCACTTGGGATGGGAAGGTTCCATTGCACTTGAATTAATACCCAAATTCTTTGGAAATACATTTGCCAGCTTTTCAAAATATTGGTTAATCCTGAACTATTTTCATCAAAACAACTTTGCTTGATAACATGTAAGATTACTGCTCTGATGGTAGAGTCCACACCTCTTTCCAAATTAATGGTGAAGTGGAGACAGTAAACAGCTTCAAGTTCAGTGACCTGACCTGGACCAACCACATCAAAGCACGTTGACACCTCTACTTTCTTTGAAGGCTCAGGGGGTTCGGCGTGTTGCCCCATGTCCCTTAACAAAATTGACAGGTGCACCACCAAAAGCACCCTAACTGGATGCATCAGGTGCTCATCCAACATCAGAAGCTGCAAAAGGCAGTGAATCCAGCTCAGAGCATCATGCAGACCTTCCTGCATCAACACCATTACACCCCGCTGCCTTGGAAAAGCAGCCAATAGACTGAAGACCCCATTGTCAGAAATAAAACTTCTCACACATGAGTCTCTTTAAAACTGATGACACGACAAGCTTTATTTACAAGTCTGCAGAGTTGGACTCAACTGGTTTCTCACCAGTTAAGCCCCGATACATACAGTGCATTGATTTTTATACCCTTATTATTTGCCCTTCCCCTTCTTATTAATACTGTTTTAATTGGTTAGTATTACAAAAGCATTCTAAGTATAACTGCATTTTTAATTATCACGTTCGTTACGTACGCTGTGAACTCTACATACACTAAATTCTGTTTCTCACCCTTCTTATCAATCCTTTGTCTCCTGCATGTCTCTCACTATGACCATGAAAAGATAGGTTTAAAAAAACATATTCAGCAGATCCTTTTGTCCTTGACTGCTAGTAAACTCCCTGTCCGTTCTGGCTTCCCTGTTTATGATTAATCATCACATTTTAACAAGTCTTTTTAACCTAAATTCTCTATATAACACCCATGCCACCCCAGACACGCACTTCTCCCTCCTCCAGTCGGAGAGAAGGTTTAAGAGTATGAAGCTAAAGACAGCTTCTTTTCAGCAGCCATCAGGCTCCAGAATGAACCTCACAAGATTGTTCCCATCCCGTGCTTGTCGCGCACTAATTGATCTTTTCACTGTAACACAATACACTGTAATGTGCTTTTCCTCTTCTACCTTGTACTACTGTAAGCATATTCGAGTTGACAGGCTGGTCTGCTCACAGAACAAACATTTCTCACTACACTGGGTATAATCTAACAATAAACTGAAACTTGAACCTGAACAGAAGTACATGAGATAATATGAGCAGGAGTAGAATACTTGGCAAACGGTATGCCACAATTCCCCGATCTTACAGAAGTTATTGACTTCCTCTTCAAATATTTCCCAATGACATAGTCTCCACCACCACTATGGTAGAGAATTCCAGAGATTCATCACTCTCTCCAAGAAGTTCATACATCTATTCCCCCACTCCAAGCCTTCAACGTTCCCTTGTTCAAGATACTGCCACCAATGCCCCCTCAGAATTTGGTATGCTTCAATAAAATCATCCCTCATTTTTCTAAACACCAAAGATAATATTTTAGATCTAATTTCATTAGCCACTCATGATAGTATAACCCTCTCATCTCAGGAATTGGTGCATCTTGTTTTGAACTGCCTCCAATGCTAGTAAATCCTTTCTTAAATAAAGGGATTAAAACTGTGCAGCCCTCCAGGTATGGCCTCACCTGTACAAATCAAACTACACTTAACTATTTCTAAATATCAACACCACTGGCAGTAAAGACCAGCATGCATTTTGCCTTCCTAGGTAGTTGCTGTAATCGTCTGCTAAAGTTTTGCCACCAGAACATCTTGATCCTACTATATGTCACTCATCAAGTTCAAGTTTATTATCATCTACTTGTACAAAGTACAACCTGATTAAACAGCGTTCTCCTGTCTTCAGTGCAAAACATCCAAACATAACACACATACAGTGCCTTCCCTAATGCTTATTTGCCCCTGTGCTCCACAGTTTTAAATTTGAATTCAAACAATTCACATGTGATTAAAGTGCACATTCCAGATTTTATTCATGATTACATTTTAGTTTGACCATGTTGCACTTGTTATACATAGTTCTCCCATTTCAGGGCACCATAATGTTGAGGACATTTGGCTTCAAAGGTGTTTGTGAGTACTCAGGTATGTGGGGTGCACTGTTAAGACAGAATCAGACACACACAAGGTAAAGATTGTAAAACAGGCTTTAATCCAAACAGGCTTTAATCCACAAAGACTTCCACAGAGCCAGGCTACTGTAGCTGCAGTAACTCTGAGTGAGTTTCGGGAGGTCGGCGCAGGCTTATATCTCGGGGGGTGATTGACACCCGACCAGGTGGGGCTTGATCCCTTCAGGCCGACTGATTGACAGCCCGGCCAGGTATTGCCCTGTCCCCTTACCTTCCTGCGGGTACAGAGGTTGCCCCCTGCAGTAGGCCGGTGGTGTACCACCACATTCACCCCCTTCTTTAAAATTGACCTGGGGGTGGGGGGCAGTAATAAGGAATCGCACCCACTCTATACATACAATATTTACAGGTTGAGACGATCCGTCTCTTAAGGCTGAAGCGGGCCCCTGGTGGTTAAGGGGGTCCTGCGCGCCTCATAGCTGCCTGGGGACAGGGATGTATGCCCGGTCAGTGTTGTCCTGGGCTGGAGGATGCCGTGGTGTGGTGGGTGCTCCTGCTGGTGCCAGGTCCTTATTTGAGACGGTGTCCTCCCTGCCACTGCCAAACCTAACGTAGGCAAAGTGAAGGTGGAATGCAGAGAGTGTGAGAGAGTGGAAGACGGACTGGGCATGTGCAGAAGCTGATCTGGAAATTTCTGGACTTGGAAGACAAACCACCACTAGGTGGTGCTGTGGAGTGGAAGGAGGCCCCAACAGAGTCATTGTCTGGAGGCAGTTTAGAATGTTTGGATTTCAAAAAGGGATGAACATTCCAAAGGCAGACAGAAGGATCTGGACCAAACCAGTTGTTCTTCTCCCTGCTCGACCAGGGCTTTGGCCTTGTGTGTCCGTACGTGCTTACGCAGGAGCACCAGTCCCGGGGATGAGAGCCATGCTGGGAGTGACATTCCAGTCGCCAATCTCCTGGGGAATGAGAACAGACGTTCGTGAAGGGTCTCATTGGTAGCTGTGCACAGCAGCAACCAAATGGCGTGGAGTGCCTCGGGCAGGGTGTCCTCCCAGTACTCAACAGCCCACCCTTTCAACCTGAGACCCAGGAGGACTGCCTTCAAGATCACACCATTCTCACGTTCCATTTGTCCATTGCCTCTCGGGTTATAGCTGGTCGTGCGACTGGTTGTGATGCCCCTCGCCATCAGGAACTGGCGCAGCTCGTCATTCATGAAACTAGACACCTGGTCGCTGTGGATGAAGGCGGGGTAGCCAAACATGGTGAAAATCTGCCCCAGGGCCCTGATGATGGTGGACGTGGAGCTGTCCACGCAAGGGATAACGAAAGGGAAGCGTGAATACTCGTCCACTACCATGAGGAAGTAGACATTTCAGCTCGTGGAAGGCAGGGGCCCTTTGAAGTCCATGCTGAGATGCTCAAAAGGCCAGGTAGCCTTAACAACATGGGCCTGAGGCGGGCAGAAGAAGCGGGGTTTACACTCCGTGCAGACCCGACAGGCCTCGGTCACATCCCTGACATCCCTGATGGTGTACAGCAGGTTTCGGGATTTAATTAAATGGTACAACCTGGTGACACCCGGATGGCAGAGTGACTAATGCAATAATTGCACTCTGTCGTCGTGCATAGACGCACAGGAGTGGGAGAGGGTATCGGGGGAGTCGTTAAACTTCCCGGGGCGGTACTGTATGCCGTAGCTGTAGGTTGCGAGCTCGACTCTCCAGCGCAGGATCTTGTCGTTCTTGATCTTGCTCTTGTGGGTAGTGTTAAACATGAATGCCATGGCCCGCTGGTCCGTGAGGAGGGTGAATCTCCTGCCGGCCAGGTAGTGGCACCAATGGCGGACTGCTTCCACAATCACCTGGGCCTCCTTTTCAATGGCGGAATGCCCTAACTCAGAGACGTGGAGGGTCCTGGAGAAGAAAGCATCCCTTGGTTGAGGATAGCAATGGGGGCTACCTGTCTTGCTGGATGTGGGTGAAGGCTGCCTGAGCCTCGGGTGGGAGGGGAAAGGTTGTAGCTTGGGCCTGTGGGCAGACCTTGTCCGCAAAGCGAGGGACACACTGCGAGTAATAAGAGAACAGGCCAAGACACCTGCGGAGGGCCTTTAGTGTGGGGGGGAGGGGGTAACTCCATTAATGGGTGCACCCTTTCTGCATCTGGGCCGCATGGGCCACAACGTACCCCAGGATGGCGAGGCGGATGGTGCTAAACACACACTTCTCCTTGTTGTAAGTGAGGTTCCAACTTTCCCGGTCGTCTGGAGGAATTTCTCCAGGTTAGCATCGTGGTCCTGCTGGTCATGGCTGCAGATAATGACGTTATCCAGGTATGGGAACGTCGCCTTCATCTTGTGCCGGTCTACCATAAGATCCATCTCCCACTGGAAAACCAAGATCCCGTTTGTGACCCCAAAGAGAACTCGGCGGAACTGGTACAGACACCCATCTGCCTCAAAGGTGGTGTAGGGATTTGGTGATACGCCGACTTCAGGTCAATTGTGGAGAAAACCCGGTAGCGGGCTATCTCATTGACCATGTCGGCAATCCTCAGCAGGGGGTAGGCGTCCAGCTGGGTGTACCAATTAATAGTCTGGCTGCAATCCACGACCATCCTCGGCTTACTTCCCCCTTTGACCACCAGGACTTGGGCTCTGCAAGGGCTGTTACTGGGTTCTATGATGCCTTCCGCCAGGAGTTGTCGCACCTCTGCCTTGATGAAGTCTCTGTCTGCGGCGCAATAGCACCTACTTCTGGCGGCAATCGGCTTGCAGCATAGCACAAGACGTGGGAAGAGCGCCGGTGGGGTGATGCGCAGTTTGGAGAGGCCGCAGATTGGCCATGGCTGGTAGGTTGGCGTGCTGTGTAATGTGAGTGGAGGTTGGGGCCCCCCCAAAGGCAAGCTCTGTAGGTGGCACTGGAAATCTAGGGCCAGGAGGAATGGGGCGCAGAGTTTGGGCATGACCAGGAGCCTGAACCCTGTGTAAGTCTCCACTCCTACAGTTATATTGGCCAAGGATAAGACCAACAGTCTTATCCTTGGCAGCGAGGGCGATCGAGCAGGTGGTGGGGTGGACTTTTAATCTCAGGGAGTGGGCCACGCTCGGGTGAATGAAGCTCTCGGTGCTGCCACTGTTGAACAGGCACTTTGTTAGCTGCCCGTTGACTTGCATGTCCATCATCGAGCACACGAGGTCGTGAGGGATGTCCCTGGTCAGTGTGGTGGTGTCGGCCAGGACTGTCTCGGAGTCATCACTCTCCAGCTGTGCGCAGCGATTTCTGGCTTCCGGAGACCTGGGGAGCGTCGGTAGGGCAGCCTGGTCATCGCCTGTGTTCACCACATTGACATCGGTGGTGGGGTGCGGCGTGCGGTAGCCGATGGCATCCGGAGACATGGGGAGCGTCAGTAGTGTTGACCACGTCGATGTCATGCAGCAGCCGATGGCACCTTGAGCGTCGGTAGGACGGCTTGGTCGTCCCTTGTGTTGACCACGTCATTCTCAAAGTCGTCAGGGGCCCTCCATGTCAGCCGCTGCCTGACCCAAGATGGCACCGGCAAGTGGGGGCCCGCTGTGTGGCTGGCCTCTTTCCCCAGCCGTGTCCATTGCGCCAGGGAATATGACGTCATCACGGCTGGCGGCAGTGACGTTGTACTGTCAGCCGGAAGTGACAGTACGCCGTGAGCCAGAAGTGACATTGCTGTAGTTCTTGGCATATGGCGCTGGCGAGGGCGGGGGGCTGGTGTAGGTGCTCAGGGCACATGCTGCGAGAGTCGCCGGCAGGGCTGGATGTTGCACCGTCGAAGTCGGGGAAGGCAGAAGTGTCGCGGGGACAATGGTGCCGCGCGGCTCGCGCACTGGGGGGGGGGGGTCCACGAGGGAGGTCATAGAGGGCTGCTGAGCTGCCAGCAGGTTTTGAGAGGCAGACTTTTGCAAAGTGGCCTTTCTTGCCACATCGGGAACAATACTGGTTCCTAGCTGGGCAGTTTTGGCGCGATCGTCGATCTGACCCACACCAGGACCCACAGTATTTACAGGAGCCTGGGCGCCTGCCGCAGTGACGTTCTCCTCCCCAGCTCGGTCTTGGGCTGCAGCTGTAGTGTGCGAGGGCAATGAGGGAGCCTGGGGGAACCTGGAATCGAAGACTTCGATGTGCAGGGATGCTGCTTCCAGGGTTTGGACCACTTCCACAGTTAGGGAGTAGATATGGTCTTCCAGCAGATTCTGCCGGATGGCCCTCGAGCATGGCCCTCGGACAAAGGTGTCCCAGATCAGCCTCTCGACCTCCCCTCGGACGAAGGTGTCCCAGATCAGCCTCTCGACCTCCCCTCAGACAAAGGGGTCCCAGATCAGCCTCTCAACCTCCCTTCGGACAAACACGTCCCGGATCAGCCTCTCAACCTCCCCTCGGACGAAGCATCCTGGATCAGCCTCTCGACCTCCCCTCGGACGAAGGCGTCCCAGATCAGCCTCTCGACCTCCCCTCGGACGAAGGTGTCCCGGATCAGCCTGTCGACCTCCCTTCGGACAAAGGCATCCCGGATCAGCCTCTCAACCTCCCCTCGGATGAAGGCGTCCTGGATCAGCCTCTCAACCTCTCCTCGGACAAAGGCGTCCCGGATCAGCCTCTCAACCTCCCCTCAGACGAAGGCGTGCCGGATCAATCTCTCGACCTCCTCTGCACCTACCCCGGGTTCAGCCAACTCTCATAACCCGTCTCCCCAGGTTGCTGGGCTCAGGTGTTGAGGAGGTACCTTGCACAGACCGCATTCATGGGGGGCTTGTACAAGTTCTCGAGAGTGTCCATTGTGCTCTTGTACATGGAGCATCCTTTGGTTGCCTGGAAGGCATGGGGACCCAGCTTTGACCAGAGTAGGACCGACCTCTTCCAATCTGAGTCCAGGATGCCACCTTCATGTGCCTCGATGATTGCTTCGACCGCGTGGTGCCAGATCTCGAAGCGTGTCTGGGCTTCCGGGTGGCGTCGGTCAACTTCGAGGCTCCCTGCACACAGGAGTTTTTCCATGGCAGCTGTGGAAAAATTTTGTGGATTAAATTGTGGTGCGGTGTTAGACAGAATCAGACACACACAAGGTAAAGACTGTACACCAGGCTTTAATCCACAAAGACTTCCACAGAGCCAGGCTGGCTGTAGCTGCAGTAACTCTGAGTGAGCTTCGGGAGGCCAGCGCAGGTTATATCCTGGAGGGTGATTGACACCTGACCGGGTGGGGCTTGATCCCTTCAGGCCGACTGATTGACAGCCCGGCCAGGTGTTCCCCTGTCCCCTTACCTTCCTGCAGATACAGAGGTTGCCCCCTGCAGTAGGCCGGTGGTGTACCACCACAGTATGTTTAATTGTTTCTTTGGTGCAGGTAGAAGAGAGCTAGACTTCTAACCTTTTGATCATCTTTGGTGTCTGTAGTTGCCACTTTTCAACATGAGGACCAGAGTTGTGCCAAAGAAAGTCAAAGAAGCCATTATGAGGCTGAAAACAAGAATAAAATAGTAAAAGACATTGCCCAAATTTTAAGATTACCAAAATCAACTATTTGGAATATCATTAAGAAGAAAGAGTGTACTGGAGAACTCAGTAATTGCAAAGGGACTGGTATTCGAAGGAAGATCTCCACTGTTGATGGCAGAAAAATTCTCATCATAATAAACTAAAATCGCCAAGCATATGTCAGCAGCACTCTTCAGGAGGCAGATGTGGATGTGTCAATGAGTACTATCCGCAGAAGACCATGAACAGAAAGACAGAGTACTTTGCAAGTTGCAAACCACTGGTTAGCCCTGAAAGGATGGCCAGGTTACAGTTTTCCAATAAGTATTTAAAAGAGCCAGCAGAATTCTGGAAAAATGTCTTGTGGACAGATGAGACCAAGATTAACCTGTATCAGAGTGATGGCAAGAGCAAAGTGTGGAGGCGTTAAGGAACTGCCAAAGATACAAAGTATACTATCTTTGCCATGGTTTGCATCTTGCAGTGTAGCTTCGGTTTTTCTGCAGACAGTAATCAATATCTTATCCACACCTGATAGGGTTCTGATCTGTCGTATATACATTTGGGGATTTATTTTCATTATGATGAGAATTCTTCTTTCATCAGCACTGGAGATCTTCCTTGGAATACCACATCCTTTGTGATTACTGAGCTCACCAGTACGCTCTTTCTTCTTAACGATATTCCAATCAGTTGAATTTGGTTTTCCCAAGGTTTGGACTCCAGTCTCTTACTATTTTACTCTTGTTTTTCAGCCTCATAATGGCTTTTTTGACTTTCATTGTTGCCACAACTCTGGTCCGGATGTTGAAAAATGTCAAGAACTATTTAAAAGGGTTGGCGTAGCAGTTAGTGCAATACCGTTACAGTGCCAGCGATCGGGATCGGAATTCAAATCCTGTGCTGCCTGTAAGGAGTTTGTACATTCTCCCCACGTCTGTGTGGGTTTTCCCCGGGGGCTTCGGTTTCTTCCCACCATTCGAAACATACCGGGGATTGTAGGTTAAATGGGCGGCACGAGCTCATGGACTGATGGGGCCCGTTACCATGCTGGATGTCTAAATTTAAAGTTTTTTTAAATTTACAGACTCCAAAAGTGATCAAAAGCTTAGAAGCATGCCTAGCACTCGGATACCTACACCAATGAAGCAATTAAACATACCTGAGTAATCACAAACACCTATGAAGCCAAATGTCCCAAATATTATGGTGCCCTGAAATGAAGGTTCTATGATTAAAAAGCGCTGTAATCTCTACATCAGGGGTGTCAAACTCAAATTCACAGAGGGCCAAAATTAAAAACTTGGACTAAGTTGTGGGCCAAACTAAATATTTATTGAAAATTTTCAACAACATCTGCATGTATTCTCTTCTTTTAACATATGTAATGTTAAACTTTTTCTTATTAAAATAAATGTTTAATAATAGTTTTGGTTAAACTCTTTCCAGAAGAAGCATTAACAAATGAGAAATAAAATATTCAATAAATAATATTTCTCTAGAGCCTTTAAGCTCCTTTTAAATGTATTTTTTTTCACAAGCCAACAAGTCAAAAAAATAACAACTTGCTTCAATGAAAATCCAATCTTTCAACTATGAACAGTCCAAAGTTAATCAAAGAAAATATTAATTCAAGCTTAGCTTGCTACACTGTGATTTACTCTGATGCACCTGGGTCTAAACCAGATACTTGGCATCTCTTCTTAGATGCAAGTTCATCAAACTCTTGGGTCAGAGTTTGCCTCCCACCTGTCTTGAAAGGTCCTGTTTTCTGTCTTTGGTTTGGCCATTTTTCGTAAGGGGTTTATTACATGTGAGTTGGGCGACAGGTCGCAGATGCTAATGAAAGTAAACAGAGGAGGTGGGGGCGATTAGCGGGCTGACGGGCCGGTGCCAATGCATTTGCAAAGCATTCTGGGATTTGTAGTATTAGCTGTGCATGCGCTATACTGGCGTGGTGGCCAGTGGGCCAGCTCTAATACATATTTGATATGATCTTGCGGGCCAAATATAATTATATCACGGGCCAAATTTGGCCCGCGGGCCTGAGTTTGACATGTGTGCTCTACATGGTCAAACCAAAATGTATACAAATAATTTTGAATAAAATCTGCAATGTGCACTTTAATCACATGTGAATTGTTTGAATACAAATGTAAAAGTGTGGAGCACAGGGGCAAATAAAGGAAAAAAAGTGTCTTTGACCCAAATGTTATGGAAGGCAGTGTACATACAAACAATATATATTCTGTACATATATACTGTATGTATATAAAAATAAATATTTTTTAAAATAAATAGTAGAGTCAAATTTGAAAGTCCACTTCATATTTCTTAGTTTCACGATCAAGGACAATATGTCATGGGTTGGGAATTCGCTCTTTCTCAAAAAATGAAACTTAGTCCCTCTATTATACTCCCTCTATTCCCGCAAATCTACAGCCAAATATTGTTCCAACTCCATCTTCAAATTTACTGACAACTCCACAGCAGTGGGCTAGGTATTAAATAATGTGGAGATGGAATGCACAACCAAAAAGATAATGACAGAAGGCAAGATCACGACCTCTCTTAAGGTTAACAGGACAGAGATAATGATAGGGTTCAGGAGAGGAGGCGGATGCTACATCCTTTCCATAACCAATGGTGCTGAAGTGGAAACATCTCAAAGTTCTTGAAAGTAAAAATTTCCAATGATCTGACCTGAGGCCAACCACATTGACACAACAGTCAAAAAAAGCACACCATTGCCTCTACTTTCTTAGAAGACTTCAGGCAAAATCCCCTCCACTATATGGGCTCCACCTACATCTCTCACTGCCTCAGAAAGATAGCCAACACGTCTCACATAACAGACACACTCTCTTCAGCTTTCTCCCCAGTGGGAGGGGGTGAAGTGTGAATTTGTTCACCAACACACTTAAAAATGGTTTCTTTCCCACTGCCTGAATGAACAGCGCTCTCATGCTGCCCTTGCAATATTCAAATCAATCTTTTTCATGTTGACTCTGTACTATCTCATTGTGCTATTGCCCTTCTGCTTTGCATGGCTATGTGAATGTTAAGAGTTCACCTCTACAAATGCTCACTGAAGAGTCCTTCTGATTGTACCAGGTATGATGTAACCAACTTGAAACCCTTGAGTGGGCAATAGACAATTTACTGACGCAGAAGTGATAAAGAACCATTTTACAGAGTCCCAGCAGACAAGCTTAAAGTTACAGACAAGCTTAAAAATACAATGAAATTGAAAGGTGAGGAGGGTGGGTGACAGAAAGAGTATTGCATCAAACATATTATCACCAATGCGATTGTTGTTTTACAGAAAATTAAGGACAAACTTGAGCAACTTGCAAGAAAACTACAATTGATCACTTGTACACGTGAAACCATGTGATCTCCCAGCTGGTTTAAAACCCCAGTAAATTTCCCGGTATCCAGAATTCAAGCAACTGGCAATTAAAAGGAAATAAGTAAATATATTTTAAATAAACAAGAATAAATAAAAAAGTAAATAAAAGTTTAAAATCGTAAAATGTTCTCTGAAGCAACACACAACCCCTTGGTGAAGATGGGAGCAAACATTCAGCCAGTGTAGCGGCCTGGTCATTCCCACCTGCAGCAGCTAATTGAACAAAGTTTGAACAAATTTGTGTTTGAATAGGTGGTGGGGCTCAGGCTGAAGAGCTGGCCCATGCCTTTCGCTGCTGGCGTGACTCCTCACAGTGTCTCCCCCTCCCTGCCTAGTAAGTCTTTATTAGTATATTTTTAAGTACATTAGTAAGGGTTTGTCAGTAAACTTGGGGGAGGGGGTTAATTATGATGGTGACACGGTTAGCGTAGTAGTAAAGCACGACACTGTTACAGCACCACCAACTGGGGTTTGAATTTAAATTTTGTAAGTTATAGGAATTAAATAAGGACTAAAACAGATTTTTTTTTAAAAATTACTTTACATTTTGCACTCTTATCTTTTAAAGTGTTTATTTTTGATGCAGGTGTATTAGTTAGGCATTGAAAGAGTGTGTCTCAGGCAACCGAAAAATTTGCATATCCAGCATCCGCGATCCCAATGGTTGCAGGATATCGGGGATTTTACTGTAACTGAAGAGAACTGAAAGCTTAAAGGGAACAGTGTGTTCATGGAAAGAGAATTTGTAGGACTTGTAATGTCAATTAATTATTGGAGGACAATTGGATAAAATGTTTTGTCACGTACCCCACCTGGAGAGCTTCAGATCAGATGCAGAACTTGTGGTATTGAAGTGGAGAGGGGAGTCACCTCACTAAAGAAGAAATGTCAAATTTACCAATGAGATTTCTCCAAATGACCCTTATGCAGAACGAGGAAAGGGTAGAAGGAATAGTGCCATCCCATCCAAGTTCATTACAGTTACCAACAGAGTTTTAGAGACACCAGTCACGGAAGAGAAAGCTGAGAGAAGAGAAAAAAAAACTATTATCTGGTTAAAAAATGTCAGAGAGGAGCAAACAAATCATATTTGTTCTCCCTATAAAGTGGACTCTCTCTGATCCTTGATTTACTGATTGTTGCTTGGCCACAGATCTAAACCATGGCCAAAGCACTTGTGTTTCAGTACAACTTGTAATTGTAGTCTGATTCGGTGATCCTCAGAACTGCCTTGAACTTTTTGACACACTGTTTAAATGTAGGAAAGCTGGAACATTCATAACTGCCTCCACACCCTTGCTTTTCAAAGTCTGGGCCATGACCCTTGAGCTGGTTGTGGAATGTAAACAATGGAGCACTTTAAATCCTCCCTTTAATGAATGCCAACCCAACTTCAGAGATATTATTATTGCCGAGGCACACCAGTTAAACATTTATTTCAAGCTCATCATCTTAAAAAAAAAATTGAAAGCAGTGCTCTTAAGAGGAGGACCATGATGCTAGCCCACTCTGAGGAAAGAGATTGCTTGCTTAAATATTGAATGGAGGTTGCATGCCTCAGATTAATCAATTTCTCGGGCTTCTAGTGGTGAGACACACATCCAGGCCTCTTTAAAAAAAACCCACCAAGATTGAACGGATAAAGACTGTTTTTTGGCCTGGATGGATGGGAGCATGTTCCCAGCTTCCACAGCAAACCTGCTTCCTGTCCCTCCATCACTGCACTCACCATCCACAACACCAGAACAACTTTTTTGTTTAGAAATTGGACCCATCTGTGCCCATATTTTGTGCAATTTTGAGTATTTGTGCACATCTTCTGTTGAAACCTCTCCCATCAGGAAACCAGGCCAAACATGCTGTCATAATTAATCCTCACATCTAATTTTGTCATTGATGTACCATAGAACATTACAGCACAGCAACAGGTTCTTCAGGCCTTCTGGTCTGTGCTGATTATTCTGCCTAGTCCCACTGACGTGCACTTTATACCCGCCCCACCCCATCCATGTACCTGTCCAAATTTTTCTAAATGTTAAAATTGAACCCACATCTACCACTTCAGCTGGCAGCTCGTATCATACTCTCCCACCATTCTCTGTGTGAAGAGGTTCCCCCTAATGATCCCCTTAAACTTTTTCCCTTTCAGCCTTAACCCATGTCCTCAAGTTTGCATCTTTCCTAACCTCAATGGAAATAGCTGACTTACATTTACTCTGTCTAGACCAGTGGTTTTCAACCTTTTTCTTTCCACTCACATACCACCTTAAGTAATCCCTATGCCATAAGTGCTCTTTGATTAGTAAAGGATTACTTTAGGTGGTAATGTGAGAGGAAATAAAAGGTTGAGAACCACTGCTCTAGTCCCAATTGTTACTGAAATATTTTGCTTGAGAAAAATTGTCATTAGCCCATTTCCTTTGGAGTTATGAAACCGTGCGCATAACAAGTCAATGAGGTATGATTAAAACAGGGAATTATGTATCTGTATCCCTAGATTCCTCTGTTCTACCACACTCCTCAGTGCCCTGCTATGTATATCCTTTTTTAGTTTGCCCTTCCAAAATGCAACACCTCACATTTGACTGAATTAAAGTCCATCTGTCATTTTGCAGTGCGTTTTTCCATCTGGTGCAGATCCCTTTGCAAGCTTTGAAAGCCTTTAGCTTTAGCTGTCTCATTTTTTCAACAACTAAAGATGGGTCAGTTAGCCATGCCACACACCTTCATCAGCAACTTGCAATAAAACAAGGAGTATATTTGCTGATGGCCCAATGCGTTGTTACTCCTTCCAGTTCACATTTCCTGCTCCTTCCAACTTCCCCTCTAATTCTGTTCTCCACCATGCCCTGGCATAACCAAGTTTGGAATCGGAAACCTCAAGCCAGTCACAGAATCAAAGTTCAAAAGTTGCCTAATTCTTTGTCCATGTTCACCATTTCATATTTTTAATCTCTGTGGTAATGATCCATGACTCTTACTTCTGAATGGTAGGTCATCCACTGCTCTTGTTAATAGATATTTGAATTGGCAGGGCTTCACCCTAGCATTTCTCTTATAATCCATACCTTCCATAGGTTATAGCCATGGGTCCAGCAATTAGTGCACCAACCAATCCTCCAATGGAGAAGGCAGTCACGATTATGGTCCAGATCAACATGATGTTACTGTTGTCCAGGTGCCTGCCATAGCGCTCAGTCCATGTCTCATTGATGAATATTTGAATGAGCTGTCATTTTGAGGGAGAGCAAAGTACAGATTTAATGTTGCTTCCGAAAATGCATCTGCATACAACCAACCACTTAAAGAGACTTTCGCTCTGGACTCACAATTGTTGGTCCATTAATGATTGTCAGGTTTAAACCAAACTGGAAGGTGCCACCAATACAGGCAGCAAAAATGGTCAGGAGGAGACCCTTAATCTGCATCTGAAGGAACAAAAAGAAAATAGGATTACTTTTCAATTAAGGCTTATCCCACTCAGTTTCACAAATATTTTTGTTATGCCACACCACGAGATTTGTCTTTCTCCACATTTAACATTCTCAAGTTTGCAAGGGAAAAGTTCATTACACCTTACTCATCTCAGTAAAAACCAATGCTAGAGAAGCTGAGCAGGTCAAACTTTACACAGCCAAGATAAAAATGCATCGATGTTATGCATTTCTATCTTTAGCTTAGAACAGTGGTTCTCAACCTTTTTCTTTCCACTCACATAGCACTTTAAGTAAACCCTATGCCATCGGTGCTCTGTGATTAGTCAAGGTTTGCTTAAGGTGGTATGTGAGTGGGAAGGGAAGGCTGAGAACCACTGCTCCAGACCCAATTGTTACTGAAATATTTTGCTTGAGAAAAAATTGTCATTGGCCCATTTCCTTTGGAGTTGTGAAACTGTGCACATAACGAGTCAATTAAGTACGATTAAAACAGTGGTTTTCAAACTTTATCTTTCCACCCACATACCACCTTAAGCAATCCCTTACTAATCACAGAGCGCCGATGACATAGAGAATACTTAAAGTGATACTTGAGTGGAAAGAAAAAGGTTGAGAACCACTGGCCTAGAATATTCACAAACAAACCCATATTACAACTGTTTTCCATACATCCTCAAATAGATTAACCTTTAATATTGATTTAAGATGCATTTAAGTCCACACCACTATTCTAGTGAAGGATACAAAGAATTTCATATGTGCAATTCAAAACCAAGTAAAATGAGAATCTATGATAATGAGTTTATTGCCATACTCATTGTACAATGTATATTTGCAGCAAAATTCTTACCTGCTGCAGCTGAACCAGAACTTTGCAAAAATAAAATCTACAAAACCACCTGCAATATTAAACTTAATTGTATTAAAAGGTGACAATAAATACAAAAGGATACTTGACACCACATCCCTTCCCACCCCCCCCCCTCCAAATTTTGCTTCTCCGTGTACCTCTCCAAAAGTGGAAACTATTATACAAGATTGTGTGAATGTGGGGGTCCCAACCTTTCTAAGAAGCCCACTCTGCTATCATCCTAACTGTCCACTACTGCTTGTTTTCTGCCTTTTCAATTATTTTATTAAGTTTTACATTTTTTTTTAATTTTGAATGTTTGACTATGAAAATTATTCACAAAAATTTAAAAACTCAAGACACTGGTGAACAATGGGCTTGGGTGGCTCTCAGCCACACCCCTACAGTCGGGGAAATTATAGATATCTTGCACATTAATGATTTGGATGAGAATGTCAGTGGTGTGACCACAAAGTTTATAGATGTCACTGGATTTGCCAGCATAGTGGATAGTGAAGAAAGTCATCGAAAGTTACAACAGGATATTGATCATCTGGGAAAGAGGGCAAAGGGATGTCTGAAGAAATTTAACTCAGACAAGTGCAAAATGATCTATATTGGGAAGTTAATGCAGGCCAGGATATACACAGTGAAAACAGGGAGTGCTGTTGAACAATGATATCTTGGGGTTCAAGTATAGTTCCCTGTAAGTAGCAACACAGGTCGATAGGATGGTGACCCTGGAACTGAGTCCCAGATGTGGGACCAAATGTTGGTTGGTTGTCACATGGAGTATTGTGCGCCGTTCTGGTTGCCACACTAGAGGAAGGTTATGATTAAGCTAAAGAAAGTGCAGAGAAATTCCTTGTTCCTTGGTCTGGAGGGCTTGAGTTACAAGGAGAGATTAGATAGGCTGGGAACATTTTCTTTGGAACAAAGGAGGCTGAGGGGTGACTTTAGAGTGGTTTACAAAATTACAAAGGGTATAAATAGAGTGGATAATCACTAACTTTTTCCCTAGGAAGTGGAGTGAAAAACTAGAAGACATAGATTTAAGGTGAAAAGATTTAAGGGAGATCTGAGAGGCATGTTTTATACATAGAGGGTGGTGTGTATATTGAACGAATGACTGGAGAAGGTAGTAGAGGTGGGTACATTGTTTAAAAAGCATTTGGACAGCTCCATGGACTGCAAAGGTTTAGAGGGATATGGGTCAAATGCAAGCAAAATGGATTAGCTTTAATAGGCATGTGGGTGGCATTCCAAAAGGCCTGTTTCTATGGCTGTGTAACTCTGAATCGAAAGTACACATCACATAATGCAAGCTTTGTTATTATAAAACTTTCCTCCAATTCACTAAAAGTGACACCACAAGGGATCTGTCAGTGTTTCATGACTTAAATAAATTCGACCATTGGACCATTCCAATTTTCAGGAGTTACTCTGCAAGAGACAGGTGCTTGGTGATTATATAAAAAAAAGTTACTGTTATAATCAAAACTATTGAACAGATTGTTGAGCTTGGGGAAGTGGTAAGTTGCCCGAGTGATAGATAAAACGATTTATCTGAAGTTACGTGGATCTGTATTTTAGGAGAAAGTATAGAAGACAGAGAACAGAAAAATCAGAGTGGAAGTGGGGTAGAGTGCCACTTCCAACCTGAGGCTTAGGGTAAAAATTCAGGACGTGCCCCACTGTAAGAGTGATCGCATTGCGAACAGTGAGTGTGATACACTAACGAAACAAATCAAGTGTGCCAGTAAGGGGCTCTGAAGCTGAAGAACACACAGGCGATGGGCAATTGGTGACTTGCGGTGAGGAACCCACGCAGGATGCGGGCTGCTGGCGACTGCACTCAAAGGACTCTCACCAGGCTGTGGATTGCTGGAGATGGGCTGAAGTGGTAGCAGGTATTGGAACCAAAATGCGAGAGGGTGCTGGAGACTATCTGATCATGTCAGAGGTTTGGATCTGGAACTCAGGTTGCTGATGGTTTGGACTAAAGGCTGCAGAAGCACTGGAGGCGAATCCATGGCCACTCAGGGACTCCTTTTCTTTTCTCTCTCTGGCTGTAAGAGCACTGGGCAGTTTTTGCTGATAGTAAACCTTTGTCTGCCTTACAGCAAACTAAAGGGAATTTTGTGTAATATTACATTTTCTGTTTTATTACATGACAATAAAATAATCTTGAATCGTCAATGTCACTATTTTACCCAGGATGAGTATTTGGGGATTAAAGAGAAGAGGGAATATTAAAAGACTAGTGGTACATCTATTTTTGCATAGAAACATGGTACAAGAAGGGAGCAAGGCCATGGATAGACTGGGATGGGGGGGGGGGGGGGGTGATGCCTTCATTGCTGATATATTATTCTTCCCTTTCATAATCTGATTTACATCAACAATGAGCCACAGGACAATTATGTCATAGCCAGTGTTTTTCAGCTTTCTAATGAAAAGGAATTGTAGCTGGTCCCTGAACATCCTCAATGGTTCAGGATCAGAAAAATACTCTTTATTTCACAGAGAGGTTTTAAAATAAACAGCAAAAACATGTGGTCCAAAATTCAAGAGTCAGAAGCAACTTATTTTTCAAATAACATTTCCTTTTATTTTTTATTTATTCCACACATTATTTAAATTTTGTTAATCTGACATTTTCAATATATGTATCGGTAATTGACAATAATTTCTAACAATAACTTACCAGTTCCATCTACAAATTTTTCTGCCAGACATTTAACTGGGAGGTCATGTTCCAAGGAGTTGGCAGCATCAGGACTGAAAGAAAATAATGGAACTGAGTAAAGTTGGGCACCTTTCATTAATCACAAGATGAATTAGCAGTTCATTCATGACAAAATAATGTGGTTATCTTGAAGCAGTATAGAAGTTGATTGTCTTATTTTGTTTTCCAAGGTACTTTTTTCCCCAAAAGTCTTAACGCAATTACATCAAATCAATATCAAATCAAATTATAATGTTAATTTCAAGACAACTACATTAAAATATTGCCATCCCACTGATGATGCACATTGCCTAACGCTTCTGGAACTCCTCCATGATTCCTTTGGGCATTGCGTGTTCCCGTTCTCAGGATGCCCGAGCTCAAATGTTTTGTGATATTTGTGAAAACTGTATCCCAACTCCAAAGCAGTGGGATGCAACAACAGCTGAATGCACATTCTCTCGGAAATATTCACATTCATTCAATGAGTAATAGAGAAGACCAAAAATTTAAAAAGTTTACAGAAAACAATCAATAAGAAGGTCATATTTTATTTTTAATTAATGGAATCAACACCCAAACTAAATAGAATCAAGAAGAAATGTCCCCACTGATAGGGATGCACTAACAACTGGGGATGGCTGTAGTTTTTGGAGGCTAAATACCTCAAGCCTCAGAATATCAAAGAATGATCAGAGGCCAATGGGCCCATCAAGTCTGTTCCAGCTCTATGCAAGAAAAATCTAGCTGATCCAAATCCCCTGCAAATCCTTTCCTTTCAGATAATTAAGCAGTTCCCTCTTGAATCCTACAACTGAATCTGACTCCACAACAACCTGGCAGGTTTTCCACATGCTGTATGAATGACACCTTTTTCCTCATGTCACTTTTGGGATATCCTGTCAATCATCTGCATTTTCTCCAGATTCTTAACACCACCACCACTGGAGTTTCTCTCAGTATCGAATAGCAGTTTAAAATAACACTCTCATGTCCCCTCAAAACTCCTCTGTTCCAAAGAGAACGCCAGCTTCACCAGTCTATCCAAACAACTAAAATCTGTCATCCTTCGAGTCATTTTAATAAACCTTTTTTGCACCCTCCTTAAAGCCTTCATATGTTTCCGAAGCAGGACACAGCCCTCTGATTTGGGACAAACCACTCTTTGATAACTGTTCACCGTGACCTCTTGCTTTTGTGATCTATGCCTCTATTTATAATGCCCAGGATCCCATAGATTTCCATAACCATTTTTATTAAACTACCCTGCCCTTTCAATTTCTGTTCATACATTCCCTGATCCCAGTCCTCTTGTACCATTTTTATGATTATGACTTCCAGTTGGTACGGATGGAAATGGAGTGGCAACATGAAAAGGTGCCCAGGACAACAGGAAATTCAATGGTCTCATGCAGGTGATCAGGTTCAAGGAAAGAATTCCCAGCTGCCAACACACAGACCACATCACTCACAGAATTATCTGGTCAAAAAGTATGTGTGGATTTTCAGTCACTTTTCCACCACATGAAGTTGAGTGGGATTTCCTCAGAAACATGTCCAAGGTCCACAGGTCCTCACCTGATTCATCAGTTACCTTCTCCCCATGTCAGAAATAAAAATATTTACTGCTGATTGGACAGGAACTGATTCCTTCTGCAGTTTCTAAGACATTGAATAAGTTTACTCAACATTGAGTTAGCTGGATGTACATCAGGCTTAGTTTGATGAGTAGCCAGTTACAGAACACAAAAGCCACACATTGACAAATAAATCTTCATTGTTTCACTGCTGTTAGAATCATCAATATTCCAAGATCAGTATCCCAGGGTCATCATTAGCCAAAGACCTAAAAAGAATAGCAATACACACATACCACAACAAGTGAGTAGTCTATAGTGGTATTTAATGTAGAGATTGATGGATATCTGAAAAGTTGGGGTATCAGATTTCATATTTATTGTCAAGAGTTCAGAAATGACATCACGTACAACCCTGAGATTCTTTTTCCTGCGGGTGAGTTAGTGCAACAAAAAATCAACACAACATACACATGTAAACCAACAAAGAAATGTAAACAAACTGTGCCATACAAAGAGGAAAAAAAAATCTATGAAGTGCACAAATGAGAGTCCTTAAATGAGTTCGATTGAGTTTGTTGTTGAGGAGTCTGATGGTGATGGGGTAGAGCTATTCCTGAACCTGACAGTGAGTCTCGTGGCATCCATATCTCTTTCCTGATGGTAGCAGTGAGAACAGAACATGTGCTGGGTGATGTGGATCCTTGATGATCGCTGCTGCCCTCTCACAGCAGCGTTTTCTGTAGATGTTCTCGATGGTGAGGAAGGATAGCCTGTGTCAGTATTCACAAAACAAAAGGACCTTGATCAGAGTGAGGTTAAAATAGAACAGACCTGTGTGCTGGCAATGTGGGGATTAAGGAAGAGGAAGTGTTGGATCTTCTTAAAAACATCAAGATTGATAAGTTCCCTGGGCCAGAATTGATCTACCCCAGATTGCTGTGGGAAATGAGACAAGAGATAGCTGGGGCAGTAGCTATGATCTTTGAATCCTCTTTGGCTGCAGGGGAGGTGCTTGAGGATTGGAGAATGGCAAATATAATTCCCTTGTTTACAAAAGTTAATAGGGAGAATCTTGGGAATTATAGACCAGCGAGTCTTGGTATGCAAACTATTGGAGAGGATTCTTAAGAATACAGTCTATGAGCATTTGGAGAAGTACAGTCTACTCAAGAATAATCAGCATGGCTTTGTGAAGGGAAGATTGTGCATCATGAGCCTAATTAAGTTTTTTGAGGAGATAACTAAAGATATTGATGAGGGTAGGGTGGTAGATATGGTCTACATGGATTTTAGCAATGCATTCTTTACTCTCCCACAAATTCATCCTCTGAATGTATTATTTCTTGAGATGCTAAAATGGCATTTAATAGAGTAGAATGGGAATATTTATTTTGTGTACTATAGAATTTTTAATTTAGGTTCTCGATTTATTAATGGGATTAAACTGATATACTATCCCCTACAGCTTCAATTTTCTCTAATTCAATTAAATCCAAACCTTCTAAACTGCATAATGAAACCAGACAGGGTTGTCCCTTAAATCCTCTTCTATTTAATTTGGCTTTGGAACCATTAGTGGTCGCTTTTCAGCAATCAGCAGTGATCTCTGAAATCCCTACAGCTGGAAATATTCATAAGGTGTCTCTCTATGCTGATAATCTTCTACTATACATATTCAATCCTGACCATTCGATTCCACACATTTTGTTACATCTCAGGCAATTTGGTCAGTTTTCAGGTTATAAATTAAACTTGCAGAAGAGTGAAATACTCGTTTTGAACTCTTCCTGCTCCTTTGATTCCTTTGTCCCTTTTAAAATTTATTGAATTATGTTAAAAAGTACCCATCTCAATGGTCTCCTCTCTCAATTACTGTAATTGGACATGTAAATATTATCAAAATGAATATTTTGCCTACATTCTTATATATCTTTCAAGCTGTACTGCTTTCTGTTCCTTAATCCTTCTTCAATTCATTAGATTCTCTCATCTCTTCTTTTGTTTGGAAAAACAAGCGCCCCTGCTTCAAAAAAAATTTCCTTCAAAACACTAAAATAAATAGAGGTTTAGCATTACCTCATTTTAGAATTTATTACTGGGCAGCGAATAATAGATCTATTACTATTTGGATTCATCATAATGAATACCAAGGTGATTCAAGATGGATTGACCTGGGGAGGAGTCACGTGATGGAGTAGTGGCCGGTAGGAGAATACCAGCCCTCTCCAGAAAAGAAGAAATAAAGTGAAGAAAACTCAAAGGTCAAGAAACATAAAACACAACAAATTAAAGATAAAGGTGTGGAGAAAAGAAAGAAAATGGCACCTAAGAAATAAAAACCAAAAACAATGGGAAAAAAAGAAGGAAAGACGCCGGAAGAGAAAGGTAAAGGCCTTAGCTGCATGAAGAGACAGAGACCCACCGTGGACAAAGAGTCCGCTCCCCAAGGATAGTGGAGACCCCGCAGGGTCACGACCTCCAGACCGCGGGACTGCAAAAATGGCTCACTGAGCCAAACAGAAGTGTGCAATGCGCACAACAAGGAAAAGGAAAACACCGACGGGAGGGGAGCCCAGCTGTGGAGTGAACTTGCGCAGTGCGACCAGCTGAGAGATGCCCGAAAACAGGGCTCTCAGCTGGAAGAAGAGGAAAGCAATGAAAAAGGGAGTGATAAGAGCGAAAAACAGCAACAGGAAGCCCAACAGATAACTAGCCCAGAAGAAGAGGACCAACAACAAGAACCAATGAAAAAAAAACACCCAAGAAACTGAGGCAAGCAGCTCAACAAGAAAGTCAGAAGAAGTACAGATACAAGGGAGAGAAATTGAAGACACAAACCCAAGAGCAGACACAGAAGAAGAAGAACACTAAGCTCTGCACAGAGGATTAGAAGGTAAAATAGATGGACAGTACATAGATTAAAAAAATGTTCAAGAACAAATGAAAGCATTAAAAGAATGGATGACATTAGAATTTAGTGAAATGAAAAGAAAAATGAAAAGCACAGAAGAAAAATTGAGTAGAATAGAGCTGGTCATAACAGAAATAGGGAAAAGATTAGAAAATGTGGAAGAATGAGAAATGGCTGTAGAAATGGAAGTGAATGACTTTAGAAGAAAATTGAAAGACTGACAAAAAAGTTAAAGAGTCACAAGAGTTGTTAGCTCAGAAGATGGATGTAATGGAAAAGTATAGTAGGCGAAACAAAGTAAATATAGTGGGCCTAAAGGAAGATGAAGAAGGCAAAAATATGAAAGAATTTATAAAAAGAATGGATCCCAAAGGTCCTGGGAATGCCAGAAATACAGGAAGGAATGGAAATAGAAAGGGCACACAGAACACTAGCCCCGAAACCACAGTCAC
This sequence comes from Narcine bancroftii, assembly GCF_036971445.1. Taxonomy (NCBI): domain Eukaryota; kingdom Metazoa; phylum Chordata; class Chondrichthyes; order Torpediniformes; family Narcinidae; genus Narcine; species Narcine bancroftii. Next base: position 172,067,997 of record NC_091472.1, on the reverse strand, counting down.
AACAAAAACTAAGATCCGTTTTAGTAGAATTTCTGAGATACACGACAACAGAAAATATATTGGAGAAGGCAAGGAATAAAATTAGAGAAGACAAAAAACCATTGGATTATAAGGGTCAAAAAATTTGTTTTTACACAGACATAAGTTTTGAACTCCTAAAGAAGAGGAAGGAGTTTAACATAGCAAAATCAATCCTATGGAAAAAAGGCTATAAATTTATGTTAAGATATCCAGCTGTGCTTAAAATAGTTATCCCGGGGGAGCAAAAGAGACTGTTCTCAGATCCAGAGAAAGCATGAGAATTTGCAGAATGCCTGCAGGACAGAAGTAGAGATGAAGAGATGTAACAAGAATGAAGAACAACGACAAACTGCATATAAAGATCTAAAAATAATGTACAAGTAAGAACTAAAGAAGGGAAAGAAAAAGTAAGGGAGAGGGTAAAAAAAAAGGAGGGGGAAAAAAGAGAAGAAAGGAGGGTGAGCTTTGTTTTAATGTGAAGATAAAAGTCTTTTCTGGAGAGGGTTGGGTGGGAGAGAATAACAATCACTGCAAAATCAGTTGAAGCTTGCGAACGGATTCGCAATCCGAATGGAGAGGGGAGTTGTAGTTGCCCGGCAAGGGACAAGGGATGACTCAGAGAAGGGTGCGGGGTTACTTGGGTTAAGGGAATTTTAGATGGTTGAAGTATTTAATGTTTTAGAAGTGTTGTCATACATTGAGTTCAAAAAAGGAAAACTGAGAGATGAAAATGGGGAAAAAGGGAAAGGTGGTGGTGAGGAAGCAGAAATGAGGTGTAAACAAAGTATGAGATGGCCATGTTGAACTATATGACTATAAATATTAATGGAATACATAACCAAATCAAAAGGAAGAGGCTATTAAATTTACTGAAAAAAGAAAAAAATAGATATAGTATTCAAGCAAGAAACGCATCTAACTGAAGTGGAACATAATAAATTGAGGAGAGACTGAATAGGGCACGTAATGGCAGCATCATATAATTCAAAACCCAGAGGTGTAGCTATATTAATCAATAAAAATGTACCAATCAAAATAGAGGAGGAAATAAAAGATTCAGCAGGGAGATATGTAATGATAAAATGTCAGATATATCCAGAATTCTGGAATTTGGTCTACGTACATATACATATATATATATATATATATATATATATATATCCACCTAATGAAGAGGATCAAAAGTTTATGCAAGATATTTTTTTGAAGATTGTAGATACGCAGGGTAATATATTGATAGGAGGGGATTTTAACCTTAATTTGGACCAAAAGGTGGATAAAACTGGACAAAAGACTAGCAAAAAGAACAAAGTAGCCAAATTTATGGTTAAATCAATGCAGGAAATGCAACTTTTGGATATATGGAGGAAACAACACCCAAAGGAGAAGGAATACTCATATTATTCAAGTAGACATAAAATATACTTAAGGATTGACCTGTTCCTGTTGTCAGCCCATATCCAAGGGAGAGTTAAGAAAACGGAATATAAAGCTAGATTGTCATCTGATCATTCACCCCTGTTATTAGCAATAGAACTGGAGGACATCCCACCAAGAACATATAGATGGAGATTAAACTCCATGCTACTGAAAAGACAGGAATTTAGAGAATTTATTGAACGCCAAATTAAAATGTACTTTGAAATAAATACGGAATCAGTGAAAGACAAATTTATATTATGGGATGCAATGAAAGCCTTCATTAGAGGGCAGATAATAAGTTATGTAACTAAGATGAAAAAGGACTACAATCAGGAAATAAAATAGTTGGAAAGGGAAATAGTAAGTACAGAAAAAGAACTAGCAACAAGGGAAGATACAACAAAAAGAGAATTGGCGGACAAAAAAAATAAAATACAAAACATTACAAACGTATAAGGTGGAGAAGAACATAATGAAAATAAAGCAGAAGTATTACGAGCTAGGAGAAAAAACATACAAAATACTAGCCTGGCAACTTAAAACAGAACAAGCTAAAAAAAACAGTATTGACATCAAGCAAAAAGGACAAACAAATTACATAAAACCCAACAGAGATCAATGAAAACTTTAAGAAATTCTAAACTAATAACGAAGGGAAAGAAGACAAAATAGATGAGTTTTTAGCTAAAATTGAACTACCGAAATTGCAAGAAGAGGAGCAAAACAAATTGATAAATCCATTTGAAATAGAAGAAATACAGGATATATTAAAAAAGCTACCGAACAATAAAACGCCTGGAGAGGATGGACTCCCGATAGAATTCTATAAAACATTTAATGAGTTATTAATTCCTCCTCTCCTCGAAGTAATGAACCAGATAGAAGAAACACAAAACTTGCCAGATTCATGTAAAACAGCAATAATTACAGTAATACCAAAGACGGGGAAAGATCCACTAACACCAGCATCATATAGAACAATATCTCGACTTAATTCAGATTATAAGATAATAGCAAAACTATTAGCAAACAGATTGGCCGAATGTGAACCAAAAATAGTAAAACTAGATCAAACTGGATTTATTAAGAAAAGACGAACAACGGACAATGTCTGCAGTTCATTAACTTAATCCATGCAGTACAAGGAAATAAGATACCAACAGTGGCTGTTGCTTTAGACGCAGAGAAAGCCTTTGACAGGGTAGAATGGAATTATTTATTCAAAGTATTACAGAGGTTCAACCTACCAGAAAAACATATTAATTGGATTAAAGCTTTATATAAGGGACCATTGGCAAAGGTGACAGTAAATGGATACATATCAAACCAATTTAAATTAAGCAGGTCAACTAGGCAGGGATGTCCACCATCTCCCTCACTGTTCACTTTAGCAATAGAACCATTGGCAGAACTGATAAGAACAGAAAATAAAATAAGAGGGATATAAATAAAGGAGAAGGAATATAAAATCAGTTTATTTGCAGATGACATCATAGTATACTTAACAGAACCAGAAATATCAATAAAAGAATTACATTAGAAATTGAAGGAATATGGAGAAATATCAGGGAACAAGATCAACGCAAATAAAAGTGAAGCGATGCCAATGATTAATGCGGATTAGACAGAGTTTAAAAAAGAATCACCATTTAAATGGCAAACACAAGCAATCTGATGCCTAGGTATTAGATTAGATAATAATTTAGCCCACCTATACAAATTAAATTATCAGCCATTAATGAGGAAATTACAGGATGACTTAGAACATTGGAAAGAATTGCCACTAACACTGAAAGGGTGGGTAAATTGCATTAAAATGAATGTCTTCCCAAGGATACAATACCTATTCCAATCGTTTCCCTTAACAGAGAAATTCTTCAATGAAATAAAGAGAATAATAAGGAAACTCTTATGTAAAGGGGGCAAACCAAGGATAGCACTAAATAAATTGACAGAATGTTACAAACAAGGTGGTTTGCAACTACCAAACTTTAAAAATTATTATAGAGCAGCACAATTAAGGTATCTATCAGATTTTTATCAAACAAGGGGAAAAACCAGATTGGACTAAAATAGAGCTAGATAAAATAGGAGAGAAGGTACCAGAACATATACTTTATAAATGGTTTGAAAAACTGGTGCAATATAGAAGTTCACCAGTACTGCACCATTTACTCAACATATGGAAGAAGATTCATGTAGAAAGGAAAAAAACAAATTACCAACTACCAAAATTATTATTGATGCAAAATCAACTAATCCCTTTCACAATAGATAACCTTTCCTTTAGAGAATGGGAGAGAAAAGGAATTAAAGGAATAGAAAACTGTTTTTTGTGAAATAATTTATTATCATTTGAACAAATCAAGTACAAATATGGAATAACTCATGGTACAATGTTTGCATACCACCAACTGAAAACCTACTTGAAGGATTTCATTGGGAAACAGTCTGAGATTACCAGAAGGAAGCAGCTTTGAATATGTGATTACAGAAACAACGATATAAAAAGAATTATAACAAACATGTACATCAAGCTGCAAGAGAAAGAAAATGATGAAATAAGCTATAAACCCAAACAAAAGTGGGAAAAAGATTTTAAACATAAAGATAAAAAATGAAATATGGGAAAAGTTATGCTTTGAAACTATGAAAAATATAATAAATACAAGGTTACACATGATACAATATAATTCTTCTTCTTTGGCTTGGCTTCGCGGACGAAGATTTATGGAGGGGGTAAAAAGACCACGTTAGCTGCAGGCTCGTTTGTGGCTGACAAGTCCGATGCGGGACAGGCAGACACGGTTGCAGCGGTTGCAGGGGAAAATTGGTTGGTTGGGGTTGGGTGTTGGGTTTTTCCTCCTTTGCCTTTTGTCAGTGAGGTGGGCTCTGCGGTCTCAGAGGAGTTCATGTGCAATGAGGGCAGACCGACGTTCAGGTCGGTGGCTGTCAGCCTTGTCTAGCATGGTTCTGATGTTCCAGCATGCTAGCTTTAGTTTGTGAGCATCTTTTGAGGGGGAGGACGTGGAGGGGGAGGACGTGGAGGGGGAGGACGTGGAGGGGGAGGACGTGGAGGGGGAGGACGTGGAGGGGGAGGACGTGGAGGGGGAGGACGTGGAGGGGGAGGACGTGGAGGGGGAGGACGTGGAGGGGGAGGACGTGGAGGGGGAGGACGTGGAGGGGGAGGACGTGGAGGGGGAGGACGTGGAGGGGGAGGACGTGGAGGGGGAGGACGTGGAGGGGGAGGACGTGGAGGGGGAGGACGTGGAGGGGGAGGACGTGGAGGGGGAGGACGTGGAGGGGGAGGACGTGGAGGGGGAGGACGTGGAGGGGGAGGACGTGGACTTGTCCTCGGGCCTGCGCAAAGGAGCTTTTAGGTGGAGTGCAGTGCGCGCAGTACTGGCCCCACCCTTTACACCCATGGTTCGTGTGCCGTGGCCGAGCAAGCTGGGACGTGGCAGCGAGGTCCTTGGGTCATAGGTTTTATATCGGAGTGGCCTTCTCCTATGCAGGTTTCTTACCCGGGCTGGAGGGGCCTGCCTCCCCTCTTAGGTTGGTCCATACTACCAATATAATATAATTGGTTACACAGGATATATATCATGCCCAAAAGTTAAATAAATGGGATCCAACATTATCAGATAGATGTTTTCGCTGTAAGAAGGAAACAGGAACAACAGTACATGCAATTTGGGCATGTTTTGGGAAGATCTAAATCAGGTATTAAATAAAATCACAAAAAGCAACATACCAAAAAATCCAGAGATCTTTCTTCTAAGTAAAGAATTAGGCCTCAAACTGGATGAAGCGCAAAAAAGATTTATTATGATAGCTTTAGCTGTAGCAAAAAAAAATGTATAATGTCAACTTGGAAATCAGAAGAGAACCTGAGAGTACAGCAATGGTACATAGAAATGAATAAATGTATTCCATTGGAAAAAATAACATATAATTTAAAAAAATAAAGTCACATTATTTGAACAAATTTGGGAACTGTACATGGAACACAACAGAGAGGGACTACCGCAGACCTCCACCCCCTAAAATGATAGAATGAGAAGAAGACAAAATTACCTGATCCAGTATGTAAAAGTAGATGATGCAATTTTCTTGTTTATTTTCATTGTGTGATGACATTGTTTAATGGGTTTATTGTAATGTATATGTTGAATGTTTAATAGGTTTAGAGGGGGGTGGGAAGGAGGGAGGGAAGGGAGGGAGGGGGAAAAAAAGGGGAGAAAATGCCACTGTGTATATTCAAGAGGGAAATCTTGTGTGTATTTTGATTAATATGGTTCATAGTGTGAAAAATTTAAAAAATTTAAAAAAAAGATCGATTGACCTAGAGACTAATTCTACTAAACGGTATTCTCTCATTTTGATACTTGCCTTTTTTGGCTTCCAAGTTAACTGATAATTTAGTCGTCGGACACACTTTGAGAATTTTGTTTCAATTTAGAAAACATTTTGGTTACCAAAGGATTTTATTGATTAGCCCTAGTCTATGTTATTCCTTTTTTTCAACATTCGGCCCACGATATTGGTTACACTCAGTGGCTAAGCTTGGGAATCCTATCTTTTCTAGATCTATATATTGACCAAGAATTGGCACTTTTGAACAATTATCTATTAAATTTTAAATACTTAAACAGAATTTTTTACGTTATTTACAGATTCGAAGCTTCTTAAATTCTTCAACATTGAAGCTTCCACAGGATTTAGATTTTAACCTTATTTTGCAAGTATATAATTTTAAACCTAATCATAAAGGATTGCTTTCTGCCCTTTATGAACTACTCCTAGGATTGAGGTGGTATTAAGAAATTACGGGAACAAGATTTTCAACAACCATTTGCCGAAACTACATGGGATTCTATTTTAAAACATGTTCACTCATCTTCTCTTTGTGCTTGGCACTCATTAACTCAATTTAAGGTAGTTCATTGAGCACACTTTTCTAAGATACTGTTAGCTAAATTTCAATGATGCAGAATCAACTAATCCCTTTCACAATAGATATCACACGTTTTGGCTATGTCCTTCTCTCTTTAATTTTTGGCAAGGAGTATTTAGTACTTTATTGTTAGTTCTTGATATTAATTTGACTCCTAGCCCTTTCATTGCTATTTTTGGAGTAAGTGGGCCAATGGATTTAATACTGATTTTCTCACAATCCCATGTAGTGGATTTTGCTTCCCTCATTGCCAGAAGGGCCATTTTGCTGAGGTGGAAAGATGCTGCCCCTCCCCCCACCTCATACTCAATGGTTGTCTGATGTGATGGCATATCTGTCTCTAGAAAACATTAGGTCTTCTACTACTGCAATGGATCTTAAGCTTCTTTCTCTTTGGGGTCCTTTTCTCAATTACTTTCAAAATTTGTACATTATTCATCTCTGCTTTTTTTATGGCCCAAAAGTTATTATTATGGTAGTGGATTCCTTAATGGCCAACAACCCTCATAGAGTGGGGGTTAGATTATTAGATTAGTTTAAGAATATGTTTTTTTCTTTTAACTTTTTTCCAATTTATAACATGGGTTCATACCTACCTTGTTTATCGTTACTTGATACTTGTAACTTGATATTAACTTACTTTATTATTATTACTATATGTGCCTATGTATTTTGAATATATTAAAATCAATAAAAAGATTGAAAAAGAAAGGATTTTAGCAAGGCATTCGACAAGGACTCATCCAGAAAGTCATGAGACATGGGATCAATGGAACCTTGGCTGTGTGGATAAAAAATTGGCTTGCAGGAAGAAACCAGAAAGTAGTCGTGGAAGGAAAATATTTTGCCTGGAGGTTGGTGACTAGTGGAGTACCACAAGGATCTGATCTGGGACCCCTGCTCTTTGTTATTTTTATAAATGACCTGGATGAAGATGTGGAAGGATGACTCAGTAAGTTTACGGATGATACGAACGTTGGAGGAGTTGTAAATGGAAGTATTGGTTGTCAAAGGTTGGAAGAAGATATGGGCAGGATGCAGAGTTGGGCTGAAAAGTGGCAGATAGAGTTCAATCCAGATAAGTGTGAGGTGATGCATTTTGGAAGGACAAACCAGAAGGCTGAGTACAGGGTTAATGGTTGGTTACTTGAGAATGTGGAGGAAGAGAAGGACCTTGAGTGTTCAAATCCATACATCCCTCAAGGTCACTGCACTGATTGATAGGATAGTTAAGAAAGTCTATGGGATGCTGGGTTTCTTTAATAAGGAGATTGAGTTCAGGAGTAGAGAGGTCATGTTGCAACTCTACAAATCTCTGGTGACACCACACGGAGGGCTGTGTTCAGTTCTGGTCACCTCATTATTGGAAGGATGTGGAAGCTATGGAGAGGGTGTAGAGAAGATTTACCAGGATGTTGCCTGGATTGGAAAACAAGCCTTATGAGGCAAGGTTTGTAATGGTGGGTCATTTCTCTTTGGAGCGTATAAGTATGAAAGGAGACTTGATAGAGGGCTACAAGATTATAGATAGGGTGGATAACCAGCACCTGTTTCCCAGGGCAGGAATAGCAAACACCAGAGGACATGTATACAAAGTGAAGGGAGGGATTTTTTAGACAGAGAGTTGGGGGGGGTGGAGGCAGAAACATTAGGGACATTTAAGAGACTCAGACAGGCACATGGATGAAAGAAAAAAAAGAGGGTTACAGGGTAGGGTGGGTTTAGTACTTTCTTTTTAAGGAATATATCGGTCGACACAATATCGAGGGCTGAAGGGCCTGTACTGTGCTGTAGCATTCTATGTAATAACATGTATACCATTTTGGATACTGTTGGGGGAAACAGTATCAGGTCTCTGGCACAGGATCTGGTCTGGTGGCTAAAAAGGTAAGGGAGAAGAGGCGTGCTGTAGTGATAGGGGATTCCATAGTTAGGGGGACTGATAAGAGGTTCTGCGGAAAGGATCAAGAATCCCAGACTACTCATGATCAGTGGTTCCGTGACATCATGTCCTGTTTGAATATGGAAAAGATTCGTTATTCAATTAATAATTCAAATGTAAGATTCAGTAAGTTATGGGGGTGATTTATGACTCATTTTCTTACTTCATAATTTTACTCCATTGTAATTGTCTGACTTGTATCTTTTCCACATTCCTTATATTAATTTTTTTTACCTTCATTTTTCTTTTCTTCTTTGGCTTGGCTTCGCGGACGAAGATTTATGGAGGGGGTAAAAATGTCCACGTCAGCTGCAGGCTCGTTTGTGGCTGACCAGTCCGATGCAGGACAGGCAGACACGATTGCAGCGGTTGCAAGGGAAAATTGGTTGGTTGGGGTTGGGTGTTGGGTTTTTCCTCCTTTGCCTTTTGTCAGTGAGGTGGGCTCTGCGGTCTTCTTCAAAGGAGGCTGCTGCCCGCCAAACTGTGAGGCGCCAAGATGCACGGTTTGAGGCGTTATCAGCCCACTGGCGGTGGTCAATGTGGCAGGCACCAAGAGATTTCTTTAGGCAGTCCTTGTACCTTTTCTTTGGTGCACCTCTGTCACGGTGGCCAGTGGAGAGCTCGCCATATAATACGATCTTGGGAAGGCGATGGTCCTCCATTCTGGAGACGTGACCCATCCAGCGCAGCTGGATCTTCAGCAGCGTGGACTCGATGCTGTTGACCTCTGCCATCTCAAGTACCTCGACGTTAGGGGTGTGAGCGCTCCAATGGATGTTGAGGATGGAGCGGAGACAACGCTGGTGGAAGCGTTCTAGGAGCCGTAGGTGGTGCCGGTAGAGGACCCATGATTCGGAGCCGAACAGGAGTGTGGGTATGACAACGGCTCTGTATACGCTTATCTTTGTGAGGTTTTTCAGTTGGTTGTTTTTCCAGACTCTTTTGTGTAGTCTTCCAAAGGCGCTATTTGCCTTGGCGAGTCTGTTGTCTATCTCATTGTCGATCCTTGCATCTGATGAAATGGTGCAGCCGAGATAGGTAAACTGGTTGACCGTTTTGAGTTTTGTGTGCCCGATGGAGATGTGGGGGGGCTGGTAGTCATGATGGGGAGCTGGCTGATGGAGGACCTCAGTTTTCTTCAGGCTGACTTCCAGGCCAAACATTTTGGCAGTTTCCGCAAAGCAGGACGTCAAGCGCTGAAGAGCTGGCTCTGAATGGGCAACTAAAGCGGCATCATCTGCAAAGAGTAGTTCACGGACAAGTTTCTCTTGTGTCTTGGTGTGAGCTTGCAGGCGCCTCAGATTGAAGAGACTGCCATCCGTGCGGTACCGGATGTAAACAGCGTCTTCATTGTTGGGGTCTTTCATGGCTTGGTTCAGCATCATGCTGAAGAAGATTGAAAAGAGGGTTGGTGCGAGAACACAGCCTTGCTTCACGCCATTGTTAATGGAGAAGGGTTCAGAGAGCTCATTGCTGTATCTGACCCGACCTTGTTGGTTTTCGTGCAGTTGGATAATCATGTTGAGGAACTTTGGGGGACATCCGATGCGCTCTAGTATTTGCCAAAGCCCTTTCCTGCTCACGGTGTCGAAGGCTTTGGTGAGGTCAACAAAGGTGATGTAGAGTCCTTTGTTTTGTTCTCTGCACTTTTCTTGGAGCTGTCTGAGGGCAAAGACCACGTCAGTGGTTCCTCTGTTTGCGCGAAAGCCGCACTGTGATTCTGGGAGAATATTCTCAGCGACACTAGGTATTATTCTATTTAGTAGAATCCTAGCGAAGATTTTGCCTGCAATGGAGAGCAACGTGATTCCCCTGTAGTTTGAGCAGTCTGATTTCTCGCCTTTGTTTTTGTACAGGGTGATGATGGTGGCATCACGAAGATCCTGAGGCAGTTTACCTTGGTCCCAACAAAGCTTGAAAAACTCATGCAGTTTGGCATGCAGAGTTTTGCCGCCAGCCTTCCAGACTTCTGGGGGGATTCCATCCATACCTGCTGCTTTGCCACTTTTCAGTTGTTCGATTGCCTTATATGTCTCATCCAGGGTGGGAACCTCATCCAGCTCTAGCCTTAGGGGCTGTTGAGGGAGCTGGAGCAGGGCGGAATCTTGGACTGAGCGGTTGGTACTGAAAAGAGATTGGAAGTGTTCTGACCATCGGTTGAGGATGGAGATCTTGTCGCTGAGGAGGACTTTGCCGTCTGAGCTGCGCAGCGGGCTTTGGACTTGGGGTGAGGGGCCGTACACAGCCTTTAGAGCCTCGTAGAAACCCCTGAAGTCGCCAATGTCCGCGCTGAGCTGTGTTCGTTTGGCGAGGCTAGTCCACCACTCATTTTGGATCTCCCGGAGTTTGCGCTGAAGATGGCTGCATGGCTGCATGCATGGCTGTATTCTTTTAATACAGTCATATATAACATCTAGCAATGCAGTTAGGCAAGGGGTTTGATTTTTTATCTTTTACTATTTTCTTCTTTCCTCTTTTTTTTGTATTATTTGAGGGTTTTTTTTTAAAAAAGGTTTATACTATATGGAATATGAATTACAGATATGATTTAAAATTTATGTTTGTTAGTGATATACGGAATATTTTATTTAATTCGTGTAACTGTCCACATGTCATCTTAGTGAATTGTACTCTTTTTGTTTGTATGTTCTTTATTAAAATCAATAATAAATATTTTAAAAAGATTCCCAGATTGTATGTTGCCTCCCTGGTGCCAGGGTCTGATGTATCTCAGATCAAGTTCACAGCATTCTCAGGAGGGAGGGTGAGCAGCCAGATGTTGTAGTCCATGTATGACGTGGATAGGAAGGGTGATGAGGTACTGCAAGGAGAGTTCAGGGAGTTAGGCACCATGTTGAAGGACAGGACCTCCAGGGTTGTGATCTCAGGATTGCTGCTCATGTCGTGTGCTATTGAGGCTAGAAATAGGAGGATAATGCAACTTAACACATAGCTAAAGACTTGGTGCAGGAGGGAGAGCTTCAGGTTTCTGGATCATTGGGCTCTCTTCCAGGGAAGGTGGGACCTGTCCTGATGTGACAGTTTGCATCTGAACTGGAAGGGGACTAATATCCTCACAGGAATGTTTGCTCGTGCTGCTCCGATGGGTTTAAGCAAGATTAGAGGTGGATGGGAACCAGAATAACAGAGCAGACAGAGGAGTGGAGGAGGGAAAAAATGATATGAAAATTGCACGCAACATTAGACGTTAAGAGAATGAATGTGGTGAAATGTTCTCAAGGTGCATTTATTTCAATGCAAGGAATATCGTAGAAAAGGCAGACGAGCTTAGAGTGTGGAATGGCACGTGGAATTATGATATTGTGGCCATTAGTGAAACTTGATTGCAGGAGGGGCAGGACTGGCAGCTCAATGTTCTGAGCTTCTGTTGCTTTAGACGTGATAGCACGGGGGGATGAAAGGGAGGGGAGTAACATTGCTCATCAGGGAAAATATCACAGCTATGCTCGGGCAGAGCCGGACCAGAGGCTCCTTTACTGAGGCAATATGGGTGGAGCTGAGGAATGGGAAAAGTAGGACTACACTCAGGGGTTGTATAACAGACCACCCATTAGTCAGCGAGAATTGGAGGAACAAATCTGTAGAGAGATAGCAGACAGGTGTAGGAAACATAAGGTTGTGATAGTAGGGGATTTTAACTTTCCACATTTTGACTGGGGTGGAGTTTGTCAAACGTGTTCAGAAAGTTTTCTAAATCAATATAGAGTTGCAAATTAGAAAAAAGTGCAATACTGGATCTCATATTAGGGAATGAGACAGGACAGGTGACAGACGTATGTGTAGAGGAATATTTTGGGTCCAGTGATCATAACACCATTAGTTTCAAGTTAATTATGGAGAAGGATAGGTCTGGGCCTCGGGTGGGGGTTCTCAACTGGAGAAAGTCTAATTTTGAGAAAGGATCTAGAATGTGTGGATTGGGGTAATTTGTTTTCAGGCAAATTTGTGCGAGGTAAGTGGAAGACTTTCAAAGGTAAAATTCTGTGAGTACAGTGTTTGTATGCTTCTGTCAGGATTAAAGTTAGCAGGTATAGGGAACCTTGGTTTTGAGAGATATTGGCGATCTGGTTCAGGAGAAGAGAGGTGTATACAGGTATTGGCAACATGGAGCAAATGAGGTACCAGAGTATAAAAAATGCAAGAAAAACCTCAAGAAAGAAATTAGGAAGGCTAAAAGAAGACATAAGGATGCTTTGGCAGATAATGTGAAGGAAAAACCTTAAGTTTTCTACTGTTATATTAAGAGCAATAAGATTGTAAGGGACAAAATTGGTCCCCTTGAAGATCAGAGTGGGTGCCTTTGTATGGAGCCAAAAGTTATAGGGAGATCTTAAATGGGTTTTTTGCGTCAGTATTCACTCAGGAAATGGGCACAGTGTCGTGGGAAGTAAGAAAAACAAGCAGTGAGGTCACAGAACCCATACAGATTTTAAAGAGGAGGAGGTGCTTGCTGTCTTAAAGGAGATGAGGGTGGATAAATCTCCAAGGCCTGACAAGAAATTGCAGGGGTTCTGGCAGAAATATTTAAAATGTCCTTGGCCATGAGTGTAGTGCCAGGGGATTGGAGGGTAGCTCACACTGTTCCATTGTTTAAAAAAAAATAAGGCTCCCAAACTAACCCTGGAAATCATAGACCTGATATCAGTAGTACGTAAATTATAGGAAGGTGTTCTAAGAGATCAGATATACAATTATTTGGATAGCCAGGGACTGATTAGGGATAATCCACATGGCTTTGTGCTTAGTAGCTCGTGTTTAACCAATCTTACAGTTTTTTGAGATTACCAGGAAAGTTTTTGAAGGAAAAGCTGTGCATCTTGTCTACATGGACTTTAGTCAGGCCTTTGACAAGGTTCCACAAGGGAGGTTAGTCAGAAAGGTTCAGATACCAGGTATTCATGGTAAAGTAGTAAAGTGGATTCGACAATGGCTGGATAGGAGAAGCCAGGGAGCCGTGGTGGATGATCACTTGGCACTGTAAAGGGATCAAGTGATTCGAGGATTGCTATAAACAAGGACAATTTATGACATTTGAGCAGCTAAAAAAAAAATATGATTTGTCAAATAGAACTTTCTTCTGCTATCGTCAATTAAAATGTTTTTGAAGAGATAGTTTAGGACCAGCCATATGTGTAGTGTCATGGAGGCTCTTCAAAAGGGGATCACAAGAACATTTAGATCCAAGATGCATTTCCTATTGCAGAGCAATAGCCCAAAACTGGGGTTTGCATAAATCGAGGGAAAGGTGGGAAACTGACTTGGGAAAAAGGATTCAATAAGATTATTGGTCAAAATTGTGCTCTGATAATATGACATCATTTATTAATGTCAGATATAGATTGGTACAAATATAATTTTATGCATCAATTATACCTTACGCCACAAAAATTGCATGGTTTAAAATCTGAAAGTCCAGACTTGTGTTTTAGGCGTGGTATAGAGGTAGGAACATTCATTCATTGAACCCGGCTATGCGTGAAAGTAAGATCCTTTTGATATGACTTGGCAGAAATTTTGACAACAATTATAGAAGTGGATTTTCCATTGGAACCAGACTGTATTTATTGACCAATCTTATGGTGATTGGCACAAAACTATCAAAATATCAAATACAGTTCATGGAAGTTTGACTCCCCCCTGCTTATTACTCACTGGAATATAGAAATGCAAAGTTGTGCCCCCCCCCCCACCCCGGAAAAGATAACAATCTTAGAAAGAAATATGGCGTGTCTGTTAAAATATGGCAAACTTATTTGAATCATACTGGCTTAAGGATATAATTAACTTCCCCAAAAAGGTTTAAATAATAGTTTTGTTAATAGCCTTGAATTCCTGAAGATCAAGATATGGACTAATTAATGAAGGCATGTTCAAACACCCATTTTTTTAATGTTAGCAGTTGGGAGGGAGGGGTGAGATTTGGGCAATCAGATGAGACTTTGTAATTTTAAAATACTATTTATATGATGTATGTAATAATGTTTGATACGAGTCATGGAAAAATTAAAATAATATATTAAAAACAAGTGGTGGATGATTTCTTCTCAGACTGGAGGCCTGTAATTAGTGGTGTGCCTCAGGGATCAGAGCTGGGACCATTTGTCATTGATATCCATGATCTGGATGATAATGTGGTAAATTGGATCAGCAAGTTTGCAGACAACACGAAGATTGGAGATATTGTGGCGATGTTGTGAAGTAGGTTTTCAAAGCTTGCAGAGGGATCTGGACTAGCTAGAAATCTGGGCTGAAAAATGCAGGTGAAATTTAATGCAGACAATATCTCCAATCTTCGTGTTGTCTGCAAACTTGCTGATCCAGTTTACCACATTATCATCCAGATCATGGATATCAATGACAAATGGTCCCAGCTCTGATCCCTGAGGCACACCACTAATTACAGGCCCCCAGTCTGAGAAGAAATCATCCACCACTTGTTTTTAATATATTATTTTAATTTTTCCACGACTCGTATCAAACATTATTACATACATCATATAAATAGTATTTTAAAATTACAAAGTCTCATCTGATTGCCCAAATCTCACCCCTCCCTCTCAACTGCTAACATTTAAAAAAATGGGTGGTTAAAATGTTGTATTTTAGAAGGACAAACTAAGAAAGGACATATACGGTTAATGGTAGGACACGAAGGAGTACAATAGAACAGAAGAATCTGAGAATACAGGTACATAATTTCCCGAAAGTAGCATCACAGGTGGATAGGGTTTTAGCATATTGGCCTTCATAAATCAAAGTATTGAGTACAGGAGTTGGGATGTTATGATAAAGTTGTATAAAACATTGGTGAGGCCAAATTTGGAGTATTATGTGCAATTTTGGTAATTTAACTATCAATAAGATAGAAAGAGTTCACAGAAGATTTATCAGGATGTTGCCTGGACTTCAGCAACTGAGTTACAGGAAGAAATTAAACAAGTTTGGACTTTATTCCCTGGAGCAAAGAAAAAAAGAGGGGAGATTTAATAGAGGCATTTAAAATTATGAGGGGGATAAACAGAGTAAATGTAGGTGGGCTTTTTCCACTGAGGGTAGATACAAACCAGAGCATATGGGTTAAGGGTGAAAGAGGAAAAATTTAGGGGGAACATCTTCACACACAGAGTGGTGTGAATGTGGAATGAGCTTCTAGCTGAAGTGGTGAAATGCACTCAATTTTCACATTTAAGAGTAATCTGGGCAGGTCCATGGATGAGAGAGGCATGGAGGGCCATGGACAGCATGTAGGTCAGTGGGACCAGGCAGAAAAATAGTGCAAACTAGGAGGGCCAAAGGATCCTGTTTCTGTGCTGCAACGTTCCATGGTTCAGTGCCAGAGTCATCTGTTCCCTGATCTTTCAAAACATCCTTCTTTAAATAACCTCAATGTTCCAGCCACCACAACCCACTGGTACAGAGAATTCCACTTTTTGACTCCACAACTCAGGCATTTTATGGATGCCAACACTATTCATCTGAGATCCAGCAGCTTCCAAGGTCAGCATCTCAGCTATGGCATCACTTCCACCCCTACCAGTGCACAAGGTGCCTACTACCACCTGGATGCCCTGCAGCAACGCACCTTTTGATTGCATCTCATAACGCTGCACCTAGTAGGCCGTCCAGTTCCACACCATCCTTTCTGGCGAGCACATCCATTCTCGGGTCAAAATACCTGGGCATCCTTATCAATAGCAGCACGGGAACCCTTTCAACTACGGACTGTCCCAGCGCCTGTTTCTCCGATCCTGCGAGGTTGGCTCTGACATTCGCACTGCCTGCCTTTCCAAACAGCAGCTGCGTGGCCGCATCGACAAGGCGATCTTGCTGTTCTCCCCACAGCCTTGAGTCCGCCATCAAAGCAGCTGCCTTAGCCCAGCCCGGCTCATCTCCTTGCCAATGCTGCAAGCGCAAAGCAGCGCTTACTAATGAATTTCGCCAAGCAAATGATTTACTAGCTAGAAAATACCCTTGTTCTTAACGGTCTTCCTCGGAGCGAGAATGAGCCAAATGCAGGCGGGGCAAGGGAACGCACCTGCGTGGATGAAATTTTCGTGAAGACTGCAGCTGCAGACAAATAAACGGGAGAATGTCGCGGGGGAAACCCCGGGGGTTTGGGGACTGAGGGGTTCCAGGGCTTTGCTCGTCAGGTAGACCACAGGGTGCCTCGGAGTTGTGATCCATACACTCGCCCGGCCGCTCTCCGCGATCACCGGCTCCCAGCGACCCCCCGCCCGCCCGCCCGCCCAATGCAATCTCCAACCTTCCGCCGGCGCTCCTCGCCAACCCCCCGCTTTACCTGGACACGCTCACGCTTCCATCGAATCTGTCTGAACTGCAGACTCACCGGTCGCCCATGGAATCCACCGAACGGTAGGTCAAGGTCCCTCAGGCTCTGCGGACCTCCGGGCGGCAGAGGGCGGTGTCCAGGCAGTAGCTGGGGACCTCCGGGCGGCAGAGGGCGGTGTCCAGGCAGTAGCTGGGGACCTCCGGGCGGCAGAGGGCGGTGTCCAGGCAATAGCTGGGGACCTCCAGGCGGCAGAGGGCGGTGTCCAGGCGGCCGCTGCGGACCTCCTGGCAACATCTGCTTCGTCTCGATGTTATTGGTACTTCCATTGACCATATATAGATCGGTGGCTCTCCCTGATGCCCAGTGACTACAGTTCCCCACCTCCTGCTAAACACCCAGCTCACAATTCCAGAGAGCTCCATGGAACTTATTATTCCATCCTCCACATTAAGGCCATCAGGTCAGGCAGTGGTCAGCACGGAACGGCCTGCAGACACTGAGAGACTAGGACTCGATGGAAATGGTGGAGTGGTTCCCTGAGCAGACCATCCAGGTCATCTGGCTTCATCACCAGGGCTCACCAGCACCAGGACTTAGCCTGATTGGAGGTAAGATCCTTCCTGTACAATCAGAACATCACCCACCACACAAGTTGTCCTCAAGATGATTGCAGTGGAGTGTAAATTTAAATATACAGTCTGCTAACAAGCCATTTCTGCACACAATTTTCACCCAATTGAACAGAGGAAGGAAACGAGCCCCTGGGGAAAACCCATGCAGACATGGGGAGCACGTGCACATTTCTTAAAGACAGGGTGGGATTCGAACCCTGGTCCCGATCACTGGTGCTGTAACAGTGTTGCGCTAATTGCTGTGCAAACTGTGCCTCTTTGCAGAAAGCAGATTCACTTAGGAGTGTGTGGAGAAGAATGCAAGGGTCCTTGTCACAGTTCATTCCCCACGGCAGCGTGACAGAGGACTCTGATTAACAGTCTGTTCCCAGGGACACTTTCGGAGTCAGACATCCAGAACAGCTGGAAGAACACCGTATTAGTGAAAGACTACTTTGGTCTGCCTGAAACCTGTTGGTCTTTCAGCGAACTAAGATGTTGGTTGGTCAAGGAATGCTGCCGACTGGCGCATTCCAGGCTGCAGGAATATGTACTGAGGGACACACTGAAGTCTGGTGCAGTGTTGGAATGTAGGGGTTAATTAATCATAGAAAATATGTAGAATATATGCTTATGTACTATTCATTTTGTATACATGAATCCAGTACTATGTAACAATTTAATATTTACCTCATGGTGAAGGGAAAGAGTAATGTAAGTAAGGGGCAGTCACAGTATATAGCAAAGTTGGCTGATTACAGTAGGTTTAGAATTGTCTGCTCCCCAAATACAAAAGAGAGAATATGTATGAAACAATTTAGTAGGAAAGTTAAGGCAAAAGGAGGTGTTGATGAGCACAGGAGCCGATGGCCAGACAAGAACAAAGAGAATCCTGACAGAGACTGTCAGAAACAAAGAGAATGGAAACTAACTCAGTAAGAAGGCTAAGACAGAAGGAGGTGTTGAGTAGAACAGAAGAATATGGCCAGATGAGAACAAAGAAATATGAATTGATTTCTGATCCAAACAACAGGATATTCTGGCCTTGAGGATTAAGATGGGAGCTCTACACCCCAGATATCTGCAGAGCAGGAAATTACTCGTGATAAATCTTATGCAAGAAATCTAGCAAAGGAAGCCAACTTTTGTTCTGTATAAGGTTGAGCTATATAAACTGTAGAGACTGGACAGTAGAGGTCAGTCTTGGGGAATAGCTCGCTGTGCAGGTGACCTATGAACTAACGACTGAACCAAAGCTCTGTTGAGCTTTATTCTTGTGCTGTGTAATAAACTGATTGTTGAACCGAATACCTTCTCCTATCACTTCATTTAACGAACACGCTGGACTCAGACGACACATAGACTAAATTAAGGGTAGGGTAAAGCCAGAGTCCAACAGCAGCCAACGCAAGGGAGTTGCGGGGAAGGACCACAGTCTAGACTCCCATTACTGGGCTTTGAGAGGCTGAAACTGAGGGCAATTCCCTTGACCAACAAGGGTGGGCTGGGGGGAAGGGGTGGGTGGAGAAACGGCAAGGTGCCATAGGGATGGTAATGATCTATTTAGAAAACAATGTGACATTTTTACATTGATGAGAAAATAGAGATTTGACTGATATGGGTGTGAAAAAACTTTGAACGATATTTTTTTCTGTCAATAATTTATTGTGAATAAAGACTATTTTTGTAAAGAAAAATAAGGCTTGGATCATTAATAAAAGCAACCAGTGTCGCTGTAAGCAACAAATTGTGTGATTAAAGTGCAAAAACAAAAGTGCTGGAGAAACTCAGCAGGTCCTGTAGTGTCTAATAGGAAGCAAAGAGATATAACCAATGTTTTCTGCCTGAGCCCTTCATCAGGGTTCTTTCACTGTGTATGAAGGCACCACAGTCACATTTGTAACACGTGGAAACATTTTTTTAAATTATTGACAGAATTTTGTGATCTTTGTGACATCGAAGTCTTCCCCTTTCCCCCACACCCCCCAACTTCCAATCCCAACCTGAAGCATCAGCTTGAACATGAAACCCAGAAGCAAAATACCATTGTCACATTCACTTTTTCTTGGTAACTTTAATTTCTCGGGAGTCTCCATCTCCTAGATCCAACACACTAATGACAAAGTAAAGAAAGCATGCCAGCACCTTTACTTCCTCAAGTGTTTGTAGATGTTTGACATGATTCAGAAACCCTGGCAAATTTCTGCAGATGTTTGGTGGAAAGTGTGCTGACTGGGTGCATCATGGTCTGGTATGGGGACACCAATTCCCCTGAACGTAAAGCCCTCCAAAATGTTGTGAATGCAGCCCAGGACATCACAGGCAAAACCCTCCCCACCATTGAGAACATCTACAGGGAATTCTGCCGATGGAGAGCAGCAGCAATCATCAATGATCCATACCACTTAGTACACGCTGTTTTCTCTGCTACGAGCAGGAAAGAGGTATAGCTGCCACGAGACTCGCACCACCAAGTTCAGGAACAGCTGCTACCCCTCCACAACAAACTCAGAGACTCGTTTAAGGAATCTTGCACTTTATTTTTTTTATATCTCTCTATCACACAGTCAGTTTATTTACATTTCTTGTTTACCCTTGTGTGTTGAATAGTTTTTTTTTGCACCACTAATAAGTGGTAATTCTGCCTGGCCCACAGGAAAAAAAAATCACAGGGCTGTATGTGATGTCATTTACCATAAATATTCATGTATAATGCAAAACATTTTACCCCCTTTTTCCCTCAGAAAAAGGGGGGTCACATTATACACGGGAGTAGAATTTTTTTTTAAAATTTCTGCAACTCACAGGGCAGCTCGGGCGGGCGAGCGATAGTCGGTAGCGCGACTCAGGTGGGCAGCCGACTGGGCGAGTGGTAGTCGGCAGCACGACTCAGCCGGCCAGTAGTTGGCCGCGTGATTTGTGCGGCAGGGCGGGCGAGCGGTAGTCGACAGAGCGACTCATGCAGCCAGGCGGGTGAGGGGAGGGGGAGTCACATGAGGTGGTCACATGAAACGCATATTTTGCTGTTGCTCTTAATTTCTATCCTTGATGTTTTCTCCTGGAACGAAGAGAAAATGCAGTGCTTTTGATGCATCATTTAAGCTGAAAGTGATCAAGTATGGAGAAAGCAATAACAACTATGCAGCCTCCAGAGAATTCGGTGTTGCTGAGAGTAACGTCAGGCTTTGGAGGAAGCAGAAATCAGAGATAGCCCAGTTGCCCATGACCAAACATGCTCGTAGGGGAAAGCGGGCTCTGTATCCAGATCTGGAGAAGGCATTGGTTGACTGGGTAGAAAGGCGCAGAAAGGATGGCTACATTGTCACCTGTTTCCATATCCAGCTTCAAGCTAAGAAACTGCAGAAAGATCGCAAATATGGAGTGAGTGGCACATTCAAGGTGTCGGATGGTTGGTGTCAGAGGATTATGAAGAGGCACTCCCTGACAGAGAACCAAGATTTCACAGAAGCTTCCCAGTGATTAAGATGACAAGATAATTAGTTTTCACGATTTTGTGATTAAGTTAAGGATGGAGCATGACTTTGACATGTATAATATTGGCAATATGGATGACATTCCCTTGTTTTGCTATGCCTGGTAACAGAACTATTGACACAGTAGTTAGTATGACTGTTTATGTAAGGACAGCAGGTCATGAAAGGACCCATTTCGCCGTAGTTTTGTGCCGTTTAGCTGAAGGGTCCAAGTTACAGCCAATGGTGATCTTTAAGCGTAAGACCATTCCAAAAGGAGAAAAGTTCCTACCAGGTGTTCTTGTACACTGCCATCCCAAAGGGTGGATGGATGAAGAGGGCGTCAAACAGTGGTTGGAGAAGGTGTGGAATAGAAGATCTGGATCTCATTTAAAGAAACCATCAATGTTATTGTAGGACCAGTTTCAAGGCCATCTGACAGAAGCGGTAAAGCAGCAGCTCAAGCGATTCAAGACACACCAAGATGTTATTCCTGATGGCTTGACAAGTGTACTGCAACCTCTTGATGTGTCGTGCTTAATAAGCCATTTAAGGACCATGTTAGAAAAGATTGGATTTCCTGGATGGCCTCAGACCAAGTGGAGAAAACAGCCGGGGGAAATCTCAAGAAACCAGGCCTAGCCACTGTTGTTTCCTGGGTGAAGCAGGCCTGGGATTCACTTCCAAGTAATATGGTCTCTCTGAGTTTTTTTTAAAAGACAGGTATCAGCAACAAAATGGATGGGACTGAAGATGATGTTTTAGGGGACGATGCAAGTACCACTACTACTTCAGACTAGGAACATGAATCTGAAGATGAAATAACAGACACAACAGGCGAGGACACAGATGAGAAGATCAACAGAGAAGAAGGGAATGCGCTTTTTGGAGCATCTAATGACGATGAGTCTGATTTTGAAGGATTTTAAAAGAATGTTTTTCTTTTTATTTATGTTTACATTTGGAACAATAAATTGATTACATTTATTATGATAATTTTGTAATTTCATTCAGCACAACACAACACTTGTCTCCCACAACCTGTTAAAGTGGCATTTCCATGATGATTTTGGGGCAATAAAAAGGGGGGGGGGCAAAATTTTCCCCCCCTTTTGCCCTCCAAAATGGGGGGGCCGTCGCATTATGCACAAATATTTTCAGTATGTACTCTGACAATCAATTTGGAACTAACTTGCAATTTTCCTGCCTTTTTATTGAATACATTCAGGCTATATAAATGAAGAAAGCAGATGCTAAAGGGAGAAACTCAGCTGGTGCCTAGAAAGATATTAATTACATGGTGAGATCAGTGATACAGACCAGTGTTTTGTGCTAATGACATTATTTTTGTTCTCTCCAGTTTGCCTTCAGGAACTTGTACAGCTGAGTGCCAAAGTTGAGAGTGTGAAACTTCTGAGAAATCTCCAGAAAAGTCTTCCCTTTTGTTTCTGGCAGTGTGAATCCAATGAAAATGGCTGTAAAGGTGCTAAATAAGAGGAACGGCAGATAACAGAAACTGCCCAGACCTTCCTGAAAGACAAAAAGGGTCAGTGAACATTTTTGGGAGTGATTGTGCTGTTGGCAATACCCACTACTTTTAACCTGCAACATTAGTGCTTTTGTGTAATCTTTCTTGCTTTCCATTTTCTTAACAGAAATTGCCACATGTTCTTTCCTTCCTGTGCTCTTTCCTCAGCTACCCGCTTGAAATTGTTCTAGCTTTACAACTTTTAACGCTAATTTACAATTACAATTTACAATACACCATACTCTTGACAAGACTGCAAGAAGCTGCAGAATTGTGAATGTGCTTGAACCATCACCAGATTAATCTCCCCTCCACTGACTCTATCTTTGCCTCCTGATGTCTTGGAAAAACAGCAAACAAATTAGAGGTCACATCCCACCCTGGTATCTCCTCCCCCTATCATCAAGCAGAAGATGCACATTTGAAAACACAGAAACTTGGTGAATGTTTTTGTGGGCAATGAGCAGGTCAAGGTTGTATAGTCAGCAGGTGAGCATCCTTCAAAACGTGGGTGTGGGGTTTGAACGTGAAGTAGACATTTTATTGGCAGAGAATGTTGGCAGGTGAAGGTGTGGTGCACAGAATAGTACATCCAAATGGTGGTGTGGATTTTAGGAATGACATTTGACTGTGCATGCATGGTCAGTGACCCTGTTGGAGCACCTCATCTATATCCTTGGGACTTGTCACCCACCCCACACATCTGCTTCCTGCCACTCCCACTTCAAAATTTGCCTGGGCAGTTACGTAGAGGGCATCTCTCCTCCACTACTGAGTCCAAAAATGAAATCTGAGTGCTGTTAGAATAAACATTTACAGCATAGAGGGAGAGCATTCAGCCCATCATGTCTGTGCTAGAGAGGGCAGAGCTATTCGTCCTCATCACCACTTCCAGCATCTGATTTGGAGCCCTGCAGCCCATTGCTCTTCACAGACCATTTGGTTGGGCTCTTTTTAACTGAGGTGGTGGGGGTGGAGGGGGTGTGGGGGGATTTCTGCCTCCAAAAGCCTTTCAAGCAGTGAGTTTCAGACCCCGACTACCTACTGGGGAACTGTATTTTCCTCATTTCTTCCCCAGTTCTTTAAATCTATGTTCCTTGGGTTTTGACTGCCTCACCAAAAAATTTATCCTGCCTCTTTACTTTGTCTCACTCTTTTGTAATTTTGCACATCTTATCAAGATTTACCTGTTCCAAAGAAAACCATCCCAGCTTTTCCAATGCTACCACAAAGTGAACATTTTCCAGTTCTGGTCTCCTCAGTGTGCTCTCCTGTGCAACCACACCTGTCCTGTAATGTTCTGAATAGTTTGCAAATAGTATAAAGAGGAATTGAACAGATTGGACCTGAGTGGCCAAATGGCTCATTCTTCATTTTAATAAATATGTGATGTTTCTCAAGTAAAGAGATGAGAACTGGGTATTATAGAATTCTGTGGGAACTACAGATGGTTCAGAAGATACAGAGAGGAGAATAAGGAGGACAGGAGAGGTGATAATGTCTCAAGGCAAAATCACGGTTTTTCAAGATAGATTATTTTTAGAATTATTCAACGATGCTATATTTATCGAACTAAAGCCATAAAATAGGGACTCCACACAATGCACAGTCCTACCAAAATCTCCCTGCTCAACTATTGTCCTTCATCTAATAAACCAGTTTGGTCTCTGGTCATCACCTTTTGTTTTGCCTTGCCTTCTTTGGATATTTTAGAACACAGAACACTACAGTACAGAAACAGACCCTTTGGCCCATCTAGTTCATGTTGGATTATTACTCTATTTAGTGCCATTGACTCTATACCCCTCCATACCCCTCCCATCCATGTGCCTGCCCAATTTTTTCTTAAACATCAAAATTGAACTGCATTCACCACTTCAGCTGGCAGCTCATTCCAAACTCCCATCACTCTGAGTGAAGAAATTTCTCCTAATGTTCCCCCTAAATATTTCTCCTTTCACCCTTAACCCATATTCTTGTCTCACCTAACCTCAGGGAAAAAATCTTTGACCCGAAGGTCACTGGATTTGGCAGGCAAGCTTTTTTGGGACAATTTATCCTGCTTTCTTGCATCTCCTTCCTGTACGCTGTAATTTTCTCTTTTGTCAGGTCATTGCTTCTGGTTTACTTTGATTAAACCAGCCATGGATGTTACAGCTACGACCCATATTCTATTTTTGCCTTTTCCACAACATTACTAAATGTAATAGCTGTGACATTCACATCAATGGCCTCTACTGATAATGCTTCCAGCTTCATTCTCTAAAACTAAATCTACAATTCCACCTACCTATGACCCCATGCCTTTATTCATCCTTCTACACACTGGCTAAAATAGTTATTATGAATGCAGTTAAGTAACTCATTGACCCCCATGCCATAGTTGGAAAACTAAGTTCGACCACTATTACCACATTCTAATATTCAAGTGCATGTAAAACTTTGCTTAAAAATTGCCCTTAAAACGAAACGTTAGCAGTCAAGATTTAAAAAAAACAATTTGCCTTTTTCCTTTAAATCCATTGGATGGGGGGGGGAGAATGGACTGCTTAGAGTGGACACAGCAGAGCAGAGGCCAAGTGGACCTGAAAGGTGTATGGCAGGGCAGGCTAAAGTGCAGGGTAAACAAGGAGTGGGACAAGCCATTGATAAATTTGCCCAACCATTCCAGGGAGTGCTGGATGATTTAAACTGGACTGCAAAATGTGCAGCGGTGGAAGAGGGCGGTGCCAATAAGCAAGGACCACGATGGACTCAGAAGTAGAGGGCATCAGGATGATCCGCGTCTGGCAAACTGGGTGTGGATGAGGAGCAGCAGAACCAAGCAGACCTGAAAGGGGTACTAATGGGACGGGGATAACACAGACCTGAAAGGGATATGAATGGGGCGGATATAATGTGGACCTGAAATGGGTACAAACGGGACGGGGATAATGCAGACCTGAAAGGAGTAAGAAAGGAACGGGGACAACATGACCTGAAAGGGGTACGAACAGGACGGGGACAACATGAACCTGGAAGGGGTATGGCAGGATGGGGATAATGCTTTCCTGAAAGGGGTATGAACGGGATGGGAACAATGCCGACCTGAAAGGGGTACGAACGGGACGGGGACAACGCGAACCTGAAAGGGGTACAGCAAGATGGGATAACGCAAACCGGAAAAGGATACGGTGGGATGGGGATAATGTGAACCTGAAAGGGGTATGAATGGGACAGGGACAACATGAACCTGAAAGGGGTACAGCAGGAATGGGGATAACGTGGACTTGAAAGGATGAACTTTTTCAGACCATGCAGAGTGAATCAAGGCCAGATGCAGACAGACGAAAGCATTAACTGACGAAGAAAGGCACGGCAGTAAATGACTGCATGGTGAAGTGGAGATTGATGGGTGATTTGAAGTGGACCTACTATGACAGGTGAACCTGAAGCCGGGCAGTGCACTGTGAAGCGGTAACCAACCCAAGCAACGCACTGCAGCCGCATAGGGTTGGGAGGTGGGGTGGCAGGTTAGAAATCAAACAGTAAATGTTAAAATGTGCACGGCAACAGAACCGGATGGGATGCACTGCAGAACAGAACGTGCTTGAACTCAGAGGCAGTGGGTGGCAGTGGGCATGTGATGAGGCAAAAGGGAGACACGAGGTGAGAGGGTGACTGGCCGAGGATCTGGCCAGCTGTGCATTGCTGGAAGGGCATAGACAGAACAAATGCAAAAGGAATAAAGCAGACCGGGCCAAAGTGGACCTGAAAAGGTGAGTGAGAGGCGGGCCGGGACTGGACCCGCAAAGTGCAGAGTACTGACCAAGTCATGGCCAACACCAGGGGTGCAGTGCTAATATTTTAGGTGCTGGAGTACACCAAAAACAGCAACAAGGTGGTCTCGCAAGACTTGGCATTGGTGGCCACCATGTTATATTTGGTGTTGTATAATTGAGAGTGAAAGGTAGGACAAAGGTGGACAACCAGTCATGGAATAAACAGGTTCCTTGTATGTCCAGAATAGCGCTCAGCAGGGTGGGATGGTTGGAGGGGGTTGCCGTCCATAGCAACCCCATGAGGTGCTGTAGTGATGCACTGGTGAGCTCTAGCAGCACTGCACCCCTGACCAACACCAAGACGGTGGAGCCGCAGCTGGAGTCTGAAGAACACAAGAAGCAGTCTCGGTGGGGAGATGTGTGTGAGGAAGTGGGCCAGAATCTGTGCAGAGGTGAAGCTCTCGGCAGTGCGAGAAAGAATCAGTGCAGGTAACTAGGGTTAGTTTATGGGTGGCACTGACAGTTTCTGTGCTATGTGACACCAGGGCCATCAGTAAATATGGCTACATTGGACAGATCTAACAACTCTCATGATTGCTTGAGATCTATACAACAATCTGTGCCATAGGTGCTCTGTGATTAGTAAGCGATTACTTCAGGTGGTATGTGAGTGGAAAGAAAAAGTTTGAAAATCTGTTTTAATTGCACTCAATAGTCTTGCTAAGTGCCCGATTGCATAACTTCAAAGAAAATGGGCCAACAACAATTTTTCTCAAGTAAAATATTTCAGTAACAATTGGGTCTAGAGCAGTGATTCTCAACCTTACGCAATCCCTTACTAATCACAGATCACCAATGGCATAGGGATTACTTAAAGTGGTATGTGAATAGAAAGAAAACATTTGAAAACTACTTATCTAGATTCCAGATGGTTTTTCAGCATGTATGCCACAATATTCAGTTAAATGTTTGCAATCTGGATACTTACAACAAGGAATGGAAAAGTCATTCCAACTAGAAAGAAGTTTATCCAGAATAGGGAGCCATAGATCATGAAGGCTGCTGGCCTTGCCTTCTGGTCACAAATCTCCATTGGTATGACTGTAGACACTCCGGCTACAAAAGAGAAAAAAATACAGTCTTTACAACCTCTGCTCATTATGACTGAATACAAGGTCATAAGACAGAGGAGAGGGATTAGGTCATTCGGCCCATCAAGCCCGCCTACTCATTCCATCATGGCTGATTTACTTTCCGTTTCACATATACATTGGATGTAAGGCTGTATCAAAAAGGGTGGGGGGGGGGGGTGGGAGATGGAAGTGTTATGGTTCTGAAATTCCATGGGTTGAATTCCAGGCAGATGCAGCGTGATCATTCCTCTATCCCTGAGCTTGCATGGAATTTGGGGATCAATGGAAGATGAGCAACTCCATTTGGAGCTACACAATCACAAATGGCATTTCACGTGTTTACTCCATGCTCCTATACTATTTTAATAGAGCTCATCTTAAACTGACAGAATTAATCCTCTACCCAAATGGGCACTTTTCATTGCTCCAGCAGGTACAAGATTCAACAATTTCAATGAGTGACCTCCCATCTGATGGCCCCTCTCGAACCATTTTTTTTAAATTCTGCCCTGTTGTACACATTAAATTTTACTGCCATCCTCACTATCACAGACCGTCCTTTTTGCTCTTCATCGCTTCCTTTTCCCTATGTTTACCTGGTCTTATCTCTAATATTTTCCAGTTTTGATCGTCATCAACCTGAAACATCTCTCCATGCTGCCTGGCCCAATGAGAACTTCCAGCACTTATATTTTGTTTATTTCAGATTTGTTGTAATTGCTGCATTTTTTTTAAATTTCAATGAGAACTTTCTTCTTTTTGTGTATTAAAATCTTCAATGACAGACAACCTACCTGGTCCGATTCCAAAGCTTAAGATGGAGGCAAAAATGCAGGCCATGCTGAGGAATGGCATCCAGCTGATCTTATCCTAGGAAAGGGAGAATCAATGTGGCATGTAAGGCGCTGCCCTCTCTGTTACCTTTTCCCAATGACAACACTTTCTCAGTGAGGTTAAATTGGTGCCTGACTCAAGATCTCAGCAAGCAACAATAAGTTCTCCACCACCATTATCACCAAGTGTGTATAAGGATGCGTATCCCCAACCAGAAAACCGGTCTGATCAGTGAAGTGTACTCACTACTGAAGGCCGGGAACGAGCCAGTCCCATGCACGAGAGTAAGGTCAAAGCAAAAAATCCAAACATCCATGGGAGCAAGATTTTAACATAATGTAACTTTAATGATGGGAATTGGCTATTTAACATATATTTTTTAAATGCTTCATTTCCTCTTGAAACATTTTTTAATGCTTCCCATCTAATTTAATAATCTGTAAAGGAATCAAGTACAATTAAAGCAGCCATAAGACATTTGGACAGATGTACAGAGAGGAAGGATTCAGAAGGATATGGGCCAAATGCCAGCAAATGGGACCATCCCCGAATGCCATCTTGGCCAGCATGGGTGAGTTGGACCAAAGGGCCTATTCCATGCTATGACTCAATGAGAACATGCCACTAATCTAGGCTTAGATCTCCCTCTTCCTTGGGTGGATTTTAAAAAGGTTTCTGAAGGGAATAGAAGAGTTCAGGACCTTGGGCAACATACTGAATGGTATCAATACCACTGGTGGAGCAGTTAGATTCAGAAAGGTCCTAAGAGGCAGAATTAAAGGAGCAGATGTTGTAGGCCTGTAGAGCACTTGAAAACAATGATCTGAATCTTCGAATGTATGCAAGACTTGACAGGATGCCAAGATAGTTCAGCAAATGAAAAGGTGATGGGTGAGTGGTTTGGTGCCTGCACATTTTTAAATGATCTTATAAAGATTATAGAGAATGGAAATATAAAGATTGTCCATGAAGTAATAATTAAGTCTACATTAAAAAGATGAATGAAAACTTTATCAGCAGGTTGGAATTAATTGAGCAGCGGAATAAAGGTCAGGAGGAAGCTATTAATCTATCAGACTGGCCATTTTGAGTATTTTATCCCTCCTAGACTAGTTTTTTTTATCTCCCCAGAACAATCGTTCTGCCACCTCACAGGGAAAAAGGCCCTTTGAAAAGGTGGAGGCAACAAACAGGATGAGATTTCCATTTTGGGGGGTTCATTATGAGCCCTTCAGATGCGAGTTCCAATAAGTGGTAACGTAACCAGAAAACAGATTTAGTCAAACCTTCCGTGTTGCTTTTACCAGTGAGGCAGAGGTTGTGACTCACCTGGAGACTCAACGAGATGGTGAAACATATTCCCCAGGCAGCCATCAGACCATAACCTCCAATCAGAAGCAGCCTGCGCCCAATCCGGTCAATTAACAGATTCTAATTGAGGAAGGTCAATGTCAGAACCTATCACAAACATGTCCTCTGTTAAAGCAAGAAGCAAACTTGGCTACCTTGCAAATCTGGTAGTAAATCACTGGCATAAACCCAATCTCCTGGTGCTGCTAAACCCTAATTCTGAAGCCTCATGTGAGAGTCTTGGTCATCTATTTTACATGAAGTCATAACTTGATTCAGTAGAGAAAGAGACCTGCTGCAGAACTAAAAGTCATTATTTCTTGACGTGACAGAAGGTTTTTGCTATACTGATTTTAAGAATGTGTTTTACAATGAAGAGCTACAGGCTCATGTAACAAGATGTTGGAAACATTCACCAGAGTTTACTTCTATAAAAATAGACTTATGGACAAAAAACAATGAGTTGTGGTCAATGAGCCGACAAAGGATAGCTGGAGGATCTCAACAGGTCAGATGGCATCCATGGATAGAAATGGTCAATGTTTCACTCTAGTCCTGAAGCGTCGACTGAGCATTTCTATCCATGGGTGCTGAGTGACCTGCTGGGTTCTTAGATAGAGTTCCTAATGATGAAATGCAGGCCCTTCTACTTACTCAGGGAATTTACAGGCACTCTGATCTTAGCAGTTTACATTCTTGCTTCTGCAAATGCTGGGGAAGTATTGAGAAAACTTTATGGGGCCAACTGTGAAGTCCAGGCAACTCACCCTGATGACTGTATGATTATTGCCAATGACTGGATTTTGGACTTCTTGATGGAAATACTACAGTGGACCACAGACCACAGTTGGTCCAGGTTGGCAGCAAACTGCAAGTCCCATCACACCTCAGAACTGTGTGCTCTGTCCACTACTGTTCAAGCTACCAGAATCATCCAAGTTTGCAGATGATTCAACAGGAGGTTTTTTTTTAAAGTTTATTTAAAATTTTATAAAATACACAAATATAAATAAAAGACACTCCTCTAAATTACTCCCCTATAACCCCCACCCTCCAGCCCACTATCCCACCCCTTACTATCCCTTCCCCCCCACGCGGGGCTTAACATACACAAAGGAAAGTATTAAAACAAACAAATAAAGTGGGTTAGGTTACAATACATCGTTTATACAATTCAAACAAGAATGATTTTTAAAAATTACTTAGATTTTAAATATGGAGTCCACATTCTTTCAAAAAGAGTAATTATTCTGCAAATTATATATAATTTTCTCTAAACATAAACATGATTAAATTTCATTATGCCATCTCTGTATACTCAACTCTGCATCATTTTTTCAAGTTACCACTATACACTTCCTAGCTACTGCCAAGCTCAACCGAATAAATGCAATCCAAGATTTATCCAAATGCACTGTTATATATCCTAATAAACATAACCATGGATCTATTTGAAATAAATCTTGCAAAAATTTTATAATTTTTTCCCAAAAAGGTTTAAAATTGATAGGTACAATTCCACACAGAATTAACAAAAGTACCTATCTGATCTCCACACCGAAAACACGAATTAAAATCTCTAAAACCATACCTCTAACTTTTCAGGAGTTAAATATAACTGATGCAGAAAATTATAATTGAATAAACTATAACGCACGTTAACTAATTTTGTAACACTATGCAAACATAAGTCAGACCATTCTTCCTCAGAAAAAGTAGATAACTCCTGTTTCCATTTATCTCTTATTCTCAATACGCCTACCTTCTTCATTTTTGTCTAACAATGAATACATTTCAGAAACAAACCCTTTCATTCCCTTATCCATAAACAATATTTCAAACTTCAATTGTATTGGTTATATAATTACTCAACCAAACCTATTCATTAAAAAATCTCGTACTTAATAATGGGCAAACAATGTATTTTGTGATATCCAAAACTTCTCTCTAAGCCTATCAAATGAAAGAAATAAACCTGCCTCAAAACAATCTTCAATTGATACCAGACTCTTTAAATCCCATTCCTTCAAATAAGGGTTATGCATAGAAAAAGGAATCAACTGATTTTTGATATAATGGAGTTTTAATTGAACATACATCTTTCGAACCTATAAATTGGTTCCACTTACTCCATACTTTGAATGAGTTAAACCAGGTAACTAATA
The DNA here is from genome assembly GCF_036971445.1 of Narcine bancroftii. NCBI lineage: Eukaryota > Metazoa > Chordata > Chondrichthyes > Torpediniformes > Narcinidae > Narcine > Narcine bancroftii. The sequence goes on along the minus strand of NC_091472.1, from coordinate 172,036,489 downwards.
TGTTTGTAAAAGCAATAAATTCCATTTATATATAAAATTGATTTTTCTTGTATCTGATCCATTTCCACATAAGCCCAATAGGAGTTGACCTCATCAGCAACAAGAGACTTTACAGAACAGGGGATGGAAAGCTCATAAAATGGAAGGTTGGAGCATAAAGGTTAGTGCAATGCCTTCATAGCGCCAGTAATCAGGACGGGTTCAAATCCCGCGCTGTCTGTAAGGAGTTTGTACATTTTCCCTGCATCTGTGTGAGTTTTCTCCGGGGGGGGGCTCCACTTTTCTCCCACCATTTGAAATGCATCAGGGGTGTAGGTTAATTGGGTGACCAAATTTAAATATTTTAAATTTAAGATTTTAATTTAAAATGGCATGGGAACAATAACCTGTGTCTCAGCAAGACAAAAGCACTAATTTTGGACTTCAGAAGGACCAAGTTTGACCATTCTCAATGAGATATCAATGGTTCTGTCATGGCGAGAGCAGAGAGCATAAAGTTCCTTGGTGTACATATAAAGGATGACCTATACTGGACACACAGCACCTCCTCATTAGTCAGGAAGGTGCTGCAATGTCTACACTTCCTAGGAAGGTTGAAGAGGGCAAGGTCGTCCCAATTTTAAAAAAATATTTAATTTTACGTTTTCCATCAATTAAAAAAAAGATAACATCACTGACTGTTACAGAAATATCAATATCTCCCAGCGATTTACATACATGTGGGGTTTGTTCCCTTCCCATTACCAAACCCACCCCCCTAAAAATAAAGGGCAGAGAAAACAAAAAGGGAGAAAAAAAGAGGCTGGATGTGGTGTCGGCATTTCCAGTAAGTGTCCATGGAGGTTGTGAAGCCACTCCCTTATATAATTATTTTCATTAATCGATCTATTGGTAGATCTCTGCAAGTCTTTTTGTCAGGGAGTGGCTACAGCTGTGTACATCAGCTATGGCTGTGTGATGGAATATTTGGAGATGTTTTTGGGAGATAAATTGATAAATTAGAGTAGGTTACAGACATACACATTTTAAAACATGTTATTTGAAATACTGAAGAATTCATATTCAGTGACTTTACAGAAACTATGGAGAATGCTATGCACATTTCACAAGTACACTTAGAATTAGAAGGGGGTGAAGTTAGGTTAGTTAATAGTGATAAGTTAAAGTTTGATTCTGTTTTCAAGTTTAAAGATAATTAAAAACAACTTTTGTTTAAGTAACCATTCGTCGTGGTGAATATCTATTGCTGCTGGGTTTTGGGGTCCTTTGGGCTTGCATCATTTTATGGGGGCTTGTCCAGTCGGGTTTTGGGTGTTATTCGTCAATTGGTTTTTTTCCAAGCTAATTTAAAGCTTGTGTATGGAAAAACAGCCGCAATGGATGTTAACTGGAGGAAACAATGAAAGGTCCCATAAATCATATTTACCCTTTAAACTGCTCGAAGGACATAAGCTGCCTCCCTTTGTAGTAGTCCTCAATCTATTGGATCTCCTGCTGATGCCAAATCTCCAGGATTTTATTGTCATGTTCATGGGCATCAATTCATTACGAGCCGCTGGTGCCTTTAGCAATATTTCCACTTCCTTTCCAATAAGCTCATTGATCTCATGCCAGATTTTAATCAGATGTTTCAGACTGGGTTTTCCATTTTTTCCCTATTAATTTGGCATCCCATTTGTGTATGCAATCCTTTGACGTCCTCTCCCCCATTGCATGTAATCCCATTTGCACCCAAGTGGGTGGTTTCCCCTCCTCAAAGAAGGATGCAAGGAAACTCAATTGAGCTGCTAGATAATATTTCTTAAAATCAGGCAACCTTAGATCCTCCCCCCACCCCCAAACTGTAGTCCCATGTCAGTTTTTATAAGGCTATTCTGGGTACTTTCCCATTCCAGATGAATTTCCTTCTGCTATCATTCAGCACCTTTAAAAAAAGATTGTGGCAATGGAAATGGCAAAGAACAGAAGATATATTGGAGTCCTGACATCACCTTCATCTTTATGCAGTTAACCCTTCCCTAAGATGATGGGCAGATCCCTCCATCTCATTAAGTCACCTTCAATCTTCTCCAGCATGTTGAGTTTATATAAATTTTACAGATTACTATCAATCTTGATTCCTAGGTATTTCACAGCTCCTGCATGCCAAATGAAATTGCTGTTTCTTTTATATTCTTTGTGGTTAAATTTATTCAATGGCATGATCTTGCTTTTTACTATGTTGGCCCGATATTGTACCATAGTCCTCCAGTGTGATAAGCAACTTTGGCAAAGACCCGGCTGGGTCTGTCAGGTATAGCAACACGTCATCTGCCATTTATCTTGTGCTCACACTGACCCTCTTTGAATCCCTTTATCAATGGATCTTTCCTGATGCCCTCTGCTTAGACAAACAGTCCTGGAGACAGAGGACAGCCCTGCCTGCTGGACCTATTGAGGGGAATGTTGGTGACATGTGTCCATTCGTACTGACTTTTGCCTGTGGTTTGTCGTACAATGTTTTTAATCAAACATTTGTCCCATTCCAAATTTTTCCAAAATTTTAACAAAAAAGGCCATTCTAGCCAATCAAAGGCCTTTTCTGCATCTAGCGAAACTATTATTTTTGGATCATGTTTTGCCTTTGCCAAATCTATAATGTTAAATAGATTGCTCAAGTTGTTAGCAGAGTGCCTTTTCCTGATGAAGCCCACTTGATCCAGATCTATCAACTTGGGAAAGTACCGACCCAGCCTATTGGCCAGTGCCTTGGCTATTATTTTGTAATCAATATGTAATAGGTCTGTATGAGGATGGCTTCAAAGGGTCCCTGTTCTTTTTAGGTATCACCACAATAATCGCTGTTGAAAAAGATTCTGGGAGTCTGTGTCTCCTCTGCTTGGATCACTACACCCATTAACAACAGTGTTAACAGGTCTTTGAGTTTCTTATAAATCTTAGGGGTGAAGCTGTCCTCTCCCGGAGACCTGTTTGTAATGTTCCCAAGGCCTGTTCGATTTCCTCACTGGAAAATGGGGCATCTAATTCTGTCCAGTTCTCCTGGGTTAATCTCGGCCACTCAACCCCTACCAAGAACTCTTTAATTTTATTTACATCTCTTGCACCTCGGGTTTATACAATTTCTCATAAATAAGTTTTAAAGGTGTCATTTATTTCTCTTGGATTGTACTTTACCAAGTCTGGCCCCGATTGAACCACATTAATCGTCCTTGAAGTTTCCTCTGCTCTCAGTTGTCATGCCAAAATGTTATGTGCTTTTTTTTCCATCTAATTCATAATATCTTTGCTTGGATCGCATGAGAGTTTTTTCCACTGTATGTTTACAGAGTGTTCTATTTATAATTCTTATTTTCCAATTCCTGATCCAATCATTCAATCCCAAGTTTTAATATTCTTTTTCCAATTTTGTGATTTCCTGTTCCAACATCTACACCTCAGTGCTTTTTTTTTAATACTTTTGGTATACAAAATTTATTTTCCCCCTTTGATAGACCTGTAGTGTGTCCCAGATTTAAAAATTCAGGGGCAATTTGTTTCACAAAACAGAGCAACTTTACCCCTTATAAAAGTACAAAAGACTGGGTTTTTCAACAGCGGAACATTAAGGCGCCACCTATAAACATTTGCCTGTTTTTCAGGCATTGTTACTTGCAAGATCAATGGTGAATGGTCTGATACTAACCTCACTAAATATTCTGATTCAAGTACTTTGCCTTTCAACCGGACAGACATCAAAAAATAATCAATTCTGTCCAGTTGTTAGCAGAGTGCCTTTTCCTGATGAAGCCCACTTGATCCAGATCTATCAACTTGGGAAAGTACTGACCCAGCCTATTGGCCAGTGCCTTGGCTATTATTTTGTAATCAATATGTAATAGGTCTGTATGAGGATGGCTTCAAAGGGTCCCTGTTCTTTTTAGGTATCACCACAATAATCGCTGTTGAAAAAGATTCTGGGAGTCTGTGTCTCCTCTGCTTGGATCACTACATCCATTAACAACAGTGTTAATACAATTCTGGTATGAGAGTCAAGGGGCTTTGAGTAAAAGTAGTTGTCCCTAGCCTGCGGGTTCCTCTGCCTCCATATGTCCATCAAATTCAATTCTTTCATAAAGGCCAGAGTGGTTTTCGCTGCCTTAGACCTTGTCAATGTCTTTGATGTCTTATCTAGAATAGCGTTCAGGAAAAAATTAAGATCTCCTCCAATGAATCTGTTTACCCTCTGCATCCCTTAGAAAAGAATTTTTCATGAACTGCTCATCATCAAAGTTTGGGGCATAGAGATTTAGCAGTATCCATATTTCTGAGTATAACTGGCAGAGTACCATCACAAATCTCCCGGCCAGGTCTGTAGCTCCCCCATTCACCACCACCGGGATCCTTTTGAGTATTAAAATGGCTCCCCCCCCCAGCTTTAGAGCTGAAGGAGGAAGAGAACACCTGCCCCACCTACTCCCTTTTAAATTTATCATGCTCCCTTTTCATTAAGTGCATTTCCTGTAAGAATATTATATCTGCTCTGATTTTTTTTTAAGGTGAGCCAGGACCCTCTTCCTCTTTATGGGGCCATTTAAACCATTCACATTGATACTAATAAATTTGATAGTCTTATTAATTGTGTTTCTATATCTTATATTTTCACCTTCACCACACCACCGTTTGTTTGTCTTGAATAGTGCCTCCTCACTCCTTTCCATCATTCATGGTCTCTCCATGCTGACGACTGGCCCTCAACTTAACATTTTACAGGTACTCATTGGAAAGTGTCCAGACTGGCTACATCATTGTGTGGGTTGGGATGAGCAAAGCATTTGACTTGAAGTCAATAAAAAGGATCATCAATGCAGCAGAGAAGATCACTGGGGTCTCCCTTTCCTCCACTCATGACATTTACCGGGAGCATGGTTAAATATTAATAAGAATTATAGAAGACTCTTTCTATCCAACACGCAGTACCTTTGACCCACTACCATTAGGAAGGAGGTACAGGAGCAACAAAATCAAAACTGCCAGAATAGGAAATAGTTTCTCCCACAGGCTGTGAGATTGATGAGCAGTATCCTGAAAGGAGTAAATCTTCCGAAAACATTTAAACATATTTTATTTTGAATTATACCTTTCTGTATATATGTGATTATCATGTACTGTGTATTGTGTGGTTTTGTAATGTGGACCGTGGTCCAGAGAAACACTATTTCATCAGGTTGCACATGTACAGTCAGATGATAATAAATTTTTCTGCTCAAGTTTCCAGCACCTACAGCACACGTCAAACTCTGGCCCACGGGCCAAATTTGGCCCGCGATATAATTATATTTGGCCCGCAAGATCATATTAAATAAATATTAGAGTTGGCCCGCTGGCCGCCGCGCCAGTATAGCGCATGCACACTGAAGGTGAAAATGAAGACGCCGGAGGTGTGGAGGATCTCAGAGTCCCGAATCCCGGGGATCGGAGCGCCAGCTCAGCCCGCCCGGCTCCCGGACACACAGACGCGGCTGGACTTGGGGACCATCCTCGCTGGGTTTGCGCTTCAGCGGCGACACCAGACCAAACGTCTCGTTGGCGATGACTTCCCCCTCGTTCTGTGCGCGGTGGACCCTGCCTCCCGCTCCTTTTGTTGGAGACGAGCCCGGCGCCGTGAGATCGCAGTTTAATCCCTCTTCAACCATGGGAGGGGGGTGGGAGCAACGCGCTCTTCTCAGCCAATTCCTCCACCGCCCCGGACGCCGGCGTTTCAACGGGGGGTTCGGGTGCCTTCGTCAGGCGACCGACCTGTTGGTCCAAGACAGGGGAGAGCGTACAAACTCCACACAGACAGCACCTGAACTCGGGTGAACGTGGAGCTGCAACCCCACATTCCACATCAGGACTGTGTGTAAGATTGGGAGCAGTGAGACGGAAGCTTATTTTGTTCCTGTGATTTAAGCCTTTCTTGGGGTGGGGGGGGGGGTTCTTTCTCTAACCACTTGCCTAACAATTAACCTAATCAGATGTGGAGTTACCACAATACAACAGTTCTCAACCTTTTTCTTTTCATTCGCGTCCCTGTGCCATTGGTGCTCTGTGATTAGTAAGGGATTGCTTAAGGTGGTCTGTAGGTGGAAAGAAAAAGTTTGAAGACCACTGCTTTAATCATCCCTCATTGACTCGTCATGTGCACGGTTTCAGAACGCTAAAGGAAATGGGCCAATGACAATGAAAGAGTTTATCCAAAACTATTATTAAACATTTATTTTAATAAGAAAAAGTTTAACATTACATATGTTGAAAGAAGAGAAAACATGCAGATGTTGTTGAAAATTTTCAATAAATATTTAGTTCGGCCCTCGACTTAGTCCAAGTTTTTAATTTTGGCCCTCCGTGAATTTGAGTTTGACACCCCTGATCTACAGCTTCTGTGTTTCACATTTAAGATAAATGGTTGTTTTTCAGGCCAGGGGATGATAGATTCTAATGTTTCCCAAAGCTCTTGCTAAGATGCCTTTTTTTTCTTTTGCCCCTTTCACACTACCAACCCTCCTAGGAAGCAGGTAAACTTACTGAGCACGCAATATCCGGTAAGTCATTCACATTGGACCATGATTTACCTGGTTCATGTAGATCTCTTGGATATAAGGGGGGAGGAGCCACCTCTAGTGGTGACATCCCAAGTAGCATATTAAATACTTTTGACAGTGAAATCAGAGCAGGAATAAAGCACTATGCACTCAATGTATAAGAGACCATGGGAAAAATGTGCACAATTTAATAAGACATATGCACTCAATGTATAAAAGATCATGAGAAAATCTACCAGAGTGGCTTCAGACTGTCCAAACTTAGGACAAACCCATAGACTAGCTTGTCATTATTCCCTAAACAATAGAGTAATAACAACTATTTACATAGCATTACTTTGCATTAGCTATTATAAGTAAACTTGAGATGATTTAAAGCACAGTTACGTGCTGACAGCCCCGTCAGTCTCGTTCTGACAGCCCCGCTGGGTGCGCGGTGACTGCGCTCTGACAGCCCCACTGACTGGGCCCTTAGAGCTCCACCAGCTGCACTCTGACAGCTCCATGTCCGGAGTTGAAGAAAGGAATTTCTAGGCCACAATGTTTCACTTAGTTGGAACTTTTGACTTCCTTCAAGACAAAGTGGTGTACACAGGCTGAGATAATTCCTGCTCATGAATGCAACATTCTTCTCTAAATGTAGATTTTTGGAGTAAATATTGCCCTTTGCCTTTTCAAATCTGTGAGCATGGGAGAGGAAATAATTATCCAATGGCCAATGTTAATGTTATTCTGCATGTATCCAATCTCTGCCCTATCCTTCAGAAAAGGGTGGCAGGGTTAGTGTAGCACTACACTATCACAGCTCCAGTGATCTGGGTTGGAATCTGGTGCTGACTATAAGGAGTTTGTACATTCTCCTGGTGTCTGCATGGGTTTCCTCCAGGTCCACCAGTTTCCTCCCACCATCCAAAAAGTAAGGAGTTGGTAGATTAATTGGTTATAATTGGGCCAGAAGGGCCTTCTACCTGTTGTATCATTAAAAGTTTAAAATTGGAACAATCTGTGTGTTTTTGAGATTTTAAGAGGGGAGGATAGTTGACTGATTAAAATCCTTACAGTGAGCCAAGATGAGAGACTGTGTAACAGTGCAGCCCAGTCCTGCCATCAATATCAAAATCAGAAATGAAAATTAATGTAAAATAATCAGAACCCAACAACAGAAATGTGAAAATAAACGTATTCACGGTGAAACGAAGGAAAATCATAACAGTTCCTACACTTATCAATGAAGTGATGAACTCACAGCACCCAGTTCCAATCGTGAGATATGGGATGTTTGCCTCGGAAATTCCTGCAGCGCGAAACACATACACAGCGTAGGAATAGATCTGTTGGGGAAAAGAAATTATACTCAGAATCCAGCAATGTTAGTTAGCACAGAATTTACTGGACACACAGTAAATATACATGTTTCAGAATGCAACTAAGAAATTCTGCACCCAGTTATCCCATTACCTGATTCATAAATTTATAGTGTCTGATATCTTCAGAAAAGTACTTACATCATTTAATGGAGTTCTACAGTGTCACCTCTTTGTATTAAATAGTCTCCTCAGCAGGTTTATTTAAAAGCTGAAGAGGCCGCTTCAGCAATGGAATGAAAGGTTTGGTGATCACATGATAATTAAAACCAGCAGAAGGCTCTCCTGTCTGCTCAGCATTCAATAAGATCAAGGCTGATCTTCTAACTCTTTCATGCCCAAACCTAATGATCCTCTGATATCCCATTATATATAAATATCTGGCAAGAAACAAGTGATCAGGCCACATTTGTGGAGGAATCATTCAGACACAGGTCCCTCAATAAGAGCCTTGCAATTTCTGTTGACTTCTTTCTTGAAAATACTCAAACCTCAGCTGTCCTTTAGAATGGAGATTTAATATACTCATAGGAAAGAGAAGAAGGGGAATAAATTAAATGGGATTTAGAAATAGGTGATAAAGTGATTAAATCCTGCATTGATAATCCAGCATCCTAGATTAATGATCTGGAGGCATAGATAGAGGCCAGATGTCCCCTACAACTAGAGAATCCACAGCCATGGACACAGATGAACCAAATGAAATTTGAAGGCAACTTCTTCGTTAGTGAATCTGCAAAGTTTTCCATCACTGAACTGGCAATGGCCAAATAATCAAGAAATAGATCTCCTTGAATATTTTTAATACTAAAGGGATGAAGGCATACAAAGAGAAGGTGGGAACAGGATATAGAAGTCAGTGATCAGCCATGATGTTGAAGAGTGAAACAGGCTTGGAGGACTTGATGACCAGCTCCCACTCCTATTTTCTATGTACAGTTTCAATTCCCATCACAGCAGCAATTAACAATTAAAGAAGTCTGGAACTAAAACCTTGAATCAAAATTGGTGACCCTCTTGGCAAAAGCTGGGTGATTTACTAATATCCTCATGGAAGGAGATAAGTTATCTTTATCCAGATAAAGATATTCACACTCCGGTCCTACAACGATGCGAACAGCATAAATAAATCACTGTTATTGAAGTAAAAACACAAAATGCTGGAGAAACTCATCAGGTCAAATAGTGTCCTTTATGTAGCAAAGATAAAGATACATAATCATCGTTTCAGGCCTGAGACCTTCAAGCATCTGCCTACATTTTGCTCATTCCTTGATAAAAGCCCGGTTTTCTTTTCGCCTCATGTATTATAAATATATTTAATTTTATTTTATGTAGTCGGTAGGAGGGAAATTTGGAAGAAACCATAACTTGACTGCTACACAGGGAAGGGAGCCATGAACTTTGAGCCAAATCCTGGGTTGGGGGGAGGGGTGGTGTGGCCGGAAAAGGGTATAGAATGCCTGGTTTAGATGACAGTAAGTGGGAGCCCTGAAGAACGAGCCCTGAAGAGCGAGCAACTTTGGGAAAGCTGACAAGGTTTAACCGTTCCTTCAAGAGGAATAAAACTGGAAGCGGTGGCACGTTGGCTGAATTAGAGAAGCAACCTAATATTCCAGCTGGGCATTCGCCAACTGGATGGTATTAACATTGATTCCTCCAGTTTCTTCTTGCCCACAGTAGTCCTGCTGAGTTTCTCCAGCATTGTGTTTTTACTTCAATCACGGTGTCTGCAGCCTTTCATGTTTTACTTCAATTGAACTATCAAGGACTAAGAAACCAGACTGACACCTGGGACGGCAAGACTAATATATGAAGACTGGATAGACTCAGCTGTACTCATTGGAATTTAGAAGAATGAAGATGCCTGTGATGCGCTGTAGTGCAGCAAGCAAACACAAAACGTGAGAAGACTGCACTACAGACTTTAATCACCTCAAACTCTGTATACACCAGTCTTAATATCTTGCTGGTTCCATGTGTTCCAGGCTGTCCTCTGCTGGCTCCACGTGTCCGACTGACCCCAGGGAGGGGCCAGCTCAAGTCTATATACAGGCTGGTGATTGACAGACAGCCATGTGGGTCCAGGCTCCCAGGTTGCCTACATGCAGGTACAGAGGTTGCCCCCTGCAGTAAGCTGATAGGAGTGTGGCCAGTGTTATGGTTGAATCACCACATTCACCCCCTTCTTTAAAATGTCCTTGGTGGGGGATTGGTGGGGGGTGGTGTCCTTTGACACCAGGTAGTATTTACAAATTCACGTAGTCCAATGGTTGTCTGTGTCTACGAGATCATCACAGGACAGACTCCTGGTCAATGGTCAGCAGGGACAGGGTTGCCTGAAGGTTGACTGGGTCCAGGGAGGGTGGGAAGGCAGGTGGTGTGGGCAGGATGTGGTCTGGCAGTGAGGGGATGTAGGTGTGGGGAAGGTCTGCAAGAAATGGGGCCCTCTGGAGTGGCAGAGGGAGTGGGTTGGCTCCTGAGGAATCCTGGGTGGGCCGGGGTGGGAAGGTTGGTCCCCTGCTGGTGCCAGATCCCTGGTCAAGATGGTGTTCTTGCATCTACTGGGGTACCTGACATAGGCATAGTTCAGGTTTGAATGGAGAAGGAGCACTTGCTTAACCAGGGGGTCGGTCTTGTGGGTCTGCACGTATTTGCGGAGGTGTACCGGTCCCAGAGACATCAGCCATGTTAGCAAGGAGATGTTAGTCACCAATTTCTTAGGGAAGGAGAAAAGGCGTTCATGAGGGTTCTGATTGGTAGCCATGCACAAGAGCACCCGTATGGCGTGGAGTGCCTAGGGGAGGGCCACTTGCCAGCAGTCGATGGACCAGCCTTTCAGGGCCAGGAGGCCTGCCTTCCAGATTACCCTATTTTCATGCTCCACCTGCCCGTTGCCCCCAAGGTTCTAGCTAGTCGTGCAACTCACCACAAGGTCTCGCTCTGTCAGGTACTGTTGCATCTCCTCACTCATGAAGCTGGAACCCTGGTCGGTGTGGATGATTGCCAGGTATCCGAACATGGTAAAGATCTGTGTTAGGGCTCTGACAACAGAGGCAGTGGAGGTGTCAGGGCAAGGGACGACGAAGGGAAAATGGGAATATTTCTCTATGACTGAGAGAAAATAGACATTCTTATTCGAGGAAGGCAATGGTCCCTTGAAGTCGACGCTGAGTCGCTCGAAGGGCCAAGTGGCCTTGACTACATGGGCCTATGGCGGGTGGAAGAAGCATGTTTTCACTCTGCACAGACTCTGCAGGATTTGGTCATGGTCCGGACTTCTTGGATGGTAAAGGGGAGGTTTCGGGACTTCATGAAATGGTACAGGCGCGTGATGCCTCTGCCTGCAGTTGTTCGGACTGTGTGAGGGTGGAAGTCCAGGACAGGGCATCAGGGGAGTCATTGGACTTCCCCAGCCTATACTGGATGTCATAGCTGAAGGTGGCCAGCTCGATTTTCCATCAGGAGCTTGACATTTTTGATCTTGCCTCTGTGGGTGGTGCTGAACATGAATGCCTGCTAGGTAGTGGCACCAGTGATGGACTGCTTACACAATTGCCCGGGCCTCCTTTTTGATGGCAGAGTGACCAAGCTCTGAACTGTGAAGGGTCCTGGCGATAAAGGCCATGGGTTTTCCCCCTTGATTGAAGGTGGCAGCGAGGGTGACATCAGAGCCATCACACTTCACCTGGAATAGAGCTGACCTTGCTTAGCTCTCTCTCTCTTCACGTCGACCACTGCAAGACACAGCACCCAGTCAACTGTAGGAGAGGTGGTCTTCTTCGCTGCAATGTCTTTTTTTGCCTCAAAGCACACATAGTAGTTGTTCATTGCGTCTGGGAGGGAGGCATCTCCAGCACAGGCAGATGGTGTAGACCTGTGTTTGGTGATGTCTTGGATCCATGTTCGTCACGTGTCCTTGCTGACCAGGAACTACCCACATCACCCAGTCTAAATCCAATTCAACATGCCTTTCAAATGCTGAAGAGAAAACTTAAGGGGACAATCCCCCAAAACAAGCAGGAGCTGAAGATGGCTGCAGTAGAGGCCTGGCAGAGCATCACCAGAGAAGATGCTCAGCATCTGGTGATGTCTAGTAATCACACACTTCAAGCAGTCATTGCCTGCAAGGGATAAGCAACAAAGTACTAAGCATGACCACTTTCATATTATGGTGCCCTGAAATGAAGGGACTATGCATAAAAAGTCCTGTGATTTCTTCATTGTCAAACCAAAATGTACACCAATATCCTTTAATAAAATCTGGAATCACATTTTAATCACGAGAATTGTTTGATTACAATTTAAAATTGTTGAGCATAGGGGAAAATAAAGGCAAAATGTGTATCTTTGGCCCAAACTTTATGGAGGGCGCTGTAGGAGGAAGCCAGAAGACAAAGGAGAAGCCCATCCAGTGACAGAAAATGTATGGATTCCACCCCAACACCGCCCGAGGTTAGGGTTACCAGAGCCACAAGGCAATAACTGTTGCAGCCTAACTTCAAGAGTGAAGCTTCCAGTGGACCTGGATTGTACTCACAGTGTCATTCCCAGAAAAATCCACGGCACTGGCCAACACAAAGATGATGATCAGCTGCCATCTGTAAGCACGGTCCTGGAAGAGTTCCCACAGTCTCTTTGCCCTCTGACTCTCAAGCACAGTTTGCTCTGCCAGCATTTGTTCCAATTCTGCAGTGATGTCGCCATTGCCTTGCAGCCTTCTTAGTGCTGTGCGGACAGAAAGGGGGATATTCTTAGTTACAAATAGCTCTTTGACCTTCTGACTGACCAATTGGTCAACAAAGCTGGTGGAAAAGTAGCTGGAGTCAAACAGGATATATTTTAAAATTTAATTTCAACATACATCATGGGAACAGGCTCTTCCAGACCTCAGGCCTGTGCTACCCAAATAATCTAATTAACCTACAAACCCCATACGTTTTTGGAGAGTGGAGGATTCAGATCAAGAGATAGAGATTCAAGATACCTTTATTTCTATGTAACAGTACATAACATGGAACAAAAAGAGTCCTTTCTGAGTCACTGAGTGTCTCGGAAAATGGAACACCTGGAGGGAACCCATGCAGATACAAGGAGAACGTACAAATTCCTTATAGACAGTGGCAGATTTGTACGAGCCCAGAGGGCCCCAAAACCCAGCAACAATAGACATTCACCAAGTCAAATTGTTACTTAAACAAAAGTTTAATTATCTTTAATTGCTTTTAATTATCTTTAAACATGAAAATAGAATCAAACTTTAACTTATCACAAACTTACTTAACCTAACTTAACCCCCTTCTAATTCTAAGTGCACGTATATGTAATGTGCGTGTAAGTTCGGAAAAGAACTTTGGTTCACAGTCCAATCTCACTTCTCATTCCTCCAAGTTCACTGTTTGCAGGCAATCCTTATACACTGTACAGAATTTAACATGCATAAAGTTCATCATGCTTTAGTGCTCGAAAGGTAAATGGTTACCGCTCAGGAAGGTTCTTGTCGAGAGATTTTTTATTCCAGGACATCCACAACTGATGTACTTCCACCAGCTACTCCTGTGTCTTGCTGACAAAACTTTCCCCTTCAGGGTTCTCCAGATGATAACCTCTTTCTTTTAGGTCACCACAGAGTTCTTTTTTGTTTCACTTATTTCAAGTGAAACATGAGACAGCCAGTCCTCTCCTCTTGCATGAACTACAAGGGCTTTGACCAAGCCATCTTCCAAATGGGCTTGCCAGCTTGTGCTGTTCGAGTCCCAGCTACTGTACAAGTGATCCCTGTCTTTCTCTCTCTCTCACTCACACAGAGAGAAAGCTTGTTTGACTTTCTCTACTTGGAAAAACACATGACCTTCTTACAGCACCAAGCTCTCCTTCAAACAGCAGTGGCTCCAGCCTGCTCTTTCATCTGTTGCCTTTTGTAAACAACAATGCATTAGTGAAATCTCTTGAGTATTCTTCAGAGCTCTTGCAAAAGCTGTGTAGCTGATATGTGTTTGTATGTGACCTACTCTAACAAACCTTTCCCAATTTATCTCCCAAAAACATATCTATATACTCTGTATACTCTGTCACATCACTAACAGCTATGCCAATCATTACAATAAAATAGACAAACAAATCACAGGATCTGAATTAGGTCATTTAGTGTATGCTGTCATTCAAAAGTAAATGAACTCCACCTTTACACCTTGACTCCAGTCTATTTATTTTCTGTTACTTCCATTCATTTTCATTTAATTCCATTCATTTTTCCAAACATAATTTCCAAGGATCTTCTGATATATAAAAAAAGTACATTAAAACCCCCAGTATCTGGCACCTACGGGGATTGGTAGATGCCAGATATGTGAATTTTCCGGTTACTTAAGACTGCGCTTTGGGTGATTGGTGAACTGAGCTCAGGGGGGGCGGGGGGATTAAATTTTAAATGTTCGTATTCTTTACCTGTTTATTTTCCATGATATTTTTGCTGGTTGTTTGAGGCTGCTGGTTGCTGAATTCCGATAGCAGGTGTTTTACTGTACCATTTTTTATTTCTCAGAAGGTCTTTGTTCCCTCACAATATTCTTGTATCTGTATGTGTTCTCAGCAAATAAATGGCATTCCCTGCCATTTCTTATTTCTTGGTTTTTTTTTTAAAAGGAAGAGCAATGCTTACTTTCATTAATCTTTCACATACCTATGGAAATGTCTATAATTTGTTTCAGGTTTCACTTTTTCTCATTCTCCCATTTTTGCACTATCAAGTTCTTCATCTTTCTTTACCGAATCTTAACATCCTCCCATCTATTTGGCAAACTTTAAAGCTTTGTCTGAACTATTTACTAAGCAGATTTTTAGATGGTAAATGGAATTACTAAATAGTATAGCATTAGAGAAAATAATGTATAATTTACGGAATCAACCAGAAAAAAATTATAATATTTGGAAGCCTTATATGGATTTCATTGATAAGAGTTCATCCATGGCGTCCGCTGCTCCCACGTCAACTCACCCTAGTTAATTTAAGGCTTAAGATTATATTTGTAAATTTGAAATTCAATTAATATGATAAATTCAGATAGGATTTTTTCCTTTTTTTCTTCTGTGTTCTTTTGGCATCATTTTATTACTCTGTAAGATTATGGATAAGTATTGTACTTGTTACTGATGCAAATGGAAAAACAAATTTTAAAAAAAGGAACACTATGACTTCCATAATGCTGTTATTTTAACCCCAACATAAAGTTAAAAATATACAAAACTGCAATGGCGAGGGTCTCCCAGTGGCCAACCATTTCAATTCCCTACCCCACTTCCGTGCTGACACGTCTGTCCATGGGTTTATACACTGCCAAACTGAGGCCACCTGAAAATTGGAGGAACAACATCTAACATTCCACCTGGACACTCTCCACCCAGATGGCATTAACATCGACTTCTCTGGTTTCCATTGGGCCCTTTCCCCATCTCTTTCCCTTTCCCTTCAGCTCCCCATCCTCTTCATTCAGCGAGTTATCTACCCTTCTACCCTCCCTCCCTCATCCAGCTTGCACCTGCCTGCATTTTCCTCAAGCCTTGACAGAGGGCTCAAGCCCGAAACATTGGTTATGTATGTTTACTTTTGCCATACAAGGAATGCTGTGCGACTTGCTGAGTTTCTCCAGCACTTTTGTGTACGCTGTTATTAAATATCCTATGGAGGTGATCGTCGGGATTTGAGCCAATATTATAGCAGGCCAGATGATAAGGAACAAGATCACTACAATAAGATGTTTGGAATAGCAAGGGATTTTTATTAGAGAAATTAAGGGAATCTACCCATTGATTTTTGGAAAGCAAGGAGCATCTTCCTTATGAGCTGCCAGTAGATAATTAAAGTTGCACATTTGTCCTATTAAGGAGACAATGTAAATAAATCATCGAGGAAGTGGTCATCATCAGCCTGCACTGGGTCAGAGTGGTAAGGCTTTGGCAAGAACATGCAAAAGGTGAGGGATATTCAGAGTTGAAGCAAGAAAAGGGCCACCCTATTCGAGGAACAAAAAGGATTCAGCAGGAGGGAAAAGTGAGGGCAATTTTTAGGTATTGTAATAGATAAATATTTGGGAGAATTTTGGTAAGATTAGTGGGTTACATACATACATACATTTTAAAATAGATCTTATTTGAAAGACTGAAGGATTCATATTCAATAGCATTGCACCATATCTGGAAAATGTGATGCACATTTCACAAGTAGGTGCTAATTGAACTAATGTCATAAAATGAATGGACTGGAGACAAACTGGCTACAAGTACCTTTCTACAGAGTGCACAAAAAGGTCACTCCTGGGTTGTGTTTATCCAAGACAACATTTTGGCCAAGGAGAAGAACTCCTGTTATTTGCTGAAGAAGGTTGGGGTTTTGCAAGTGAGAGTCACATGGGCTTTCTGGCAGTTCAGTTGAAAAAGAGAGGGAGAAAAAACAAGCTCTCTCAGCCAGTGTGTGCGAGACACTGTAAAGAGACAAAGGGGGAGGAGTGGCATTGCTTGTCAGGGAAAATATAACAGCTGTGTTGAGGCAGGACAGATCAGTGGGCTCATCTACTGAGGCTATATGGGTGGAGCTGATGAACGGGAAAGGTATGGCCACACTCATGGGATTGTATTACAAATCACTCAATAGTCAACGAGAATTGGAGAGGCAAATCTGTAGAGAGATAGCAGACAGCTGCAGGAAACAAAGTTGTGAGAGTAGGAGACTTCAACTTTCCACATATTGACTGGGACTCCCACACTGTAAAAGGGCTGATGGCTTGGAGTTTATCAAATGTGTTCAGCAAAGTTTTCTAAATCAATCTATAGAGGTATCAACTAGAGAGAATACAATACTGGATCTCGTATTGGGAAACGAGACAAGTATGTGTAGGGGAACATTTTGGGTCCACTGATCATAATGCCATTAGTTTCAAGTTAATTAAGGAGGAGGATAGATCTGGACCTTGGGTTGAGATTCTAAATTGGAGAAAGGCTAATTTTGAGGAAATGAGAAAAGGATCGAGAATGTGTGGATTTGGATAAGTTGTTTCGGGCAAGGATGTGCAAGGTAAGTGGAGGACCTTCAAAGGTGAAATTTTTAGAGTACAGAGTTTCTATGTTTCTGTCAGGATTAAAGGCAAAGTTCGCAGGTATAGGGAACCTTGGTTTTCAGGGATATTGGGGACCTGGTTCGGAAGAAGAGAGAGGTGTATAGCAGGCATAGGCAACATGGAATAAATTAGGTTCTTGAGGAGTATAAAAAATGCAAGATAAATCTCAAGAATTAAATCAAGAAGCCTAAATGAAGACATGAGGATGCTTTGACAAATCAATGTGAAGGAAAATCCTAAGGTTTACTACAGTTATAGTAAAGGAAAAGGATAGTAGAGGTCACAATTGGTCCTCTTGAAGATCAAAATGGTCAGCTTTGTATGGAGCCAAAGAGATGGAGATCTTAAATGTTTTTTTCATCAGTATTCACACAGTAAATAGGCACAGAGTTGTGGGAGTAAGGCAAACAAGCAGTGAGGTCATGGAAACTATGTAGATTAGAGAAAGTGCTTGCTCCTTTAAAGCAAATAAGGGTGAATAAATCCCAAGGGCTGACAAGATATTCCCCTGAGGGAAGCTAGTGTAGAAATTGCAGGAGCTCTGGCAGAAATATTTAAAATGTCCTTGGTCACAGGTGTGGTGCCAGATGATTGGAGGGTAGCTCACATTGTTCCGTTGTTTAAAAAAGGCTCTCAAAGTAACCTGGAAATTATAGGCTGGAAAATTATTGGAAGGTGTTCAAACAGATCGGATATACAATTTTTTTTATAGCTAGAAACTCCTTACATGGCTTGAAGGCTGGGGGTGGGTAGGAGTGGGTGGCTGTCACAGTCACGTACTTATTCGTCGGGAGCGATGCTGGCTGCAGCTGATGACATAAAGCAGCGTGACACATGGGGATAATAATGTTCATGCGCGGGTGTGTTAGCGTCTGTATATGAATGATAAATCTCAGATGCAGAAGGAGGAGAGTGTCAAGATCACCCACGTGGCAGTGAGCCACAGAGGAGTTTAGCTGGGTGGTGTTTGGGGAGTTGAAGAATGCAGTGTTGTGCCTGGTGAATAATAAAAGAAAGTTGACTTCATGGTGTGCAGAAAGAAACGAGGAGTATTTTCTTTATTTGTTTGTAAGCTGTGGTAAATCAGTGCCATTACAACCTTACGACAGGAAAGATATCAATAAGATAGAAAGAGGGCAGAGATTTACTAGGATGTTGTCTGGACTTCAGGAACTGAGTTACAGGGAAAGGTTATACAGGCTAGGACTTTATTCCATGGAATGCAGAGGAATGAGGGGAGATTTGATAGAGGTATTTAAAATTATGGTGGGGATAGTGTGACAGATTATGTTGTGTTTGTATTGTATATAGATATGTTTTTTGGAGATTAATTGGGGCAGGTTTTTTTTTGTATAGGTCACATACAAACACTTTAAAACAGTTCTTATTTAAAATACTGGAGCTCTGCTAGTGCGAGACATATCGGAGCCAAGAGACTTTACAAAAGCTTTGGAGAGTGCCCAAGAGACTTCACTAATGGATTGTTGTTTACAAAAAGGAAACAGATGAAAGAACTCGTTGGAGCTGCAGGTTGTCTGGAGTGGAACTTGCTGTTCAAAGAGGGTCATGTGGTTTTGCAAGCAGAGAGTCAAACAGGTTTTCTCTCTTAGAGAGGGAATTCAGTTCTGCAGTGTTTCAGTCAGCAACTGGGACTGGAACAGGACAAGCAGTCAAGCTTGTGGAAAACCCCATTTGGAAGATGAGTTGTGAGTGCTTAGTTCAGCAAGGTCAAAGCCCTTGTGGTTCATGCAAGAGGAGATGACGGCTGTCTAATGTTTCACTTGAAATAAGTGAAACAAAAAGGAACTCTGTGGTGACCTGAAAGAAAGAGGTTATCATCTGGAGAACCCTGAAGGGGAAAGGTTCTTCGGCAATACACTGAAGTGACTGATTCAAAAAGGAATCAGTTGTGGGTGTCAGCGTACAACAAATCTCTCTCTGAAGACCAACAAGAACCTTCCTGAGCAGTAAACATTTACCTTTCGAGCACCAAAGCCTGGTGAACTTTATGCATGTTAAATTCTGTGCACAGTATAAGAATTGCCTGCAACCAGTGAACTTGGAAGAATGAGAAGTGAGATTGAACTGTGAACCAAAGAACTTTTCTTAAATTTACACACATGCACTTAGAATTAGAAGGGGGTGAAGTTAGGTTAGTTAAAGTTAAAGTTTGATTTTGTTTTCATGTTTAAAAATAATTAAAATCAACTTTTGTTTAAGTAACCATTTATCTTGATGAATATCTATTGCTGCTGGGTTTTGGGGTCCTCTGGGCTCATAACAATAGACAGAATAAATGTAGATAGGCTTTTTCCACTAAGGGTAGGCGAGATAATTATACAAACCTGAGGACATGGGTTAAGATTGAAAGGGGAAAAGTTCAGGGCGAATGTGAGGGGGGATGTCTTCACACAGTGAGTGGTGGGAGTCTGGAATGTGCTACCTGCTGAGATGGTGAATGTGGGCTCAGTTTTAAAATTTAGGAAGAATTTGGACAGGTAGATGGATGGGAGAGGTATGGAGGACTGTGGACTGGGTGCAAGTCAGTGGGACTATGGAAAGATAAAAGGTTCGGCACAGACTAGAGGGGCCAAAGGGCCTGTTTCTGCGCTCTAGTGTTTGATGGTTCTAATTTGTAGCAAGTATAATGGGAAAAGAGTTGTCTTATGGAAAGAGACAACAGGTAGGTCAGCCCCAAGTGGCACGGGAAAGTCCTTGCTGAAGTTGAAGACAAAACAAAAGCTGATCTCAATTCTTAATGTCACTCTATGTGAGAGAAAGTGAACAAACCCAGAGCTCACAGATTCATAGCTGATTCGAAAGGCTACTCCAGATTCGTTCTGCAGGCCCCTATAATTGTTAAAATCCATTCAGCTGTTAATCAAATGCAGTAATCATAAAGCAACAGTCACCATTACTAAAATGGTCTGCCATTACTAAATAAACAAACAAGGGAAAGGAAGGAGGACTTTGGAATTGGGAATGGTGCAAGATTAGTTAGGGAGAGGAGGGGAGTGACGGAGGAGGGAGTGGGAATAGAGGAAGCAGGGAGGGGAGTGATGGAGGAGGGAGAGGAGGAGAGTGATGGAGGAGGTAGAGGAGGAGAGTGATGGAGGAGGGAGTGGGAATAGAGGAAGCAGGGAGGGGAGTGATGGAGGAGGGAGAGTGGGGAGTGATGGAGGAGGGAGAGTGGGGAGTGATGGAGGAGGGAGGGAGGGAGTGATGGAAGAGGGAAGGAGGGAGGGGAATGATGGAGGAGGGAGGGAGGGGAGTGATGGAGGAGGGAGGGAGGGGAGTGATGGAGGAGGGAGAGTGGGGAGTGATGGAGGAGGGTGAGTGGGGAGTGATGGAGGAGGGAGGGAGGGAGTGATGGAGGAGGGAGGGAGGGGAATGATGTAGGAGGGAGGGAGGGGAGTGATGGGGGAGGGAGGGAGGGGGGATGGAGGAGGGAGAGGAGGAGAGTGATGGAGGAGGGAGTGTGAATAGAGGAAGGAGGGAGGGGAGTGATGGAGGAGGGAGAGTGGGGAGTGATGCAGGAGGGAGAGTGGGGAGTGATGGAGGAGGGAGGGAGGGAGTGATGGAGGAGGGAGGAAGGGAGGGGAATGATGTAGGAGGGAGGGAGGGGAGTGATGGAGGAGGGAGGGAGGGGAGTGATGGAGGAGGGAGGGAGGGGAGTGATGGAGGAGGGAGGGAGGGGAGTGATGGAGGAGGGAGGGAGGAGGGGTGGAGGAGGGAGAGGAGGAGAGTGATGGAGGAGGGAGTGGGATTAGAGGAAGGAGGGAGGGGAGTGATGGAGGAGGGAGAGTGGGGAGTGATGGAGGAGGGAGAGTGGGGAGTGATGGAGGAGGGAGGGAGGGAGTGATGGAGGAGGGAGGGAGGGAGCGGAATGATGTAGGAGAGAGGGAGGGGAGTGATGGAGGAGGGAGGGAGGGGAGTGATGGAGGAGGGAGGGAGGGGGGATGGAGGAGGGAGAGGAGGAGAGTGATGGAGGAGGGAGTGGGAATAGAGGAAGGAGGGAGGGGAGTGATGGAGGAGGGAGAGTGGGGAGTGATGGAGGAGGGAGAGTGGGGAGTGATGGAGGAGGGAGAGTGGGGAGTTATGGAGGAGGGAGGGAGGGGAATGATGGAGGAGGGAGGGAGGGGAGTGATGGAGGAGGGAGGGAGAGGAGTGATGGAGGAGGGAGGGTGGGGAGTGATGGAGGAGGGAGGGAGGGGAATGATGTAGGAGGGAGGGAGGGGAGTGATGGAGGAGGGAAGGAGGGGAGTGATGGAGGAGGGAGGCGAGTGATGGAGGAGGGAGGGAAGAGAGTGATGGAGGAGGGAAGGCGCGGAGCGATGGAGGAGGGAGGGAGGGGAGTGATGGCAGAGGGAGGGAGGGGAGAGATGGAGGAGGGAGGGAGGGGAGTGATGGAGGAGAGAGGGAGGAGAGTGATGGAGGAGGGAGGGAGGGGAGTGATGGAGGAGGGAGGGAGGGGAGTGATGGAGGAGGGAGGGAGGGGAGTGATGGAGGAGGGAGGGAGGGGAGTGATGGAGGAGGGAGGGAGGGAGGGATTGATGGAGGATGGAGGGAGGGGAGTGATAAAGGAGGGAGGGATGTTGGAGGTGGGATGTAGGCGAGTGATGGAGGAGGGAAGGGTGATGGAGGAGGGTGGTAGGGTAGTGATGGAGGATGGAGAGGAGTGATGGGGAGGGAGGGAGGGGAGTCATGGAGGAGGGAGGGAGAGGAGGAGGGAGGGAGGGGAGTAGGAGGGAGGGGAGTGGGAGGGAGGGGAGTGGGAGTGGGAGGGAGGTAGAGGATGAGGGAGGGAGAGGTGATGGAGGAGGGAGGGAGGGGAGTGACGGAGGATGGAGGGAGGGGAGTGATGGAGGAGGGAGGGAGGTGAGTGATTGAGGAGGGAGGGAGGGAGTGGAGGAGGGAGGGAGATGAGTGATGGAGGAGGGAGGGAGGGGAGTGATGGAGGAGAGAGGGAGGTGAGAGATGGAGGAGGGAGGGAGGGAGGGGAATGATGTAGGAGGGAGGGAGGGGAGTGATGGAGGAGGGAGGGAGGTGAGTGATGGAGGAGGGAGGGAGGGAGTGGAGGAGGGAGGGAGATGAGTGTTGGATGTGGGAGAGAGGGGAGTGATGGAGGAGGGAGGGAGGGGAGTTGGAGATAGGAGGGAGTGATAGAAGGATGGAGTGATGGAGGATGGAGGATAGTGTGATGGAGGAGGGAGGGATGGAAGTGATGGAGGGGGGTGGGAGGGGAGTGATGGAGGAGGGAGGGAGGGGAGTGATGGAGGAGGGAGGGAGGGGAGTGATGGAGGAGGGAGGGAGGGGAGTGATGGAGGAGGGAGGGAGGGGAGTGATGGAGGAGGGAGGGAGGGGAATGATGGAGGAGGGATGGAGGGGAGTGATGGAGGAGGGAGCGAGGGGAGAAATGGAGGAGGGAGGGAGGGGAGTGATGGAGGAGGGTGAGTGGGGAGTGATGGAGGAGGGAGGGAGGGAGTGATGGAGGAGGGAGGGAGGGGAATGATGTAGGAGGGAGGGAGGGGAGTGATGAAGGAGGGAGGGAGGGGGGATGGAGGAGGGAGAGGAGGAAAGTGATGGAAGAGGGAGTGTGAATAGAGGAAGGAGGGAGGGGAGTGATGGAGGAGGGATAGTGGAAGTGATGGAGGAGGGAGAGTGGGGAGTGATGGTGGAGGGAGGGAGGGAGTGATGGAGGAGGGAGGGAGGGAGTGATGGAGGAGGGAGGGAGGGAGGGGAATGATGTAGGAGGGAGGGAGGGGAGTGATGGAGGAGGGAGGGAGGGGAGTGATGGAGGAGGGAGGGAGGAGTGGAAATAGAGGAAGGAGGGAGGGGAGTGATGGAGGAGGGAGAGTGGGGAGTGATGGCGGAGGGAGGGAGTGGAGTGATGGAGGAGGGAGGTAGTGGAGTGATGGAGGAGGGAGGTAGTGGAGTGATGGAGGAGGGAGGGAGGGGAGTGATGGAGAGAAAGGGAGGAGAGTGATGGAGGAGGGAGGGAGGGGAGTGATGGAGGGGGTTGGGGAGTGATGGAGGAGGGAGGAAAGGGAGTGATGGAGGAGGGAGGGTAGGGAATGATGGAGGAGGGAGGAAAGGGAGTGATGGAGGAGGGAGGGAGGGAGTGATGGAGGAGGGAGGGAAGGGAGTGATGGAGGAGGGAGGCAAGGGAGAGATGGAAGAGGGAGGGAGGGGAGTGATGGAGGAGGGAGGGAAGGGAGTGATGGAGGAGGGAGGGAAGGGAGTGATGGAGGAGGGAGGGAAGGGAGTGATGGAGGAGGGAGGGAAGGGAGTGATGGAGGAGGGAGGGAGGGGAGTGATGGAGGAAGGAGGGAATGGAGTGATGGAGGAGGGAGGGATAGGAATGATGGAGGAGGGAGTGAGGGATGGCGGGAGGGGAGTGAGGATTGAGGAAGGGGAATGAGGATGGAGGGAGGGAGTGAAGTGTTGGAGGAGGGAGTGAAGGAGGGTGAGAGGGAGGGAGTGATGGAGGAGGGTGGGAGGGAGGGGAGTGATAGAGGTGAGAGTGATGGAGGGGTGTTGGAGGTGGGAGGGAGGAGAGTGATGGAAGAGAGAGGGAGGGGAATGATGTAGGAGGGAGGGAGGGGAGTGATGGAGGAGGGAGGGAGGGGAGTGATGGAGGAGGGAGGGAGGAGTGGAAATAGAGGAAGGAGGGAGGGGAGTGATGGTGGAGGGAGTGAGCGAGATATGGAGGATGGAGGGAGGGGAGTGATGGAGGTGGGAGGGAGGGGAGTGATGGAGGAGGGAGGGAGGGGAGTGATGGAGGAGGGGTGTGATGGAGGAGGCAGGGAGGGGAGTGATGGTGGATGGAGGGAGAGGAGTGATTGAGGAGGGATTGAGGGTGAGAGGGAGGGGTGTTTGAGATGGGAGGTAGGGGAGTGATGGAGCAGGGAGGCGAGTGATGAAGGAGGGAGGGGAGTGTTGGAGGTGGGAGGGAGAGGAGTGATGGAGCAGAGAGGGAGGGAAGTGATAGAGGAGGGAGGGAGGGGAATGATGGAGGAGGGAGGGAGGGATGGAGGGGTGTTGGAGGTGGGAGTTAGGGGGTGATTGAGAAGGGAGGGAGGGGAGTTGGAGGTAGGAGGGAGGGAAGTGATGGAGGGTGGGAGGGGAGTGTTGGAGGTGGGAGAGAGAGGAGTGATGGAGCAGGGAGGGAGGGAGGGGAATGATGGAGGAGGGAGGGAGGGGAGTGATGGAGGAGGGAGGGAGGGAGGAGAGTGATGGAGGAGGGAGGGAGGGGAGTGATGGAGGAGGGAGAGGAGGAGAGTGATGGAGGAGGGAGTGGGAATAGAGGAAGGAGGGAGGGGAGTGATGGAGGAGGGAGAGTGGGGAGAGATGGAGGAGGGAGTGTGGGGTGTGATGGAGGAGGGAGGGAGGGAGTGATGGAGGATGGAGGGAGGGAGGGGAGTGATGGAGGATGGAGGGAGGGAGTGATGGAGGAGGGAGGGAGGGAGGGGAATGATGTAGGAGGGTGGGAGGGGAGTGATGGAGGAGGGAGGGAGGGGGATGGAGGAGGGAGAGGAGGAGAGTGATGGAGGAGGAGAGTGATGGAGGAGGGAGTGGGAATAGAGGAAGCAGGGAGGGGAGAGATGGAGGAGGGAGAGTGGGGAGAGATGGAGGAGGGAGAGTGGGGAGTGATGGAGGAGGGAGGGAGGGAGTGATGGAGAAGGGAGGGAGGGGAATGATGTAGGAGGGAGGGAGGGGAGTGATGGAGGAGGGAGGGGAGTGATGGAGGAGGGATGGAGGGGAATGATGGAGGAGGGATGGAGGGGAGTGATGGAGGACGGATGGAGGGGAGTGATGGAGGAGGGAGGGAGGGGAGAGATGGAGGAGGGAGGGAGGGGAGTGATGGAGGAGGGAGGGAGGGGAGTGATGGAGGAGGGAGGGAGGCGAGTGACGGAGGAGGGAGGGAGGGGATTGATGGAGGAGGGAGGGAGGGAGGGATTTATGGAGGATGGAGGGAGGGGAGTGATGGAGGAGAGAGAGGTGTTGGAGCTGGGATGTAGGTGTGTGATGGAGGAGGGAGGGGTGATTGAGGAGGGTGGTAGGATAGTGATGGAGGATGGAGAGGAGTGATGTGGAGGGAGGGAGGGGAGTGATGGAGGAGGGAGGGAGAGGAGGAGGGAGGGAGGGGAGTGGGAGGGAGGTAGAGGTTGAGGGAGGGAGAGGTGATGGAGGAGGGAGGGAGGGGAGTGACAGAGGATGGAGGGAGGGGAGTGATGGAGGAGGGAGGGAGGTGAGTGATTGAGGAGGGATGGAGGGAGTGGAGGAGGGAGGGAGATGAGTGATGGAGGAGGGAGGGAGGGGAGTGATGGATGAGAGAGGGAATTGAGTGATGGAGGAGGGAGGGAGGGAGTGGAGGAGGGAGGGAGATGAATGATGGAGGAGGGAGGGAGGGGAGTGAAGGATGAGGGAGGGAGGGGAGTGATGTAGGTTGGAGGTAGGGGAGTGATGGAGGGGGAGGGAGTGGAGTGATGGAGGAGGGAGGGTGGGGAGTGATGGGGAGGAAGGGAGGGGAGTGATGGAGGAGGGAGGGAGGGGAGTGATGGAGGGGGAGGGGAGTGATGGAGGAGGGAGGAAAGGGAGTGATGGAGGAGGGAGGGTAGGGAATGATGGAGGAGGGATGAGTGGGAGTGATGGAGGAGGGAGGAAAGGGAGTGATGGAGGAGGGAGGGAGGGAGTGATGGAGGAGGGAGGGAAGGGTGTTGGAGGTGGGAGGTAGGGGAGTGATGGAGGAGGGAGCGAAATGATGGAGGAGGGAGGGAGGATAGTGATGGAGGATGGAGAGGAGTGATGGGGAGGGAGGGAGGGGAGTGATGGAGGAGGGAGGGAGAGGAGGCGGGAGAGAGGGGAGTGGGAGTGGGAGGGAGGTGAGTGATGTTGGAGGGAGGTGAGTGATGGAGGAGGGAGGGATGGGAGTGATGGAGGAGGGAGGGAGGGGAGTGATGTTGGAGGGAGGTGAGTGATGGAGGAGGGAGGGATGGGAGTGATGGAGGGAGGGGAGTGATGGAGGAGGGAGGGAGGGGTGTTGGATGTGGGAGGGAGGGGAGTGATGGAGGAGGGAGGGAGGGGAGTTGGAGGTAGGAGGGAGTGATAGAAGGAGGGAGTGATGGAGGAGGGAGGGATGGAAGTGATGGAGGGGGGTTGGAGGGGAGTGATGGAGATGAGAGGGTGGGGAGTGATGGAGGAGGGAGGGAGGGGAGTGATGGAGGAGGGAGGGAGTGGAGTGTTGGAGAAGGGAGGGAGTGGAGTGATGGAGGAGGGAGGGAGGGGAGTGATGGAGGGGAGGGGAGTGATTGAGGAGGGAGGGAATGGAGTGATGGAGGAGGGAGGCAAGGGAGAGATGGAGGAGGGAGGGAGGGGAGTGATGGAGGAGGGAGGGAAGGGAGTGATGGAGGAGGAAGGGAGGGGAGTGATGGAGGAAGGAGGGAAGGGAGTGATGGAGGAGGGAGGGAGTGGAGTGATGGAGGATGGAGGGAGGGGATTGATGGAGGAGGGAGGGAAGGGAGTGTTGGAGGAGGGAGGGAAGGTGGGAGCGAGGGGAGTGATGGAGGAGGGTGGGAGGGAGGGGAGTGATGGAGGTGTGGGTGATGGAGGGGTGTTGGAGGTGAGAGGGAGGGGAGTGATGGCAGAGGGAGGGAGGGAAGTGATGGAGGGGGGTGGGAGGGGAGTGATGGAGGTGAGAGGGAGGGGAGTGATGGAGGAGGGAGGGAGGGGAGTGATGGAGGAGGGAAGGGAGTGATGGAGGATGGAGGGAAGGGAGTGATGGAGGAGGGAGGGAGGGGAGTGATGGAGGAGGGGTGTGATGGAGGAGGCAGGGAGGGGAGTGATGGTGGATGGAGGGAGAGGAGTGATTGAGGAGGGAGTGAGGGTGAGAGGGAGGGGTGTTGGAGGTGGGAGGTAGGGGAGTGATGGAGCAGGGAGTCAAGTGATGAAGGAGGGAGGGGAGTGTTGGAGGTGGGAGGGAGAGGAGTGATTGAGCAGAGAGGGAGGGAAGTGATAGAGGAGGGAGGGAGGGGAAAGATTGAGGAGGGAGGGAGGGATGGAGGGGTGTTGGAGGTGGGAGTTAGGGGGGTGATTGAGACGGGAGGGAGGGGAGTTGGAGGTAGGAGGGAGGGGAGTGATGAAGGAGGGAGGGAGGGCAGTGTTGGATGTGGGAGAGAGAGATGGAGCAGGGAGGGAGGGAGGGGAATGATGGAGGAGGGAGGGAGGGGAGTGATGGAGGAGGGAGGGAGGGGAGTGATGGAGGTGGGAGGGAGGGAGGGGAGTGTTGGAGGAGGGAGAGAAGGTGGGAGGGTGGGAGGGGAATGATTGAGGTGGGTGGGAGGTAGGGGAGTGATGAAGGAGGGAGTGGAGTTGGAGGTGGGAGGGAAGGAAGTGATGAATGAGGGAGGGAGGGGTGTGTTGGAGGTGGGAGCGAGAGGAGTGATGGAGCAGGTGAGGGAGGGAGGGAGGGGAGTGATAGAGGAAGGGAGGGAGTGGAGGATGCAGGGAGGGGAGTGATGGAGGAGGGAGGGAGGGGAGTGATGGAGGAGGGAAGGCGCGGATCGATGGAGGAGGGAGGGAGGGGAGTGATGGCAGAGGGAGGGAGGGGAGTGCTGGAGGAGGGAGGGAGGGGAGTGATGGAGGAGAGAGGGAGGGGAGTGATGGAGGAGAGAGGGAGGGGAGTGATGGAGGAGAGAGGGTGGGGAATGATGGAGGAGGGATGGAGGGGAGTGATGGAGGAGGGAGGGGAGTGATGGAGGAGGGAGGGGAGTGATGGAGGAGGGAGGGAAGGGAGTGATGGAGGAGGGAGGGAGGGGAGTGATGGAGGAGGGAGGGAGGGGAGTGATGGAGGAGGGAGGGAGGGGAGTGATGGAGGAGGGAGGGAAGGGAGTGATGGAGGAGGGAGGGGAGGGAGTGATGGAGGAGGGAGGGAGGGAGGGGAGTGATAGAGGAGGATGGGAGGGAGTGGAGGATGCAGGGAGGGGAGTGATGGAGGAGGGAGGGAGGGGAGTGATGGAGGAGGGAAGGCGCGGAGCGATGGAGGAGGGAGGGAGGGGAGTGATGGCAGAGGGAGGGAGGGGAGTGATGGAGGAGGGAGGGAGGGGAGTGATGGAGGAGAGAGGGAGGGGAGTGATGGAGGAGAGAGGGAGGGGAGTGATGGAGGAGGGAGGGAGGGGAATGATGGAGGATGGATGGAAGGGAGTGATGGAGGAGGGAGGCGAGTGATGGAGGAGGGAGGCGAGTGATGGAGGAGGGAGGGAAGAGAGTGATGGAGGAGGGAGGGAGGGGAGTGATGGAGGAGGGAGGGAGGGGAGTGATGGAGGAGGGAGGGAGGGGAGTGATGGAGGAGGGAGTGAGGTGAGTGATGTTGGAGGGAGGGGAGTGATGGAGGAGGGAGGTATGGGAGTGATGGAGGGAGGGGAGTGATGGAGGAGGGAGGGAGGGGTGTTGGATGTGGGAGGGAGGGGAGTGATAGAGGAGTGATGGAGGGGAGTTGGAGGTAGGAGGGAGTGATAGAGGAGGGAGAGAGTGATGGAGGATGGAGGGAGTGATGGAGGAGGGAGGGAGTGATGGAGGAGGGTGGGAGGGAAGTGATGGAGGAGGGAGGGAGTGGAGTGATGGAGGTGGGAGGGAGGGGAGTGATGGAGAGGATGGGAGGGGAGTGATGGAGGAGGGAGGGGAGTGATGGATGAGGGAGGGAGGTGAGTGATGGAGGGGGAGGGGAGTGATGGAGGGGAGGAAAGGGAGTGATGGAGGAGGGAGGGTAGGGAATTATGGAGGAGGGAGGGAAGGGAGTGATGGAGGAGGGTGGGAAGGGAGTGATGGAGGAGGGAGGGAAGGGAGTGATGGAGGAGGGAGGGGAGGGAGTGATGGAGGAGGGAGGGGAGGGAGTGATGGAGGAGGGAGGGAGGGAGGGGAGTGATAGAGGAGGATGGGAGGGAGTGGAGGATGCAGGGAGGGGAGTGATGGAGGAGGGAGGGAGGGGAGTGATGGAGGAGGGAAGGCGCGGAGCGATGGAGGAGGGAGGGAGGGGAGTGATGGCAGAGGGAGGGAGGGGAGTGATGGAGGAGGGAGGGAGGGGAGTGATGGAGGAGGGAGGGAGGGGAGTGATGGAGGAGGGAGGGAGGGGAGTGATGGAGGAGGGAGGGAGGAGAGTGATGGAGGAGAGAGGGAGGGGAGTGATGGAGGAGGGAGGGAGGGGAATGATGGAGGAGGGATGGAGAGGTGGAGGGAAGGAGGGGAGTGTGAGGGAGGTAGAGGATGAGGGAGGGAGAGGGAGGAGGGAGGGAGGGGAGTGGGAGTGGGAGGGAGGTAGAGGATGAGGGAGGGAGAGGTGATGGAGGAGGGAGGGAGGGGAGTGACAGGGGATGGAGGGAGTGGAGTGATGGAGGAGGGAGGGAGGTGAGTGATTGAGGAGGGATGGAGGGAGTGGAGGAGGGAGGGAGATGAGTGATGGAGGAGGGAGGGAGGGGAGTGATGGATGAGAGAGGGAGGTGAGTGATGGAGGAGGGAGGGAGGTGAGTGATGGAGGAGGGAGGGAGGGAGTGGAGGAGGGAGGGGGATGAATGATGGAGGAGGGAGGGAGGGGAGTGAAGGATGAGGGAGGGAGGGGAGTGATGTAGGTTGGACGTAGGGGAGTGATGGAGGGGGAGGGAGTGGAGTGATGGAGGAGGGAGGGAGGGGAGTGATGGAGAGGAAGGGAGGGGAGTGATGGAGGAGGGAGGGAGGGGAGTGATGGAGGGGGAGGGAGGGGAGTGATGGAGGGGGAGGGGAGTGATGGAGGAGGGAGGAAAGGGAGTGATGGAGGAGGGAGGGTAGGGAATGATGGAGGAGGGAGGAATGGGAGTGATGGAGGAGGGAGGAAAGGGAGTGATGGAGGAGGGAGGGAGGGAGTGATGGAGGAGGGAGGGAAGGGTGTTGGAGGTGGGAGGTAGGGGAGTGATGGAGGAGGGAGCGAAGTGATGGAGGAGGGAGGGAGGATAGTGATGGAGGATGGAGAGGAGTGATGGGGAGGGAGGGAGGGGAGTGGTGGAGGAGGGAGGGAGAGGAGGCGGGAGAGAGGGGAGTGGGAGTGGGAGGGAGGTAGAGGATGAGGGAGGGAGAGGTGATGGTGGAGGTAAGGAGGGGAGTGACAGAGGATGGAGGAAGGGGAGTGACGGAGGAGGGAGGGAGGGGAGTGATGGAGGAGGGAGGGATAGGAATGATGGAGGAGGGAGGGAGTGATGGCGGGAGGGGAGTGAGGATTGAGGAAGGGGAGTGTGAATGGAAGGAGGGAGTGGAGTGTTGGAGGAGGGAGGTAAGGAGGGTGGGAGGGAGGGGAGTGATGGAGGAGTGTGGGAAGGAGGGGAGTGATGGAGGTGTGAGTGATGGAGGGGTGTTGGAGGTGGGAGGGAGGAGAGTTATGGAGGATGGAGGGAGTGGAGTGTTGGAGGGGGTAGGGAGGTGAGTGGTGGAGCAGGGAGGGAGGGAGGGGAGTGATAGTGGAGGGAGGAAGGGGAGTAATGGAGGGGAGTGATGGTGGAGGGAGGGAGTGAGTGATGGTGGAGGGAGGAAGGGAGTGATGGTGGAGGGAGGAAGGGGAGTGATGGAGGTGGGAGGGAGGGGACTGATGGAGGAGCAAGGGAGGGGAGTGATGGAGAAGGGAGGGAGGGGTGTAATTGAGGAGGCAGGGAGGGGAGTGATGGTGGATGGAGCGATGGGAGTGATTGAGGAGGGAGTGAGGGTGAGAGGGAGGGGTGTTGGAGGTGCAAGGTAGGGGAGTGATGGAGGAGGGAGGGGAGTGATGAAGGAGGGAGGGGAGTGTTGGAGGTGGGAGGGAGAGGAGTGATGGAGCAGAGAGGGAGGGAAGTGATAAAGGAGGGAGGGAGGGGAGTGATGGAGGAGGGAGGGAGGGATGGAGTGGTGTTGGAGGTGGGAGTTAGGGGGTGATGGGGAGGGAGGGGTGTTGGAGGTAGGAGGGAGGGAAGTGATGAAGGAGGGAGGGAGGGGAGTGTTGGAGGTGGGAGAGAGAGGAGTGATGGAGCAGGGAGGGAGGGAGGGGAATGATAGAGCAGGGAGGGAGGGGAGTGATGGTGGGAGGGAGGGGAGTGTTGGAGGAGGGAGGGAAGGTAGGAGGGTGGGAGGGGAGTGATGGAGGTGGGTGGGAGATAGGGGAGTGATGAAGGAGGGAGTGGAGTTGGGAGGGAGGGAAGTGATGAATGAGGGAGGGAGGGGTGTGTTGGAGGAGGGAGTGAGAGGAGTGATTGAGGAGGGAAGGCGTGGAGCGATGGAGGAGGGAGGGAGGGGAGCGATGGAGGAGGGAGGGAAGGGAGTGATGGAGGAGGGAGGGAAGCGATGGAGGAGGGAGGGAGGGGAGCGATGGAGGAGGGAGGGAGGGGAGCGATGGAGGAGGGAGGGAGGGGAGCGATGGAGGAGGGAGGGAGGGGAGCGATGGAGGAGGGAGGGAGGGGAGTGATGGAGGAGGGAGGGAGGGGAGTGATGGAGGAGGGTGGGGAGGGGAGTGATGGAGGAGGGTGGGGAGTGATGGAGGAGGGTGGGGAGTGATGGAGGAGGGAGGGAGGGAGGGGAGTGATGGAGGAGGGAGGGAGGGGAGTGGGGATGGAGGGAGGGGAATGAGTATGGAGTGAGGGGAGTGAGAATGGAGGGAGGGGAGTGAGAATGGAGGGAGGGGAGTGAGGATGGAAGGAGGAGAGTGAGGATGGAAGGAGGAGAGTGAGGATGGAAGGAGGGGAGTGAGGATGGAAGGAGGGGAGTGAGGATGGAAGGAGGGGAGTGAGGATGGAAGGAGGGGAGTCAGGATGGAAGGAGGTGAGTGAGGATGGAGGGAGGGGCTGAACAGGAAAGAAGGCATTAGGGAATAGCGAGGGAGTAGGGTACTTGGATCTCATTCACACTATCATGTGAACAATGAACTTGAACTCACGAGTCATTTCTTTCTCCCACCCAAAATGAAAAAGATTTTTTTTCCCTATGACATCACTTACCTTTCATACACGACTCCTTGTCCTTCTTGTCAATCAGTAGGTACCTGGGGCTCTCTGGGCACCACGGAAGCAGAATGAGCTGGATCAGGGCTGGCACGCCACAGGATGCCAGCAGTAGAGGCCACAATTCCTCACTGCCCAAAACCTCTCTGCAATTAACATCACAAAATAGCTTTACTTTCTCATACCTTGCACTATGGACACAGTCCACGTCTGGTCACAACACCTGTAAGACTCAGGAAGTGGGAGGATGCAGAGAAGCATGAGATTGCTGTCCTTCCCAGCGACACCCGTTGCCAAAGAATTATTTTTAAAATAACAGCGATATGAAAGATAGAAATTTTTCTAACTTTATTACCTGATACATTTGAAATTAAAATTTTCACTTTGAGCATTTTTCAAATCAATTGCAGTCTTCAGAACCCTGGCATCAAGGGAAAATTGCTGAGTATCAATCCCAGAGAAACTGTGTGGATATGGAGAGTGTAGTGAAGAGTGCAGGGTTCTTTCCAGAGTTAACACCACCATCTTAATGCCTGCAAATTGTTCCAGGAATCGAAGGTGACAGCAGGAGGTGATGGTGGTGAGGATGGTGTGAGGGTAGGGGAGTAAATGCATGATCTTGAAGTGTGTGTTTGTGCGGGTCTGTTCACGGGTGCGTGTGTTTGTGCGGGGCTGTTCACGGGTGCGTGTGTTTGTGCGGGGCTGTTCACGGGTGCGTGTGTTTGTGCGGGGCTGTTCACGGGTGCGTGTGTTTGTGCGGGGCTGTTCACGGGTGCGTGTGTTTGTGCGGGGCTGTTCACGGGTGCGTGTGTTTGTGCGGGTCTGTTCACGGGTGCGTGTGTTTGTGCGGGTCTGTTCACGGGTGCGTGTGTTTGTGCGGGTCTGTTCACGGGTGCGTGTGTTTGTGCGGGTCTGTTCACGGGTGCGTGTGTTTGTGCGGGTCTGTTCACGGGTGCGTGTGTTTGTGCGGGTCTGTTCACGGGTGCGTGTGTTTGTGCGGGTCTGTTCACGGGTGCGTGTGTTTGTGCGGGTCTGTTCACGGGTGCGTGTGTTTGTGCGGGTCTGTTCACGGGTGCGTGTGTTTGTGCGGGTCTGTTCACGGGTGCGTGTGTTTGTGCGGGTCTGTTCACGGGTGCGTGTGTTTGTGCGGGTCTGTTCACGGGTGCGTGTGTTTGTGCGGGTCTGTTCACGGGTGCGTGTGTTTGTGCGGGTCTGTTCACGGGTGCGTGTGTTTGTGCGGGTCTGTTCACGGGTGCGTGTGTTTGTGCGGGTCTGTTCACGGGTGCGTGTGTTTGTGCGGGTCTGTTCACGGGTGCGTGTGTTTGTGCGGGTCTGTTCACGGGTGCGTGTGTTTGTGCGGGTCTGTTCACGGGTGCGTGTGTTTGTGCGGGTCTGTTCACGGGTGCGTGTGTTTGTGCGGGTCTGTTCACGGGTGCGTGTGTTTGTGCGGGTCTGTTCACGGGTGCGTGTGTTTGTGCGGGTCTGTTCACGGGTGCGTGTGTTTGTGCGGGTCTGTTCACGGGTGCGTGTGTTTGTGCGGGTCTGTTCACGGGTGCGTGTGTTTGTGCGGGTCTGTTCACGGGTGCGTGTGTTTGTGCGGGTCTGTTCACGGGTGCGTGTGTTTGTGCGGGTCTGTTCACGGGTGCGTGTGTTTGTGCGTGTCTGTTCACGGGTGCGTGTGTTTGTGCGGGTCTGTTCACGGGTGTGTGTGTTTGTGCGGGTCTGTTCACGGGTGTGTGTTTGTGCGGGTTGGTTTGTTCACGGGTGTGTGTGTTTGTGCGGGTTTGTTCACGGGTGTGTGTGTTTGTGCGGGTTTGTTCACGGTTGTGTGTGTTTGTGTGGGTTTGTTCACGGTTGTGTGTTTGTGCGGGTTTGTTCACGGGTGTGTGTGTTTGTGCGGGTTTGTTCACGGGTGTGTGTGTTTGTGCGGGTTGGTTTGTTCACGGGTGTGTGTGTTTGTGCGGGTTGGTTTGTTCACGGGTGTGTGTGTTTGTGCGGGTTGGTTTGTTCACGGGTGTGTGTGTTTGTGCGGGTTGGTTTGTTCACGGGTGTGTGTTTGTGCGGGTTTGTTCACGGGTGTGTGTGTTTGTGCGGTTTGTTCACGGGTGTGTGTTTGTGCGGTTTGTTCACGGGTGTGTGTGTTTGTGCGGGTTGGTTTGTTCACGGGTGTGTGTGTTTGTGCGGGTTGGTTTGTTCACGGGTGTGTGTGTTTGTGCGGGTTGGTTTGTTCACGGGTGTGTGTTTGTGCGGGTTTGTTCACGGGTGTGTGTGTTTGTGCGGTTTGTTCACGGGTGTGTGTGTTTGTGCGGTTTGTTCACAGGTGTGTGTGTTTGTGCGGGTTGGTTTGTTCACGGGTGTGTGTGTTTGTGCGGGTTGGTTTGTTCACGGGTGTGTGTGTTTGTGCGGGTTGGTTTGTTCACGGGTGTGTGTGTTTGTGCGGGTTGGTTTGTTCACGGGTGTGTGTGTTTGTGCGGGTTGGTTTGTTCACGGGTGTGTGTGTTTGTGCGGGTTTGTTCACGGGTGTGTGTTTGTGCGGGTTTGTTCACGGGTGTGTGTTTGTGCGCGTTTGTTCACGGGTGTGTGTGTTTGTGCGGGTTTGTTCACGGGTGTGTGTTTGTTCACGGGTGTGTGTGTTTGTGCGGGTTTGTTTGTACACGGGTGTGTTTGTTTGTAGACAGCTGTGTACACAAATGTGTGTGTGTACAGTGAACTGGAACTCACTGTCTATGTATAGATGGCCGACCCTTCCTCTTGGCTCCACCCCCGTCAGTCCCGATATAAACCTTGTTTTTCCGCCTTACCTCCGATTTACCTGAAGACCATTGTCGATACCGGCCGTTAGTTCTAAGCTAATAAAAGCGTGTTTCTGCTCCTCACAAGTCTCTGAGTACTAACCATCACGTTAAAATTTTATTAGCTTACAACTAACAGCCGGTCTCTAAAATTCCCCTGAATAGTCGCCGAATATAATTGCAATGCAAGATAGATACAGTAGTCCATGGGGTAAACCTTTAAGTTGTGTCTCCCAGCGGTCATAGAGTTTATAAAGCTCTCCGTCAAGCCATAAACAATCTGTTAGATGTCCATTTATCTTCACGTCCATCATCAAGTTGCTCAGCTGGCGGGGTTTTGCTTGATCGAGGACGACTGATGCCACCACTCCAGAGGCTGCAATACTCCCCCTGCCATCATCATTCTGATACGAAGGCCACAAAGGTGGCATCGGCCAGGAGGAGCGACAAGAATTGTAACATGATCGATAGAACTCGGAGACTTGTGAGAAGCACAAACATGCTCTTATTACCTTACTTTTGAAGACGGGATGGAAGCCCCATTGAAGCCAGTGATGCTCCAGGTCGACCCTCTGTCCCCAGAGACCCTGGAAAAACTCACCTACTGGTTGGAGTGCTTCCAGTCCTACTTAGTGGCCTCCCAATAAGTCTTCCACTCTGTTGGCCTCTGGAGATCGGCCCTCCTCTCTCGAGTCGGCCCCAAGGGATATGCGGTCATCAAGGACTGCGCAACATATGAGAATGACACCAACTCACACCTTGGCAATGACCGGGTGAATCGCTACATGACTACGTCCTGGAACTATGGACGCTGACGAGATAGTGTCACTACAAAGTGGTCTCAGCCCGAGTGAGGGAATAAGAGCAAGTCTGTGAAGTGCCAGTTAATGAAGAAGATGAGGGCTGTGTAGTTAACCAGGAATCATGACTTTTATTAGCAGAAACTAGTGGTACAATAATGAATGATATGGGTGCATACACAGTTATACCCAAGGGGAGTGTCTTTAGTGGTAGAGATAATACACATCCAATGACAGTAAAGCAGACTAAGCACAGTGAAAGACTGACAGCACGACACAGATTCACCACAGTCTGGGATACACTCGTGACTGGAGTGAGTTTGAGGTACATGAGGCTGCGTCTACTGGAGTTGGGGAAGTAGGACCTTGCCAGTACCCCTGATCTGGCAAAATACTTCGAAGAGGCCCATCTGGGAGCAGACCACCTCACTAACGAAAGTGGTGTCTTCTGGGAAAGCCAGGCCCACGGAGCACTGCTGTCCCAGGTACAGACTACTGCGGCCAAACACAACCGGGAGTACTACTTCTGTGGACAGGCCAAACACCCCTGCGCCAGATGACCCGTGAAAGACTCCGTGTGTTCATGATGCAGTAAGAGGGGACACTGAGCATAAGTCTGTCGGGCAAAGGGAAACCCCTGGAAGGCTACCATGTGCGTGGCCCCCGAACAGTCGTACACCCTGTGCCCAGGCCCAGAGGTGTGAGCCCCCACCTCTCCATGCTGCTCGCCGCCGCCATCTTGCTGTGCTTCATGGCGGGAACTGCTACTGTAAGAGATGCAATGGTGGCCGTCACTGCAACTGGAGGAAAATGCAAAGGTTTGGAAGGCTGTAAAATTGGCCCTCCATTCTAAAGGCCTTCCAGACTCGCACTGGCATGAGGTTCTCCCCACCGCGCTCCACTCCAATAGAACGCTTCCCTGCACCGCGACCAATGCGACTCCTCACGAACTAATGTTTGCATTCCCGAGGAAATCCATGTCGGGGATTACTCTTCCAGCATGGCTAATGACACCAGGATCAGTCCTGCTGAAGAAGCACGAGAAGTAAAACGGACTATCTGGTCGAGAGGGTGCACCTACTGCACGCAAATCTGATGGATGCCGACGTGGCATATCTGGATGGTAGAGAGGACACCGTCTCAATCGGAGACCTGACACCTTCAGGAACTGAGGTCTCGACACCCACAATAAGCCCGGAAACTCCAAATACCCACCGCAGGGTTCCAGACGACATGGTTCCAACAGAGCTACCATCGGATCCGGGACCCGAGTTCCCCTGTGAGTGTGTACATAGGTGTGAGTGCATACATATATGTACACAGTTGTGTGTATACGTGTATGTGTACACAGTTGTGTGTATAACCTGTGTGTAGTTGTATGTGTGTAAACCCATGTCTGCATTCACGTGTGTGTATCTATACATGTTACTGCGTTCACAGGTGCGTGTGTGCGTAAATGGGTGGGTGTGCATGCATGTGTATTCAGATGTATGTGTGTGTTGTTACTGGAACCAGGTGATCGGGACTGTTGGGTTTGAGGGTAGGTGAGTACAGGTATGTGTGCAATGGGTTGATTTGATGGAGACCAAGCCAAGTAGAACAGCTTGTATTGGCTGCACCATAGAGTTGGGGATTAGGGATGGCCCAAGTTGTTGTGGCCTGGATTTATAGGTCCAAGGAAACTGGCCCAGGAGTGGAAAGAATGCAAGAACCTACCCAAGTCCAATGGTCTGTCCCACCACCAATCCCGCTGCAGTGAACGGAGCAAACGAGAGGGCCACAGTGCCCCGTATCTCCTTCGGACTACTCTCACCGAGATACATGGGGTTGATGTTGAATCCCACACCTCAAGACATAAGGACAATGAAGTTATACTTTGTTCATGCTCTCACTGGATACTCAGCACATTATACATTCAACTTGCAACTTCTTGTTCATGGTACCTGGTGAGTCACTAATGTTGTTGCTTTGTTTTCAGTTGCTTTGGATCATAAAACATCATTTCGCATGAGGAAGCCACTCTGCCCTATGTGCCTGAGCTACCACTTTGCAAGGGCCATCCCGATAGTTACAATTGCCTGAGGCTGAGCAGACTTTTCCTTTTTCGTGCATTTTTTCCATATTTGCCTTGATTTCCTGAGGAAGGAAGTCACCAAGCCACAGTCCTCTCATTCAGCGAGACGCCAGGCACCCTGCACCCATCAAGCAAATATTGAGGTGGCTTGAGCGTCTGCTACAATGAAGGATGACCGCATCCACATAGGTTTGCTGTAAGGTCAGGCAGCTGAAGCAAAAAGATCAGTGGGACCTTCAGTCCTTTGTTTGAAGAATGTTTATCAGGGCAATTGGAAACTTTCACCAGTGAATTTGAAATTTGGGGCAATTGGGATTACAGAAGAGAATAGGGCCATTAGCTGTTAGCAAGGATGAAAGGCTAGCCAAGAGTGACTACAGGAGCAAAGGCTGCAAATCTTTCATGGACTGTGGGGTTTTGTTCTCTGGAGTTGTGTAGTAGTTCGGTTCATTGAGACCCAGGGACTTCCTCTCTGCTTGCATCAAGATGGTAAGATACATCTTTCCAAGCAGGTTCAATCGAACCATGGATTGAACAAATGGAAATTATGGAAAGTGCTCTGTGGATGCAAATTTTAGACATAGACATACATAGAGCATGGTAACAGGCTCTACCAGCCGATGAGCCAATTACACCCAATGAACCTACAACCCTAATAGGTTTTGAAGAGTGGGAAGAAACCAGAATACTTGGAGGAAACTCCTTACTGACACCGCTGGGTTCGAACTCCAGTCTCTGGCACTGTAACGGCATTTGCCAACAGCTACACTAACCGAAATGTAGAAAGGAAGAACTCATCAAATTTGCTTGCAAATACAAAAAAATTAATAAAGAAAATGTTGCCAACTCCAGCCAACCAAGAGACCAGCTTTGTGAAGAATCGATGAAAATGATTGAACAACCCATGTGCCCTACCTCCAGTTCTACAAGGTACTAGTATGAGGATGAGCATGAGCATGAGGATTAAACTACGGGGACTTGTCACACAAGGCAGAGTGCATTCAATATACATTTTCATTTGAATTTGACAAGAGAATGCAAAAACCTCAGGATATGTTCTAATGTATTTTGTGATCCTACTGAGTCAACACCCTCCAGTGGATGAATGCACAGCAGAAAGCAATGGCCCAATGCACAGAGCTTTAAATTGGTGAGTATCACTTTTGCATAATATTTGCACACATTTAAAGAATATTTGAACTTGGGAGATTACTTTGGGCAGGGAGTATGACAAGAGTGGTGATGTTCCCACTGGACAGCATCTATGTGGTGACTTCTATGGAGTGCCATTCTCCAAGGCCAATACTTTGGAAAAAAATAGATACCTGAGTTTATTCCAGCAAAGAACCTTCCAATTATGATAATCTCAAATGATTTGGCTGTTCTGCTCAAACCCATTAGCAAAGCACCAATGAGTACAAAAACATTGTTCAGTAGCAGCGAATTCCTCCTGTGTGAAAAGAAAATAATTGACAATATAGCAAGTTTCTATGCTACCCAGTTTACATTTATAGTCACGTGCACCAAGGAACAGTGAAGTCATCATACTGTGAGTTGAGTTAATGAGATATCAGCTCAGTCAAGTTACTTTGCCAGTGTGGGATTCATACAATAGTCTGATAGCCACGGGAAAGAAACTGTCCTTGATTTTGGTGGTGCATCATTTCACAATCTTGAATCTTCTTCCCAACAGGAGGAGGGAGAAGAAAGTGTGACCGAGGTGGGATGGATCATTTGCACGTTGCCTGCTTTTCCAAGGCACAAGGTAGAGATAGAGGGAAGAGGGGTTTGTGTGAGGTTCTGAGCTACACTCACAACACTCTGCTCACAATTCTGCAGTTTCCTGAAGACATGAGCAGAGCAGCTTCCATGCCAGACACTGATGTGTGCTGACAGGGTACTCTTGATGAATACATCATCATGATCACAAAATCCAATCAGATCTGGATTTAAAGCAATATAAAGATCAGAACCATGTTCTTTGTGGATTGATGTTGGGAGTAAGTATACTTGTAGTACACCAACCCATCTGTTCCTCCCCCTGTTTCTCCCTCTGTTCCTACCCTCTGTTTCATTCCCTGTTTCTATTGCTGTTTCTCCCCTGTTCCTGCCCCTCTCTTTCAACCAATTTCTCTCCATTTCTCCCCTTCTCTTCCTCTCCTCTATATCTACATGTTTCTCCATGTTTCTCCCCATCTGTTTCATCCTATTTCTGCCCGTTCCTACCCATTTCCACCCCTCTGTTCCATCCCATTTCATCCTCTGTGTCTCCACCTCTGCTCCATCCCCTGATTCTAACTCACTATTTCAACCCTTGCACTTTTTACATTAAACAGACAAAACCAATTTCAAGTCTAATTGACAACAGGAATTAATTGTAAATGAAACAAGCTTATGTGCTCAATGTCAGAAATGAAAGCTTGGTGAGCAACATTCTGACAAATATTCCAACCTTTCAGAACCTGCACAATTAGAAAAGGCTGTTTTATTGGCAAATTTATTTATCCCAGTCAGACAACTCAAGAAATAGATTAGCTTCTGACCTTAGAAATTAAAACCTCAGATTTCATCTGCATGGAATTTCAAATTTTTGATGGTTAGAAGAACGAGGCAGGTTAGAGGTGGGGATAGTGGCAGAGGATGGATAGATGGAGGTGTGGTGATATGTAATTACACACTAGGTCATCAGGGGTCATCCCAGTGACCTTGTAATATAAAGCAGTCCAGAGCTACAGTCTAACCTTCCAGGTTCGTCTTGCAGAGAGACAAGACCTCTTAGTGTACATATTAGTTTATTAAAGCTGTCTTATACTCGCACTGCTGGTGTGGTTATTGTCAGTACAATTTAATAAACTAATAGGATGGAAGCTGCTTCTGCTACAACGCACTTTCCCGACCACCTGGAGACTCTTCCTGAGGAATGGAATCCAGGGACGACCAGCACATATGTGCATCCGAGGACAGAGACGGTGAGGGACCGCTGTACTGGAATCATGGTGGAATGCGGGGAAGACCACAGAAGTACAATAGGGCAGGTAAGAAACGGCCAAGAGCCCTGCCTGCCTGTGGGTTTGCTGGTACAGGGGCCGCCAACCCTAAACCCCGGTCCAATCAGAAAGGGGCCACTACAAGCACAGGTGGAAGGATCTCCACAAGTCGTGCTCCCAATCGCCACATATGTGCAGAATTCCCGACCACTCCAGAGTCAGGGAAAGCAGACACCGCCACCGTCACTTCCCCAGCAGCAGTTTCCCCAGTACCACAGAGTCCTGACGCTACTGCTGGGAATTCCCCCCAAGCCCGCTGCAAACGTCCCAAAGCCAGAGACTCAGCCAACAGCCCCAAGCACCTAGGTTACTCCTCCAGCAGACACAAGCCCCACAGAGGCTCTACCAGCAGTACCCCAGAGTCCACCTTTGCTACAACTAAGGGACCAGAGACTGCAGCTTAGCCATGTGCTGCGACCAGACAGGCTGGAGCTCGACCCCAGAAATCACAGAGCCGGCACACACTTCGGCTGCTGGCAGAGATGCTTTCTGAATTGCATGGAGGGTGCTAAGGCGTCTGATAAAGAGCTATTAATGCTGCTGTTAGCGCAGCTGGGAGACCACCCTTACTCCCTTATACAGCATGCCAGGTCCTACCAAGAACCAATAAGCATTTTACAAAGGCATTACAGTAAGGGGCATAGTGAACTCCACTCCCAGTACAGGCTCATGACCAGGTCACAAGAAGTAGGGGAGTCTGCCAGAGACTTTATACTCTCTCTGAAAGACCTGGCGAAAGGCTTCAACTTTAAAGCAGTATCAGCTCAGGAGTATGCGGGTGTGATAGTACAGGTCTATATACACTATAGTATATAGTGTATATAGTTACAGTATCTAGACTGTGCTTACACCGATTGGCTGAAAGCTAAGCCACGCCTACTGTCTGGGCCTTAAAGGGTTGTGTCCCTAGCCAGGTCGGATCATTCCGGACTGGTCGGCCACCTGTGAAGAGCTCCTGTCTTTTGCTAATAAAAGCCTTGGTTTGGATCAACAAGTCTTTGATTCTTTCGACGAGCTCTACAGCGGGACAGAATTGTTGCGGGCACATGGTCCACTGAGACGAGACATCGATTGCTGGAGAAAGGAATGGTGGGGCTAGATGAGGCAGAGACTATTGCAGAAGCTTTAGAAAGCACCAGGAAAGAATTGGAGGAGTACTCACAGGACCCTGGGGCTCAGACAAACTTCACACTGCTGGATTCTCTAGCCCCACGAGAAGAAAAGTATGCTGCCTCGCAGGAATTCACAGCAGGAGCAGCCCACATTGAGGGTCCCAAGTGCTTTTTCTGTGGACAAAGAAAGCACCCCAGAGGCCTCTGCCCTGCCAGAGAAAATATCTGTTCCAACTGTGGAAAACATGGGCATTAGCAAAAATCTGTAGAGGCCCATTCTCATGCTAATGAGAGGCAGGAAACCTCTTCTTTCTCCACAGACAAACAGAAGAAGAAGAATGCCATGTGCAGCCAGCCATCTTGGACAAATGCTACAGAGCAGAGGACACAGTCTTCAGGAGATGAATATGACGCCGAGTACTGTACTGACAATAACCACAACAGCAGTGCGAGTATAAGACAGCTTTAATAAACTAATCTGTACACTAAGAGGTCTTGTCTCTCTGCAAGACCAACCTGGAAGGCTAGACTGTAGCTCTGGACTGCTTTATATACAAGGTCACCGGGATGGCCCCTGGTGACCTAGTGGTGTAATTACATATCACCACAAGTGCTATCGGATGGAAGAAGACGCCAGAATTGTTTCCCTACGGATGAATCAGGCGAGTCCACACAATTTATCTGATGCTACTATGTGCATCAAAATTAATGATGTGAGGATAAATTGCTTAATAGATGGTGGAAGCACTGAAAGTTTTATTGACCAGGGATTAGTCAACTGCCTTGCCCTCCCCACACACCAGATCCTGTTAGCAGCCTGCAGCCTTGCGGCTGAGGTAAAACAGTTTTGCGGGGTTACTCTAGAAATCCAAGGCACAAAATATGAAGGGTTCAAATGACTAGTACTCCCTCACCTCTGTGCCCCGGTACTATTGGGGTTAGATTTTCAGTGCCAGTTAGAAAGCATTACAATTGTGCACAACGGGCCTCACCCCCCACTACGCCTTACGAAGAAACAACACTGCAGCCTGTCTGTCCTGAACATAGAACCCCCTTCACTGTTCACACACCTGACCCCAGAATACACACCAATAGCCACAAAGAGCAGGAGGTACAGCCCGAGGGACAGAGGTCACAGGCTACAGGAGGGCACCATAGAGCAGAGCACCAGCCCCTGAAGAGCCCAGGTGGTTGTAGTAAAGTCAGGAGAAAAACTGTGCATGGTAGTGGATTACAGCCAGACTATCAACAAATTTACACAACTAGATGCCTACCCCCCGCCGCATAGCAGACATGGTCAACAACATTGCGCAATACAAGGTGTTCTCCACCATAGACCTGAAGGCAGCATACCACCAACTGCCCATTAGAAACAGCGATTGTATTTACACGGCACTTGAGGCAGACGGCAGGCTGTATCAATTTTTGCGACTCCCCTTCGGTGTCACCAATGGAATGTCCTCGTTTCAGAGAGAAATGGACTGAATAGTAGAGGAGTTCTAACTGAAAGCGGTGTTCTCCGACTTAGACAACGTGACAATCTGTGGCCAAACACAGGAGGATCATGACATGAATTTAAAATGCTTCTTCCAGGCAGCTGAGAAAAGGAACCCAACATACAACAGGGACAAATGCGTCTTCAGTGCCAGGAAGTTGCCAATCCTCGGCTACATAGTGCAGAACGGGGAAATCAGCCCAGACCCAGCCCGTATGCATCCTCTCCTAGACCTCCCAGTGCCACACATGCTGAAAGCACGAAAAAGGTGTTTGGGACTGTTCGCTTACTACACCCAATGGGTCCCCAACTACGCTGACAGGGCCCACCCACTTATAAAGCCTCAGTTTTTCCACTGTGCCCAGCAGCCACCAGAGCATTCAGGGACATTAGGGACCATATCGCTAAAGCTACCATGCGGTCCATGGAAACAAATGCATCTGATGTGGCTCTGGCAGCCACCCTAAACCAAGACGGACGACCAGTGGCTTTTTTCTCGCGAACCCTACAGTGGTCAGAGGTAAGACACTCAGCAGTAGAGAAGGAGATCCTAGCCATTGTGGAAGTAGTAAGGCACTGGCGACATTATCTGGCATGCAAACACTTCACCCTCGTCATGGACCAACGGCCTGCGGCTTTTATGTTCGATAACCAGAACAGGAGGAGAATTAAGAATGACAAAATCCTGCGCTGGTGGATAGAATTGTCTACATTTAACTATGACATTCTATACCACCCCGGGAGACTCAACGAGCCCCTGGACGTACTGTCCAGAGGCACTTGCGCCATCCTTAACCACACGTCCCAGTTGCAGAGCTTGCACGATGAGCTGGGCCACCTGGGG
The DNA here is from genome assembly GCF_036971445.1 of Narcine bancroftii. Taxonomy (NCBI): domain Eukaryota; kingdom Metazoa; phylum Chordata; class Chondrichthyes; order Torpediniformes; family Narcinidae; genus Narcine; species Narcine bancroftii. The sequence continues at coordinate 171,992,301 of NC_091472.1, read as the reverse complement.
GGGGGGGGCGGGGGGGGGTCGCTAGACTGTTTCACTTCATTAAAAACCAAAACCTCCCATTTTTGGTAGAGGAAGTGAGGTCAGTGAACAAGAGCTGCCCCATCTGTGTGGAATGCAAACCGCAATTTTACTGGCCAGACAAAGCCACCCTGATAAAAGCTTTTGAGCACATCAGCCTCAATTTTAAGGGCCTGCTCCTGTCCAATAATAGAAATGTCTATTTCCTAAACATAATAGATGAATATTCCCGTTTCCTCTTCTCAATCCCGTGTTCTGATGTATCAGCAACCATGGTTATAAAATGCCTCCAACGCATCTTCACATATTTGGGTACCCGAACTACATACACACAGACAGGGGTGCTGCATTCACGAGCTCAGAAGTACAGCAGTACCTGCACGAGAGAGGGATTGCTACCAACCGCACTACAAGTTACAATCCCAGGGGGAATGGACAAGTCAAAAGGGAAAATTCCACTATCTGGAAAACGGTCCTCTTGACTTTAAAAGCAAAAGACCTGACTGTTACTAGATGGCAAGAAGTGTTGCCAGAAGCCCTACACTCTATTCATTCTTTGTTGTGTACTGCCACTAACATGACCCCACATGAACGTATCTTTTCTTTCACAAGGAAAGCCACGACGGGCACAGTGCTGCCTAAATGGATGATGACACCGGGACCTGTTCTCCTCTGGAAGCACTGCAGAACCCACAAAGCGGACCCGCTGGTGGATCAAGTGGAGTTGAGGCACGCGAACCCTCAGTACGCCTTCGTCACATTCCCAGATGGAAGAGAAGACTCGGTGGCCACCAGGAATCTCGCGCCGGCCGGATGGGCGAACAACGCGGAGGAAACACAGATGTCTACGGATCAACAAGGAGCGCAGCAGCAGTCACTAGAACAGTCGTCCATCGAGTCACCCCAGAGGACTATACCACCCACCCCAGAAATCAGGACCCTGGGTACGCCCGCCCCACAAAATATCACCACCCTAGACTTGATGGCAGGACCTAATCACATACAAGAGGATCCCCAGCCCACACAGCCACATGGCCATCTAGTACTTCCCACTCCCACACCTCCACCAAGAAAGGCCGAAAGGCAGACCGCGCTCCCCACCCCTATACCACTACCGAGAAGGTCCAGAAGGCAACGGAAGCCACGAAAAATTTTGGACATGAACTTACAAACAAGGGAAGGAAAACGGTGGGGGAATAACAATTTTTTTTTAAGGGGGGGGTGAATGTGGTGATATGTAATTACACCACTAGGTCACCAGGGGTCATCCCGGTGACCTTGCATATAAAGCAGTCCAGAGCTACAGTCCAGCCTTCCAGGTTCGTCTTGCAGAGACACAAGACTTCTTAGTGTACATATTAGTTTATTAAAACTGTCTTATACTTGCACTGCTGGTGTGGCTATTATCAGTACAGAAGGGAGTGAGTGAATGGGAGTGGAAACAGAGAATAGATGGAGGAAGAGCATGGAGAAGGATGGACATGTGCAGGCAGGAAGGGCTTGGGGGTTCGGTTGAATTTAGATAGGACTAATAATAGAGAGCTATGACAAGAGAGGCATGGGTGGTGAAGTGAAAAGAGAAGAGGAAATTTAGCAGCATGAAAATTTCAGAGAGATGGAGAGAGCTATGAAGGGTAAAAAAACAGACAGACAAGGGGGTCATGGAGGAAGGAGGATGGAGAATTGAGTAACGCTGAATGGAGGACGGTGGAGTGCAAATAATAATGGGGTGGATAAATGCAGGAGAAAAATGTATCTTTATGTATTTGGGTCTTGAACTCACAAATAACCTCAACAATGTACTCTTTAAAAAGAAGAAATGAAAACTGGCTTATCTTCCTCTCAGAGTTCATATGGCACACCTTCCAAATGTTATGGCCATGGGTCCAGCAATAAGAGCCCCAACCAGTCCTCCAATGGAAAAGGCAGCCACAATGATGGTCCAGAGGAGTGTGATGGTCCAGCTCTCCAGCTGGCTGCTGAAACGTTCAGACCAGGTCTCATTGATGAACTGTTGGACAAACTGTCATTTTAAGGTTAAAAAGTAGGGATTTAGTTTTAATTTTTGGTTTTACAGATTTGGTGGCAATCAACCTTTACCAATTCACCAGAACTCTAATAGAATCACACCACAGGAACAAGCCCTTCTGTCCACATGCCTGCACTGAACATGATGCCCACTTTAAACCAAAATTTTGCTTCTTCCACATACTATATATCCCCCCATTCCTTGCATATTCATAGGTCTATCTATTCTAGAAGACTCTATTCTAGACATGACAATCATATCTACTTCCACCACCACTACCACTCCTGATGCTAAGTTCCAGGTGAGGCATCTCCCACTCTGTAAGTAACTTGCCCAGAATATCTCCTTTAAACCACCCCCTCCCCACCACCATTTTAAACATATGTATGTACCCTCGCAGATGACACTTTTGCTCTCAGAAAAAATTCTGACTGCCCTTTCAAAGGCCCTCATACATTTATAAACTTCTATCAGGTCACCCTTCATCCCTTGATGGTCCAGAGAAAACAAATGTTGGACTCACAAATGTTGGTGCGTTAATGATTGTCAGGTTAAAGCCATACTGGAAGGTGCCACCAACACAGGCAGCAAAGATGGTCAGGAGGAGGCACCTAATCTGCAGCTAAAGGAGCAAGGAGAAAATAGAAAGGATTACTTTCCATCGGTGTCATAGTTAGCAGATGTTGAGGGCTAGTGCTGTGCCCAAAAGTGCTGAACTCAGCAAATCACTCACAGGGGTGTATCCAGGTTCTAACATTAGGGGCAGTGAGCACATTAATAAAGCACGACACATACCAGATGGTGAGTCAGTGGGTGAATGGAGGGCCTCACTAACTTTTTGCCGTTGTTGGATTGGAGCGGGGGTGGCGTCAGACTGGAGCGGAGAGGAAGGTGGCAGTTGGCATCAGACCAGAGCGGGGGGAGGCACCACTTTTGGAAAATGTGCTCACTTCCCCTGCATCCCCTAGGTATGCCACTGGTCACTCAGCATCCACAGGAAGTAAAATTAGTCCATGTTTTGGGCTGAGTCCTTTCTCAGGAATGCTGAAAAATCAGCCAGATGCCTGTATCAAAAGATGGGGGGGTGGGGTACAGGAAGGGGGGTGGGTGAGAGAGGGGTGGGGTAGGAGCACAGGCTAACAGATAGGAGGTAACAGGTGGATACAGATGGAAGGGCAGAAGAGAAAGAGGGAGAAGATGGAGGGCTAAAAAAGATGATAGGAGAAGGAAGAGGTGGGGAGCTGGAGGAAGGGACACAGAGTGATGAGGGAAAAAAAGGGACTGGAGGTTGGATTAACAGAAGTTGGAGAAGAGGATATTGATACCATCTGGTTGGAGCCTGACAAGATGGAATAGGAGTTGTTGCACTTTCAATTTGTGGGAGGTCTTGATTTGCAGTACACAAGCCTGTGGACAGACATGCCAGTGTGGCAATGGTGCGTGGAATTAAAATGGTTGGCTACTGGGAGGTCCTGACTGCTGCAGCAAAGTGAATGAAGCTACTCAAAGAAACAATCTCGGAGTCTGCATCCAGTCTCAAGGTGGAGGAGGCCACATAAGGAGCACCGGATGCAGTGAATGGTCCCTAAAGACTCACAAGTGAGTGGAGTGGTATAGTCGAGATGGTTGATGTCTTGACAGCAGTTAGAAATAAAAAGAAACAGCCAGGCAGAAGCCCAGAACAAAACGTCCAGGAGGAGGAAGAAGGCAGGAGAAGGGGTCTTTAGTATGGAATGGAGAATCCTGGTGGAAGAAGTAGGCACTGAGATAGAGACGAGAGAAAAGTCCTGAGTCGTGGCTTGCACAGAAATCTTTGAAGTGTGTGAAAGGGGAATGAAGGCGAGGCCTCTACTGAAGACACCACATTGTCAGAGAAGGGAAGGCCAAAGGGGATAGTGAAGACACAGAGAGAGAAAGGATCAATGGGGGAGAGGGGAGAATGAGGGAGAGAGGTGGAGGGATGATTTCGGGAAGGTTAAGGTAGTCATGGGGGGGCTGGAGAGTGTTGAGGGGGTGGTGGGTGAGGGTGGGGCAAGGGGGAGAGCAGGGTGGAAGTGGGGTCAATCGAGGGGGAGAGCAGGGCAAGGGAACAAGGGGAGGGGGTGGGCGCAGGGGGAGGGTTGTGCAGGGCGAAAGGCAAGAGGGGTGGGGGCAGCAGGGACCCAGGGCGGAAGTTGGGCCGGGACCAGGTACGCGGGCGGGGGTAGACCCGGCGGGGACCCGGGCGGGGACGGGGGTCGGGGTGCCGGGCGGGGGGCCGGGTGGGATGAAGCAGGGGCCGGGGTGGGGGCCCGCGGTAGGAGCAGTGGGTCGAGGGCCGAGTTTGCGATCCCCAGTAGATACCAGATAGGCAAAGAACCGGGAAATGGACTCCTGGCTCTGGGAGAAGCGTCGAAATCTGCAGCAGCTCATGGCGACTGAGGTGTCGAGCGATGACAACGAGGGGGCTACGGCTCCCACCGGTTTCTGCAAAGGAAGTGAGAGGTTGTTACCGAAGAAATGGGCGAGAGAAACGGAGAGAGCACCAGTCAATACAGCGCAGAGACCTGAGGGGTGAATAAGAACCACCCCACGATGCTAAGATCTGGCTCAGTGCCCAAACCTGCCTGGGAAAGTGAACTCATTACGCAGCATCCACGTGAAATAAAAAGCAGCTCATCATTTCGGCACTGGGCGCTCCTTAGTTCTGGAGAACGGGAAACCTCGGTGGGGGAGGAACACAGGTCGAGGTAATAGGGAGGTACCGGTGGGAGGAGCAGATGACTCAGGGGAAATGGATGGGGTGCTGGAGGAGGAAAGAGAGGGGTGGGGGGGGGGATTGGAGATGTTGATGGTCTGATTGGAGACAGCCTAGAAGGAAGGTGGGGTGTTGTCCCATCGGTTTGCCCATGGACAGACGTGTCGGTGTGGTATTGAGCTGAGGAGTCCAAGTGGTTGGTCACAAGGAGGTCCATGCTGTTGCAGCGGACAGAGGGACACTGCTCAACGGAACCATCTCGCAGTCTCTGTCCAGTTTTCCTGGTGCAGAGGACCACACCTGCCATCCTCTAGTCCTCTGGAATTTCTCCTGTCCTCAGCAATGAGTTAAAAATTGTCTGTCCAGTCCCCAACAGTTTTCTTCCGACCTTTCCACAATGTACTAGAAAGCAAAGTGGTCTGGGCGGGGAGATTAATACACCTTATACAATCTAAGGTGAACATCTCTTCACTACTACTGCAAACTCTCTTCAGTTAGTTGCCTCCCCTCCCACATCTGATTCACTGTAAAATATAAACACAAAATATTCATTAGGATTTTCCCCATCTGCACATAATCCTCTCCATCATGGACCCCTACATTGCGGGTCCCCACCCAGTCCTGTCCTTCCCCTCCATCGCGGGGCCCCGCCCCGGTGCCGACCGTCACTTCCATCGCGGGGCCCCGCCCCGCTGCCGACCGTCCCCTCCATCGCGGGGCCCCGCCCCGGTGCCGACCGGCCCCTCCATCGCGGGGCCCCGCCCCGGTGCCGACCGTCCCCTCCATCGCGGGGCCCCGCCCCGGTGCCGACTGTCCCCTCCAATTCTGCTTTCTACACATATTCCAACCGCCCTCTTCTCATTCTTGAGAACTGCTTTTCCCCGTGACATTTGATTCCTTTGAAAGTATCAAACTTCCACTCATTTGTCATTAAAGAAGTAAAACCGGAAAGTCTGCAGACACCACACATTGCTGGAGCTTCACCATCACTTTGTTTTCACTTGTTCATGAATTTGCTTACCTAGTCCTCTTCCAGGGTTTTAAATCCAAGGTTGGTTTCATAATGTTATGCTGTATTCACTTCAACTGGTCTCTGGCTCTTTTCACCATTTGAAAGGTATTTTAACTTAATCCAGAGATACAGCAGGTCACCAGCCCTTCTTGGCACAGCCCAAACACATCCATGTGACCAATTAACCTGTTCCTCTCAGTTTAATTGACCCATTCACCCAGGTCCCCTTCAGGATCAAACTCTCAGACTATGTCATCTGGGTTGAGGTTTGGCCCAAGATCTTTATCATCCTGGAGTTGAGGCTGGGAATTGGCCTTGGCAATTCGCTGAGGTAGGCTCCGAGACAAAACCATAAGACGCCTCCAATTTGGATAGCATCATACCACTAGTCTCTTCCATATTGTTTCTGCTTTCGCTATCAAGTGGGTACAAATTATTTCATGCTGACCCATCTTTTACATCCCTCACGGCTATTTGTTTCATAATTACAGTTTCAATATGCCACTGTGTAAGCCCGCGCACACAGGGTATAATAAACATCCCATGCAAGTTAATACTCCTGTCACCACTATTAGGGAAGTCAGTCTGGAGACTATTACTCCCTTCCATTTCCCAAAGTAGGATTCCAGCCATCCAGTTAGTGAGGTGTCTACTCCCGAATTTTTGGCTAACTCCTCAGCCAGGGTGGAGAGGCCCTGCATTGATGGCTCCATCTTTGTGGAGAAGTAGTTGGTTGGTCAAAAGGAGTCACCGTGCCTTTGTGTCAAGACTGCAGTGCCTTAAAGGAGTCTTCCTGCATGGTAGTTGAAGCTGCTTCTTCTCTGGTCACTGACTCCAACCTTCCACCAAGCCTTATCCATCTGCCTTGCTGGCTCAACTCATGAATCAGACATCTCTGTGAGAAGAGCTCGAGGTCTGTAGCCCGACGAGATGACCTCTTCTCCATCTTTACACTGCAACCTGTGTTCTTTTTTGAACTGTAAACAAAGTTGTATCTTGCGTTGTCCCTTTGAGAGTATTCCTGGCTGTCTTCGTTCTGTGTTCTGTAGTATTTTGCACAAACTGGCTGTATTATCTATGTTTTCAATAACTTCTCAAAACATTTCTTCTGGTCTTCCTGCCAATTTGCCTGGCTGGTCGAGCGGTATCTTATTTTTTTCTGCAGAATTCTCTTAGGTCAACAGGTGTCCTTCCAGACTTCTATCCTCACTGAGGCTTCAGCTTAATTTTAAACTCTGCAATTTTCTACAGACTTTCTTTAAATCTTAACTTCTTTGTTACAGTGGCCAGATGATTTATCATGGCTCTGGATTCGAGCACTAACAGGATCCAAAAATACTTTGGGTACTGCTGGCGCAGTGAGGACCACTGCTGGGGGTCTAGATACGGGTGGATGATATGCTAGTGGTGGTCCTTAAGGGGGTCCCCAAGGAATACTTGGGGTCCATTCTACATCCTCCCAGGGGTCACTCGTCTCTCCCTCCTCCATCAGCCTTAAGGCTTCCATTTGACTACGTAGTCTTCGTTTATCCTCTGATACGGGAGGTTTTACCTGCCTGCTTTTCACCTTTTCTTTTTCCTGATCTTTCCTTTTCTTTTCTATGTGCACATTCTTTCTGGAGGACTTCCACAGGTTTTACTGTCCCACCTTCTGTCAGTGGGATACCCATTTTTATGGCGTTAGTCTGCCAACTTGCAAGCTTATCTCTCTCTTTTCTTTTTTGTGTCAGTAGATGCCATTTCCCTACTATATTTCTAGCTTTCTCATTTCATATCTGCTTCCAAATCACCTTTTGTGCCTCTTTAATTAGTTCATCATCCCATGTACCTCCTAAAAACCACCCAATTTTACATGATCTCTTATTCAAAGTACCCCCCACCCCCGCAAAAACTTCACGTATAGTCTTCTCATCTTCTGGATATTTCTCACACGTTGTATTGGTGAACCCTGTTCAATCACTGTATTCATACAATTACCCATTAAGGTCCCTGACTTTATCTGAGCTCTCGGACCTCCTATTCAACCACGGTCCCAGACCGCCGACTTCCCTGAACTCTTAATTCAAGTCTGACCTTTTGCTATCTTCCATTAAATTCCATCTGGTCTCTCAGTCCCTGGCCACAGAATCATGCAGAGATGGTTCGTTCAGAGCAGAAAAAATGGAGAAGATAAAAATTATAATTACTCCACTGGCCAAATCCCTGGTCTGCACAGACCCACACCATTTTGCTCCATCTGCCAAAGATCTGCAGAGCCTTTGGAATCCCACTTCTGACACTAAATGTTGATTCCAGTCCGTTCAGTGGACCTAATGAATTAATGTTACCCAAACTTTTGTCCTGGTCAGATTCTTTTAGTTAAGTTTCCAATTCCTTATCATCCTCCCCAAGGGACTTTCAGGAGGAATTGTCCCAGAGACATTTCCTTGTTCTCTTAATTGGACCCGTACATGTACTTCCCTTATTTCCCACATTGGGCCTCTTATTCCCAATTCCTTCGGGATCTAGACCACCAAGGCAATACTTAAAAGTCCAGTTTTCTTACCTTGGCCTGTGCATGGGGTTACCTGGTCAGCGCTGTGCCTGTCTCACCATTTATCGTACCGGTTCACCCAGACCTAGTCTGGTCCTTAGTCAGTCTATCCAAAGAGCCATGCTCGCAAAGTACCAGGACTGTTCAAACCTGGAACAGGACGCATCTTCTCGATACCTTACAAGCCACGACCCCTGGGAGATGACAGGATCCCGGACGAGATCCCAGTTGTGAGAAACACTGCTCACTTAATAAATAATTTCGTAGAGTCAATAGGTGAAGCGGTATAACACTTTTTATTTAACGTTCTTGCAAGAGCAGGTGTCCTTCAGACGGGCATACACAGTAATACTCAACAACCATCTTTGTCATAAGTTCCCGTTCATCTGCAGTCTTGTAAGCAAGTCATGCATCTTCTGCAATCCTTTGAGCCAGACAGGCTTATTATGCAATTTCTTGAGCCACATGGTCTCTCTTTTGTAATTTTGCAGACACCCCCAACACAGATATCACAATCACTTCCTCTGGGCAGCTATTATTGACACTACCCATAACATTCTGCAGAAACAACACCTTAGCTACTTTTCACACTAGTTTAATTTCAACAGATACCAACTATTTCTGTAAGAATTTTCAAACGAGCAACCATGAACCAGATGGATTAATGACTTGCCTTCGGACAAATTTGCTGTACTGGATGGCAGCCATTTTTCCTGCTTTTCAGGACTGGAGACATCAACCTGGCCTATCCAAATTACACATTAAAGTTAGCAGCTCTCCATGGGAAACAATTAATTCACAGGTTCTGTTGGCAAGTTAGCCACTCTATTTACCTACTTTCCCCCTTTGCAACTTACTCAGATCTCCTTGTGTTTCAGGGTGCTACTCCATTGCAGCCATGATTGAGAAGGGATTTAAGGGCCAGGTTCAGAGGTTATAAAAAGTGCTGTGGAGGGTTTCAGGAGGACCCACCTAATTCTGATGTTGGTAGGCTGCTATGATTGGCCATTCCAGACAGTGTTTTAGAAAACTGTATTGCTGTAGGTCCTCACTTATACTTTGATTAGACTGGATGAAGATGGCAGATTTCAGTCTGAGCCAAATTCATTTTTAGATCAATATTGCAGAGTGACAGAGTATATAGAGGTGTTTGGGAGATAAATTGGGAAAGGCTTGTTAGAGCAGATCACACACACTTTAAAACATAGAAATTTTCCAGCAACATTTGCAAGAGACTTATGATGGACTGTTATTTCCAAAAGGCAACAAAATAGCAAATCCAGTGGCAGTTTTGTCTGGAAAAAGAACATTTACTGTCTGTAAGGTTGTGTGATCTTTGCAGGCAGGGAGCAGAAAAAAAACAGGCTTGGCTTTCAGAGTTAGAGGGGGGTGAGAGAGAGGAGAGACATAGACTTCGGTTCAAGAGGGACAAGCTTTGGAAAGGACTGGTTGGCTGGTGTTTCCCTTTGAATATGAGAAACAGAAAGGCTAGAAAAACTGGACTTGTATCCGATGGAGTTTAGAAGGATGAGGGGGGACATGATTGGGGTATACAAAATTATCAGGGGGATAGACAGGGTGAAGTCAGATTACTTGTTCCCAATGATGGGGGAGATGAGGACTAGAGGGCATAGTTTAAGAATACAGGGTAGGCCCTTTAGGACGGAGATGAGAAAGCATTTTTTTACCCAGAGAAGTGTGAGTCTGTGGAATGCTCTGCCACAGAGGGTGGTAGAGGCGGATTCGCTGACTATGTTCAAAAGAGAGTTAGATAAGACTCTTGTGGGTAACGGAGTTAAGGGTTATGGGGATAAGGCTGGAAAGGGGTACTGATGGTAATGATCAGCCATGATCTAAAATGGCAGTGCTGGCCCGACGGGCCAAATGGCCTACTCCAGCTCCTATTGTCTATTGTCTATTGTCTACAGGGGACGGCAGCGATGAATGCGAAAATGAGGGAGATAGAAGGTAACAAAGTCTTTTTCTATCCGGTCATTAACACAGCTCTTTTGAAGGCAAGAAAAGCATGAGAGCCACCTAAGAGATTAGTTAAACAAAAAGGTTACAACTGTGTATTGAGGTATCCAGCCATGTAAACGTATCACTGCCAGGGGGGTGCAAGAAAATTCATCACAGACCCAGAGGAAGAGAGTGACTTCGCCGAAGGTCTACCCGCAGTGGGAAACATAAAGGAGAAGTAAAATTTGAAGGAAGGTCTGCCTGCGACGACTTTATTATACTGCAAATTGAACTTGCAGGGAGATATTGATATTTTCAAGATTATATCTTACCTTTCTGGGTATTCAAATTGATAAAGTACAGTTTTTTAAGAAAGGGGTTATCCCAAATAGTTATAATAGTTGTATCTATGACTTTTCCCGTGGAGCTCGGGTGGTGGAGAGAGGATTAGATGGGTGCTGGTGGCACGACCTTTTGTTATGGGGAATTGCTAATAGCTGAAGGAGGTTGTCAGCAAAACAGAGGGGAGGGTGGATGTACTATGGGGCATTAGGAGGGTTATATGGAATCAAGGGGAAGGATGACTGTGAATGTCTTTTACACTTGGTTTTATGTCATTTTGATCAGTTATTTGAATTTTTGTCTTTGTTTTCCCCTTGTTTTTTTATTTGCTTACCCTCGCGGCTCAGGTGGAACAGAGCAAGGGTCGGATGGTAAGAGATTGGGGGTAAGTGGGGGGATGGAAGTGAAGGTAGCCATGTTAATGGCTTAAACAGTCCAGTGAAATGAAAAAGAGCCTTGGCATACATTTAAAAAAATGGGGGTGGATCTAGCCTTTCTTCAAGAGGCGCACTTAATTGAGCAGGAACATCAAAAGTTAAAAAAGAGAGTGGGTGGCCCAGGTTATATCCTCCTCGTTTGGCTCAAAAGCAAGGGGAGTGGCACTTTTAGTAAGGAAAAGTATTCCAATACAAGTGCAGAAGTTGACTGCAGACAAAATGGGTAGATTTTTTGTTAAATTACTCAGAGGCCTGGACCCTAGTGTTGTTCGGGTTTGTGTGGGTTCCACAGATTTAAGAACCAGACCAAAGTGCAGGCACAAGGCACATATTTATTTCAGTAATGGAACTGAGAAAAGATTGATATGTCAAGTAAACTTCTACACATAAACAATACGCAGGGGGTAGATGTTCACTTTCAGATGACGACGGGGAAACCAATAGAAACTTGGAAAGTTACAAGAGCATACACACTCAACAATCAGATCAATGTGATACAGGTATACAATCCTTTATCCAGAACCCTTGGGGGACAGTGTGTTCTGAATTTCAGATTTTTCCAGATTTTGGAAAGCCAGATTTAAACCTACCCAAATTGTGGTGCTGTATCCACCCCCACCCCTTTCCAGTCGTGCTTCCGTCTCTCCCCCCACCCCAACCGGCCCTCGCCCACCTGACCCGTGCTATCAGTCTCTTGACCGCCTGACTCGCACTGCTGGTATCCCCCCCACCCACCTGACTCATGCTGCCGGTCTTCTCCCACCCCCTCGCCCGCCCGACTCACGCTGCCGGTCTCCCCCCACCCACCCGACTTGCGCTGTCGGTCTCTCCCCCTTGCCCGCCCGATTTGCACTGCTGGTTTCTCAGCCGCCCGACTCGCACTGCCGGTTTCTCGGCTGCCCAACTCGCACTGCCAATCTCTCGCCCTTGCCCACCTGACCCTCACTGCCGTCTCTCTCCCCACTTGCCGGATTTTGGAGCTTTCCGGATTTTAGATGTCTGGATAAAGGATTGTGTATCTGTATTACGTGCCCCCACCCCCTCGACCGGTACGGACATGGCTCTGCTACCTAGCCTCGAGACTTACCCCAACCCAATATGGAAGGTGCCACGAGGAGTCCAAAGAGGCAAAACAAAGGGGCACATGGTCCTTTATAGTTCTGGGGGAAAAGCTGGGGGGCCCATTGTAAGGTTCAGTGTGGGCCCCATTGGTTGCTGTGGCCAATGGCTCGAAGCCAAGTGCAGGGACTCAGCAGAGATGAACTGAGGTGATTCACCTGGGCCAATTGGGTGAAGGTCAGGGCTGAGTCTGGACGCGCTGCCTGGACTGCAGCACCTGGTGATTTAGGTAGGCCAATCATACGGATTACCTTGATGACGGGGTGAGTCTTTGACCTTTACTGGCAGGTAGTGTGTGTCCTCAGAACAAGAGCGCAGGAGCACCATTCAGTGGTGGATGTTGCCTCTCCATTACACATAGTCAATGTGTACACCTCCAATTTTGATGATGAAAATTTTATACTGGACATTTCTCTACGTTTGGTGTAGGGGAGTGAAAATATTTTAATGGGGGGTGACTTTAATTTATGCCTGGATGTCCACAAAACGCATAACTAGGATCAGATTGATGAAAGCCACCATTGACTGTATGAGAGAGTTGAATTTAAAAGATGTGTGGCATAGAATGCATCCAAAAGAGAGAGAGACTACTCATTCTACTCGAAACAACATGACTCCTACTCTAGAATAGATTTCTTTTTGGCTTCAGCCCATTTAGAGGGTAGGATCATGGAAGCCAAGTACAGAGCGGGACTTCTCTCAGACCATTCTCTCTGGTCTTGACTATAGGCATGTCAGATAAGCAGGACATGGCATACAGGTGGCATCTTAACACTTTGCAGTTGAAAAAGCTGGAATAAGATCTCAAATAAGTCAGTTTTGTGAGGACAACTGCTCCTTTACTCCAGATAAATTTCTTCTCTGGGACACCCTCAAAGCGTACTTGAGGGGTCAGATAATTGGGTCAAGAAAAATTATATGAGGGAAGTGGAAGAAGTGGAAAAGGACATTACCCAATTAGAGAAGCATTTTCAGGAATTAGGCTCAGAGGACCATTATAGAGCTCTCACAAACAATAAATTGGAATATAATACGCTTCTGATGTATAGTATGGAAAAGGCTATTATGAGATCAAGACAAAAATATTATGAGTTGGGGGAGATAGCACATAAGGTACAGAACAAGCCTCTAGAACAATTAATGCAATACAAATGGGGAATGCCCAGGTCTCATACAAACCAAAGGAAATTAATGAAACCTTCAGGGAATTCAATGAAGGATTATATAAGTCTGAATTGCCTGGATACCTCAATCATGATGACAAGTTCCTGGCCAGATTAGACCTCCCTTGCCTGAACCCAAAGGATCAGGCAGGATTAGATCTTCCTTTTACTGAGGAAGAATTGCAAACAGGCAAGTCTTTGGGGGAGGACGGGTTCCCGCCTGAGTTCTATTGAGAATTTAAGGACTTATTAATGCCTCTGTATATGGAGGTGATAGACCAGGCTAGGCAAACAAGGTCCCTTCCGGAATCTTTTACAATGGTGATTGTTACGACGATTTTGAAGAAGGGTAAGGATCCACTTATGTCTTCCTCCTATAGGCCAATTTCTCTGCTGAATACGATAACAAGATCCTAGCCAAAGCCCTAGCAAATAGATTGGGATTGCATTTGCTGAAACTGATAAACAAGGATTAGACAGGCTTTGTACAGGGAAGGCAGGCAGCAGATAATATTGGCAGATTGCTGAGTGTTATGCATCTGGCACAATCTAGAAATGAGAAGGGCCTGACCATTTCGTTGGATACAGAAAAGGCCTTCGATAGACTGGAGTGTGAATTTTTATTCAAGGTGCTGGAGAAGGCAGGGCTGGGACCAAATTTTCAAAATTAGATTAGGGCGCTATATCAGGCTCCAAAGGCAAAAGTTGTAACCAATGGGCAGGTCTCTTCAGCCTTTCCACTTACCAGATTTAGTAGAGTGGGCCAGGAGGAACACAAAATTTAACTTGTTCGCAGACAATGAACTGATATATTTGACAGACTGTGCGACTTCTCTACCTAGACTGCTTAAGGTACTGGAGGACTTTCTGGGTATAAGATTAATTGGAATAAGAGCAAGGTGATGCATTGAGGGTAATTATAGCCAATTTAAAGGAATTAGTAGTTTAAAGAAAGGAATCAAATACCTAGGAGTTAATATTGATAGTGACTTGAATAATTTATATGTTAAATTATGCCCCCTTGCTGGGAAGAGGCGAGGAGGACTTAAAGAGGTGGATACCCCTACCTATCATTCTGGTGGGCAGGGTCAACTGCATCAAAATGAACGTGTTGCCAAGATTCCAGTATATTTTCCAAACATTTGGTTGTGCAATTGCCCCAGGGTTTCTTCAAACAGTTATCACATGGGGAGGTGTGGCAAGATGGCATAGGGTGAAGACGTGGGAACTCATCTCTCCTCAACTAGAAAGTTTAAAGCCCAAATTTAAAGTTTTAGAAACTATTTGAAAACTTTATGAAAATACTGTTTGTGATATGAGAAGAAAGGTGATGAAGAAAGGAAAAGTTCAACAATCAAAAAAATTACATTTTAAAACTTTGGAAGAATCAGAAAAAGTTGGGCCTACTGAAGACCTGGAGTCTCGATCTCAATTATAGATGGACCGGAAGACTCAATGACCTTCTTCAGTAAGGTTGAACGTGGCGGCGACGTCTTCTTTGTGCAAGATGGTGCCGCCATGACGTCCCTGGCGTCACTCCATGTGAAGTGCGAGGTGTGCGATATTGCTGCTTTGAGCGTGCCAAGTAGCATGGCCGAGCACGGGCCAGTCAGGGGATGTGAAGCGTCACTAGTAGCTGCAACTTTGACGCAGCTTGCTGGAAATGCGTCGGTAGCATCCTACCCATGCCCTGCAGCCGCTTCCAGGACCCGGGCAGTGGTGCGCATGTGCAAAACTCTTGAAAGATTGAGGGCTGTGGGGGCGACTGCCCAGCATCGGGCTGGGGAATTCAGCTTGACATGGAGTGGTTTGCTTCCCCCCTTTTGGACCCACTGACCAAGAACATGGTTCAGACAGGCAGAAGCACAATTTCAACTCCACAACATCTACTTAGATGCCACGATGTTCTATCGTGTCGTGAGCGCTCTGGACCAAGATACGAATGCAAGGGTGGATGACATCTTCCAACCCCCCACCCCCCCACCACGCCCCCGGCTACGGACAAGTACACTGCCCTCAAAGACCTGCTGCTTGGAACTTTCGGGCTAACTCCCCAGCAACGGGCTTCCAGGCTCCTTCACCTAGATGGGCTTGGGGACCATAGTCCATCAGCGCTAATGGATGAAATGTTGGCCCTGGTAGAAGACCACAAGCCTTGTTTTCTCTTCTGCCAGATATTCCTGGCACAGATGCCGGAGGACATCCAGCTGCTCCTCACAGATGAAGACTTCTCGAACCCGAAGAGAGCAGCAGCCCGTGCAGATGCCCTCTGGCGCACAGAGGGAGAACGAGACAGCCCTCAACCAGGTGGCACGACCAGGAGCCAGCTGACTGCAAGCCACTCCCAAGACCAAGCCAGAGGAGGGCCAGTTAACTTGGTGTTTCTACGACCAGCGCTGGGGAGCACAAGCCCATAAGTGCCACCGGCCCTGCGGGTTTCAGGGAAATGACCAGGCAGCCGCCGTTGATGGCTACGATGGCTGGCCACACAAATAGCTTCCTTCATGTGATGGACAGATCCACCGGCCGCTGATTCCAGGTGGACACAGGGGCTGAGCTCAGCGTCATTCCGCCCACAGCATTAGAGTCTTGCACCTGATCTCGAGGTCCAACCCTGCGGGCGGCCAACAGCTCCACCATCAGGACCTACGGCACCCACAAGGCACAAATCCAGATCGGGAAGGAGAAGTTCCACTGGAGGTTCGTCCTAGCCTCCGTGGGCATCGCGCTGTTAGAGGCCGACTTCCTCAGAGCTAATGGGCTACTGGTTGACATAAAGGTCAAAATGCTGGTCAACATCCAAACGTTCCACTGCACCAGACTGGACACAGCAAAAGCCCACAGGCCCGAAATCACCACCATAGCTGCCACCAGGGATGAGTTCAACAAGATCCTCCACAAATTCCCCGCCATCTTAGAGCCAGAGTTCAATGCCGCCCTGCCCCAGCATGGGGTCTTCCAACACATCGCCACACAAGGCCCCCTGCTGCATGCTAGATCTAGATGGCTACCGCCCGAGAAGCTCCAGCAGGCAAAGGAGGAGTTCTCCAGGCTCCATAAACTGGTAATTGTCCAGCACTTGGACAGCGCCTGGGCATCACCGCTCCATATGATCCCAAAATCATCCAGGGCTTGGACACCATGCAGGGATTGCTGTCGGTTGAACGACACAACCACCCCCGACAGGTACCCGGTGCCCCACATACAGGACTTCTTCGCCAATCTTCACAGCGCACAGGTCTTCTCCAAAGTGGACCTCGTGCGGGGATACCATCAGATCCCTGGTGCATCCAGAATACGTGGGTAAGACGGCCATTATCACCCCTTTTGGTCTCTTTGAGTTCCTGCAAATGCCCTTCGGTCTAAAGAACACAGCCCAAAAGCTCCAGTGCCTCATGGACACGGTTGGAAAAGACCTGCACTTTGTGTTAATATACCTGGACGATATTCTCATTGCCAGTCACAACCATGATGAACACAAAGCCCAACTCCGCACACTCTTTACCCAGCTGGCGAACTTCAGCCTCACAGTTAACACAGCCAAACGCCAGTTTGGCAAGGAGTCCCTCCAGTTCCTGGGGCACAACATTTCGGGGGCTGGGGCTGCACCAGCGCTGAAGGAGGTAGCGGCTGTTCAACGATTCCCCAAACCCTCCTCCCTGAAAGGCCTCCAAGTGTTCATGGGGATGGTGAACTTTTACCATCGTTTCATCCCCAGAGCCACGCGCACCATGCGCCCATTGTTCGCGCTCATGGCCAACAAAGAAAAGACTTTATCGTGATCAGAGGAGGTGGACAGGCCTTTCATCGTGACAAAGGAGGCTCTAGTCAGTGCCATGCTGCTGGTGCACCCGTGGCCAGAGGCGTACATGACGCTCTCCATGGACACCTCAGATATGGCAGTTTGGGGGGGGGGGGTTCTGGAGCAATGGCTCAATGGCGCGTGCTGGACTTTCTCAGCAAGCAGCTGCGCCTGCCGGAGCTCAAATACAGCGCATTCGACCAGGAGCTCCTGGCACTGTATTTGGCCATCCACCATTTCTGCTACTTCCTCAAGGGCAGGCCTTTCACATCCTTCACGGATCAAAAGCCCCTCACTCAATCACTGGCAATGGCCAAGGGTCTGTGGTCCGCTAGACAGCAGCGCCACCTCTCGAAATTGTCTGAGTTCACGACCGACATCCGACAAGGACAATGTAGTGGCTCTCTCGTCCAGCCATCAACACTCTTGCACCTGGCCTGGATTACGAGCAACTGGCTCAGGCACAGAGGAACAATGTGGAGACGCAGACCTTGCGGACCGTCATCTTGGGCCTCAAACTCAAGGATGTCTGGGTGCCCATCAGCCCGGAAACATTGCTCTGTGATGTTTCAACAGGCTTGCCATGCCGGTGGTCCTGCTGCACTGGAGGGCGAAGGTCTTCAGTCTGATCCATGACCTCGCTCACCCAATGGTGCGGATGGTTGCAGAGTGGTTTGTGTGGCATGGGCTGAAGAAGGAGGTGGCGGAACTGGGCAGGAACTGTACCAGGTGCTAGACCTCCAAGGTCCAGTGACACACGCAAACCCACATCTAGAATTTTGACCCATCGATTTGCAGATTCCAACTCATCACACTGATGTCGTCGGGCCCCTGCCAGTGCCAAGGAGGCTCGTTACCTGCTCACAGTGGTGGATCGGGCCACAAGGTGGCTGGAGGCTGTCCCGATTAAGGAGGTCTCCAAAGAGACGTGCGCCAGGTCTCTGCTCAGCCAATGGCTGGAGTCAGCTGGGGTCCCGGTGCACATCACTAGTGACAGAGGGGCGCAGTTCACATCTGCCCCGTGGACTCAGATGGTGAAGCTCCTGGGAGTCAAGCTCCACCACACCACAGCATACCACCCACAGACCAACGGGCTGGTGGAGTGGTTCCACAGGCACCTGAAGGCATCGCTTATGGCTAGGCTCTCTGGACCAGACTGGGCGGACAAACTACCTTGGGTCCTCCTCGGGATTAAGATGGCACCCAAGGAGAACCTGCAGTCTTCAGCATCGGAGATGGTCTATGGCACACCGCTTTCCCTGCTGGGTGAGTTTTTCGGCCCAGACCCTGACACCACAGCCACCGACAAAAACCTGCTGGTGGACCTACCCAGGTGACTGGCCTCCCGAGCTCCCCCACCCCTGGCACGCCATTGCACCTGGCCGTTTCATCTTCCCAAAGAGCTCGCTCAGCCCAGTTCATCTTTGTGCAGAGGGGACCACAAGCTGCACCATTACAGCAACCGTAAGAGGGGCCATACAAAGTCTTGCACTGGTCTGGCGGAACCTTCACCCTGGACGTTGGGGGGAGAGAGGAACTTTTTTTTTGCCCATCTGGACTTATCACAGCCGGTGCAGACAGCCGCACCCAAGCGCTGGAGCTGGCCGCCAAAGTGACAAGACGCGTAGCTGGTTCTGGGGTGGTTGTGGGGGGGGGGGGGGTTGTGTGGAGCACACATCCACTTTTTCTTTTTTCCAATTTTATTCAAAAGATAAAAAGACATAACATACAATATAGAAATAGTCAGAGAAATTTTTTTATTAATACCCATGCCCCCCTCCCACCCCTACAGCCAGCTTCCTTAAGGGGAGCAAAAAAAATATTGATTATATATATTAAAAAATTATAAATATTAACAATATTTCAAAGTATATCTCAATGCATATATTTCAAATACGGAGATCACTTACTAACAAAAAATGAGTAATTATCATGTAAAGTATAAATGATTTTTTCCATAACAACACATACTTTCAATTCATTATGACAATGTGCTATATTAATCTCAGTATCATCTTTCCAAGTACTAGCAACACATTTATGCGCTACTGATAACACCAAACATACAAATGCAATTTGAATTTTATCCAATCCCATTCCCCTTAACGAATATAAATTTCCCAACAAGAAAATTGTTGGATCTAACGGTAATATAAAATTTTATAATTTCCCCAAAACTACTTTAATTCCTTGCCAAAATGATTGAACTTTAACACAATTCCATACAGCATGTAAAAAAGTTCCAATACATGAACCACATCTAAAACAAGAATCTGAATGACTAAACATATTTTTTTTAACTTTTCCGGGGTCAAATATAACTGATGTAAAAAATTATAATTAACCATTCCAAATGGCACATTAGTCATTTTAATTGCGTTGTGTTGACACATATTCGTCCAATCTTCTTCAGGGAAAATAAATACTAAATCACTCTCCTATTTAAGTTTAGATTTCTCCCAATCTGGTTTATCCATACTATCTTGTAACAATTTATACATAACTGAAATATAGCCCTTTTTCAGTATAGAGGAAATCAAAGATTCAAATCTTGACATAATAAGTAAAATCATCTCTCTACCATAATGATCTTTTATCAAAGCTCTAAGTTGATAATACACAAAGAATTTACAGGTATATCAAATCTTTCTCTCAATTGATTAAAAGAAAGAAATTTCCCCTCTACAAAACAATCTTGTATTGTCTTTATACCTTTAGAATCCAAAATGTTTAAATGATTATTAAACATTGGAAAAGGAATAAGCTGATTATTATACAATGGAGTTAAAATAGATAATTTATCTTTCGACCCTAGCACCCTATTTTTTTAACCAAATCTTTAATAAATGCTTCAATATCGGCATATCATATAGCTGTAACAAATTCAAATTCCAATGAAATATAAATTAATGTATTTCAACCCTAGGAATACACATCATTTCCTCCTCCAGCTAGGAGGCTGATCTAAATCCATCAATCTACTAACAAACTTTAATTGGGCCACTTCATAATAATTTTGAAAACTTACTTCCATGTAAGTCTATGCAACACCATTTGAGCTAATCTACCTTTCCATAAAAACTCTCACACTGCTTTATTCAAATCTTGAAAAAAGCCCTTAGAAAGTAAACAAGGTAGTGACTGAAATAAATATTGAATTTGAGGAAAAATATTCATTTTAATACAATTAACCTGACCAATCAAAGTTAATGGAAGATCTTTCCACTTAATCAAATCTGCTTTAATCCATCTTAATATAGGTACATAATTTAATTGATATAATGATTGATAATTCATATCCATAAACAACCTAAATATTTAATTTTACTTGTCCACCTTAATTTTGTAATCATTTTAAATTCAGAATAATCTCCCACTCCAACTGGTAAAATTTCACTTTTATCCCAATTAACTTTATATCCCGATAATTCTCCAAATTTCAACAAACACTCTTGCAATTGTTTCGACGACCGTTCCGGTCGTTCCAAAACATTGTCCGCAAACAAGTTAATTTTATATTCTTCATTCTTAACCCTCATCCCTCTAATTTTGTCATTTTGTCTAATAACCTGAGCCAGCAGTTCAATAATCAACACAAATAGGGCTGGTGACATGGACAGCCCTGTCGAATTGAATGAGTCACTTTAAATGGTAGAGAAATCTGTCCATTTGTCACCACCCTAGCATTTGGGTTCGTATATAAAGCCTTAACCCAACCTATAAAAAAAGGGGCAAATTTAAATTTCTATAACACTTTAAATAAAAAATCCCATTCAACCCTATCAAAAGCTTTTTCTGCATCTAATGCAAACACCATAGGATGGTTAGGTTGCTTTTGATATGCGTTAACCAAAGTAATTAATCGAAATATATTGTCTGATGCATTTCTATTCTTAATAAAACCTGTTTGATCAATATGTACCAATTTAGGCAAATATTTAGCAAGTCTATTAGCTAATACTTTCATTATAATCTTATAGTCCACATTTAATAAAGAAATAGGTCTATACGAAGACACTTTTAATGCATCTCTATCTTTTTTTGGAATGACAGTTATTAAAGCACTGGAACATGATTCTGGTAACTTCTGATCTTCAGTAACTTGATTCAACACCTCCAAATTCATTAGAAAAATCATTAAAAAGTTTATAGAATTCCACAGAAAATCCATCATCCCCTGGAGACTTTCCATTAGACATTTCCTGAATAGCTTCCTTAATTTCAAAATATATAAATGGAGATTCCAATTCCTGAACATCATTTCCATCTAATACAAGTATATCCTGTTTCCAAGTATATAATTTTTGATAAAATGAATAAAACTGGTCATTAATTTCCTGAGGCTTATATGTTATTATTGAATTCTTCTTAACAGCATTAATCATCCGAGAAACCTGTTCGGCTTTCAATTGCCAGGTAAGTACCTTATGAGCTCTTTCCCCAACTCATAATAATGTTGTTTAGATCAATTAATTTAGCACTCAAGCTGATAAGTTTGTAAAGTATTATAATGCAATTTCAACCTCTCTAATGCAACTTTTTAAAATCTTCTGTTACACCTTTCTGAAAATCCTTCTCTAACTCAGCAATCTTATTTTCTAACTCTAAACTTTCTGCCATATATTGCTTCTTAACTTTTCTAGAATAACTAATGATCTGCCCTCTCAAATAAGCTTTTAAAGCATCCCATATTACAAAATGACTATCCACAGAATTAAAATTTTCAGTCAAAAATAAAGAAATCTGCTCTTTAACAAAGTAACAAACTCTGGTTTCTTCAATAACATTACATTAAACCTCCATCTAAACGATGAACGTACTACCTCCAAACTTTCACAAGAAAAAAGTAATAGTTATTGATCCGATATAACTCTACTTTTATATTCAGCTCATAATACTCTACCTTGTAAATGTGCTGTTACCAAAAATAAATCAATCTAGAAAACGAATCATGTCTGGAAGAATAAAAAGTGAAGTCTTTCTCTGTAGGATTAACTTTTCTCCAAATATCCACCAAATTTAAATCTTTCATTAACGCATTAATTTGTGTTTCCATCTTTGATTTCCTTATACTTTTTGGATTTCTGTCTAATAAGGGGTCAAGAACACAATTAAAATCACCACCATCTAAAATATTTTCCGTAGCTTGAGTTAACAATAAAAAACTTCTGAAATAAACCGCTCATCATCTATATTAGGGGCATAAAGATTCAACAAAGTCCACAATTCAGCAAAAACTTTACAATTCACTCTTAATTTTTCTTTGGCTTGGCTTCGCGGACGAAGATTTATGGAGGGGGTAAAAAGTCCACGTCAGCTGCAGGCTCGTTTGTGGCTGACAAGTCCGATGCGGGACAGGCAGACACGATTGCAGCGGTTGCAGGGGAAAATTGGTTGGTTGGGGTTGGGTGTTGGGTTTTTCCTCCTTTGCCTTTTGTCAGTGAGGTAGGCTCTTAATACTCTGCCAGCATACCCCTCTGAAGATTCCATTTCAAATAGTAATTTTTTATGAATCAAAATCGCTACTCCTCTTACCTTAGAATTAAAAGAAGAAGAAAAAACATGACCAACCCAATCCCTTTTCAATTTCAAATGTTCTTTCTCAGTCAAATATATTTCCTGTAAAAGTGCAATAGCAATTTTCATTTTTTTTTAATATAAGCCAATATTCTCTTTCTCTTAATTGGATTGTATAAACCCTGAACATTAAAAGTTTCAAAATTCAATTGAGACATTTTTTTTAACTACTAATAATTACACACTATTAAATAATGCTCCCCTCTATAATTCTTTCAAAGAAGAAAAACCCCCTCAAAATAATTTAAGAAAAAAATACAAAAAAAACCACCCAAAGGTCGTAATACCCTGAAAAACTGGGTGTGGAGAACCCACTAGTGGCAGATGACTATCAAAGTTTTCAGTGTCATCCACCACCCCCCACCCCAGCTAGATACATATTAATTATTTCATCAAATAGAATCAAACATAATCTATATATTCAGCCCAATGATTAACAGAGGAGAAGATCAATTTCTTCACAATTCTGGCAAAGAATTAGCAAAAACCATGATCATTCTCAAAAAATTGAGATTGAAAATTACCACAGAAAACCTTCAAAATTGCAGGATAACGAAAAGCAAACTTGTAGCCTTTTCGCCACAAAACATCTTTAGCCGTGTTAAATTCTCGTTGTCTTCTAATAACCTCTTGACTCAAATCAACACAAAAAAACACCCTATTATGTTGAACCATTAATGGAGATCGATTCTGTCTTGCATTCTGCATTGCCATCCGTAAAATAATTTCTCGATCTTGATATTTTAAACAACGAATCAAAATTGCTCTCAGTGCTTGTCCTGGAAGTGGTCTTTTTCTCAAAGCTCCATGAGCCCTATCCAATTCCAAACCATCAGGGAAAAGCTCTTTACCCAGCACCTCTGGGATCCAGTGCTTAAAAATTTTTATAGGGTCAGCACCTTCACTATCCTCTGGGAGACCAACTATTTTCACATTATTCCTCCATCTTTGATTTTCCATTGAATAGATCTTCTTCATTAAATCTCTTTTCTGAAAATCAACAAAAGAACCTTCATCTTTTTCCATTTTTTCCCTATTACATTCTACCTGAGTTTGACACTCAGAAAAAGCTGTTTCAATTTTCTTAAAATTATTTTGCACAGTATCAACTGATTTTATACATTTATTAATATCACTTTTAACTACAGTAATTTCCTGTTTCACAGTTGACATTTCATCACACAAAGCATTCATTTTTATTTTCATCTCCATAAATCCTTGATTCATTTGAGTTGATATTTGTTTTGACATATTTAACATTTGTTGCATTTGACAAGCAATCCTTTTCAAAACAGTGAACACTGAATCCAGTCCAAATTCCACTTCCACTTTTTGAGATTCACCTTCTTTAACTACAAGCTCCTCCTCCTGGATGAATTCCAATAAGCTAAGTTCCTCTTCTTCCTCAGTTATCATAGGTCCTTTGACTGAATGGCTGCGGGTCTGGACACCTGACGCCGGCACCCCGACCTCTTCAGGATGCCGGCGTTCAGGCTCCCCCACAGCACCAACTTTCTCCAGCAGCTCTCGGACCTGCAATGCCACACGCAGGCCAGGCAAGGCCGTCGGATCCGCAGAGGCATCCTCTGATGTTACCCCGCACGCCACTGGACCGCACAGCGAGGTCACGGGTCCCCTTATCAGCCGTGCTGCCCGTGCATATGGCCTCAAGTGAACGTGGGTCGGTAGCGGCCAAACTCACCATTGTGTCGGGGCCATCTTGAGGATGCAGGATCGGTGCCGGGGTCAAACTCGAATGGGCTGGAGTCCTCTGAGGCTTGGAGAATCCCAGCAATGACACCATGGATTCAGCTATGCAGGTAGACTTCAATTCTTCCGGACTTTTATATGGTAGTTTTTTCTGAAGCTGAGGTTTAAATTTCTTCACATTGGATGCCATCATAAACCACTGGTATTTAAATAACTCGAAATCTTATTTTTAATTACTTTTATAGTATTGAAAAACTGGGTATTTAATGATCCAGCTGGGGAGAGGTGGAACACGCGTCTTCCTTCTATGCCATCTTGCCATGCACCCCCCCACCACCCCCCCCCCGCGGCATTATCCTCATGGTGAACCAGCCCCGCTTGTATCACCACGTGGCGGGGCAGCCATGGGGAAATGGTGTCGTCAGAGGTTTCTCTCTGACTCCAGCATCCCTTCCAGCGTGCACCCTGGGCAGCGATTATGATGTCACAATGCACCAGGTGACTGAGCTCCTGCTGCCCTTAAAGGGGCGCGCTGAATTTGAATAAAAAGTCATTAATGACCCTCAATGTGGTGGCTGTGTTTCTTCCACTGCTCACACCACCACAGCATAACAAAATGCAATCGTGTTTATATTTAGAAAAAGTAACATATAATTTATGAAATAATTTTTTTGTTGATATGTGGAATTTGTATTTAGAACATATTTCATTAGAAATCAAGTGAATGGCACTCCAAACATAAAGTATTTAAAATAATTATAGCACTGAAGGAGAAGGGGGGGGGTTTCTTTTTTTCCATGTGTTTTTTTTACTTTAGTGGGGTGTGGGGGTGGGGGTGTAGTTAATAGTTTATTCATATTTTGGATTTGTAGTGGACATGTATTTTGCAAAATATAAAATAAAGTTTTCCAAAAAAAAAGTTATCACATATGATTAGGAGGTTTCTTTGCAATGGTAAGATACCAAGGGTCTCTATGGAAAAATTAACATGGGATTATAGTCTAGGTGGATTGAGATTGCAGAACTTCAAAAAATATTATTGGGCGACTCAATCGAGATACATCGCCTCCCTTTTTCAGGGAGCAGATGTACCATCTTGGGCACAAATTGATCAGTACTTGATGGGCGAGAAGATAGCAGAGGATTTTGTTTATAAATGGGACTTTAAATTGTTGACAGGGAAGAAATACAGCCCCATATTAAAACTAGAATCTGAGCCAAAATTAATCAGTATTTACAATAGACAATAGACAATAGGAGCTGGAGTAGGCCATTTTTCCCGTCGGGCCAGCACCGCCATTTTAGATCATGGCTGATCATTACCATCAGTACCCCTTTCCAGCCTTATCCCCATAACCCTTAACTCCGTTACCCACAAGAGTCTTATCTAACTCTCTTTTGAACATAGTCAGCGAATCCGCCTCTACCACCCTCTGTGGCAGAGCATTCCACAGATTCACACTTCTCTGGGTAAAAAAATGCTTTCTCATCTCCGTCCTAAAGGGCCTACCCTGTATTCTTAAACTATGCCCTCTAGTCCTCGTCTCCCCCATCATTGGGAACAAGTAATCAGACTTCACCTTGTCTATCCCCCTGATGATTTTGTATTCCTCAATCATGTCCCCCCTCATCCTTCTAAACTCCAATGGATACAAGTCCAGTTTTTCTAGCCTTGCTGCATATGACAACCCTGCCATCCCTGGAACTAACCTTGTAAATCTGCGCTGCACACCCTCTATAACTAGTATGTCCTTCCTCAAGTTTGGAGACCAGAACTGGACGCAATACTCCAGGTGGGGTCTCACCAGGGCCCTGTATAACTGCAGAAGGGCGTCTCTGTTCCTATACTCCAATCCCCTTTTTATGAAAGCCAACATTCCATTTGCCTTCTTCACAGCTTTCTGAACCTGCATGCTAGCCTTCAGTGACCGGTGAACAAGTACACCCCGATCCATTTGCACTTCCCCACTCCCTAGCTTGTCTCCATTTAAATAATACTCAGCTTTCCTATTACTTCCCCCAAAATGAATAACCTCACATTTGTTCACATTGAAATTCATCTTCCATTTAGCCGCCCACTCCTCCAGCCTGTCCAAGTCCCTCTGCATTGGGCGACTCACACCCCACACCGCCACCCAGTTTAGTGTCATCTGCAAATTTGCTCATGTTATTTATAATCCCCTCATCCAAATCATTAACATAAATTACAAACAACTGAGGACCCAACACCGATCCCTGAGGCACTCCACTCGTCACATCCTGCCATTCTGAAAAAGACCCATTTACTCCAACCCTTTGTTTCCTATCTCTTAACCAATTTCCTATCCATGTCAGCACCTTACCTCCAATACCATGCTCCCTGATCTTGCCCACTAGACTCCCGTGCGGTACCTTATCAAAGGCCTTCTGGAAGTCCAAATACACCACATCCACTGGCTCTCCCGAGTCCACCCTCTTTGTCACATCCTCAAAAAATTCCAGAAGGTTAGTCAAGCATGACTTACCCTTAAGGAATCCATGCTGACTAGCCCTTATACTATTATTTCTGCCTAAGTGTTCTGCTATTTCTCCTTTTATGATATTAAAGTGGGGCTGTCACCAAAAACGTCCTTGACTCCTCATAAATTAATACCACTGACAGTGGGTAATAAGATTCTGGACATCTGGTTCCATTAATGGAGTCAGATGTATAAAGGATTGTTATGAACAAGGGCAATTAATGTAATTTGAACAACTCAAAAATAAATATGATTTACTGAATAAAACATTCCACTGCTATTTTCAAATGTCTTTTTTACGGGATGTATTAGGTCCAGGTATGGCCCTACCTCGTTGCAGTAGCATAGAGGCCCTAATTCGAAGGGGATCTGCAATAAATTTATTTCAGCAATGTATATTAGCTGTTCCAGTCAGAGGGACCCAAATGGGCCTTCATAAGTCAAGAGAAAGATGGGAGTCGGACTTGGGTATTGCAATTGATGAGAGGTGCTGGTCCGACCTGTGGCGGGAAAGCATGACCATGGTCAGTAATGCAAGGTACAGGCTGGTCCAGAATAACTTTTTGCACCAGCTGTACATAATGCCGCTGAAAATCCATAGATCAAAACCAGAACTCCCAGACAAATGCTTCAGGTTTGGTGTTGCAGCCAGGACATTTGTACATGGAACCTGGTTGTGTGCCAAGGTGAGGCCCTTTTGGGTGGATCTAGGTAAACAATTCCCACAGGACCCAAAGGTGTTCCTGCTGGGAATATAATGGACATAAGGCTTACAATGAAGTTGTCCAAATTTCAAATCCATTTTGTGTTAATCCCATTTGTGGCGGTCAGGAAGTGCATTGCAGTGATTTGGAAGTACAACTCTATTCTTAGTATTAAGCGATGGAACAAGGAAATGCAAAGTTGCGTTCCCCTGGAGAAAATCTGAGAAACAAATACAGCACCTTTTGGAAGATTTGGCAGCCATCCATGTACTACATAGGTACATGAAGGTGATTGTTTTACCCGTTCCCTGCTGCCACTCGCTGTCTCCCGCATTGATCCCGATCAAGGAAAGTCATGAATGAGCACCAACCCGGAAGCCATCCGTTGGGCCGTGATAGTCCCTGTATCTTTTTTCCTTTTTTTAATTATTTGTACTCATACTTATTTCTTTAAAGTTAATGTTTGTTATCGTTATTGACATTGCAGTATGAATAAATAGTTTAGTTTTATAGGTGGGGGAGCAGGGCGGGTAATAACACGAGCTTGTATATATTGTCATAGAGAAAAGGAGTGCATGTATATGAGGTTGTGAACTGCCATCATTAGAAGGATGCGGTATATGACTGTACAGGCCTATGTTAAAAATCATAAATAAAATATTCAAAAAAAAGGGAATCAGTTGTGGATGTCCTGGAATGAGAAAACTCTCTCTCTGAAAATCAACAAGAACCCTCCTGAATGGTAACCATCTACCTGTTAAGCACCAAAGCCTGGTGAACTTTATTAATGCTAACTTCTGTGCACAGTACAAGAATTCCCTGCAACCAGTGAGATTGGACTGTGAACCAAAGAACTTTTCTAAACGTACACACACATTACACATTCCTGCGCTTAGAATTAGAGGGGGGGTTATGTAGGTTAAGTAAGTCCATAGAGATAAGTTAAAGTTTGATTCCATTTTCACGCTCAAAGATAATTAAAAGCAACTTTGTTTAAGTAACCCTTTGTACATTAATCCACTAGGATTATGAAATCAAATTAAATGTTACAGAGTTCACATACTGTTAACTACTGTTACCATCCCTCTTTGTACTGAAGTATATCTTTCTGCTCCCCGTCCTGTAAAGCTGTAATGAAAATATTTTTGTTCCCCAGAAAAAGAACATCAGATGTTGTGTATTAAAGAAATGTATTCAAGAAACTGGTAATGGCAAAATGGAAGGATAGTCATTGTATTTCCACTGTGAGCATTTTACAAGGAAGGTAAAGCTGTCGTGTTTCTGCCATTGTACAATTTCAATCTCTCCTCAAGGGTAAATGGTTGACAGTATTTGAAGGTCTGTGCCCATTGTCAATGGAGACAATGACCGACTGCTCCAATGTACTCTGCTAAGCAAATCAAGTTCAAAAGAATGCAGAGGTTTTAACTTTTTGTGGAGATTGAAGGGTTAATTCTATGAGTCTGCGCTACCGAGATGTCCCCGTTTGCTAACCAGCCTCTCTGTGGTTGCCCTTGAACAGAGATCTCAGGATTCCCCACAAGCAGCACAGCCTGGCAAAATTATCCCATTGTTTCCCATTGTGTATTATCACTGAAAACATAATCTACAAACCACAAAACAGATATCAATATTAACCATGTGCATTTTTAACATTCAGTTTCCAATCTGGTGAAGTTATAATGTGATCATACCAGCTCCTTCAGGATATTTTCCATTAGATGCTTGATCCCAAGCCACACCCAATTTCTGCAAGCAATGAAACATTGCAAAGGGAATGCAAAAAAAGCAAATTGGATAAATATGGGGAATATAGAGATTACAAAATATGTAGTTTTAGGGCTTTTGAAGAATATAAAGGTGGATAAGTCTCCGGGACCAGACGGGATCTTCCCCAGGACATTGAGAGAAGTGAAGGAGGAAATAGCAGAGGCTCTGGCGGTAATTTTCCAAATGTCATTAGATATGGGGATAGTGCCGGAGGATTGGCGCATTGCGCATGTGGTTCTGTTATTTAAAAAGGGTTCAAGGAGGAAGCCTGGCAACTATCGGCCTGTAAGTTTGACGTCTGTGGTAGGTAAATTAATGGAGAAAATTCTTAGAGATAGTACTTATAAACATCTGGATAGACAGGGTCTGATCAGGAGCACTCAACATGGATTTGTGGGAGGAAGGTCATGTTTGACCAATCTGATTGAACTTTTTGAAGAGGTGACTAGGAATGTGGATGAGGATAGCGCAGTGGATGTTGTCTATATGGACTTCAGTAAGGCCTTCGATAAGGTACCACATGGAAGGTTAGTTATAGTCTTTAGGTATAAATTTTGAGATAGTCAAATGGATTGAACATTGGCTGAAAGGGAGAGGCCAGAGAGTGGTAGTGGATAATTGTCTGTCAGGTTGGAGGCCGGTGACCAGTGGTGTGCCTCAAGGATCTGTATTGGGCCCATTGTTGTTCGTTATATACATTAATGATCTAGATGATAGGGTGGTAAATTGGATTAGTAAATATGCAGACGATACTAAGATAGGTGGAATAGTGGATAATGAAGAAGGTTTTCAAGGATTGCAGAGGGATTTGGGCTGCTTAGAAAAGTGGGCTGAAAAATGGCAGATGGAATTTAATGCTGATAAGTGTGAGGTGCTTCATTTTGGTAAGAAGAATCAGAACAGGACATACGTGGTAAATGGGAGAGCATTGATGAATACAGAAGAGCAGAAAGATTTAGGAGTAACGGTACATCATTCCCTGAAGGTAGAAACTCACGTGAATAGGGTGGTGAAGAAGGCTTTTAGTATGCTGGAATATTGGAGTTGGGAGGTGATGTTGAGACTGTATAAGACGTTGGTGCGGCCTAATTTGGAGTTCTGTGTGCAGTTCTGGTCGCCTAATTATAGGAAGGATATAAACAGAGTGGAGAGAGTGCAGAGAAGGTTTACCAGAATGTTACCTGGGTTTAAGCATCTAGAGTATAGGGAGAGATTGGACAGATTAGGTCTTTATTCTTTGGAGTATAGAAGGTTGAGAGGGGATTTGATAGAAGTATTTAAGATTATGAAAGGGATAGACAGAGTGGATGTGGATAGACTATTTCCGTTAAGAGGAGGAAAGATTAAAACAAGAGGACATGAGTTAAGAATTAAAGGGCAGAGGTTTAGAGGTAACATGAGGGGGAACTTCTTTACTCAGAGAGTGGTAGACGTGTGGAATGAGCTTCCGGGAGAAATAGTGGCGGCGGAGTCAATTGTATTATTTAAGAAAAGGTTGGACAGGTATATGGATGAGAAGAAGATGGAGGGTTATGGGCATTGTGCAGGGAGGTGGGACTAGAGAGGGGTGTTTGGTTCGGTGCGGACTAGAAGGGCCTAATGGCCTGTTTCCGTGCTGTAAATTGTTATGTTATGTTATGAATGAAGAAGGATCAATGGTATAGAGTTCCGGCATGGGTCTTATATAGAGTTTGTGCATGAGCAGATTGTTCCACAGTCTCTTTTCATGCTCTGTTAAT
This sequence comes from Narcine bancroftii, assembly GCF_036971445.1. Lineage (NCBI taxonomy): Eukaryota > Metazoa > Chordata > Chondrichthyes > Torpediniformes > Narcinidae > Narcine > Narcine bancroftii. The sequence continues at coordinate 171,961,152 of NC_091472.1, read as the reverse complement.
TATCTTAAAAATACCTGAATTGCATTTTCTTCCTATTCTGTTGGGAAGACCAATTAACCTTCAGAAGAACTGGACTCCCTCATTGTCCAGGTGACTGTGATGTTGCAATCTATCCGAGTACCATATTTGACCCAGCTGAAAGTTTCTTTTCTTGCTAATACTTCTCCAGTAACATAACTTGTAAAATTCCTCCTGATTTTATTCACCTTACACTTAACCATAATAAAAGCAGAACTATTATTGTGGGAAGAGTCAGCTGTTCAACATCCACCATCCCACTCTGCTCAATAACATTGGTTGAGCACCATCTCTACTTTAACCATGACTAAACTGAATCGGAATTCCTGGAGTTCAGGTCTTTAAATATGATGGTGACTGTGCCAGTGGTAACACTATGAATGACGCCCATGAATGAAGTTCTAGTACGATTGGAAAACTACTAGACCTGTGCCAGCATGAGAAATAGATATAGAGGCAACAGTTGGCAATCAAACCCTTGCTTCACCACTGTAAGAGATCACGGTTAATTATTTACCTCCACAGTAATTGCACGTCCTTTGATTCTTTGAACATTCAAAACTATATCTATTGCTGTTTTTTTAAATTTAGACATACAGCTTGGTAACAGGCTCTTCCAGCCCACGAGCCCGTGCCACCCAATACCCTGATTAACCTACCAACGTGGGAGGAAACCGGAACACCTGGAGGTAACTCACATAGAAACAGGGAGAACGTACAAGTTCCTAACAGACGGCGCCGATTCAAACCCAGGTCTCTGGCATTGCAATAGCATTGCACTAACTGCTAAGCTAGCTGTGCCTGATTTGAACATTCTCAGCAACTGTCTTCTTGGGGACAGAATCCCTGAGATTTATTACCCACAGGGTGAAGACATTTCAAACCACTTATTTTGAGAGAAAAAAAATGTAGAAATGCTGGAGGAACTCAGCAGGTCTCACAGCATCCAGAGGAGATAAAGATATATAACCAATATTTGAGGCCTGAGCCCTTCCTCAAGGTATGAGTAAATACAGGCAGGCTCCTGTACAGTATTAAAAGGCTGGTGAGAAGGGAAGAAAGGGAAGGGGAGGGAGTACAGTACAACAGTCAATGGGATATGATAAGAGGACAGGAGATAGGAAAGGTGAGAATTGTTAGAGGGAGGGGTTCTTTTTGGCTCTGTGAAAGGAGACAGAGGGAAAAGGGGGAGGAGATAGAGAGAGGGAGCTAGAGGAAAGGAGTCATAAGGAAAGATGGGGTGGGGGGGTTAATGGAAACTGGAGAAGTTAATGTTAATGCTGTCTAGTCAGAGGGTGCCCAGATGGAAGATGTGGTGTTTTTCCTCCAATTTGCAGGTGGTCTTGGTCTGGCAGTGCATGAGACCATGGACACAAAAGTCAGCAAGGGAATGGGGTGGGGAATTGAAGTGGGAGGCCACTGGGATTCTGGGTCCACAAGAAGGAGGAACAAACAAGAGGAGTTCTCCCCATGCACCCTTGATTGGAGTTATGGATCATCCCACTTTCCCACCCTCCCCATAAGTCTTGATTTTCCTGACTGATTATCACTCTATCTCAGCTTTGATTTTCCTGCCTGCCTATAAAAATCATAAAGGTTTCAAAAAGGTCACTTTTATTTTTTTAAACTCCAGTCTGCCCATTCTGCCAAATCTCTCCTTGTAAAATAAAACCCAGATTTCAACCATCAATTTGACGAATGCTTGTTGCATTCCCTCTATTTCAAAATGCATCCTTCCTGAGGTAAAACCACACCACAGTCTCAAGATAATACTGTTACTTTTGACCTTAAATCCTCTTGCAAATAAGGCTAGGATACATCCTGTTTGCCTTTGTAATTACTTGCTGCATTTGAGTATTACTATTCAGTGATTTGTGTACAGGTCTTTTAGTTAATAAAAGCCTTGGTTTGGATCAACAAGTCTTTGGTTCTTTTGACGCGCTCTACACAGCGGTAATATGGAGGCCAACATTCCAAATGCCTTCTTCACCACACCATCTACCTGAGTATCAGCCTTGAGGGTACTATTTACCATAACTCCTAAATCCCTTTGTTGCTCTGCACATCTCAATAGCCTACCATTTAATGCATATGACCTATTTAGATTTGCCTTTCCAAAATGTAACACCTCACACTTAACTGTATTAAATTTCATCAGCCATTTCTCAGCCCACACCTCCAACCTTCCTAAATCACCTTTTAATCTAAGGTAATCTTCCTCACTGTCCACAACACCACCAATCTTTGTATCATCCGCAAACTTTCTTATCCAATTCTCCACCCCTACTTCCAGATCATTAATATATATAACAAACAATAGTGGACCCAGGACCGATCCCTGAGGAACTCCACTAGTCACTGGCCTCCAATTGGACAAACAATTTTCTACCACTACTCTCTGACACCTCCCATCCAACCATTGCTGAATCAATTTCACTACCTCCTTATTTATACCTAATGCCTCCACCTTTTTTCCTAACCTCTTGTGGGGAACTTTGTCAAAAGCTTTACTAAAGTCTAAATAGACAACATCCACAGCTTTCCCTTCATCAACCTTTTTTGTAACCCCCCTCGAAAAACTCAATCATGTTTGTCAAGCATGATCTACCCCTGACAAAACCATGCTGATTACTCCCTATCAATCCCTGTACCTCCAAATATTTGGAAATACCATCCCTCAGAACACTTTCCATCAACTTGCCCACCACAGACATCAGACTCACGGGCCTATAATTCCCAGGTTTAAATTTAGACCCTTTCTTAAACAGTGGAACCACATGCGCCACCCTCCAATCCTTTGGCACTACCCCCGTGGCCAGTGACATCCTAAATATCTCTGTTAATGGCCCCACTATCTGTCCACAAGCCTCCCTGAGTGTCCTTGGGAATATTTTGTCCAGTCCCGGAGATTTATCCACCTTTATCTTTTTCAACACAGCATCACTACCTCCTCGGTTATCCTTATATGCTTCATGACCTTCCCACTATCTTTCTTTACTTCAACTGGTTCAATATTTTTTTCCCTAGTGAATACCGGGGCAAAGAAATCATACAAAATTTGCCCCATTTCCTCTGAATTCTCACTCAGCCTACCCTCGCAATCTACAAGGGGTCCAATTTTATCCCTCTCTAATCTTTTACTTTTAATGTGCCTATAGAAACCCTTTGGATTTATTTTTACTCTGTCTGCCAAAGCCTTTGTGCCTTTTTTTGGCCTTTCTAATTTCTTTCTTAAGATTCCTTCTACACTCCTTCTAGTCCTCCTACAAATTCTCAGCTCCCTGCTCTTTATACCTCTTGTACACCTCCCTTTTTCTCCTAACCAAATTTCCAATATTCCTCGAAAACCAAGCCTCCCTATGACTTCCAGCCTTTCCTTTGATCCTCACTGGGACATATCTACTCTGTACCCTCAAAATTTCTTTTTTGAATATCCTCCATTTTTCATTTACATCCTTACCTGAAAATATCCTGTCCCACTGAATACTCCCCAAATCCCTTCTTATTCCTTCGAAATTTGCTCTTCTCCAATCCAGAACCTCAATTTTAGGCCCCTCCTTGCTCTTCCCTAAAACTACCCTAAAACTAACAGAGTTATAATCACTAGACCCAATTTGTTCTCCAACATTAATGTCCGATACCCGACCTAGCTCATTCCCTAACAGGAGATCCAGTATTACTAATTGATTTAGAAAACAACCTTGAACACATTTAACGAACTCTAGCCCATCCAGCCCTCTAACTGTATGGGTATCCCAATCAATGTGAGGGAAGTTAAAATCTCCCATGATCACTACCTTATGATTCTCACACATATACGTTATCTCCCTACAAATTTGTTCCTCTAATTTTCTTGGCCCATTTGGTGGTCTGTAATAGACCCCTATTAGCACCCTCATGCCTCCTTCACCCCTCAATTCCACCCAAGCAGCCTCATCCTGCCACCTCACGGCAGTAATGTCCTCCTTAACAAGCAGAGCAACTCCTCCCCCTTTTTTACCCCCTGATCTATCACATCTAAAACAAATGTATCCTGGAATATTAAGTTGCCAGTCCTGCCCCTCCTGTAGCCAGGTCTCACTAATTGCCACAATATCATGACCCCAAGTATCTGTCCATGCTCTAAGCTCATCTACCTTGTTCACTATGCTTCTTGCATTAAAATATATGCATTTCAGAGAATGACCCTCACATATATTCTCTTTTCTACCTTTTACTCTAATCTCCATCCTACCTTTGTTATCGTTATTATTCCTATCTAGGTGGCCATGCTCCCTTGACACTGCTCTCACACTCTGTTCCCCACCCCCCTGCCAAACTAGTTTAAACCTTCCCCCACAGCTCTCGCAAATCTGCTTGCCAGCACATTGGTCCATCTCCAGTTCAAGTGGAGTCCGTCCCTTTTGTACAGATCCGACCTTCCACAGAAGAGATCCCAATGATCCAGAAATCTTATCCCTTTCCCCTGCACCATCTCTTTAGCCACGCATTCATCCTCCACATCCTCCTATTTCTACCCTCACTAGCGCGTGGCACCGGCAGCAATCCAGAGATTACTACCTTGGAGGTCCTGTTTTTTAACTTCCTACCTAATCTCACATAATCCTGTTTCAGGACCTCATCCCCACTTCTAACTAAGTCATCGGTTCCCACATGGACCACATCTTCTGGCTGTTCTCCTTCCCCTTGCAGAATGCTATGTACTCGATCAAAGATATCCCTGACCCTGGCACCAGGGAGGCGACAGACCAACCTGGATCCCCGATCTCATCCCATAAACCTTCTATCTGTCCCTCTGACTAATGAGTCCCCAACTACAAGTATCCTGTTCTTATCCCTCCTGAACATCAGGGCCAGCCCCTGTGCCAGAGACCTGACCCCCACGACTCGTCCCCGATAGGCTATTCCCCCCAGCAGTATCCAATGCAGAATACATGTTGCTGAGTGGCACTTCCACAAGGGTACTCTGCACAGGCACTCCCTCCTTTCCTCACAGTCACCCAATTCCCTGACTCCGTCTCCCTGTAACTCTTCTCTATCACTGCCTCTGCTTCCCTTATGATCCTCAGTTCATCCAACTGCAGCTCAAGCTCCCTAACACGGTCACTCATTATATGCAATTGGATGCCCCTTTTGCAGGTGTAGTCATCAGAAACAGCTGTGGTGTCTCTGATTTCCCACATCCCACAACTGGAGCATTTAACTACCCCAACTGACTCTATTTCCTCCTTTCTTACTATAAATATGTTGTTTTAAAGATACCTTTCCACACAAGGAGCTCCTTCTCGCCGAAGTCCCTCGAGCCAAAGTCCCAAGTCCCAAGTCGCCACTCCTCGCTGGCCGCTCCCTCCCTTTCTATTCCTTTTATTAGCCCTTACCAATTAACCCCAATTAACTCCTGGCTCTCACCCGACACCAGGCGCTGACTCACTGCCTCACCCGACCCCAAGTCCGACCTTTCTTTTGATATGTTTGCAACTAGACAACAAAGAGTTTGCTTTCAGAACACTTTTGGGTCTACTTCAAAGATTTTGGGCAGCTGATTGTGAAAATCACCATAGGATTTTCTTATCATGTACCGTTTTTTATATAAAGCCTATTTTTCTGATTTCCTGTTATATTTTTAACATGTTTCAAGCACACAAAACCATGACATGCAACATGTCATTGAAAATTCATTTTCTGCATTCCCATATGGACTTTTTCCCTGCTGATCTTGGTGATGAACATAATGAAAGTTTCACCAAGACATTGCGACCATGGGAAAACGGTATCAGGGCAAATGAAACCCATCAATGCTCTCCGACAATTGTTGGGCACTGACACAAGAGGCATCAGATGTTGAATACAATTGAAAATCAGTAGAAAAACATTTTGATGTCAGTTGAACTAATACAATCATTATGAGATTAAACATGCTAAATTCAATAAAAGTTAATTTAATGTTCCAACTTCCTACTGAAATTATCTTTGTGTTCAGCTTGAAGTTATCTATCGTAGTCAGGAAGCAAACCTTTTCAAAAAAATATATTGTCCATTGTAAATGCATTGCAGGTAAATAACATATACCGTATATTTTGGTGTAAAAGTCGAGTTGTGAAACCCTAAAAAATTTCTCAAAAAGGCGGGTTGACTTATACTCTGGATATACTTTTGAGACCTTAAATTCACTGATAAAACCAGACTGACATCAATTCGGCATACAAAGCAATGCTGGAAGCACCTCCCCAACGCCGGTGCTGCTGCTCCCCGACACCTCCCCACGGCTGGGCGCGTCAGAACTGTTCCTACCTGTGACCCCGAGGTTGACGTCACTGCTCCTGTCTAGTAGGCTGAGACTCCTGCTCCTGCCTGGATGATGATGTCACTGCTCCAGCTCCGTGCGCTGTCGCCATTGCTGTCTGGTAGGCTGAGATTCCTGCTCCCGCCTGGTGCACAATGTCACTGCTCCAGCTTCGTGCGCCATCGCCATTTCTGTCTGGAAGGCCGAGATTCCTGCTCCCGCCTGGATCACAATGTCACTGCTCCAGTTCTGTGGGTCGTCGCCATTGCTGTCTGGTAGACTGAGATTCCTGCTCCCTGGATCATGATGTCACAAAAAATACTGTAGGAACTCAGCAGGTCTCACAGCATCCATAAGGGGTAAAGATATATTGTATGACCGATATCTTTAGAAAGGCTGAGGCCCGAAATGTTGGCATTCTTGTGTTTTTACATCAGTAAAAGGTAGGACTTTTGGTCAATAACTGACAATGAAAATTCCAGAAGTGTTGTGCTTTCTATCAATAAGTTACATTAAAATATGCAGTAATTGTGAGGAAGAGCACAGAGAAAGGTCTTTTGGAACTTATTTCTCACCCCACCCCCACCACTTCCCCCCGAATACTTTGAATCTTGGCAGCCCAGATTTTTCTGTGGCATTCTAAAGTAAGGATGTAGCTTGGCTCATTCTGTGGCCCAGGAGTCATTTGTATTTTCTAGCTCCATCTTCATCAACAACAGTTCCCTTCCTCATGTTCCTGGGTCAAGTATTACTTCAGATTCACTTTTTGTGGTCTTGATGAAGGCAGTGCTGTATTAAGGGACTGCAGGGCCTGTAACATTTATTTTAAAAGGGCCCTAAATAGTGCCAGCTGGTTCATGCGTGGTCCTAAATAGTACCTGCTGGCACATGCGGGATGGAGGAGGAAGTGTGACTGTGGCACCCTCTCCCATCCAAGAGAGTTTCTGATGCTGTCTCTGCATGTCCATTTTAGTAAGTTTGAAATAGTCTTAATTATTCTTAAAAATATGATACTAGCTTTCTCAGATCACTATATATTCAGTGATTACCAGTGGCATACCTAGGGGACATAGAATCTATATCAAGCACTAACATTGCGACCACCCCTTCCTGTTAAAAGTTACTTACACAGTTTGCACTTACACTGAAATTACACTTACATTTACTCTGAAATTTCCCCCCCCCACCCCCATTAAAACCACAAACATATATTCCCATTCAACCTGATCAAAGGTTTTCTCGGTATCTAGTGATAACACACATTCATCCGTTGGGTTAAAGGGAAGATATACTATATTCAATTATCAATATTTTTATTGTAATATGAGTAACAGTTTTTGATAAAAACTTGTCTGATCAGTATTGATAATTAATGGTAAAACATTCTCTATTCTATTGTCTAAAATTTTAGATACGATCTTCAGACCTACATGGAGTAATGAAATGGGGCTATAAATGGCATATTCAGTTGGTTCTTTCCCCTTCTTCAAAGTAAGAGATATACTCACTTCATTAAAAGAGGAGGGAACATTTCCCCTCCCATGATGAGTCATCCAACACAGAACTTTGATATGGTACCAGCAATTTAGAAAAAGATTAATAAAATTCAACAGAATATCCATCTGGTTCAGGAGCATTACCAGATTGCAGGGAAGAAATAGCTACAAATATTTCCACTTGAGAAGTAGGAGCTTCAAGACTAGCACGTTTATGTTGTGAAATAATTGGTAGATTCAAATGATCTAATAAATCAGACATAGCAGTAATGTCATTATTTTTTAAATTCTAAAGTATAAAGTTTGGAGTAAAATTCCTTAAAAATCTCAATTATTTCAGAACAATCTGTGGCCATTGTACCATCATTTCGTCTAATCTTGTTAACTTGCCTTTTAGTTGTTAGCCCTTTAAACTGTTCAGCCAATAATTTACCTGTTTTTCTCCATGTACATAAAAGTCACTCCTACTCTTCACCAATTGTTGTTCAATAGGATAAGTTGTAAGAAGGTCAAATTTAGTTTTAAATTCTATTCTTCTTTATATAAATATGGATTGTTTCCTTGGGCCATTAATAAATCAATTTGTTTGATATGGTTAATTAACTCCAATTTTTCCTTATTAGTCTTCTTCTTAATATTAGCAGTGTAAGAAATAATTTGGCCTCTTAAATATGGCTTCATTGCATCCCAAAGTATCTGATTAGACATTGGTGAAGAAGAATTAGTTGTAAAAAAAATTGTACTTACCTCGCCATAAAACTTAAAACTTATTTATCTTCAAGTAATGAAATATTAAATCTCCATGATCTTTTTGTAATAAAAGATGAATCCAGAAAGTCTAGTGATCGAGTAATAGGAGCGTGATCTGATATAACTATTCCTTGATACTCGCATTTCTTTGTCATAGAAATCAGTTGGTTGTCAATTTTAAAAAGTCAATTCTAGAATACAAATGGTGAACATTTGAATAAAAAGGAATATTTGCTATTGTTAGAATTTTTAAAATTCCAAATATCTGAAACAGAATAATAAGATGAAAAAGATTGAATCACGACTGCAGATTTAGAAAGAGTAGTCGGTCTCAGAGAAGACTAATCTAAAATTGTATTTAAACAGCAATTAAAATTTCCTCCTAAAATCAATGAATAATAGTTTAAATCAGGCAGGAGTGAAAAAAGCTTCTCAAAAAAATGCTGGCCTATCTACATTCGATGCATAAATATTTGCCAATCCAACCAATCTATTATGTAATTTACTTGAAATGATGACACAGCAGCTCTCTAACCATTCCAGGGAATGTATCTCTTTGCAGTTCAGAATATCTTTGTTACTTGGACTGTGAGAACAAAATTTAAGGTACTGAGTTGTATTATTTGAGCATGAGCCAGATACTGGCACATTGGATGGAGAAGTGGTTCTCAACCTTTTTTTTTTACTCATATACCACTTTAAGTATTCCCTATGGCATCAGTGCTCTGTGATTAGTAAGGGATTGCTTAAGGTGGGATGTGGGTGGAAAGAAAAATTTGAAAACCACTGTTTTAATCGTACCTCATTGACTCGTTATGTGCACAGTTTCAGAACTTCCAAAGGAAATAGGCCAATGACAATTTTTCTCAAGCAAAATATTTCAGTAACAATTGAGTTTAGAGCAATGATTCCTTTCCCACCACATCCCACCTTAAGCAATCCCTTACTAAACACAGAGCACTGATGGCATTGGGATTGCTTAGTGGTATGTGAGTGGAAAGAAAAAGGTTGAAAATCACTGGGCTAGAGTTTACACAATGCTTGCTATCCTGTTATATTTATGTGTGCAGTTCCAGGCAGTGATGAGGTGCAGAATGGCAGAACTGATGGAATCTCACTTTTCATCAGGAAGTTGAATGTGCTTTTTTCCCCTCTGATTTTTCTCCCTTCTCCCTGGGTTATTAAGGTGTCCATCCATAGATAACACATTGTCATTGGCATCTTTCCTTTTCACCACCTTGTTTAAGTTGTAGCTAGCTGGCTAGAAGCTATGACTCTGCGGAGCCTATAGTGCAGGAGGGGGTTATAGCTGTATGCAGGTTAGCTCAGAGAGAACACGCTGTTCCCAGAAAGAATGACACAAATCCCAGTTGAGTGTAATTAACACTGATCTTTATTGGGCTCACAGCCCTGCTTTTATTCTCAAGCTGAGCAGCGTGGTCAAAGCCCCCTCAGCGTGGATTGGTGCATTTGCAATCGGCTTTCCTTGATAGGGCAGTTAGGCTCCTTTAGTTGTGGCCAATTGGAGGGCAGTGGGCCTCATGCAGCCTACTGGATCATCGCATTTGACCTTCATTTTGTGAGGCACCCCAAGGGGTTTGCGAGGGGCTACCACAAAGTCACCCACTGGGGACAGAGAAATCTGCATAAGCTTCTGAAGTACAGGATGCCTCCCGGCGCAAAAGGCGTTCTTGGCAGTAAGATGCATACAGTCTGTAAGAGCAGGAATGCCCTCAGTGAATGCACGAGAGCCCCATAGTTCAGCCTGAATCATTACCAAGGAGTGAATGCAATAAGTTGCATTTGTCAAAAATGAATGTCCCCTGTCCAGCCTTTCTGAGTTTTTTTTTACTCTTGCAGTGTAGTGATGTTTTTTTACTAAATAAAGAGGTTTGGGTTAGAGTTTGGGTTAGGTCAGGACAGCTCCAAGAAATTTCTGCTGCTTCCTCCATTAAAATTAGCTGCGAAAAATTCTAAAGAAAATAAAACTAGTTCCAAGCTCATTAGATCAGAAGTGAGTATAAAACAAGTTAAACCTGTCTGACAAAAGAGGTGACAGCAAAATTTTGACTGACACTCAAAATGGGGGGCACCCTGTAATCAACTCTTTCCATGTGTATGAATCTGCTTTATGAATTCATGCATTTTGAGGAGCCCTGGAGTACAGCAAAATCAAAAGCACAAATACAAGCCCAAGCAGCTCCCTGGCCCAAATCTCTCTGAAAGACCTTGCAGATTGATCATTGAGTGGCACGGTTAGCATAGGCTTTAGTGCAACACTATTACAGAGCCAGTGTCCTGGGTTCGTATCCAGCACTGTCTGGAAAGAGAGTATATGCTCTTCCCTTGTCTGCATGGGGTTCTTCCAGGAACTCCGGTTTCCTCCCACCTTTCACTACGTATGGGGATTGAATGTTAATTGGTGTAATTAGAGGGTATGGATTCATGGGCCAGAAGGGCCTGTTACCGTGTTCTATGTCTAATTTTAAAAATTGTTTCTCACATACACATTTTGCTGCTCTCTGTTACATTCAGGAATTGACAAAGAAATCTCAAAAAGCAAGATCAGGTATCCCTTCTTGCTGCTTACACACTGAGGGTCTCACAAGGGACATTCTTTTTCAGAAACATGTGCCGGGGGTTCTGAGAAGTGAGATTGGACTGTGAATCAAAGAACTTTTCTGAACTTACACACACATTACATACACATGCGCTTAGAATTAGAAGGGGATTTAAGTTAGGTTAGTTAAGTTAATAGTAATAAGTTAAAGTTTGATCCTGTTTTCATGTTTAAAGATAATTAAAAGCAATTTTTGTTTAAGTCACCATTTGTCTTAGTGAATATCTATTGCTGCTGGGTTTTGGGGTCCTCTGGGCTCGTAACATTTTGGGGGCTTTTCCTTTTGGATTGAAAATTGGAGTTTTGGGATCTTAAACTTTTGGAGTTTTTCTAATTTATTCAATTCGGCATACAAGGCGATGCTGGAAGCACCTCCCCAACGCCGGTGCTGCTGCTCCCCGACACCTCCCCACGGCTGGGCGCCGTCAGAACTGTTCCTACCTGTGACCCACGAGGTCGACGTCACTGCTCCTGTCTAGTAGGCTGAGATTCCTGCTCCTGCCTGGATGATGATGTCACTGCTCCAGCTCCATTTTCCAAGCTAATTTAAGGCTTGTGTGTGAGGAAAACAGCAGCAATGGATGTTGATACATCTTTGTTACAACCATCACCTGCAGAGCAAGAGAAAATAGGAACTGATGGTTATATCTAAGGCATTAAACCTGACTGAAGTCAAGCATTGGATGAGAAAAATATAGATACAGAGAATTATAGAGAAATATTATATATATGAGGAAAAATTTGTTGAGAAAGATTTAGATGATTATCCGGAGAATAGATCTTTTGAGTTGCAAGTGGAAATGGAGAAATTGAGGGTGGAGGAAGAGAAAAACAGAACTTTGAGTTGCAGAGACAACGATATGAGGCGGAGAAAGCTAAAAACAAACACGGGAAATATGAGTTAGATGTAGCTGAAAAATGGGGGGAAGATGATGAAAGACAAAAAAAAATTGACTTAGAAAAAAATTGAAAGAGACATTTTCAATTAGAGAAGTTAAATTTTGAGATGGAGGGAGGTAAGAGAATTGAGGCTGTAACTCCTGGGGAGAGGTTTGTGACCTGTAGAGAGGTAAATCTAGTTCCTCCTTTTGATGAGAGAGATATAAATACATATTTTTAGCTTTTTGTAAAGGTTGCTGAGAGCTCAAGATGGCCAAAAGAAAATTGGCATCTTATGCTCCAAAGTGTATTGAAGGGAAAAGCACAAATTCCATACTCTAGTTTAACTGCAGAGCAACTGGCAAATTATGATACTGTTAAACAAGCAGTATTGAAAGCTTATGAGTTGGTTCCAGAAGCATATAGACAATAATTTAAGAATTTGGTGAAAACATGGAACCAACCTTATATGGATTTTGCTCTGGGAAAATCTGTATGATTTGACTGTTGGTGTGGCTCAAAAGAAATAAATAATGATTTTGACAGATTGAGAAGATTGATAGTCATTGAGAAAATTAAAAGGGGTGTGCCAAATAAGATTAAATTATACCTGGATGAGAGAGACCTGGGGGCGTGGCAGCAAACGGCTAGGTTAGCGAATGAATTTGCTCTGATTCACAAAAGTAAATTTCAGAATATTAAGCATTTTCAGAGAGTTAATGTGGAACCGATGAGTAAGCCTGTGCAGAGGGTTAACGTGGAGCAGATTAGTAGGCCTGAAATTAAGTCTGGGGAGTATGTTAAGAGAAAAGATGAAGGAAAGGTGGGAAAGGACAGAACTTCTGGATTTGTATGTCATTTTTGTAAGAAACCTGGACATGTTATTGCGCATTGTCTAGTATTGAAAAAGAGATGAGAAAAGGAGGTTTTACCAGAATCATGTATACAGACAGTTGAATTTAAGGAGAACAGATGTTTTCAAACCTTTTGTGTCAGAGGGCTTGGTTTCAGTAAAGGAGGGAGAATCACAGGTTCCAGTGAAAATTCTTAGAGGTATTGGGGTTGCTCAATCACTGTTATTGGAAAATGTTTTAACTCTGGATCAAAAGACTGACACAGGGGAGACGACTTTGATTCAAGGTGTTGGAGGTGAGGTAGAATCAATATCTCTTCACAACATCGTGCTGAATTCAGAATTAGTTAAAGGATCTGTTATTGTAGGAGTAATTTAAATGTTACCATGCAGGCAGTCTCATTTTTATTAGGGAATGATTTGACAGAGGATAAAGATGGATTAGTTTTGAGATGAACAAATTGGCCTAGTAAGGATGAGTTTAAAGAGGATTGTGAGATATATCCTGCATGTGCTGTAACAAGGACTTTATCTAAAAAAATGATGAGACCTGAGGAAGATCCAGATGAGACTTGCCCAGTGCTTCTGAAATAGTCTTGAAAGAATAGGTTAGGGGGGCGTGGCCTTTTGTTGAAGGAAAAAGAAGTGTAATTCCGTCTTCCCCCAGCTGGACTAACAAATACCTGAATTAAAGAATTTAGAAAAGTCTTGAAAATTTGTTCTGAAGTTGTTTGTGGTTAAAAGACTACAGTGGCTGTTAATACAAAGAAATCAAAAGCACCGATTCAGAAGAAACTTCCTTTTAAGAGTACAGAAGAAATGAGGCCTACTTATCAAGTGGAAACCACGGAATCGATTGGACAGTTACCGAAGCAGCAACGCACTCCAACTCACCTGAGTATTACCTCAGTGCCTTCGCAAGATGTCACTGGGCTTCCAATTTTTTACTCTTATCTTGATCAGCGTGCTCGCAATGTCGAGTGCGCTGTAGAGTCGCCGGAGTCTGCAGCATCGAGCCGGGTGCGCGACACCGCTGGGGGTCCCAGTGGCGCGGAGGCCCGAGGCAGCACATTGGAAGACGCGCATGCATGGGCCCCAGTGCTGCCAGGCATGCGCAGTGCATCTCTGGTCCGCGATCTTCTTGATAGGGTTGTCAGTGAAGTTGGTCGGCAACGGGCTGATCATGTCGGGACTGGGTCTGTCAGTATGCAGACCAGAAGTAAAGTGGTGGAATTAAAGGAACAGCAAGGGAAAGCCTCTCTGCAAACTGAAGCTATGGAAGAAGAATCATTGATTGCTACTGAAGTGAGAGAAGGTCGGCCTCAAGGAGAGATTAGTGACACTACTTTTGATGTTGTTTTTACAATTTTGGAATCTATAGCTCATCAAATGGGTAATATGTCAATGCAAACGTCCACTCAGACTGATCATGGATTTATGAACATGACTGAATATTTGTGAGGAAGTATCTTCTGATAAGAAAGATATTTCTGTTGTTAAAGCTCATGTCAATAGATTTTTGAACATGGTGGATACAGTTCAAGACAATTTTAAGAAAATCGAAGGTGCCTTTCAAGTCTGTAGAAAGATAAATCGAAACTACAAAAGTAGTAACTCCCTGCTTAACTGGGTGTGGAAAGAAATAAAATCACCCCCACAGGTGGCAAATGACTTCCAAAAGCTTCAGCGATGTCCATCCCCCCCCAACTGGACTTACAAAATTATAAGTCTAAATCAGTTCACAGCCCCAACGAATTCAATCCCAAAGCTTATTCCGGATCATCAATATCAATCAAACTCTTTGATATATTTGCCTTCCTGTTCTCCTGGCTTCGCGGACGAAGATTTATGGAGGGGTAATGTCCACGTCAGCTGCAGGCTCGTTTGTGGCTAACAAGTCCGATGCGGGACAGGCAGACACAGTTGCAGCGGTTGCAGGGAAAATTGGTTGGTTGGGGTTGGGTGTTGGGTTTTTCCTTCTTTGTCTTTTGTCAGTGAGGTGGGCTCTGCGGTCTTCTTCAAAGGAGGTTGCTGCCCGCCGAACTGTGAGGCCCCAAGATGCACATTTTGAGGCGATATCAGCCCACTGGCGGTGGTCAATGTGACAGGCACCAAGAGATTTCTTTAGGCAGTCCTTGTACCTCTACTTTGGAGCACCTCTGTCTCGGTGGCCAGTGGAGAGCTCGCCATATAACACGATCTTGGGAAGGCGATGGTCCTCCATTCTGGAGACGTGACCTACCCAGCGCAGTTGGATCTTCAGCAGCGTAGATTCGATGGCTGTCGGCCTCTGCCATCTCGAGTACTTCGATGTTAGGGATAAAGTCGCTCCAATGAATGTTGAGGATGGAGTGGAGACAACGCTGGTGGAAGCGTTCTAGGAGCCGTAGGTGATGCCGGTAGAGGACCCATGATTCAAAGCCGAACAGGAGTGTGGGTATGACAATGGCTCTGTATACGCTAATCTTTGTGAGGTTTTTCAGTTGGTTGTTTTTCCAGACTCTTTTGTGTAGTCTTCCAAAGGCGCTATTTGCCTTGGCGAGTCTGTTGTCTATCTCGTTGTCATACCCACACTCCTGTTCGGCTCTGAATCATGGGTCCTCTACCGGCATCACCTACGGCTCCTAGAACGCTTCCACCAGCGTTGTCTCCACTCCATCCTCAACATTCATTGGAGTGACTTCATCCCTAACATCGAAGTACTCGAGATGGCAGAGGCCGACAGCCATCGAATCTACGCTGCTGAAGATCCAACTGCGCTGGGTAGGTCACGTCTCCAGAATGGAGGACCATCGCCTTCCCAAGATCGTGTTATATGGTGAACTCTCCACTGGCCACCGTGACAGAGGTGCACCAAAGTAGAGGTACAAGGACTGCCTAAAGAAATCTCTTGGTGCCTGCCACATTCACCACCGCCAGTGGGCTGATATCGCCTCAAAATGTGCATCTTGGGGCCTCACAGTTCGGCGGGCAGCAACCTCCTTTGAAGAAGACCGCAGAGCCCACCTCACTGACAAAAGACAAAGGAGGAAAAACCCAACACCCAACCCCAACCAACCAATTTTCCCCTGCAACCGCTGCAACCGTGTCTGCCTGTCCCGCATCGGACTTGTCAGCCACAAACGAGCCTGCAGCTGACGTGGACATTTACCCCTCCATAAATCTTCGTCTGCGAAGCCAAGCCAAAGAAAAGATGCACCTAATGTTGACGATGAACAATTTGTGTCTGAAGCTTTTTTTAACTCTGAATCTAGCTAAAGAAAATATTTTGATTGGGGGAGATTTCAATTGTGTATTAGATCCATTATTGGATAAATCTCCGAAAACCTTAAAAAAATCAAAAGCAGCGGTCCAATTGGTTTCCTTGATGAAAGATATAAATTTGATAGAGGTTTGGAGAAGGTTAAATCCTACTGAGAAAGATTTTTCATTTTATTCTCTATGCCATGATTCATTTTCAAGGATTGATTTGTTTTTGGCATCAGCACATTTGCAATCTCATTTTACTCAAGCTGAATATAAGAGTAGAACAATTTCTGACCATTCATTGTTATTTATTTCTTGTGTTGGGCCGGAAGTTACTCAATCAACTTTCGGTGGAGGTTTAATGCAATGTTATTGAAAAAGCTGGAATTTGAAAAATTCATTAAGAATCAAATTGCTTCTTTTCTGGATTTGAATAGGAATACAGTTCAGAATAATTTTACTTTATGGGATGCTTTGAAGGTGTTTTTACGTGGTCAAATTATTAGCTAGGCATCAAAAGAAAATAATAAATTTTTGGCAGAGAGTCAGTTATTGGAAAAACAGATAGCTGATTGGAAAAAGAATTTCAGAGGAATTGTACAGAGGATAATAAGCCAGTTTTAACTAAATTGAAGTTATGATATAATACATTACAAACATATCAATATGAATGTTTGATTCAAAGATCTAAGCAATGTTATTATGAGTTAGGGGATAGAGCCCATAAAGTTTTAGCATGGCAATTGAAAGCAGAACAAGCATCGAGAACTATTAATGCTGTGAGGAAAGATAACTCAGTTACTTTTAAACCTCAGGAAATTAACGACCAATTTTTAAAAATCATTTTACCAGAAATTATATACTTCTGAGGGAGTTCAAGATGATGGTTCCATTGAATCTTTTTCATCAGATATAAACTTACCAATATTAGGGGAGGATGATGTGAGGAAACTGGTCTCTCCTTTTATGGATTTAGAAATAAAGGATGTTATTCAACAAATGCCTAATGGGAAGTCTCCAGGAGATGATGGGTTTATTGTTGAATTTTATAAAGTTTTTTATGGTGATTTGTCTTCTCTATTTATGGATATTCTTCAGCAGGTAATGCAAGAACAAGCTTTACCAGATTCATGTTTGAGTGCAATAATAATGGTTATACCAAAAAAGATAGTCCATTTGAATGTAGCTTCATATCAGCCAATTTCTTTATTAAATGTAGATTATAAAATAATAGCAAAATTATTGGCAAATAGACTTGCTAAGTATTTACCACAATTGGCACATGCTGATCAGGCTGGTTTCATTAAAAATAGGTATGCATCTGACAATATTCTTAGAGTGATTTTGCTGATCGATACTTCACGTCAAAGCTGATCTGATAAAATGGAAGGATTTACCTTTGTCATTAATAGGCCGAGTAAATTGTATTAAGATGAATATTTTTCCACAAATTCAGTATCTTTTTCAGTCAATTCCTTGTTTACTTCTGAAATTTTTTTTCAGGATTTTAATAAAGTAGTACGAGAATTTTTAGCCAGAGTAGCGACACATAAATTGACTTGGAAATATGCTTTGAGAGGTTTATAATTACCTCATTTTCAAAATTATTATGAAGCAGCTCAATTAAGATTTATTAACTGTATGCTGGATGTTTTGTACCGCCCTAGTTGGGCTAGGGTAGAATAGGCTGGTATTTCTGAACCTTATTCACATCAATTTATATTTAAGTGGAATTCTGTTTTATTACAGAGATATAATGTACTGATTTTAAAACATTTGTTAAAGATTTGGACTAAAAGGAATTTATTGATAGGTACCAAAGGTAAAATATCGGTTCAAGCCCCAATATATCAAAATAAATTGATTCCTTTTTCATTGAATAATAGATTTTTAAGAGAATAGCAGATTAATGGAATAAAGTCATTGCAGGATTGTTTTGAAGAGGGTAAATTTTTATCGTTTAATCAACTTAGAGAGAAATTTGGAATTCCAGTGAATTCTTTGTTTGTGTATTATCAAATTAGAGCATTAGTGAAAGATAATTTTGGAAGAGAAATGAAAATTCCTAAGTTAACGAAATTTGAGTTTATGATTTCTCATTCATCAAATAAGGGTTTTATTTCTGAGATGTATGGATTGTTGCAAGACACTATGGATAAAAATAAATTTAGGTAAATCTAGGATTAAATGGGAAAATGGTTTAATTTGTGATATTAATCAGGCCAATTGGGAGACAATGTGCTTTGATGGTGTGACTAAATTGCTTAATGTAAGATATCATGTGATTAATTATAATTTTTTGCACCACTTATATCTAACCCCTGAGAAATTGAAAAAAATGGATTTAGTAATTCAGAGTTGTGTTTTAGATGTGGATTATGTGTAGGAACATTTTTACATTCAGTTTGGTTTTGTGATAAGGTTCAATCATTTTGGCATAAAATTAGGGAATTTCTTCAAAATTTGTTTAAGATCCAATTTTTGTTAGATCCAAAAAATTTTGTTGGGTTGTACTGCCCCATTTATGGATTTGGGGTTAGATAAGTTTCAGACAGCATTTCTTCATTTAGCATTGGCTGTAGCACTGAAATGTGTTGCGATTTCATGGAAAGATGAGGTTGAGATAAATGTAAATTGTTGGCATAATGAGTTGAGGTCCAGTATTTATATGGAGAAAATAACATATAACTTGCATGATAATTATGACTTTTTTGTTAAGATGTGGTCGCCTTATTTGAAATGTATGAATTTAGTAATATCTTAAATTGTTTTATGTGTTTCTTTTATTTTTTTAATGCTTCCCTTGTGAAGTTTGCTGAGGGTGGGTTGACTTTGTAAAAGTTACTGTTTTGAAAATATTAAACAAAGTTTTTTTTAAAAAAAGAAAGAGCAGGTTAATTGTGAGAGTAAGGATTTCTCTTTGTCAAGGAAAGAGTTAATTCAGCCACAGTTGACAGATACAGATCTTATTGACTTAAAAAACAAAGCAGTAAGTGAACAGAAGATTAAAGAAATGGCTTGTGGATATTACTTGAAGGGTGAATTGTTGATGAGGAAATGGAGACCTCTTGATATTCCTGCTAATTAAATGGGGGGGGGGGTCATTCATCAGGTGGCTATTCCTAGAAATTACAGGAATGAAATTTTAAATCTAGCTCACAGTATACCTTTGGGTGGTCACCTTGGTGTAAAGAAAACCATGAATAAGATTTTGAGACAATTTTTCTGGCCTGGTTTGAGGAAGGATATTGTAAATTAGTATTGGACATGTCACTTTTGTCAGGTTGTGGGGAAACCTAACCAGGGTCCTCCAGTGGCTCCATTACAACCTATACAACCTATTCCTGTTGTTGGGGAACCTTTCACTAGGGTTATTGTGGATTGTGTAGGTCCCTTGCCGAAAACTAAGTCTGGAAATCAGTATTCGTTAACAATTATGTGAACAGTGTCAATATTTCCAAAAGCTATACCGTTAAGGAATATTAAAGCCAAAATGGTGGTAAAGGCTCTGGAAAGATTTTTTTCAGTTTATGGATTACCTAAAGAGATCTAGAGTGATCAAGGATCTAACTTTATGTCTTGGTTATTTCAGCAGTTGATTTATGAGTTGGGAATAAAACAGATCACTTCATCTGTGTACCATCCTGAAACTCAGGGAGCTTTGCAAAGATTTCATTTTACTCTTAAAAATATGATGAGAATTTAATGTCTGGAGAATAGAAAAGATTGGGATGAAGGTATTCAGTTATTGTTATTTACAGCAGGGAGGCTGTGCAGGAGTCATTAGGTTTCAGCCCTTTTGAAATTGTGTTTGGACCTCAGGTTAGAGGACCTTTAATGTTGATAAAAGAACAGTGGGTTAATGAGGATGTGCAGTTGGACTTGATGGATTATGTTTCTAAATTTAAAGATAGGTTACAAAAAGTATGGACTTGGGCTCAAGAGAATTTAGAAATGGCTCAGGGTAAAATGAAGCATTTATGTGACAGGAAAGCTCAAGTGAGGAATTTTAAGACAGGAAATAAAGTTTAATTTTGTTCCCAACACATGACAATCCTTTGAGAGCTATATTTTCTGGACCGTACATAGTTAAATCGAAACTGAATGAAGTTAACTATGTTGTTAACACTCCAGATCTAAGGAATAAAACTCAGGTTTGTCACTTAAATATGTTGAAACTTTATTATGAGGATGAGGGTAGTGGAGAACAGTCTATATCAGAGGTGTTAGTTGTTGACAGGGTTGACGAAGTTATGGATCATAAGATTATGGAAACAAAATCTTGTGAGGGTAACCTTAAAGAAACCACCTGTCTAACTCAGCAATTTTGGAAAATCTGGAGGAAAAGTTAAGCACAAAACAGATGCAGTTGAAAGATGAAATTTGAAATATGGAAATTTGTTTCCAGATGTGCTAAAAATGATGTTAGTGATTTATCATGATGTGGATGTGGGAGAGGCAAGTCCCATAAAACAACACCCATATAGAATAAACATTCAGAAAAGTAAAACCATGGATCAAGAGGTGGAATATCTGTTAAAAAAAAATTAGGCCTTCAAACTCAGATTGGAGTTCTCCTTGTGTTCTAGTGCTTAAACCAGATGGAACTGTTAGGTTCTATACAGATTACAGGAAGGTTAATTCAGTAACTAAAACAAATGCTTATCTTATACCAAGAATAGATGACTGTATTGATAAGATTTGGAAAGCTAAATTTCTTACTAAATTGGATTTGTTGAAGGGTTACTGGTGTCTGTCTCTAACTGAGAGATGAAAGAATATTTTGACTTTTGTAACACCATCCAGTTTATATGAGTATAATGTGTTACTTGTTGGCATGAAAAGTCCTCCTGCCACATTCCAAAGGATGATTAATTTGGTAATCTAAGGGTTGACACAGGTGTGTCATCTTTTGATGATTTAGTCACAAAAGATGACTCATGGGAAGAACATCTGAGGGAATTGAACAAATTGTTTGCAAGATTATCTGTTAACCTAACTGTTAATTTAGCTAAAAATGAATTTGGACATACTACTGTAACATACTTAAGTCATGTAGTTGGTCATGGAAAAGTTGCACCTAATCAAGCTAAGGTGAATGCAATTTCTGAGTTTCCTATTCCCAATGGCAAGAAAGCGGTGAGAAGGTTTATAGGAATAGCAGGATATTATAGTAAATTTTGTTGAGGTTGCTCTTCCTTTAACCAATCTCTTGAAGAAAGGGGAGAAATTTGTGTGGACTAAAGTTTGTCAGAAAGCTTTAGAAAATTTAGAGATGATTTGCCATTACCCTGTTTTAAAATCTCCTGATTTTGACAGACCATTTTCTTTAGTAGTGGATGCCAGTGAAGGGGCAGCAGGCACAGTTTTATTACAAAAACATATTGAAATTGACCATCCAATTGGCTACTTTTCAAAAAAATTCAATGGTCATCAAAGGAACTATTCCACTATTGAGAAGGAACAGATGTCTATAATACTTGCTCTGAAGAACTTTGATGTATATCTCGGTACCTTTCATGAACCAATTGTGATATTTACTGACCACAATCCTCTGCTGTATTTGAATAAAATTAAGAATAAAAACAGAAGATTGTTAAACTGGAGTTTAATATTGCAAGAATATAATCTACGATTAATCACATCAGAGGTACAAATAATGTGATAGCAGATTCTTTGTCAAGATGTTAAAATAGATCATGTATAGAAATATATACTCTCAACATTGGGTTACATTGTTATAACATGTTAAATATTGTGTAATGTTATCTCTTTAGTGATTTTAAAGTCAGTTTAGTTATAACTGAATTTTATCTCGAGTTAAAATTCCTTTGTGGAGAAACATGTGATGGATTATGTTATATTTTATATTGTATATAGATATGTTTTAAAGGAGATAAATTGTGGGATTTTTTTTAGTGTAGGTCACATACACACATTTGAAAACAGATCTCATTTAAAATCCCAAAGCGCTGTTCAAGCCAGACAGTCCAGGCTCCGTGTGCCTTTGCAAAAACTTTGAAGGATGCCTATGGATTATTGTTTTGGAAAGCAACAGATGAAAGGACTCAGAAGATTAGGTCCAGAGCCGCAGTCTGTCTGATTGCAGTTGGCTGTTCTAAGAGGGCCATGTGGTTTTCTCTGAGTGAAAGAGAGAGAAAGAATTCAGTTCTACTGTTCAGCAGTAGCAGCTGGGACTGGAACAGGACAAGCTGGCAAGCTTGGTGAAAACCCCATTTTGAGGACCGGTTATGAGTTCTTTGTTCAGCCTGTTTAAAGCTCTTGTGGTTCATTCAAGAGGAGAGGACTGGCTGCCTAATGTTTCACTTGAAATAAGAGAAACAAAAAGGAACTTGGTTGTGACCTGGAAGAAAGAGGTTATCATCTGGAAAATCCTGATGGGGCAAATTTCTTCGGCAAGACACTGAAGTGGCTGATCGGAATGAATCAGTTGTGGGTGTCCGACAAGCAGCAAATCTTTCTCTGAAAACCAACAAGAACCTTCTTGAGAGGTAACCATTTACCTTCCAAGCACCAAAGCCTAGTAAATTTCATAAATGTTAAATTCTGTGCACAGTTTAAGAAATGCCTGATACCAGTGAACTAAGAGGAGTGAGAAGTGAGATGGCATTGTGAATCAAATAACTTTTTTTGAACTTGTATGCACATTACATACACGTGTACTTAGAATTAGAAGGGGGTTAAGTTATTAGTAATAAGTTAAAGTTTGATCCTGTTTTTATATTTAAGGGTAATTAAAATCAACTTTTGTTTAAGTAACCATTTGTCTTGGTGAATTTCTATTGCTGCTGGGTTTTGGGGTCCTCTGGGCTCATAACAGTAGAAATAAAGTTAAGATAGTAGGTCTACCTGAAGATTTGGAAGGTACAGATCCAGTAAAAAAAATTCCAAAATGGATTCCTGAAGTTTTGGGAAAGGAGTATTTCCCTAATGGTCTGGAATTAGATAGAGCTCACAGAGCTATCAGAAAGAAACCTTTCCTGGCCCAACTGCTGCTCTCTGTCTTGATTAGGTGTTTGCATTATTAAGATAAAGAAATAATTTTAAGAGTTGCTGTCCAAGATGCGAGAAAATATCAGACCCTATTTATGTTTGGAGGTAATAGAGATTTTCTACGCAGACCTCAGTCAAGCTGTTATTAAATGTCGTAAAGAGTTCAATCCTGTCAAGGCTGTCATATGGAAGAAAGGATATAAATTTGCTTTTGGGAATCCTGCCATACTTCAAGTTTTTTTTATGGAGAGTTTCATTTGTTATAGATAGAGAATTTGGGTTAAAAATGGTTTAAGTTAAAATGTGATGATTAGTCATAAAAGGGGGCTAACCACTAGAGTTTAGCTGGAAAATGTTACAACAGACTTGCAACAGATTTAACTACAGAGAGACATGCAGGAGCCAAAGATTCATAAAGAGTGAAAAACAGGATTTGGTGTGAGCAGAGGTCATGAATGTTCGTGGTGTGCATGACTAACAGTAATCAGGATGATTCTGCAAAAACTAACCAATTAAAGTAGTGTAGTGGAGATGCCGAAGGACAAGCAAATTGTATAAAAAACAACGCACTGTATGTATCGGGGCTTGACTTGGCGAGAAGCCGGTTGAGTCCAACTCTGCAGACTTGTGAATAAAGCTTGTCGTGTCACCGATCTTAAAGAGACTCATTTGTGAGAATTTGTGTTTCTGACAATTTGGGGGATCGTCCGGGATCTACACTCCGGCCGTGGGGGGAAGCGAGAAAGGGGGACGTTGGAGGTGGTGCACCCCGCTGAGTTCAGCGGCTCCTAGTCCCTTGCTCGTCGCCTCGGGCTTGAGCGAGTGGTATCCGGACAAGGTGACACGACAAGACAAAAAGGAGAGGGGTGATGGTTCAATCCCCAGGAAGACACCGGTAAGTGACGACTTACGATTGTGGTGTGGGGATTGACGGACGAGACCACCCAGGTGACGGTCATGACGGAGTAAAAATATAAATAAGGTGTAAAGAGGGTGGCGTGAGGACCCCATCGTGGGACCTTAGGATAGACCCCAGGGAAACCTCGGTGGAAACCGACGGAGGGATAGTACCTCCGACGAGGCGACCGAGACGAAAGGGAGTAGGGTCCCGAAAACGAAGGGGTTCCTCAGCCACGATAACCGGATCTAGGCGGGAAAATGGGAGGAACAAAGTCTAAGGGCTCGTCTGAAGGATCAGGACTTTTCCCAGGGGTTCCTCCTGACAGCCCTTTGGGGAGAATGTTTGAAAATTGTGATAGTAGACGATATCGAGACAAAGACAAGAGAAAGATGGTTCAATATTGTCTCCTTTGGTCGAAATATCCTATCAAAGGTTCCTCGGTCTGGTGGCCGAAATTCGGATCCGACGAGGATTGGGTTAGACAAGCATTAAACATATATGTAAACTCGAGACCAAAGGTGAATCAAGAAGAGTCAGCGTATGCATTTTGTTGGGTTCCCTGGCCAGGATCCTTAACAAAATGTTTTAAATTGGGGGTAGCGGGAGAAAAGAAGTGGGAACCTTTGGACAACCTCCCCCCTCCTTATGTTCCCCAGGCGCCCACGGCGCCCGAGGGAAACTTGCTGCTGGAGGGGGAAGGTGATGAATTTGATTGTCCCGGAAGGGGCCGGAAACGGAGGGATGAATTAAGTGAAGTCATTGAACTAAGGGAGTCGGACCCTAGACTTCCACCGGTGGACCGACCCTGGACCAGATCCCAGACTGGTCCAGGACCATCGAAGGCTCCAATAAGCCTAAATCCCCTGAGGGAAGTTCCTATGGGAGGACCGGGAGGGGGAACGGGATACGTAAACGTTCCCCTAACCAGTACTGAGGTGCGGGGATTTAAGAAGGAAATGAAAAATCTGTTGGAAGATCCCATGGGACTGGCCGAACAGTTCGACCAGTTCCTGGGACCAAACACATATACCTGGGAAGAGATGCACGCAATAATGGGAACATTATTCTCACCCCAGGAGAGGCAGATGATTCGACATGTGGGAACGTGAACAACCTGGGGACCCCAGACCCCATGAACAAAAGTATCCCCTGAATGAACCCAGGTGGGACAAACGAACACCCGAGGGATTGACAAATATGAGACACTACAGAGAGTGGACGATTAAAGGGATACAGGAGGCTGTGCCAAAGGGTCACAATTTCGCCAAGGCATTTGGGAACCACCAGGGGAAAGATGAGTCCCCTACTGATTTCTTAGAGAGGGTGAGAAAGAATGTCCAACAGTATGCGGGTGTAGACCCTAGTACACCAATGGGTGAACAGCTTATTCGAATCGAATTTGTGTCCAAATCGTGGCAGGACATTAGGAAGAAACTAGAAAAGGAGGAGGACTGGAATGAAAAACCCTTGAGCGACCTGTTAAAAAGGGCACAAAGGGTATATGTGCGGAGGGAAGAGGAAGGTCAAAAGAGGGCAGCGAAGATTATGGTACAGACTATCCGACAGGTAAATGCTGGGTCCAGAGAGGAAAGGAGACAAAACCCCCCTCTAAGCAACCCAAGAAATCCAAGAGAGTGGAGACCCAGGAGACCCGCTAAGTGCCATTACTGTAACGAGGAAGGACACTTCAAGAGGGAATACCCCCGATATAGGAGGGAAGTGCGGACCCTCGAACTCATGGAAGAAGATTAGGGGGGTCAGGGGTTCCGGCTGTTGGGGACCAAGTATAAGAGGGAACCCTTGGTAAAACTGAAAATTGGTCCCCAGGGAGAAGAGGTGGTGTTTATGGTGGACACGGGAGCGGAACGAAGTAGTGTAATAACTGTGCCAACTGGGACTGAGCCTGTAAAAAGCAATTTGATAATTTCTGGGATAGAAGGGGCTCCCAGGACGGTATCGATAATTCCCCAAGTGACAGTAAGGCTGGAAGGGAGAGAAGGGGTACAGGACCTCTTGTTGTTACCGTCGGCCGGATTTAACCTCTTAGGAAGAGATATACAGGCTCTCCTAGGTCTGGGTGCTCTCCCCGTGGACGGAGAAGTGTGGGTCCACCTCTGTATTCTGAAGGAGGAAGACGAACGGCAGATTGACGAGAGAGTCTGGTATAAGAAGGGAAATCAAGGAGGTCTGGATATCCCACCTTTACATGTCACATTAATACCAGGTCATCAGCCGGTAAGGAAACGTCAGTATCCTATTTCTTTGGAAGGGAGGAAGGGGCTACAGCCGGTAATCGAGACCCTGATACGGGACGGACTATTGGAGGAATGTATGTCACCCTATAACACCCCCATACTCCCAGTGAAGAAACTGGATGGATCCTATCGTCTAGTTCAGGATCTGAGAAGTTTGAATGCTATTGTTCAGACCCGCCACCCGTTGGTGCCCAATCCCTATACCATCATGAGTCGGATTCTCCCGGACCATGAGTGGTTTAGTGTTATTGACCTGAAGGATGCCTTCTGGACATGCCCACTAGAAGAGGGAAGTAGAGATATGTTCGCGTTTGAATGGGAGAATCCATGGACAGGTAGACGGAGGCAGCTTCGGTGGACCGTATTGCCCCAAGGGTTCACTGAATCTCCGAACCTGTTTGGACAAATGCTAGAACAGATCTTAGCAGACTATCCACGGTCCGATGACTCCCAATTGATGCAGTATGTGGATGATCTGCTGTTATCAGGGCCCAAGGAACAAGAAATGAGGGGAGATACAATAAGACTCTTGAACTATCTAGGGAAAAAGGGTCTGCGAGTGTCCAGGAACAAGTTACAGTTCGTTGAGAGGACTGTGGTGTACCTGGGGCACCAGATAAGTAAAGAACAGAAACGGATTACCCCTGAAAGGATTGCGGGAATCACCAGAATGCCGTTACCCCGTAATAAGAAGGAAATAAGACAATTCCTGGGGCTCTTAGGTTACTGCAGGTTATGGATAGAGGACTACTCGGCGTTGGTGAAGTTTATGTATGAAAAGCTGACAAATGAGGATGAACATCCATTGAAATGGACCCAGGAGGAGAAGGGATGGTTTGAGGACCTGAAGCGTCGCCTGATGCGGACCCCGGTACTCACTCTGCCCTCTTTGAAGCAACCCTTCCAGCTATTCGTCACCCATAATCAAGGAACAGCTGTGGGGGTTCTGACGCAGAAAAAAGGCGGCCAGCGACACCCAGTGGCCTTCCTGTCCAAAATGATGGACCCAGTGTCTCGTGGATGGCTGACGTGCATCCAGGGAGTAGCGGCTGCTGCTCTGTTGGTGGAGGAGGCACGCGAACTCACTTTTGGAGGAAGGATGACTGTGTACACCCCCCACTCTGTGAGTGTTCTATTAGCACAAACCGCCCATCGATGGCTGACTGATTCCCGCATATTAAAGTACGAGACCATTTTAATAGTCGGAGAAGACCTACAGTTTGCTAAGAATAATAGTTGCAACCCAGCTCAGTTTTTATACGGCGGTGAAATAGGGGAAGAAGTGGAGCACGACTGTGTCGAGTTGACAGATCTCCAGACCAAGACCCGAGAGGATCTTCGCGATACCCCCCTGGGAGAGGGATATGAATTCTACATTGACGGCTCCGCCAGATATGTTGACGGAATGAGGAGAAGCGGGTATGCCATAATAGAAGGAGATGCTTGGGAAGTGGTAGAATCTGCGAGGCTACCCGGAAGCTGGTCGGCACAGTCCTGCGAACTATATGCCTTGCAGAGGGCCCTCAGAGTACTGGCAGAGAAAACTGGGACAATTTACACTGATTCCAAATACGCATACGGGGTAGTGCATACCTTTGGTAAGATCTGGAAGGAGCGCGGTCTGATTACATCAAGAGGGAAGGAGTTGGCACACGAACAGATGATTACTCTGACCCTGGAAGCCCTGACATTACCCCGGGAAATAGCAGTGGTCTACATACCAGGCCATCAGAGAGGAGATACCCCGACCGCGATTGGGAACAGACGGGCTGATGAAGAGGCCAAAAGGGCGGCCATGCAACGGGAAGTCCGCTTGCTGACCTTAATCCCAGTAAGACCAGGTATAGAAAAGGCTCCCATTTTCACTGCTAAGGAAGAAACGGACATGGCTCAGCTGGGCGCATGCCGACTGCTGGATGGAACATGGAAGACCCCAGATGGAAGAATGGTTCTAAATAAGGAAATAACTCGCAATATTTTAAAACACCTGCATCATCAGAGCCACTGGGGCACCCAGGCCTTGTGCGACACAGTGCTTCGAGACTATGTGTGTAAGGGGATCTACACTTTGGCCCAACAGGAGGTGCAAAACTGCCACATCTGTACAAGAATTAATAAGAAGGTAATGAGGACGGGCACCGTGGGAGGTCAACCGTTGGCAATACGCCCCTTCCAAAGCATCCAGATCGACTTCACGGAGTTACCTCAGGTCCAAAGGTGGAAGTATCTGTTGGTGATGGTAGATCACTTTACCCGATGGGTGGAAGCCTTCCCAACAGTGAATGCTACTGCCTCCACAGTAGCTCGCCTCCTCCTAGAGCATGTGATCCCCAGATATGGCATAATGGATTCTATAGACTCGGACAGGGGTCCACACTTTTGCTCCAAAGTTCACCAATTGATTTGTGATGCCCTGCAAGTCTCTTGGAAACTGCATACCCCTTGGCATCCGCAAAGCTCAGGGAGGGTTGAGCGTATGAATGGAACCCTAAAGACGCAATTGACAAAATTAATGGTGGAGACTAAAATGCCTTGGATAAAGTGTCTGCCCCTGGCCTTATTGAGAATTCGTACTGCCCCACGCAGGGATGTGGGGGTGTCCCCTTATGAGATGATGTTTGGGCTTCCCTTCTGGAGTAAAGTTGAGGGGTGTCCCACCTTGGGGGAAGGGGATATTTTTGTTAGGAACTATTTACAGGCACTGTCACGCTCTCTTACAGATTTACGGAAGAGGGGACTATTGACACAAACACCGCCCTTAGACTTCTCTCTACACAAGGTGGAACCGGGAGACTGGATCCTCATCAAGACCTGGAAAACCAAAAGACTCCAGCCACAGTGGGAAGGTCCATTCCAAGTTCTCTTGACTACAGAGGCTGCAGTGCGAACAAGAGAGAGGGGGTGGACGCACGCATCCAGATTTAAGGGACCTGTAGAGGCGCCTCAGGACCCTGACACGGACTCAGATTGGACTTGTGTTCCTGGGGACAGTCCTCTTACTTTGCGACTTCGCAGGAGGACTTGATTGACAATGTTATTGTTATATGCTTTGGTTTTTCTTGGTTTGCCTCTGTCTTTGTCAGGTCTGAAGTGTAAGAGGTGCAGAGACACAGTAGTCCTTTTTCAGGACCGCACTTGGGAAAGACAGGAGGGTAGTTTCATTTCCCATACCTCAGTTTCTAAGAAATGCTGGGCAGACAACACCACCCAACATCCATATACCCCTTGTACGGAGCACGAGGGAAGTAGTGTGAGTTATTATATACAGATTCCTAATCGCACTCCTTTCCCTCTTAACGGTTGGCCCTGGGAGGGTGAGTCCGGCCCACCATGCCCAGATGGACTCTGGTTCTGCATACACCAGCACACTGTTCCGGCAGAGAGGCCCACCCCACCCTCGGGAGTGCCTGCCCCTTTGGGGCCTCCGGACTTGGTTCGGGTCCATCCAGCTGGCCATGAAAGATCCGGCCACGCAGTTGGGGGAGACAACCTTTTTGTAGATCTTGCAACTAGAATTGCAGGAACTTTTAATGTAACCGATTGTTGGGTCTGCGGAGGGCCCCAGATGTCCGAGCAATGGCCTTGGTGGGGAGAGTCCCTCGACTCATGGACCATGATCTCCCGGATTTGGACCACTGACCGAATAAGGCCAAGGGAGAGTTGGTCTCTTTCCAACATCCCCTCTGGTTTTTATTGCCTCTCACGAGCTGGCAAGTACCCGGTAGGAAAAAGTCCCTGCAAGGCTGTACGGATCCGCCATTCGCCCAGTAATTTCACTTGGTTTCCTAAACCCCTGACCTGGTTCCTATCCACTGTTTCTAAAACCGATTGCCTGCCCCTGTCCAATGGCAGTTCTCAGCTTTGGAATTGCAGCAGCCCCACCATCGCAGGTCCATACCAGTCAAACCCCACCCTTAAAAGGGTTTGGGAACGAGGATATGGAGTCTCCCCCAATGGGTTATTCTGGATGTGTGGTGATAAGGCGTATACCCGCCTCCCCCAGCAATGGAGTGGAACTTGTTTCCTGGGAATAATCTGCCCAGAGTTTTTCCTTCTACCCCACGATCACGGTCATAGATTGGGGGTGAAGGTTTTTGATGCACTGCACCGTCGGCCCCGCTCCAGCACGGTGCACTTGGGACAGTGGGGAGATGATTGGCCTCCGGAACGGATAATTGAGTATTACGGTCCCGCTACATGGGCCCAAGATGGATCCTGGGGCTACCGTACTCCTATTTATATTTATACAGAGCCGTTGTCATACCCACACTCCTGTTCGGCTCCGAATCATGGGTCCTCTACCGGCACCACCTACGGCTCCTAGAACGCTTCCACCAGCGTTGTCTCCGCTCCATCCTCAACATCCATTGGAGCGCTTTCATCCCAAGCGTCGAGGTGCTCGAGATGGCAGAGGTCGACAGCATCGAGTCCACGCTGCTGAAGATCCAGCTGCGCTGGATGGGTCACGTCTCCAGAATGGAGGACCATCGCCTTCCCAAGATCGTGTTATATGGCGAGCTCTCCACTGGCCACCGTGACAGAGGTGCACCAAAGAAAAGGTACAAGGACTGCCTAAAGAAATATCTTGGTGCCTGCCACATTGACCACCGCCAGTGGGCTGATAACGCCTCAAACCGTGCATCTTGGCGCCTCACAGTTTGGCGGGCAGCAACCTCCTTTGAAGAAGACCGCAGAGCCCACCTCACTGACAAAAGGCAAAGGAGGAAAAACCCAACACCCAACCCCAACCAACCAATTTTCCCCTGCAACCGCTGCAACCGTGTCTGCCTGTCCCGCATCGGACTTGTCAGCCACAAACGAGCCTGCAGTTGACGTGGACTTTTTACACCCTCCGTAAATCTTTGTCCGCGAAGCCAAGCCAAAGATTTATATGCTGAATCGCATTATTCGCTTGCAGGCGGTCCTTGAGATTGTTACAAACCAGACGGCCTTGGCCCTGCAATTGCTCGCATCCCAGCAGGGTCAGATGTGCTCTGCCATCTATCAGAACCGTCTGGCCCTGGACTATTTGCTGGCCACAGAAGGGGGTGTGTGTGGAAAGCTTAATTTGACAAACTGCTGCTTAAAGATTGATGATAATGGCCAGGTCGTTCGCAGGATCGCTGATAATATTCGCACTTTGTCCCATGTACCAGTCCAGACCTGGCATCCTCTCACAAAATTGACTTGGCTGGACAATTGGTTTGGAGGAACCTGGTGGCACAGCTTGTTGTGGGTCATCGGGGGTATTTTGTTCCTCCTGCTTGTTTTGCCCTGCCTCATTCCCTGTCTGCGCAGCCTCGTGACTTCGATGGTCCAGCAGACAATGCAGCCAGGGAGACCCGGTTAGGATTTTAGTCCAGCTCAAGATTGATCTATCAGAAGATGGTTCTCTTCCCTGGGTTAAGATCCCCATTCAGCAATAGTACACACATTTTAAAGAAAGAAAGGGGTGGATTATTATAGATAGAGAATTTGGGTTAAAAAGGGTTTAAGTTAAAATGTGATGATTAGTCATAAAAGGGGGCTAACCACTAGAGTTTAGCTGGAAAATGTTACAACAGACTTGCAACAGATTTAACTACAGAGAGACATGCAGGAGCCAAAGATTCATAAAGAGTGAAAAACAGGATTTGGTGTGAGCAGAGGTCATGAATGATCGTGGTGTGCGTGACTAACAGTAATCAGGATGATTCTGCAAAAACTAACCAATTAAAGTAGTGTAGTGGAGGTGCCGAAGGACAAGCAAATTGTATAAAAAACAACGACTTGGCGAGAAGCCGGTTGAGTCCAACTCTGCAGACTTGTGAATAAAGCTTGTCGTGTCACCGATCTTAAAGAGACTCATTTGTGAGAATTTGTGTTTCTGACATCAATCACAGTTTTTTACTGATGAAGATGGTGCTCTTTCATTTGATAATTCACTCCCTGATAACAAACAGAAGGTGACTCAAGATTCATCTCTTTACCAAGCAAAGTTGGTTCCAGAGGAGAAAAAGAATGGTACATAGGTGGAATGTCAAGAATTAACTGAAATTGACATTGATGAGTATCATCAAGTTAATAGAGACCTTGAAGCAGTTTATCCTACTTGAATTATTGTTGTATTCTCTCATTTTGTTTTGATTGTTTTATCTGGGAGGAGTGGTTTGATTTGTTTCTCCTTTCAAAGTCATCAGCCATTTGATGGCATTGGTCACTTCCTGCCGTGGCAGTGTTTTGGTTTTTTTTCTGTTTTCCTTGGGTTTTTATTTATTTATTTAGGGGTTTCTTTCTTTCTATTTTGGAGATGTATTGTGTTTTGATATGTACTGGAGCACCATCACGGTGGGAGTTTCATATCAGTAATTAAATATATAGATGAATAATTTGAATTTTGCAATGTTAAATGTTAATGAGCTCAATAAAGAGAGTTCTGACTTGTATAAAAAAGATGAAGGTAGATATTACTTTTTAACAAGAGACTCATTTGACTGAGAAGGAGCATCAGAAGTTGAAAAGAGGATTGGTTGTGTAACAGAGTTCTGTGTTGTGTTTTGGCCGATGTGTTGTGTGGTTTTATGTTAAAAAATGATAGTCTGCCTTTGAGAGCCAAGGTGAAGGTGGGCTGCAGAGAGTGGGAGATGGGCTGGGCATGTGCAGAAGATGATCTAGAGATTTCTGGACTTGGAAGACAAACCACCACTGGGTGTGGCTGTGGAGTGGAAGGAGGCCCCAGCAGAGTCATTGTCTGTGAGGCAGTTTAGAATGTTGGGCATTTTAAAAGGGAGGAATATTCTGAAGGCAGCCAGAAGGATCTGGACCAAACCTTTGTTCCTCTCTATGCAACACAAGAAGACCACTTTGAATTTTATGATCTCTCTCTCTCTCTCTCTCTCTCTCTCTCTCTCTCTCTCTCTCTCAAAGGTCTTTTGTCTTCAGTTTACCAAACAAACTGAATTTTGTTTATGACGTTTACTTCGATTGAAGTCGAAGTTTTGTGAGTCTTATGTGTTTTGTGTCTTTTTTTCTGTGGGCTGGTTGTAAATATAACTTAGACTTTGATTACATATGTTATATTTAGGCTGGGGAATTTATTAGTTTTACACTGTTATAGAAATTTGTATATTAACCAGCAGGCATTGTTATAAAAGAAGGATTTTGAATTAACGTTTGTCTTGGGTAAACTTATACCTCTCATTTTGTTCATTTTAGATTGGTCACAGTGTTTGAGCTACCGAAAGAAAATAGACACACACACCGAGAGCAGTTCAGTTTATACAAATGTTTATTACTAATTCAAAAGCTGATTTCACACTACAATATGCAAGCCCTTCCCAACTATACTTATCAACGCTTGGACTGGTCCCAACTGCCGAAGCGAGGCAACGACTGCACACTTGTAGTAGGTTGTCAGGGCGCTGGTAGCAGCTTCTCCACCTCCCCCGACCGGGACGTTGCTCGGACTCTGGCTGTTCTTCCTTCTTGACAAGGGGTGTTCCCACCCCTCGGAGAGTCTAAACTTCAGCAGCAGGACCACAGGCTTATATACCCCAAAAACAATTAATCATGCGCCTACTCCTAATATTTGTCAGTCAAAATCAAAACTGAACATTACATTCTACAATTTAGAAGATTAATTATTATGGAACCAGGATGTTATAATTTCCTGGTTTATCTCGTAGATACAAAGACTTATTAAAACTTCTCGAGCAAAACAGGTTGTGACCAATTCGTCAATTTCAGAGTGTTGCATTTGACAACTGCTTTCCCTGGGCCTCACAGTGGAATTCCATTTCAAAGTGTATCTTCAGATAAGTCCCCATGGCTGAGTTTAATTACATCTGCTAGTTCTGAAAGTAAGGTGACCTGCGTGTGGACCCAGTGTCGTCAGTTCCACATGAGCAAAAAGCATCTGGGTACATGGTTTTAATCCTCCATTACATTCCACCCCTTTGTCACAATCTGTCACTTACGAGGCCTAACCAGTATTTGAGTACAGAGGGAGCGAAAAAAGAGAAATCAAAACAACAATTACAAAGATAAGCAATGACGCGAGCAACCAATGGAGGATAGTGTGGCCCACTCCCCCAAATGTAGCAGTTAGCCATGAGAAAGGATTCCAACCAAGGCTCAAATTATTCTTGTTGGCCACAATACCCAGATACTGGAGCTCACGAACAGATTTTGAAACATGCTGAACAATAACATATTTATATAAGCTGCACTTGAGGCTGGTGACCGAGGACTTCCTTGGTCTAATGCATTGGACCGTGTTTCCCACGGGGAACTCCCTTGGAAAATCCTCAACATTACAAATCCAATTGCTGGCATCAAAGCAGCTGTTAAGCCAGATCACCAGGAGTGTAAAATGGAGAACCTGGAACAAAGAAGCCTGACACATGTCACTCACGATACCATAAGCGTTCAGTGTTTAAACAGACTAAATCATCCTGTCCCTCAATAGCTACCCACCGAGTGTTACCCTGGGCAGGTGTCACTATTTCCCCTTTTACGGGAGGGCCACTACCTGGTGGTGCCACCCATACCTTTTGTCCAACATTCTCTAGTTCGGGGATGGGGGGCAATGACTGTTATTCCTCTGGAATAGGCTGTAATTCAGGAGCGTGAAGAAGTCGGTGGAAAGGTGTACCTCCTTTTAAAGGGCGATGATTCAAATTGTCGACTGCCTGCTGCAGCACATGGCACCACCCCTTCTGGGTCCCCAGTGATGTTAACAAACGAATTTGTTCCTTCAGTAAGCCGTTCATTTGTTCAACTAACCCGGCAGCCTGCGGGTAATAAGGAATATGGTGGACCCATAAAATACCGTTGTCATTTGCCCAATCACAGATTGCTTTCCCGGAGAAGTGCGAGCCATTTTCAGAGTGAATCTCCTCTGGAACATCATAACGATAAATCAAATGGTTTAGTCCTTGGATAGTGCTAGCTTGGTCAGCCGTCTTGGTGGGAAAAGTAAAAACCAGGCCCGAAAAGGTGTCAACCATTACTAGGACGTAATATTTACCCATACAGTCTAGCATGGGGCCTATGTAATCAATTTGCCAGACCGCAGCTGAGTGAGCACCCCGTTTTATTCAGCCATGTGGACCAGGTGGAACGGTATGGATCTTCACAAGCTGACATTCTGGGCATGTACGTACGACCATGCAGACATCATCCTGATGGACAGATAAAGCATGTGTACGGGACCACATAGCTGATCCCTTCTCCCCCAAATGACCACTCTGTTCATGTGCCCATCGAGCCAGGGGGACGGAATCAGCACAGCTGATAGTGGCAAGCTGATCTGCTACTGCATTATGTTGAGCCATGTTAGTCGCCATATTGGTATGGGCATCAACGTGATAAACGGTTATCTCACGATGGTGGGAAGCATCCCACAACAGCTGCCACAACTCTTTGCCCCATACTGGGCGGTCATGTATCATCCAGTTGTTCTTTTGCAAATCAGGCATCCATACCACAAGTCCATTAGCCAAAGCCCAGGAATCAGTAAACAGGCGAAGAGGGTGATCATGGGGATCTAGTGGTAAAGTGACTGCCTTCAACTCAGCATACTGACTGGAGCCACCATCCCCCTCCTCCGATAAGTGAGTTCCTGACCTGGGATGGTAAGCCACCTGTTCGTGTACGCGGCCCACCCCTTCAGGCCCTCTGGTCGCATGACTCTGAATATACCACTTCCATTTAACAATAGAAGACTGCTGAGCCCGCCCGATCTTTAGATTAGCATCATTAGCCAGGACCCAATTCATTATAGGAAGTGCAGGTCGCAATTGAACATCTGCATCACCTGTCATTCTTTCAGTCGCTAGCAGGGCCCAGTAACAGGCTAGTAACTGTTGTTCAAAAACAGAATAACGAGTGGCAGCCTCAGGCATGGTACGTGACCAGAATCCCAGTGGGACTCGGCGACCCTCTTGTTTCTGCCAGAGGCTCCAGAAGGCCACATCATCAATATAATGGTGAATTGAGAGGGAAGGCGATACTGGCACCCCTTCCAGGTAAAGGCGAACTGATCCTGTGAGTCCTCAGCTATAAGAATACTGAAGAAGGCGTTAGCGAGATCAATGACAGCATACCATGTTCCTGAGTTCCCAGTAGCAATGTTTTCAATAAGGGTGACAATGTCCGGAACTGCTGAAGCAAGTGGTGGGGCATGTTTGTTCAAAAAACGATAATCAACTGTCATTCTCCAGGAGTCGTCCGGCTTCTGGACCGGCCAAACAGGGCTATTAAAGGCCGACGTTGCGGGCCTCACTACCCCTTCTTCTTGCAGAGCATCGATGGTGGCAGTAATCTCTTCCTGCCCCCCAGGGAGGCGATATTGTGGAATGCACACTGGTTTCATGGGGGCTGGCATCATCACAGGATCCCACTTAGTCTGACCCACTACTAGTTTTTTTGTAATAGTTCGAATTCCAAATTCAAATCCCCCTTGGCTAGTATTAAGGGCCATACCGGCCAACATATTAATACCCAGGATACACTCGTCAGTAGCAGCTACCAGGGCATGTAACCAGACAGGGGAAGGGCTATCATCCACCATGGCACAGACTTGTATTTCCTTTGCCAGGGTGACCGCTCCTCCCAACCCCTCTATTCGAAAGGCCGGTCCAGTCCAGAGGTCGGGATTACCAGGAATCACCGAGTGCTCTGCACCGGTGTCGACCAAAGCCAAGTATTGGCGATCATTACCCCCACCCCAGTGGATTGTTAACGGTATGTAGGGCCGCGGATCCCCGTGTGTGCTCCGTGTCTCGATGGAGTAGACACGGGAATCCTGCCCACACCTTCAGGCTTCAGAAGGGTTCGGGGGCTTCCAGGACCACATGCTATTGTTATCTTTAAGAGCCTGTTTAACCCATTGTTTTACCTCATCATGAGTAACTGGAGCAGGAGAAGCCAGCTCGATAGAAGCAGCAGTGGGAACAGAAAGCACAGCTGGGCCAGGAGGACTCAGCAGCTGGGGATGATGTTCCCCTGCTTTTTGCCTAAATCGATCTCCAATGGCAGCCAGCTCTTTTACAGAGAAATCACAGATCATTGACTCCTTCCGACCCCTGTTCCCACTTTGGCTCACAGGGTCCTCCACCCAGTCTAGGGGAGGAGGTGGAGGCCATCCAACAGAGGGAGTAGGCCATAGAGGATAAGCAGGGGTTTGGGTATTTTCCCCTGGGTCCACATGGGAAACCGGGGTATCTATCCCTTCCATCTCTACCCTTACATCATCCCCCCTTCTGTCTGTTTGGGAAATCTGCTGCCTTTTAGGGCGGGCGTGAACAGCAGATGGAGAGGGTAGTATGTTAGACACATGCTGAGGAGTATCTGCATTATTACCATTGTCATTCCAGATATTCCCATCCCAATCCTCAATTACATCAGGATCGTCACCATTCCTTATCATGGCATGAATACGATATGGATCGGGTTCTACTCCATGCCTTTCCTTATCTGCACAGAGCTGCTGCCGGAGTTTAATATTACGGCAAATCATTTGGACATGCTTATCTTCCCATTCTTTGGCTCTGTCCTGACTGGTGCGAACAATTTCGCTCATCATGGAACAGCATTGTCGCAGGACTTCTAGCTCCTTCTCTAATTGCTTTCTTTTGCACTGAGATTCTACTTCTCTTTGAATTAATTCTGCTTCACGCTGAACGGAGTGGCGTAATGCTGTGGCCAGCAACCAAAAACCATTCGTCAGCGTTCCCTTTTTATCAGGAAATTTACTTTCTCGAAGGAGAGTGGCAACCCGCTCTCCCAGAGGTGCACTTGATGAGTCTAACTTCTCATCCCAACTAATGGGTGGTCCCAACAAAGACAGGGTATTGGCCAACATGCCAAACCCATCGTCTTTGGAAGTCCATCCAGGAATCAAGAACTGCTCAGGGCTCACCTCTTTCTTTCGGCGAAACATCTTGAGACCAACCCTGCTCGCAGCGCCAATTGTCTTGGGTAAACTTATACCTCTCATTTTGTTCATTTTAGATTGGTCACAGTGTTTGAGCTACCGAAAGAAAATAGACACACACACCGAGAGCAGTTCAGTTTATACAAATGTTTATTACTAATTCAAAAGCTGATTTCACACTACAATATGCAAGCCCTTCCCAACTATACTTATCAACGCTTGGACTGGTCCCAACTGCCGAAGCGAGGCAACGGCTGCACACTTGTAGTAGGTTGTCAGGGCGCTGGTAGCAGCTTCTCCACCTCCCCCGACCGGGACGTTGCTCGGACTGTTCTTCCTTCTTGACAAGGGGTGTTCCCACCCCTCGGAGAGTCTAAACTTCAGCAGCAGGACCACAGGCTTATATACCCCAAAAACAATTAATCATGCGCCTACTCCTAATATTTGTCAGTCAAAATCAAAACTGAACATTACATTCTACAATTTAGAAGATTAATTATTATGGAACCAGGATGTTATAATTTCCTGGTTTATCTCGTAGATACAAAGACTTATTAAAACTTCTCGAGCAAAACAGGTTGTGACCAATTCGTCAATTTCAGAGTGTTGCATTTGACAACTGCTTTCCCTGGGCCTCACAGTGGAATTCCATTTCAAAGTGTATCTTCAGATAAGTCCCCATGGCTGAGTTTAATTACATCTGCTAGTTCTGAAAGTAAGGTGACCTGCGTGTGGACCCAGTGTCGTCAGTTCCACATGAGCAAAAAGCATCTGGGTACATGGTTTTAATCCTCCATTACAACGTTTGAAGGTGAATTTTAATAATAATGTAATTATTATTGTTAATAATGTAATTGTTCATCTTTACCCCTGTATGATATGCCTTCTTTGTGGTTGCTGGTTCGATCTTGTAACAGTTGGTTAAGTTATAGCCTCTTCTTGTAACTCAAAGGCAAGAGGGGTTGCAATTTTTGATTAATAGGAACTTGTCTTTTAAATTAGAATCAGTTGTTACTGATTCTGCTTGCAGATTTTCTTGTTGTGAATTGTCAAATTTATTCAGAATTTTAGACTCTTGTGAATATAATATGCTCCAAATGTCAATGATGAGTTTTTCAAAATTCCTTTTTTAACCTGGCTCAAGCTTATGAAAATGTAATGATTTGTGGAGATTTTAATTGTTGTTTGGATCCTTTATTAGATAACTCTCCAAAAGTAGCTATTAGAACTAAAATGGCAAAACATATTTTATTATTAATGAAGGAAATTAATTTGATTGATATATGGAGAACATTGAACCCTAGGGAAATGGATTATTCATTTAGGTATGATTCTTATTCTAAAATTAATTTTTTTTAATTGTCGGCACAATTACAAGGACGAATAACTTCTGCTGAATATAAAATTAGAGCATTATCAGATTATTCCCTTCTTTAAATATCTGTACAGGCTCTGAAAAAATGTAAAATATGTATAGATGGCAGTTTAATTCTTCATTGTTGAAGAATGCTGAATTTTGCAATTTTATAAGAGACCAAATACAACAATATTTGAAAATAAACACAGACTCAGTGAATAGTAAATTTATATTGTGAGATGCTTTAAAAGTGTATTTAAGGGGCCAAATTATTTGTTTTTTTTTAACTAAAGAAGCAATATTCTAAGGAAGTTGATAAATTAGGAAAGGAAATGGAGATTTTAGAGAAAGACATGCAAAGAAATCTGACAGAGGTTAAAATAATAAATAAAAATTGTATTATAATTCATTACAAACATAAAATGGAGAAATTAATTAAAAAAAACAGACAAAATATTATGAATTAGGAGAGCCCATAAGGTATTGACATGGTATTTAAAGACTGAACAAGCTTCTTGAACTATTAATGCTGTCAGAAAATATTCAAAAATTATTTACAAATCTCAGGAAATAAATGAAGTTTTTAAGAAATTTTATGTGAAGTTGTAAACATCTGAGTCTTTAAATGATGCGGGTCAAATTAATGACTTTTGGGTGCAAATTGAGTTGCCTTTTTTGCGTATTTGGGAATGTGAGCAAATGGACTCACCATTTACATTTAAAGAAATTACTGATGTAAATTTATGCCAAATAAGAAGTCTCCTGGTGAAGATGGATTTACATTGGGATTTTATATCAAAATAAACCTTTTCCCTCTACCTTTAGCAATCAGTTTTTGAAAATATGGTATCAAAAAGGAATTAAAATTGTTTAGAAGCTGGTTATTTTACTTCATTTCAAAGAATGAAGGAAAAATATGAAATTCCAAATAATACTTTTTGCTTATTATCAAATTAAAGCCTTATTATTTGATCATTTTTGATATACTTTAAGATAAAAAGATAGTCAAATTTTTACTTACAGAAGGTATTAAAAATATTATTTCTGAAATGTATAAATTATGGCAAAATAAAATGCCTAAGTTAGATATTCATAAATCGAGATTAAAATGGGTAAGTGATTTGGGTATTGTAATTGAGCAAGATGATAGGAGATCTATATGCAAGGATAGAATGACAAAGATTATTCATGTTAGGTATAAGTTGGTTCAATATAATTTTTGACATCAATTATATTTAGCTCCTCAGAAATTAAAGGGATACAATTTGATTTCTTCAGATTTATGTTTCCGATGTTCTAATGAAGTAGGTATGTTTATGCATTCGACTTGGTTCTGTGATAAAGTTAAGGTTTTTGGACATGACTTAAGGAATTTTTAGAGAAGGTGTTAAAAATTCAATTACCTATGGATCCTACATTGTTTTTATTGGGTAATGTTAAAAAGTTGAGTTTAGTTTTGAGATTGACCAAGTATCAGATTACATTTTTTAAGATCAGCAATGGCTGTAGCATGGAAATGATTAGCTATTACTTGGAAAGTAATAGCTTGAGACAGGTACCAGCATTGTTTTGGCCAGCCCCTTTCTCCCCCGCCAGCCACTCCAGCCCCCTTCTCCCCTGCCGGCCGCTCCAGCCCCCTTCTTCCCTGCCAGCTGCTCCAGTCCACTTCTCCCTCATCGGTCACCCCAGTCCCTTTCTCCCCTGCTGGCCGCTCCAGCCACTTTCTTCCCTGCTGGCCACTCCAGCCCCTGTTTTCTCCCGCTGGCTGCTCCAGTCCCCTTTGTCCCCGCCGGCCACTCTAGCCTTGCAGTCCCCACACTGGGGGAAGGGGCAGCTGGGAGAGGAGCTGCATTCAGATGGCTGGGGAGGCCACTGCTGCGGCGATTATCCCTCTTGGAAGAGGGCTACAAAGTTTACCTTGCAGGCACCTCCTGCACATTCACGTGGCCTCCCAACAGCTGCATATTGCCAAAATATGCGGCTTTACATATGCGGTTTTCTGGTCTAAAAACACCATTTTTCTTGCTAAGTAACTGGTTGAAAATTGCTGGAATTAATATTGTTTGACCTTTGACTCCTTATTTTTTTGTGTGTGGCCCACATGATAAATGTTTGGCCACTCCTGCTCTATTTTGTATATCTGTCTGTCTTAGGGAAGTGCATACTTTGAGTGGCACCAATATTTCCAGGATTGGGGAACTGGGGTGGTAATGCCACTTTACTCATCCTTTGGAGGGTTAGAAACCAAGAAATAGAACAATTATGAATATGCCATTAAGTAATTTTGGATAAAGGTCATGGACTAGTGTATAGTAGAAATAAGAATCAAAATTTACTGTGCAGAATATCAGTGAGTTAGTGCTTTGGAGAAATTGATGGATTGGCTATGGTTTAGTCTTGCCTGAAGTTGTCCCTGAGGGGAACACCAAAAGGTGGAAGTAGCATCCTTTGTTTATGGAC
Source organism: Narcine bancroftii (assembly GCF_036971445.1). NCBI lineage: Eukaryota > Metazoa > Chordata > Chondrichthyes > Torpediniformes > Narcinidae > Narcine > Narcine bancroftii. Next base: position 171,919,103 of record NC_091472.1, on the reverse strand, counting down.
AATGCCTTGTGTATTTGGTCTATGAAGAAATATCAGGAACAACTCAACCCTGGATTGGCCAGTTTGGCTTATGTCCAACAGCAGATCTGAGTTAGGCCAGGATTAGCCATATAATCCTGGTTGATTTAGCGAGGTCATGCTGCTTTGAATTGCACTACTTAATTCTCCTGACAGATACACTTGGTATTCTCCAGGGAAGCTCTCTGGAATCTACCAGATCTCTCCAGGAGTCCCATCTTTATCATGTTTGAAAACCACTACAGAGAGCTGTCTCCCCCTGCTTCTTCGAGCACAGAGGAAAAACCTCATTCTCCTGCTCTGGATTTCTAAAATGATGATAAATTAGCCAACTGTGATTAACACCTAATCAAAAAGAACAACTTTAAGTGCTCTTTGTATCAAGAGACTTAAAAGAAATTGTATATTCACACTGAAGGATGACATTTACAGATTTCTCTGATGAGGTGTTTAATGATGGGATGAATCAGAAGATTGGAATCATTGTCTAATGTTCAAGAGGAGTTGATTCGTAAGTGTTCAGTGTTAATGTCACAGCATTGCCTAACCTTACCATTAAATCAATAACCAGTTTTAGTTAAATGAGACGATGTCCCAGTCATGTGTGAAAGGTTCACTAAATTGTGAAAACAACGTGCATATTCCGAGCACAGTGTTCCCACAACAGATAGAATTAAATTTTGCAATTAAAATTTCAGCATGTGATAGTACAGGATACTATCACCAATGTATATATTTACATATAGTAGTAGTGATTGGCTGAGAGCCGTAGCCACGGCTACTGGCAGGTCATAAAGGGCTGCTCCTAACCAGACCCAGGTCAGTCTGGACTAGTCGACCTCGATGTACTACGCTCCAGTCTTTTGGTAATAAAAGCCTTGGTTTGAATCAACAAGTCTTTGAGTCATTCGACACGCTCTGCACAGAGTGCAATTCATGCTACCTCACCTACTGAATTGCTCCAAAATGCTATGGTAAAATCCGGAGAATAAAAAGGTAGTGACTGCAATATTGATCTAAAAATTAATTTGGCTCAGACTGAAATCTGCCATCTTCATCCAGTCTAATCAAAGTATAAGTGCAGATCTACATCAATACAGTTTTCTAAAACACTGTCTGGAATGGCCAATCATAGCACCCTACCAAAATCAGAATTAGGTGGGTCCTCCTGAAACCCTCCACAGCACTTTTTACAACCTCTTTACCTGGCCTTTAAGTTCCTTCTTATTCATGGCTGCAATGGAGTAGCACCCTGAAACACAAGGAGATCTGAGTAAGTTGCAAAGGGGGAAAGTAGGTAAATAGAGTGGCTAACTTGCCAACAGAACCTGTGAATTAATTGCTTCCCATGGAGAGTTGCTAACTTTAATGTGTAATTTGGATAGGCCAGGCTGATGTCTCCAGTCATGAAAAGCAGAAGGAATGGCTGCCATCCAGTACAGCAAATTTGTCCGAAGGCAAGTCATTAATCCATCTGGTTCATGTCCTGGTGCTTGCTCGTTTGAAAATTCTTACAGAAATAGTTGGTATCTGTTGAAATTACTTTAAACTAGGAAACAAATTTGCCATCTGGACATTCAATTCATTTCTTGATTCAGAGTTCTCGGTGGTATGAAATACTCTGGACACTTCATGAACCTGGATGTGCGCAACAGGAAAGGTTTGGAAGATCTGACTTTGGATCCCATTCTTATCTTGTATTTTCAGATTGCTTGTTTAACAGACCCCATCCTCTGAATCCTTTTAAGAGTTACGGATGATTTTGGCTTGGAGCCTACCTCAGCAAATTGCCAAGGCTGAAATCCAGACTGTTTATCATCCTGGGCCAAACCTCAACCCAGATGACCTGATCTGAGGGAATGATCCTGAAGGGGACCTGGGTGAATGGGTCAATTAAACTGAGAGGAACAGGTGAATTGGTCACATGGGTGTGTTTGGGCTGTGCCAAGAAGGGCTTGTGACCTGCTGTATCTCTGGATTAAGTTAAAATACCTTTCAAATGGTGAATAGAGCCAGAGACCAGCTGAAGTGAATACAACATAAAATAAATGATTATGAAACCAACCTTGGATTTAAAACCCTGGAAGAGGACTAGGTAAGCAAATTCATGAACAAGTGAAAACAAAGTGATGGTGAAGCTCCAGCAATGTGTGGTGTCTGCAGACTTTCTGGTTTTACTTCTTTAATGACAAATGAGTGTAATTTTGAAGTTTGATACTTTCAAAGGAAATCAAACTTCACGGGGAAAATCGGTTCTCAAGAATTAGGAGAGGATGGTTGGAATATGTGTAGAAAGTAGAGTAGGAGGGGACAGTCGGCACCAGGGCGGGGACCCCCAATGGAGGGGTCCATGATGGAGAGGATTATGTGCAGATGGGGAAAATCCTAATGAATATTTTGTGTTTATTTTTTTACAGTGAATCAGATGTGGGAGGGGAGGCAACTAACTGAAGAGAGTTTGCAGTAGTAGTGAAGAGATGTTCGCCTTAGATTGTATAAGGTGTATTAATCTCCCCGCCCAGACCACTTTGCTTTCTAGTACATTGTGGAAAGGTCAGAAGAAAACTGTTGGGGACTGGACAGACAATTTTTAACTCATTGCTGAGGACAGGATAAATTCCAGAGGACTAGAGGATGGCAGGTGTGGTCCTCTGCACCAGGAAAACTGGACAGAGACTGCGAGATGGTTCCGTTGAGCAGTGTCCCTCTGTCCGCTGCAACAGCATGGACCTCCTTGTGACCAACCACTTGGACTCCTCAGCTCAATGCCACACCGACACGTCTGTCCATGGGCAAACCGATGGAACAACACCCCACCTTCCTTCTAGGTTGTCTCCAATCAGACCATCAACATCTCCAATCCCCCCCCCCACCCCTCTCTTTCCTCCTCCAGCACCCCATCCATTTCCCCTGAGTCATCTGCTCCTCCCACCGGTACCTCCCTATTACCTCGACCTGTGTTCCTCCCCCACCGAGGTTTCCCGTTCTCCAGAACTAAGGAGCGCCCAGTGCCGAAATGATGAGCTGCTTTTTATTTCACGTGGATGCTGCGTAATGAGTTCACTTTCCCAGGCAGGTTTGGGCACTGAGCCAGATCTTAGCATCGTGGGGTGATTCTTATTCACCCCTCAAGTCTCTGTGCTGTATTCACCGCTGCTCTCTCAGTTTTTCTCTCCCATTTCTTTGGACACAACCTCTCGCCTCCTTTGCAGAAACCGGTGGGAGCCGCAGCCCCCTCGTTGTCACCGCTCGACACCTCAGTTGCCATGAGCTGCTGCAGATTTTGATGCTACTCCCAGAGCCAGGAGTCCACTTGCCGGTTCTTTGGCTATCTGGTATCTACTGGGGATCGCAAACTCGGCCCTTGACCGACTGCTCCTACCGCAGGCCCCCACCCTGGCCCCTCCCATCCCACCCGGGCCCCCACCCTGGCCCCTCCAGCACAGACCCCCACCCCAGCCCTGCCCCTCCAGCACGGGCCCCCACCCTGGCTCAGTCCCCTTTGACACACCATCGGTCCCCGACTCTGCCCAGCCAGAGCTGCTCCAACATGGGTGTTTACTTCAGCTCCAGCTGCCCCCGGGGCGTAGTTACAGCCGACTCCTTTGACACTTATGCTCCCAATCATAACCTTTCCTTCACTCCCAGCCGGAGCCACGATCAATCCTGCTGCTGAATCCCCTTCTACCTCTCACTCGCCCCTGCTCCCCCGCTTTCTCGCCCTCGCCCCCCCCACCTGCTCTCTCACCCCTCTTCCCCTCCGCCTACCCCTCTCCCCCTTGTCCCCTCACCCTGCTCTCCCCCTCGATTGACCCCGCTCTCCCCCTCCCTCGACCTGCTCTCCCACTTGCCCCGCCCTCACCGCACCACCCCTTCAACACTCTCCAGCCCCCCTGACCACCTTAACCTTCTACCTCTCTCTTTTGTCCCCCAAATCATCTCCACCCTCAGATCCCCACAACCCTCCACCTCCCTCCCTCAGTCTCCCCTCCCCACTGATCCTTTCTCTCTGTGTCTTCACTATCCCCTTTGGCCTTCCCTTCTCTGACAATGTGGTGCCTTTAGTAGAGGCCTCACCTTCGTTCCCCTTTCACACACTTCAAAGACTTCCGCACAAGCCGCGATGCAGGACTCTTCTGTGATCTCCATCGCTGCCTACTTCTTCCACCAGGATTCTCCATTCCCCACTGAAGACCCCTTCTCCTGCCTTCTTCCTCCTCCTGGACGTATTGTTCTACATGACTACATCAACCATCTCGACTACACCACCCCACTCACTTATCCCAACCTTGTCCCTTCTGAAAGCTCTGCCCTCTACTCTCTCTCTGAAAAAATTTCAACCTTACTATCAAACCTGCAGATAAAGTTGGTGATGTTGTGATCTGGCGCACTGACCTCTACCTTATAAGAACAGATGGCAGCTCTGAGATACTTCCTCTTACCTACCCTTTGAGCAGGAACTCATTTAAAAAAAAATTCAGCCATCATCTCGTGCACCATCACTGACCTCATCACTTCCAGTCATCTCTCTCCTATAGCTTCTAATCTCATTGTTTCCCAAACCTGCATTGTTCAGTTCTACCTCCAACCAAGATCCACAAACCTGATTATCCTGGTAGATGCATTATTGCTGCTTGTTCCTGCATCATACCTCAACTCTATTTTGTCCCCCTGGGTTCAGTCCCTTCCTTCCTACATCTGGGACATCTCACATGCCCTCCATCACTACAACAACCTCCACTTCCTTGGGCTGGGCTGCCTTATTTTCACCAGGGCCATCCAGAATCTATACAGCCGAACCCCAGAAAGAAGGCATCAAGGCTCTCTGCTTTTGCGTAAGTAACAGACCTAACTAATTCCCCTCCACCACTACCCTCGTTCACCTGGCTAATCTTGTTCTCGCCCTCAGTAACTTCCCCTTTGGCTCATACCACTTTCTCCAAGTAAAATGAGTAGCCATGGGTACTCACAGGAGTTCAAGCTATGCCTAATTTTTCATTGGATGTGTGAAATAATCCATGCTGCAAGCCAACGCAGGCAAGGCTCCTCCATGCTTTCATGGTTACATCGAAGACTACATCAGTGCTGCCACCTGCACCCATGATGAGCTAGTCAACATTATCTACTTTGCTGCCAACTCACACCCTGACCTTGTTCACTTGGTCCTTTCTCCTCTCTCTCTCTCTCCACTTTGGGAGATGAACTATCTATAGTCATTTTTTTCAACCCACTAACTCCAACCATGGCCTTGACTACATCTCTTCAGACTACATCTGTTGATATCCTATTCTTTTCCTAATTTCCTTCCAGAATGAAGCTATGGATCATCCATTCATTCAATCCCACCAATCACACCCTTGGTACCTTCCCCTGTGACAACAAGAAATCCTACACCTGCATTTACGCCTCTTCTCTCACCACTATTTGGGGTCGCAAAGAACATTTCACTTGTGAATCTTCAGGGGCCATTCACTGCATCCGGTGCTCCTGATGTGGCCTCCTCCCACCTTGAGGAGACTGGATGCAGACTGGGAGATTGTTTCTTTGAGTACCTTCATTCACTTCGCTGCAGAAGTCAGGACCTCCAAGTAGGCAACCATTTTAATTCCACATACCATTGCCACACTGGCATGTCTGTCCACAGCCTTGTGTACTGCAAATCATGACCGCCCACAAATTGAAAGTGCAACAACTCCTATTCCATCTTGTCAGGCTCCAACCAGATGGCATCTCCAACTTCTGTTAACCCAACCTTCAGTCCCTTTCTTTCCCTCATCACTCTGTGTCCCTTTCTCCAGCTCCCCACCTCTTCCTTCTATCAGCTTCTCCCTCTTTCTCTTCTGCCCTTCCATCTGTATCCACCTGTTACCTCATATCTGTTAGCCTTTGCTCCTACCCCCACCCCCCTTCCTGCAACCCCCACCCAACCTTTTGATACAGACATCTGCCTGATTTTCAGCATTCCTGAGAAAGGACTCAGCCCAAAACATGGACTAATTTTACTCCCTGTGGATGCTGAGTGACCAGTGGCATACCTAGGGGGGTGCAGGGGAAATTAGCACATTTTCCAAAGTGGTGCCTCCCCCCGCTCTGGTGTGATGCCAACTGCCACCTTCCTCTCCGCTCCGGTCTGACGCCACCCCCGCTCCAGTCCAACACCGGCAAAATGTCAGTGAGGCCCTCCATTCACCCACTGACTCACCATCTGGTATGTGTCGTGCTTTATTAATGTGCTCACAGCCCCTAATGTTAGAACCTGGATACACCCCTGTGAGTGATCTGCTGAGTTCAGCACTTTTGGGCACAGCACTAGCCCTCAACATCTGCTAACTATGACACCGATGGAAAATAATCCTTTCTATTTTCTCTTGGTTCCTTTAGCTGCAGATTAGGTGTCTCCTCCTGACCATCTTTGCTGCCTGTGTTGGTGGCACCTTCCAGTATGGCTTTAACCTGACAATCATTAATACACCAACATTTGTGAGTCCAACATTTGTTTTCTCTGGACCATCAAGGGATAAAGGGTGACCTGATAGAACTTCATAAATGTATGAGGGCCTTTGAAAGGGCAGACAGAATTTGTTCCGAGAGTAAAAGTGTCATCTGCGAGGGTACATACATATGTTTAAGATGTTGGTGGTGGGGAGAGGGTGGTTTAAAGGAGATATTCTGGGCAAGTTACTTTGCACAGAGTGGGAGATGCCTCACCTGGAACTTAGCATCAGGAGTGGTAGTGGTGGTGGAAGTAGATACGATTGTCATGTCTAGAATAGAGTCTTCTAGAATAGATAGACCTATGAATATGCAAGGAATGGGGGGATATATAGTATGTGGAAGAAGCAAAATTTTGGTTTAAAGTGGGCATCATGTTCAGTGCAGGCATGTGGACAGAAGGGCTTGTTCCTGTGGTGTGATTCTATTAGAGTTCTGGTGAATTGGTAAAGGTTGATTGCCACCAAATCTGTAAAACCAAAAATTAAAACTAAATCCCTACTTTTTACCTTAAAATGACAGTTTGTCCAACAGTTCATCAATGAGACCTGTTCTGAACGTTTCAGCAGCCAGCTGGAGAGCTGGACCATCACACTCCTCTGGACCATCATTGTGGCTGCCTTTTCCATTGGAGGACTGGTTGGGGCTCTTATTGCTGGACCCATGGCCATAACATTTGGAAGGTGTGCCATATGAACTCTGAGAGGAAGATAAGCCAGTTTTCATTTCTTCTTTTTAAAGAGAACTAATTGTTGAGGTTATTTGTGAGTTCAAGACCCCAATACATAAAGATTCATATTTCTCCTGTATATATCCACCCCATTATTATTTGCCACTCCACTGTGTCCTCCACTCAGCCTTACTCAATTCTCCATCCTCCATGATCCCCTTGTCTGTCTGTCCGTTTTTTACCCTTCATAGCTCTCTCCATCTCTGAACTTTTCATGCTGCCTTCTTTCCTCCATTCTTTATCCCAATTCTCTTTTCACTTAACCACCCATTCCTCTCTTGTCATACCTCTCTATATTATTAATCCTATCTAAATTCAACCAAACCCTTTAAGGCCTTCCTGCCTGCACATATCCAACCTTCTCCATGCTCTTCCTCCATCAATTCCTTGTTTCCACTCCCATTCACTCACTCCATCCATCCATCCTCTGCCATTATCCCCACCTCCAACCTGCCTCGTTCTTCTAACCATCAAAAATTTGAAATTCCATGCAGATGAAACCTGAGGCTTTAATTTCTAAGGTTAGAAGCTAATCTATCTCTTGTTTTGTCTGACTGGGATAAATAAATTTGCCAATAAAACAGCCTTTTCTAATCGTGCAGGTTCTGAAAGGTTGGAATATTTGTCAGAATGTTGCTCACCAAGCTTTCATTTCTGATATTGAGCACATCAGCTTGTTTCATTTACAATTAATTCCTGTTGTCAATTAGACTTGAAATTGGTTTTGTCTGTTTAATGTAAAAAGTGCAAGGGTTGAAACAGTGAGTTAGAATCAGGGGATGGAGCAGAGGTGGAGAAACAGAGGATGAAATGGGATGGAACAGAGGGGTGGAAATGGGTAGGAACGAGCAGAAATGGGATGAAACAGATGGGGAGAAACATGGAGAAACATGTAGATACAGAGGAGAGGAAGAGAAGGGGAAAAATGGAGAGAAACGGGTTGAAACAGAGGGGCAGGAACAGGGGAGAAACAGCAATAGAAACAGGGAATGAAACAGAGGGTAGAACAGAGGGAGAAATAGAGGGGGAGGAACAGATGGGTTAGTGTACTACAAGTACACTTACTCCCAACATCAATCCACAAAGAGCAGTGTTCTGATCTTTATATTGCTTTAAATCCAGATCTGATTGGATCTTGTGATCATGATGATGTATTCATCAAGAGTACACTGTCAGCACACATCAGTGTCTGGCATGGAAGCTGCTCTGCTCATGTCTTCAAGAAACTGCAGAATTGTGAGCAGAGTGTTGTGAGTGTAGCTCAGAACCTCACACAAACCCCTCTTCCCTCCATCTCTACCTGGTGCCTTGGAAAAGCAGGCAACGTGCAAATGATCCATCCCACCTCGGCCACACTTTCTTCTCCCTCCTCCTGTTGGGAAGAAGATTCAAGATTGTGAAATGATGCACCACCAAAATCAAGGACAGTTTCTTTCCCGTGGCTGTCAGACTATTGTATGAATCCCACACTGGCAAAGTAACTTGACTGAGCTGATATCTCAGTAACTCGACTCACAGAATGATGACTTCACTGTTCCTTGGTGCACGTGACCATAACTGTAAACTTGGCAGAATAGAAACTTGCTACATTGTTAATTATTTTCTTTTCACACAGGAGGAATTCGCTGCTACTGAACAATGTTTTTGTACTCATTGGTGCTTTGCTAATGGGTCTGAGCAGAACAGCCAACTCATTTGAGATGATCATAATTGGAAGGTTCTTTGCTGGAATAAACTCAGGTATCTATTTTTTTCCAAAGTATTGGCTTGGAGAATGGCACTCCATAGAGGTCACCACATAGGTCCTGTCCAGTGGGAACACCACCACTCTTGTCATACACCCTGCCCAAAGTAATCTCCCACATTCAAATATTATTTAAATGTGTGCAAATATTATGCAAAAGTGATACTCACCAATTTAAAGCTCTGTGCATTGGGCCATTGCTTTCTGCTGTGCACTCATCCACTGGAGGGTGTTGACTCAGTAGGATCACAACATATATTAGAACATATATGGGTTTTTGCATTCTCTCTTGTCAAATTCAAATGAAAATGTATATTGAATGCACTCTGCCTTGTGTGACAAGTCCCCGTAGTTTAATCCTCATGCTGATCTGAACTCTTATAACTGTACTAGTACCTTGTAGAACTGGAGGTAGGGTACGTGGGTCATTCAATCATTTTCATCGATTCTTCACATAGCTTGTCTCTTGGCTTGGCTGGAGTTGGCAACATTTTCTTTATTAATTTTTTTGTATTTGCAAGCAAATTTGATGAGTTCTTCCTTTCTACATTTCAGTTAGTGCGGTTAGTGTAGCTGTTGGCAAATGCCGTTACAGTGCCAGAGACTGGAGTTCGAACCCAGCGGTGTCAGTAAGGAGTTTCCTCCAAGTATTCTGGTTTCTTCCCACTCTTCAAAACCTATTAGGGTTGTAGGTTCATTGGGTGTAATTGGCTCATCGGCTGGTAGAGCCTGTTACCATGCTCTATGTATGTCTATGTCTAAAATTTGCATCCACAGAGCACTTTCCATAATTTCCATTTGTTCAATCCATGGTTCGATTGAACCTGCTTGGAAAGATGTATCTTACCATCTTGATGCAAGCAGAGAGGAAGTCCCTGGGTCTCAATGAACTGAACTGCTACACAACTCCAGAGAACAAAACCCCACAGTCCATGAAAGATTTGCAGCCCTTGCTCCTGTAGTCACCCTTGGCTAGCTTTTCATCCTTGCTAACAGCCAATGGCCTTACTCTCTTCTGTAATCACAATTGCCCCATTTCAAATTCAATGGTGAAAGTTTCCAATTGCCCTGACAAAAATTCTTCAAAATAAGGACTGGAGGTCCCACTGATCTTTTTGCTTCAGCTGCCTGACCTTCCAGCAAACCTATGTGGATGCAGTCATCCTTCATTGTAGCAGACACTCAAGCCACCTCAATAATCTTTGCTTGATGGGAGCAGGGTGCCTGGCGTCTCACTGAGTGAGAGGACTGTGGCTTAGTGATTTCCTTCCTCAGGAAATCAATACAAACATAGAAAATAATTCATGAAAAAGGAAAAATCTGCTCAGCCTCAGGCAATTGTAACTATCAGGATGGCCCTTGCAAAGTGGTAGCTCAGGCACAGAGGGCAGAGTGGCTTCCTCATGGGAAGTGATGTTTTATGATCCAAAGCAACTGACAACAAAGCAACAACATTAGTGTCTCACCAGGTACCATGAACAAGAAATTGTAAGTTGAATGTATAATGTACTGAGTATCCAGTGAGAGCATGAACAAAGTGTAACTTCATTGTCCTTATGTCTTGAGGTGTGGGATTCAAAATCAACCCCATGTATCTCTGTGAGAGTGGACCAAAGGTTATATGGGGCACTGTGGCCCTCTCGTTTGCTCCGTTCACTGCAGCGGGATTGGTGGTGGGACAGACCATTGGACTTGGGTAGGTTCTTACATTCCTTCCACTCCTGGGCCAGTTCCCTTGGACCCATAAATCCAGGCCACAACAACTTGGGCCATCCCTAATCCCCAACTCCATGGTGCAGCCAATACGAGATGTTCTACTTGGCTTGGTCGCCATCAAAGCAACCCATTGCACACATACCTTTACTCACCTACCCTCAAACCCAACAGCCCCAATCACCTGGTTCCAGTAACAACATACACACACACACATCTGAATATACATTCATGCACACCCACCCATTTACGCACACATGCACCTGTGAACACAGTAATATGTATAGATACACACACGTAAACGCAGACATGGGTTTACACACATACAACTGTACACAGGTGTATACACACACTTGTGTACACATACATGTATACACACACAACTGTGTACATACATGTATGCACTCACACCTGTGTACACACTCAAAGGGGAACTCGGGTTCCAGATCTGATGGTAGCTCCATTGGAACCATGTCGTCTGGAACCCTGTGGTGGGTATTTGGAGGTTCCAAGCTTATTGTGGGTGTCGAGACCTCAGTTCCTGAAGGTGCCAGGTCTCTGATCGAGACAGTGTCCACTCTGCCATCCAGGTATGCCACGTAGGCATCCATCAGATTTGAGTGCAGTAGGTTCACTCTCTCGACCAGATAGTCCGTTTTACTTCTTCTCGTGCTTTTTCAACAGGATTGGTCCTGGTGTCATTAGCCATGCTGGAAGAGTAATCCCCGACATGGATTTCCTCGGGAATGCAAACATTAGTTCGTGAGGAGTCGCATTGGTCGCAGTGCAAGGAAGCATTCTTATGGAGTGGAACATGGTGGGCAGAACCTCTTGCCAGTGCGAGTCTGGAAGGCCTTTAGACTGGAGGGCCAATTTTACAGCCTTCCAAACCATTGCGTTTTCCTCCAGTAGAGGTGACGGCCACCGTTGCGTCTCTTACAGCAGCAGTTCCCGCCATGAAGCACAGCAAGATGGTGGCGAGCAACATGGAGAGGTGGGGACTCACACCTCTGGGCCTGGGCACAGGCTGTACGACTGTTCGGGGGTCGTGCACATGGTAGCCTTCCAGGGATTCCCCTTTGCCCGACAGACTTTTGCTTAGTGTCCCCTCTTACTGCATCATGAACACATGGAGTCTTTCATGGGTCAGCTGGTGCAGGGGTGTTTTGCCTGTCCACAGAGGTAGTACTACCAGTCATGTGTGGTCGCCCAGTACTCTGTACCTGGGGCAGCAGTGCTCCATGGGCCTGTCTTTCCGAGAAGCTGTCACTTTCGTTAGCGAGGTGGTCTGTTCCCAGTTGGGCCTCTTCTTTTTTTTAAATTTTTTTATTTTTCACTCTATAAACCACATTGATCAAGATACATACATTTTCCTTTTCAAATATATATAGTATTTTTTCCTTCCCCCCCCTCCCTCTTCCCCTCCCACCCTCCCTACCTCCCCTCCCATTCATTTAAAGTTCAGAATCTAAGATACATTAAACCCGTCAAACAATGTTGTCACTCAATAAAAATAAACAAGAAATTCCATTGAGTCAGTTCTTTTCATTCTCTTCGCCTTCTGTCATTTTAGGTGGTAGATGTCCCCGGTAGGTTTTCTCTATTATGTTTCATGTATGGCTCCCATATTTGTTCAAATATTGTAATATTATTTCTTAAACTATATGTTATTTTTTCTAATGGAATACATTTATTTATTTCTATATACCATTGTTGTATTCTCAAGTTATCTTCTAATTTCCAGGCTGACATAATACATTTTTTTACTACAGCTAGGGCCATCATAACAAATCTTTTTTGTGCACCATCCAAATCAAGTCCAAATTCTTTGTTTTTTATGTTACTTAGGAGGAAGATCTCTGGGTTTTTTGGTATATTGCTTTTTGTGATTTTATTTAATATCTGGTTTAGATCTTCCCAAAATTTTTTCACTTTCTCACATGTCCAGATTGCATGAATTGTTGTTCCCATTTCCTTTTTACAGCGAAAACATCTGTCAGATACTGTTGGGTCCCATTTATTTAACTTTTGAGGTGTAATATATAGCCTGTGTATCCATTTATATTGTATCATACGTAACCTCATATTTATTATATTTCTCATAGTTCCTGAGCATAACTTCTCCCGTGTTTCCTTCTTTATCTTTATGTTTAGATCTTGTTTCCATTTTTGTTTAGTTTTACCATTTGTTTCCCCATTCTCCTTTTCTTGTAGTTTAATATGCATGTTTGTTATAATTTTTTTGATTATCATTGTGTCTGTAATCACATATTCAAAATTACTTCCCTCTGGTAACCTCAGACTGCTTCCCAATTTGTCCTTCAAGTAGGATTTCAGTTGGTAGTATGCCAACACTGTATTGTGAGTTATATTATATTTATCCTTCATTTGTTTAAAGGATAATAATTTATTTCCCGAAAAGCAATTTTCTATTCTTTTGATCCCTTTTTTCTCCCATTCTCTAAAGGAAAGGTTATCTATTGTAAAAGGGATTAGCTGATTTTGCGTCAGTATTAGTTTTGGTAGTTGGTAATTTGTTTTATTCCTTTCTACATGAATCTTCTTCCAAATATTAAGCAGATGATGTAATACTGGAGAATTCCTGCATTGTACCAATTTTTCATCCCATTTATATAATATATGTTCGGGTATCTTCTCCCCTATTTTATCTAGTTCTAATCTAGTCCAATCTGGCTTTTCTCTTGTTTGATAAAAATCTGATAGGTATCTTAATTGTGCGGCTCTATAATAATTTTTAAAGTTTGGCAGTTGTAAGCCTCCTTGTTTATACCATTCTGTTAATTTATCTAGTGCTATCCTCGGTTTCCCCCCTTTCCATAAAAATTTCCTTATTATTTTCTTTAACTCCTTGAAGAATTTCTCTGTCAAGTGTATTGGCAATGCCTGAAATAGGTATTGTATCCTTGGGAAAATGTTCATTTTAATACAGTTTATCCTTCCTATTAGTGTTAGTGGTAAGTCTTTCCAATGCTCTAAGTAGTCCTGTAATTTTTTCATTAGTGGATAATAATTGAGTTTATATAGATGGCCGAGGTTTTTATTTATTTGTATACCTAGGTATTGTATTGCTTGCATTTGCCATCTGAATGGTGATTCTTTCTTAAATTTTGAGAAATCCGCATTATTCATTGGCATTGCTTCACTTTTATTTGCGTTAATCTTGTATCCCCGGGGGGAGTCACGTGATGGAGTAGTGGCCGGACGGTGAACTCCAGCCCTCTCCAGAAAAGTCGGAAACAACAAAGGAAAACACAAAGGCACAAAAATAAAAATTAAAGAAAAGTGAGTATAAAGGTGGAAAGAAGATGGCGACGAAAAAAGAAAAATCAAAATCAACGGTAAGAAGAGAGGAAGAGAAGACAACGGAAGAAGAAGGAGAAGGCCTTACCTGTTCAAAGAGGCCCGCGGTGGAGAGAGAAACCCGCTCCCTCAGGTCGGTAGAAAGTGGACTACAAAAATGGCTCGCTGAGCCGAGTAAAAGTGCGCAACCGCGCATGCGCGACTCCTCGTGCATGCGCGATGCGCATGCAAAAAAACACACCGACGGGAGGGGTGACCAGCTGGGGAGTCGATCTCCACAGCCGGCAATGACAGCTGCAGAACACCTGCAGCAAGAGGAGAACATAGAAGACAACGAAAACAAGAAAGAAGAGAAGAAAAGGACAACAAAGAAACAACAGATGGCCAACCCAGAGGAAGAAGAAGAGGAAGAGGAAGAGTACAGTGAAATAGAAGAAGAAGGGAAAGGCAAGACAAAGGATAAACTTTCTCTTATTAAAGAATACATGGAGTCATTTAAAGAATGGCAAGCGCAAGAATTTAATGATTTAAGAAGAAGAATAAACAATACAGAAGAGAAAATGAATAAAATAGATATGACCTTAACAGAAATGGGAAAGAGAATGGACAAGATGGAAGAGCGGGAAGCAGCAGTAGAAATGGAGGTAGAGGACTTAAAAAAGAAATTAGAGGAATCTAATAAAAAAGTTATAGAGACACAAGAACTGTTAGCTCAGAAAATAGATATAATGGAAAATTATAACAGAAGAAATAACATAAAGATAGTGGGCCTTAAGGAAGATGTAGAAGGCAAGAATATGAGAGAGTTTATAAAAGATTGGATCCCCAGGATCCTAGGATGTCCAGAACTACAGCAAGAAATGGAAATAGAAAGGGCACATAGAGCAGTGGCCTTTAAACCACAACCACAACAAAAGCCAAGATCTATTTTAGTAAAATTCCTAAGATATACTACAAGAGAAAAGGTACTGGAGAAGACAATGGAAAAAGTAAGAGAGGGCAACAAGCCACTGGAGTACAAAGGGCACAAAATCTTCATTTATCCAGATATAAGTTTTGAACTCCTGAAGAAGAGAAAGGAGTTCAATACAGCAAAGGCGATTTTATGGAAGAAAGGGTATAAATTTATACTAAAGCATCCAGCGGTATTGAAAATATTTATTCCAGGACAACAAAACAGACTATTCTCGGATCCAGAGGAAGCACGAAAATTTGCAGAACAATTACAAAATAGACTGAGGGATGAAGACGTGTAACGAGAGTACAAAAGACTGCGAACTAAAAAGACACATAAGTTTTGAACTCCTGAAAAAGAGAAAGGAGTTCAATACATCGAAAACTATCTTATGGAAAAAAAAAACTATTCTCGGATCCAGAGGAAGCAAGGAAATTTGCAGAACAACTACAAAACAACCAGAGAGATAAAGATATGTAATAAGAGTAAAAATGACCACGATTTATATGTATGTGGGTAAAGAGGTATATGTGTGTATATGTATAATGTGCATACATGAATGTATCCGTATTTAGAGGAAAATATAGATAGTATAGACAAGAATTAATAAGGGAAGGAAATGGAATAGAGGGAATAAGGAGGGAACTAAAAGAGTTACCTTACATATGAAAAGTGAAATCTTTTCTGGGGGGGGCTGGGTGGGGAGGAGTTGCAGCCACTGCAAAATCAGCTGACGCTTGCGAGTGAATTCGCAAATCCAAATGGAGAGGGGAGATGTGGTTGTCCGACAAGGGATAAAGGACAACTCAGGAGGGGAAGGGGAGATTGGGGCTAAAGAAGTTTTAAATAGGAGAATAAGGAAAATGTTTGATGTTTTAGGAATGTTGTCTTATAAAGGGTTCAAAACAAGAAAACAGAAATGGATAAGAAGGAAAGGTAATGATGGAGAAACGGAAAGGAAAGATAAACAAAGTATAAAATGGCTACGTTGAACTATATGACTTTAAATATTAATGGAATACATAACCAAATTAAAAGGAAGAAACTGCTAAATTTACTGAAAAAAGAAAAAATTGATATAGCATTTGTGCAAGAAACACATTTAACTGAATTGGAGCACAAGAAATTAAAGAGAGATTGGGTAGGACACGTAACAGCAGCATCGTATAATTCAAAAGCAAGAGGAGTAGCTATATTAATTAGTAAAAATGTGCCATTTAAAATAGAAGAGGAAATAATAGATCCAGCAGGGAGATATGTAATGATAAAATGTCAGATATATTCGGAGTTTTGGAATCTACTCAATGTATATTCACCTAACGAAGAAGATCAAAAGTTTATGCAAGATATCTTTTTGAAGGTAGCAGATACGCAAGGGAACATATTAATAGGAGGGGATTTCAACCTGAATTTGGATTCAAATATGGACAAAACTGGGAAAAAAATTAACAGAAAGAACAAAGTAACCAAATTTATAATTAAATTGATGGAAGAAATGCAACTTTTGGATATATGGAGGAAACAACACCCAAAGGAAAAGGAATATTCATATTACTCGGCTAGACATAAAACATACTCAAGAATAGACCTATTTTTGTTATCAGCTCGTATGCAAGATAGAGTAAGAAAAACAGAATATAAAGCTAGAATACTATCGGACCATTCACCCTTAATATTGACAGTAAAGTTAGACGACATCCCTCCAAGAATGTATAGATGGAGATTAAACCCCATGTTACTTAAAAGGCAGGATTTTAGAGAATTTATTGAAAAACAAATAAAAATGTATTTTGAAATAAATACGGAATCAGTGGAAGATAAGTTTATACTATGGGATGCAATGAAAGCATTCATTAGAGGGCAAATAATAAGTTATGTAACCAAGATGAAGAAGGACTATAATCAGGAAACAGAGCAGTTGGAAAGGGAAATAGTAAATATAGAAAAAGAATTAGCAATGAAGGAAGATACAACTAAAAGAAGAGAATTGGCGGATAAAAAAATAAAATATGAAACACTACAAACATATAAGGTAGAGAAGAATATAATGAAGACAAAACAGAAATATTATGAACTAGGGGAAAAAACGCACAAAATCCTAGCATGGCAGCTTAAGACAGAACAAGCTAAGAAAATGGTATTGGCATCAAGGAAAAAAGACAAACAAATTACATATAATCCAAAAGAAATTAAGGAAAACTTTAGAGAATTCTATGAAGAATTATACCGAACTGAAAACGAAGGGAAAGAAGGGAAAATAGATGAATTTCTGACTAAAATTGAACTACCAAAACTACAAATAGAGGAACAAAATAAATTAACAGAGTCATTTGGAATAGTAGAAATACAAGAGATAATAAAAAAATTACCAAATAATAAGACACCAGGAGAGGATGGATTCCCAATAGAATTCTACAAAACATTTAAAGACTTATTAATTCCGCCCCTCCTGGAAGTAATCAACCAGATTGATAAAACACAAAGCTTACCAAATTCATGTAAAACAGCAATAATTACAGTAATACTAAAGCAAGGGAAAGATCCACTCACACCAGCGTCATATAGACCAATATCTTTACTTAACACAGATTATAAGATAATAGCTAAACTATTAGCAAACAGATTAGCAGAGTATGTACCGAAAATGGTAAATTTAGACTAAACTGGATTTATCAAAAAAAGATGCACAACAGACAATATTTGAAAATTTATTAACTTAATTCATGCAGTAGAAGGGAATAAAGCACCTACAGTAGCAGTTGCTTTAGACGCAGAGAAGGCCTTTGACAGAGTAGAATGGAATTATTTGTTCAAAGTATTGCAAAAATTAAGTTTACCGGAGAAGTATATTAATTGGATTAAAGCATTATATAAGGGACCGTTAGCGAAAGTGACAGTAAATGGACATGTATCAAAGCAATTTAACTTAAGCAGGTCAACACGGCAGGGATGCCCACTATCATCTTTATTGTTTGCGTTAGCTATAGAACCACTAGCAGAATTGATAATAACAGAAAATAATATAAAAGGAATAAAAATAAAAGACAAGGAATATAAAATCAGTTTATTTGCGGATGATGTTATAGTGTACTTAACAGAACCAGAACTATCAATAAAAGAATTATATAAGAAATTGAAGGAATATGGAGAAGTGTCGGGTTACAAGATAAACGTAAATAAAAGTGAAGCAATGCCTATGAATAATGCGGATTTCTCAAAATTTAAGAAGGAATCACCATTTAGATGGCAAATGCTAGGAATAAGATACCTAGGTGTACAAATAAACAAAAATCTCGGCCAACTATATAAACTCAATTATTATCCACTAATGAAAAAAATTACAGGACGATTTAGAGCATTGGAAAGATTTACCACTAACACTAATAGGAAGGATAAACTGTATTAAAATGAACATTTTTCCAAGGATATTATATTTATTTCAGACATTGCCAATACAACTGACAGAGAAATTCTTCAAGGAGTTAAAGAAAATAAGGAAATTTTTATGGAAAGGGGGGAAACCGAGGATAGCACTAGATAAATTAACAGAATGTTATAAACAAGGAGGCTTACAACTGCCAAACTTTAAAAATTATTATAGAGCCGCACAATTAAGATACCTATCAGATTTTTATCAAACAAGGGAAAAGCCAGATTGGATGAGATTAGAATTAGATAAAATAGGGGAAAAGATACCTGAACACATATTATATAAATGGGATGAAAAATTGGTACAACATAGAAGTTCTCCAGTATTACATCATCTCCTCAATATTTGGAAGAAGATTCATGTAGAAAGAAATAAAACAAATTATCAATTACCAAAACTAATATTGACGCAAAACAAGTTACTCCCTTTTACAATAGATAACCTTTCCTTTAGAGAATGGGAAAAAAAAGGGATTAAAAGAATAGAAAATTGTTTTTCAGGAAATAGATTCTTATCCTTTGAACAAATGAAAGATAAGTACAATATAACTCAAGATACAGCGCTGGCATATTACCAATTGAGATCCTACTTGAAGGATAAATTAGGAAGCAGTTTAGTTTGCCAGAGGGAAGTAACCTTGAATATGTGATTACAAGGAGGAGTCACGTGATGGAGTAGTGGCCGGACGGTGAACTCCAGCCCTCTCCAGAAAAGTCGGGAAAAACAAAGGAAAACACAAAGGCACAGGAATATGTGATTACAGATACAATGATAATCAAAAGATTTATAGCAAATATGTATATTAAACTGCAAGAAAAGGAGAATGAGGAAACAAATGGTAAAACTAAACAAAAATGGGAACAAGATTTAAATATAAAGATAAAAAAGGAAACATGGGAGAAGTTATGCTCCGGAACGATGAGAAATACAATAAATACGAGGTTACATATAACTGGATACACAGGCTATACATTACACCTCAAAAGTTAAATAAATGGGACCCAACAGTATCTGATAGATGTTCTCGATGTAAAAAAGAAATGGGAACAACAATTCATGCAATCTGGACATGTGAGAAAGTAGAAAAATTTTGGGAAGATCTAAATCAGATATTAAATAAAATAACAGAAAACAATATACCAAAGAATCCAGAGATCTTCCTCCTAAGTAACATAAAAAACAAAGAATTTGGAATTGATTTGGAGGATGCACAAAAAAGATTTGTTAAGATAGCTCTAGCCGTAGCAAAAAAATGTATTATGTCAACCTGGAAATTGGAAGATAATTTGAAAATACAACAATGGTATATAGAAATGAATAAATGTATTCCATTAGAAAAAGTAACATATAGTTTAAGAAATAATATTGAAATATTCGAACAAATATGGGAGCCTTACATTAAATACAATAGCGAAAACCTACCGGAGACAATCATTACCTAAGTTAACGGAAGGAAAAGGAAATGAAAAGAATGGACTCAGTAGAATGTCTGGTGTATTTTTATTGAATGACAACATTGTCTGACTGGTTTAATGTATCCTAGATTTTATACCTTAAATGGACGGGAGGGGGGAGGTAGGGAGGGTGGGATGGGAGGAGGGAGGGGGGGGGAGAAAATGGCACTGTATATGTGTGAAAAGGAAAAGTGTGTACCATGGTTAATGTGGTTTATGGTGTGAAAAATAAAAAATTTTTAAAAAATAATCTTGTATCCCGACACTTCATATTCCTTCAATTTCTTATGTAATTCTTTTATTGATACCAGTTGGGCCTCTTCGAAGGGTTTTGCCAGATCAGGGGTACTGGCAAAGTCCTACTTCCCCAACTCCAGTAGACGCAGCCTCATGTACCTCAAACTCACTCCAGTCACGAGTGTATCCCAGACTGTGGTGAATCTGTGTAGTGCTGTCAGTCTTTCACTGTGCTTAGTCTGCTTTACTGTCATTGGATGTGTATTATGTCTACCACTAAAGACACTCCCCTTGGGTATAACTGTGTATGCACCCATATCATTCATTATTGTACCACTAGTTTCTGCTAATAAAAGTCATGATTCCTGGTTAACTACACAGCCTTCATCTTCTTCATTAACTGGCACTTCACAGACTTGCTCTTATTCCCTCACTCGGGCTGAGACCACTTTGTAGTGACACTATCTCGTCAGCGTCCATAGTTCCAGGACGTAGTCATGTAGCGATTCACCCGGTCATTGCCAAGGTGTGAGTTGGTGTCATTCTCATAT
Source organism: Narcine bancroftii (assembly GCF_036971445.1). Taxonomy (NCBI): domain Eukaryota; kingdom Metazoa; phylum Chordata; class Chondrichthyes; order Torpediniformes; family Narcinidae; genus Narcine; species Narcine bancroftii. The sequence goes on along the minus strand of NC_091472.1, from coordinate 171,898,458 downwards.
GTTGCGCAGTCCTTGATGACCGCATATCCCTTGGGGCCGACTCGAGAGAGGAGGGCCGATTTCCAACAGAGTGGAAGACTTATTGGGAGGCCACTAAGTAGGACTGGAAGCACTCCAACCAGTAGGTGAGTTTTTCCAGGGTCTCTGGGGACAGAGGGTCGACCTGGAGTATCACTGGCTTCAATGGGGCTTCCATCCCGTCTTCAAAAGTAAGGTAATAAGAGCATGTTTGTGCTTCTCACAAGTCTCCGAGTTCTATCGATCATGTTACAATTCTTGTCGCTCCTCCTGGCCGATGCCACCTTTGTGGCCTTCGTATCAGAATGATGATGGCAGGGGGAGTATTGCAGCCTCTGGAGTGGTGGCATCAGTCGTCCTCGACCAAGCAAAACCCCGCCAGCTGAGCAACTTGATGATGGACGTGAAGATAAATGGACATCTAACAGATTGTTTATGGCTTGACGGAGAGCTTTATAAACTCTATGACCGCTGGGAGACACAACTTAAAGGTTTACCCCATGGACTACTGTATCTATCTTGCATTGCAATTATATTCGGCGACTATTCAGGGGAATTTTAGAGACCGGCTGTTAGTTGTAAGCTAATAAAATTTTAACGTGATGGTTAGTACTCAGAGACTTGTGAGGAGCAGAAACACGCTTTTATTAGCTTAGAACTAACGGCCGGTATCGACAATGGTCTTCAGGTAAATCGGAGGTAAGGCGGAAAAACAAGGTTTATATCGGGACTGACGGGGGTGGAGCCAAGAGTAAGGGTCGGCCATCTATACATAGACAGTGAGTTCCAGTTCACTGTACACACACATCTGTGTGCAGACAAACACAAATATACACACACTTGTGCACAAACAAACATACACACCTGTGCACAAACAAGCACACACACATCTGTGTACAAACACATGCACACCTGTGTACAAATACACACAAACACCTGTGTATAAAAAACACACATCTGTGAGCAAACACACACAAACACACCTGTGAGCAAATACCTATGTATACACACAAACACACACACCTGTGTACAAATACACACACACATCTGTGAACAAACACCTGTGTACAAATACACACACACATCTGTGAACAAACACACACATCTGTGAACAAACACACACATGTAGAAACACACAACTCTGTACACACATGTTATACACACGTGTATACACACGCCTCAGTATGCACATGCATATATATATGTATACACCCACCACTGTACTATACTAGAGCGCATCGGATGTCCCCCAAAGTTCCTCAACATGATTATCCAACTGCACGAAAACCAACAAGGTCGGGTCAGATACAGCAATGAGCTCTCTGAACCCTTCTCCATTAACAATGGCGTGAAGCAAGGCTGTGTTCTCGCACCAACCCTCTTTTCAATCTTCTTCAGCATGATGCTGAACCAAGCCATGAAAGACCCCAACAATGAAGACGCTGTTTACATCCGGTACCGCACGGATGGCAGTCTCTTCAATCTGAGGCGCCTGCAAGCTCACACCAAGACACAAGAGAAACTTGTCCGTGAACTACTCTTTGCAGATGATGCCGCTTTAGTTGCCCATTCAGAGCCAGCTCTTCAGCGCTTGACGTCCTGCTTTGCGGAAACTGCCAAAATGTTTGGCCTGGAAGTCAGCCTGAAGAAAACTGAGGTCCTCCATCAGCCAGCTCCCCACCATGACTACCAGCCCCCCCACATCTCCATCGGGCACACAAAACTCAAAACGGTCAACCAGTTTACCTATCTCGGCTGCACCATTTCATCAGATGCAAGGATCGACAATGAGATAGACAACAGACTCGCCAAGGCAAATAGCGCCTTTGGAAGACTACACAAAAGAGTCTGGAAAAACAACCAACTGAAAAACCTCACAAAGATAAGCGTATACAGAGCCGTTGTCATACCCACACTCCTGTTCGGCTCCGAATCATGGGTCCTCTACCGGCACCACCTACGGCTCCTAGAACGCTTCCACCAGCGTTGTCTCCACTCCATCCTCAACATCCATTGGAGCGCTCACACCCCTAACGTCGAGGTACTCGAGATGGCAGAGGTCGACAGCATCGAGTCCACGCTGCTGAAGATCCAGCTGCGCTGGATGGGTCACGTCTCCAGAATGGAGGACCATCGCCTTCCCAAGATCGTATTATATGGCGAGCTCTCCACTGGCCACCGTGACAGAGGTGCACCAAAGAAAAGGTACAAGGACTGCCTAAAGAAATCTCTTGGTGCCTGCCACATTGACCACCGCCAGTGGGCTGATAACGCCTCAAACCGTGCATCTTGGCGCCTCACAGTTTGGCGGGCAGCAGCCTCCTTTGAAGAAGACCGCAGAGCCCACCTCACTGACAAAAGGCAAAGGAGGAAAAACCCAACACCCAACCCCAACCAACCAATTTTCCCTTGCAACCGCTGCAATCGTGTCTGCCTGTCCCGCATCGGACTGGTCAGCCACAAACGAGCCTGCAGCTGACGTGGACTTTTTACCCCCTCCATAAATCTTCGTCCGCGAAGCCAAGCCAAAGAAAAGAACACCCACCACTGTGTAAACCCCCCTGTGTATAGACACACCCCTGCATACACGCACCTATATATGCACATACAACTGTGTATACATTCATACCTCTGTACACGCGCACGTACACATTTTGTAGTTGTATATGTACACACAGAGACATCTGTGAACACATGCACATAACATGCACATATATATATATTTCCTGTGTGTACTCACATACAACTGTGTACTAACACACGTGTGTATATATACACACCTGTTTCTATACAGGTTCTTAGATAGTGGGACTCAAAGTGGGGCTCAGGGGTCCCGGATTCGATGGTAACTCCGTTGGAACCACGTCGTCCGGAACCCTGCGTGGGGTATTTGGAGGTTTCGGGCCTATTGTGGGTGTCAGGACCTCAGTTCCTGAAGGTGCCAGATTTCTGATCGAGACGGTGTCCTCTCTGCTATCTGGGTATGCAATAGAGGCATACATCGGGTTTGCGTGCAGTAGGTGCACACTCTCGACCAGAGGGTCCGTTTTACTTTTTTTTGAAAGCAGGACTGATCCTGGTGTCATTTGCTGTGCTGGAAGAGTGTTCCCTGACGTGGATTTCCTTTGGAATGCAAACATTAGTTCATGAGGAGTCGCATTGGTCACAGTGCAGGGAAGCGTTCTTATGGAGTGGAACATGGTGGGCAGAACCTCTTGCCATATCCTGCTCCAAAAATCCCCCAATTGCACCTGAAAGCAGCTCAGGCAAAGCTGCTAGCAGTTTTCAGGTGCCTCGCAGGGCAGGCTGTTGACAGTCACCTGGAGACCCGCTGCGGACAGCTACCCTCCCCGCTGCCTGGCAATCCCCCAGCATGGGACTACGGGACTGGGGCGGCCGGTGGGGGACGACGGGACTGGGGCGGCCGGTGGGGGACGACGGGGCTGGGGCGGCCGGTGGGGGACGACGGGGCTGGGGCGGCCGGTGGGGGACGACGGGGCTGGGGCGGCCGGTGGGGGACGACGGGGCTGGGGCGGCCGGTGGGGGACGACGGGGCTGGGGCGGCCGGTGGGGGACGACGGGGCTGGGGCGGCCGGTGGGGGACGACGGGGCTGGGGCGGCCGGTGGAGGACGACGGGGCTGGGGCGGCCGGTGGGGGACGACGGGGCTGGGGCGGCCGGTGGGGGACGACGGGGCTGGGGCGGCCGGTGGGGGACGACGGGGCTGGGGCGGCCGGTGGGGGACGACGGGGCTGGGGCGGCCGGTGGGGGACGACGGGGCTGGGGCGGCCGGTGGAGGACGACGGGGCTGGGGCGGCCGGTGGGGGACGACGGGGCTGGGGCGGCCGGTGGGGGACGACGGGGCTGGGGCGGCCGGTGGGGGACGACGGGACTTACGCATGCTCACAAAATCCCGCTAAATTTAAAAGGTAAGAGCTTTCGATAAGTCTGGATTCTTGGGGATGGTCGCCCCAGCTCCGTACTACCCCCCACCCCGCCGCCCCAGCCCCGTTACACCCCCACCGCCGCAGTCCAGCGCCGGGGGGTGGGGGGGGGGTGCTTCAGGTAGTGGGGAGGTGAGGTGTCAGACTGCTACCCCTGCTCGGAGCCAGCGTTTGCTCTGTGGCCCCTTTCCCCGCTTCTGACCTTTCAGATGGCAGGGAACACCTCCTTCAGTGCTGCCACGTGAACATCTCTTCACAGACACTTGCAGCCTGCTCCGGAGCCGCATTCTCCAGGCGGTTCCACCTGAAAGCACTCCAACCAATAGGTGTGTTCTTCTGGGGACAGAGGGTCGACCTGGAGCATCACTGGCTTCAATGGGGCTTCCATCCCGTCTTCAAAAGTAAGGTAATAAGAGCGTCTTTGTGCTTCTCACAAGTCTCCGAGTTCTATCGATCACGTTACAGTTCTTGCCGCTCCTCCTGGCCGATGCCACCTTTGTGGCCTTCGTATCAGAATGATGATGGCAGGGGGAGTAATGCAGCCTCTGGAGTGGTAGCATCAGTCGTCCTCGACCAAGCACACACACACACATCTGTGTACAATCATGTCCCTATGTACAGGCACAAACACGCACACACTTCAAGACCCTTACCTTCTCTCTATTCTCACCACCATCACCTTCTGCTGTCACCCTCCATACCTGGAAGGCAATTAATGGCCATATTATTAATCATTTGCAGGCATTAAGATGGAGGGATTGATACTCAGCAACTTTCCCTTGATGCCAGGGTTCTGAAGACTGCAATTGTTGAATTTAATTGTCAAAGTGAAAATTTTAATTTGAAATGTATCAGGTAATAAAGTTAGAATAATTTCTATCTTTCATATCACCGTTATTTTAAAAATAATTCTCTGGCAATGGGTGTCGCTGGGAAGGACTGCAATCTCATGCTTCTCTGCATCCTCCCACTTCCTGATTCCTCGTGTGTGACCAGACGTGGACTGTGTCCATAGTGCGAGAAAGTATGTGTGATGTTAATTGCAGAGAGGTTTTGGGCAGTGAGGAATTGTGGCCTCTACTGCTGGCATCCTGTGGCGTGCCAGCCCTGATCTAGCTCATTCTGCTTCCGTGGTGCCCAGAGAGCCCCAGGTACCTTCTGATTGACAAGAAGGACAAGAAGTCGTGTGTGAAAGGTAAGTGATGCCAGAGGGAAAAAAAATCTTTTTCATTTTGGGTGGGAGAAAGAAATGACTTGACTGGATCAGAGGGAGGTAACACGGTTAAAAACAAAACTCTTTCCATGATAGTGTGAATGAGATCCCAGTCCCCTACTCCCTCGCTCTTCACTCATGCCTTCTTTCCCGCTCAGCCCCTCCCCTACCCTCACTCCCCTCCCTCCCTCCATCCTCACTCCCCTCCCCTTCCTCCATCACTCTCCTCCCTCCATCCTCACTCCCCTCCCTCTATCTTCACTCTCCTTCCCTCCCTCCATCCTCACTCCCCTCCCCTCCCTAACTAATCTTGCACCATTTCCAATTTCAAAGTCCTCCTTCCTTTCCCTTGTTTGTTTATTTAGTAATGGCAGACATTTTAGTAATGGTGACTGTTGCTTTATGATTACTGCATTTGATTAACAGCTGACTGGGTTTTAACAATTATTGGGGCCTGCAGAAGGAATCTGGAGTAGCTTTTAGAATAAGCTGTAACATGGAGTGACATTTGGAATTGAGATCAGCTTTTGTTTTGTCTTCAACCACAACAGTGACCTGCTCCCTTTCCTTAAGGCAACTCTTTTCCCATTATACTTGCTACAAATTAGAAGCATCAAACACTAGAGCACAGAAACAGGCCCTTTGGTCCCTCTAGTCTGTGCTGAACCTTTTATCTTTCCATAGTCCCACAGCCCTCCATACCTCTCCCATCCATCTACCTGTCCAAATTCTTCTTCAGTGTCAAAATTGAGCCTGCATTCACCATCTCAGCTGACAGCTCATTCCACACTCCCACCACTCACTGTGTGAAGACATCCCCCCTCACATTCACCCTGAACTTTTCCCCTTTCAATCTTAACCCATATCCTCTGGTTTAAGTAATTATCTTACCTACCCTTAGTGGAAAAAGTCTATCTACATTTATTCTTTCTATTGTTATGAGCACAGAGGATCCCAAACCCAGCAGCAATAGATATTCACCAAGACAAATGGTTACTTAAACAAAAGTTGATTTTAATTATCTTTAAACATGAAAACAGAATCAAACTTTAACTTATCACTATTGACTTAACTAATCTAACTTAACCCCCTTCTAGTTCTAAGTGCACGTGCATGTAATCTGTGTGTAAGTTCAGAAAAGTTATTTGATTCACAGTCCAATCTCACTTCTCATTCCTTCAAGTTCACTGGCTGCATGCAATTCTTATACTGTGCACATAATTTAACATTTATAAAGTTCACCAAGCTTTGGTTCTTGAAAGGTAAATGGTTACCGCTCAGGAAGGTTCTTGACAGATTTTAGAGAGAGATTTGTTGTTCGCTGGATACTCACAACTGATTCCTTTTTTAATCAGCCACTTCACTGTCTTGCCGACGAAACTTGCCCCCTTAGGGTTCGCCAAATGATAACCTTTCTTTTAGGTCACCACAGAGTGCCTTTTTGTTTCACTTATTTCAGCCAGTCCTCTCTTCTTGTATGAACCACAAAGGCTTTGACCAGGCTGAACTAAGCACTCTTAACCCACCTTCCAGTTGGGGTTTTCCACAAGCTTGTCCTGTTCCAGTCCCAGCTGCTGCTGCTGACTGTAAAACTGCAGAACTGAATTCCTTCTCTTTCTCTCTCAGAGAAAATCTGTTTTACTCTCTCTGCACATGACCCTCTTAGAACAGCAAGTTCCACTCCAGATAGTCTGAGGCTCTGACAAGTTCTTTCATCTGTTTCATTTTTGTAAACAACAATCCATTAGTGAAGTATCTTGGGTACTCTCCAAAGCTTTTGCAAAGGCTCTTGGTGCCAATATGTCTAGCATTAGCAGAGCTCCAGTATTTTAAACAAGATCTGTTTTAAAGTGTTTGTATGTGACCTACACTAAAAAATCTGTCTCAATTTATCTCAAAAAAACTTATCTATATACAATACAAACAACATTATCTGTCACACTATCCCCACCATAATCTTAAATACATCTATCAAATCTCCCCTCATTCCTCTGCATTCCATGGAATAAAGTCCTAGCCTGTATAATCTTTCCATGTAACTCAGTTCCTGAAGTTCAGACAACATCCTAGTAAATCTCTGCACTCTTTCTATCTTATTGCTGTCTTTCCTGTAGTAAGGTTGTAATGGCACTGATTTACCAGAGCTCACTTGTTTCTTTTTGGACACCATGAAGTTGACTTTCTTTTATTATTCACCAGGCACAACACTGCATTCTTCAACTCCCCAAACACCACCCAGCTAAACTCCTCTGTGGCTCACTGGCGCACGGATGATCCTGACACTCTCCTCCTCCTGCATCTGAGATTCATCACACGTATACAGATGCTAACACACCCGTGCATGCTCGCTATTACCCCCATGTGTCACATCGCTTATGTCATCAGTGGCGGCCAGCATTGGTCACAAAGAAGGTAAGTATGTGTCTGCGACAGACCCTCCTCATCCACCCCTCCACCCCCAGCCTCTGAGCCATATAAGGAGTTTCTGGCTATAAAAGAATTGTATATTGTTATGACCCCAGAGGACCCCAAAACCCAGCAGCAATAGATATTCACCATAATAAAGGGTTACTTAAACAAAAGTTGCTTTTAATTATCTTTGAACATGAAAATAAAATTGAACTTTAACATCTCTATTGACTCACTTAACCCCTTTCTAATTCTAAGTGCATGTGTGCGTAATGTGTATGTAAGTTCAGCGAAGTTCTTTGGTTCACAGTCCCTTCTCACTGGTTGCAGGCAATTCTTGTACTATGCACAGAAGTTAAGATTAATAAAGTTTGCCAGGCTTTGGTGCTTAACAGATAAATGGTTACCACTCAGAAAGGTTCTTGCTGGTTTTCAGAGAGAGAGTTTTTCTTGTTCCAGGACATCCACAACTGATTCCTTTTTAATCAGCCACTCCAATGTCTTGGTGACAAAACTTGCTCCCTTCAGGGTTCTCCAGATGATAACCTCTTTCTTTCAGGTCACCACAGAGTTCGTTTCTGTTTCTCCTATTCCAAGGGAAACTCCGGGCAGCCAGTCCTATTCTTTGACCAAGCCGTCTTCCAAAGCTTGCCCCTCTGAAACCAACGTCTGTTTTTCTCTCCTCTCACTCTCTCTCTCTCTCTCTCTCCAACTCCGAGAGCAAAGCCTGTTTTTTCTGCTCTCTGCCTGCAAAGATCACATGACCTTCCACAGTAAATTCTGTTTTCAAGACAAAGCTGCCACTGTATGTTGTTACATTTGTTGCCTTTTGCAAATAACAGTCCATCAAGAGTCTCTGAGCACTCTTGCAAATGCTCCTGTAAAAATTTTGTGTTTTAAAGTGTTTGTGTGTGACCTGCTCTAACAAACCTTTCCCAATTTGTGTCCCAAACACCTCTATATACTCTGTCGCAATATCTGATCTGTTTGAACGTCTTCCAATAATTTACCTACTACTGACGCCAGGCTTACTAGCCTATAATTTCCAGGTTACTTTGGGAGCCTTTTTTAAACAACGGATCAATGTGATACCCTCCAATCACCTGGCACCACACCTGTAACTAAGGACATTTGATTTATATATCTGACAGAGCCCTTGGAATTTCTACACTAACTTCCCTCAAGGGAATATCTTGTCAACCCTTGAGATTTATCCACCTTTATTTGCTTTAAGGCAGCAAGCACTTCGTCCTCTCTAATCTGCAAAGGTTCCATGACCTCACTGCTTGCTTTCCTTTCTTCTCATGACTCTGTGCCGATTTCCCATGTGAATACTGATGATTCTAACATTTAAAATCTTCATCTCTTTGGGTCCATACAAAGCTGACCACTTTGATCTTCAAGGGGACTAATTTTGACCCTTACTATCCTTTTCCACTGTAGTAAACCTTAGGATTTTCCTTCACATTGTCTGTCAAATCATCCTCTCGTCTTAATTTTGGCTTCCTGATTCCTTTCTTGAGATTTATCTTGCATTTTTTTATACTCGTCAAGAACCTAATTTATTCCATGTTGCCTATGCCTGCTACACACCTCTCTCTTCTTCCGAACCAGGTCCCCAATATCCCTGAAAACCAAGGTTCCCTATACCTGCGAACTTTGCCTTTAATCCTGACAGAAACATAGAAACTCTACTCTCAAAATTTCACCTTTGAAGGTGTTCCACTTACCTCGCACATCCTTGCCCAAAAACAACTTACCCCAATCCACACATTCTAGATCCTTTCTCGTTTATTAGCCATTCTCCAATTTAGAATCTCAACCCGAGGTCCAGATCTATCCTTCTCCATAATTAACTTGAAACTAATGGCATTATGATCAGTGGACCCAAAATGTTCCCCTACACATACTTATGTCACCTCTCCTGTCTCGTTCCCCAATACGAGATCCAGTATTGCATTCTCTCTAGTTGATACCTCTATATATTGATTTAGAAAACTTTCCTGAAAACATTTGATAAACTCCAAGCTTTTTTACAGTATGGGAGTCCCAGTCGATATGTGGAAAGTTCTCTCACAACTTTGCTTCCTGCAGCTGTTTGCTATCTCTCTACAGATTTTCTCCTCCAATTCTCAATAACTATTGAGTGATCTATAATTCAATCCCATGAGTGTGGCCATACCTTTCCCATTCCTCAGCTCCACCCATATAGCCTCAGTAGATGAGCCCTCTAATCTGTCCTGCCTCAGCTCAGCTGTTATACTTTCCCAGGCAAACAATGCCACTCCTCCCCCTTTCATTTCCCCACCCCCCCCCCCCCAACCCATTCCATCGTGTCTAAAGCAACGGAAGCCTGGAACAATGAGCTGCCAGTCCTGTCCCTCCTTCAACCAAGTTTCACTAATGGCCACAATGTCATAATTCCACGTGCCAATCCACACTTTAAGTTCTTCCTCGTCTCCCACAATACTCCTTGCATTGAAATAGATGCTCTTTAGAAAATTTCCACCATGTACAACCCATTGATTTCTAATAATGCATACAATTTTCAAATCATCTTTTTTCTCCTCCACTTCCACTCCTCTATTTGTTCTGGCACTCTTGTTCCCACCACCCCCACCCCACTCCCAAAACCTAGTTTAAATCCCCCCACCCCTGCAGAGCAACACTAGCAAACTTTCCAAAAGGATATTAGCCAGATGCAAATAGTCCTGTCCAAACAGGTCCCACTTTCCCTGGAAGATAACCCAATGATCCAGAAACCTGAAGCCCTCCCTCCTACACCATGTCTTTAGCCATGTGTTAAGCTGCATTATCCTCCTATTTCTAACCTTATTAGCACATGGCACGGGTAATAATCCTGTGATCACAATCCTGGAGATCTTGTTCTTCAACCTAGCACCCAACTCCCTGAACTCTTTGCAGACTTCCTCACCCTTCATACCCACGTCATTGGTCCCCACAAGTACCATGACATCTGGCTGCTCACCCTCCCTCCTGAGAATGCTATAACCTCGATCTGAGATATCTTGGACCCTGGCACTAGGGAGCCATCAAACCATCTGGGATACTCAATCACTTCCACAGAACCTTTTATCTGTCCCCCTAACTATGGAAATCTCCTATCACTATAGCTCGCCTCTCCTCCTCCTTTCCCTTCTTAGCCACAGGACCAGACTCCAAGTCAGAGACATAATTGCCATGCCTATGCCTGGTGATCCCCCCCCCCCCATCAAGAATATCCAAAATGGTATACTTGTTATTGAGGGGAACGGCCATAAGGGTGCCCTGCCTGCCTGTTCCACTTCCCTCTCCTGACTTCACCCATCTACCCTCCTCCTGCCTCCTAGGTGCGATAGCGTTCATAATTCCTGTCTTACCACCCCCCCCCCCCCGCCTCCAACATTATCTGGAATTCATCTAACTCCAGCTCCAATTCCTTACCTCAGCTTGTCAGGAGCGGCAACTGGATGCACCTCGCAGATGAAGTTGTCAGGGATACTGCTGGCTTCACTGACAACCCACATTCTGCAAGAGGAGCATTCCTCCACCTTGGCTGCCTTTTATGACTCGAGGAACAAAATATATGATACGTAAAAACTGCCCTTAACTTTTCCCACCTGTTTTTATGCGGATATTGATAAGTGTAAAATCTTTGAAACAACATTGATTCATATATATTTCTAATTTAGAAACATTTTGGGAAGATATATTTCAAACTTTATCAATAATTCTAAAGATCAAATTAGAACCATACCCTTTCATTGCTTTGTTTGATTTTTTTCTCGAAGAAAAGGAGAACCCAAGAGAGAATTTTGGCCAGATGAGCAATTTTAATGAAATGGAAAGATGACTCTCCACCCATTCATACTCAGTGATTACATGATGTTATGCCCTATTTAATCTTAGAGAAAATGAGATATAACCTTAAAGATAGAAAGTTTCAATTTGACAAGATGTGGGTCCCATTCATAAATTACTGCCATAATTGGAAGATTTAAGAAGTCTGGATGTTCCAGAGACTCTCTGCCTAGTGTAAGAAGGTCACTATTTGATCCATATCTTTACAATTTTATGTTAACCTTGGTTAGAGGGAGGGGTTAGATTAGTCAGAGAATTTTTGTTTTCTTTTTATCTATTTTTAGTCAACTAGTTAAACATGGGTTTCAATATGGTTTATCATAGATCATATCATTAATTAAGGTAGAATTTACCCTTTGTTTAAATAAAGGGATTGTTAATTTTTGTCTCATCTATTTTCTATCCAGAACTATACTGGGATATATTATGAGAAAGGGATAAACTGTTAAATTTCATATAGAATTTGATGTGCTTTATATACAAACCCAATTGCCAGGGTAGTGACAAATGGTCAAGTTTCATTACCGTTCAAATTGACACATTCGACTCAACAAGGGTGTCCATTGTCACCAGCCTTGTTTGCATTGGCTATTAAACCATTAGCTCAAACAATAAGACAAAATGAACAGATAAGAGGGATGAGAGTTATGGATGAAGAGTATAAGATTAACCTATTTGCAGATGATGTTTTGATATATTTGACAGACCCAGAACAATCATTGCCACATCTGCAGGAATGTTTATTGCAATATGGAACATTATCTGGATATAAGGTTAATTGGAATAAGAGTCAAATTTTGCCAGTTGGAGAAGGAGATTATTCAGAATATAAAGATATTATAAAATTGAAATGGTCTGAATTAAATATTTAGGAATAATTTTAAATGCTGATTATCAATATTTATATAAGTTAAATTATGTTCCTTTACTAAAAAAGATTAAAGCAGATTTAATTAAATGGAAAGATCTCCCATTAACTTTAATCAGTCGAGTTAATTGTATTAAGATTAATATTTTTCCTCGAATTCAATATTTATTTCAATCAATACCATGTTCTCTTTCAAAGAGATTTTTTTCAGGATTTAAATAAAGTCGTGAGAGAATTTTTACGGAAAGGTAAATTATCGTGGGTAGCATTATATTAACTTACTTGGAAGTATGCGTTAAGTGGGCTTCAATTACCTCATTTTCAAAATTATTATGAAGCAGCCCAGTTGAAATTTATTAGTAGATTGTTGGATTTGGACCAAGCCCCAAGTTGAGCGAAAGTTGAGACGGCTTGCATTTCTGAAATTGAGGTGCATCAATTTATATATTGATGGAACATAAATTTGTTGCGGGAATATAATATGCCAATATTAAAGCATCTATTAAAGGTGTGGACTAAAAGAAATAAGATTTTAAGATCAAAAGGTAAATTGTCAATTTTAACCCCACTATATAATAATCAGTTTATTCTTTTTTCAATATTTAATAATTACTTAAAGAGTTGGGATTTTAAGGGTATAAAGACATTGCAGGATTGTTTTGTAGAAGGACAGTTTCTTTCCTTTAATCAATTGAGGGAACATTTTGATATTGCTGAAAATTCTTTGTTTATTATCAACTTCGAGGTTTGGTGAAAGATATGTATGGTAGAGAGATGATTTTGTCTGTATTGATGGAATTTGAATCTTTGGTTTCTTCTATACCAAAAAAGGGTTATATTTCTGTTATGTATCAAGTGTTACAAGACAATATGGATAAACCGGAATGGGAGAAGTCTAAGATTAAATGGGAAAATTATTTAGCTTTTGTTTTTCCTGAAGATTATTGGGCAGATATATGTTATGACAGTGTAACTAAATTGACAAATGTATGGTATGGAATGGTTAATTATAATTTTTTACATCAGTTATATTTGACTCCAGAGAAATTGAAAAAATATGATTTCAGTAGCTCGGATTCTTGTTTTAGATGTGTATGTACTGGTACTTTTTTACATGCTGTTTGGTCTTGTGTTTATGTACAACCATTTTGGGAAGAAATTAGGTTAATTTTGAAAAAAAATTATGTAACATTAAGTTATCATTAGATCCATCTGTTTTTTTTAATGGGTTACATGGTTCCTTTAAAGGGATTAGGGCTGGATAAATTTCAAATTGCATTTGTATGTTTAGTACTGTCTGTAGCTCGAAAATGTGTAGCAAGTACATGGAAAGATAACAGAGCAATTAATATGACGCGATGGCATAATGAATTGAAAGCTTATATTATGGAAAAATTACATATAATTTGCATGATAATTATTCTATTTTCATCAATAAGTGGTTACCATATTTGGAATAAATGCATTTAGATGTACTTTGATGTATTTTTTTTTCCTTTTTTTAGTTCTCCTTAAGAGAGCTGGTTGATGGGGTGGGAGGGGTATTTCTTTTTTCTTCTTCTTTCTGTTTGTTTTTAATTTTCTTTTTTATATACAATTATATAAAATTACTTATATTGCATTGTATACTGTTTTTCTGTTAATGATTTTTTAAATAAATAGTTTTTTAAAAAATTTTATGACTTAAAGAAACAAGTCAAATAAACAGTTATGAATAGGCTTTTGACTTACATTATATGTTTAATGTGTGATATGTATATATGACCTGTTGTTACTACTTAGATGACTTTGTATGTAGGGTTTATATATTAAACTCAATAAAAATATTTTTAAAGAAAAAAGAACATTCTAAATACAATGAAAGTTATTTTTAATTTTCTCCAACTTCCCTTGTGAAATATAACCATATAACCGTTTACAGCACAGAAACAGGCCATGTCGGCCCTTCAAGTCCGTACCGGTTCACTTGAACAACTCCACTAGCTCCTCCGCAAACTCCTGAGGAAGTAGAGGGCTTCTTCATGATGCCATTGGTGTGCCGGTTCCAGGAAAGATCTTCTTGCAAGACATTTTACCAAATCGTTCATGCCGACCAAAATGCCTCTCCCTGCTAATCTGTTCTTCTTCTGTATGGACTGAATCCAGTTTAACCTTTCCAATTGATGCAGCCATCTGAAATTATTTTTGTGTTCAGCTTGAAGTTGTCTATTGTAATCCCCAATTTTTGCCCAGGAAACAAATCTTTTGAACAAAATTGTTGTCCAATGTAGTAGGAGATAGCATATGTTGAGTTTATGATTGGAAACTTGTGACAGGAGTGCACCATAGGGATCAGTGATGTTTTATTGTTTGTTATAAACATTAAGTTAGGTGCTAACAATAACAGGTATGAAGCTGCACACGACACAGAAATTTGTAGGTGATGGATGGCAAGGAGAGTAGGCTGAGGCTACTGGGGTGTCTATAATGTGTAGATTTAGAGGGGATACAAGGAAGATTTTTTTCATCCAGAGGGTGGTTGAAATGAGCACTCTGCCTGAGGAGGTGGTGGAGTCAGAGATTTACACAACGTTCACAAAGTATCTAGACAACCACTTGAATCCCTACTTGAAGGCTAATGAAGCATGTGCTAGTACATAGGATTAGTATAGTGGGTACCATGGTCAGCATTGATCTGTACTGTGAGACAACCATGAAATATGTCATGGTTATTTTCAATCTTGGTCTCTAAAATTATGAGAAGAGACTCACAAACCAGAATTTGCTTTGATTGGGATGAATATTAAAGTGATCCAGACATTTAGCTTTCTGGGTGTCACATTAGACTGTGAGAACAGGAGAAGGAATTTTGTTTATAAATGAGATGACCAATAACATGAACACAGTAATTAAGGAGATAGATGATATTTTAGAGTCCTTGGAAATAAACTGCACAACACAAACCAGAGGAATACATCTGTCAGACAAATTAAACTCAGAGATACATGGGCAGATTGAGCTCCTATTTACAGCGAGATTGGTCCATATTCTTATACTCAGGATTGTATTTTGACTTCGAGAAGCAGATGGCTGCTTTGCGATCACACTCACAAATAAACATCTCACAAGGGTTATTTTTACCTGAAAAAGAACATACGGACAGTAACCAAGATGTATTCAATCAAAAATGATCAAGCATTTTGAAACAGGTTGCTTTGTTACATTCTGAGATGAAGAGAAGTAAGAATATTCCTCGTCTTTCATTGTCCCAAGCTGTGGACTGCTGAAGACTGGCTCAACTGGGTGAAAGGTTACCAGGTATCGGAACTCGGATGCGAGAAGGTACCAAGGGCTTCCCGATCATGTCAAAGGTTTGCATCTGAAGCTCAGGTTATTGAAGACTGTGTGCTGCGGAGGTGCTTGAGGCGAATCCTCGTACACTCAGTGACTCTGGGGGCTCTCTCCTTTCCTTCTCTTTCTCTGACTGTCAGGGGCACTGGGCAATTTCTGCTGATGGCAAATCTTTGTCTGCCTTACAGTAGACAAAAGGAAATTTTGTGTAACATTACATTCTATGACAATAAAAGTCTTGATGTTGAATTCACTTTTACAGATTTGGATTCATAATCACAGAGGCTCATCTTAAATTTTATTTACTCCAGATGACATTATGCGATAGCTGAGGGCCCTAAATACAGCAAAGACGACAGAAAACTTATCCCCATCCAAGCTCTGGTACATGTATTTAATTAAGTTTTATAATAATGTGACATTTGATTTTTGTCAATTGTGGCATATGTGTTGATTTTAAACAAAATATTTTTTTTAAAAAGAAAATGTGCTGTAAAAGCTGTCTGGAGATGGGACTAGTTTTAGAAGGCAAGACTTCGGCACCATCGCAACCCATCCCTTCATCAACTCTGGGTCTCAATTCTGGCGCTCTAGCCCAACCGTACAAAACCACCCATCACCAGAAGGACTGGCAGCTCCTGAAAAAGGCTCACCGCCATATTCTCAGGGCATCAAGAGATAGGCATTGAGCTCACCTTGCCATCAACACCAACATCCGATACAAGAATATCAAAAACACATTTGGGGAACCTCTGGGCCATACTCACCGCTGCACTTGACAGTGTTATCAGGACAGGTATAAGTGTAGATCTCAGAATACGGATTGTCAAAGACAAACCAGCAGTCTTTCATCTCCATGGCTTCACCGTAACAGTTGTCATGGATCTGACAGCATCTGCAAAGTCATTGGTTGCATTATTGAAATGTATGACAGAACACATTCCACGCAGTGAAAGGAACATGAAAGATCTGACTTGACATCAGACCAACAGAGGGTACTCATTGTGGGTACAAGTGATTGGAGTTAGGAACTGCTGTGAAGAGGAATTTCTTCAAGTTCAACTCTTTAATAGTAGGGGGTGGGTTCAATAGATTGGAGAGGGATGGATGAAGTAAAAGAGATGGACATAGAAACATAGAAGATAGGAGCAGGAGTAGGTCATTCGGTCCTTCGAGCCTGCTCCGCCATTCAACGAGATCATGGCTGATCTTAAAGTTAAGTACCCCATCCCCGCCTTCTCTCCGTAACCTTTAATACCCTTGTACTGAAGAAATATATCTAATTCCCTCTTAAATATATTTAATGAACCTGCCTCTACTGCCCTCTGTGGCAATGAATTCCACAGATTCACCATCCTCTGGGTAAAGAAATTCCTCCTCATCTCGGTCCTAAATGGTTTGCCTATTATCCTCAAACCATGGCCCCGGGTTCTGGATTTTCCCATCATTGGAAACATCCCATCTGCATCCATTCTGTCCAGTCCTGCCAGAATTTTATAGGTCTCTATGAGATCCCCTCTCAATCTTCAAAGTTAAAAAGAGAAAAGAAAGAGTAGAGAAGATAAAAGACAAGTGCAAAAAAGGCAAAGGTTACCAGATTTTAAAAGCACAATGGGTATAAGGGCACTTTATCTGAATGCCTGTAGTATTTGAAACAAGGTCAGTGAAATTATGCCACAAATCAGTACAAGGAGGTATGATTTTGTGGCCATTACAGAAACATGGATGCAACGATATCAGGTAACACGGAAGGATAGACAGGAAGGTAAGAGAAGCGGGGTAGCACTCTTAGTTAAGGATGAGATCAGGGCAATAGTGACAAATGATGGAAGATCTAAGGAGCAAAACATTGAGTCTATTTAGGTAGAGATAAGGAACAGTAAAAGGAAAAACAATCACTAGTGGGAGTTTCTATAGGCCATCCAGTATTAGTATTATAGTATTACAGGCAATAAACCAAGGCATGTAATGATAGAACAGCAGTTATTGTGGGGGACTTTAACATGCATGTAGACTGGGTGAATCAGGTTGGTTGAGGCAACCTTGAGGAGGACTTCATAGAATGCATACATGATGACTTTCTTGAACAGCATGTTACTGAACCTACAAGGGAACATGTTATCTTGAATCTGGTCCTGTGGAATGAGGCCGGTAAAATTAGCAATGTTGTCGATAGGGATCTTCTTGGAAAGAGTAATCTCAGTGTGATGAGTTTCTCATACAAATGGAGGGTACAATAGACTGGTCTCCAACAAGTGTGTTATGCCTAAACAAGGGAAACTACATGGGGATGAGGGAGGAGTTGGCCAGGGTAGACTAGGAATGCAGGTTTTTTGGAGGGACATTTGAGAAACAGTGGAGGACCTTCCAAAGAAATTTTTCACAGTATTCAACAAAAGTATATTCCAGTTACAAGCAAGGACAAGAAGAGTGGGGGCAAACAGCCTTGGATAACTAAGCAGTTCAAACTAAAAGTTGCCAAGAGCAGTGGGAAACCAGAAGGTTTAAGAAGAAACAAAGAACCATGAAGTGAGCAATAAAGAGAGGGAATGTAGACTATGAGAAAAGATTAGCGTAAAATATGAAACCAGACAGAAAATTTTTTTAGAATTATATCAAATGCAAAAGTGAAGGTTGGACTCTTGGAGGATGAGAAGAGGGAATTAATATTGGGTAATGAGGAAATGGCTGAGGCTTTGAATATCTGTTTTATGTCAGTAATCGCAATGGAGGACTCATTGAACAATCCTAACACGTGAATGTGATGGGAGGTGAGGACCTGGATATAATAGTCATCACTAAAGAGATTGTACTGAGAAAACTTGAGGGTCTAAAGATAGATAAATCCCCTGGCCCTGATGGAATGCATCCCAGGATACTGAAAGAAATGGCAGGTTATAGTTGAGGCTTTGGTTATAATTTACCAACATTCTCTGGACTCTGGGCAGGTCCCAGTGAGTGGAAGACAGTGTATGCCATGACACTCTTCAAGAAAGGATGTTGGCTAAAGGCAGCGAACTATAGGCCAGTTGGTTTAACATCTGTAGTTGGGAAAATGCTTGAAGCTACCATTAAAGAAGAAATAGTGAAGCATCTGGAGAAAAATGGGTCCATCAGGCAAATGTAGCATGGATTCAGTAAAGGCAGGTCCCATTTGACAAATTTACTGGACTTCATAGAGGATATAATGAGCGTGTTAGATGGAGGGATTTTCAGAAGGCATTTGATATAGTGGGTCATAAAAGACTTATCCATAAGCTAAGGTTGCAAGTATACATAAATGATCTGGGAGGGGACAGAGTGCTGTGTATCTAAGTTTGCTGATGACACTAAATTGAGAGGAAAAACAAATTGTACAGAGGATATGGAGAGTCTGTAGAGAGATAGAGATAGGTTAAGTAAGTGGGCAAGGATCTGGTAGATGGAGTACAATGTTGGTAAATGTGAGGTTATCCACTTTGGAAGGAAAAATAGAAGATCTGAGCATTATTTAAATGGCAAGTGCTTGCAGCATGCTGTCATGCAGAAGGACTTGGGAGTGCTTGTTCATTAATCACAATAGGTTGGGTTTACAGGTGC
The DNA here is from genome assembly GCF_036971445.1 of Narcine bancroftii. Taxonomy (NCBI): domain Eukaryota; kingdom Metazoa; phylum Chordata; class Chondrichthyes; order Torpediniformes; family Narcinidae; genus Narcine; species Narcine bancroftii. The sequence goes on along the minus strand of NC_091472.1, from coordinate 171,879,237 downwards.
AGCAGGGTATCAAGAAGGCAAATGGAATGTTTGTCTTCATTGTGAGGAGAATTGAATTTAGGAGCAGGGAGGTTATGCTGCAACTGAACAAGGTACTGGTGAGGCTGGATCTGGAGTACTGGATGCAGTTCTGGTCTCCTCACTGGCTTTGAGGGAGGTTCATCAAGTTGATTCCAGAGATGAGGAGAGATCGAGTTATCTGGGATTGTACTCACTGGAATTTACAAGGATAAGAGGGGACCTTGTTTAAACAAATAAAAAATTATGTAATATAGAGGTAGGTAAGTTGTTTCCATTGGTGAGGGAGACCAGAACTAGGGGACATAGCCTCAAGATTCAGGATATTAGATTTAGGACAGAGATGAGGAGGAATTGCTTTTCCCAGAGAGTGATGAATCTGTGGAATTTACTCCCCATTGAAGCAGTGGAGACGACCTCAGTAAATATATTTCAGACAAGGTTGGAAAGATTTTTACATATTAAGGGAATTAAGGGATATGGAGAAAAGGCAGGTAGGTGGAGATGAGCCGATCATCAGATCAGCCATGATCACATTGAATGGCGGAGCAGGGTTGACGGGCAAGATGCCTATTTCTTATGTTCTTAAGGTTAGCAGTGTTTGTCTTCTCTCTTTTTATCTGTTCCTGTCAACTGTGGGGAGGGTGCATAGGGTCACAACACACATATTCATAACAGCTTGATGGACTGGCCAGTCCCTTCCTTGTTCTCATGTCCTTGGCACAAGACTTGAGGCAGGAGTAGACCATCTGGCCCTTCGTATCTGCTCACCATCATCAAGATCATGGCTAATCTTTTACCTCAGCTCCTTTTTACTACAATGTCCCCATATCCCTTAGTTCCAAGGGTATCCTGAAGTGTGTTTTGGTAGCCTCCAGAATCAAGAATTCTAAAGACTCACCATCCTCCAGGACAAAGAAACTTCTCTTCATCACAGATCCACCAGGCATATTCCTGGCGCTTAGATGGAACTGGATGTAGATGAATAGCCAGGGCAAACAGAACACTGTACCCACACTGTCATGTCCTTCAGAATTTTGCACATTTCAATGAGCTCATCTTTCATTTTTCTAAACTTGGAATAAATAGATCCAGTCAGCTCAATCTCTTCTCATCAGGCAACCCTGCCATGTCAGTAACCAGTCTGGTGGACTTACACTGCATGCCTTCTAAGGGAAGTATTGGTCTGTGATCCCTTGTTCAGAACTTCCCCAACATCAGGAACATTCTTCCCATATCTAAGCTGTCAGAATTTTTATACAAGTCACAAGGAAAAGCCACTGAGATTATGTGGGAGCTCAGGATTGGACATGGGTCAATGTCTGTGCCACCCAAATCTTCTGGATGATGGCAGAATCACAGATGGCAATGAGGAAGTGTACAGGGATGGGAAACATCAGCTAGTTGAGTGGTGTCACAACAACAAACTTGCATTTAACATTAGCAAAACCAAGAAGATTGCGGACTTCAGGAGGAAGTCAGGAGAACACAATACAGTCCTTGTCGAGGGCTCAGCAGTGGAGAGGGGGAAGAACTTCTCACTCCTGGGTGTCAACATCTCCGAGGATCTGACCTGCTGGTAACACGGCCTGTGACATCACGGGTACCAGACTTCACTTCGAGGACGTCTCCATGAGGCGGTGTCTCAAAAAAAAGCAGCCTCTATCCTCAAAGACCCCCACCACCCAGGCCATGCCCTCTTCATCCTGCTACCATCGGGAGAATGGTACAGGAGCCAGAAGATGAGCACTCGGGCACAAGGACAGCTTCTTCCCCACTGCCATCAGATTTCTGAATGATCAATGAACCAAAGAGTCTGCCTGACTTTGACTTTTTCTTGCATTATTTTTATTTATTTTTAAAGCGGTTTATATAAATATTCGTACAGCGATGAAGCTGCTGCAAAACAACAAATTTTATGACATGTTCAACGACAATTAATTCTGATTCTGTGAGTGGAGCCAAATAACGTTCTGGTTCAGGGTGACCCTGGTCTTCAATGGGTGATAAATGGCTCGGCACAGACCTTCCTATCAACCTACCTGTCAAGCTCATCCACCGGTGTCCCAGATCCACCGAATCCACAGTAACATCCATAGTCACTGAAACTCTGAAGTGGTTTGCTGTCTGGAATGGTGCACTTAATCATCCCACGTAACTGCCAGAGATTCCTGGACTGAATGGACCTGCTCTCAGCTCCAGCTACATTGGGTGACAGAGGAACAGACGGAAACAAACAAGTTCAAACATGAAGCAACTGAGATTAGGAGCAAAGCTCACCCCAGGAGAGACCCCTTACCTGAGATTTGAAGCACAAGAAGCAGACCCAACATTTTCAGTTTATTTGTGGCCTGTCCAGGCGGGAATAGATTCCAATTTCTCACTCCTTCGTCTTATAATTCACCTCGAGAAATATCAAGCTACAAACCTTGGAGACTTGATAGCGTGGATAAGATAAAGACAAACTTTCCTATTGACACAGCTGGTCTCGGTTTGATAAGACTGGGTCAGAGAAGACCAACAGCTTCTGACACCTTCCAGCTCTTCCTTCTGGAAAAGCTGTGGGAGAGAGCAAACATCATCTCGACTGTGTCACTGCCCACAGTCAAATAGGTCAGGCTGGGATTCCGCCAAGGAGGTACTAGAGTGGACTGGTGGGTGTGGATTTGTACCCAGCCCTTGGAGAGAGAATACTGCTAAAGAGCAGCACAGTTTAAAATTGCAAAGTAAACTTCAACAAGAATCAGAATTTTTCACTAATGTGACATTTGAGTATTTTAAAGCAACTGGCAGCAGTAATCATTAGTGTGAAATACATTTTGTTACACATTAATTCAAATTGAGCTTTTTTTTAAAGAGACCATGGCCATGAAAACATGTGTTTCTGTTCACACACCAAGTATAATTTATCACATGCTGTGAAATTAAAGTCTTTCTTTGCATTTGAATTCTCAACACCTCCTTCAGAATTCCCTTCAAGTCAAGAAACTTCTTGGGTGATGGTAAATTATCAGATTATCATGTAGAAGTGTGGACTAACAAAATGGAAAGCTAAGTTCAAATCCCACAATGACTGTGGAATTTAAAACTGATTGATGATATTTTTGTTTAAATGAACAGCTCATCTTTAGTAAATGATGAGGATTGGAGACAAACGTAAATTCTGTCCACTTGGAATGATCAACTATAAAATTATCGCTGGGAGGTGCATCTAAATTCCAATCTTAATTACAAATATCTGTGGTGACCATGTAGCATCACAGGATACTTAGCCTTACGGAGAAGGATCAATCAGGCCAAGTTGAGGCAGACGAGAGCCAAGCTGCTCAGTCCCTGGAGACCTCAAGGTGCCAAGTCTGAGTAAGATGTTGGAAACTTTATGAACAACGGGCATTAATAAGGATGAGGAAATGGGCATTAATAAGGATGAGGAAATATGTGAATAAGCTGTAAATAGGTGTAAATTGTGCCAGAAGGATGAAGGACAAACCATCAATCGTGGTAACACACTGAATGGGTAACATTTTCACAACACTTGTGGTACCAATGTGATTCCAAGTGACCACCTCAACACAGAAAACTGAGAAGAGCTCAGGAAAGTGCAAGAATAAAATTTAAAGGGGAATTATGAAGGTTAAAATGTGTGTTGAATGTACATTGTCTGGTAAAATTAAGGAAAACCATAAGGTTCCACAAATATGTGCAAGGAAGGCGGGTTTATAAAGGAAGCACAATTCCTGTTGGAGACCAAAAAGGTAGACTGTGTGTGGATGAGAGGATGAATAAACATAGAAATAAAAAATAGGTGCGAGAAGGCCATTCAGCCCTTCGAGCCTGCTCCATCATTCATTACAATCATGGCTGATTATTCAACCTCAGTACCTATACCTGGTTTCTTTCCATACCCCTCAGCCACATATATCAATGACATTCTCTGGTAGGGTAAGTTCTGAGTGTATCTGCCCTCCAGGAAGAGAGCAATTATGTGGGCATTGATATCACCGAGGTGTTACATACAGTGTGAAAACTATTGGAGAAGATTCTTAAGGATAGGATCTGTGAGCATTTGGAGAAGTACAGTCTACTCAAGGATTGTGAAGGGAAGGTCGTGCCTCATGAGCCTAATTGAGTTTTTTGAGATCGCTGAAAGTTACAAGAGGATATAGACAGGATGCAGTGTTGGGCAGAGAAATGGCAGATGGAGTTCAATCTGGATAAGTGTGAGGTGATGCACTTTGGAAGGACAAACCAGAAGACTGAGTACAGGATTAATGGTCGGTTACTTGAGTGTGGACAAACAGAGCGACCTTGGGGGTCTAAATCCATACATCCCTCAATGTCACCACACAGGTTGATAGGATAGTTAAGAAGGCCTAGAGGATGCTGGGCTTCATTAATAAAGGGATTGAATTCAAGATTAGAAAGATCATGTTGCAACACTTTAAATCTGGTGAAACCACACTTGGACTATTGTATTCAGTTCTGGTCACCTCATTATAGGAAGGATGTGGAAGCTATGGAGAGGGTGCAGAGGAGATTTACCAGGATGTTACCTGGACTGGAAAATCAGTTGGATGAGTAAAGGTGAACAGAGCTGGTATTTTTCTCTTGGGAGCATAAAAGGATGCGAGGGGACTTAATAGAGGTCTACAAGATTATGAAGTTTCTCTTGTGTCTTGGTGTGAGCTTGCAGGTGCCTCAGATTGAAGAGACTGCCATCCGTGCGGTACCGGATGTAAACAGCGTCTTCATTGTTGGGGTCTTTCATGGCTTGGTTCAGCATCATGCTGAAGAAGATTGAAAAGAGGGTTGGTGCGAGAACACAGCCTTGCTTCACGCCATTGTTAATGGAGAAGGGTTCAGAGAGCTCATTGCTGTATATGACCCGACCTTGTTGGTTTTCGTGCAGTTGGATAATCATGTTGAGGAACTTTGGGGGACATCCGATGCGCTCTAGTATTTGCCAAAGCCCTTTCCTGCTCACGGTGTCGAAGGCTTTGGTGAGGTCAACAAAGGTGATGTAGAGTCCTTTGTTTTGTTCTCTACACTTTTCTTGGAGCTGTCTGAGGGCAAAGACCATGTCAGTGGTTCCTCTGTTAGCGCGAAAGCCGCACTGTGATTCTGGGAGAATATTCTCAGCGACACTAGGTATTATTCTATTTAGTAGAATCCTAGCGAAGATTTTGCCTGCAATGGAGAGCAACGTGATTCCCCTGTAGTTTGAGCAGTCTGATTTCTCGCCTTTGTTTTTGTACAGGGTGATGATGGTGGCATCACGAAGATCCTGAGGCAGTTTACCTTGGTCCCAACAAAGCTTGAAAAACTCATGCAGTTTGGCATGCAGAGTTTTGCCGCCAGCCTTCCAGACTTCTGGGGGGATTCCATCCATACCTGCTGCTTTGCCACTTTTCAGTTGTTCGATTGCCTTATATGTCTCATCCAGGGTGGGAACCTCATCCAGCTCTAGCCTTAGGGGCTGCTGAGGGAGCTGGAGCAGGGCGGAATCTTTGACTGAGCGGTTGGTACTGAAAAGAGATTGGAAGTGTTCTGACCATCGGTTGAGGATGGAGATCTTGTCGCTGAGGAGGACTTTGCCGTCTGCAAGCTCACACCAAGACACAAGAGAAACTTGTCCGTGAACTACTCTTTGCAGATGATGCCGCTTTAGTTGCCCATTCAGAGCCAGCTCTTCAGCGCTTGACGTCCTGCTTTGCGGAAACTGCCAAAATGTTTGGCCTGGAAGTCAGCCTGAAGAAAACTGAGGTCCTCCATCAGCCAGCTCCCCACCATGACTACCAGCCCCCCCACATCTCCATCGGGCACACAAAACTCAAAACGGTCAACCAGTTTACCTATCTCGGCTGCACCATTTCATCAGATGCAAGGATCGACAATGAGATAGACAACAGACTCGCCAAGGCAAATAGCGCCTTTGGAAGACTACACAAAAGAGTCTGGAAAAACAACCAACTGAAAAACCTCACAAAGATAAGCGTATACAGAGCCGTTGTCATACCCACACTCCTGTTCGGCTCCGAATCATGGGTCCTCTACCGGCACCACCTACGGCTCCTAGAACGCTTCCACCAGCGTTGTCTCCGCTCCATCCTCAACATCCATTGGAGCGCTCACACCCCTAACGTCGAGGTACTCGAGATGGCAGAGGTCGACAGCATCGAGTCCACGCTGCTGAAGATCCAGCTGCGCTGGATGGGTCACGTCTCCAGAATGGAGGACCATCGCCTTCCCAAGATCGTATTATATGGCGAGCTCTCCACTGGCCACCGTGACAGAGGTGCACCAAAGAAAAGGTACAAGGACTGCCTAAAGAAATCTCTTGGTGCCTGCCACATTGACCACCGCCAGTGGGCTGATAACGCCTCAAACCGTGCATCTTGGCGCCTCACAGTTTGGCGGGCAGCAGCCTCCTTTGAAGAAGACCGCAGAGCCCACCTCACTGACAAAAGGCAAAGGAGGAAAAACCCAACACCCAACCCCAACCAACCAATTTTCCCTTGCAACCGCTGCAATCGTGTCTGCCTGTCCCGCATCGGACTGGTCAGCCACAAACGAGCCTGCAGCTGACGTGGACTTTTTACCCCCTCCATAAATCTTCGTCCGCGAAGCCAAGCCAAAGAAGACAAGATTATGAGAGATCTAGATAGGGTGGAGAGCCAGAACCTGTTTCCCAGGAAGGAATAGCAAACAACAGAGGACATGTACAAAGTGAAGGGAGGGAAGTCAGGAAGTTTAGGGGAGACATCAGAGTTAAGTTTTATTTTTAAAAACGCAGAGACATTAGGGGCATTCAAGAGATTCTTGGACAGGCACATGGATGGATGAAAAATAGAGGATTACAGGATAGGGAAGGTTTAGTGCATTTTTAAGGATGGGTCAGCACAACATTGAGGGCTGAATGGCCTGTTCTGTGCTGTAGTGTTCTATGTTATAAAATATTGGAAATTATGAACATGTATTATGTACAGTATAGTGAGAGAAGACATGAAATCATCTAGCATCTTGAAAACTGGGGTAAATCTTCAGCTTCTCACAAAATATTTCCCTGGCTCTGGAAAAAAAAGTGGAAATAGCATTAGCCCTGGTGTAACTTTCCAAATCTCTTTGGCTGTAAGTGTAGTGCCAGATAATTAAAAGGTTGTTGATGCCGTATCAAAGTTCAAAGTTCAGATTTATTGTCAAGAGTACATTCATGACATCACATACAGCCCTGAGGTTCTTTTTTCCTGCAGGCCAGGCAGAATTTCAACTTATCAGTAACTGTACTCAAGAAAGATATGTATAGAAAAGTGATAAATGTAAACATAATGTGAACAAACTGACTGTGCAACATAGAAAATATAAATATTCAGTAAGAAATAAAGTAAGAGTCTTTAGATTGTTGCTTAGACAGGGAGACGTCTGCATTGGAAATAATTCTGAGGGCAGAATAATTTAAGTCAAGTTTATTGTCAACTGATTGCACAAGTACAACCTGACAAAACAGCATTCTCTGGTCCTCAGTGCAAAACATGCAGACATACAACCAGTCATAACACACAAAGATAAAAACAATACATACGGTATGCAGGACAAGTATTCATATATACAAATAAAAATAAATATTATCTAGTAAATATGAGTCTCGGATGGTTAATGTGAACAGTTCCTTTGGTTGTTCAGCATTCTCAATGCCCGTGGGAAGAAGCTGTTCCTCAGCCTGGTGGTACCAGTTCTGATTCTCCTGTATCTTTCCCGACAGGAGCAGCTAGAAGATGCTGTTTGCGGGGTGGAACGTGTCCTCAACTATTTGTGCACTGTGAGGGGGTTTGGGGTGGGAGGAGGGAGACTCCAGTGATCCTCTCTGCCACTATTATGGCCCTGTGAATTGACCTTCGATCCAATTCTCTGCAGCAAACGTACCTTATTGTGATGCAGCTGGCCAGGACGCTCTCCAGAAAGTTGACATGCTAGGCTGGTAACTTTCCCTGCTTCAGTCTTCTCATGATGTGCAGATGCTATTATGCTCTCCTGACAATTGAGGAGATGCTGAGTGTCCACCAAAGTTCAGTGAACTCCAAGGAACTTGGTGCTCTCTATTCCCTCCACTACGGAGTTATTTATGTGCATTGGAGGGTGGTTGATCCTGGTCCTAGTTCTACATGTATTGTATATATGTACTCCATATGTATCATTTGTCTGTATGGACCTTTGCATGTTTTTGCACTGAGGACCAGAGAAAGCAGTTTTGTCGGGTTGTACTGGTACAATTAGATAATAATAAACTTGAACATTGTGAGATACACGTTAATCAGAAGCAGGCAACATAAATTAGATAGGGGATGGTCAGGAAGCAACTCGAATTGTTAATAAGAATAGAGCATTTGTTGTGGATTTTAGCAAGATTTTTGGCCAAGACATACTTGCTGGATCAAGGAAGTAAGTGTCCAAAGTTCAAATGGCCCAGGGAAAGTAGCTAATTAGGTTAGAAATTGATGGAAAGCAAAGGGAGATGGGCCTGCTTGCAGGGCCTCAATGCACACTCCCTGCATTTCACGCTGCAGACAGATTATTCAGATTTAACTGTAGGGGCCTCCATTAAGAAGTTTGGAGGTTATTCTCAGTGTGATGGCCAATGAGCAAAAAATTCTAGGCCACCAGAATTCAACAATGGACTGGTTAGGTGAGCATAAAATTTCCAAATGGAAATTGACCCAGGGTAGTGAGAGATAACATGTTTGGGGAATAAAACATGAAAAATGGAAAAATGTGAGGAGGGAGGGAGAACAGAGGGACCTTGAGTACAGGTGCATAGATCCCTGTCAGCTGTGTGACAGGTAAATAAAATTGTTAAGAATGCAGCTGGGTTAAGCCATCGCATACAAGAACAAGCAGGTAACACAAGAACTGTACAAAATATTAGTTAGGTCACAGCTAATGTACTGTGTATATTTCTAGGTCAGAGGAAATATGTCAGATGTAATCTTGGTCCATGGATAACAACTAATCCCTTTTGTTGTCTCTTTTAATGAAGCATTTTTATCAAGAGACTGTCTGCAGGCTAGAGTTGCCCATTAATGTTTGGGGACAGGATACCTATTGGCTCTGTAAATTGCTTAATGAATTATGATTACAATTGTTGACTATTTTCAGTTACCTTGGGCGAACAAGGAAGAAAAAGGTTAATGGTCTGAAGTACCAGAAAGATTGGGGTATACCTTAGTGGTAGAGCATTTGATTTGCAGAACAAGAGGTCCCTGGTTCAATTCCAGGTGTCTCCTCTGGCTTACAGTCCCATGGAATGCCCATTATAAAGTTAATGCAACTTTGTTACAGTGCTGTCTGTAATGTGGCGGCAATTAGATGGTACCGTACTTGAGTTAGAAAATCTGTATTCACTATGGTTGAAGAAAAGCTGGAGGAAACTAATAACCTGCTCTTTACCACCTCCCACCCCCCCACCCTCCTTCCCTCTCTATTCACCCAGGGATCTCTTGATCCCTGCTGTCCACTCCCTTCTCCATCTTCCCCCACTACTCTTTTGTTCAGACATTTTTCCCATACCCTTGACAAAGCCCAAAACGATAGTTATATATTTTTACCTTTGCTCTATAAAAGACACTGTTTGACCTGCTAAGTTTCTCCAGCCTTGTGCTTTTACTGGGCGAGTTATACTGGATAGGCTGGGATATTTTCCCCTGGATCAAAGGAGACTAACATTATGGAGATTAATAAAAATCACATTGAGCAGAGATAAGGTTGTCATTGCCTTTTCCCCATGGTTGGAGAGGCTAAAACTGAGAGGCATAGGTTTTAAAAGGGACCTGAGGGGCAAATCATACACTCAGATAATGGTGGGTGTACAGAATGATCTGCCAGAGGAAGTGGTAAAGGCAGGTACAATTACATTTTAAATGGTATTTAAAAGGACAGGTACATAGATAGGAAATGGTGAGAAGGCTATGGGCCAAGCGCTGGCAAATATGATGAGCTCAGATGGACGACATGGTCGCCATGGACAAGATGGGCCAAAAGGCTTTGTTCCCATGTTGATGGCTCTATCACTCTGTTCTGACTTGGCCTGCTGACACTGAGGCAAGCTCACCAAAACTGCTTCTCAAAAAACAATACTGCCATTAGAAGATAACTTCCCATTGATACTCTCCCAGAGTTCACACAGCAAGAAGTGATTATCTTAACTTCTGAACTGATGCAAGGCTTTCACATCCAGATGTTAACTTTGGTCCTCTCTCCACATGTTGCCTACCAAATGAGAGTTTCTGGAATGGGCTATTTTAATATAGGTACTTGCCTGGAAACCGATGAGGTGGCAGAATTTATTTGTTCTGTCGTGGACTGTTATGTGCTGTGAGTCACAGAGCTCGTTGCCTCTCTATGTGCATCCATGTGGTTTAGTAATTTTTTTAAATTTAGAAATACAACATATTAACAGACCCTTCATCATTTCATCAACAGGCACTTCTGACTGTGGCTCAGTATCGTCTTTGTCCAGAGGTACTGGCCAACCACACAAGAGGCATTTCATTTTTTTTAAATTTTAGATATACACCATGATAACAGGCCCTTCTGGCCCACGTGCCCATGCCACCGAAGCATCTAATTAACTCACAACTATACTTTTGAAGGGAGGGAGGAAACTGGAGCACCCAGAGGAAATCTACGCAGACACGAGGAGAACGTACAAACTCCTTACGGACAGCAGTGGATTCAAACCTGGATCGCTGGACCTACAATCCCCAGGCAGGCGCTGGACCTACAATCTTCTGGTCCATAGTCAGCCTTGTTGTCCATTGCACCACTGGCCTCATGATGTGACTGAACCTACCATTGAAGATGTGTTCCTGTATCCTGGCCCACGAATTGTGCCCATCCCAACTGCATCCAATTAACCTACCAACTCTGTCTACTTTGGAAGGTGGGAGGAAACTGGAGTACACTCACACAGGTCATGGGAAGAATATACAAGCTCCTTACAGATAGTGCCAACTTCAAACCTGAGTTGCTGGCGCTGTAATAGTGTTGTGCTAAAAGCCACGTTAACTGTGCTACCCCATATTTTTGGGGATTAAATAATGATCATCAGTTGAAAGCAGTTAAATAAAGAGCATACAAGAACATAAAAGAGCACATAAGGACATTTAAACATAATCGGGGGAATATTGGATGTTGCGATACTGAGAATTCACAAGCTATTAATGAACAGTGACCTTTGTTGGCTTTTGTCAGCCAGCTCAGCGAACAAACAGGTTACCTAACGCATTAAGATAATCAGCGTAGAAACTACCTGGTGCCTTTGATAACATAATGACCACAATGGAAAATATTAGTGGCTGCAAATTGCTTTGGCTCTTCCTACTGTGTAGAAAGCAATGAAGAAATGTTAACTCCTGTCACTGGAAATTTAAGTTGCCTTAAAGTCCATCCCCCATCCACTGAATTATTGGGATCTTTGCTCATCTATGCTCAGCATTACCTTGATAAAAGATCGGAGTGAGGTGTCGCTGCCTCACGTCTGCAGCCAGCTGGGGTCAATCCTGACACTTGGTGCTGTGTGGACTTTGCACGTTCACCCTGTGACTGTGTGGATTTCCTCTCATTCCCACATCCCACCAACCTGTGGGTTGGTAGGTTAGTTGGCAGTTGTAAAATATTCCATGTGATTAGGTCAGAGGCAGGAGAATTGTAGGATAGGAAGGGAGGAAATGGGCATGTGGCAGAGAACAGGGAAATAAATGGAGAAATGGAATCAACAAATTATTCTGAGAGCTGGCGTGGATTCAATGGGCTGGTTGGTCTCCTTCAACATCATGAGAGATATATGAATGCAACTTCAGTGAATGCGGTTACATGTTACTTGGACTGTGTACAGGATTTCAAGATCAACACCATTTTCATGGCTGAACGTTGGCCTCTCCCAGCTAAGGAGTTCTTTGTGTGTACACAAACACACATTGGGTCAGTGTGCAGCACACTCCCCCATGCTGCTCCAGATACCTCTGTGCTGTTTCGTTTAAACACCCCTCTTCTTCCTTTCTCTGTCAGCATGCCCCCAGCTCTGCCTCTTCCCTTTTCCCTCTGTCTCCTTTCACAGAGCCAAAATCAACTTTCACCTCTCCTCTCGTCTTGTTGGTCTGGACTCCTCCCTCTTTATTCTGGCACCTTCCTGTTCTTTGCCTATTCATTGAGGAAGGGCTCAGGCCCAGAACATCGGTAATATATCTCTACCAACTATAGATGCTGTGAGACTGGCTGAGTTCCTCACAGCATTTCTGTGTTTTCACTTTTAGTCTCCCCATGGAAGAATGGGACTATTTGTACTCTTTCAGCCACTTGGTGTAATTCTCCATCCTTTCCCAACAAGTTCCAGATGTTGTATCTGCAGCCACTGTCACTTGAACCTGCCACTCCCTCTTTAATCATTGCTTCCACCACCCCCCACCCCCATTTCCTGAATATGTGAATAGTGTCTAATTTGCATCGTAGATACCAGACAAAAAGTAGTTTGTCTGAGAACAGGACAAACATTGCCACTGACATTCACTAATGGCAATGGAACTGCCTGCCTGGAGTATGGTGAGAGATTTGTCATTTGGGAATGTAATGGGAAAAATAGAGTCATTCCTGGTTTCAGTGGGTGGAGTTCTGAACAGGATGAGCCCACCCTCTGAAATTTGGAAGAATGATCTCATTTGTGATGGGTTTGACAGATGAAATGGTTCCTTTGATGGTTAAGATCCAGAACAACAATCTCAGAAGTAAAACACGAAAGTCTGCAGACACCATGAAAGAACTAAAAACATAGTGCTGGAGGAACATCGCAGGTCAAATGGTGGACTTTATATTGCAAAAATAAAGGTAGATAACAAATGTTTCGGGCTTGAGACTTTCAGGCACCTGTCTACTTTTCGCTCATACCTTGATAAAGGGCTCAAGCCCGAAATGTGATTGTGTATCTTTATCTTTGCTATATATACAGTTTGACCTGCTGACTTTCTCCAGCATTGTGTTTTTACTAACATAATCTCAGAGTAAGGTTGAGGAATCTCTTGTCAGTGTGGTGGTACACCACCGGCCCACTGCAGGGGGCAACATCTATACCTGCAGGAGTGTTCCGCCAGCCTATTGGAGGGTGTAACACCTGTACTTGCAGGAGTGTACCGCTGGCCTACTGCAGGGGGCAACCTCTGTACCTGTAGGAGTGTAACAATCAGTCGGCCTGAATAGATCAAGCCCCACTCAGTCGGGTGTCAATCACCCTCCGGGATATAAGCCTCTGCCGGCCTCCCGAAGCCTCACTCAGAGTTACTGCAGCTACAGCCAGCCTGGCTCTGTGGAAGTCTTCGTGGATTAAAGCTTGTTGTACATTCTTTACCTTGTGTGTGTCTGATTTTGGCTAACAGCGCACCACAGTCAGCATTGTGAATCCTGGAATTCTCTGCACCCAGAAACAGTGCAGGTGGCATTGTTGAGCATAGACATATGGTAAATTATATCATGGATCAGTTCCTGCAGGTTGGAGGAATGCAAACTTTAAAAAAGAGAGGGAGAGAAAAGAGGGAATTAATAGAACAGTGGATCAAACATCAGTGGTAGGAAAGAGTCTATCATAAAAGATGTGGTTACGGGAAACATAGCTAATTCCCAACAGCATCAGCTGAAGCCGACATAAATTTCTGAAAAGGAAATTGTGTTTGAGCTACCAGTGTTTGCTGCTGATGTAAGTGGAAGGTTAGACAAGGGAGAACCAGCGGACATGGAGGATTTCACACTGAACACCTCCAGGCCTTTGTCTCAAGACATCTCTGACCATGTGGCCCTCCCTCCTCACTGCATGGAAGTATTATGCTACATTATGTAAATATCCTTTCTAGTCATTCCTTGACAACATCAGGCCTGAAATGTTGGTTATATACCTTTGCTTCCTCTGGATGCTGCATCAGGGCCGGATTAACTTAGTAGCGAGAGTAGCAAATGCTACAGGCCCCATAATTTCAAGAGCCCCTGTGTTTATGTACCATGAATTATGAGAAACATTTTCATTTTCAAGTCTGTGCAGTAGCAATGAGATACTACACTGATAGTCTGCATTAATAACCCCAATTAAAGGTGACAATTGGCTAAAATCGCTAACCTTAAATTTAATCGGGATTATTAACACAGACTATCTGCGACAGCTCAATGCAGGAGCAATGGCCGTCTTGGTTCCCCATAATCCCCCACACAGCTGGAATCGCTCTACCAGTGTCAGCATCAGGGAAACACAGAGCAGTTCCAGCTGAGTGGGGGATTATGGGTATCGCATGCCACCAGCTGCTGCCGAAAGCTATGTTTTAACAAAATGTGTAAGTAAGTTTTAAGAGGGGAGGGGAGGGGATGAATTTCTGTGTAAGTGTAAATTCAGTGTAGATGCTTCTCTCTCACCATGTATGCGCCAGCCGGCACAATTTAGGGCCCCTTTAAAATATTTGCCACAGGCCCTGCAACACCTTAATCTGGCACTGCACTGTGTGACTTTTTTTTTAATGTAAGCACTTCCAGCCCACGAGCCCATGCTGCCCAAATACTCAAATTAACCAACAACCCCTGTATGTTTTGAAGGGTGGGAGGAAACTGGAGCTCCCGGAGGAAACACATGCAGACACGGGGAGAACATACAAACTCTTACAGACAACGCCGGGTTCTAATCTGGGATGTTGGCACTGTAATAGGGAAAATCCTGGGAATTATATAGCAAGTCTAAAGTCTGTGGTGTGCAAACTAATGGAGAGGATTCTTAAGGATAGGATCTATGAGCATTTGGAGAAGTACAGTCTACTCAAGAATAGTTAACATGGCTTTGTGAAGGTAAGGTCATCTCACAAGCCTAATTGAGTTTTTTGAGGAGATAAGAAAGGAAATTGTTGATGGTAGGGCGGAAGATGTGGTCTACATGGATTTTAGCAAGGTATTTGACAAGGTTTCCCATGAGAAACACATCTAGAAAGTCAATGAGATCAGTGGAACCTTGGCTGTGTGGATAAAAAATTGGCTTGCAGGAAGAAAGCAGAGAGTAGTAGTGGAAGGAAAGTATACTGCCTTGAGATCAATGACTAGTGAAGTGCTGTAAGGATCTGTTCTGGGACCCCTGCTTTTTGTGATTTTTATAAATGACCTGGATGAAGAGGTGGAAGGATGGGTCAGTAAGTTTATGGATGACACTAAGGTTGGAGGAGTTGTGGATGGAAGTTGCCAAGGGTTACAAGAAGATATAGACAGGATGCAGAGTTGGCAGAAAAGTGGCAGATGGAGTTTATTCTGGCTAAGTGTGAGGTGATGCATTTTAGAAGGACAAACCAGAGGCTGAGTACAAAGTTAACGGTCAGTTACTTAGATGAAGAGAGATTGGGGTTCAAGTTCATACATCCCTCAAGGTCGCCGCACAGGTTGATAGGATAGTTAAGAAGGCCCATGGGATGCTGGACTTCATTTATAGGGAGAATGAGTTCAGGAGTAGAGCAGTCATGTTGCAACTCTACAGATCTCTGGTGAGACCACACTTAGAGTATTGTGTTCAGTTCTGGTCACCTCATTACAGGAAAGATGTGAAAGCTATGGAAAGGGTGCAGGGATTTATCAAGATGTTGCCTAGACTGGAAAACAGGTCTTACAAGTCAAGGTTAGCAGAGGTGAGACTTTTCTCTCTGGAGCTTAAAGGATGAGAGAAGGCTTAATAGAGGTCTATAAAGATCATAGGGGGAAAAGCGACGGCGGTCCTGCACTCAGAATGCCATGCGGCAGAGAAAAGGTTGTATGCATGGCTGCACGCACGGAGCATTCATGGAAGGAGGTCTCTGCCGCATAGCATTCTGGGAAGTCAGGTCCACCATTGCCTTTTCCCACAGTCTTTATAGATTGTGCACTATAGCGCCACCTACTTTCTCACTGTTTAAAAATTGTCCACTATTGCTATTTATTTCCTCTTTCTCTCTCTCCCACTGCGACTTTCCCTTGGCAAAGTTTGTACCTTCATTTTAATCTTTTCTTCCTTCACGTACTTGCAGTCACACAAAAACTTGAGTCATTTCAATCCCACAATGGAATTACCCATTCTACACTTATCTGATTGCAACGCTGACATCTGCAGATGCTGGGGATTGTACTATGGGTCGAGGCTGTCAATTGCTGCCATGAAATGATGTCATCTGACATTAGCTTTGCACTGATTTTGCTTTCACGCTGGACACTTTAAAGGCTGATTGGTCATTAATTCCTGGGACCACTGCATGGGACAGGCACATGGATGAAGGAAAAATAGAGGGTTATGGGGTAGGGTTTTCTTTCTAGAGATTATATGGGTCAGCACAATATCGAGGGCCAAACGGCCTGTACTGTGTTATAGTGTTCTATGTTATATATAACAGAGTAGCACTAACTACTATGCTAACCTCGCAGCCCTGAGTTTCTCTAGCACTTTTGTGTGTTGCACTAGAATTGCAACATCGGCAGCCTTTCCTGTCTAACTCCATTCAGCTGCTCCATTGTGAAGTGTGTTCCAGGGATGCTCCTTCTGACTTGGAAAGGAGTTCTGTGGGATTCTCTCACCGCTCCCCATCCACACTCCCTGCTGCTCTCAAGCTCCACACTCATGTTCTCACCCAGACTCGCTTCCACAGCCACGTGTTCTACCTGGCTACTTGTCTCCACCACCACCTTGTGCCTTGTGGATTCCAACTCTGGTTCCCAGATTGGCCCACACCAGGATCTCAGGTTCCTGCACTGCATTGATTGCTGATCTCTTCGCTTCTCTTGCTGAATTTTACAGACCGCCATCACCTTGATGCAGTGATACCAACAGACTCTCACAGCTCCAGAGTTACTCACCACAGACCTCTCTTACACTTCATCAACCGCCAGGTCCACGTCTTCACCTGCCAGTTCTAAACTCACCTGGTGACCATCAAGGATCGGAAGCTCGCCTCCCTGGAGACTGCCACCTCTGCAATCTTCCATGTGGGTTTTCACCCGCCCCTGGCTACCCTCAGGCCAGAGCCCTCAATGCCCCTGGTCCCAAACACCCCCATCCGGCATCCTTGCCAATTCCCTCACCAGTTCCAACACTGGTCTCAGCCTCCGCAAGACACCTTTGATAACTCCACATGGTCCCCACTGCCCTTTCTTCCCCCCCCCCAACACCACCACCATATTCAACCCCCTTCACATTTGAGCCTTTCCTTTCTTCCCACCTTCAGCTCTGACCCTTGCATCTCACTGCACAACCCCATCAACCCTCCACCTCCCATGACCCCCATCCCTCCTCCTCACCGATACTCAAACCCTCCACCTCCCCAATCTTCCGCCTCTCCCAACCTCCACTTCCCCTCTCGATCTCCACCCTGACCTCTCCAGCCTTCCACCTCTGATGTCCCCTGCCCTCCATAAATCTTCACCTCCCTTCTGATCCCCCAATCCTCCTCCCCTCAACACCATTCACCCCTCTAACTCCTGCCAGACCTTACTATCCCCACTGACCTTCCCCTCTCAGAGACTGAATGTTCTGCCCTCAGTTGAGGCCTCACCTTCATCTCCACCCACCCACACCTTGAGTCCAGTGCACACCACGATGCTGAATTCTTCTTGTCATCTCCATTTCAGGGCCCACTTCTACCATCAGGAATCTCCCCCCCCCCACCCCCATGGAGGACCCTTCCCCTGCCTTAAGCCTCCTTCCCCCTCCTGGACACCCCATTCTGCCCAGTCTGGATCTTTACATTTCCAACATCCACCAAGATGTCAACCATCTCCACTCTACTTATTCTAATCTCACTCCACCCCTTGGAACGTCTGGCCCTTCACCCTCTCTGCACCAATCCAAACCACACCATCAAACCTGCAGACAAGTGATGCTGTTGTGATCTGGCACACTGACCTTGACCTGGCTCAGGCTAGTCAGCAGCTTGACACACCTTCTTCTACTTACTTACCCCTTGAACAAGATCCCTTCAAAAAACATCAAGCCCCGTCTCATGCACCATCACTGACCTCATCACTTCCAGTCGTCTCCCTCTCACAGCCCCCAACTTCATTGTTTCCCATCACCACACCGCCTGGTTCTACCTCCTACCCAACATCCACAAACCCAACTACCCTGGTAGACAATATTTTCATGGGCTGCTGAACCATTGAACTGATATTTTACGTCAACTCCCTTTTGTCTCCCCTGGTCCAGTCCCACCCCAACATCCTCGACACTTCACATGTCCATCACTTCAAAAACCTCCAGTTCCCTGAACTCGACTGTCTCATCTTCACCATGGACATCCATTCACTGTACACCCCCATTCTGAAGGCCATTTATTTTCCATTACAAAGACCCAACCAGTTCCCCTCCTCCAACACCTTCCTCTGGCTGGCAGAAGTTGTCCTCACCCTCAACAATCTCTTTGACTCATCCCACTTTCTCCGGGTGAAAGGAGTAGCCATGGGTACCCACATGGGCCCAGCTACACTTGCCTTTTTGTTGGCTACATGGAGCAATCCATGTTACAAGCCTACACAGGCAAGGACCCTCAACTCTTCCTTACCTACCTCGATGACCATATTGGTGCTGCCTCATGCACCTGTGCTGAATTAGTCAACTTTATTCACTTTGCTGCCAATTTCCATCCCAACCTCAAATTCACTTGGTCCATTTCTGGCAACACTCTCCTTGCTCTCTCCCCCATCTCAGGAGACATACGCTCTACAGAAACTTTCTACAAACTCACCAACCCTCAGATACCTTGACGACACCTCTTTACACCCTGTTCCTTGTAAGGATTCTATCCCTTTCTCTCAATTCCTCTTACTCTATTGTATATGCTCCAAGGATGACCTCCTTCAAAAAAAAAACTTGGCTATATGCTCCAAGGATGACCTCCTTCAAAAAAAAAACTTGGCTTCAGTCCTTACCCACATCTCTTTGATTTCCCACACATCTGCCCTCCCCCACTAGTCACAAGGATAGGATTCCCCTTGCCCGCAACAACCTTGACCTCCAACACATTATCTTCTGCAATTTTTGTCACCTACTACCAGACGCATCTTCCCCTCTCCATTTTTTATGGGGACTGCTCCCTCTCGGACACCCTTGTCCACTCACACCTTCCCACTAATCACCCCCTGTGACCGTGTGGTGCGCTGTGGTGCAGCAGACACAAAACACAGAAAAGACTGTACTACAGACTTTAATTCACTTAAAGTCTTGTACACCAGTTTTCAGCCTCAATAGTTCCATGTGTGCCTGGCCCGGGAGGGGCCGGCTGAAGTTCTATATCCAGGTCAGTTGACTGACAGCCAGCCAGGTGGAGTCAGCCTCCTAGGTGGTCTTCCTGCAGTAGGCTGGTGGTTTACACCACATTCACCCCCTTCTTAAAGTGTCCAGCAGGAAGGGGAAGTTGTGGAACGGTTCTGGGTTGTAGCTCCCAAGTTCAGGCAGTCTGGTGGCCATCTGTGCCTCTGAAACCATCACAAGGTCAGCTCCTGGTCAAAGATCGGCAAGTGAAGGGTTGCCTGAGGGGCGGCTAGGCCTGGTGGTGGTGTGGTATCTGGCAGCGAGGGGGTGGTTGGGCGGGTCTGGTCCATGAGTGGGGTCCTCTGGAGAGGTGGAGGAAGGAGTTCTGCTCCCAGTTAATCCTAAGTGTGCCAAGGGTACCCATGGTGGGGAGTTTGGGCAGGTACAGAGCTCAGGCATGACCAGGACCCTGAACCCTTGATACGTTTCCCCACCCACTGTCAGATCTGCTGAGTAGCGCCCGAGTGCTATGGTAGAGTGGTCCTGGGTAGCGAAGACGATAGAGAAGTTTGTGGGATTTTAATTTCAGTGTCCGGGTCACATTCGGGTGCAAAAAGCTCTCAGTACTGCCGCTATCAAACAGGCATTTTATTATCTTGCCACTGACAGGGATGTCTATCATCGAGCACCTACGTCTGTGGAGAATGCCCTTCTTTAGCATGGTGGACACCAAGACCATCTCGGGGACCGAGTCGCTGCTCCCGATGGGGTTTCCTTCTGGGGCATGGGGCAAGTCAGGTGTATGATCGTTGACCACATTGTCCTATCTGCGAGGTGAGTGAGTTGTGGCGTCGGGGGCTGGCGGATGCACGTGGCCTCAGTGTGGATGGGCAACCCAACCGGAAGTGAAGCCAGAGGTGATACCGTCATTGTGGGCGGACGCGACGCCTTTGGTGCGGGGGGGAAGTTGAGTGGAGGAAGATGGCGGTGCCCGAGGTGAGCACCCTGCAATGGTGCGAGCTGGTGGCCGGACCAGAAGTGAAATTGGCATTGCAGGCGGAAATGGCGGGCCGAGTAATGGCACTGCCAGTCCTTGCACGTGGGGGAAGCCTGCAGTCTAAATCATACTGCAAAACTTACCTCCTGAATCCGCTGTCCATTTGATGACTCAGGCCATGTTGCTCCACGTAAAAGTACTGGGACTAACGTATACAGGAACTTAAGGCGTGCAGTGTAAACCACAAAGTAATTATGTTAAAATTTTCAGATTTTCCACATTATTGTTTTAAAAAACACTTAAGACTCTTTCCTGGTTTCATTTGGTTGCTCGCTGAATAATGAGCCCACACTCTCAAATTTGGAAGAATGGGAGATGATCTCATTTGGAACGGGCTTGACAGGTGAAATGCTGGCTGCTTCCTTTATTGGTTAGCGTCCAGAACAACATAATCTCTAAATAAAATGGAGGATTCTCTTCTGCCAGCAATGTGAAACGTGGAATAATCCACCCCCACATGAGCATATGCATGCGCCAAAATAGATCATGGAACAGTTTAGCAGATTGGAGGAAAGGAAATGTGACCCCACTATTTTAGAACCATAGAACATCACAACACAGAAACATGCCATTCAGCCCTTCTAGTCTGTGCCAAACTATTATTCTGCCTAGTTCCACTGACCTGCACCCAGTACATATCCCTCCCATCCATGTACCTGTCCAAATTTTTCTTAAATGTTAAAATCGAGTCTGCATTCACCTCAGCTAACAGCTCATTCCACGCTCCCTTTCTGTGTGAAGTTCCCTTTAAAATTTTTCCCTTGCACCTGTAACCCATGCCCTCTAGTTTTTAATCTCTCCTTACCCTTAAGAACAAAGATATTTGAGTCTATTAAGGGTTCTTCAGGTGGATTCTCTGCTAAGAATGTGCCTGAAGAAGAGAAAGCAGCCCTTTGATTTGCCATTCAGGTGGCAGCGCTAAAGTACAGTGCTGCACTAGGATGCGCATCTGAGCACACTCCAGCTCCTGTACCTTGGGCTGTTAAGTTAGGATGGCTGGCTGTCAGGTGGGACAGCAAGCGCAGGCTATCAGCGCAGGGTCATCCCATGTGGGATTGCTCTGCTCCCCCCCCCCCCCCCCCCGGCGGGAGAGATGGGGGCTGGGGCGGCCGGCGGGGGAGTACGAGCTGGCCGAAACAATGCCGGTACCTGACGAGCACCGTTAACAAGCTTAACATCAGCGTGTTCGAGCCTTGACGGAGGAAAGCACGGACGCAGTATCCCAGAGTTCCCAGCCCCATGCTCACCACCGGTCGCTCCAGCCCATTACTACCCCGCTGACCGCCCCAGCCCTGCAGTCCCCCCGATGACATCCTGCGCGGGGGAAGGGGCAGCTGGGAGAGGAGCATTCAGATAGCTGGGGTGGTCACTGTGCTGCGGCGATTATCCCTCTCAGAGGAGAGTTACAAAGTTCACCTCACAGGCACCTCCTGCGCATTCACGTGGCCTCTCAACAGCCGCATATTGCCAAAATATGCGGCTTAACAAGTGAGGCAATTGGCCACCTGAAAGTGCCTTTAGAAAGGATGTGGTCATAGGGAACATAGAAAATTCCCAACAGGGTCAATTAAATCTGACATGAATTTCTGAAAGGAAAATTGTGTTTGAGGTACCAGTGTTTGCTGATGTAAGTGGAAGGTTAGACAAGGGAGAACCAGCGGACATGGAGGATTTCATACTGCACACCTCCAGGCCTTTGTCTCAAAACATCTCTAACCATGTGGCCCTCCCTCGCACTGCATGGAATTTATTATACCACATTATGTACATATCCTTTCCGCTCATACCTTGAAGATTTCGGGCCCAAATTGTTGGTTCCGATGGACACTGCATGAACTGCTGAGTTTCTCCACCAGTTTTGCATATTGCAGTACAATCACAGTGTCTGCAGCCTCCCCTGTTTATCTCCTTTCAGCTGCTGCACTGTGAAGAATGTTCAAGGGAAGCTGATCCTGGAGTTCTCCTCCCGGGAGGGCTGAAGTTAGTGAACCAATCCTTTCAAGTTTTACCAGCAGGCCGTCCTTAATGTTGGGCCCATTTTTACCAGGAGCTGTGTGGTGCCACACAAAGACTGATTTATGGATCAGAGGCCTTTGCTCAGAGAAAGCACGTGTGCGCTGTGAAAGTATATGTGCAAGAGTGTGTGCATTGGGCTTTCAGAGCTCATCAGCACAGGGCACTTGGAGTACAAACGTGGCAACCAATGGGCATTTGTCCGACTGTGGCATGTAGGAATAGGTTAAGTGAACATCCCCATTGACAAGTCTATTCAGTTGCAGCCAAAAATAACTGCTGAACCTCGCACGTCTGCTGTTGCAAAATGGCGACAGTAACAGCAGGGCTGCCACTGGTGCAGATGTGGCAAATGTGTCTTACAGCATTGTTCCACAGGACCCTACTGCCTGAATGTTATAGCAGGCCCCATACAGGTTTAAACCACCGGTAAAACAGGGCTTGCGGTGTTTCTTTTAAAATTGAAGACTCACAGAGATGTGTGCCCAAGATGACGGTGCCCATGCTTGGCAACCCAGAACATGATGATTGCGGGCTCTGGGGGATAAGTGCAGCAAGGCAGGGCACTAGAGCACAACACCAACCAACGGAGAAGAAACCTGGGACTGTGTTGTACGGGGTAGGGGACAACAGCAGCAACCAGCGAGGAGGTCGGTAGCTGAAGGTCACAGACCAATAGCAGGCTGCTGGGACTGGCTCATGGGAACCAGGTATCATGAGCAGGATTTGTGAGTGTGCCAAGCAGGGTTCCCAGAGGGGCCCCTGGTGCTGACGCCGATCAAATTGAAGGATTCAGAACCAGGGGCCAAATTGGGTGACTTGGATGCCTGAAGCTCAGGTTCACCGCTAGACCAGACAGGAGGTCGCGTGGCTGTGAATGGTACAGGAGCGCAGGCAGCAGCGGTGTCAAAGGAGGTGGCAGGATCCACTGTCACACTGTGTCTCTGGTGGCCAGCACACAAACATGCGAGGGAAAGTCAGCAAGTATCAGAAATAATAGGGCGGTCGGCATTTCAACCGTGAGCACTTCGTCGGGGATGCTGAAAATCAGGCAGACCCTCGAATCAAAAGGTGCAGCGAGGAACAAAGGCCAACAGGTATGAGGTGGATATAGGCGGGAGGGTAGAAGAGAAAGAAGCTGAGTAATGATAGAGTGAGAGGACATAGGGCTAGGAAAGATGTTCTCTGTCCGATAGAAGGAAGAGAAGGGGTGGGAGCTGAGAGAGAGAGACTGTGGGAGGGGGAAGTCAACATTTGAAACCATCTGGTTGGAGCCTGCCAAGACAGAATACAAGGTTTTATTACTCCAACATGGGGTCAGTGTGGCTGTGGGGTGTGGAATTGAAGTGGATGGCCACTGGGAAATCCTTGATGTCTCTGAAGGTACAGTCGTTTGCTTCTCATTCCCTTCTTCATTGGGCACTGGACCAGTGCCGTGTCTCTGTGTGTCTTCACGTGCAAACAAGAGGGAAAAAAAGTTGTGTGTTTATGTACACGACAATAAAGGGACCTTGAATTAAATTTAAAAAATCCCTGGTTTGAGCAGAGCGGCATTGAGTCTGACAATTCTGGGAATGAAGACGCTTGATTTCCCCATGCTCCAGGTCTTGTCAGTCCACCATCAAGGGTCAGTGCAGTCCCAGTCAGGGAACAGAGCACAAGGAAGTTCTTGAAACCCCAAACCTGCAGCTGCTGCATATCTGAAATTTAAAAAAAAACAGAAAATGCTGGAAACACTCAGCAAGTCAGGCAGGATCTGTGGAAAGAGGAACAGAAATAATGTCTCCAGTCGAAGAACTTTCTTCACCGGTTCTGGCCAGTTCACTGATTTCAGACCCGAGCCTGTGCAAAAGAGAGGGGCAGAAGGGCAACAGAAGGAGAGGAGGCACACAGAAAGTTTCAAATAATTTATTAGGAATTTTAAATGAAATCTGAAAAAGGGTTACAGAGCCAGAGATGACATTTCTCAGATTGCAATAACTTACTGGCAAAAAAAAAAATTGACAAACATAAAAAGGATTAAAAAGCAAAAACTCCTGACTGGCAATACAATACATGGGGGAGCGAGACATTATTTACCAAACACCACTTCATCTAGAAGAGAAAAATAGAAATCAGAAAAAAAATTGCTCCCCTTGATGCATTTTCACAAATACCATTTATTGCTGTGGCAAACAAGTGTTTGCTTCTCCAGTAGTGTTTTTCATTTAAAATCACGAGCAAAGCTAGCAACTCTCCACAGATAGATCTGTCAGTCTCTTCACTGACACGGGGCCAGAAATGGCCCTGGAATAAACTGACAGAGAATTGCAGCATTTAAATGCCCTCAAATTGTCTTTGTTTAAAAAAAAAACAGATTTCTGTTTTGTTATTTTCTTTTGACTGTAAGCGCTACACTGGCCTTAATCTTTAAAAAAAATGATTCAGCTCCTGGACCTTTCATTTCATTCTCCCTCTAAAACACATTAATTAAAAAAGTATTTTACAATAAGTCAAGATGACATATTCCATCTGTGATTATGTCGTACATTAAACATGTTGTTAGACCCTGCAGGTGGCGAGGAGTCTCTTGTTGGATCAACGTCATTCCTCCTCCTTTAAAACAAAAGGTTCTGCCAATCGCTCTCCACTTGCTGTTGCTCAGGGGACCCTCCCTCTTCCAGCAGCACCTGAAGGTGCTCCGGGACTTTCTGCCTAAGTCACTTTAAACTGATGGCCAGCAGGGACTTGGTCTTCACACAGGCATCAACTCCTTGCCCCCCCCCATCATCCTGTCAGCCTGGAAAGGGGATGGGGGTGTGAGTGGGGGTGACAATCTGGGGCAGGCGCAAGAGGAGGGGAGAAGAGAAGGTCCCATTCTACAAGCGGGTTCGCCACTTTGGTGGCGAGCAGTGTACGACTCTGCTTGACTCCCTGTCTTTGAAGGTCAGCCGCTGGAGCCAAGACCTTGCCGAATTCCCCTCCGCGCTTGGGGCACTGTCAGTTAGGATGCATGCTGCCACTGCACTGGATTTGAAGGCAGTTTACAAAGAAACAGAAACAAGACCAACCCAGCCAGGACTGAAGACTACAGGATACCCTTTAAAAAGCGGGAGAGTTGACAGCTTTGTGGAAGCGACCAGCCGAGGTAAAACAGTAGTAGCTATAACAACGGCCATTCTTTCTCAAACTGGGGTCAAACGTGGAGGCCAGGCCTGACCTACACAATCTTTATAGATATGCAGATTACACATGGATCTTTTTGTCTTTAGCAGCTTCATGACCCCTTGACATACCGGTCATTTTCCTTTTCTTTAACCAATATCCTTCATTCAAATGAGAAGTCGGAGAATAAAAAGCAATTCTACAGTAAATTAGCCCCATAACAACATCAACTACAGAATCGGCTGAAAATCAACTACAGTATTCTAAGTCTCAGGATGTGTAGGGGCCTGGAACCTACCTTTTACTTAAAAATACTACCGTACTCAAAAAAATGAACCTTTTGTGCAGAAGGCAAATACAAATCCAGCTTGTTCTATTTACATATTTTACAGAAACGTTTTATCCAATTTCAGAAAAAAATACTTTTATGATTCATAGTGTTTTTTTTTACCAAAATATACATTTTTGTCCTGCAGATGTTTTTTTTGTTCCATGATAACTGGAATTCAGTGTTAATAGATGACATTTACAAAGAATATCAAAATAAATTGTATTTAGACAAGATTTCATTTTCTTTTGGAGTGTTTTACATTACCCTCTTTAGCTCTTAATCATTAAAAACAAAATCTGGCAAAAAGAAAACGGTCAAAATCATGAAGCAAAATGTCCTCAGCCAAAATTCTCTAATACAATCACAAAACTCTCATCTTAAAACGAAGGTATCTAAACATTTTAAAATAAGCAACAACAACAGAAAGACACGGCTTAAAACTGATCGATCATAAAGCTAAAAAAAATAAAATAAAATAAATAAAAAAATCAGAAAGAGATGAAGAAGCGTAAACTTTAAATGTTAGTGAAGGAGTGAGATGTTTTCTTCAGGTGGTGAGATGGGGTGGTTGGAGGTGGGTTAATGGTAGTAAGTCAGTGTGTGCAGTAAATTGATCAAAGTTGCCTGAGCTCCACCAATACCCACATCCCCTCTGCATGCTCGCAGGCCAGGCCCTGGGGGCAAGAGAAACAGGGGAAGCTGCCGTTAGGGAGTTATCATTTCCACCCGAACAGGTCCTGGTTCTGACAAAGATCCCATTCTCCCATCTACTTCCCTCCAACCTATCTTCTCTCGCATACCCCAGCCACTTCTTCTCCCACACATTTACACAGCAGGGGCCATTCAGAGTGGGCAATCAACTGCAATAAGAGTGGGGAGGCACGGTTAGCACAGCGCAATGCTGTTACAGCTCCAGAGTCTGGGGTTCGAGAGTTTGTACGCTCTCTCCATATTTGTGTGGGTTTTCTCCAGGGGGCTCTGGTTTCCTCCCACCGCTATAAAAGTATTTGGGCGGCATGGGCTCGTGGGCCAAAAGGGCTTATTACCATATCTAAATTTTTTTAAAATGGCTGTTCACCCCCCGCCACTGGAGGACAGTAACAAGGGAAATATGCAAACTCCACTGTGGACAGCGGCCAGGATTGAGCATGCTACGTCTTTGGTCTCAGAGAGAGCCAGGGCTCCAGTGAGCTCTGTGCCCTGCATAGACCTGCATGGAGGGAGGCAATGCTGCCCATTACAAATAGTTTCAGTGGCTTCACCCGTGACCTTCTTCCTCACCCCCCCACCCCACCCCACCCCGGGGCTAGAAGGTCACAATCCAACTACACCTGATGGTCCCAAAATGGGGTGCCATGAAGTAAGATAAAGCTCCCCTCAGGGGGGAAGAAAGAAGCTGAATCCCCTGGGGGGGGAGCACAGCTACTTCTCTGGGGTCTGGGAGCATTCATTTCCAATCCCCAGTTGGCAGAACAGGGAGAAAATTAACATTTGTAAAGCATCCTCCAGATAAGCACACTTCCATGGAATAAGAAAAAGCCGGGGTGGGGATAGACTGAGGCACTATCTCTCTCCCCCACGCGCCTCAACAGAGAGGGGGGCATTCTATACAGTCACTTTAGAGTTCAATGTTCACTCCTTGAACACAAATGAGATGGTTTTCACCCCTTGACCAGCTCTGGAAGGTGCGGACACCAATGTCAACCCAGCGCATCACCCGGACCCCTTCACCTACACCCTTGGCAGGCGAGGAACGGACACAGAAATTGCCGAGATGGGTGGGAGGGTGCTGCTACTATCATTCATTTCCTCCTCCTGCTCTCTAACCCAATCTTGTGGAGATGAGGGAGCAGAAGGTGGGTGCTGCAGGTCCACCAGCAATGAACAGTGGTGTCAAGAGAGGGTGGTGTTTGAGCCACCACCCTCGCTGAATTGAGAGAGGGTGGTGCCCAGGTCCAGACCCCTGCTGAATCCAAAGAATTGAGCTGCTTCCAAAAACAAACCACATTTCACTCAAAAGCCACCCCACTTCCACCCACCCTCCAAACCGTGGGCTCACCTCCTTTTCCAGATCTGCAGGCCTCCGCCTTAGTGGTAACCGTTTGTGAACGCTGTGGCAATCAAGGGGCCCTGAAACAGACAGAGCGAGAGCAGGGCATTGGGTATCTGAGGCCTGTCACAAAGACTACCCCCCTGCACTCATTCTCGCCCCCTCTCCCCCTCTTTTTCTCTCTCCATCTAACTCCCTCACCACCTTTTTCCCCACTTACTCTCGCCCCCTCTCCAACCACCTTCTCTCTCGCCCTCCTCTCCCACGCACTCGGTGGCTGACGGACACAGTGTGTCGCACTCGGTGGCTGACGGACACGGGCACAGTGTGTTGCACTCGGTGGCTGACGGACACGGGCACAGTGTGTCGCACTCGGTGGCTGACGGACATGGGCACAGTGTGTCGCACTCGGTGGCTGACGGACACGGGCACAGTGTGTCGCACTTGGTGGCTGACGGACACAGGCACAGTGTGTCGCACTCGGGGCTGACGGACACAGGCACAGTGTGTTGCACTCGGTGGCTGACGGACACGGGCACAGAGTGTCGCACTCGGTGGCTGACGGACACGGGCACAGTGTGACACACTCGGTGGCTGACAGACACGGGCACAGTGTGTCGCACTCGGTGGCTGACGGACACAGGCATAGAGAAACTCAGAATCCTTGGGTAGAAATGGTCAGGCAACGTTTCAGGTTAAAACCCCTTATCAAGGTGCAGAATATGTGAAATGTCACATGAAATCCTGCCTTAGGACTGAGAGAGGATTTCAACCCAAAACGTTCAGACCATTTCTCCCCATGGATGCGGTCTGACCTGCTGAGTGCCTCTAGCAGTTCTGTGCTTTCTTGAAGCAGGATATGGGAATATGCAAAATTGTTCATTTGGAGGGGGAGCGAGTGCATTATTTAAATTGAGAAGCCAAATGTCCCAGACTCACAGAAGGGTGGCATTCAGGCTGCAACAATTTAAAAAACTATTTGGCGGTGGGGGAGGGTGGGAGAACTAAACTAAAAATAGGGAGATTTTGCTTGGGTTATACAGAAATACCTCCGGTATCCGGCACCTATGGGGATGGGTAGATGCTGGTTAAATGAATTTGAGACCGTGTGCTATGCCACGCATGATCGGCAAACTGACCACCGGTGCTTGGGGGGGGTGGGGGGAGTGACAATTTTAAAAACTTTTTTTGCCTATATATTTTTACACAATTTTTTTTTTTGCCAGTTGCTTGAATTCCAGATCACAGGGATTTTACTGTTCAAAGGACTGCTGAGACTGTACCTGGGGCACCTCGTACATGATTTTTGTCTCCTTATTTGTGGGTGGTACACCGCTCTAGATGTTCTTGGCTAAACCTGAAATGACATCTTGACTAATGCAGAACAGTGTGACTGGCTGGACAGGATCCACCAGAATTTCAATCAGAAACTTTTAAATCTTTCAACACTGAAACATTTAAAATCTCAAGGATTCTTTACAGCAGAGTGTGGAAAGGATGTTTCCTCTTGTAGGATATCCAGAACTTGGGGGGGGAGGGGTGGTTACTGGTTATAAATACAGGGCCACCCATTTAATGCAAGGACATCACCATTTCTCTCCCCACTCCCCCAACTCAGAGGACTTGTGTCTCAGGAATTCTCTGCTCAGAATACGATGAAACAGTCACTGAATGTTTTCACAGCAGAGAAAAGGGTGGAAGGGACATGTCAGGAGACCCTGCCCTAGTCCCAAACCATTCCTGAGGATTGTCCGAAACTTACCCCCAGACTGTGGCCAAATCCAGTGCTTGGTGCGGGGCTGGCTGCACTGATGTAACTGCTGACCCCGGAGTCCTGGTTAGCTGCTCCATACAGGTCTGCCATTGGGCCTGGGCTGGTGGTGCCAAGGAATCCGCCGGTGCGGGTTGGGGTAGAACCTGATGGGTAAAAAAAGCCATCAGTGGAGCGTCCAGCGCAGCTCACGTAGACCAGCTGTTGATGACTGACCAAACCCTGCAGACTTCAAACCCAAACTTAACTACTTACTGACCTCCAACCCCATTGACCACTCACTGACCTTTTTCCCCTCCTTCACAGAGCCAAAATCAATTCTCACTTTTCCTCTCATCATATCCAATTAACTCCTTATGTTGGGTCTGGACTCCTCTCCCTCCCTCTTGGCATTCTTCAGACACCTTCTGTTCTTTGGTTACCCCTTGAAGGAGGACTCAAGCCCGAAATGTTGGTAATATAATCTTTACCTCCTATGGACGCTGTGAGACCAGCTGAGTTCCTCCAGCATTTACTGTGCATTTTTACTCCAACCCAAACCTAAGTACTTAATGACCTCCAACCCCACTGATGACTGACCCCACAAACCACTTACTGACTTTTGACCCCCAATCACAAAAACAAACTCAATATTAATTACTGGTATCCAACCACACCAACTACTTACTGACCTCTGATCCTGACCACTTCCCTGTCCTCACTGATTTCTGATTGACCTCGGGGCCAGGGGAAGGTACCAGAGAGACCTCTGGGCCAGGGGAAGATGTCAGAGAGATCTCGAGGCCAGGGGAAGATGTCAGAGAGATCTCAGGGCCAGGGCAAGGTACCAGAGAGCAGGGAAGAAATTTAAGAAGGGGGGGGGGGGGAGAGAGAGATATTGGAGGTGATTCTGGAGATGGGCGAATGGTGGTGGAGGGAGATAGGGGGTGAGATTCCAGAGGAAGAGAGTTGCTTGGGAGCCAATTCCAGATAAGGGTCTTGGAGAGGGGAATGGTTTCTTGGTGGGAAGAGGGTGGGGCTGGAGGGAGACAGCTTGGAGCTGTTCAAATACCGAAAGGGGGTGGGAGAGGAGGACGATTCCTGAGCAAAGGAGATGCTGGATAGAGGATGGGAATTCCAGAGAGGAGGTAGTATGGGGGAGTCCCTTGTTATCCCAACCATAGCTGGCTACACTACAAAAAGACCTGAAGGCACTACTGGAAGACCACTTAATTTTTTTCGTGCACTACTGTAATTGTGAATGTTTATTAACTTTGATATTTATTTTCTCTTTCTGGAAGTTATTTAATGTATATTATCGGAGGTTTTTTTTAAAATAAAGTAATTTTGTTGCAGAAGGATTGTAGATAGATGTACATAGTACTTGTGGGTATTACGGTAAGTTCATTCTCATTCTGGAGCAAAGGGAGGAACGGGGTGATGGGGATGGGACAGATCTGTCAGCCTGGGGTCCCCATCGAGTTCCCTTACCTGTCCCGCGAACCACAGCCGCTGCAGCAGCTGCTGCCATTGGTCCGTACGCAGTGAGGGGAATCGCTGGGGGAGAAGAGGGCAAGAGAGAGAAGTCAGCGCCACGCCCAGGAACGATAAATTACCACGGACCGTTTCCCCCTAATGGCACTCCCCTTCCATTCCCAAATCCACAATCCCATAAAGTACTCCAGATACGGCCTCCAAGGGGTTGTGTGGCAGTGGTTACATGGAAGTCCATTTGGTGGGTTGCCCAGACACCCAGACCTGGAAAGCAATATTTAGCACTGACGGCTGGGGCGCTAACATTTTCCTGAAAACAATCCTATCTGTTACAAGGTAGCAGGAGTCAAGGTACCCTCATGATCCTATATGTTTTAATAAGATCACCCCTTCATTCTTCTAAGCACTTAAGAACCCACATTTCTTGCCTCACACAGCAGGGAAATCCTTTCCTTCCAGGAATTAGTTCCTGCCACCATTAAAGTTTACCTAGCTGTTCAAAGTCAAATTATAAAAGGGTTGGTGTGAAGGTTAAAACAGTGCCTCAGTCCATTCCCTGGGGAGTGCCTGTCATTTTATTAAGATGCAACCAATGAAAGGATCAAAGTCAACTTTTACTCACGGTACCATACTCTCTGAGGAAATCCTCCCCAATGCATTGGAGACACAGGCTCCAAATGGGAAGTAGAAAATACCGGGAATTTGTGCTATGGTAAGTAGCCGGATGCTTAAAGCTGTAGTTCAGGCAGTAGAGACTATTTATGACACAATTGGGGAGATTTTTCATAGTCGGGGAGTTAAGGGTTATGAGGAACAGCCGGGTAAACTTCAATGGTGGCAGGAACTAATTCCTGGAAGGAAAGGATTGCCCTGCTGAGTGAGGCAAGAAATGTGGGTTCTTAAGTGCTTAGAAGAATGAAGGGGTGATCTTATTAAAACATATAGGATCATGAGGGAGCACGACAGGAGAGAGCCCGGACACAAGAGGGCAGCACATTACACACGGTGACCACGGGGCGGCACGTCACAATACACACAGTGACCGCGGGGTGGCACGATACAATACGCACAGTGACCACGGGATGATACATCACACGCAGTGACCACAGGATGATACATCACACGCAGTGACCACGGGATAGTACATCACACGCAGTGACCACGGGATAGTACACCACACGCAGTGACCACGGGATAGTACATCACACAAAGTGACGATGGCATAGTACATCACACCGTGACCACAAGATGTACATTATATTGCCGTCGTGCCACCCAGTGTTGTGGAGGTAATCCTCTCTACAGCTTATGACTACAGGGCCACCCAGTGGTATGGATGGCCAATCACATCTCAGGTTGACAGAGGTGGAACCACTCAAGTTGTGACCATAGTGCCACCCAGTGGAAATCCATGCACATTACTCTCACATTTTATACAAAAATGAAACAATATCTGAACTTCAGATATCCTAGCAGCAACTCTTCTCCCAACTCTTCTTGGTCAATCGGCAGAGTTGATTACAAAATGGTGTGATGAGCTGATAAGTGGCAGGAGGCAGGAGTATGACTTTGAGAGAAAGTATGGAAACAGGCCCTTCCAACCCATGAGCCCATGCCATGCAAATACACCTGTGTGACTATTAACTCACTTAGCCCATACAGCTTTGGAATGCGCAAGGAAACTGGAACATAAAGAGGAAACCCATGCAGACAAGGGAGAAAGTACAGACCCCTTGCAGACAGTGGTGGATATTACCTGAACCAATGCCATTAAATTGCCTCGCCCTTCCCGCTTTAAATAAACTAGAGCCATTTAGGAGCGATGGGAAACATTTGGGAAACTGGTGTTTGAAATTATAAAAGGGTTGGTGTGAAGGTTAAAACAGTGCCTCAGTCCGTTCCCTGGGGAGTGCCTGTCATTTTATTAAGATGCAACCAATGAAAGGATCAAAGTCAACTTTTACTCACGGTACCATACTCTCTGAGGAAATCCTCCCCAATGCATTGGAGACACAGGCTCCAAATGGGAAGTAGAAAATACCGGGAATTTGTGCTATGGTAAGTAGCCGGATGCTTAAAGCTGTAGTTCAGGCAGTAGAGACTATTTATGACACAATTGGGGAGATTTTTCATAGTCGGGGAGTTAAGGGTTATGAGGAACAGCCGGGTAAACAGAGCTGAGTCCACAGCCAAGTCAGCTATAATCTCAGTGAATGGTTGAGCAAAATCATGGGGCAGGATGGCCGACCCCTGATCCTACTTCTCATGCGCTGTTTTATTTTTTTCCTTGTGAGATGGACCTTAGTGGTGGAGGTAGGGATGTCGCAGCAGGTGGGGAGAAGGAACTCACAGCAGAGACAACCCCCTTGCCCATCCATATCTGCAGCTCACCTCCTGTGGGCCAGTCCTGCAGCAACATCGACGGCGGCCACTGCGACGTCTGCACCCCAGATTGTCCTGCTCTACCAGCTGAAGACGGGAGTGTGGTGGCTGGAGGCAACAGTAATGGTCCTGGAGAGGGGCAACGAACCACGGGAAGAGGTAAGGCAGAAAGCACAGCTTTATAACCGCGAAATACATTTCCTGAGATGAAGGGGGCAAGGTCGAGGGGATTAACCTGCTGGCACACAGTCAAGATTCTCGAACATACCGGGAAACTGGTAAGTGTAGCCGGGTGCAAGTCCTGTGTAGCCACGGCTTGCATAGGAGGCAGCCTGGAATCCTGGATACCCTGTGAGAGGGGCAGAGAGAGAGAGGAAGACAACTCAGAACCAACCTCTAAAGTGCGCACTGACATGAACCGCACTCCAGCACCAACTGTTCAGAACCTAACTGGGAGAAACCAGAAGATCGGGAGAACGCGAGGGGGTGGGGGGGTACAAGGAGAGAGGCAGATGGGGTGTGGGTAGAGAGAGGGTGGGAAGACAATAGACAATAGACAATAGGAGCTGCAGTAGGCCCTTCGGCCCGTCGAGCCAGCACCACCATTTTACAGATCATGGCTGATCACTACCATCAGTACCCCTTTCCAGCCTTATCCCCATAACCCTTAACTCTTTTGCCCACTAGAGTCTTATCTAACTCTCTTTTGAACATAATCAGCGAATCTGCCTCTACCACCCTCTGTGGCAGAGCATTCCACAGATTCACACTTCTCTGGGTAAAAAAATGTTTTCTCATCTCCGTCCTAAAGGGCCTACCCTGTATTCTTAAACTATGCCCTCTAGTCCTCGTCTCCCCCATCATTGGGAACAAGTAATCCGACTTCACCCTGTCTATCCCCCTGATAATTTTGTATACCCCAATCATGTCCCCCCTCATCCTTCTAAACTCCATCGGATACAAGTCCAGTTTTTCTAGCCTTTCAGCATATGTCAACCCCGCCATCCCTGGAACTAACCTTGTAAATCTGCGCTGCACACCCTCTATAGCTAGTATGTCCTTCCTCAAAATTGGAGACCAGAACTGGATGCAATACTCCAGGTGGGGTCCCACCAGGGCCCTGTACAACTGCAGAAGGGCGTCTCTGTTCCTATACTCCAATCCCCTCTTTATGAAAGCCAACATGTCATTAGCCTTCTTCACAGCTTTCTGAACCTGCATGCTAGTCTTCAGTGACCGGTGAACAAGTACTCCCAGATCCATTTGCTCCTCCCCACTCCCTAGCTTGTCTCCATTTAAATAATACTCAGCTTTCCTATTATTGCCCCCAAAATGGATAACCTCACATTTGCTTACATTGAACGTCATCTTCCATTCAGCAGCCTACTCCCCCAACCTGTCCAAGTCCCTCTGCCTTTTCCTGACATCCTCCTCACACCCCACACCGCCACCCAGTTTCGTGTCATCTGCAAATTTGCTCAAGTTATTAATAATCCCCTCATCCAAATCATTTACATAAATTACAAACAACTGAGGACCCAATTCCGATCCCAGCGGCACTCCACTCGTCACATCCTGCCATCCTGAAAAAGACCCGCTTACCCCAACCCTTTGTTTCCTTATTTCTTAACCAATTTCCTATCCATGTCAGCACCTTACCTCCAATACCATGCTCCCTGATCTTGCCCACTAGTCTCCCGTGCGGTACCTTATCAAAGGCCTTCTGGAAGTCCAAATACACCACATCCACTGCTCTCCCAAGTCCACCCTCTTTGTCACATCCTTGAAAAATTCCAGAAGGTTAGTCAAGCATGACTTACCCTTAAGGAATCCATGCTGACTTGCCCTTATACTATTATTTCTGCCTAAGTGTTCTGCTATTACTCCTTTTATGATAGACTCCAATATCTTCCCCACCACCGAAGTCAGGCTGACCAGCCTGAGTCTATAATTTCCCGTTTTCTCCCTCCCTCCATTCTTAAAAATCGGCACCACATCAGCCACTCTCCAATCCTCAGGGACCTCCCCCGAATCTATGGAACTTTGGAAAATGTCGACCAGTGCTTCCACAATTTCCATAGCAACTTCTTTAAGCACCCTGGGATGCAGCCCATCAGGCCCTGGGAATTTATCAGCCCTCAGTCCCAACAATTTACTCACAACCTCTTGTTTCTGGATCCGGATATCCATTAGATCCCCTACTTCCCCAGGAAAGTTCCCCAAGTCTCTTGATACCACATGACCACTACCCACTAACTGACCATAACCTATATCCTCCTTGGTGAAGACAGTTGCAAAGTATTTGTTAAATTCCTCAGCCATCTCCTTGTTTCTGGTAATAATTTCACCTTTTTCCATTCTTAATGGACCAATTTTAGACTGAACCAATTTCTTCCTCTTCACATATTTAAAAAAGCTTTTGCTATCCTCCATTATATTATTTGCTAATTTCCTCTTGTACTTCATTTTCCCCTCTCTTATGACTTTCTTAGTTACCCTCTGATGCTCTTTGAAGGTTTCTCAATCCTCTAACTTCCCACTCCGCTTCGCTATCCTATACTTACTCCCTTTGGATTTGATATTACACTTGATTTCATTAGTTAGCCACGGCTGCCATTTGCATCTCCTAGAGCCTTTCCTCCACTTTGGAATAAATTTGTCCTGAAACCTGTGAAAAATGTCCAAAAATACCTGCCATTTTTCCCCAGTTGTCCTCCCAGCTAGTGTATCTTTCCATTTTATTTTGGCTAGCTCCTCCCTCATAGCTGCATAATCCCCTTTATTTAACTGCAGTACAGATGCTTCCGACTTCCTTTCTTTTTCCCTTTCTAATTGCAGCTCAAAAGTAACCATACCATGGTCACTATTCCCTAATGGCTCCCCTACATCGAGGCCACTTATTAATTCTGCGTCACTGCACAGCACCAAGTCCAGAATCGACTTCCCCCTGGTAGGTTCCTCCACTAGCTGCTCCAAGAAAGTATCTCGTAGACATTCAATAAACTCAGTCTCTTGTGCTCCTGCCCCCATCTGATTATCCCAGTCCACCTTCATGTTAAAGTCTCCCATAACTACTGTATTGCTACCACTTTGACATGCCACTCTTAATTCCTGATTTATACTTCTACTGATATCTAAGCTACTTTTCGGAGGCCGCGGAGAGAAGCTGGTGGGGGAAGAGGGAGGAGAAAGAGTCAGGAGGGGAGGGGTCAGCAGGGGATGGGGAGACAGGAGGAAAGTGACAGAGGAAGGTCGGGACAGAAGGAAAAGAGAGGGGAGGAAGAAGAGTGATGGGTGAAATGAGAGGGAGACAGAGAGGGGAATGAGAGGCTGTTGGGAGGGTGAGATGGAGAGAGAAGGGATGAGATGCAGCGTTTAACCACAGAGGTGAAATACTGGGTGAGTGACCTGTAACCCTTACCCAGCATCCCGATCCCCAGCATGAAGGCATCCATCCCATAGGGCATCACTCGAGAGCGGCCCCTGGCAGTGCCAGTTGGCGACATCACTTCCTTAGGCTGTGCTTTCTTACACTCCACCTGTACGAGGTAAACAGCTCAGTCACTGCCCTTTGCTGCTCCTGTCTCAGGGGACTCATGTTCTATAATTCATGACAGGCGCTGGGAGCCCCCGGCCTATCCAATGGGATGTGAACCCCCTCCCCCACCGCGCCAATATATACACCTCACACGGCCACCCCATCCTCCCCTGAGACAACACTCCCCCACTCACCATCTTGTTGTTGATTTCGTGGAAGTGGATCTCGCAGACCTTCTCCACAATGTCCTCACTCTCAAAGGTCACGAAGCCAAAGCCTGAAAGACAGATGCGAGGCGGTTTAAAGAGCATGTCTCAGCCCAGAAATCAAGCAGCTACTTAGCTGGGGGTAGGATGGGGCTTGCCAAGGAATAAGGACACAAACAGACATGAAGCACAAGAGCTGCAGATCGCCGACTCCTGCGCAAACCAATGGTATATGGTACAGTGGAAGGACAGTGTGGGACAGGCAAATCTGTGGGGAGGGGTAGCCAACTAGTCTTGATGCAGGGCCCTGACCCAAAACGACGACTGACCACCTCTGCCCACGGATGCTGCCCGACCCACCAAGTCAATTGGGCTTCTCACTGTTTACCCAAGAAAATCAGAGGAGAAGGAGGAGGCCATTTGGCTCTTCTGACCTGCCCCACCAGTTCGACACGACTATGCCCTGGCTTTCAATTTCTCTTCAGCAGAAAAGTCTGCAGGCACTGGGATGGAGTGCAATGCATAAAACACACTGGAGAAACTCAGCAGATCAAGGGTAACCAACATTTTGGGCCTGGGCCCTTCATCAGGTAAGAGCCTTTACTTCCTAGGGATGCTGCATGACCTGCTGAGTTTCTCCAGTACTTCTGTGTTTTGCATTTTCCCTTCTGAGCCAGCTTCCCCATGGTCCTCCTCTCCCCAACATATCGACTCTCTCCCCCCACCCACTGAGCCATCCTCCATAAGCCTCAGTGTCAGAGAAAGGCAGCCCTGGTTAGCGCAACGCTGAAACAGCGCCAGCAGGCCAGATTAGAATCCCACGCTGTCTGTAAGGAGTTTGCAAGTCCTCCTTGCGTCTTTGTAGGTTTCCTCCCACTGTTCAAAATGTGCGGGGTTGTAGGTTAATTTGGGTGTAATTGAGTGGCACCTATTTAAATGGCCGGAATTGGCTCTACCGTGTTGTCAATTTAAAAAGAGTTCCAGAGATTCGTTCCCCACCACCCCTCCCCACTCCTGTGAGAACATGTTTCTATACAATTCAGTTTTAAGCGAGCGCCCACTAAACTTGTAACTATACCCCTTGTTCAAGAGAGTCAAAGTGCTGGGAAACATTTTGACATTTACCGTTCTGTGCCCCTCATAGATGTTTGTTTCAATAATGGACGGAGGTCTCCTCATGCACCGCAGGGCCCAGTCCTGACCGTTATTTACCCGACTGCTTATTTGCACTTGTTACTGAGGATACTTTATATGATGAGTTTATTGTCATTATACAAATTCACACAGATGCACAAAATTCTTACTGCTGCAGCCACAAGATACACCAACTCCAATAGGGTAAATTAAATTACGACAATAGGCCAAGATTGGAAAATAATTAATAAAATAACAGGAAAGATAGATAAATATTCATATTTACAGGTAGTGCAAGAAAAAGGTGTGTTTCAATAGTTGGTTGTTACAGAGGAGTTCATGGTCAGGGCTGGGGCAGGACAGGGAAGTCCAAAAGCCTGACAGCTCTTGGATCAAAACTGTTCTTGAACCTGGAGGTGCTGGATTCAGGCTTTTGTCTCTTCTGCCTGAAGGTAGGAGTGAGAAGAGGCTGCGACTAGGAGGAAGGGAGTCCTTTATGTCAGCTGCCTTCTTGAGGCAATGCCTCGCATAGACTTTTGCAATAGGTGGGAGGTTGGAGCCCGTGACGGACTTGGAAAGGTTTGCCTCGTTCTGAACTCCTCTATGTTCCTGAGTTTCCTGTCAGCATACTTTCCCCAGTACAGCTGGATAAGTTCAATAGAGTATTCGATCACATGCTGAGTCTCCTCAGACTTGTTACAAATTAGAGGCATTGGTGTACCTTCTTTATGGTTGCCTTGATGTGCCAGCCATGAAGATGGCAGACCAATGTCCCTAAATTATAGGCAGTTGGCGTGAATTTTGTGCTGGGTTGGAGCTCCTGTGGTGAGGACACGGCAGAGCTCAGTGAAGAGGAAGTAGGGGATCCACAAGGGTCAATGGAAATCAACAACTCCTGCCCCACAAGTCGACCACGGACGGGTTCTATGAAAGGCACCATCTTGGAGTTAAGAGGTAAATCACAAAATTCTGTAGACACCATGGTTGAACTAAAACAGACAAATGCTGGAGAAGCTCTGCAGGTCAAACAGTGTCCTTTATGTAGCAATGGTAAAGATACATCTCGAAGATCATCTCTCAACCAGGCCTCCACCAACCCTGATAGCCAGTCACAACAATTAACCACAATCCTGTGATTATGTAGGGCAGGAAAGAAGGGGTGAACTCTTCCCAGCCCAATGTTCCCAGAGGATATCTCGAATTGTTATTGACCTCAGATCCCACGTAACAAGAGGCGAAAATATGAAACATGAGAAATTTACTCGGGGAGAGAGAGTTAACCATTCAGCTCAACGACCAGATATTTTGTTCTGGATTTCCAGAATTTAAAACACTATTACCCATTTGCTTCCAAATAACTCCCCTAACGATTCCCCTTGTGCGATTTCTGTGGTGGTGTTTGTCACCCCATCACCCAGCCCAGGCCCTCTTCACTCTGCTACAATCGGGAAGGAGGTGCAGGAGCCTGAAGACGAGCGGTTTCTTCCCCTCTGCCCTCAGATTCCTGAATGAACAATGAACCACAGACCACTACCTCACTTTGTCTTTATCTTGCACTATTTATTTTGAAATGTGGTTTATATAAATGTGATGCTGCCGCAAAACAACAAATTTTGTGACATGTTCATGACAATAAATTCTGATTTGAAGATTCAAAGAATTCCCACTTCTGTTCACCATTCAATGGTCCAAGCTGGAAGTTTTACTGTTTGCGGACATCACTTGTGGAAGACTGCAGTGGTGCCTCTGAGGTCGACCAAGCGTCGAGGCACACACTCAAGGTGACTGCAGTGTAATGAGGCAGAGCAAGGGGGGCACCAGGGCAGAGAAGGGAGCGGTGTGAACTGGCGCAGAGGAGGTGAGGAAACCTGGACCTGGAGCCTGGCTTGTGTGACGAAAGTTACATCTCTCCAGGGAGTAGGGGTTGGTTTGGTGCGCCAGTTAAGGACGCCAGGGTGATAGGATGCAGGAGACAGGGTCAGTCACATCCCCACCTCTACAGGGATGGTCTCACACTAGGATCAGGCATTAGTGTGAAGAGGGCCACTGACACCTCCTCCCACCACTAGGAGGCCCACCAAGTTGCTGAGTGGCAGTAATCATACCCCTGCTCTCGCCACACCTGCTGAGTTGTCACCATCAATAATTCAGCCGCAGTTCTGTTTCCATAAATAATACAGTGCTGTAGATCTGACTCCCTTGTCCCAACTAGCCGCTTTTTGTTAAACAATATCCAGGGTTAGAACATGAAACATTACAGCACAGTACAGGCCCATAGGCCCACAATGTTGTGATGACCCATATATATTTACCAAACATACTATCTCATAACCTTCTATTTTTCTTTCATTTATGTGCCTAACAGTCTCTGACACACTCCGATTGTTCTAGCCTCCACTACCATCCCCACCAATGCATTCCAGGCATCTACAACCCTAATGTCTCCCCTAAACTTTCCTCCTTTCACTTTGTAAAGACACCCTCTGGTGTTAGCTATTTCCGCCCTGGGAAAAAAAGTGCTTACTGCCTACCTTATCTATGCCTCTCAGAGTCTTGTAGATGTCTATTAAGTCTCCTCCCATTCTTCTTTGCTCCAAAGAGAAAAGTCCCAGCTCTGCTAACCTTGCCTCATTAAGACCATTTCCAATCCAGGCAGAATCCTGGCAAATCTGCTCTGCACCCTCTCCATTTTTCCTGTAATGAGGTGACCAGAACTGAACACAGTATTCTAAGTGTGGTCTCACCAGAGATTTATACACCTGCAACATGACCTCACGACTCTGAACTCAATCCCTATATTAATGAAGTCCAGCATACCATTTGTCTTCTTAACTGTCCTATCAACTTGTGCGGCGACCTTAAGAGATGTACAGATTTAGACCCCAAGGTCACTCTGTTCTCGGTTTCTCCACACTGTTGTATCCGACCATTAATCATGTACCCTGCCTTCAAGTTTGACCTTCCAAAATGCATCACCTCACATTTAACTGAATTGAACCCCATCTGCCACTTTTCTGCCCATCTCTGCACCTTGTCTATTATCTGTTGTAACCTATGACAACCTTCAACACTATCCACAACACCTCCAACTCTTATATCATCTGCAAACTTACAGACCCATCCCTCTACTTTTTCATCCAGATCATTTATAAAAATCACAAAGAACAGGGGTCCCAGAACAGATACCTGCAGAACTTCACTGGACACCGACCTCCATGTAGAATACTTCCCATCCACTTTCTACAGGGTAGCTAATTCTGTATCCACACAGCCAATGTTCCATGGATTTCGTGACTTTCTATGAGTCTCCCATGGGGCACACGGTCAAATGCCTTAGTAAAATCCATAAACACCAGATTAATTGCCCAACCTTCATCAATTTCTTTTGCTACTTGCTCAAAAAACTCGATTAGGCTCGTGAGGCATGACCTTCCCCCTCACAAAGCCATGCTAGTTATCCCCGAGTAGACTGTACTTCTCCAAATACAGATAAATCCTGTCCTAAAAATCCTCTCCAATAGGTTGCACACCACTGATGTAAGACTCAATGATCTATAATTCCATGGAATCTCCCCATTTCCCTTTTTAAACAATCCTCCGGCTCCTCCTCGGTGGCCAAGGAAGACTCAAAAGTCATTGCCAATGCCCAGCTATCTCTTCCCTACTATAGCAACCTGGGGTATGTCTCTTCTGGCCCAGGGAACTTATCAATTCTAATATTGTTGAGAAGATCCAGCATTTCATCTTTACTAATCTCAACATGATCCTCCTTCTTAACACACGAATCTCTCCTGGTGGGGGGCGTAGGTTCCTGGAGACCTGCTCCCATGTAAATAGTGAACACCCTCAAAGAACAGGGTCACAGGATCCATGCATGAGAGGTTGGGAAGATCCCATATTGAGCGCTGGAAGCAACTGCTCAGAGTTCTTCGAGGGGAGGGTCTGTCCCTGGCTGTGGTCAAGGTGGTCATTCACAGGACCAGGGGATCTGCCTAAGCAGCAGAGAGTAACTCTGACCTGGGTGTCCATGGAGAGCGAGCACCAGTTCACAGGAGGCCTTCTGGGATCACTGGGAACTACAGCAGCCAAGTCCACCCTGAGAAAGGACGATAACGCCTTCATTTGAAAATAACTTAAATATTGTAAGTTTAATACTCAGCAGGTTAGTCATTGTGGGCTGGTTAATTGACCGCTGGTATGCAGGTGAGTGGTGGGATCTGGAGGGTAATGATGGGAATTTAAGGTTCATTAATTTAAAATGGCCTGTTCCCACGTTGTATTATTGCCCATGTTGGATTACAAACCATCCAGAGGCTACCTGGTCACAATTCCTAGTGCTCACCCTCTGTTCAAATCCACCTCACTTACCTCCTGGCAGATGCACTTTATTGGGTGGGGCACTGAGTGTAAAAGTAAGGAAGTCATGTAGCATCTGATCAAAACTTTGGTTTGGCTACACTTGGAATATATAAGAAATGGGAGCAGGAGTCGGCCATCTGGCCCGTCAAGCCTGCTCCACCATTCAATGTGGCCATGCCTGATCTGATGATCGACTCATCTCCACCTCCCTGTCTTTATCCCATATCCCTGAATTCCCTTACTATGTAAAAATCTATCCAACCTTGCCTTAAATATATTTACTGAGGTCACCTCCACTGCTTCAATGGGCAGTGAATTTCATGGATTTATCACTCTGTGAGAAAAGCATTTCCACCTCATCTCCATTCTACCCTGGATCTTGAGGCTACGTCCCTTAGTTCTGGTCTCCCCCACCAATGGAGACAACTTACCTACCACAACCAAGTTTGCAGATGATATCAGAGTTGGAGGTGTTGTGGATAGTATGTTTCTCAATTTTATATGTTTCTATCAGAACCCCTCTCATTCTTCTAAATCAGTGGTTCTCAACCCTTTTCTTTCCACTCACCCATCACTAAGTATTCTCTATGCCACAGGTGCTCTTTGATTAGTATGGGATTGCTTAAGGTGGTGTGTGAGTGGGAAGGTTGAGAATTACTGCTCTAGACTCAATTGTTACTGAAATATTTTGCTTGAGAAAAATTGTCATTGGCCCATTTCCTTGCACCTAAAGAGTCAATTAAATAAGATTAAAATAGTGATTTTCAAACTTTTTCTTTCCACCCACATACCACCTTAAGAATCCCTTACTAATCACAGAGCACCAATACATAGGGATTACTTAAAGTGGTATGTGAATTGAAGAGCCATTGTTCTGAATTCAAGTGAGCACAGCTCTAGTCGACTCAATCACTCCTCATAGGCTAACCCCCTCATCTCTGTCCTCCTCTGCACCGCCTGCAAAGCCAGTACATCCCTCCACACAGTATACCAGATGCAGCCTCACCAGTACCCTGTACGGATGCAGCATAACCTCCCTGCTCTCGCAATGAAGGCCAACATTCCATTTGCCTTCTTGATAACCTGCTG
Source organism: Narcine bancroftii (assembly GCF_036971445.1). Taxonomy (NCBI): domain Eukaryota; kingdom Metazoa; phylum Chordata; class Chondrichthyes; order Torpediniformes; family Narcinidae; genus Narcine; species Narcine bancroftii. The sequence continues at coordinate 171,835,405 of NC_091472.1, read as the reverse complement.
CATGTGCAAACCAAACCTTTTGTGATTCATGCACAAGCATGCCCAAGTCCTTCTGCATGGCAGTGTGCGAGCAATTCTGGTCACCATTACAGGAAGTAGATGGAGGCTTTGGAAAAGACTGACTGGGACATTGACTCAATTGGAGGGTATGAGTTATGGAGAGAGGTTGGACACACTTTGGTTGCTTTTCTCTAGTGCGAGGGAGGCTGAGGAGAGACCTGATAGAGGTTTACAACATGCGAGGCCCTGATAGGGTGAACAGTTAGAATAATTTCCCCAGGGTAAAAATTTCACAGTGGAGGTGAGGAGGGGGAGGTTTATGAGAGAAGGGCAAATACTTTTACAGAGTAGTGGGTGACTGGAACAGGGTCCCAAGAGTGGTGGTGGAAGCAGATACAATAGTAGCATACAAGAGGCTTGTATGGACACCTGGACAAGAAGGGGGGTGGAAAATGTCTATCATGTGGAAGCAGTAGCATTTTAGTGTGAATAGGGCATCATGTTCAGTACAGATGCGTGGGCTTGTGCTGGGTGGGTTTTTTTTTTGCTGTTTTACAGGGGGAGTGGGCAGCATTTAGGAAAAGTAAGAGGGAAGAGAGAGGGGAAGATGAGCCCAGTCAGGGGCAATGCCAAAAGATGAAAAGAGTAAAGGAGAGACTGGACACAAGAGGTTGACGTGGGAAATGTTAGTACTAAGCCTCATTTTGAACCCACCATCAAGTCAAAAGGTGATGAGTTCAAGCCCCATTAGAGACTTGGCATCAGATACCAGGCTGATCCTTAGTTCACGTAGCAACAAAGGAAAGGACTTTTCTTCCTGTGGTCATTCCAGCCTCCTCCAAGACAAAAAGGAACAGCTGCACCATTTATTTTTATTATTGGTGGGACCTTAATTTGCAGGAAACATCTCCAAAATAGCAGTAGGTAGGACTTTAAGAGGAGCCCACTGGTAGAACATATCTGGGCCACCCGCAGAAGTGACCCATCTTTATGTCAAAGTACCACAAATGATTTCTCCTACAATTTGGAACAGGTTTTCGCTTCCTCCCCCCCCCCCAACCCCTGTACACATGTCCATGTGCATGTGTGTGCTTAACATGCTTGCGTGGATCTGCTTGTGTGCTTGCTGCTCATTTCGAGCTTGAGGAAATATGACCTGCCTGCTGTTAACACATCGCAATGATAGACAGCTCCAATCAGGTTGCCATGGCTGCATGCCTAAATTTTTAAGTCGTAGCGACAGATGTGGCGACAGAGGATGGAGCTGTAATCTGTGCATTCAAGAGCTGGGGTTGGGTCACAGGGGAGGTCAAGGGTTATGGGGCCAGATTTCAAACATTGTTAATTGACCATCCCTGAGTCACACAGTGGTTTTCTTTGTCAAGATGCTGGTATCTATTTTTTCCATAGCAAAATGTTTCAATTTGCAAAAGAACAGTCAGTGGTTTACAAAGCTTGCTCTCTGATACAGACATGGCTTTGCCTCTTGTTAGTGACTGTTATAGGTTATGGACTTTGTATGGATCAGAGGCATCTATGGAATAGTCCTGGCTGAGCTGCCAGGAAACCTGCGGCTGAAGGGTTAGGTGGGTGACAGGGGCTGTCTCAGAACACATGGAATACTGAGCACCTTTCTTTTTTGCAGCTATTGAAAAGTTTGTTGTCATGTGTATGGAGATAGTGGAAAAACATGTTTTGCATGTTTTCCAGACAGGTCACCCTGTCCTTGAGTACAGCAGGTAGTCAAAAATAAAACAAAAGCTCAGAGTATTGTGTTACAGAGAAAGAGCGCATCATTTTACCGATGGGAGGTCCACTCTATGGTCCAATAACAAGATAGAAACTGTCCTTGAATCTGGCAGTGCGTGTTTTTACATTTGCATTTCTTCTGCTGTTCGGGAGGCAGAAAAGGAGAGCAAGGGAGGGGTGGAATAGGTTCCTTCATCTGTTGACTGCTTTCCTGAGGCAGCTGGCAGTGCGGACAGAGCCGCTGGAGAGAAGGGTGGCTCGCGCAATGGAGCCAAATTGGCAGTATCTTGAACCCAGGCCCTGTCTTCGCCTGATACCCACACAAGGTAGCCACTGCCAGCAGGGAATCTCAAACAACAGTTGCCCAATACCTCTGGTCAGTGTTACCCTCCTTTTGATGAGCGGCACCAAGTCAAATATAGCCCCGGCACAATATGTACGCTCCAAGCGGCACCACATGCTGCTAGCCTCCAACTCGATACTGACGGCTCTTAACCCTGCACTGGATTTCCAAGGTCTAACCCATCACTTCCTACAATCATTTGTTACAAGCAAACATGGTATCCATGAAATGACTACTGTCTTCCAGTGTAGAAAGGCAGACATCATATGGTGGACTTGAGATAAATATTTGTAGCTAAAATGGAGGGACACAATAAAGGACATGTCCAGACCATATGTTACCCAGACTTCATAACATTAGAAGGACATTATAACAGACAAAGGAACCTAACAATCCCTTAAAGGCCACAGCATTTCACCCAATCAAGAAATTCTTTGTTCTGCACATTGTTTCCCCCCCGCCGCCCCCCCCCCCCCCCATCCCGGGTCTCCGCTACTCCTTGGATTAACCAGTTTCTTGCTCCCTCAGCACTGAACACCTAGACCAAAAGCATTGAGTTTCTCTTTCCACAGATGCTTCCTGATCTGCTGGGTGTTTCCAACATTTTCTCCTTTCATTGCACAATGAAGGGAAGAATTTATACTTTGTGCATGAGAGTCACTTTATGGCTTTAAAAAAATGTAACCACAGATGCAAAAATCAGAAGCAACTCAACGTGAAGTAGCATCTGTGGAATGAGAAAGTAGTAATGTTGAGTCAAGGACTCGACCCCAGAATTTCTGCTTTTATTTCTTTATGGTTGCATATTCCACTAACAGGCAATCAAGAGGTTGACGCCATCCTGGTGAACATGGAACCCGAGCTGACATGCCAGAGACACATCACAAGATATAGGAGCAGATGTAGGCTTAATAGCCCATCGAGTCTGTTCCGCCATTCTAATCACGAGTTGATCAATATCTCCAGCGGCTGAGCGTGCCTGTGGCAACTAGTTCCACAGACTCACTTCACTGACTAAAGAATTTTTTCTGCATCTCCGTTTTAAATTGATGCCCTTTTATCCTGAAGTGGTGACCTCTTATTTAGAATCCCCTACCATGGGAAATAATACTTGCCACATCAAAGTGGCGACTCTCTGTCTGCCTTACGGTAGACCAAAGTTAAAGAATTTCATGTACATCGCATTCTAAATGTAGTATTTCGTGACAAAAATGGAAACAATACCTTTTCTGTTCAGGCCTTTCAGCATTCAAAATATCTCTATCAGGTGTCCCCCCCACCCCATCCCAATTCCTTCGGCACTCCAATGAGTACAGCCCAAGAGCCGATAACTGTTCCACATATACTAACCCTTTCAATCTTGGTATTGTTCTAGTAAATCTTTTCTGAACCCTCTCCAACTCCAGCATGACTTTTCCCAAATACTGCTCCAAAGATTGTGCACAGTACTCCAAGTGGGCTCTCACCAGTGCTTTCTAGAGTCTCACCACTACATCCCTGCTCTTGTATGCTGTCCCTCTAGAAATGAATGCCAACATTACATTCGTCCTCTTCTCCACTGATTCAACGAGGGGGGGGGGGGGGTCAACCTTTAGTCCTCCTGCACAAAGACTCCCAAGTCCCTTGGCTCCTTAGAATTTTGAATCTCTCCATCTAAATAGTCTGGCCATCTGTTTCTTCTACCAAGTGCATGACCGTACACTTCACTTCCAACGCTATATTTCATCAGCCATTTTCCTAATCTATCCAAAGCTCTCTGCAGCCTTTCTGTATCCTCAGCACCATCCACTTGACTTTTTATTTTCCCGTCAAGGCACAAAGAGCTGTACCTGCTTTGACAATTTGGGGTGTGTCCTGAAGGGTTCCCTGTGGCCGATGAATGAATCCAACCCGTTTACTCCAGGCCAGATGGGTTGAGGACTTCTTGACCGGAACAGCTGCTCCATGGTCATATGTGAGAGTGGGCAATTTAGAGGGCTGCAAGGGAGGGGAATGAGATGAATGGGTCTGCTCTTGTGGGAGCTGGTAAGGGCCTGATGGGCCGAAAGCCTACTTCTGTGCTGGGATAATCAGGGCATGATCTCCAACTATCTCCCACCCTTAATTAAACATCAGGGCTGCGCCATCACTCTGCATGACTCAAGGCCCATCAGTGACAAGCTGAGAACCTCCCAAGAACCTTCCAACTCCTCCCAAGTTCTGCTCACCAACCAGAGGCAATTGCAAGCAGGTGCTCTCCCATTGGATGGCTCTTGTGGTACAAAAGTGCTGGAGAAACCTCACTTTTTAATTTGGCTAGGCTCTGCTGGGTCACTCTCATTACTGTAGGTCTTCTGACAAACACCACTGGCAGCCATCACAACATGGTTCTGAACCAGAGGTGGGGGATGTACTATAATTTATACCAATCGATTTTACAGCTTTTTTTTTGTTAATTAGGATGAACCAATAAATATGTCCTATTGCTGTAGATGGCTGAGGTGCTAACTCAGTTGATGAAAGGATTGGAGCAAGTTGATTAAGAGAATTTATTTGCTTTGATGGAGGAATCCAGAAACAGGAGCCACAAATACAATGCAAATGGAAAAATGCTGAAACAGAGTGCTGGAGGGCACCAGTTAGTGAATGCTGTTACAGTGCCAGCGATCAGGGTCCAAAATCGGGGCTGTCTGTAAGGAGCTTTTACATTCTCCCGGTCGGTGTCTGTGTGGGTTTTCCTCGGGGGCTCTGGTTTCCTCCTATTCTTCAAAGCGTAACAGGGATGTAGGTCAATTGGGCAGCATGGGCTCATGGGCCGATAAGGCCTGTTGCTGTGCAGTCTGAATAGATTTTTAAAAATTACTCAGCAGGTCAGTCAGCAAATCTGGAGGGAGGAGCGGTGAATGCTGCAGGTTGATGAACTTTCAAAGCTTGCCTCTTCTGATCTAAGCTCATGAGCTGAAAGGTTAGCTGTTTCTTTCTCCACAGATGCTGTTCGGCCTGTGGAGTGTTGTCTGCTTCACTGGTAACCTCTTAGAATTTGCACCAATCTGTTTTTGTGCCAACCCAAGAGCATTTCTTCGGGTGAAGTTTGGGGGAAGACAACATGGCTCTCCTTCCAGAAGGCTTTGAACAATGCAGAGACTGCTGAATTTATTTCAGTTAATGTGTGCCCAGCAACCAGGAGTAAATTAAAAAGATAACTAGATTATCTATTCACCTTGGGGCTGAGTCGCCTCTCAAGAATGTTTTTGGAGGAGGGGTGAGCTTTTCTCTGGAACTTCCGTATTATATTTTAGCATGCCCATTGTTTTCTTTCTGCAGAGGAATTCCTGGTGCCTCAAGTTCAAATGCATGGTTTCAGTGAGAATTTTTATTTAAATAGCAACTCCACCGAGAACCTAATTGGAGGGCATGCCCATGAGTAACACCCAACACAAGCAACTTATAGCTTCAGGTACCCCACAACAGGATGGGAATCTGCTGAGACCAGGGAGTGAGCACACAGGCAATAATGCTCTGAAGATGGACGTTGGGGTCCTACTCCAGGTCGGCACATCCACAAGTATAGTTGCAATGAAAATCTTGCTTGCTGCAACTTCCCAGGTACATGAAACACACAAGAGGGAAGAAAAAGAGGGGGATAAAAAGTAATAATATTCACAGTTGGCTGCAGTGTAAATGGTCAGAGACAGTGCTGCAGGGAGCTGGTGGGCAGTTTTGAGGTAGTGTTATGATTCGGGTAGTGCAGAGAGTTCACGTACAGGGGGTTGTAGGTTATTTTGGACGGTTCAGGATCGTGGGCCAGAATAGCCTGTTACTGTGCCGTATGTCTAATTTTAAAACATTTTAAAAATTTTAAATTTAAAGTTAAAATTTTAGAGAACCTGATAGCTATTGGGAAATCCTTGCACCTGAGGGCCTGGACTTCAGGCTTCTGCCTGAAGGTAGAAGAAAACATGGCCAGGCTGATGGGTGTCTTTCACGATGCTGGCTCACTTCTTGAAGCACTACAAGTTTCTTCAGAGAAGGAAGGATTTGGCTCCTCTCATCCTTCATCAAGACACAGACTTCAGTGTGGAAGCCCGAGAATGTTGAACGACATCCGTTCCAATCAGAACTACCAGCAAATGTTGTCAGCTTGATCCCTTCTACATTTTTGGATCTGAATGACTAGTTGCCCCCACCATTTCCTTGAACCTGCAATTAGGTGACCTTCCTCAGTTAGGTTCACCTCCATCACACAATGCCCTGAGAGGTGGAAATACGACAGCCCAAAATAGTTTTAACCGCTGGGCCAGGGTGGTCAAGTAGGATATGGAGACCTTGAGAAAGAGGATCAAAAAGGATTATGGATCACAGTGAGAGAGAAGAGGGCATGGATGACAGTTGGAGATTGTTCCTCTGTGAAAGTGAGCAGGAGAGAGGAAGAAAATGAATGAGGGTAGAAGGATGCTGAGCTGGGTCCACTTTACACAATGCAAGTAAACCCATAGAATCTCAGAGGCACTGATCTGTCACACAGGCCAGCTCAGAGCACTGAATATCAGTAGTAGCAAAGGATTACACTAATGCTGGGATCAAGGCTGCTGAAACCTGTGCTGAATACAATCAGAGAGCCAGGTTGTAGGCTCACAGACTGCATTCAGCAAGGGCTTTTATTCGGGGCAGCTGTCATTCTGCCCTTTGTTTGGGCCCTGTAATGCAAATGGCTGTTTAGAAAGCTTCCCACACATCACGGCCCATCCGTGCACTCCCTCTCAACCTTGGCATGATGTTCTGTCAGGCAGCCATTTGTAATCACTGCCACCGACTCCAGGGAAACAGGGAGGTTAAATAAATATCACCCTGAAGTGGTACATTCTAGGCTGCCAGCCGGGGGCTCGCTGGCTGTCACATTCACTGGAGTCAGGTTGTGGGTTTGATTCTCACTCAACCCTTAAAACACAGAACTTGGTGAACCTGTGCGGTGACGCTTTGACAAAGGCACCACCTCACAGATGGGATCCATTTCTCTCCTTGGATACTTACTGACTTGCAAAGCTTCTCACTGCTTTGTTTCTGATAAAATGTCTGGATGGATGTAAATAATTATTATGATAAATTGAAGCAATCGCGATACCTCCTGGCTAATTTTTGCCTTCTACCAACAATGCCGTAATGCATAGAATCTCTCTCTCTTGGCTTGGCGGACGAAGATTTATAGTAGGGGTAAAAGTCCACGTCAGCTGCAGGCTCGTTTGTGACTGACAAGTCCGATGCGGGACAGGCAGACACGGTTGCAGGGGAAAATTGGTGGGTTGGGATTGGGTGTTGGGTTTTTCCTCCTTTGTCTTTTGTCAGTGAGGTGGGCTCTGAGGTCTTCTTCAAAGGAGGTTGCTGCCCGCCGAACTGTGAGGCGCCAAGATGCACGGTTTGAGGCGATATCAGCCCACTGGCGGTGGTCAATGTGGCAGGCACCAAGAGATTTCTTTAGGCAGTCCTTGTACCTCTTCTTTGGTGCACCTCTGTCACGGTGGCCAGTGGAGAGCTCGCCATATAACACGATCTTGGGAAGGCGATGGTCCTCCATTCTGGAGACGTGACCCACCCAGCGCAGCTGGATCTTCAGCAGCGTGGACTCGATGCTGTCGGCCTCTGCCATCTCGAGTTCTTCGATGTTAGGGATGAAGTCGCTCCAATGAATGTTGAGGATGGAGCGGAGACAACGCTGGTGGAAGCGTTCTAGGAGCCGTAGGTGATGCCGAACAGGAGTGTGGGTATGACAACGGCTCTGTATACGCTTATCTTTGTGAAGATTTTCAGTTGGTTGTTTTTCCAGACTCTTTTGTGTAGTCTTCCAAAGGCGCTATTTGCCTTGGCGAGTCTGTTGTCTATCTCGTTGTCGATCCTTGCATCTGATGAAATGGTGCAGCCGAGATAGGTAAACTGGTTGATCGTTTTGAGTTTTATAGTCATTCACCGAAGTTGTTGTCCAACTCATTTCCAATTTTTGTCCTTCTACCAACATCACTGTAATGCATAGAATCTAGTCATTCACCGAAGTTGTTGTCCAACCCATTTCCTTAGTTTACACCTTACAAACAAATCATCAGCTCAAGAACACACTCTGAAATATGAGTTTAATAAATGCTAATATGAAAACAGCCTATTTTCTTAACTCCTCTGTTGCTAATTAGAGAACTATTTTGGCCAATTACCAAGGTTTATTCTCCTAAATTTATTCTGGGGTACTAATTAGAGATTAGTCAAGATAATGTTGTCAGCAGTTATTAGTCAAGATAACGTTGTTCTTGGGGAGCAGTTGCACTCTTGATTGGGTTCCAGCAACAGGCAGGAGACCACAAGACCCTATTACAGCACCAGCACCCGGCTTAGAATCCAGAGCTGTCTGGAAGGAGTTTTTACGCTCTCCCTGTGCCTGCGTGGGGTTTACTCCGGTGCTCTGGTTTCCTTCCACCCAACGACGATCAGGTCTCTGGCTGGGAGTCTGGTCCTGTGGCTAAAGAGGTGAGCTGTAGTGATAGGGGATTCCATAGTTGGGGGAAACAAATAAGAGATTCTGTAGAAGTGATCGAGTATATCCCATGGTATATGGTCTCCCTGGTGCCAGGATTAGCGATATCTCATATCGAGTTCATGGTATTATCAGGAGGAGGGTGAGCAGCCAGATGTCGTGGTCCACGTGGGGACCAATGACATGAGTAGTTTGGGTGAGGATGTCTGTAAAGAGAGTTCAGGGAGTTGGGTGCCAAGTTGAAGGTCAGGATCTCCAGGGTTGTGATCCCAGGATTGCTACCCATGCCATGTGCTAATAAGGTTAGAAATATGAGGATAATACAGCTTAACATGTGACTAAAGACTGGTGCAGGAGGGAGGGCTTCAGGTTTCTGGATCATTGGGCTCTCTTCTAGGGAAAGTGGGACCTGTTTGGAGGGACAGTTTGCATCTGAACTGGAGGGGGACTAATATCCTTGCAGGAAGATTTGCTCGTGCTGCTCCAGGTGGGGGGTTGAACTAGATTTGCACGGGGTAGGAACAAGAGTGCCAGAGCAGATAGAGGAGTGGAGGAGGGAAAAGATGATGTGAAAACTGCATGCAAAATCAGAATCAAAGAGTTGTGCGCGGTGGAAATGTTCTCAGGGGCATCTATTTCAATGCGAGAGGTATTGTGGGAAAGGCAGGCAAGCTTAAAGCATGGATTGGCACATGGAATTATGACATTGCGGCCATTTGTGAAACGGCTGCAGGAGGGGAAGGACTGACAGCTCAATGATTCAGGTTCCATTGTTTCAGACGCAATAGAGCTGGGGGAGGGGGGATGAAAGGGGGAGGAGTAGCATTGCTTGTCAGGGAAAAATATCACAACTATGCTAAGACAGGACAGACCAGAGGGCTGTTTACTGAGGCTATGTGGGTGGAGCTAAGGAACAGAAAAGGTAGGTCTACAGTTATGGGGTTGCATTATAGACCACCCAATAGTCAGCAAGAATTGGAGGAGCAAATCTGCAGAGAGATAGCAGAGAGTTGCAGGCAACAAATTTGTGATAGTTGGGGATTTTAACTTGCCACATATTGACTGGGACTCCCATATTGTAAAAGGGCAATTCCCCCTCAATAACAAGTATACCATTTTGGATACAGTTGTAGGGTAGGAGAGGGAGGGACCCATCAGGGACAAGCAACGACGATCAGGTCTCTGGCTGGGAGTCTGGTCCTGTGGCTAAAGAGGTGAGCTGTAGTGATAGGGGATTCCATAGTTGGGGGAAACAAATAAGAGATTCTGTAGAAGTGATCGAGTATATCCCATGGTATATGGTCTCCCTGGTGCCAGGATTAGTGAGGGGGAATTGCCACAGGAGTGCCCTGCACTGACAGCCTGCTCCTTTTCTCTCTCCTGACCATCACCCAGCGATCTTCCTCCTGCTTCCTAGGTGTGACGGAGTTCCTGTAACTCTTGTCCATCACCCCCCCACCCCACCCCCTCACCCTCATCCAACTCCAGCACCTTTTACAAATGTGTTCAGGAAAGTTTTCTGAATGAATATATAGAGGTACCAACTAGAGAGAGTTTAATACTGGATCTCATTAGTAAACAAGACAAGAGAGGCGACAGAAGTATGTGTAGGGGAATATTTTGGGTCCAGTGATCATAATGTCGTTTCAAGTTATATATGGAGAAGGATAGGTCTGGGCCTTTGGTTGAGTTACTAAATTGGAGAAAGGCCAATTTTGAAGAAATGAGAAAAGGATCTGGAAAGCGTGAATTTGGGCAAGGTTTCTGGTAACGTTGTGCGAGGTCAGTGGAAGACATTCAAAGGCAATATTTTGAGAGTACAGAGTTTGCATGTTCCTGTCAATATTAAAGGCAAAGTTAACAGGCAAAGGGAACCTTGGTTTTCAAGGAATATTGACGATCTGGTTAAGAAGAGGAGAGAGGTAATATAGCAGGTACAGGTATCAAGGAGCAAATGAGATACTTGTGGAGTATAAAAATGTAAGAAAAAAATTCAAAGAAATCAGGAAGGCTCAAAAAAGGCATGAGATTGCTTTGGCAGTCAATGTGAAGGAAAATCAAACTGGTTTCAACAAGTATATTAAGAGCAAAAGGTTGGCAAGGGACAAAATTGGTCCTCGAAGATCAGAGTGGTCGGCTACGTATGTAGCCAAAAGAGATGGGGGTAAGATCTTAAATGTTTTTTTTTGCATCAGTATTTATTCAGGAAACTGGCACAGAGCCCAGGGAAGTTAGGAAAACAAGCAATGAGGTCATGGAAACTACACAGATTAAAGCAAACAAGGGTGGATAAATCCTAAGGTTCTAACAAGATATTCCTTCTGACCTTGATGGAGAAATTGCAGGGGCTCTAGAAGAAATATTTAAAATTCCTTAGTCACGGGTGAGGTGCTGGAGGATTGGAGGGCACCTCATGTTCTTCAGTTTTTTTAAAAATGCTCCAAAAGTAACCTTGGAAATTATAGGCCAGTGAGCCTGACATCAGTAGTAGGTAAACTATTGGAAAGTGTCTTAAGAGATCAAATATACATGTATTTGGATAGCCTGGGACTGATTACAGAGAGTCAACATGGCTTTGTGCAGGTAGGACGGGTTTAACCAAGCTTTTCAAGAAGGTTACTAGGAAAGTTGATGAAAGAAAGGCTGTGGGTGTTGCTTACATGTCTTTGATAAGGGCTTTGACAAGGTCCCACATGGGAGATTAGTCAGGAAGGTTCAGAAGCTCAGTATTCATGGTGAGATAATAAACTGGATTCGACTTTGGCTTTATGGGAGAAACCAGAGTGGTAGTGGATGAATGTTTCTCAGACTGGAGACCAGTGACTAGTGGTGAGCCTCAGGGATCGGTCCTGGGACCATTGTTGTTTGTGTCTATATTAATGATCTGGATGAAAATGTGGTAAATTGAATCAGCGAGTTTGCAGACGACACTAAGATTGGAAGTGTTGTGGACGGTGAGGATGGCTTTTGCACTTTGAAGATGGATCTGGGCCAGCTGGAAAAATGAGCTGAAAAATGGCAGATGGAATTTAATGCAAACAAGTGTGAGGTGCTGCATTTTAGAAGGACAAACCAAGGTAAGACATAAATGGTAAATGGTAGGGCTCTGCGGAGTACAATAGAACAGAGGGATCTGGGAATACACAACTTCCTGAAAGTGGCTTCACAGGTGGAAAGGGTTGTAAAGAGAGCTTTTGGCATATTGGTCCCTCATAAATCAAAGTACTGAGTACAGGAGTTGAGATATTATGGTAAAATTGTCAAAGGCAATGGTGAGGCCAAATTTGGAGTTTTGTGTGCAGTTTTGGTCATCTAACCACAGGAACGATATCAATAAAATTGAAAGAGTGCAAAAAAGATTTACTAGGGTGTTGCCTGGACCTTAGGAACTGAGTTACAGGAAAGGTTAAATATGTTAGGACTTTATTCCCTGAAGGGTAGAAGAATGAGGGGAGATTTGATAGAGGTATTTATCCCTGGAGGGGATGTCAAAAGGGTGGGTATGGACCTGTGCAACCCCTACTCACCTAAATAGATTCATGCACATGCTGTTCCTTTCTGAGGAGTGGGGTATCCTCATATCAAACCCACAAACTGACTTGAAAGGAACCATCATCATCTTATGGGATGGATAGCCAGTTATTTAAAATTGAGGGGTACAGGCGAAATACAAGTAGTTTTTTTTCAACTAAGATTAGGTGAGATACAAACCAGAGGACATGAGCTAAGAGTTTAAAGGGAAAAGTTTAGGGGGAGCTTCTTCACACAAGAGGGGTGGAAGTGTAGAATGAGCTGCCAGCTACAGTAGTGAATATGGGCTCAATTTTCACATTTAAGAAAAATTTGAAAAGGTACATGAATGGGAGGGGTATGGAGAGCTAGTTTGTCAGTGGGACGAGGCAGAATAATAGTTTGGCAGAGACTAGAAGCGCTGAAGGGCCTATTTTCAGTGCCGCAATGTTCTATGAGATAGTCCCTACACAGCCAGAGGGGACAGATAACAGGATTGGTCTCCCTCTTTTCCAGTAGCACTCCCTTTTGTTTTGTCACTTTTTCTCTCTTTTTCTCAACTGGTCAACTGCAGAAAAAGATTTTCATCAGGCGTTAAGTGGTGAGTATGGCCCAAGGACCAGGGAAGACTAGCTCCAGCCTTTCATCCCTCTCAGAACTGTTGCTGTGTGAAACTGCTGTGTGCCATTGTACAAACCATGTACAATTTAGCAGAGAGATCAAGGTTTAAACTTCATGGATTGGTCCAATAAATTTAAAAGAACATGTAAATTGTATTGTATAAACTCAAATTATAACAGTAATGGACTAAAGACAAATGTGTTTAAACAGTAATAACTGAAGGGAATTATACAATTTAAAAGAAAACACTGTTCAGTATAAAGGGAACAGTTCTATAAGAAATTATAGTCTTTCACAGTGCAAAGGAATCCATGTGGTTCAATGCAAAGTGATACAAATTACACAACATAAATAATCATTGCAAACAAGGTTTTTACCTCGATGTCGATTGGTTGTCTTGTCAAACATCAGCATGGCATCATCTACCTGTTGGCAAAAGCAAAAGTTATCAGTATTTCCCACAGGTTGCCCTGTGTAAAGCTGGCAAAGCTTCAAACAGAAGTCACGACTCAGCCAGGGTTGGGCAAACACTGCTCATGATGCTCAGCGATTTCTCAGCAAGAAATTATGACAGGGTCTGGCCCGAGTCGAACCGTAGAGTTGCAGACCAGCTTATGTGTTTGTACACAACATTGGAAAAAAAAATATTCAAAAGGCAGGCTCATTAAATGAGTCAATTTCCTGGTAATAGTAGGTAGAAAACATCTCAGTTACAATAGGGTCATGAGGAAGAGGGAGACGGAAAGAGACCCTCCAATTCCTCTGAGTGTGGGGGGGTGTGCATGTGTGTGTGGGGTACGTACTACAAAAACTTGCAACTGCAGAATAACTTTAATGCAGGTGAACAATCTCTAAAAATAAAAGATTTTTTTTTTAAAAAGGCAGTGCCTGTCTCAACAGGGAAAGCCCCACAGCTGAACTCCCCTCCCTCTTGTACCACCAGCGTTCACTGTTAAATCTCAGGAATGGACAGGGATGAAGCCAGTGGCTTCTCCAGTTGGGAGCTGGTGCCTTCCCCTTCCGCAGAGGAGAAAGCTGCCTCAAAATCAGGATGGTGAATGCAAGGAAAGGCTGACGAAGAACCACAGTCAGAAAGCTGGAGACTCACCACCCACCCACCCCCCACCCCCCCAAGATTAGAATGTGGTGATTTGGATTATTTCTCAGGCTCCCGATTCCCAAAAATGCTGGAGGTGCCTTGGTACCTGCGACACTGCTAGGTGAAAGATGTTCCTGACTAGGCTTTCCCCTGGTCGGCATAGCAGAAACAAGGGTTCTGCCAACGCACCCTTCACAGGAGTGAGGAAGACCGGGAATCAAACTGGTCATTTCGTTCTCGGCATCAAGCACACCTCAGAAAGACTTGAATGGAGATGGATGCCCTACATCCCTCCCCACCCCCAACCCAGACAAGGAAAGTGCAGATGTTCTGAAATAAATACAAGTCATGCAGGAAACATTAGTGCAAACATTGGCAGGAGGCAGCTAGTGCTGCAGGCCTCCAGCACTTCAAGATTCTGCACATGGTACAAGCTGCACTCAGAGCAGAGGGAAGGGAACTTTTAAGCTGCCCTGGGTAAGAGCAGAGACCAGGGGATAAATTCTGAGAACAGACAGTTGGCAGCTCAAGGATTGCTCTTCATTAGGTCCAAGTCCCCTTAAGAGGTTTGAGGTTTAATACCACACTGCACAGCTTGCAAGTTTACCTCCTCACACCAGTGCTTTCTTGCTCACAATCCGAGTCAATCCCTCCGTTTGAAAGGCCAAAGCTGTGCAAACAGACGTCATGGTGCAGCCTAAGCTGCATTTTACCACGTGCTACTGGCTGACTCAGCCACAAAGAATGTCAGCGAGCGGCAGCATTAAGCCCTTCTTCAGTTGCAGAAGGATCGCCGCACAAGGCAACAACATTCCCAGGAACCATGCCGACCAATGGAATCTAGCACTGTGGCAGACGTGCCCGTCACTGCCACCGCAGCTCCTGAGAGCAGCGTGCAACGGATGGGACCACTGCTGTATCAGGAGGCAGCAGGCATGCTTGGCATCGGCATTAGAAAATACTTCCATCAGGCAATGCTTGCACTACCTCTGCAGTTAATGTGCGCAATTATCACTGCATATAAAGCCCAAGGTCAACATTGTTGGTACTTGCAGGGGGAGTCCTGTGCGCATCACATGCTCTGGTGTTGACAGGTACCAGACACTAGGGCCACTGCTCCAGCAGGTATTCTGTGTCCCCAACAACATCAGCAGCCACTGGAGGTTCCACATGCATTTGCACACCAGGAAGAAGCCCCACATTCTTCCTCTGTTCACTGCACCAAACTATCCATGGATTCCAATGGAGGGGTCTCAAGCACTCAAAATTGCTGGGTACCTACACTGCAGGGTTTCAGTACCTCTGACAATACTCCTAACAAAGCCTTTATCGATGCATGCACTAGAGATTTCAACAAATTCCCAGGGCAACCAGCTTTTGTTCAAGGTTCACATGCACCATGGAGCAGAGAGCAGGTGGTAGGAGAAGGAGGAGAGGGAGTGCAAGGAGGAGAGAAGGGGGTGGCGGGGAGGGCCAAGGCGGGGGGGGGGAAGGGGAGCTGGGGCGAGAGGAGACGGGGACAAGGCAAGAGAGGGGGGCGGGGAAAAGGGGAGGGAGGGAGAAGGTTGGGGAGAGGGAGAGCGTGGAGAGGGAGAGGGGGAGGGGAAAGAGAGCAAGTTCATCAACTGCCGCAGGAAAGACCAGTCACATACTTGTGCAACTTAGCTCAGAGTGACTGGATCAATTGTGGGGCTCATCCTTGCAGAATATTTGAAGTGTGCAAGTGTAAAGCTAAAGCAAGCTGTAAAATCTGCATGACCTCTGCTAAATTTCACGTCCCATCTCGACTTCCAGTGCAGAAGTGGACAGCAGTTCAAGTGGCAGGTTGGGGTGGAAGGCGCCAGCACAATAAGCCACCCAGATGGAGGGAATCACCAACAGGGAGGATGAGTGGTTTGTTGCTGCACTGACATTTTGTCGTTGTTGACACACCAGGGGGATTTCATTCTTGTCCTGTGCTCTCAGTTCACCTAAAATGGAGCCGTATGGGGAAGCTTCAGAAACAGGCCCAGGCACCTCATGAACTGCAAGTTAAATACAACCTGTGCCTGGGACCAGAATTAATTTGCTACACATTAACAAACATCTTCACTTTAATTACAGCCCTGCTCTCAATTACTGGATATTCTACAATCCTCAACTAGTTAGATCTCACTTTGGAACAGCCTCTTGCCAGGAAAATACCTCCTGCATGAATAATTTTGCAATCATTTACAACGTGAAAGGCTGAGATTGTTCCTCTGAGAAAGCATTTACATAGCTGTTTGTCCTCCTCAGCCACCAAGGACTGATTTATTCTCACAGCTTACTCAGCAGTGCAAAAGCACACACATCCACTTTGCTCAAGAGGTCAGGAACAGAAAGCAGGGTTTTGTTAGCTGAGTGAGGCTTTGGATACTGCGCCTGAGAACGGGGCGCTCCCTTCTCCCTTGCTCTGACTCAAAGGAGGTTTTCAAAAGGAAAAAAGTTCTACTTTAACTCTCGTCTGCATGAGCCAATCCCACCACCTGCACTTGCATCTCGGGCAATGCGAGCTGGGCCGCCTGCTTCAGCTGGGTAAACGTGTGGCTCCCGTTTTAGCTACTAATGGTTCCACTCCTCAATCTGGTCAGCCAAGTTCCACTTGGCTGGACTCACATACCCCACCTCACTCTTGCCCCTTCCCTCGTTAGCTTGCTTTTATCTGCAGGCAAATGGATACTTGAACCAAAGCACCATGTATTGCAAGTGACAAAGCAGCCCTGCATTGTGGGAATGGTGCCTTCCCCTCCTTGCAGTTACCCATTCTTTCGGGTGGCTCTAACCCTCATCTGCTTTCTACCGATTCTTTTGCTGTGTGGGACTCACTTTATTCCCCCCAAAAAATAGACTATTTACAATAAATTTTTTACAAAAGAGAAAACCGTTCAAAGTCTTTTCACCGTAGTGTCAATCCTATCTATACATTCCCATCAATGGACAATTTTACACTTGCTCTCTAAATACACCATTATCACCCCTGTGACACCTTGTCACTGTCTTCCTCCCCACCCCCACCCCCCGCCGTTGGTTTCCCCTTGGTCTCATCCCCTCAATCAATGAGCAGTAATCGACTCCAGACCGTGGGCCTTCCCCACAGTGCCCTCACATTGGCACGACCAAGCCTCAGTGCAATCCTCAGCACGTACTCCTGCAGCCTTGAATATGCCAGCCGCCAGCATTACCTCACCGACATCTCCACGTGCTGAAAGGATTTCGGGCAGACCAAGTGTGCCTTTCACCGAGTTGATGGTCTTCCAGCAGTTCTGGATGTCTGACTCTCTGTGCCGCCCTGAGAACAACCCGTAGATCAGAGAGTCTTGATGCTGAGGATGGTATGAGACATTAATTTAGGGATGCAGAGCCAGTCGTTAATCTGTGTGGGCGGTATGGTTATGCAGTGGTTAAGATAAGGCTGTTACAGTGCCAGCAACCCAGGTCTGAATCTAAAGCTGACCATAAGGAGTTTATACATTCTCACCGTGACCGGCATGAGTTTTCTCCAGGTGCTCTGATTTCCTCCCACCCTCCAAAAAACACGATCTTGGTAGGTTAATTGGGTGGCACAAAAGGGCCTTCACTCGTACTGTGTCATTAATGCATCTGGCTTGAGCTTGACATCGGTTGGGGCTACAATATCAGTAATTAATAGAACCACAGAACACAGGCCATTAAGCCCTTCTAGTCTGTGCCAACCACTATTCCCCTCGTCCCACTGAACTGCTCCCACTCTATAACCCTCCAGACCTCTCCCATCCATGTATTTAGCCAATCTATTCTTAAAACTCAAAATCAAGCCTACATTCACATCAGATGGCAGCCCATTCCACACTCCCACCACTCTGAGTGAAGAACTTTCCCTTGATGTTCCTCCTAAATTTTTCCCCTTTCAGCTTAAAACTATGACCTCCCATATTTATCTCCCACAATCCAAGTGGAAAAAGGCCACTCACATCCACTCTGTCTACTTCTCAACCTTGTAAACCTCTATCAAATCTCCCCTCATTGTTCTTCGCTCCAAGGAATAAAGTCCTGAACTGTTTAATCTTTCCCTGTAACAGCACTCCTGAAGACCTAGTAAATCTTTTCTGCTCTCTTTCAATCTTATTGATATCCTTACTGAAGTTAGGTAACCTACAGTTAGTGAATTTATTGGCCATGCTTTTAGCAGTCTGGACTATGGATGCAGACACAGGATTTGAACCCAGTATGGCACCTTAAGAAAACGAGTAAATAAATTGAAGCTAATAAGTTAAAATCAGAAACATGGAGTTTGATCCTGACCTCCTGTGATCTCGTGTGCGATTTCAGATGCTATAGTTTCTACCACTCATCCCAAAAACACATGGGGCAAGTCCACTGGCTGCTGTGAACTGCTCTAAGTAGTAGAATCTGGTTGATGGAGAGAATAAGATGGGATAAGGTTAGGATGAATGTAAATGGGTGCTTGATGGTCGGCATGGACATGATGGACCAAACGGCCTGTTTCATGTGCCATGACTACAAAGCCCATCAAAGTCCCACTGGAAAGGTCAACTCTGTTTGACAGACACCACACTTTCTGTAGTGAGAGACAACTTGCCTGGTCCGTTATGGCCACATTACAAACTAATCAATGGAGACAACCTCTTGAGCAATCCAGAGCTATCACGAGAAGCTTGCCGTCCAGGAGGAAAGAAAGGAATGGGGAATGAATAGAAGCCAGTCATTCCCGCTATCAACCGTCTTCGCTGTGCCTTCACTACCTTTTCCCTCTCAGGCCTCGGCGAAGGATTCAGGGGCGGTCTGGACCTTGGTCTCCAAGTACGCACCTGCACAGGCTTGATAACTGGGGTTGAAGGTGAGGACTCAAGTTTCGTGCTCACTAGGCAGTAGGGGATGACTTGCAGCGAATACAGACAGAGTTGGAGCAATCACACACAAGCAAGAGAAGTCAGGGCAGACCTGGTTTAGCCCAGTCAGCGACTGGGTCTGGATCTGCTCAGATGAGCTGAGATCTTGATGCAATCAGAGTAAACGGACCATGGGAATGAGTTATTGTGAGCAGCCAAACTTGAAAAGGATTGTTTATTGTCCCCCTCAAGCAGGTTGATATGTAAACTATTTTCCTCTGAGGATTTTAGGAACAAGCACTGCCCATTGCTCTCACACCAAGTGCAGGGCGAGTAAAAATCAACCGGGCCCTGACTCTTGGCAGGGGCAAGTATCAGAGCCCAGCCAACTTGATTCATTAATCACTCAGTGACTGTGTGAATGCTCAAGCAGCTCTACTAGGTACCGTTAGTGATGCTAGTACGTGCGTGCGTTGGTCTGGTGGTATTATAAGTAATCTTGAAATTATTTAAAGCACAGGTATGCACTGACAGCTCCACCGGCTATCCTGTGAAATATAACTGCACAGTAATATTTCACAGGTGGCCAGAGGGTCTGTCAGCATGTATCTGTACTTTAAATCATTTCACAATTACTTATAAATACCTAATACAATGTAATGCTATGTCTTTGGCTTGGCTTCGCGGACGAAGATTTATGGAGGGGGTAAATGTCCACGTCAGCTGCAGGCTTGTTTGTGGCTGACAAGTCCGATGCGGGACAGGCAGACACGGTTGCAGGGGAAAATTGGTTGGTTGGGGTTGGGTGTTGGGTTTTTCCTCCTTTGCCTTTTGTCAGTGAGGTGGGCTCTGCGGTCTTCTTCAAAGGAGGTTGCTGCCCACCGAACTGTGAGGCGCCAAGATGCACGGTTTGAGGCGATATCAGCCCACTGGCAGTGGTCAATGTGGCAGGCACCAAGAGATTTCTTTAGGCAGTCCTTGTACCTTTTCTTTGGTGCACCTCTGTCATGGTGACCAGTGGAGAGCTCGCCATATAACACGATCTTGGGAAGGCGATGGTCCTCCATTCTGGAGACGTGACCCACCCAGCGCAGCTGGATCTTCAGCAGCGTGGACTCGATGCTGTCGACCTCTGCCATCTCAAGTACTTCGACGTTAGGGATGAAAGCGCTCCAATGAATGTTGAGGATGGAGCGGAGACAACGCTGGTGGAAGCGTTCTAGGAGCCGTAGGTGATGCCGGTAGAGGACCCATGATTCGGAGTCAAACAGGAGTGTGGGTATGACAACGGCTCTGTATACGCTTATCTTTGTGAGGTTTTTCAGTTGGTTGTTTTTCCAGACTCTTTTGTGTAGTCTTCCAAAGGCGCTATTTGCCTTGGCGAGTCTGTTGTCTATTGTTAATTCTATTGTTTAGAGTATAATGACAAGCTGGTCTGTCTGTGGGTTTGTCCTCAGTTTGAACAGTATAAAGCCCACTGTGGTGGATTTTCCCAGTCTTTTACACGTTGTGCTTCATTCCCGCTATGATTTCACTGCCCTGCGACTACATAAAATACGTCACTCATGACTGGAGGTGGGCCCCCCTTGGATCCAAGAAATCCAGATGAACCAGGGAATTCATGGTCCAGTGCGAATGGTTTACCAGCTTCCTTGGAGGGTTGGTGGGTTGAAATGCAATCCTGGAAGAAACTTCTAACCCCCTGGAGTTGGGAGTAAACGAATAATGACCTTCCCTGTGACAGACCTTCTGTACGACAGCCACAGTGGATTTGCCCGAAATCTTCAGCCCTGCTCCCCTCTTCTCAGAAGCAGGGAGGTAAAATGGTGAACTGGCGCCAGAAGCACTTTGCCAAAACTTCGTCGTTCTGCCAGCAGGGAGATGTGAAGTTAAAGCAGAAGCACGAGGGACGTGCTGGCTCTGGGGCCTCCTCTTTCTGCTGCTGAGGTAAAGTCCGGGTTCTTGGGGATCTGGCCGCCACTGACCTCCTGGTCCTCGATGAATCCTCCTCTGTTCGAATTAGATATTGTAACGCAATAAATAAGCCCCTCAGTCCAATTTCTCTTTTTTTTTCCCTCCCCAACCACGAGCCCCTTCCCAATTTCTCCATGCCAATCAGGTTGTCAACTGTAGCTCATCCTATTTGCTTGTATTTAGTCCAAACTCCTAACCTTTCCTCTCCATGTACCTGTTGAAATGCCTTTTAAACACAGTGCCTGCCCCTACCACCTCTTCTACCAGCTCGTTGCACATATCTACCCGCTACCCTTATGAAGAAAGTGTTGCTTGGGTACTCTTTACATTTTTCTGCTCCAATTCCTAATGTATCCCACTCATTTTGGACTCCTCTCCTCTGGGAAACTGACTATTCACCTTATCTACACCCCTCCATTAGCTTACATAAGATCATCCCTCATTCAGCCTCCTATTCTCTAGGTGGAAAAAGTAGTCCCAGCCTATCCAGGCTCTCCTTCACTCAAGCACTCCAGCCCTGGAAATAACTGTGAATTTTTTCTGCGCCCTTTCCAGCTACATCTTTCAAGAGTTGAGTAACCAGAACTGCACTATAGTCTTACCAACATCATGTACTGTTATTCTAGGAACAATGACTTGACCAATGGGAGCAAGCACTTTCCTCACCATCCCATCTACCTGTGACACCACTTTCAAGGAACCATGTACTAGTAACCCTGTCTGCTCTATAACACTCTTCAGGCTCTACTATTTTCTGTGAAGCCCTGTCCTGGTTTAACTTGGCAAAATGGGATACTTTCCACTCGTCTAAATTAAATTCTAGCCTTTACCAGTTGTCAAGATCTTGTAGCAATTTATGGCATCTGCTCAGTGAATCTTTACCTTCAGAGCATTGAAATTCCACACCGTTGCTAGATTCCCTGCTCTCTTCCAATGACCACCATCTTTGAAGCTGTCCCTCAGGAATGAGGAGGGACTCTTCCATTCCTCAGAACAGGAACGCCAGACATCTGAATATGAACCTTCTGAGCACGGGGGTGGCTGTTGCAGACCTGGTCTTGACAGAATGCAGACTTGCTCCAATGCGAGGTCCAAGGTGAATGGAGGGAAGGCACTGCTGCACATGCATGACCTACCTCACCAGTACCCTCGACTTCAGAGCCTCTTGCATTCCTGCTCCCACTTCCTCAGCACCAGCCCTTCCTGATGCATTCCCTCCTTTGGTCTACACCCCCCCCCCCCCCTCCAAATCAACCTTCAGATTCCTGTACATGAGAATGATGTTGCAGTTTCTTGATTCGCAATGGATTGCGCTTGGCATTAGTCGGCCCCTGAACATCCTGGTCCCTCCTCTTCAACCAACCTCTGCATCTTTGGGTAGAGAAACAGTGTCTTCACTGGAGCTGGTCGTGCCTACACGCACTTCACAAGGGGGCTCCCACCTCTACTCTCACCTGTCACTGAACAAGCAGGCATGCCTCAGGCGCCTCGAAGGGAACAGTCAAACCATGTGCAGAGACAGGTTTTCCCTTTCCAGATGCTATACAGCAACGTCCACACACCAGCGTCTACAGCAAGTGGGCAAGGTTCCACCTACCCCATGGCAGGAGGGCAAAAGCTCTGGATCGCGGGAGCCGTAGCTAAAGCCCAAGAATTTATACATTAAACATTCTACGATGGGGGGAAAAAATTCCAATTTTGTCTGGAGATAAAAGAAGCAATCCAAAACCAGGCAGCAGCAATAATCTTATGAGCATAGCCAACCGTGGAGCTGAACAGAAGCGGATGCATTCAAAGCTGTGGCTCATTGGCTTTGTCCTCTCACTCCACTAGACTAACCTCTGTCCTACGGCACAATGCACGCGGGTCTTCATTCATTACCACGCAGAGCAATATGCCATTTTTTAAATGTCAGCTTCAATTTTCTAACCTAGAGGACAATGATAAAGAAGAAAAAAAATTACAGCTGCATTATTAAACTCCACATCAGTCAATCAACCACACAGGGAGCAAAGAGCATGACCCCTGCCCTCTAGTCCCCATGGCAACTGACGAGGCTCCATTAAGGACAATGAACCAGACAGGGCCTGTTCATTCACGGCAGGTGATCCAGTAACATAATGGGGTAGGTTTTTCTTTCACCATCTTCTCAAAGCGTCTCAGGACTGCAATGATTATGGAATATGGATCCTGGGAAGCTAGCTCTCCCACAGCTGGCCGCTTCCTGAATCACACAGCAGTGAAGATGAGGCTGATCCTGCCCCGATTGAAGGACATGTTCGGCAGACAGCAATCCCCCACAACACGGCCATGGTACCTGCCCCTGTGACTACAAGAAATGCTGCACTTGCACTCACACCTCCCCCCTCACCCATTCAGGGCCCCAAACAATCCTTCCAAATAAAGTAAAACTTTGCCTGTGAATCTGCAGGGGTCATTTACAGCATCCGGTCGGTGCTCCTGATATGGCCTCCTCTAAATTGAAGACACTGGACGCAGACTGGGATATCGTTTTATTGTCTGCTACAGCATTAAGGACCTTTTCCATTCCACACATCATTGCCACACGGACATGTCTGTCCATGGGCTCAGGCACTACCAAACTGAAGTCCCCTGCAAATTGGAGGAACAACACCTTGTATTCTGTCTGGGAAGTTTCTAACCCGACTGCATCAATAGTGACCAACAATTTTTGCTTACCCCCCTCCCCAGTGTCTCTCTTTCCCTATCCCCCATCTCTTTTCCTTCAGCTTCCCATCCCCTTCTCGTATTGGAGAGCTAACCCCATCCCCTTCTCGTATTGGAGAGCTAACCCCACCCCCTTCTCGTATTGGAGAGCTAACCCCACCCCCTTCTCGTATTGGAGAGCTAACCCCACCCCCTTCTCGTATTGGAGAGCTAACCCCACCCCCTTCTCGTATTGGAGAGCTAACCCCACCCCCTTCTCGTATTGGAGAGCTAACCCCACCCCCTTCTCGTATTGGAGAGCTAACCCCACCCCCTCCTCGTATTGGAGAGCTAACCCCCTTGCTCACTTCCACTATTATTTCACATCTTCTACCCTCCCAACAGTATCTACTTCTTACCTGTTAGCCAGTGTTCCCCTCCATCTTATTCTGGCATCTACCAGATTCCTAAAGAAGTGTCAGGCCTAAAGCGTTGACTGCCATTTACTTGCTGTGTCCTGCTGAGTTCCTCCAGCACTGAAGTGTTCTGCACATGACTGACCTTTTCCCACCCGTGACCAAGGGTGATGAGGATTCGTGAAAGGGAAGGGTTTTCCTCGGTCACCTGTCCTTCCTCTGCTGAGGATCTACTTAGCTTTTCTTTCAGGTATCAAGAGTCGAGATTCTTTTATGGCCATGTAATAAAACAGGTGTAATATTACACAAGATTTCCTTCAGTCTTCCAAAAGGCAGGCAAAGATTCGCCATCAGCATAAATTGCCCGGCGCCCATTACAATCAGAGAAAGAGAAGCAAAAGAGAGATCCCCCACCACAGTCTCTGAGTGCATGCGGATTTGCCTCAAGCCTCTGCGGCCAAACAGACTTCAGTCCAAACCATCGGCAACCTGAGCTTCAGATTCAAACCTCTGCCGTGACCAGGAAGCCTTCAGCCTCCTCTGGAGTCCTTTCTGCCCTTGGCACCTTCTTGCATCGCCTAACCCTAAACCTGGTACCCTTTTAGCCAGTCTCAAGCCAGTCACAGGAAGTTAGAAGAGAGTTACATCATACTCTGAGCAGTCCAAATGAACCTGCCAACACCCATGTGGGCAGACACCTGGCTGACTTGGTCCTGGAGAACAATCAGTTGATTTATTCTCCTCTACCCCGCAAATGTAATGCCTTGTTCAACATCACTTGGCTGATGACCTGTCAATCTGGCAAAGTGCCATGGAACCAGAGAGACTGGCAAGGTTGGGAATTGATGAGCCAATCAATTCTTCAGCAAGTTTCAGCTGTTCAGGGCCACTGGGCTCCATCAGCCTGCTCCATCCTTTAATAAGAGCATGGTTGGTGTGGATGGAACCCCAGCTCCACACCTGCCCCTTCCAGAGTGGCTCAGCATCTGTCCATCACATTTCCCCCCCCCCCAACCCAAACACTCCTCGGTCCGCCTGTCACCTCCTGACCCCTCTCCTCCTTAAAACTGCCCATTTTCACCATCCCTTTTATCAGACCCAAAGCAGGTTCATGACCTCAATCATCGAGTGTTTTCCCTCCACAGACGCTGGCTGGCCCCCTGAGTTTTAAGTGCTTGTTTTCAGCACCTGCCGTCCCTCGTGCTTCTACTTTAACTTCACATCTCCTTGCTTGGGCTTTGAGATCTGTGGTTGCTATCCACCCCTGCCTTTCACATTTTCAACGACTGCTTCCACCGCCCATCGTAAAAGAGAGTTGCAGCGTCTCATGACCAGCTGAGAGCAACAGGTAAAAGCTTTCATGTTCTCCCAAACCGCACTGATCCTCTCAGATTTTGAACCTGTGCTGCATTGACTGGTCTTGGCTCAAACTTGGCACAACTTTAGGATTGAATGGTGTCCACTTAGAACAGAGATGTGTATGAATTTCTTTAGTCAGAAGGTGGTAAATCTGCAGAATTTGTTGCCACAGGTGGTTGTGGAGGCCTGGTCATTGGGTGTATTTAAGACAGAGATTGATCGGTTCTTGATTAGCCAGGGCATCAAAGGCTGTGGGGAGAAGGCCGGGCAGTGGGGCTGAATGGAAAAATGGATCAGATCATGATTAAGTGGTGGGGCAGACTCGATGGACTGAATAGTCTATTTCTGCTCCTGTGTCTTAAATGAACAGTGGAAGCAGCAGCATTGATCTGCTGTGTAAGTGCAGTCAGATGAGAGGAGGTTCATCAGGTTGATTCCAGAGATGCAGGAGTTAACCTATGAGGAGAGATAGAATCATCTAGGTCTGTACCCGCTTGAATTTAGAAGAATGAGCAGATATTATAAAATTATGAAAGACATAGATAAGGTAGAGGTAGGTACGCTGTTTCCATTTGCAGGGGATAACTAAGGGACTAGCCTCAAGATTGAAGGTAGTAGATTTAGGATAGAGATGAGGAACTGCTTTTCCCCAAAGGATAGTGAAACTATGGAATTCGCTGCCCATTGAAGCAGTGGAGGCTTCCCAGTAAATTTATTTAAGAAAGGTTGAATAGATTTCTACAAAGTAGGGGAATTAAGGGATATGGGGGAAAAGCCAGTAGGTGGAGATAAGCCAATCATCAGATCAACCATGATCTCATTGAATGGCGGAGCAGGCTCAACGGGCCGGATGTCCAACTCCTGCTCCAATTTCTTATGAGAATGAACTTCAACCTGAAAGGGATCACCTTTCCACCAACAACTGCGGACCTATGCATGATGGAGGGGGCTTGAGATCATCATGAGGCCATTGCCTGCAGTTGGCTTCCCTCTTGGAAAGGCACAGTTCAAGTGACCCTATCCCGGCCACTCTCATAGCCAGGGCTAATGGCATGCTGGTTGATGTTGGTGACTGCAGGAATGGACTTGGCTGCAAATGCCCTGCCTAGTACGAGACTGTCAGATGCCACTCCCAGGGCAGCTGGGATGAGGGGCAGGTCCTTGCTGAGGCATCTGTGCACTTGGCCACTGTGAGAGCAAGCAGAAAGAGGAACCATGATTCCACCAGAGCTCAGCGCTCTGAGAAGGCCAAAGAAACCCAGCTCGTGAGACTTGAGCTGCTCTCTTGTTGGGCTATGTTTTTTTGTAGTTGCCCTGACAAGAATCCTGCAAAGTTTCCATTAACAGCCTCTTTTCAATGGCAGCTCCAAAATAGGTGGTGCACAAAGAACCTGGGCTGCCATGAAGAACAGCCAAGAAAATATCTCAAATGGATCGCAAAAACACTCGAAGTTTTCTCAGCCGAGGATCAAGATGTGCCCCCTTTTGCCTCTTGCTGACAGTATGTTGCCACGGAGACATCAGCACATAGCAGTCCCGCGTGAAATCACGCAATTAATCTGGTCCCTGTGGCCACCGCTTTAAAAATAATTCTGTCAGTCTTGAAACCCCAAGAGAGTAGAATTACATTGACTGCCCCCCTCACAACAAGCTCCCATCCCCTCCCGATTCCATCTGCCAGCTGTGACAGAAGGAACAGGACTCTGCACTCCTGATCAGTAATGAGGCCAGGATTTCTCTGCGACAGATACTTTGACAGGGAATCGACGGTGTGGTGGGAGGGGCAAGGATGCAGAAAGGAGGGCTCCTCTGTGCCATGCAGGCTGACTGTTTTTTAGGTCCACAACCTTCTCAGGGGTTGGGGGGGCAGTCTCTTGCTGCGACTCGGAAATGACCATAGCAACCACAGATCTCAAAGCCCAGTGCAATATGCATGATGGAGGGGGCTTGAGATCATCATGAGACCATCGCCTGCAGTTGGCTTCCCTCTTGGAAAGGCATAGTTCAAGTGACCCTATCCCGGCCACTCTCATAGCCAGGGCTAATGGCATGCTGGCTGGCCTCATCAAACCCACTTTGAAGGGCACCCACTAGCTTTGGACACTTGTTAAACCACACGCTGTTGTGGGACAGCCTCCCTGCCCAGTCATCCGGATGTAAAGTGCTTCTGCTATTGTCCGCTGTGTGATAGTGCCCCAAGTGTGCAGTGTACTAGCCACAGGAACGACACTGACCTTGGGTAGGGGAGTTGTGGAACAGTGGGGGTTATTATTAGATTCTCCTTCCAAAACCCATCATTTAACAATGAAGGATAGTCATTAAACCTTCTCTACAACAGCCTGTCTTTCTCAGATATGGCTCTGCTGACAAGGAGCATCCTTCAATACCTCGTTCATTCATCATGCGTCAATAGAACACTGCTACTATTCAATTTTGGAGGGCATCACAGCTGACTTCCTTCCCCTGCTTCTACCACCTACCCACATAAGTTGAACTGGCACTCGCTGACCAAAAGGAATAACCACAAACCAGCCAACGGTAAAAAGAAACCCAGCTCAGCACAGTTAGCACAGCAGTTAGAGCAACGCTGTTACATTGCCAGCAACTGGGACTCAAATCCTGTGCTGCAAGAACATGAGGTACGATATGTTCTCCCAGTTTCCACGTGGGTTTTCCCCAGGGGCTTCGGTTTCCTCCCATCGTTCAAAACATACCTGCGATTGTAGGTTCATTGGGTGTAAATTTGGCGGCATGGGCTTGTGGGCCAAAAGGGCCCGTTACCATGCTGCGAGTCTAAAGTTTAATTAAAAATCAGAAGCAGGCTGTTCCTGATACCAATGGGTTGGTTGCAAGCTGGATCCATTACTATGGAGACATTTACAGCTTGCAACTCTCAAACACTTAAGACCTTTAATCACAGCAGAAGCCAGCTGCTGGAGTGACGTCACACAAATATCAATTAAAAAAATATTTGTGCCACTTTGCCAAGTTGTGGCGATATAGGAAACAGCCCTGCTCTTTCCACCCACCCCCCCCCCCACCACCTGCCCTCCCCAGTCCAAACTAGTTTCCTGAACCTGCAAGTTGCATTAGCATCTGCCCCATCCAAATCCTCCTTCATGTTACACGTTTGACTTTTGCTGAATTGATACTGAATAGATGAGGCACACTAGGTTCTCTTGTCACAAATTTTGGACCCGAACACTGAACAGTGTGTGGCATTTAAGAGTAAAAAGCTGGTGAGAGGAAATAGAGTGGGATGAGCAACCTGAATGTAGAAGCAGATTGGTGGAGATGAGAAGGCAAGAAGTCACTTGTGGGGGTAAACAAGAATGTCTGCAGACGCCGTTATTACAGGTCACACAGTGTTCTTTATAGCAAAGAAACGTAACCAACGTTTTGGGCCAGTACCCTTTGTCAAGGTATGAACAAAAAGTAGGCAGGCACCCGAACAAAATGTTAGGGTGGGGGGGTGGGGGAAGAGGACGACAGACCCACAGGCAAGAAGTCACAGGTGGGTAATGGGTGTGAAGGCAGAATAGAAAAAAAGCTGGGAGGTCATAGGGGAGGAGCAAGCTCTCCGAATGGAGGGAAGGGGATGGTGAGTTGGAGGAAAGGAGACAACGGGAGCAAGAGGGAGGGGAGGGGGAAGCAAGAGCATGTCTAACGAAAGCCAGAGAAATCAATGTTAATGCCATCTAATTGGAGAGTACCCAGATGGAATACAAAGTCTTATTCCTCCAATTTGGCAGTGCACGAGGCCGTGAACAGGCCTGTCGATGGAGGAGTGAAGTGGGGAATTGAAGTGCCTGGTCACTAGGAGGTTCCCGGCATTGCAGAGGACATAGCTCAAACGATCTCACAGTCTGAGTCCTGACTCTCCGACGTAAAGGAGGTCACATCGGAAGCACTGGATGCAGTAGGTAACAGCTGACAAGTGAAGTGTGGCTTCACTTGAAAGGACTGTTTGGGGGCACCAAATGGTGGTGAGAGAGGAGGTGTGGCACTGGTGGGATGTCACTTGTGGGATGGTGCGCAGGTCACCTATAGAGAATGATGGAGCACAAAGTAAAATAAAGGGAGCTTCTCAAAAAAGTATGGTGACAATCAAGGCAGATTTTATAGATCAGAACGTTCAACTCGGCAAAGGTGTTCAAGATGCTGTTTATTTAAAACAGCAGCTGATCAGACAGCTAGACCTGATAAGGAGATGGGATGAATTAATGACCTCTGGTTCAAGCAGCCCCTTGGTAGCACTGAACATGATATGATTGAAATTTACATCCATTTAGAGGGAGAGGTGATTGTGCCCAAGACAAGAATTTTTTAAGCAAACATCAGGACAATTAAGAATGCATACACAGAGAAATGGCCAAAGTGAGCTGACAAGTGAGGAAAAGGGATCAGTCAAGATGCAGTGGCAGATAGTTAAGGGATCTTTCAAGGTGCACAGAATAAATATGATCCAATAAGAGGGAACACATTTCCAAAGGGAGGACCCAACACCCCAAGGCAGTAAAAAAAAAAATCAGATTTAAAGAAAAAAGGTACAACATTGTGCAAAGATAGGTCACGAATAAATAGATTAGACAGAATAAAAATAATGACTGTGGGTTAAGAAGGATAAAGTACTGAGATAAAGTTAGCCAGAATTGTAAAAATAGATACAGTAAAACCCTGTTATCTGGAATTCAAGCAACCGGCAAAAAGAAAAATAATAGGTTAAAAAACACGAAAGTTTAAAATTGGCGTGCCTTATCGTTAGTTCACCAATCCATGCTATATGCAAATTTAAGCAACCAGGAAATTCGCTCATCCAGCATCCACCATAGGTGGCGGATACCAGGGGTTTTACTGCAGTAAGAATCTCTCACAGATATTCTAAGTGAAAAGTGTTAACAAAACAATTGTTGACCCAATAGAGTGCGAGTCTGGGAAACTAATACTGGAAATGAAGTGATTACAGGTGAAGTAACGGTCCCTTTATTGAGACGCAATACTACATTTAGAATGCAACATACATGAAATTCTTTAACTTTTGTCTACCCTAAGGCAAACAGAGTCACTACTTTATCCAGCCCCCCCCCTACCCTTCACAGAAACCTACAGCACCTGGTGCTGCTCCCAGGTGGTCTCCCCTCTAAGTACTGACCAGGCCTGAACCTGCTTAGCTTGGAGGGGAGACCTCCAAGCTTAGATGCATCTTCACTACACAGGGTACAAGCAACATTCCGGAAATTAGCCATAAACTTAGGAATTAAAGAGAGGGAGAAAAGTGAAGCAGGGAAGTGGTACAAGGCAAGTCATTGGAGCTGCAACTGGACATCCTTGTGAATTCTAGTGGTCTTCAGGCTCGTGACAAAAGCAGTAGCTTGTGAAATCATTGTTTCCTTGATTTGTAATTTTCCAAAATTCGCTGATTCGGGTAGGTTCAGTTTGGTTGGAAAACGGCTCATGGAACTCATTTATGTAAAAAGGGAGGTAGCAATCAATGAAATACAAAGCACAGTTATGTCTTAAGTTCCACCATGGGCGAAAGATGTAAAAGTTACTATTTAAGACCTAAGAGTGGGTTCCAGAAATCTTCAAGATAATCGTGAAAGAGAAAATACTTTTGTCCAATTTATTGGAGGCTTTGAAGAGGTTGGCATTTGCTAAGGCTTCACAAAGGTTATGGTGCAAATAACATATCGCCATGAATGGAAAGAAGATTGTCTGGCTAACAGGAAACAAGAAGGTGGTATAAATGGGCCATTTTCTGGTTGACAAGATGCATTAGGAAGGGTGCTAAGTTTTTTTACAACTGGTATAAATGACCAGGATGACAAGACTGTCGGTATGGTTGCTCAACCTGGTTGCTAATTACACAAGGATAGGCAGAGAGTTAGCAAAGAGTAGGCTGCAACACAGAACAGAGGTTCCGATTAAGCTGAGAAGTTGACTCGTGCTATGAATTTATATGTCTAGTTTTGATCACCTGCATACAGGAAAGATATCCAAAGTTTGAAAGAGTGCACAGAAAATTTATAAGGATGTTCCCAGGACCTGAAGAACTGAGTTACAGGGAAAGGTTGAATAGGTTTGGATGTTATTCGTAGAGTGTTGGAGAATGAGAGAAAATTTATGAGGTATTCAAAATACTGAGGGGTCTAGATAAAAGTAAATGCAAACAGGGTTTTCTCACCAAGGTATGATGAGACTATGTCATAGGTTAAGGGTGAAAGGTTTAAAAGGAACAGATGGGGAACTTCACTCAGAGGGTGGTGTGAGTGCGGGACAAGTTGCCAGTGTAGGTATGGATGTGGGTTTGATTTTGTCATTGAATAGGTATGTGGGTGGGAGGGGTATGGTGCAGGTCGATGGGACTAGGCTGTTTCAGTTCTGTAGTTCTACAGTACGTTTGAAAGTCAGTCATTCCATGGCCTATGTACAACTGCACATGTGGCTTTCTACTGCTTCACCCTCCAATGTCATGTTGCAGGAAGGTTGCAAAGGTTGAAGTGTCACTCTATTAACAAAACCAGCTTTGCGTCAAAATACAAGTCCTCCCAAAATGACACTGTGTATATTCAAGAGGAAAATATTTATGTGCATTTTGGTCAAAAAAATTTTTTTTTTTTTTTAAAAAGACAAGTCCTCCAAATCTCAGCTGTCCTTTGGGACTCAACCCAACCATTCTCCTGACTGCACATCAAATAAACATGTTATCGATTCATGTTATCCTGCGCCCAGTTCAACTCTGAGCGAGTTGCCTTCTCAGGGCTCCGCACAAGGATACTCGAGGAGCAGACCGCCAACTTGTACTGTGCAAACCCAAAGCTAGGCCTCATTCCAACCCCTGCAGATGGTCTTAATGGTTCTGTTGTCACCATCTCAGCACCAACAGATAACACAAATTGTCGCTGACCTTCCACTCTCGACGGAGTGAGGCAACCTCGTCTATCCTCTCAGGAGGGCACAGGAGACCACTCAGCAGTAATAAGAGCAGAAGTCTATTGCAGGACAAAATAGCTGAAACAAATGGCCCTGTCATTATCACAATGGTATTTGGGAGAAGGTGCTGAACTACAACAGGTCAATCACACACTGATATCCCATTGGGTCTGAAAAATGCGAGATACACTTTTTTGCGCTGACGCTGGACTGCATCACGTGGAACTGCCTCACTAATAACTTGGATACTGATGAAGCCCCCACCCTCTTCAGCTGTGATCACAGGTGGTATCCTTCAATATCAGATTTTCCTGGCAGAGGGCTCCCAGGTACACTGCACAGGATGCTGAGCCTCTTAAATGTGGCACACGAAGCTTGGCTGGTTCACAACTAGGCATTAGTGATCTCCGCTTGCTCTCCCGATGGAACACTCAGTACCTGGGCACACTTACACACAGTGACAGTTTGCCAAAAGCAGCCTCCTCCTCTTCAAAAACAGTCTCGGGGAAAGTGAGGAGTGTAAAAAAAAACAGGCAAATAAAGGGGAGTGTGTCCTGTCCTTCCAATGTTACCACCCGGGCTCATTTTCCCTATTTGTTGCTGATGACGAATGAAAACACAAATGCTGGAGGAACTCAGCAGGTCTTGCAGCGTCCATAGGAAGTAAAGATATTACCAACTTTTCGAGCCTGAGCCCTTCTTCAATGCTGAGTTCCTCCAGCTTTTCACTACAATCACAGCGCCTGCAGACTTTTGTGTTTCACTCGTTTGATGATATTGGTTTACGGGGCTCCCACCAGCGATCCAGTTAGGGCAGCATAGTTGGAATAGCGGTTAAGCGCAATACCGTTACGACACCAGCAATTGGGGTGTTCAAATCCCGCGCTGTCTTTAAGGAGTTTGGATGCTCTCCCTGTATCTGGGGGGTCCGGTGTCCTCCCACCAATCAAAACATACTGGAGGTTGTAGGTCAATTGGGCGGCATTGGCTCATGGGCTGAAAGGGCTGTATGTCTAAATTTGAAAAATAAATTTAAAAAATATAACTGCATGTACAAATGATTATCATGCCAGGTAGGGGTGTAGAACAGGATTCCAGCACAAAGCAGCCACTGCATACAGAATTCAAAGTCAGCTTCCACTGCAAGAGAGAGGGTACCAGGCAGGAGCTCTGCAAATGGTGGTTGGCGGAAGGACAGAAAAGGTCACCAGGTAAAGGGTGCAGTTAAGCATTTTAACATTTAGAAGCAGAATGCCTCAAGTTTACATTCTAAATTTCTTTTGCTGCACCAATTTGGAAGCACTGGGAGCATCCAGCAAACCACCCTGGTTTGCTGCTCAGTTCATTCTGGCTAGTGCAGCCCTCCATTCGGTCGTCCATCACTCTGAGGGACCACCTCCACTGCACACAAAGGGCCAGAGGACCCCTCCCCTACATCATTTCTGTTTCTCAACCTCCCTGGTGAGGTCCCGCTCCCCCTCCCCCACCTATGAATGATGGCAATCAAAGTACAGCTTGTCGACAAAGAGCGTCAGGGGTGAGGAGGGGATGTGAGAGAATGCACCTCCCCATCCCACACTTGTGCAGAAACACACACATACTCCCTCCAGCTTGCACTAATGATAAGAGAAAGGCAGGATGTCCCATTTTCACAGCATCCTATCCTAATCTTATTAAAGTCCCAGGACTGTTAATGAGAGATGACTATCGACTGGCTGTTCACATTATCTCCTTCCAGATGGATGGTAAATATGGGAGGAATGGATTGCCCAAGGCTCTGCCACACATCAGGGGATCTGCATTGATTTAGATCAATGGGAAGGGGGAGGAGGGAGGGTGGCAATTCAGACCAAAGTATTTGCTGTGTGGGTTCCCTGTACATAGCAGCTGTGGATGCAATAAAAGCCCCCCCCCCCACCCTCCTGACCAAATAACAGCAGCTCACTTAGTCATCATGTGGTGACCCTGGCTGAAATGGAGGTTGTGGGGGGTGGAGAACGCTGCTCGTGAGCCCATTGCTACGGCAAGGTGCAGCAGAGCACAAAACATTTCAATACTTCTCAAACCAGAATGCCAGGGTCACACCAAAAAGCAGTAAGGCTGCAGCATTCAGCACAAGGGTGGAGTGTTGTACATATCCAAATTCATCACCAACACTCAATCTGCAAACAGAAAGGATGGAATGTTCAAATCTTCCCTGTATCAGGAATCACCAAGGATGCCTCAAACCAGCAAACAAATAGCACAAAAATTTCATATTAAGAGCATTGCACTGTGTGAAACACCAGTAATCTGAATGTTCATTCCCAAAACATTTTCTCTCTTCACAGATGCCGCCTGATCTGCTGAAGCTTCCAGTGTGCTTTATTTTTTTCCCAGATTAAAGTTATTCTGTTTTTGAACTAATAACATTGGACAACACTTTATTCTCTGGATTCTGGGCTGCTGATCACGAAAATCACCTTAAAATTTTCCTCTGACATTCCTTTTTTAGATATAACCTATTTTTGTGATTCCCTGTCGTATTTTAATCTACTTCAAGCTACCAAACCACGAAGTGCAACATGTCACTGAAAATTCATTTACTGCATTCCCACTCGGACTTCTTCCCTGCTGATCTTGGTACAGTCAATGACGAGCATAGTGAAGGGTTTCACCAGGCCATTGCGACCATGGAAAATCAGTATTAGGGCAACAAGAATCCATCAATACCGGCCGACTACTGTTGGATACTGACACTAAAGGCATCAGATGCTGAGTACAAACAAAAATCAGCGGCAAAGCATTTTTAGGTCAGTTGAACTAACGCAATGTGTCAGCATCATTAAACAAGCTAAATTCAATAAAAGTTAATTTAATGTTTCTCCAACTTCCTGCATGATACAGCAAATCTGCAATCATCTTCGAGTTCACCTTGAAGTGGTCTATCGTAATTTTCTTTCAGAAAGCAAACCTTTTGAAAATGATTGTCCAGTGTAATTGTAGTTGTGTGCATAAGGAGTTCTTCTCACATCTTTACATTTGAACCAATGCAGAGTTGTGGGGGATTGCAAAAAAAAAGCATAGTTTTGACAACTTGTCCCATCAAAGTTTGAAGAGGGAGTTGCCCAGACACAGCATTGCTAGGTGATCAAAAGGCCTGCATGTTCAAAATGATGAAATAGTATTGTGAAAACATTTCTCACACAAGGCTAGAAGTACAAGAGGAGGGCAAAGACAATCTTTTAAAAGGATGAAAATGAATGGGTAATACATACCCCTTTGCTTGACATGATCCCAGAATCCTTTCTTTCCTCATGGCCACCAAGCTTGCAATTCTAGCCTTCTTTGCCGACGCTGATACTGGGATCAATCACCTCCCTCATCCCCACTGACCTGAAGACCCCATTAATCTGACTTGAACTCAGTCTGCAGTACTCAAAAGAGGACAGAAGCCTCAAGATCGGAGCTCTCCTGTATTTTTGGGATAATCGAACAAATCAGTTCACTGCATCGGTATTGATGAAAATGTCCCCACAATTACTAATAATTATGTCATCAAGACTGATTAAACCAAGATACTTGATTTGCTTTCTGCTGCACAGTTAATGTAGGTTTAAAAAGCTGGAGAATTTACCCTCCAATCCATATCCCATCATTAATCTCATTCATTTTCCTCTTAATATTTCATCAGTGCCCAAATGCAATTGTCATCTCCAGGTGGTCAGGTTACTTTAATTCTATTATGCTGTACTGGAAGTGACAGATGAGCCAGCTGCAAACAGTTTGAGGTGTTCAATTTGTTTCAATGGCTGGTGTTCAAGTAACATAGCGCGAGGTGGGGGGGGGGGGGGTGGGAGGAGAGAGAGAGAAAGAGAGCGGGTGTACCTGTGTAAGCCTATGGAGCATTAGCACGTGCCAGTACATGCTGGCACAATAAGGGTACTCTGATGAGAGTGGACTAAGGCTATCAAGATAATCCAAAGAGCAGGCTGGGACTGGACAAAATGAGAGCAAATAGTAATGACCATACACAAGACCTGGTAGTTCCCAAGTCTGCAAAGCCAACTTCTACAGAGATGTGATCGGAAGCTTTGCAGGTTGTATTCTAAACTGAGGTTATACTCATACATATTCTGGATGTACATATATGCATTCAGAAGCGTGTGTACATAGATGTAGTTTGAAAAAACCTTTGTTCGCTTTGGGAATACACAACCCCTGATCTGTGTCCTCCACTCTCAGTTCCAGTAACCCAATAACACTCCTAGCCTCAGGGAACAGAGGAGATGCCATTATCTCCATAGTGTGTAACTGATCTGCGGGGAGGAAGCAGCTCTTGTTTTTGATTAGCTGCAAAACCAATGTGGTTAGTGTCTGCTAATTGTATACAAGCCTGAGAGGGGCTGCCAGGTCATTACTGCCAGATCATGTCATCCTCCTTACAGTAACTTTAATTAAAAACACATAACCCAGTAATTCAGCACTCCGATTAATAATGAATCTAACAAACAAGTGGTAAATACAAATCAACTCTTCAAGAGTCATTCATGCTGCTCGAGAGTCCGGTCCTGGTGTACAGAATAGTTTTCCTGCAAATCAGCTAATTGTTTTGAAATAGGCTTTGTTTTAATGCCAACTGAGAACCACTGGGTTCGGGTATGTGAGCATGCATGTGCACACGCCTGTGCACAGCAACTCCTCAACCCAGATCAACAACGATCTGATCAAGACTTGTGACAAGTCAACAGTCACGGGTGGAGATGGGGTGAGGGGGTGGGGGGAGGGGTTAGAACAAACTCAGATGGTATAAAGAGGTTGTGGAAGGGCTCTGGGGATGGTTTCAGTGACAGAAAAACCACAGTCAACCAATGTTACAGTGGAAACAGGCAGTGAGGCTCCGGGCTGGAGTTAGGTGGGTAAGTTTCAGAGTTGTTAGGGAGAGGAATGAAGTTGGGGAGCAGGCAAAGGTTTGCTTTAACCAATAAACAACTGGATGGAATTACCCTTCGACCAGTGAGATGCTGGACAACCAGCCTGACATTTCAGAGGAAAGTTGGAGAAACGTGGTGGAAAGCTGGGATGCTGAGACTGATAGCGTACATTGGATGGCATTGCCCAGGTCAAGCAGAAGTACAAGGAGCCAAAGAGGAGGGTTTTGGAGGAACCAGAGAAAACAGGATATCAATCAGGTACATGTGAAAGTGATGAATACCTCCACCTATTTGGCTTTCAGCCTTCCATCTAAGCGTCTATAGAAAAATATTGTTCAAAACATCCCTGCAAAGCCCTTTATTTGTTTTTATATTTACTTATTTAGACATTTGGAATTTTTTCTGTTGTAAATGCTTCATCAGTTGGTGCAAGTCACTGTCAAGCTGAATAGCTCCACCTGAGCCCCAGTGATAAAAGTCACTCCACAAATAGATAGTGCTGGCTCCCACAACTCAATGATCATAAAACTGCAGTGCAAACCCAGACAGGGCAGCCAAATCCCGGGTGCAAACCCAGACAGGGCAGCCAAATCCCGGGTGCAAACCCAGACAGGGCAGCCAAATCCCGGGTGCAAACCCAGACAGGACAGCCAAATCCCGGGTGCAAACCCAGACAAGGCAGCCAAATCCCAGGTGCAAACCCAGACAAGGCATCCAAATCCCGGGTGCAAACCTAGACAGGGCAGCCAAATCCCGGGTGCAAACCCAGACAGGGCAGCCAAATCCCGGGTGCAAACCCAGACAGGGCAGCCAAATCCCAGGTGCAAACCCAGACCGGGCAGCCAAATCCCGGGTGCAAACCCAGACAGGGCAACCAAATCCCGGGTGCAAACCCAGACAGGGAAACCAACTTCAACTCAGTGGCAATGAAAATTTGTAGCTGGCATCAAAGTTGTTTTATTTTAAAAAAGGATTTCCACTTCAAACCAAACATCAGAGGACATTTGTACAAAGAGAAGGGAGGAAAGTTTAGGGGAGACATCAGGGGTAACACCTGGAATGCTTTGCAAGGGGTGGTGGTGGAGGCTGAAACATTAGGGGCATTGAAAACATTTAGACAGGCACATAGAAGTAAGGAAAATAGAGAGGTACGAGGTAGGATGGGTTGAGTTTTTTTTGGGTAGGTATATATAGGTTGGCACAAGGGCCAAGGGCTTGTATTGTGCTACATGTTCTGAAACTGGCTGGTGCCCTGAGGATACAAATGGTGGCATTACAACAACAGAAAACATTGGGCATCTCAGGGTAAAGACTCTCCACAGACGCTGCCTGACCTACGGAATATTTGTCGCTTTTTCTGTTTTTATTTCAGCTCTTCAGGATCAGAGGTCCTGACTGGGCAGCCAAATCCCAGGTGCAAACCCAGACATTTTACTGTAATGAATTCAAATTCAAAGAACCAGGTCCTAATCACAATCTGGTAAACACCGGAGTAAATAAAAATGACACAATAAGATGAAGGACAAGAACAAAGATAGAGCTCGCAAGTATTTTGAATGTGCCATCCGGGTAACACTTGGAAAGGTCAGCCTCTAGGCCACAGGTGGAACAGATATAAATCAACCCCTTCAAGTGGGAAAGAGAACCAAGAACAAAACTCCCTGGCATGACTCTTCTTGCCTTTGTCTTAAATGAAAGATTAAAAGGTCATCGAGTTTTGCTCCATAAAAACGCCGCCCCTAAGACAAAATGTTAGTTCTAGGAAGTAATGGTCAGGGTAATCATAGGAAGGGACATTTTGTAACACGACCTTCTCATTAAAATGTAAAAAAACTCATTAATTTTTAAAAAGCACTAGAAAATAGAAACAGCATTGTGGTCAAATAACTTTTCTTCCTTCAAAGCATTAAATGTCCATGCAAGCCTCCTCTCGATTTCGAACTCATCTGTCAACATCATGATCAACCAACCACTTGCTAATTTTGTTTAAGGAATCACAGCAAAGCCAACAGCTTCTCTGAGTGGGAGAAATAAAACTGGGGAGTTAAACACAAAAGTCTGCAGACTCTGTGATTGGAGTCAAAACACAGAAATGCTGGAGGAACTCTGATCTCGAGGTGCCCACGAGGTAAATATATACATTACTGACATTTTGGGACTGAGCCCTTCTTCAAGATTTGAGTACAGAGCAGCCAGGCCCCTGAATTAAAATGCTGGGGAGAAGGAAAGAAAGGGCAGGGGGATGAGTAGAGACAAATGATGTTAAATGAATATTGATTGAAGGGCAGTAGAGTGGAAAAGTGAGAATTGATTGGGAAAGGGAGGGTTGCCTCAACCCCTCCCCTAATCTTGGTGGAACAGGTCTGAGTAATCCCAGTCAACCACTTCCCGGATGAGGGAGAGACTTCAGAATCAGAATTTATTGTCATGAAATTCGGTGTCTTGCGGCAGCGTCATAGAGCAAACATTCCTATTATAACCGTCTTACGACATTACTATCGTAAAAAAATAGTGCACAAAAGTAAGGCAGTGTCTTTGATTCATTGTTCATTCAGGCATTTGGTGGCAGTGGGGAAGAAGCTGTCCTTGTGCCGTTGAGTGCTCACCTTTAGGGTCCTGTACCTTTTTCGCTGATGTTTGCATAGTGAAGAGGGAGGGCATGGCCTGGGTGGTGGGGATCCTTGAGGATAGAGGCTGCTTTTATAAGTCACTGTCTCGTGTAGACATCCTCAATGGAGTGAAGCCTGGCACTTGTCGCAGGCCAGGTAAACAACCCTCTGGAGTTCATTCTTGTCCTGAGAGTTGGTGCCTTCATTCCAAGCAGTAATGCAACCAGCCAGAATGCTCTCTACAGTCCACCTGTGGAAGTTTTCGATAGTCTTCGGTGACATACCGAACACCTCAAACACCTCACAAAGTATAGTTGCTGGCAAGCCTTCTTCATGATTGCATCAACATGGAGGCTCCAGGTCAGATCCTCGGGGTTGTTGATACCCATGAATTTGAAGTTCTTGGCCCTCTCCACTCCTGAGCCCTCGATTCAATTCAACTTGATCGAATTCACCGGCAGGCTCCGTCAGTTTCCTCCACCACTGAAGTGACTTCTCCTCTCTTCCTGCAGTTCACAGGCATTTTTCGAGTCCCTGGTCCACTCTTCTGCTGCAGCCGACCAACCCCTTCAAGCAGAACCTTCCCTTGCAGCTGCAGGTGATGTACCGCTCAACTTTCACTTCCTACCTTCCCACCATCCTGGGAGCCCAACAGCT
Source organism: Narcine bancroftii (assembly GCF_036971445.1). Classification (NCBI taxonomy): domain Eukaryota; kingdom Metazoa; phylum Chordata; class Chondrichthyes; order Torpediniformes; family Narcinidae; genus Narcine; species Narcine bancroftii. Next base: position 171,795,209 of record NC_091472.1, on the reverse strand, counting down.
TTTGCAGATAAAGCAGTAATCCACTTGCGCTGCATCCAATCCAGTATGCTATGATCTGTGCTTCCAACGCAGCTTCCTCTACGAAGAGGTAACCAAACACAGACTTGCGGAGCACCCACGCTTGTGGTACTGAGCTCCTCGTCGCCTGCCACTTTCATTCTCCCTCCCAATCTGGCCGGTTGATCTGCATGGCCCCATGACTGTCTATGTTCCTACTCTACAAATGCCCTCACTGACCAGATAACCCCTAATAAGGGTTCTGGCCCAAAATGTCAACCATTCTTCCTCCCCATCCTTCCCACCACTGAAGCTGCTCAACCTGCCAAGTTCACTGAGATTGTATATTTTTTTGTTGCTCCAGATACAGCATCTACAGTCTCTCGAGGTGTCAGCAGATAACCTTCTTTATAGTTTATATCTATTGTCACCTGGATCGCCCTACCAGAGACATCCCTTTCCCAATCTTCCCTGCAGTTAAAATGCTTCTGCAACAAGCAGCCAGAGGAAGCTGTGGAGGTGATTACAGTGACAATGTCCATTAAACATTCGTACAGATATATGGGAGGGAAGAACTGAGAAGAATATGGATCAAATGCAGGCAAATGGGACTAGCCCAGATTGCCAAGAGGGTTAGCACAGTCGAGTTGGGCCAAAGGCCCTTTCCATATTGTATGAACCTAAGACTCGTCCTCAGTCCAGTTCTGACCAAAGACGTTTGACCTGAAATATTAATGACTCCCCCTCCACGGATGCTGCCTGGCCTGCAGAGTATTTCCATCATTTTCTGCTTTGATTTCAGGCTCCCAAGATCTCTAATTTTTTTGATTTTGATTGTGTGCGGAGGGGTAGGTGAGAAGTTGCCACCTCTCACAAAGCTGGGAAGTCTGAGGGCAGGTGAGAAACAAAACCAACAGGTCCTAATGCAGGCTTGGCTACAGAAATGGTGCATGGTATCAGGTCCTTCAGCCCAGCTTGTGTACACCAGCCACACTGCCTGCCCAAGGCACCTCCATTTACCTACATACCCCTTGAGATCTTCCCACCAATACACTCGTCTAATGTCTTATAAACTTTGCAATTGTTCCTGCCTCGTCCACTTCCATAATCCACCACCATCTGCATGGAAAAAAATATCTCTCTTTAAGCTGTTCCCCTCTCACCTTAAGCCTATGCCCCCGCACCATGGGAAAAAGGCCACGACTGTTTAGCTTGGGTTCAACTGCAGCGACCCAACCATAAGAAAAAAAACTCCAGAGGGTTGTTAACTTGGCCAGCAAAATCACAGGCACCAGCCTTCACTCCACCGAGCATATCTACACGAGGTGATATCTTCAGAAAGCAGCCTCTATCCTCAAGGACCCCCACCACCCAGGCCATGGCCTCTTCACTCTGCTACCATCAGGAAGGAGGTACAGGAGCCTGAAGATGAGGCACAAGGACAGCTTCTTCCCTGCTGCCATCAGATTCCTGAATAATCAATGAACCAAAGACACTGCCTTACTTTGACTTCTTGCATTATTTTTATTTATTTTGTAATGTGGTTTATATAAACGTCTCCACCGTGAAGCTGCCGCAAATAACGAATTTTGTGACATGTTCACGACAATGAATTCTGACAAGAGGGTCCCCTGACTTGGGACGGGAGAAGTGTTACTGAGTGCCAGCGACAGGAGGTCCAGCGAGTGAGAAAGGGAGCCTGACTTGTGATGGGTGAACTCCATTACATCTCACGCTTATCAGCCCCACCGCCTCTCAAGCCAGCTGACCAAACCTCATTACTAACACTTGGACTGGTGCAAAATATTCTCTGCTTTCTGTCACATGTTTTACGCTGCTTGTAACCATTTTGAAAGGGTTTCTCTTCTTGCAGCCGATAAACGGGGAGAATGGGGTCAGAGGCTACACTCTGGGAGGTTGCGTTTATGCGTGAGAGAGGCAGCCTCTGCTGTGAGAATGTGTTCTACCCAGCTGGCAGGTCTTAGAACTCCTAGAGTCTGTTGTTCTTCCATCAGAATAAAAAGAACGTTCATTTATGCATTATCCCTTCACAGCTCTCAACCCTGCGTTCTCCTGAAGGGCAGTGACAACAGGCAGCTGGGACAAGGAGTAAGGATGGAGAAAAAGCCAATCATCACCGAATGCAAGAGTCAGGTAGTTTGCATTTACTGTATATAAAGGGGCCACACATTGACTGCAGGATGTAGCTTCTGATAAACAAAATGCCTCTGATTATCAAAGGCTAATTTCTCCAGGCTCCAACACATCAATAACCTAGGCCCCATTTCAATGGCTGCTCTCAGCAGCATGCAGGACAACCAACCTCTAATCAATTATGCTGCATAAATAACATTTTTAATCAATCCTTCCATAGCTTCTTGTCTATAAGTCACATTAATCCATCCATCACACAGTTGAAAGCAAGTATCATCTCAACTAGAAGCACCTCTCTCCACATCTGTCAGTCAGCATCATCTCTCCTGCGTTCCACCTCCCTCCGTGCAACTTAAACCATCTTTGATTACTACCAGTCCTGGTTCTGGAGGGGTTAAAAAAAAAAATCAACCTGAAATTCTCGATGCCTGACCTGCTGAGAATTTGGGATTTATTTCAGGTTTCCAGGATCTGCAGGTTTTTCTGCTTTTTCCTTGAAGCACAAACCAACTTAAAAGGCAAGGACTCGGTGGTAATAATAGAAGCAACAAAACTGATTGGAAGAGTTCACGATCGTGAACTGCCATCAATACAAGGACAGGAACGATTTGTTCTGACGGTTCACATTCCATCTGAGCCAAAAAAATTAAACCAGTGTCCCAGCTAAGAGTTCTTTATGCAAGACCAGTTGAAATGAAGAGTAAAGGCATCTTTCAGCAATTAAAAGGGACCCAGTGAAACTGCACCTGGAACATCATAACTGATCTGATCTCAACTTGTGGCAGAGGGATACTAGAAGTTATTTAACTAAGTTGATTTCTGGGATGGTGTGGGTGCAGTTGCTCCAATGGAGAGATTAAACTGCCCATCTGCAAGGTCTTACATTAAGCTTCCAACACGATCTCACTGAAATGTTCTTGTGACATTTCACAAGGCAGAACGTTCCCCTAGACGGGGTGTCTACATCCAGAGGTCCACAGTCTTAACATGAAGGTTTAGTAAAATTGAAAAACATCTTCAGCCAGAGGGTGAACATCTGGAAATGTCTACTTGAGCCACTCAGTCACCAGGTAAATAAATTGCTTTCTGCCTGCAGATAAAGAGTCACGATTAGCGTTGCCCAACGCCCCTTGCAGTATGAGAGAAAGGGAGTCCATTCAGTCACTGAGTGTCTACGTATTCATCTCCAGCCTCGGCAGTCACACAAACTCTTGTTTGATCCATCGGCAACCCAAGCTCCAGATCCAAATTTCCAACACAATCAGGAAGCCTTTAGAGCCTGAGGCCCTTCGGGAGCCCTTCTTGCCATCAGTGCCCTCTTGAATCCCGGCTCTGATACCTGGTACCCATGAGCCAGTCTCCAGCACCCCACAGCCCACGTGGGTCCCCTGACCACAAGTTCCTCTCAGCCTCTGTGGGTCCCTCAGCTGCTGAGCCCCTCGCTGGTCCGCCGCCATGGTCACCATCGTGTAAGGTAATCTCCTCTGCTTCTACTTCTCAATAGTGGCGGTGGGGTGGGGAAAAAGAGAGGTGTTCTTCCTGTTTCTGGTGCCCTGTGCTGGTCCACTGCTCCGCCAGGGTCTGCATCCCCTCGAAGCCGCTGCTGAGCACAGGTGCCGCCAATTGCAGGATTTTACCTACAAACTTCACTGGCTCCTCAGCAGGCCGTTTAAAGCCTGTACGGAGCAGTGCTGTGTCTCTGCTCCCCACATTCCACGATCTGCAGCAGTGGCAGTACTGCTGCTACAACAACTCCAGCTGAGTCTCCTTTTTGAAAACCACATCCAAAACGATGTCGTGGTGAGTAATTTTCAAAGAGTTAAAATCCCTGCACTCAAAATTCATAGCTCACACTGACACTTGGGATCAGAAGACACCAATGCAAGGGTGACCACCAGATACCAAGCAAGTGCTGAAGCACAGAAATTATTTCAGGGCTCCCAATTATGCATCAGACCTTGCTATACCTTTCAAAGGAGTACAAAACGAAAAGGGTGAGAGATGGAACAAGTGTGGTGAAAATACAGAGCAACAAAAGTGCAAAGCACCTGTCAATACATAATACGCCAGGAGAGAAACAATTGAAGATCATCAAATAGATGTGGCATTATTGAATACATGTAAAATAGTGCAGAAACAGGCCCTTCAATCTATCGTTTCTGTACCATCAATTATCCATTTCATACAGTGAGGACCAAGTTGGGGGGGGGGGGTGGCTTCAACATTGTCAGGACTGGAATGGGAAGAGAGCTATCCTACTTCATTATCTCCCCTTCCCACCCAGTCTAGAGAAAGGGTCCCTACCTGAAATGTCAACTATCCATTTCTTTCCACAGATGCTGCCTGACCCACCAAGTCCCTCCTGCTCTAGTTTACTCAAGAATCAAGCATCCACAGCTCTCGTGTTTATCAAGGTATCCATCGATCCCAATGCCAGTTAAACTCAGAAGGGCATAACTTCTCCCCACCCCCCGCCCCCGCCCCCACCCCCGTTCCAAATAGATGACAAAAGAACATTTTAAAAAGTATCCTTTGCAAAAGCAGACTCAAAAACACATTTAAAAAATATGCCACCCAGAAACCAGTGGTGGCCAACATAGTTACAATTTAAGTGCATTGGATTCCGTGGGCGTCATGGTTAGCGCAATGCTATTACAGCGCCAGCATTCCGGCTTAGAATCCAGTGCTGTCTGTAAGGAATTTGTATGATCTCCCCGTGACTGTGTGGGTTTCCTCTGGGTGATCCAGTCTCCTCCCACGTGCAAAGACTCATGGGGCGAATAGGTTATTTGGTTTCATGGGTGTAATTGGTCGGCACAGGTTCATGAGCCAGAAGGGCTCGTTTCTGTATCTGTAAATCAGCCATTCTCAACCTTTCATTTTTGGCTTTTATTTTAAGACTGCTCAAAGTTTATGGGCTCCTTCCCTGTGAATCAGTCAAGTTTCGTTAGTTTCATTCGTACTTCTCTCCAACCCACTACCTGAAAAACAAAATATTTTATGACTTCTGTGCATGCCCCCCACTTAAATCTGCTGTGGCTACCAGTGGGGACTGTATGGCCCCTGTTGAACATGGCTGCTCTAAATTAAAGACCTGTCAGTTTAAGAAGAATTCACTATAAACAAAAGCATGCAAAATCCAAGTAAAATTAATAACAAATAGACGATTCAATGGTCAAAAGGCAAAGTCTTGCTTGACTAACATCTCTGATTTTGTTCTGAAGTAACAAATCAAATGGATTCGTGTAATTTGCCTAGCTCTCCAGATGCCGATGCCGAGATGCCACACAATGAATCAATGAACGCAGACCCTGGAGACCTGAAGCAGAATGGATAACTACCTGCCTGAAGTACAGAAAGCAAAGACATGGGACAAAAGAGGAGCGATTTAAAATGGCAGAGAGTGGAACAATGCATACCACCAAGAACCAATGGCAGGACTGTGCTCTTCACAAGTTAGATTAAATCATTCAATCAAAAACACTAAGGCTAGTAGATAACTCCAATTGATGAGAAGCAGTGGCATGTACTGGGATGGTAAGGTCAGTAGAGAATGACTGCAAAAAATAAAATCAAAGGGGATAGTCAACTTGATTGACAAAGAAATTTTAACATCAGTATGGCAATATTACACATTGATAAGAAAAATGGGTGACATATTAATTGGATGACATATACCTGATTGTAGAAGCAGGGGGATCTTTGGCTTTGAAATCACATATTTGTTCTGCAGGTTAGTAAGACGAAAAAATTTGCAACACACTCGGGCCCACTTAAAAGAGCAAAGCGCTGCAGAGGCAAGAAACCTTCAATTTAAAAAAAAGCAAAGTGGTAGAAATATTCAGCAGGTCGATCAGCATTTGTGGAGGAAAAATGTTTCAGTTCAACAACTTTTCCTCAGATGTGGATTCTAGTGCTCCAGTGCAGCCATTTTCAGCCTATTTGGCTATGGTCCCCTTATGGCTCTGCTCAAAGTTTATGCACACACCCACCACCCCCCCCCCCACCACCGCCAATTCCCTGTGAAACAGTTGTTGAGTTGGTTTCTTCGTAACTTCTCTCCTTCTGACTACATAATATGTTATGATTTCAATCTGTGCCTCCCCCCCTTAAATGTGCGGTGGGTGCCCAGGGAGACCATAAGGCCCCTGTTGATAATGGTTGCTCTCTTTGGCTTGGCTTCGCGGACGAAGATTTATGGAGGGGGTAAATGTCCACGTCAGCTGCAGGCTCGTTTGTGGCTGACAAGTCCGATGCGGGACAGGCAGACACGTTTGCAGGGGAAAATTGGTTGGTTGGGGTTGGGTGTTGGGTTTTTCCTCCTTTGCCTTTTGTCAGTGAGGTGGGCTCTGCGGTCTTCTTCAAAGGAGGTTGCTGCCCGCCGAACTGTGAGACGCCAAGATACACGGTTTGAGGCGATATCGGCCCACTGGCGGTGGTCAATGTGGCAGGCACCAAGAAATTTCTTTAGGCAGTCCTTGTACCTCTTCTTTGGTGCACCTCTGTCACGGTGGCCAGTGGAGAGCTCGCCATATAACACGATCTTGGGAAGGCGATGGTCCTCCATTCTGGAGACGTGACCCACCCAGCGCAGCTGGATCTTCAGCAGCGTGGACTCGATGCTGTCGACCTCTGCCATCTCGAGTACTTCGATGTTAGGGATGAAAGCGCTCCAATGAATGTTGAGGATGGAGCGGAAACAACGCTGGTGGAAGCGTTCTAGGAGCCGTACATGATGCCGGTAGAGGACCCATGATTCGGAGCCGAACAGGAGTGTGGGTATGACAACTGCTCTGTATACGCTTATCTTTGTGAGGTTTTTCAGTTGGTTGTTTTTCCAGACTCTTGTGTAGTCTTCCAAAGGCGCTATTTGCCTTGGCGAGTCTGTTGTCTATCTCGTTGTCGATCCTTGCATCTGATGAAATGGTGCAGCCGAGATAGGTAAACTGGTTGACCGTTTTGAGTTTTGTGTGCCCGATGGAGATGTGGGGGGGCTGGTAGTCATGGTGGGGAGCTGGCTGATGGAGGACCTCAGTTTTCTTCAGGCTGACTTCCAGGCCAAACATTTTGGCAGTTTCCGCAAAGCAGGACGTCAAGCGCTGAAGAGCTGGCTCTGAATGGGCAACTAAAGCGGCATCGTCTGCAAAGAGTAGTTCACGAACAAGTTTCTCTTGTGTCTTGGTGTGAGCTTGCAGGCGCCTCAGATTGAAGAGACTGCCATCCGTGCAGTACCAGATGTAAACAGCGTCTTCATTGTAGAGGTCTTTCATGGTTTGGTTCAGCATCATGCTGAAGAAGATTGAAAAGAGGGTTGGTGCGAGAACACAGCCTTGCTTCACGCCATTGTTAATGGAGAAGGGTTCAGAGAGCTCATTGCTGTATCTGACCCAACCTTGTTGGTTTTTGTGCAGTTGGATAACCATGTTGAGGAACTTTGGGGGGCATCTGATGCGCTCTAGTATTTGCCAAAGCCCTTTCCTGCTCACGGTATCAAAGGCTTTGGTAAAGTCAACAAAGGTGATGTAGAGTCCTTTGTTTTGTTCTCTGCACTTTTCTTGGAGCTGTCTGAGGGCAAAGACCATGTCAGTAGTTCCTCTGTTTGCGTGAAAGCCGCACTGTGATCCTGGGAGAATATTCTCGGCGACACTAGGTATTATTCTATTTAGGAGAATCCTAGCGAAGATTTTGCCTGCAATGGAGAGCAGCGTGACTCCCCTGTAGTTTGAGCAGTCTGATTTCTCGCCTTTGTTTTTGTACAGGATGATGATGGTGGCATCACGAAGGTCCTGAGGCAGTTTTTCTTGGTCCCAACAAAGCTTGAAAAACTCATGCAGTTTGACATGCAGAGTTTTGCCGCCAGCCTTCCAGACCTCTGGGGGGATTCCATCCATTCTTGCTGCTTTGCCACTTTTCAGTTGTTCGATTGCCTTATATGTCTCATCCTGGGTGAGGACCTCATCCAGCTCTAGCCTTAGGGGCTGTTGAGGGAGCTGGAGCAGGGCGGAATCTTGGATTGAGCGGTTGGCACTGAAAAGAGATTGGAAGTGTTCTGACCATCGGTTGAGGATGGAGATCTTGTCGCTGAGGAGGACTTTGCCTTTTGAGCTGCGCAGCGGGCTTTGGACGGGGTGAGGGGCTGTACACAGCCTTTAGAGCCTCGTAGAAACCCCTGAAGTCGCCAATGTCCGCGCGGAGCTGGGTTCGCTTGGCGAGGCTAGTCCACCACTCATTTTGGATCTCCCGGAGTTTGCGCTGAAGATGGCTGCATGTGCGACGGAAGGCTTGTTTCTTCTCTGGACAGGATGGCTTTGTAAGGTGAGCCTGGTGGGTAGCTCGCTTCTTTGCCTGGATTTCTTGGATAACATAATATGTTATGATTTCAATCCGTGCCTCCCCCCCTTAAATGTGCGGTGGGTGCCCAGGGAGACCATAAGGCCCCTGTTGATAATGGTTGCTCTAATGACATATCAATGATCTGAATTGTTAACTCTCCCCAAAGCCCTATCCGAACAAAGCATTTCCAGAATTCTGTGTTTCTTTTCTTATAGGAGTTATTTTTCAACAGCACAATTGAAGCATAGAGAAGTTCTATTAAACAGATTGAACTTCAGTTGAGCAACACTGTATAGTTTTGGTCACCACATTAATTAAACAAAATGAAGTATTTCAAGATGCGAGATATTTACAACTATATTCCATACAACCATGTGCAAGTTTACATTCAACAGGAAAGAAAGGCAGCAAGGTTGGTGTAGCAGTCAGCTCGACACCTTTACAGCACCAGCGATCGGGACCAGACTTGGGTTCGAATCCCGCGCTATCCATAAGGAGTTTGTATGTTCTCTCCGTGTCTGCGTGGGTTTTCTCCGGGGGCTCTGATTTCTTCTCACTATTCAAAACACACCAGGGGTGTAAGTGAATGGGGTGTAAATTGGGTGGTATGGACTCGTGGGCCGAAATGGCCTGTCACCCAATGTCCCTTTGAAGTTTTTCATCGTCACTGTGCGCAAAAATTTTATGCTGGGCTTCCCCTCTCCCACCCCATTACAAAATTATTTACACACTGATTGCTGGCACAAATGTAGCTTGAAATTATTTCAAGATCATTTTGGCACAGCCTAGCTCTCATGGCTAATAAAACTGTATTGGAATGTTTTAATAGAATACAAGTAAGATTGCATCGTACAAAGTAATGCATTTAGTTAAGATTTTATTCTGCATTATTTTAGGTAACTAACCTTTTGTGCGCACATTAATTTCAATTGTGGCCGGGTGCAAACAGCATGCGAGTGCGCACAGCTTAGAAGGAACAGTGCTGTCGCCGTGCTCGATGTCTAGATTTAAACATTTTAAATGGATTTAACTGGAAGAATGACAGCCTTTGATAAAGGTAGACAGGGAAGACACTTTATTATTTGAGAAAACCAAAACTGCAGGCCATCAATACGATAGTCATCAAGAAATTATACAAGTCATTAGACAGGCAAGTTTGTACCCAGCGAGTAGAGTGCGGTACTCCGTCATAGAGACAGGAGGAAGTCAGGGGAACACGACCCAGTCCTCATCAAACGTTCAGTAGTGGAGAGCGCTGTCAATATCTCTGAGGAGTCTCCACCTTGATGCAATCACAAAGAAGGCTCACCAGCAGCTATACTTTGTGAGGAGATTCGGTACATTCTACAGGTGTACCATGGAGAGCATCCTAGCTGGTTGCATCACTGTCTGGTATGGAGGGGCCACATCTCAGGAGAAGAGAAAACTCCAGAAGGTTGTTAACTTGGCCTGCGGCATCACAGGCACCAGACTTCACTCCATTGAGGACATCTACAGGAGGCGGTGTCTTAAAAAACCAGCCTCTATCCTCAAAGACCCCCCCCCCCACCACCCAGGCCATGCTCTCTTCACTCTGCTACCGTCAGGAAAATGTACAAGGACAACTTCTTCCCCACTGCCATCAGATTCCCAAATAATCAATGAACCAAAGCCACTGTTTTACTTTTCATGCACTTTTTTTTAAATAGTAATGTTGTAAGACGGTTATAATATGAATGTTTGCACTATGACGCTGCCGCAAAACACCAAATTTAATGATTTGTTTATGACAATAAATTCTGAAGAATCATACAGCGTGGAAAGAGGTCCTTCAGCGAAACTGGTCCATGCTGACAAAAATGACCCACCCACATTAGGTCTACCTGCTCACGTCTGGCCTACGTCCCGACAAACCCATCCTATCTATAAATCTGCCCTATTTATTCTTAAACATTGCAATAATATCTGCCTCAACCACCTCCTTCGGCCACCCATTCCATATACTCATCCTTCGTTACTTCTCAGGTTCCTGTTATAATTCATCTCCCTTCACCTTAAACCTACATCTTCTGGTTACCGATTCCCTGACTCTGGACCAAAAAATACTCTGCATTCACCTGACCTATTCATGATCTCTTGGAAGCGTGAAGAGAGAGAAAAGAGGCCCTCATGGGGGAGGGCCTGATGGAGCTGTGAGTGAATGAAGTGTGATGGTGGCAGAGAGACTTCAAAGAACAGGAAAGGGTTCGAAGGAAGCACAACCATCAGCCCCAACGAGCGAGTCTGCATTGTGCTACGGGTTACATGTGCAGTGACAAAGATCATTTCACAGTATTAATAGTTTTGATGTACAAAAACCAAAGTTTGAACCAAAGTACAACAGGATTAGTTGTTAACTGGGAGGAAACTTGTGTCCAGCATTAATGCTGTGCAGCAGGAACAAACAAGTCCAAAATGTATCGAGTTTTATTTAATTCCATGGAATCAAGACGCAATGTGCTCCACTTACTGTGGGTGCCACCCTGATAGTTAAGTACCACCCCTAACTCTGTGTAGCTCCTGAATCTTTCAGGATCTACTGATGTTGATTACCTGCAAAACTGGAGGAAAATAAATTGGAAAAGCAGTCAGGCAACCCCATTCAAACAGAAAAAGCAGTTTTATCGGCAGGATCCCTTGGAAGTTCACAATGGGAAGTGCACAGAGAAGGGACATCCCCAGATGTGACTGCAGATAATTGTGCCTCATGCTAAAAGTGAACATGATGAATAATAATTCATTATTGATAAATGCAGGCAAAAGTAGTCGAGCCAGATAATGTGGGTGGACCTGTTGCCCAGGGAAAGAGACAAGATGGAAACAGCAAGGTGAAGGAGGTATCACCCGGTTTGTTCCGTCCGGCAGGAACTGACCAAGTCCAAGATTGAGCTCTGTCCCTGTTTTTCTGGCTGTTGTAAGACACACCAGCTGCCTAATTCAGTCAGGTTCCCTGTTAGTGGGAATTACAGTGTTCAAAGTGATCAGCAGTTTTCCTTGGAGGACTGTTGTTGCCCCCCCACCCCGCCCCCCCACCCTTCTTGGATCACTAGGTTTTCTTCAACTTTTATACTCTAAAATCTGCATGCAGTATTCAACGTTTCAACTTTGATGGGTATTAAAACTAAAGCAGTCAGCACCCCCACTCGTTAATTGAGCAAGTTTCTGTCAAAGTGCAGGCCATCTGCAATTATTACAGAGCACAAGAGCAAAGCTGGCTATGGTGAACTCTTCATCATGCACCCAGCAGTCTCGGGTAGGATACATGCCAAACATTGGCAGCTCCAGCTGACTATTACTGTAACCATTAACAGCAACTTTGTTTTAACAATGCAATATCACACATCATGAAGCACAAAGACACTCTACATGTGCTGTCAAGATTGTCAAAGACGTCACCTGGGCTACGTGCAGGTTAATCAGAGGCACTGAACCATTCTGTGTTAAGAGAACTGGTTGGATACACAATGTTCCATACTTTCACACACAAAAGCAGGGCTCAAACCAGCAGAGAGTTCTCTGATCTTCCATGGCTACAAAAGTCCCAGAGTTAAACAACATTGAACAGTTTCAACCCAGCTTTAGAAGTGTGCAATCCCCACACTGCAAAGCTATTCAGAATTCTGATACGTTATTAACATTCAGAGAGATAAGTATCTGAAAAGTCAGGGTATTAAAGATTATGGGGAGAAGGCAGGGGAGTGTGGCTCAGAGTAGGTGAATGGATCAGCTTGCGATGAACTGACGGAGCTGACTCGATGGGCCAAATGGCCTACTCCTGCTCCTATATCCCATGAGCTTATTACTCAATACTTTCATAATGTAACTTTCTTGAAAGCTTTCTTTGAAGGGTGTCATCATGATGTCAGCAGATGGGTGGTCAATGTACGTGGGGGAAATAAAAACCAATTACAGTAAAACCCCTGGTCTATGGAATTCAAGCAACTGGCAGGCTCAAGCAACCAGCAAAAAAAATTGTGGAAAATAAATTTTAAACTTTAAAATAAATTATAGGTCAGAAAATACGCAAGTTTAAAATTGTAAAAGCAAATGTTCTCCGGAATAACAAACATTGGTGAAGATGGGAGCAAATATTCAGCTAACGGAGGGTCTTGGTTGTGCTTTGCGCACTGCAGTTGTTTGAATAGGTTTGTGTGAAACAGCAAATGGCGTCGCCACGGATGAGTCAACATTGAAGTGACTTTCTTAAAACATCTTCTTATCCCTGCTTTGTCAGTCATCCCAAGCAGATGCTTTATCTGTTAACGTGGGGAAGGGGGATCAAATATCTATAATGTTATTACTAGTCTTTTGGGAGGCTCCATGGAGGGGAGGAATCTGCAGATGCAGTGACGGTTAAATGTTTTTAAAGAATGTGACTAAAAATAAAGTAAAATGCTTTACGGTTTATATATTCATGTGTGAAGTTTGTTCAGTGCTGGTATAGTACTTTTGTCTTTTAAACCATTTATTCTTAATACAGGTGGATTAATTAGGCATTGTAAGAGTTAAGTCTCATGCTTTAACAGGAAAGTGTTACCAATCCCCACAGGTGCCAGATAACAGGGGTTTTACTGTATTCAGAGTGAAGCAGCATAATCAAGATCACTCTAAGGTTCGGTGAATTATACAACTGGTCAAGTAGAGGCATCTTTACTCTATCTTCCATATTTTACACCAATCCTTAAGAGTTCAAACTACCCTGTATCCTGAAAATAATGTATCTGGTTTGAGTGAAATCAACAGAACTGTGGAGGTAAACAAGAAAATCTGCAGATGCTGGGGTCGTCGTGCAGTATACAAAAATCCGGAGAAATTCAGAATCCCTAGGAACCAAAAGGTAAATGAACGTTTCAGGGTGGAGCCTTTCGTGAGGAAAAGGAATGCCTTCTTGAGCTCCACCGGGTCTTGAAGTGCCTGTTGGTGTCGCATTTGAAGGTGGTGTGTTCTGCTTCCAGCCTTGGGCATGTTTGGCCGAGGGAGCACTTGGTGCCAACACAGGGCGAGGAAAGCACTTTGCTGCCTCGTGCCAAGATACCCACAGTACAAAACAGAGCCAAGTAGAAAGAAAAGGGAATGTGGGGGATCTTTAAAAAAAAAAGGAGCCAGTTCCCGGTGCAGTCGTCATATCCAATCATAATGTTTACACAAATGGGTAGCGTCACATTTCTGAACATGTTTAAATTGGCCCGTTGCTTATGTGCAGGCCAACGCTAACACCAACTGCCAAAAATATACCACAGGCGCACAAAGGACATGTTCCCTTGGTCTTGTTGACCAGTGCCAACCTGCCTCAACTCTTGCACACTGTGTCCAACGTGAACAGAACCTAGATTTTTGATGCAGCTATCAGCGAAGGAGGAAATAAAATTGACTTTGGTACTTCGGAAAAGATAATTGGCATCAGCTCACACACACGCCTGGTGTCTGGCTTTACAGCTGGAGGAACATTCGCCCCCTCCAAAAAAATCTCACCACAATTTGTAATCCTTCCTGCTTGAAGACAGGGATGTTGTGACAAGCTTGGGTCTCAAGTGCCACGAGATGAGAAAACCAACACCGCACTACCACGCTTCAGTGGCAACGTAACCTCCTTCCCCACCCCATCCACCCACCCACCATGAACAGCAAGGTAGAGTCAGATTGCTAAGTCCAATCCTGGCTGGCATTCAGAGAGGCGAGGCTGAATAGCAATCAATCTGGAGCAGGGCAACTGGCAAATTTCCACGTAGTTTGGAGAGTAAGAGCTGGAGGACTTCCATGCACAACCCCCCCCCCCACCCAACACTTTGTGCTGCCCATAAAACCTTCCTGGCTAACACTTCCTTAAGACAGACAAGTCCTCACAGCAGCAGAAGATGGCCCAGTGAGGTTCTCTCATGAATCAGGAAGAGGAGCACAATAGAAAAGTGTTTCTCCTTGTCCAGCTTCCAAGGCTTGGGAAGGAGCAGCAGAGCCCAAGCAGTCTCTCCCCACAGGTGGCGAACAATTTGGCAGAGGAAGCCCAGTTAATAGAGCACTGCTGGAATCCAGATGTTGTCCACAGCTCTGGACTCGTACAAGGTAGGATGAAAGAACAAGCAGCTTCAAAAAGAATGCTGAGCACAGCACCTGGAGGTGCCATGACTTAGCTGGCAGCTCTCGACTGTTAAAGAGACATGGCCCCTCGTTCAGGATCTCTTTGAAAGAGCCCATGTTGGGAAGTTCACTTCAAAAAAAATTACACTGGCTGAATTGCAGCACTTGTACCGCGGCTGCAAAAGTCAACGCCTCCTCATGCCCCAGAAGGATTTGCCAGCCTAACTGCCCGATTCTGGCCAATGGTCAGTTGTGCAAAAGTGTCAAACTGTCTGCTGGGGCAGCAGGTGTGCACTCCCACCAACATCGGTTTTGGTAGTGCCGTGAGGTGGGTGTGATTCCTGGTGGCTTTCATCTTCCACGCTACCCTCAAATCACCCCCCCCCCCCCCCCACCCCGCTCCACCCTCCAGACCTTAGAAGGCAGACTCAGTCACCCATCTCCCTGTGGTCCAACTGGATCCTTCTCCCTCAGCTCCAATAATGGTAATGTAATAACATATTCAAGGAAGACAAAATTCATCTTCAAATTTCAGACCAATACTGCACCAATGGAAACCTTTATACTTTCATGTTTGTTACTGCTCTGTAATGGATACGAGGTCAATTTTAAGCAAACTCATTAGGATTTTGGGTGCAACACGGGTTTTATATTCCACTGAAGAGATCCCTTCCTGTCACACATAGCTTTATCCTCTAATCATTCATGATCGAGATTGGATCTGATTAGCAATCAATGTGGGTAGTGGGGGTAAGGTATATTTGGGGTTGAGGTGAACATCAAGCTGTGAGAAGATTAATGCCTTGGACTTGTCAGCTGTGGACCAGCTCCTCCAGTACTCTTCTTTATGAATGGCCTCAGGCCAAATTTGCAAACTGTATCACGATTTGCATTGCAGCATATCCAACACACTGGGTGGCACACCTATGTGCCCTATTACCTCAGTTCCCGATTCCCAGCAAAGAACCACCCCGCTGCACCCCCATGTCCCCTGATGACTCCACCCTGTCCTTATCTGATGACAACATGCGGGCTGCCTTCAGGAGAGTGAATCTGAGGAAAGCATCAGCCCAGAGGGAGTACTTGGCCAAGTATTAAAGATCTGTGCTGACCAACTTACCAGGTTATGGACGGATATCTTCAATATCTCACTCCAGCAGGCCATGCTATCCCTCTATTTCAAACAAGTGTCAATCATACTGGTGCCCAAGAGTGACCTGTCTTAATGACCATCAATAAGTAGCACTTGCATCAACTGTGAAGTGATTTGAAAGACTGGTGATGAAGCAGATCAGCGCCTGTCTGAGCAGTGACATGGATTCATTCCAGTTCGCCTACCGTAGTATCAGATCTATGGTGGATGTCATCCCACTGGGTCTACAGTTCAGGATTTAACACCATCATCCCCTCAAAACTGATTAGCAAACTCCAAGACCTGGGAGTTAACATCCCATTGTGTAATTAGATCATGGATTTACTCACCTCCAGACCACAATCAGTGAGGATTTGCAAGAAACATCTCCTCCACAATCTCCATCGATACCAGAGCAGCACAGGGCTGTGTACTTAGTTCTAGTCATTTTATACCTACGACTGTGTGGCTCAGTACAATAACACCATCTACCAATTTGCCGATAATACCACGGTAGTGGGTTGTATAAAGGAAAGGGATGAGTCAGCGTTCAGGATGGAGATTGAAAACTTGGCTGAATGGTGCACCAACAACAACCTTGCATTCAATGTCACCAAAACTAAGGAGCTGATTGTTGACTTCAGGAATCAGAGGTGTATGATCCAGTGATCATTGTGGAATCAAATGTGGAGAGGGTGAGCACATTTAAGTTATTGGGAGTCACTATCTCGGAGGATCTTTCTTGGACCCAGCACATCAATGGATCGTGAAGAAAGCACTTGAGTGCCTCTACTTCCTCAAGAGTTTGCAAAGGTTTGGTATGACATCAGGAACCCTGGCAAATTTCAACAAAGATGTGGTGGAAAGTGTGCTGACCTATTGCATCACGATTTAGTACAGAAATACCAATCGTAAAGCCCTGTAAAAGATAGTGGACACACCTCAGGACATCACAGGCAAAACCCTCCCCACTACTGAGTACATCTACAGGGAACACTGCCAATGGAGAGAAGTGGCAATCATCAAAGACCCACACCACCCACACATGGTCCATTCTTACTGCTGCCATCAGGAAAGAGGTACAGGTGTCGCAAAACTCGCACCATCAGGTTCAGTAACAGCTGCTATTCCTCCTCTACCAGACTCAACAACAAACTCAATCAGATTACATCTTTCCTGGTGCTGATCCATACATTTGTTGGCTATTTTCTTCCACTGTTAATCTGGGATTTTCGTCCCAGACTTTCTCTTCCTTCCCTGCCCTTGGACTTTCTTAGGTTGAGGCACAAATCCACCCACCAACTTTATTTTAAATTTACATACTAGTTCAGCTATTCTACAAATCCCAATCAGTTGATTTTCTCAGGCCAGAACAGCCGGGATTACAAATTACTGCCTCTTCTGGTGGGGACAAGGACAGAAAGACCCAATAGGTAGGTTAATACCCCAGAGCTCTATTTACTAAATCATATGGTGCTTGGTTCAGTAGTGTCAACATTGCCTCAGGATCGAACTCTTGCCTCATTCCAAAACCTCAAGCACAAAATGCATATTGAAGATTACAGTGCAATATTAAACCACCCATCTGACCTATTGGGAAATGTATAGGACACCCCACAAAAAAAAACATGGAGAACAGCAGGAGTGGAGTTCAGGCGAATACAGATGAGATGGTCATTAAACAGATTGTTGCACATAGAGCCTTAAACGTGGCTGTTGTGCTTTCTACTTGCCATGGAAAATGCCCACATCAGATCTGTTGCGATACAAGTCAGCTACTGGCTTCCCAGCTGAAACTCCAGTTTAGCCAACTTTCCATCAGTTTTCCCAGTCAACCGCAGCAAACATTTGTCCAGGTCATAGAACCAAGTTCCGAAACTTGCAGTTAACTGAAGCAAGGATGGTTCATAAACATTTAGAATTAATCTTTCTGGGAAACACTAAATAGGAACAGACATGTATGTACCTTGGTGATTTTGCTGAGGATGGGAAATTCTTCCATAATGCAATGTCATTTCTGTAGAGTCAGTGAGGAGTTGAAGTCAGCTGGAGCACAATTTTAAGCATGGCAACAAGATATTCAGCCCAATTACGCACTTTAAATAAAACATATGGGGGTTGTAGGCTAATTAGGGTATTTGGACGGCATGATATAGGTCTAAATTTAACATTTTTTTTTAAAAAGTCCAAGAGTGTTTCTGGACCAACAAGCCACCTCTCACTTCATCCCAGCACTATTTTGGACCCAAGTGAGGAGGTACAAAGAGGGGCTCTTTGTCTGCTTGGCAAGGTGTAGTGGGTGACAACCCACAGGCATTGGTGGGGAGGCTCAACCTTATGCAAATGACTCAGATGAAGGTACAGAATGCAGCACTGCTAAATTTGCAGAGGACACAAAGGGGTTGGGAATAAGTGGTGAAGAGGGTACGTCAACATTATGAAAAAGATACAATTGGAAGATCTGCCAAAGAGCACAACATCCTAAATAACCGTGACAGTACTGACAAGTTGTCTTTTTGAACTGCTGCAGTCCTCTGTATGAAGGTGCTCGTGGATGCTGAGCATAGAGCGATGCATTTTCATGTCAGATTACTTGACATGGAGGGAAGCCTGGGGGTGGCAGTGTTCCACTGCATCTGATGCTATCATCTTGGTGGCATGGATTCAGAAGATTGAGGGAAAGTGCAAGGGGGGGGGGGGGGGGGGGCAGGGAGAGAACTGGAGGTCGATAGAGAAGCTTCAATCCATCTCCTCCTCTCTGATTTTCTTCATCTTCCCTGTTGGCTCAGCATCAATATTTGCCTGGCAGCAATCCAATGAAGCAACCTGGGATATTTTAATCACTCTCAAAGGCACCGCATGAATTCAAATTTTTGTCCATAACAATGCCAATTTATTGGAGACACATTTGGTAGTTCGTCCCAGAGAGAATCCAACTGTCGCTCCAAACCCTTCAATAACCGGACAAAGATCAGAGTGCATTTCAGGGAAGAAGCAAAGAACTCCCACACTCTATGCAGCGAGGTACCTTGCTGGCCAGCATTTGGCCTCCAATCCCTTAAAATTATTTTATGCAAACTAACCACCATTTTTTTTTTAACAATGGGACTCAAGCGGTTTTGCAATGCTATTATAGCACCAGTGACCTGGGTTCCAATCGGACACAATGCAAGTTTATACGTGGTGTGTCCCCCCCCCCCCCCCCCCCCCCAACCCCCATGGCCTGCATGAATTTTCTCCAGGAGTTCAGCTTTTCTCCCACACCCCCCCCTTCCTAAAACATACGGGGTCGCTGTTATTTGGGTGGCACAGGTTTCATGGGCTAGAAGGGCCTTCTACTATATCATTCAATTTTTTTTAAGATATTAATAACACTATTAATAAAAACAAAATGTTGGAGGAACTCAGCAGGTTATGCAGCGTCCATAGGAGGTGAAGATATAGAACCAAAATTTCGGGCCTGAGTCCTATTCTTCCACAGTGCAGGGACTGCACCATCCACGAGCACCTTCATACAGAGGACTGCAGCAGTTCAAAAATCATCCCTGGAATTGCCCTGGTCAACAATATGTCTTTCCCAGGCTATTAGCAAGGTTTATGAGCACTGGTGTGGTCATTGCTCTAAATGTCACAGCAAGCTGAATGCTATTTCCACCATGGTCTCCTATCTATCATCACACCCAAATCAGCTGAGATCTTTAAATTATCCTTGTTCCAAACCTTTATTCTGTGAAATAGCAGTGGGATTTAAAAACAAAATGCAGCAAACCCCGTGGAAACCTGTGACCACAAGAAATACTAGGACCTACAACATGATCCCACCACCAGACACATCTTCCCTTTCCGCAGGGAACACTCCCTCTGGGACTCCCTCTTCCATTCATGCTTTCCCACTAATTGTCCCCTCAGTACTTCACTGTGACTGCAACTGCTGCAAATTCTCCCTCGCCACCTTTCGGGGCCCCAAACAGTCCTTCCAAGTGAAGCACGTGAATCTACAGGGGTCATCTACTGCATCTGACGCTCTCATTGTGGCCTCCTCTACATCAGAGATCGTTTCGTTAAACACCTTTGCTGTCTGCTGCAGTAATGGGGACCTTCCAGTGACCAGCCATTTCAATTCAACACCTGCACCTCTGACCATGCCTCATGAACTGTCAAAATGAGGCTATCTGCAGGTTTGAGGAACAACACCTAATATTCCAACTGGGGACTCTCCAACCACACAGCGTTAACATCAACCTCTTCGGTTTCTGTTAAACCCCCTCCCGGAGTTGCTTTCCCCACCCGTCTCCTTTCCTCCAACTCTCCATCCCCTTCCATCTCCATTCAGAGTTACCCCTTACCCTCAACTCTTCACAGCTTTTTTTTCTCTTCTCCCCTCCATCTATAACCTTTTACCTGTTAGCATGTGCTCCTTATCCTGCCCCTTTCTCCCTCTTCTCCCCACCATTTTCAGGCACCTGGCTGCTTTTGACTCATACCTTGACAAAGGCCTCATGAACAAAACATTGGTTCCCTTTGCTTACTATGGATGCTGCGTGACCTGCTGAGTTTCTCCAGCATTTTCTCCAACATTCAGTGCCTGCAGACTTCCCTATCTCATTCTCAGGGAAACCAGTTGTTAGACTGCAGGACAATGCTCCTCCTACACCTTTCCAAGAACATGATGAACCCATTGTACCATAACTCAATGTGCAAGTGGTTATGGACAGCATGCACCAGTAAACAGAGCTAAAGCCTAAGTTATGCCATCAATGGTGTAGGAACCAGTCTTACACCAAGCCATTGCATTTCTGACAGCAAGGGAATGTGGATATTCGATCAGACAGAAATCAGTAGCAACAGTCTGGGATAATCCAGAGGCTGGGAAACAGAGAGTGACTGGGACCCCAAGGCCTGAGTAGCCCCAATAGAGTTGCGTGTGATCACAGATTTGCACAAGGATAAAAAGAATGCAGGTAGTCCTCAACCTACGACCATAATTGGGACCAAAGGATTGGTCGTAACTCTGATAGGTCTTAAGTCAGATTCACATGTCTTAATGAAGTATTAAAGCACCTTTTCAAAAGAATTTTCAATAAATGAACCTTCAATGAAGAATCTCAGCATATGTACAGATTTTTTTTTTAATTCAGTCAAATGTGCACAGTGGACATTTAACCCACATGGGTCGTAGGTTGAGGACAACCTGTACAGTTGAGCATCATCTCCTTCAAACAGCATTGCTTTTGCTGGAGAAAATCGTTGCTTTGAGCTGGATATTTTCTAAATTCAACAAAACCCTTGGTTTTCAGCACCTACAGGGATTGGTAGATACCAGATAAATGAGTTTTATGGTTGCTTGAAACTTACTTTTACAATGCCTAACTAATACACCTGTATTAAGAATAAACAATTTAAAAGACAAAAATACAAGACTGGATTTACACCGAACAAACTTCACTTGCATGAAAATATAAATGTTAAAGAATTTATTTTACTTTTAGTCACATTCTTTGAAAACATTTAACCATCACTGCATCTGCAGGTTCCTCCCCCTCCACAGAGCCACCCAAAAGACGCACAATAACATTATGGATAATTAACCCTCTCTCCCCCAAGTTTACAGATAAAGCCTCTGACTGGGGTGACTCTTACTAAGCAAGACACTTTCAGAGAGTCACCCCAACGGTGAGTGGCATCCACCAGCTCCCCATCCTGGGCAACGCCATTGCATTTCACACAACTTTATTCAAACAGCTACGACGAGCAAAGTACAACCAAGGCCCTCCCCTACGCTGGCTGAATATTTGTTCCCATCTTCACCAAATGTTTGTGTTACTACAGAGGACATTTACCTTTACAATTTTAAACTTTTATTTAAATGTTTAATTATTCTAATTTTTTTTAATTGATCTTTTTCCTTTCTTTTTGCTGGTTGCTTGAATTCCAGATTACAGGGGGCTACCAGCCCAACAGGTTACAAGTTTTACTGCTGATAAATCCAGTTACCACTGGGCGGGTAATTAGGAGACTCAGCTCCTAGTAAACATTATATAACCCAAAACAAAACCAGAAATATTGTTGGCCAATCATACTTTGGGAAACTTAAACTGCATCAGGGAAGAACAGAATTGTGGAGTCACTTGGCTGATGACGGATAGCTCAATCAGGAAAAGAGTTGGCTCTACTTTTACTCTTGATAAAAACCATTTGAACACACGGACAAGGAGAGTCCCATGGAGTTCCCCGTTCTTTTTTTCCCATGGATCTGCTCTGGTTGTGGCTTTAGAAACAGAGCACAACAGCACAGAAAGCAGGCCCTTCTGCCCTTCTAATCTGTGCCAATCTATTAATCTTCCTAGTGCCACTGACCTGAACCGAGTCCTTAGCCCTCCATACCTATCCCATCCATGTACCTGTCCAAATTCTTCTTAAATGTTAAAATTGAGCCTACATTCATCACTTCAGCTGGCAGCTCATTCCACACTCCCACTATTCTCAGTTTAAGGGAACTTCTTCACATTTCCCCTTTCACCCTTAACCCAAGTTTGTATCTTAGCTCAGTGGAAAAAGCCAAGTTGGATTTACTGTCTATACACTTCATATCAAATATTCCCTCATTCTTCTATGCTCCATGGAATAAAGTCCCAACCTTTAATCTTTCCCTTCAACTCAGCTCCTGAAGTCTGAGCAACATCCTAGTAAATTGTCTCTGCACTCTTTCAATCTTAAGATATCTTTCCTGCAGTTAGATGTCTAAAACTGCGTATAATAGTCCAAATTTGGCCTTGCCCATGTCTTTTCTTTCTTTTTAACATATCTTTATAGAATATAACATACAAGCATACATAGAATTGACCATTGCATAATAATTCATTTGTATACAAGCACGTAAAAAAAAGCCAAAAATGTCGATAAAAATACATCAATAATTTCTCATATCTCAAAAACATTTAATTGAAATGATCTATGTAACCATGTTAAACCAGTTTGTTGAAATAACGTATAAAATACAAAAAACTAAAAACAAACTAATCTACCCCTCTGGTTACCTTATATAATTAATTTTTTTAAATCAATAATGTGGAACCACTGGCAACCCTTGGAGAACAGCCAATAATGACTGGAATATACAATAATTGTTAATTCTTCCAATTATAATAAAATTCTACGAATGGGCCCCACAATTTCATAAATGAAAACTTTCTATCTTTAATATTATATCTAATTTTCTCTAAACTTAAATAGGACATTGTCACATATCTACTGTGTATGGAAATCATCTTTCCATTTCAATAAAGTTGCTCATCTGGCTATCAAAGTTATAAAAGCTAAAACTTTTCGTGAGACGCCGATATAAATTTATCTGAATCATTAGGGAAAACCGAACAAAGAAATTAATGGGCAAAGTTCCAAATTAATCTTAAGAATCATTTCTAAAGTCTTACACAACTTTACCATAACATCCCAACTGCTATACTCAATACTTTGATTTAGGAAGACTAATGTGACAAAAGCTCTTACAACCCTGTCAAAAGATTTAATTGTTCCATTATTGTCACACAATACAACAATTTAGAATGTAACATACATGAAATTCTACAATCATTTTAGGAAACAAACAGGAACTGCTGCAGAACTACATGCTCCACATCAATTAATAAAGGTGTGTAGGGACGAAGCAGCTTAATAAATAGCTTGCAGATGTTATACACGACCTGGTAAAAACAACCCTATTAGACAATAACAGTCGGATTAGAGGGCTGCACATGGGAATAAAGTCAAGGAAAACTTGCTTCAAACTGAGAGTCTTTTTAAATTTAAACAAATGTGCAAGAGGCAATAATATTTACGTGGTTAAACACCCAGCTCAAGATGATGAGCAAAAACTCTGCCCAACCATCGTTGCAGGTGCTGATTTGGGTATTAAAAATCAATGCAACAATGGTGGAGTGCAGAGCAAGTGAGAGAATAGTTACCCATAAAAAGTTTCATGGGTTTTGTAGCTCACCATCTGTCCAACTACTGACAAGTCTCCACCAATAACTGAGCCAGTTATCACAGCAGGATTTTTTGAGGGGGGGGCGGAGGGGTGGTCAGTTCACTCACCTTCCATAGCTGAACAACAGCACAGCAATCCAGAACCTCAGACACTCAAGAATGCCTATACAGAACATTTATTCCTCAACAACACAGCTGAAAAATTGATAGAAGGTGGCTACGATTTTTAAAAAACTACAATGTAAAACAAAAAGTAATTGTTGTTAAGCTCTTTTGAAAGCTTTTGTAGATCGTAATAATTATTACAAAAATTCCAAAATCTTTCATCTTTTCCCACTACAGAATGAATCAACATTTTCAGGAGGAGAAAGGTGCAGGGACTCACTTTTCAACATTCAGTGAGTGACACCCAGTTTATACCAGAGTTACTGTTCAGGACTGCAACATAAATGTGGTTAATCAATAGGGCCAGTGATGTCTTGTGCCTCCACAGTTGGCAATGTTGCTGCCAAATAACATTTTTAAAGTAATCCTAAACCCCATTATATTCAGGCAGTGAGACATGACTAATCCCTCACCCATTTCCATGATTTCAATACTGCAATTTGGGGAAAAAAGGGGCTTAAAAAAAAAACTTTTCATTTTTAGTTTAAGAGCAAACATTTAAAGGTTTTACTCTGTTTATAACTTGTTTTCACATTACTGGCCATGGACAGGATCTGCTCCATTTATTTCCTTACAATATATCCAAAGGGCAGAAGACTTGGCCTGCTCTTCAAATTTTCTCGTGCCACAAAGATGATCAACTGCATCCAACACATTTCCAGCTAGTCTACTTGAACTTATTCTCCAGATAGCCTAGGTTAGGGGTCTCCAAAGTGGTCATTATTGACCCCCCCCAGGGGTCGACGGAACCATCAAAGGGGTCGAAAGGGGGTTGATAACACTGGGTGGAATGGGGGTAGGAGTTGATTTAAAACAGCACCTCCACAGCCCCCCGCCCAACCATCCAGCACAGGGGATGAGGGAAGCTTGCCTACTATGAACCTCTGTGCGCTGCCATCATGCTTCCCTCCCCATCATGCATGTGCCAGCCAACTGCACGCCGCCTGCAGACCCTGGGACTTTGTATTCAATGGGTAAGTGCCCTATCTGCCCTTAATTTGCCCTCCATTTGAGGGTGTAGGGCTTATACCCCCAAATGGAAGACAAATTAACATCTGGCTCGAGGTGGCGCTGGACGGAGAACAGAGGGATCATAAGCTGGACTGTCCGGCCTAAAACTGGACGTCTGGCCATCGTACTTGGCCTCCCTCCCAACCCCCCCCCCCCCGGTCAAGATTCTGTATGAATCTTTAATATTCTCGATGAAAGTCCACATAGTCCCTGAAAGGGTCGATGATCTAAAGGGTTGAGAGACCCCTGGTCTAGGTCTTCCAAAAGGCTGTTGCTAGTGTCCCAACTTGTAACATCTTGTTCACCTGCCGCTCCTGCGCTTCTCAATCTACATCAACTACACCTGTATCTGAAGGTTCTCAATTCTGTTTTCAAATCCCTCAGGGCCACATCTGAGTCAACTCACCCAGCTCCAGTTCCCGCAGAGATGATGATGCCTCCCCAATGGTGGCATTTCTAACCATTCCACTAATGACGCCTTTAGAATCTTATCCCTCTTACTTACAGGCTCATTACCCTCAATTAAGCATTTGATCATCCAGCCTAAGCTCTGCCTCTGTGAGCTTCTCTCGCCCTTAAATTTTCTTTTATGACACTGTTATATACCTTTGGAAGACTCTGTTTTAAGGATGCAAGCCAAACACTAACACTGCAACCCCAACACTGATATACCTGGATGGTTACTCAACTGTGGGAAGAAATATTGCTGCTATCTCAGCGGATGGTTAAATGACAGATGGGTAAGTGACCTCAGTAACATCTGTCATTAGGATATGCTACCAGTCCCTGGTCTACTCCATATCTCTGAGATCACAAAAGGTGTGGTCTCAACCCAGTCAACCCAATAGAATGAATAACAGATGTGAGGAATGCGACACCACAAATATCCTTTTTAATATACAAATTCAGAGACTTTGCACTAAAGACTTTAGAATCAATGCGGATGAAAATGTTAACATTTAGTGTGGATTTTTCTCAAAGTGAAATCTAGCCTTTGTTGCCTTGGTCAATATCAAGGACTTGGCCAACTGTTGCAAATCTATGTGTTCAAACCAAATGACACACAGACAAGACATTGTACGTCAAGAACCTCAAGATCCATCACCTACTCGAAAGCAGAATTGTGTTCAGGAAGTCTATTTCATGCACAGTATTTCTCAATCTACATTCTCCTTACTTTCTCCAAATTTCTGATCTAAGTAATGTACTTATTATCTACTAAAAAACCTTGCTTTTGTGGCTTAAATTGTACAATGCAAAGAAACCAAATTACCCACTACTTCACAATCAGAGGCCAAGTAGTAAAAGCTCCAAGTTTCTTCGAATCCACCTAAACATATCCAATATCAACATAAGAGCAATAGGAGCAGGAGTCGGCCATCTTGCCCATTGAGCCTGCTCCGCCATTCAATGAGATCATGACTGATCTGATGATCGGCTCATCTCCACCTCCCTGCCTTTACCCCATATAGGTCAATTCCCATCCTATGTAAAAATCCATCCAACCTTGCCTTAAATACATTTACTGAGGCTGCCTCCATTGCTTCAATGGGCAGAGAATCCAGATTTACCACTGTCTGTGAAAAGCAGTTTCTCCTCATCTCCATCCTAAATCTACCACCCTGAATCTTGAGCCACCTCCCCTAGTTCTAGCCTCCCCCACCAAAGGAAACAACTTACTTACCTCTATCTTATCTATGCCTTTTAGAATTTTCCTTCTCATTCTTCTAAATTTCAGTGAGACCCAGATGACTTGATCTCTTCTCATGGGCTAAGCCCCTCATAAAGCACCCCTTTAACTGAGTTATTCTTTTAAATGCAATCACTCGGGGGAGGGTTTGAATCCACTATTCTGCAAGTCAGGGTAATATTGGCACCCAGGTAAAGACCCAATCACTTCAACGATGAGGGTGCCACAAATGGTGTACAGATCGACGACATAGAGAACATCCCAATACCTCCAACCCCGGCAGTGTTCAATAATCCTGCTTCTTTCAAAAAGACACCCCACTGAAAACTCTCAACTTGTGACTGCCAAAGTAATGATTGATAGCCTTGGTGAGAAACAGAGTAAAATGAGTTTTCAGCATTAATACGCAATGAGTGGAAAAGGGAGGCACAGCGGTGCAGTTAGTGAAGCTGCTGTCTCGACTCCAGTGACTGGTTCAGTCCTGAGCTCTGACACAGGTCTTTAGCCCAGAAGGTCGTGGATTTGCCACGTACGGCTGCGGATGCCCGATCATTGAGGGAGTTTAAGGAGGAGATTGATAGTTATCTAATTAGTCAGGGTATCAAGGGATATGGGGAAATTTGGAACTCGATGCAAGAACAGTTTTGCTCGGGGTGGAGTTGCGGAGCAGACTCGATGGGCCGAACGGCCTGCTTCTGTTCCTTGCACTTGTGTTTATACATTCTCCATGATCACATGCTTGCCCCAAGTGCTTCAGTTTCTCCCCACACCTAAAACATGTGGGTTTGGTTGGCTCATTGGTCTTGATGAAGGGCGAGGGTCTAGTTTTAGGTTAATACTGTATATATCGGCATACAAGACTACTGGTGTACAAGACAACCCCCAGAATTTCCATTTAAAATTTAGGTTTCAAGTTAAACTCACTGTTTAACACTACCCCTTCTGAAAGCTTACTGCCCCAATAGTCTTTTACCAACCATCCCACTGACCAGTGGTGTGATGATGCTGTCACAATATTAAAAGCAAATGACCCAGTAAAGGTTTTTAATTTTATTTGGATATATTAAAATAAACCACCTTTGGCTGCTTTAACAGGCCGTTTAAAGCCTGTACAGAGCCAACGGCAGTTGGACTGGGTGGATGGACCCTGCGGAGGGGAGTGCTGAGACTTCGCTGTTCATCAGCTGTTACAAATGGTGACTGGTATATGCTGACAGCTTAGTTTACTGTGCTGTTATTTTAAGGAATGTTAGACATGTTTACAATACATTTTTATCATTTTAATTTCACATTACTACTAACACAAACACAAGTTTCAGTACAAAATTATTTAGTGGTAGGACCATAGGAGTCACGCAAGTGTTTTATGCTGTTTTCTATCTCCATGGAGGACATTCTAAACCACAAGATATTAAAGGTTTGATTTTTATACTTCACATACAAGACAACCCCTGGTTTTGGGGTGATATTTTTTAAGGTTCAAATAGTATTTTATTCACTGGCAAATAGTTGCTTTTTTGCTGAATTGGCCAGCTTTGGTCCTTTTTTTTTAAAAAAAAACAATTTTAATTTCAAATGTTCAACAGCAACTTATTTTTGTTTTTATATTTACAGGTAATTCCTTGTCTGACAACATTGATGCCAAAGCATTCCAACAAGATTTGCATTCAGGATGTTCTGCACTACACCAATGATAGGTTTGAATTATAAATAGAGACCGGACAGGCTCAGACTTTTCTGTCTGTATCATAACAGGCTCATGGGAAGGGGTGGCAGCAGGGAGCAGGGGGGGGGGGGGGAAGAGAAGAGGTGGAAAGAAACCTCAGAGCTTTACAAGATCAAAGGCAAAGAGGTTTACAAAATCATGAGGCATAGATAAATTAATTAATACTATTGTAGTTGTTTTTTCCCTCCGTTAAGTACTCGTTTGGCTGCAGCAAGTAAGAATTTCAGGCACATGTACATCGTACAATGTATATGACAATAAACTCATTGTTATGGAAGGGAGTCGGAGACTTTTTCTCACGTTGGTGGATGCTGAAACTTCAGGACACAGGCTTGTGAGAAGGAAAGAGTTAAAGGCGACCAAAGAGGCACCTTGTTCAGAGAGAGGAGTAAAGAATGAGCTGCCAGAAGCAGGGACAATAGTAATGTTCAAAATAAATTTGACAGATACATAAATAGGAGCACTCAGACAGATACGAGCCAAACGGGAGAAGTTTAGTCAGTGAGGACAAGTTGGAACCAAGGGCCTATTTGTGTGCTGTCGAACACTATAACCCTTGCTAATGTTATGCTGGAAAC
The DNA here is from genome assembly GCF_036971445.1 of Narcine bancroftii. Classification (NCBI taxonomy): domain Eukaryota; kingdom Metazoa; phylum Chordata; class Chondrichthyes; order Torpediniformes; family Narcinidae; genus Narcine; species Narcine bancroftii. Next base: position 171,766,344 of record NC_091472.1, on the reverse strand, counting down.
TCTCACTCAAGCAATACATGCAGGAAAGTGGGTTGAGGAGAGAGGCAGTTGTTCACCATTTCCAAGAAATTCCAAGCTGATGCTTTAGTGGACAACTTCAAACAGGAGAAATGTTCCGTGCAAAATCTATGCCAGCTCTATGCCACACACAAACCTGATCAGCTTCACTACTTTAATTTGTGAAGAGTTTTATTCCCGACATCTCTGCAGTACTACAAAAAAAGCCATGAAGGAAACTCTCCAAAACTAATCCTTAGCAATACTACATGCATGTACACATATAACAAACATGTGTGGCAAACAAGTTCTTCAGACACACAATTACATGTTCTTTGCAGGACCCTATGGTTGAACAATTCAGCGAACTTTGATGAATGCAATGTGATGGGGAGAAAGGATTTCTATTGACCAACAGAAATGCTCATTAAGAATTCAATTAAGTGAAATCCAGCAGACTAAAATTTCAATCTCCTCCTCTCAAATTGGATGTCACTCTCACCCCTCCCCCATTCCAAGCGCTCCTGTTTTCCACACAACTTAGTGATTGTGTGGGTTGCAACACAATGCCCTTGTGTTGGTTGGGTACATTTTCCTTCCCCCCCCACCTCCCCCACACACCGTCTTCTCTCCCCTCAGCGATCCAGTCTTCTGCCTGGTAATGGGTGGGAAGAGATGTTACACACGGCAGCAGCACTCTTCAAAAGAAAACTTTGTCCACCCAGCTTTCCCTCCCCCAGCCGTGAGACCGAAACATTTGAGTTTGAATGAGGTGGTCACAAGAGCCTCATGTACTGCAACAGCACTGCTAGGGGGGGGACAAGCATCGTTTAAAACAACATTTATACATTTATGCTGCAACCAAGTTCTGAGCCCGGGGTGTGGGGGGGGGGGGGGGGGGAGGGGGATAGTGGAGGAGGATGTATGCACAATATTTCTTCATTTAAAAATCAAATGACAAACACTAATCATTGGTTGAGGCAGAAGTAAAATTAAAGTTATTGACAAGATGAGTGCAGTGATGTTGCTTTCTCTGGTTGGTGGAGATCTCGAAACAGATCAATAAGGCAGCCATTGAGGTTGGATGAGAAAAATTTCCTCACATCAAGGGTAGTAAATCTTTACAATTCATCACCCAAGGGTGTGGAGGTTCAGTAAGTGAATATATTCAAGACCAATCAATGTTGAGAGATTGTTTCTGGACACTTGATCTGGGCTGAAAGCAACATGGAGTTAAAAATCAGCCATGTTTTTTTTCCCCTGAACGAGCAGAAACAAGGGGCTAAATTGTTCACTCCTTTTTCAATTTCTTGGATCTTTAAAAGGGGCCAATACTGTAGGAATTATGGGGTTACAGGTAAACACCATGCTATCAAATGGTCTGCATCACTGAGTCTTCTCCCTCCCTATTTCTATTCTCCCCCCCCCAGCCACGCCATTATGGCGCCTCCCCGTAAAAGCAGCTCTTTCATTTGCCTCCACTACTTCTGCTTTTATGCAAAGAGATGGGACAAGACCTTGAGGCAATGATCTGGTGCGGGGCTGCTGCCCCATCAGGGGGCAGCACCGTGCACTTATGATTCTAAGCCAAGGTCCAGCCTACTCTTAAGACCACACTTTGTTCTATTTCAAAGATCACCAGTGAACTTTGGTTTCCCAGCCATTTTTAATCCCACACTCAACATTACAACAAACACTTTCTTGACCACTTTCTTGTTTGTGAATAACAGCCAACATGATAGAACTCAATGCAGAGGATCCTCAAAGTCCAACTTGATTGTATTTATATATAGTAAAAACCCGTTATGCAGAACTCAAGCAAACAACAAAAATGTAAAAAATTAAATAAGGATTAAAAAATTATATGTTTTAAATTGTACATGCTCTCTGAAGAAACATAAACCTTTGGTGAAGATGGGACAAATATTCAGCCAGCGGAGGGGAGGGCCTTGGCTGTGCTTTGCCTGTAGCAGCTGTTTGAATAAAGTTATGTTTGAACAAAATGGCATCGGCCAGGATGAAGAGGTGGTTGATGCTGCTCACCGCTGGAGTGACTCTCTCGAAGTGTTTCCTTATCTCTACTTATCTTTATATTATTAAGTATATTAGCACGGCTTTATCCGTAAACTTGGGGGAAGGGGAGTTAATTATCTGTAATTTTATTGTTAGTCTTTCAGGCAGCTCTGTGGAGGGGGGAGGAACTTCCAGATGCAGCAACAGTTAAATATTTTCAAAGAATGTGACTGAAAATAAAGTAAAATGTTTTAAGGTTTATATATTCATGCAAGTGAAGTTTGTTCAGTGCACGTACAGTATAATATTTTTGCCTTTTAAACTGTTTATTCTTAATGCAAGAGTATTAATTCAGCATTGTAAGAGTGAGTCTCAAGCAACCGGGAAACTTGTTTATCCAGCATCTACCAATTCCCGTAGGTGCCAGGTACCAGGTGTTTTACTGTACAAAAAATGTTGGACTTTTTTTTAATGTTACTGCTTGTGATTTTGATCTCAGTCTTCACCTTCTTCATAAGAAAAACTCTGAACAGAAGGAAAAGTTTCATGTGTCAAAAACAAATGGAAACCCAAAACAAAAATTACAAAGCTCATTTGGGGAGTGAATGGATAAAGTAGGCTTTTTGGGAAAAAGAGGAAAATTGTTAGCACAATTCAATAGATTGATCCCTAAGTGCATCTTACTGAAAAGGCATCCAACTGCTCAAACACAAAATGTGTCGTTTTTGCTGTTGAGAAAGTAAAAGTAATATGCAAATGTGGAAAGTTGTGCATTCCTCTGGCAAAAGAAGTGACACGGGCACCAGGGGCAGAAGCAGTCCCTGCAATACTCCAGAGTAGACGATAGACAGAGAGGGTCTTATCACATTGTCAAACTATTACAAAACCCTTCAAAACCAATTATTTTTAAAATACACACATTATTATTCCTCACGCAGCCTCTTCCAATCACTCCAAATCCTAAAGGCCCCTCACCAACTCTCACTGAGTGGCTGCATCTGTCTCTCTTGTTGTTTTAGTTCAACAGCTGGCAAGTACTCTATTTGACGCACTCAGGATAGGATTTTTTTTTCTCCAGCCGTAACAATTATTTCTCCCAGCAGCCCCACCCTTCCTCCCCTTCTCACCAAACCCACCCCACCATCCACATGACTTTGCAAGCTCACACTGTGGGGGGGGGGGGGGGGTGTCTAGGGTTTCTATACAAGGATTCACTCTTTTGCACAAGTTGTTGGCAAGACTACACCTGGAGTACTTGTGTGCATTTCTGGTCACCCAAAGGAAGGGCATCAATACTTTGGATGGAAGGATACAGCAGGATGTTGGTGGAGGGCTTGAGTTGTAGGGAGAAGTTGAATGAGATGGCTCTATTGCGAGAGCAGGAGGCAGCTTGTGAGTATATCTAATGACTTTGTGTCAGGAAGTTTCAAGTTCACAGCTGAATGAAATAGTTTCTCCTCACCTTAGTCATAAATGGCTTATCCTCATCTTCACACTGTGACCACTCGTTCTGAACTTTCCCAACATCAGGAACATTCTTCCTAGCTCTAACCTGTCAGAATTTTATATGTTTCAAGAAGATTAACTCTCATTCTTCCAAATTCCAAGTACAGGTTGAGTACCCTTTATCCGAAATGCTTGGGCCCAGATGATTTTTTTTTACTTCTGATTTTGAAACAATAAGAGTAAAACAGCACGGTTGCATCAGCAGAATACCTGTATCAGTGGTTAAATAGCAACAACAAACAACGACAGGCTTTTTGAGCACCGACATGATGCCACAATAGGAAATTTCACATGAAATAATGTTTAACAAAAATAAAATTCTCCTCACAAAAGACCACCACCCCGCCACCAGTCCCCGGGCACCTCCCTGCCGCCGCTGCTGCTGGTCCCAACACATCCTCGCCACTACAGTCGGTCTCTGACACCTCCCCATTGCCGCTGCCAGCCCTGACTATGGTCCCCGGTTCCCGCCCGGGAGCCTAGGGTGATCTCTTCGATGTGGACATCACACCCGACATTGGGAGTCGTCGGCTGAAGCCGATGCTGAAGACTTGGATCCAGCTCGATTTGGCATCTTCTCAGCCACAAGCAAAGATTTCAGGGTTTTTTTTTAAAAAACTGTTATTTTAATCAAACTGGCGCCAACAGAGCATCAGGTATTACACTAAAAAAAAATTCTATTTTTAGATCTTTTCATTTTTTTGGGTAAGGAGTACTCAACCTGTATAACCCTAATCTATCCAGTCATTCTTCATAGCCCAGAAATCAGACAGGATAACTTTTGCTGAAACCCTCAGTCACCTTTTTGGATCAACGTCAATCCTCAAGAATCATGCCTCTATTTTGTTTTTTTTATTCATTCTTCCAAATTAGTTACAGTTTCTACAGACCTAGCTCCAAATTTGTCTCCACCTGCTCCGCCGCAGTGAATCAGCTATCGCCAGTGACTCAGTTATGATTTACACTCGTGTCACTCTCGCCAGGAAGAGAGAGGAAACCCCTTCATATTATTCCTCATTACAAAGCTTTCAACAGATTTCCTGAATGAACCAATTTAGAACAAAAAATAAACAATATTGAGAGTTCAGCATTATTCAGCCAATTCACCATTTAAAGTTAAGAGTCATACGTCATGGCAAAAGGCCCTACACCCCAACTTCTCCATGCCGACCAAGTTGTCTACCCAAGTTATCCATGTTGGCCCATACTACCCTCTAATCCTTTCCCTATTAAGTGGCATTTAAGCCCTGTAATTGTACCTGCCTCAACTAATTCCTCTGGCACCTCGTTCCATATCCCCACAAATGACTGTGTAGAAAAACTTGCCCCTCAGGTCCCTTTTAAATCTCCCCCCCCCACCTTAAATCCATGCCGCCCTCTTTTAGACCACTGTACCCAGAGGAAAAAAGACCAACCACCCACCATAGTTAAAGCCCTCATGATATGGTAAACCTCCACAAAGTTCATCCCTTGGCCTCCGACACACCGAGGAACACAGTCTCTTCTCAGAGACTCCCCAGCTCTGGCCACAGCATTGTGAATCTTTTTTGCACCCTTTTGCAGCTTAACAAGGTTGTTTTTAAAAAAAAACACTTGGAATCTAATTGATCTCAGCACAAAAATCAAATTATATTCTGTGAAACTGCTTGCAACAGCAGACAGACAACACAGCAACAGGCCCTTTGACCCATCGATCTCCAACTGATCCCATTTACCAGCACTTGCTCCATTACCTTCTATCCCTTGGGAATGAAATCCAGATATTCAATGGTGAGAGGACACATGCCTCCATCATGTACTCAGGCAGTGCATTCCAGACCCCAACCATCCTCTGGATCAATAAAAAGGTTCTTCTTCAGATCCACATACCCCTTACCCTCTGATGGTGGAGGTTCCAAATCGCAACCTACATTTCATACCACACGTCGAATGCAAAACTTTCCTCTGCCCAAACCTGCCTGCTTCCAGGCAATGCCAGAGCGGGCACCTCGCACACAATGGCATCTTGCAGACCTGTACCAGTTTCTCTTCGCCTCTCTGCCCTGCAAGTGTCCACTGGAAGCTCAGCTCTTAGCCATGGGACTGAAGAGCTGTGTGGCCCAGACAGAGAAAGTGAAACTCGTGATTTATTTCATTCCCAGCCCCGATTAAACACAGTAGCACTCAGTACAGCCTCCTAAACTCAAATCGCAGGTCAGAGAATTAGTACTGCTTCCATAGGGACAAGGGAATTAAAGTGGGCCGCAGATTTTTCCTCCAACGTTAGGACACGGTTCCTTGGCCCCAATTTCCTCCCTTCCAAACCAACTGCATTCTTGCAGCCAAACTCTCTTCCTTCCCACCCAGTTTGCCAACAGTAAGGCTTCAGGCCAGGCCTTGAAGCTAACGTGACCAGGATCACCAAGAACTGCATTTCTCATGAGATTAAAACTAAAGATTAGGGCTTTAAATTTAAATTCTTTCTGGGATTCAAAAGAATGATCAGAATTAAGAAATGGATGTTGAGAAAAGAATGGGCAAATACCGTAAATTTAAGTGTACAAGTCATTTTACTCAGAACTTTTATAGTGGAAGGGTCAAAATAAAAATGAATGCAACCTTCACACTATGTGTATGATATCCTATTAACTGTATGTAGGCTGCAACATCAACTCCAGCTGGTCAGCTTTCCATGTTGACTTGGACACCAGTCTCCCTCCTCCCTCCACAAACTGAGTGGTCCCTTGACACAAGGCGTGCTCCCCATCTGGATGGTGGGTGCAGACGGAGCACAGGGCAGACAGTTGAGTGAAACCGGAGGGAGTGCAGGATTGAAGATCAATGCTCTCAGTCTCCTGCCCGTCAGTCTTTTGGGAGTAAGGCAGGAAAAGGTTACGCAGGAGCCAGAGGGGTGAACGGATGGGGAAAAAAAAACTATTTATTTGAGGGAAGAGGGAGGGTGGTTGAAAGACCGAGAGGGCAAGAGCCAATGGTGCACAGGGTAGAGCCAAAAGAATGTGAGAACAGGGAGCAAGCCATGATGTCTCCCACTTCCTCCAGCCCTTTTCCCTCTCCTACCCAGCCAGCACCTTCCTAATTCTAGTATGTACATTCCCAGGATGTATCCGTTCCCACTGCTGCCTCCGTACTGAACCATAGAACACACAACGGCACAGAAACAGGCCCTTCGGCCCATCTAGTCTATACCATTCTCTAGCAAGGCACAATTTTCAAGGTTTTTTTTGTCCCTCACAATGCCATCTGGTTCCCTCACACCCTGCACTGCTTACAAAGCAAAATCTGTCACATGGATGGAAAAGTTCAAAAGATGACAAGCATTAATTTAAAAAAAGGTAAGGGTACTTTCTTTAAAAAATTGCATCTTCAAACAGAGTGAAGCGACTTGTGCACCAGATTTTTACAGTCAAGTGGCGTCAGTCGCTACTTCTATTGATAGTGTAAACACACGCATAAAGAACACACTTACGATGTTTGCTATGGACACCGGGATTCGTCCCCTTAGTTCTCATGCACACCGTAGTTTGATTAGCTCTCATCTTTTCTTGCTTGTTGGGTAAAGTGATTTTTTTTTTGGAAAAAATTTTAAAGCACTCCTGAAAAGACTAGAACGAGAATAAGGAAAGCAGCAAACAACATTTTGACTGAAATTCGAACCAACTAAAACTAAAATGTCACTAGAATCTGTGAACAAAGACTAAACTAAAGCTAGAACTAAAGTTTCTTCCAGAGACTATGAGATCAAAACTCAAGGCCCATGGACTAGGAACTAAGAGTGAAATTAATTCTAGGACTAGAATAAGACTGTCCCCTGCTATCTCACCTAAATGACCATTCTACAAGGAGCAGCTTCGCCGGGCTGCATCCAAGTCCGATTGCTGTGGAAATTGTCACAAAGGGTGGAGAGGGGAGGGGAGGGGAACAGGTTCCACATCAGCCGAAGCAAGAATTGCCACTGCACAGGGGCCGCTGTTTGTTGTAAATCCTCCCCCCATCACAGACCAAAATTACAATTGGGACCAGGTGCCCTCTCATATGCACCAATTTAGGATAGGGAGTTCCAATTGGTTTTCTGGTAGTGGAGATTTTCTCAACCAAAGCCCATCCATCCCTCGGGTAAAGGTTTCCACTCAGATGGTGACCATAAATGGGGACAGTGGATAAATTTCCACTGCCTGACAGGTTCTCTGACAGCAGCATTTATTCTACTCCATCCTGCTGCAGTTAAAGTCTTCGCTTTTACCACCCAAACGTCACACCCAAAGAGGGAAACACAAGTGGGACCAGGAGGAGGCCACTTCCTGGTTATCCTTCTACTTCTGCTCTATCTCGCGATTCCTCCAAGATGCTAAACATGAACAACCTTAGCTCTGAATGTAATCAATGAACTAACATCCAGAGCCCTTCAAGGCAGGGAATTTAAAGATTTTCAAAATTAGTAAATTTCTCCTCCCTTCAGTTCCAAATTTTGAGATGAGCCCCTTGCTCTAAACTCCTCAGCTGGAGGATACATCCTCCTCATTTCCATTTAGAGTCCTTCAAGAAACAAGCTTCAATACAATCAACTAACTTTCTTCTAAACTCTAAAGAACCTGAGGCAGGGACAAAGTAATCTCTCCTCGTACGACATACTTGCCACCAGAGAAACCAGCCCCATCAAGCTGAGCACGTTGGGCAGATCACCTGCAGAGCCTGTGTCAGTGGGCACTTAAAGTCCCCCCAGGGGCAGAAGGGGTTTGGAGCAGACTGCCGAGATCAGAGACATTCAGAAGGAACAAAATCCTCGTCAATCAATCCAGTTGTGACCATGGCTGCAGACTGGGACCAATTCCAAATGGTTACACTATGATTTACTCTTTGAAGCATGCCCTTGCACACTACTCCAGCCACAAAACTGACAGAGCCTCTTGGCAGAGTCACACGTTTGTGGGTCTCAAGACAACTTCAAAATGAATTTCCAACCAGTGGGATAGACCATCTCATCCAGATGCTCAGACCATCCACCCATTACCATCCATGGCAAGGTACAGCAACTTCTTTCATCAAACTGCCAGGTGCAAGTGTAGCATAGGGCTCTCGGGAGAGCCCAGACACCAGAATACTCTGGGCCCAACAGTCCAGAGTCACCCTCTGCAGTTCAGTGGGGTCTTCTCTTAACCCAGCAATTACTCTCAACAGAGCAAGAACCAGTGCAAGAGAATTAACAAATGCAATATGGCACAGTGAACTAGAATGCAGCTTTAAATCGCTACCAGTTTGCAAACTTTCACTTGAACCCTGCAAAATTCTACTTTCAAATCATTATATTTTACTTGACAAGCTCCATAGGCCATCCCCTTAAATGGGTTACATTTCCAGTGGCATTTTCAAGGGTTAATCCTTCAAGTATTACCCCCTTCTCTCCAAACCTTTCTGCAGTGAGAATACTCTGTCAAATCCACATCCACCAGAGGCACGGCCTTGACTGTACCTACAGCTACTTCAACCAAAGACATTGTCTGTCCCTGCAACTCTTCCCTCACCCACAGGCATACACCGTCTGTACCTGCAGACCTTCCCTCACTCACAAGCATACCCTCTGCAGGGTGAAGATCCATGTACAAGAGCACCAGCAGGCAACAAGCGATCCGCTTTAAACTTTAGGTTTTAAAATCCAAAGATTTAAATTTCACTGTTGAATAGCAGGAACTAGAGTTGAATGTTGCATTTATTTCAAGCATTAGGTTCCTATTTTTTTAAAATATAATCTAAAGTCCCCAAAATAAAATTTCTGACCAGTTCCACACCAGGGCCTGGTAGAAAGGGGGTCCTGAGACTTTAATCTGACAAAAGGATTTGCAATTCCTTTTATTAGTAGCTCTTGGAACAACACAATGGGGCTCAACAATCTGTTGTTAAATCTGATGATCCCCACACTCCCATTGGCCAACTGGTAAGTGCTCACAGCTCCTAATTTGTTTCCTAAAGCTGTCCTGGGAGCCATGGAAACAGAGGAGATTAATAAACCGTGGGGCAGCTGACCAATCGTGAAGGGACAGTGTGTGGCGGCTGGGCCTGGGCAGTCATCTCAGACAGTTGAAGGTAAGTCTGAGTGGCAGCAATTCTCCTCATGCCCATTACTCTTGCAAACCCCTGGAGAGTGCCGGAGAGTTTGCCTATTCTCCTGTCACTTCTCACTGGCTTTGCATGCCAGCGCTGAATTGAGGCCCAAACAAAAGGACCTGTGTGTGATTGCTCCTCTCCTCGAGTCTCTATGGTGACAGTGGCACTGGCAAAGAGAAGGGGGGGGGCTAGCGGAAGGTCAGGACAGTGGTGGGGAATAGGGTGCGAGTGGGGAGTGGAGGGGCTGAGGGTTGGAAGGGGGCAGCAGCCCCGAACGCAGCTGCTCAATTAACAAGACTAAAGAAAAGACAAGCACCGAGAACCCTTTCTTCTCACCTTATTCTGAGAGGGGTAGGGAAGGACTGCAGAGAACTTCATGTTTAACCTGGAAAAATCTGCAGCAAGAAAAAACGGAGTGACCCAGATTTGAGGACAGATCTGAACACAGAATAATGAATACAAGGCAGCTCGCGTTTCACTCACCTTTCCAAATTGGTCGAAATACTGCTTGACATCCTCCACCGTGGTATTCACAGACAATCCACCCACAAAGATCTTCTTTGTTCTAGTCACCATCTATCAGAAAGGAACCAGATTCAGCTTAAAGTGGCCTGCATTTCTCTCCGACTCAAGCAGTTCAAAAAGTCCGCCGCTGTTACACTACAAGTCAACAAACTTGCCATTTACTGACTGAAATGGTGTGGCCAGAAATGAAAGAACTTGCATTGCTACTGAACACCCCCCACCACCCCCCAAGTTTACAACTCTAGTACCTCCAAAGTATGCACGAGTTGGTGCATTTCAGTGATCATCCCATTTGCACATTTCCAGATCCCACGATCGACACTTCAGTCATGAGTACCGTTGAGTTTCCATGGCAAGGAATGAAGCCTTCAAACTTTTCTGTCCACCCCAAGGTGAAGCGTGGGCTTGGTCCCTCAAACGGAGTAATACACAGACAGTACCCTAACCCCCCTCCCAAACGTGTACAATTCCTGGACTTAAAGAAGCTGCAGGAAGAGATTGAGATCCTTAATGACCCCAAGAAAAGGTGGTAAAGGCGAGAGGGGAAAAAAATACCATGATCCCATCCATTAGTTAATGATTGCTCGGGGAAAGATTGCTGGCAAAGGAACTCATGAGATTGGATGTGCAATGAATCACAACAGATTTAAATAAGGATTGCTGCCTTGCTCTCAACCATGCCTCCCACCAGACCACAACCCACCACCGAACAGAGTCAGTGCAGAAAGAGGCTTTCTGGTCATCCCCACACTCCTCGCACCCCATGTTAACCTCTGTCCCATAGTCTCCCAAACACTAAGGGACCTATTAATCTCCCAGCACACGTCTTCAGGAACATCGGGCAGTACGTCTCCAAGGTACAACTTCCCCTCCTCAGCCATGAGCCTCAATTCACCTCACCTCTCCCCGTGCCCCCCCACAGGCCACTTCATCCAAGATTTGCAGGCTAGATTGTTCTTGTGGAACCATTTCAGCTGATCTCATAACACTGGAATTTTCCCTACTTTGATTCTATTCTCCCTCCTTGTTCAGCCCCTTGTCAAGAGAACACAGACACACATGTACACAGAGAAAAAGAATGAAAACACAGACAGAAAAAAGAAAACAGACAAAAATATTTCAGCAATCCCCTTTAACATTATAATTAAAAAATTATATACAACAGCAGGATACAAAAGAATGCATCAAAAATTAACACAATCATCAATTAGCACACGAAACTGCTCTCTTGCTGTGCGGAGATGATTCAGTGAGTGCTTTTCACTGAAAAGCCATTTAAATGGAAATTCTGTATTGGAGGGCAAGTGCTGTGCCCTCCACAACGTGGCCTAGTTAATTGCATGTGCACATCTTGATCCGTTTTACTTCAGATCAAAGGCACTTGTGTCCGTACATCCAAAGGACTGGAGTGTGGCAAACGACAGCAGGTAGCTCCCAGTTTTACTCTTTGCAACAAAATACAGATCATCACCTACTAGCGATCAGACCTATGCCCCTCACGAGGCTCACCCCTCCCCTTCAGCATGAAGATTCCAGAGTGAGAGATCCTGCACCACTAGAATCAGGGACGTTTTCCTTTTCTTTGCTGGTATCAGACTCCCGAATGAATCACACGCAAGAAATGTTGCCTTGGCTCTTGTGCTAACTCTGCACTAGAACTAAAACATGAACGTCTGCAGACACTGCGATTGAAGTAAAACCAAAATGCTGGAGAAACTCAACAGGTTAAACAGCGTCCTTTATATAGAAAAATGTTGGCCGGCATTTTTCCCACACCTCGATGAACAACTCTAGCAGTTCTAGATCTTTTTCTTTGCTATTATAAAGGACACTTTATACATTTTTATATTTATTTATAAATGCCAAACTGCATGAGTTTTTCAAGCTCTGCTGGGACCGAGGAAAGCTGCCTCAGGACCTTCGTGATGCCATCATCATCACCCTGTACAAAAACAAAGGCGAGAAATCAGACTGCTCAAACTACAGGGGAATCACGCTGCTCTCCATTGCAGGCAAAATCTTCGCTAGGATTCTCCTAAATAAAATAATACCTAGTGTCGCCGAAAATGTTCTCCCAGAATCACAGTGCGGCTTTCGCGCAAACAGAGGAACTACTGAAATGGTCTTTGCCCTCAGACAGCTCCATGAAAAGTACAGAGAACAAAACAAAGGACTCTACATCACCTTTGTTGACTTCACCAAAGCCTTCGACACTGTGAGTAGGAAAGGGCTTTGGCAAATACTAGAGCGCCTCGGATGCCCCCCAAAGTTCCTCAACATGGTTATCCAACTGCACAAAAACCAACAAGATCGGGTCAGATACAGCAATGAGCTCTCTGAACCCTTCTCCATTAACAATGGCGTGAAGCAAGGCTGCGTTCTCGCACCAACCCTCTTTCCAATCTTCTTCAACATGATACTGAAACAAGCCATGAAAGACCTCAACAATGAAGATGCTGTTTACATCCAGTACTGCACGGATGGCAGTCTCTTCAATCTGCAAACTCACACCAAGACACAAGAGCAACTTGTCCGTGAACTACTCTTTGCAGACGATGCCGCTTTTGCCCATTCAGAGCCAGCTCTTCAGCACTTGATGTTATGTTTTGCGGAAACTGCTAAAATGTTTGGCCTGGAAGTCAGCCTGAAGGAAACTGAGGTCCTCCATCAGCCAGCTCCCCACCATGACTACAAGTCCCCCCCCACATCTCCATCGGGCACACAAAACTCAAAACGGTCAACCAGTTTACCTATCTCGGCTGCACCTTTTCATCGGATGCAAGGATCGACACGAGATAGACAACAGACTTGCCAAGGCAAATAGTGCCTTTGGAAGACTACACAAAAGAGTCTGGAAAAACAACCAACTGAAAAACCTCACAAAGATTAGTGTATACAGAGCCGTTGTCATACCCACACTCCTGTTCGGCTCCGAATCATGGGTCCTCTACCGACGGGTCCTAGAACGCTTCCACCAGCGTTGTCTCCGCTCCATCCTCAATATTCATTGGAGCGACTTCATCTCCAACATCGAAGTACTCAAGATGGCAGAGGCCAACAGCATCGAATCCACGCTGCTGAAGATCCAACTGCGCTGGGTAGGTCTTGTCTCCAGAATGGAGGACCATCGTCTTCCCAAGATAATGTTATATGGCGAGCTCTCCACTGGCCACCGAGACAGAGGTGCACCAAAGAAGAGGTACAAAGACTGCCTAAAGAAATCTCTTTGTGCCTGCCACATTGACCACCGCCAGTGGGCTGATATCGCCTCAAACCGTGCATCTTGGCGCCTCACAGTTTGGCGGGCAGCAACCTCCTTTGAAGAACCTCACTGACAAAAGGCAAAGGAGGAAAAACCCAACACCCAACCCCAACCAACCAATTTTCCCTTGCAACCGCTGCAATCGTGTCTGCCTGTCCCGCATCGGACTTGTCAGCCACAAACGAGCCTGCAGCTGACGTGGACATTACCCCTCCATAAATCTTCGTCCGCAAAGCCAAGCCAAAAAAATAAAGGACACTGTTTGACCTGCTAAGTTTCTCCAGCATTGTTTTTACTGCACTCTGTACTGTTTTACCTGCTGTACCATACATGGGTTGACTCGTTGGACCATTCACAAAACAAACTTTCCTCACCACGCCACATATAAACTTGACGCCAACACATCCAAAAAACCCTTGGTTCAAAAGAGAGCATCCATCTGTTCCAGGGAGGTCCAGGGCTCAGCTGCACTGTACAACCAGACATGCAAGGGATGGTCCTCAAAGGTCCAGCTTCCTTCCCAACTTGGCAAGTGTCACCCTCAGCAAATGAACAGAAGTGTCCAGGTAGATTTCAGCAGCAAGGTCGAGAATACTCTCTTCTTCACATAGTGACCTTTTATGTCTCATTTTCATATGGTGTAAATGTTTCTAATGTGATTAGATGGATTTACTTTTCCAGGTCAGATTTTTTTTTATTTTATTTTTTTTTAAACTTGCAGTAGGAACCAAAAACTACAAAATATACTGTCCCACCTGACAGCCAGCCATCCTAACTTGACAGCCCAAGGTACAGGAGCCGGAGTGCGCTCAGATGCACATCCTGGTGCAGCGCTGCACTTTTAGGACTGCCACCTGAACGGCAAATCAAAGGGCTGCTTTCTCTTCTTCAGGCACATTCTTAGCGGAGAATCCACCTGAAGAACCCTTAATAGACTCAAATATCTTTGTTTTTAAGGGTAAGGAGAGATTAAAAACTAGAGGGCATGGGTTACAGGTGCAAGGGGAAAATTTTAAAGGGAACTTCACACAGAAAGTAGGGAGCGTGGAATGAGCTGTTAGCTGAGGTGAATGCAGACTCGATTTTAACATTTAAGAAAAATTTGGACAGGTACATGGATGGGAGGGATATGTACTGGGTGCAGGTCAGTGGAACTAGGCAGAATAATAGTTTGGCACAGACTAGAAGGGCTGAATGGCTCATTTCTGTGTTGTGATGTTCCATATGTAGCCCTCTGGATAAGCTGCTCAGCTGTTTTTTTTTAAATTTTTTTCTTTTGTTCTATTAAAGTTAGGTGAGGTTTTTTTATGCAATACTTTTGATTTTTTTTCCACCCAGTGCAATGGAGGGGAGACTGAGTTTATACTGTTTGAAGTTTTATCTTAATATAGAGCAAGGTAGCATTATAGCTCTCGGTTATAGCCTTTTTCCACAGAAGACACACACAGCAGTAGAGTGTATTCAACGCTGAGTTTATTCAGTGGTGGCTCTGTCTTTCATAGTCAGCTTGGCTGCGTCACCACCAGGGCATGGCTTGAGCGGGCCAGCTGCCGATTGGTTACTTGAGATGCCCAGATCCAGATTGGGCCCCCTGCGATCCACTGGCAGAGATTGGCCAGTTTCACTGCTCTCCCGGTGGCCTATGAAAACGGGCATTTCAACCCACATGACGCTTTGCCGGTCACTGCGTTTGATGGCCATTTGTTCTGTCAGCCCAAGGCATGGGCTGCTACACGACCTTTCCCCCCAGAACCGGTGATTAGGGCATTGTTTTTAGGAGGCTGACCCCTGCGCCGTGGGGTCGGGTGAGTGATGGGCTGGTCAAAGTCCAAGACGGCCGGTTTCAACTGGTCAAGTATGAAAGTCTCTTCCCTGCTGCCAATGTCCAAAACACAGATGGAGCCGTTGTGTCCAAGGACACGGTATGGCACCTTGTAAGGCTGCTGTAGAGGTGGCTGGTGAGCCCGTGCAGAACAAACAAACACATTAACGGTGTGACAGAGTAGGTGGTGGGTGATAGGTGATAGATGATAGATGTTTTTGGGAGATAACTTGGGGCAAGGGTTTTTAGTGAAGGACAGCTAAAATTACTTTGAAACAAATCTTATTTAAATACTGGAGCTCTGCCCCATGGTAGACATCAGCTGCAGAGCTTTTGAAGAGTGCTCAAGAGACTTCACTAATGGATTGTTGTTTACAAAAGGCAACAGATGAAAGAGCATGTTGGAGCTGCATATTGTCTGGAGGAGAGCTTGCTGTTGTAAAACGGTCATGTGGTTTTGCAAGCAGGGAGCGTCAAATATGCTTTCTCCCAGAGAGAGACACATATACACAGATCACTTGTACAGTGTTGCAGCCAGCAGAAGTAGCTGGGACTGGAACAGGACAAGCTGGCAAGCTCATTTGGAAGATGGCCTGGTCAAAGCCCTTGTGGTTCATACAAGAAGAGAGAACTGGATGTCTAATGTTTCACTTGGAACAAGTGAAACAAAAAGGAACTCTGTGGTGACCTGAAAGAAAGAGGTTATCATCTGGAGAACCCTGAAGGGGCAAGTTTCATCAGCAAGACAATGGAGTGGCAGATTAAAAAGAAACAACAAATCTCTCTGAAAATCAACAAGAACCTTACTGAGTGGTAACCATTTACCTTTCAAGCAACAGAGCCTGGTGAACTTTATAAATTCTGTGCCCAGTATAAGAATTGTCTGCAACCAGTGAACTTGGAGGAATGAGAAGTGAGATTGGACTGTGAACCAAATGACTTTTCTGAACTTACATACACGTGTGCTTAGAATTAGAAGGGGGTTAAGTTAGGTTAAGTGAGTCAATGGAATTAAGTTAAAGTGTGATTCTATTTTCATGTTTAAAGATAATTAAAAGCAACTTTTGTTTAAGTAACCATTGGTCTTGGTGAATATCTATTGCTGCTGGGTTTTGGGGTCCTCTGGGCTCGAACAATGGTCAGTAAAGTTCTTTGGGATGCAAGTGCAGGGTTGGCTGTGGGGGGTCTAGGTTTAGCGGGTGCCTAGATGCTCGTGTCGTCAGGACAACGTGGTCACCAGGGGCTGTCACGAATTCATCCGGTGTAACTAGGGGTGCACCTTGGGTGCAGTGTGGATGCCTAACAGGACCCAAGGGAGTTTGTTGGCCCAGTTAGGTCTGGTAAGCTGTACCATTAAGGCTGCCTTAATGTGTCTGTGGAACCTCTCCACCAACCAGTTGACCTGTGGATGATATGCTGTGGTGTGGTGAAGTTAGGTCCCCAGGGCATGGGCTAAGGCGGTCTCACAGACTACAAGTAAATTGGGCTCCTGTGTTCGGGGACCTCGAAGCGCGCTACCCAATTGTTGAGTAAAGCCCATGCGCATGCTTCTGTGGAAGCTTCTGATAGTGGCACCGCCTTTGGTCATCTGGTCAACCATTGTAAGAAGGTAACATGCATCTCTGGATACGAGTAGGGGCCCCACAATGTCAATCTGCATGTGGCTGAAGCAGCGACGTGCTGGCTCAAATGTCTGTGATGGAGCTTTGATAGGAGTCTGGATTTTGGATGACTGGCACTGAGTACAAGTCCTGGCCCACAGGGCGACCTCTTTGCGGAGGCCATGACAAACATACCTGTTCGCCACCATTTTGACTGTAGCCCTGATGGCGGGGTGAGCCAAGTTGTGCAGCGGGTAAAAACATCCGCCTCTTTCATGAAGCCAGAATGATAGGGCAAGTTTTATCCATCAAGGTGTCGCAGAGCAGCGTGCGATTGCCAGGGGCGATCTGAATGTCCTTCAGTTGCCAGCCGATGAGCACTGTCTGGTACGCTGGAACGTCAGGGTCTGCTTGCTGCGCATCAGCCAGGGCTGCATAGTCGATGACAGGGGTAGGATCGTTCACTGCCAAGATAACCAGTCGGGATAGGGCATCAGTCACCACGTTGGATTTGCTGGCTGTGTTCAAATGTCCATTGTAAATTCGGAAATGTAGAACAGGCGCTGCTGTTGCCTGGCTGACTACAGATCTGACACCTTACTAAAGGCGGAAGTAAGGGGTTTGTGGACCATGTAAATTTTAAAATTCCTACCTCCAGGATGTAACGAAACTGCCGAATTGCTAGGTAACGCTAACAGTTCTCTATCAAAGGCACTGTACCGGAGTTCTGTTGGCCTGAGGTGTTTATTGAAAAAGGCCAGTGGTTGCCATCGTCCATTCACCAGTTGCTCTGTCCGCAGGTGCTTGAAGAAGATGGATTAGCTAGGGTGTTTCTGGTGGCAGGAAGGCCTTGGTCGCCTCCTGGGTCCATTTTGTTTTTACTGGGACCTGCCATGAGGGGAAAGAGTGGGCTCATAATGCAGGGCCACTGAAGACATGAAGCGGTGATAAAAGTTGACCATACCTGCAAACTCTTGTCATCCCTTCACCATTGATGGCCTGAGGACAGAGCGGATAGCACCCACCTGAGTGGGTAAAGGTCTGGGTCCATGTTCGTCGATACGATAGCCCAAGAAGTCAATAGTCTCTTGTCCAAACTGGCCCTTGGCCAGGTTGATGGTTAGGCCGAAATCGCTCAGCCTGGAGAATAATTGATTTAAATGGGTGGCATGCAATTAAAATGTCGTCAAGGTAGACAAAGGCAAAATGCAGATCCCAGCCCACTGCATCCATCAGCCTCTGGAAAGTCTGAACCGCATTTTTTAACCCAAAGGGCATGCAGAGAAATTCAAACAATCCAAAGGGGGTTATGATGGTAGTTTGTGGGATGTCTTTGGGGTGAACTGGGATCTGGTGATATCCCCTGATGAGGTCCTCCTTTGAGAATATCCGTGCCCCTCTTAGATTAGCAGTGAAGTCTTGGATATGGGATATCCGTCCAGTATGGTGGCCTCGTTGAGGCAGCGGTAGTCTCTGCACGGCCTCCAACTGGCCACTGCCTTGGAGACCGTGTGAGAGGGGAGGCTCAAGGACTATCGGAGTGCAGCACAATGCCGAGTTCCTCCATCTTTTTGAAGTAGTCTCTGGCTACGTTGTGTTTCTTGTGGGAGGGTTGGGAAGATTGACACTGCGCTCTAGCGTGCAGGGCCCTCCGTAATGATTTGGTTCTGCCAAATGGGCCCAAGCGAATTCGTTATCAGCAATACTCACTGAGTGCAGGTGGGGGCTGGTGAGTTCAGTGCCCTTGAGCGAGAGTGACTGAAATGTCCAGGCATGCACCAGCCAGCGCCCCTTGATGTCCACCAGGAGTGAGTTGGCCCGCAGGAAATCTGCACCCAGTAATGGGGTTGTGGCACAGCCACCACCGTAAACTTCCAAGTGAATTGGTTGCCCCCAAAGCATAGGGGAATGGTGCCAGTCCCGAATGTTTGGACGTTGGAGCCATTTGCCGCTCGGAGCTCCCAGCCCACTTTGCCTCAGCAGGGCTCCAGGCTGGTCAGGGGAATGACACTGTATTGTGCCCCAGTGTACACCGAGAAATGTCGGTATGACAAGGAGTCTTGAATATGTAGCAGGCTATGCAATTGGCCAGTCGTCACAGCCATTAATGACAGCAGGCCACTTTTGTTCCCTTTTCTTCGTTGTACAGTATTTATTATAAAAACCAATAAGATTTAAAAAAAAGCACTCAGCTCAAAGGATACAAAGAGCAAGTCAGTTGAGCACATTTATTGGCTTAAACAGACAATGCACGCGAACCAGTGGGCCTTGCAAATTTTATTTTGGGTACACACCAACTAGAGTCAAATTCAGGCCTCAATGACTCCACATCAGTGGAGTATCTGGAAACATGGGGTTCAGAAAAGCGAGGGTGGACAGTAGGGGTACAATGTACATTTCATGTCCAGGGATTACTCCCACCTTGGGAGATCCCAACAGGAGCTCTTTTCTACTGAGAGGCACAACTCAAATCCTGATAATGTGTCAAGAGGAAAGGCTATTTCAGAAATCTCACCACCTGCTCAAATTCCATTCGAGGGACGTCTGCACATGCTTTGTGGCAGTCTTGCAAGAGAGATGCTCCAGCAATGCCTCGCCTGCCCCAATAACAGACCACCTTATCCGAAGCATCAGCACTCACACCAAAGCCCAAACCTCCACCAGCACCCAGATTGCGTAGTCATTAAATTACTGCTCATGGCAGCTTCTGCAACAAATCAGTTGCTGAAACTCTCTCCAGCGGCACAAAACAGACACTGGGATGTCTCAATGTCATAAAAGCAAGTTCTGGGAATTTGGTGGGGGGGGGGGGAAAGAAATGTTAAATTTTTTTTATTGGCAGGGAAGTCCTCAACCATGCAAACTCAGAGACAGTGTTCACCTTGCCAGAGGGTTCCCAGCACAATTGCACAAAGCACTACACACCAAAACAGACTCCAAGTTGCAATGCTCTCCAACATACAGTTACAGAGAACAATGCTCCCTCTACAATGGGACATGACCCACAAGAATTTTGTTTTGAATGGGGGGGAATAGAAGCTCTGAATGGGGAGCTGTTTTTGAAACAAATTCTGGCCTGTGGTGGGCCATTAATCAATGCGACTTCTTCTTGAGATCCAGAGGAATAAGCACCAAGAGTAAGAAGTACAGCCAAGACTGAACCACCTTGCAAATATTTGTTTCAACTTCTGCCACATGCAATCTGGTTCCCCCATCACCCCAATGTTACTGGTGCGCAATATAGGGGTTCAGCCTCAGAGGAACCTGACTTAACATCTTGTGCAGCACAACATAAGTCACGTTCAGCTGAGGCCGATCCCCTATATAATGCACCAGTGACATTCTTCTTCTTTGGCTTGGCTTGGCTTCACGGACGAAGATTTATGGAGGGGTAATGTCCACGTCAGCTGCAGGCTCGTTTGTGGCTGACAAGTCCGATGCGGTACAGGCAGACACGGTTGCAGCGGAAAATTGGTTGGTTGGGGTTGGGTTTTTCCTCCTTTGCCTTTTGTCAGTGAGGTGGGCTCTGCGGTCTTCTTCAAAGGAGGTTGCTGCTCGCCAACCTGTGAGGCGTCAAGATGCACGGTTTGAGGCGATATCAGCCCACTGCCGGTGGTCAATGTGGCAGGCACCAAGAGATTTCATTAGGCAGTCCTTGTACCTTTTCTTTGGTGCACCTGTCACGGTGACCAGTGGAGAGCTCGCCATATAACACGATCTTGGGAAGGCGATGGTCCTCCATTCTGGAGACGTGACCCACCCAGCGCAGCTGGATCTTCAGCAGCGTGGACTCGATGCTGTCGACCTCTGCCATCTCGAGTACTTCGACGTTAGGGATG
This sequence comes from Narcine bancroftii, assembly GCF_036971445.1. Taxonomy (NCBI): domain Eukaryota; kingdom Metazoa; phylum Chordata; class Chondrichthyes; order Torpediniformes; family Narcinidae; genus Narcine; species Narcine bancroftii. The sequence continues at coordinate 171,745,680 of NC_091472.1, read as the reverse complement.
AAAGCGCTCCAATGAATGTTGAGGATGGAGCGGAGACAACGCTGGTGGAAGCGTTCTAGGAGCCGTAGGTGATGCCGGTAGAGGACCCATGATTCGGAGCCGAACAGGAGTTTGGGTATGACAACGGCTCTGTATACGCTTATCTTTGTGAGGTTTTTCAGTTGGTTGTTTTTCCAGACTCTTTTGTGTAGTCTTCCAAAGGCGCTATTTGCCTTGGCGAGTCTGTTGTCTATCTTGTTGTCGATCCTTGCATCTGATGAAATGGTGCAGCCGAGATAGGTAAACTGGTTGACCGTTTTGAGTTTTGTGTGCCCGATGGAGATGTGGGGGGGGGCTGGTAGTCATGGTGGGGAGCTGGCTGATGGAGGACCTCAGTTTTCTTCAGGCTGACTTCCAGGCCAAACATTTTGGCAGTTTCCGCAAAACGGGACTTCAAGCGCTGAAGAGCTGGCTCTGAATGGGCAACTAAAGCAGCATCGTCTGCAAAGAGTAGTTCACGGACAAGTTTCTCTTGTGTCTTGGTGTGAGCTTGCAGGCGCCTCAGATTGAAGAGACTGCTATCCGTGCGGTACTGGATGTAAACAGCGTTTTCATTGTTGAAGTCTTTCATGGCTTGGTTCAGCATCATGCTGAAGAAGATTGAAAAGAGGATTGGTGCGAGAACACAGCCTTGCTTCACGCCATTGTTAATGGAGAAGGGTTCAGAGAGCTCATTGCTGTATCTGACCCGACCTTGTTGGTTTTCGTGCAGTTGGATAATCATGTTGAGGAACTTTGGGGGACATCCGATGCGCTCTAGTATTTACCAAAGCCCTTTCCTGCTCACGGTGTCGAAGGCTTTGGTGAGGTCAACAAAGGTGATGTAGCGTCCTTTGTTTTGTTCTCTGCACTTTTCTTGGAGTTGTCTGAGGGCAAAGACCACGTCAGTAGTTCCTCTGTTTGCGCGAAAGCCGCACTGTGATTCTGGGAGAATATTCTCGGCAACACTAGGTATTATTCTATTTAGGAGAATCCTAGCGAAGATTTTGCCTGCAATGGAGAGCAGCGTGATTCCCCTGTAGTTTGAGCAGTCCGATTTCTCGCCTTTGTTTTTGTACAGGGTGATGATGGTGGCATCACGAAGGTCCTGAGGCAGTTTTCCTTGACCCCAACAAAGCTTGAAAAACTCATGCAGTTTGGCATGCAGAGTTTTGCCGCCAGCCTTCCAGACCTCTGGGGGGATTCCATCCATACCTGCTGCTTTGCCACTTTTCAGTTGTTCGATTGCCTTATATGTCTCATCCTGGGTGAGGACCTCATCCAGCTCTAGCCTTAGGGGCTGTTGAGGGAGCTGGAGCAGGGCGGAATCTTGGACTGAGCGGTTGGCACTGAAAAGAGATTGGAAGTGTTCTGACCATCGGTTGAGGATGGAGATCTTGTCGCTGAGGAGGACTTTGCCGTCTGAGCTGTGCAACGGGCTTTGGACTTGGGGTGAGGGGCCATACACAGCCTTTAGAGCCTCGGAGAAACGCCTGAAGTCGCCAATGTCCGCGCTGAGCTGGGTTCGTTTGGCGAGGCTAGTCCACCACTCATTTTGGATCTCCCGGAGTTTGCGCTGAAGATGGCTGCATGCACGACGGAAGGCTTGTTTCTTCTCTGGACAGGACGGCTTTGTAAGGTGAGCCTGGTGGGCAGCTCGCTTATTTGCCAGCAGCTCCTGGATTTCCTGGCTGTTTTCGTCAAACCAGTCCTTGTTTTTCCTGGAGGAGAAGCCCAGTACCTTTTCAGTGGATTGCAGTATGGTAGTTTTCAATTGATCCCAGAGGGTTTCAGGGGACGGGTCCGTGAGGCGGATTGCATCGTCGATCTTTGCTTTGACGTTTGCCTGGAAGTTTCCTCTCGCTTCGTCTGACTGCAGGTTTCCAACATTGAACCTCTTTCTGGGGGCTTTACTGTTCCTGGGCTTTGGCTTGAAGTGAAGGTTGAGCTTGCAGCGAACCAGCCAGTGGTCAGTGTGGCATTCCGCGCTGGGCATGACCCTGGTGTGGAGCACATCTCGTTTGTCACTTTCTCGCACCAGGATGTAGTCCAGGAGGTGCCAGTGTTTGGATCGGGGATGCATCCAGGTAGTCTTAAGGCTGTCCCTCTGCTGAAAAAGGGTGTTTGTAATGACAAGCCGCTGTTCTGCGCAGAGCTCCAACAGGAGGCGCCCATTGTCGTTGCACTTGCCGACACCATGCTTGCCCAGGATTCCTGGCCAGGTTTCTGAGTCTTTGCCGACGCGAGCGTTGAAGTCGCCAAGGATGACAACCTTGTCGGCTGTAGGGGTGCGTTGGATGAGGTTGCGCAGGTCAGTGTAGAACTTGTCCTTTTCTGCTGGTTCCGCCTGGAGGGTTGGAGCATAGACACTGATGAGGGTGATGCAACGCTTGTTTTGAAGGGGGAGTCGCATGGACATGATTCGGTCAGAGTGGCCTGTCGGAAGGGTTTCGAGTTTGGAGGCAATGAAGTTCTTGACCATGAAGCCTACACCAGATAGGCGTCGTTCATCCGAAGGCTTGCCAGACCAGTAGAGTGTGTAACCCGCGTCGCGTTCTTGGAGGCTGCCTACATCTGCAAGGCGGACTTCACTGAGAGCGGCTATGTCGATGTCAAGTCTGAGGAGTTCATGTGCAATGAGGGCAGACCGACGTTCAGGTCGGTGGCTGTCAGCCTTGTCTAGCATAGTTCTGATGTTCCAGCATGCTGGCTTGAGTTTGTGAGCATCTTTTGAGGGGGAGGACGTGGACCTGTCCTCGGGCCTGCGCAAAGGAGCTTTTAGGTGGAGTGCAGTGCACGCAGTACTGGCCCCACCCTTTACACTCATGGTTTGTGTGCCGTGGCCAAGCAAGCTGGGACGTGGCAGCGAGGTCCTTGGGTCGTAGGTTTTATATCGGAGTGGCCTTCTCCTATGCAGGTTTCTTACCCGGGCTGGAGGGGCCTGCCTCCCCTCCTAGGTCAGTCCATACTGCCCGGACAGGGGCCGGGGCCGCCGTTGCTTTCCCTGTGCCCGGACTGGGGCCGCCGCCTCCAACTCTCTGCCCGGACCGGGGCCTCCGCCTTCCTCACTCGACCGAGGCCGGGGCCGCCGTCTCCCCCTTGCTCCTGCCCAGATCGGGGCCACCGCCGCCTACCCTCAGCCCAGAGCGGGGCCGCCGCTGCTCTTTCTGTGCCCGGACTGGGGCCGCCCCCTCCCACTCTCTGCCCGGATCGGGGCCTCCGCCTGCCTCACTCGACCAAGGCCGGGGCTGCCGACTCCCCCTTGCTCCTGCCCGGATTGGGGCCGCCGCCGCCTACCCTCAGTCCGGACCAGGGCCGGGGCCGCCGCTGCACTCCCTGTGCCCGGACTGGGGCCGCCGCCTCCCACTCTCTGCCCGGATCGGGGCCTCCGCCTGCCTCACTCAGCCGAGGCCGGGGCCGCCGTCTCCCCCTTGCTCCTGCCCGGATCGGGGCCGCCGCCACCTACCCTTCACCCGGACCGGGGCCGGGGCCGCTGCTGCTCTCCCTGTGCCCGGACTGGGGCCGCCGCCTCCAACTCTCTGCCCGGACCGGGGCCTCCGCCTGCCTCACTCGACCGAGGCCGGGGCCGCCGACTCCCCCTTGCTCCTGCCCGGATTGGAGCCGCCGCCGCCTACCCTCAGTCCGGACCAGGGCCGGGGCCGCCGCTGCTCTCCCTGTGCCCGGACTGGGGCCGCCGCCTCCCACTCTCTGCCCGGATCGGGGCCTCCGCCTGCCTCACTCAGCCGAGGCCAGGGCCGCCGTCTCCCCCTTGCTCCTGCCCGGATCGGGGCCGCCGCCACCTACCCTTCGCCCGGACCGGGGCCGGGGCCGCTGCTGCTCTCCCTGTGCCCGGACTGGGGCCGCCGCCTCCAACTCTCTGCCCGGACCGGGGCCTCCGCCTGCCTCACTCGACCGAGGCCGGGGCCGCCGACTCCCCCTTGCTCCTGCCTGGATTGGAGCCGCCGCCGCCGCCTACCCTCAGTCCGGACCAGGGCCGGGGCCGCCGCTGCTCTCCCTGTGCCCGGACTGGGGCCGCCGCCTCCCACTCTCTGCCCGGATCGGGGCCTCCGCCTGCCTCACTCAGCCGAGGCCAGGGCCGCCGTCTCCCCCTTGCTCCTGCCCGGATCGGGGCCGCCGCCACCTACCCTTCGCCCGGACTGGGGCCGCCGCTGCTCTCCCTGTGCCCGGACTGGGGCCGCCGCCTCCAACTCTCTGCCCGGACCGGGGCCTCCGCCTGCCTCACTCGACCGAGGCCAGGGCCGCCGTCTCCCCCTTGCTCCTGCCCGGATCGGGCATAAATGGCACGACTTGCCCTTTGGCCAAAAGCAATGCCTCGGCTTCAGGTGATGGCTCCCAGGAGCAGTCAGAGAAAGCACCAATAGAAACAGGGGTAAAACACAAAAATCTGCAGACACCATAAGTGAAATAAAAACACAATGCTTAAAAAATCAACAGGTCAAAAGGTGCATTTTATGCAGCAAAGATAAAGAACCAACGTTTTAGGCTTGAGCCCTTCATCAAGGTGTGAAAAAAATGTAGGCAGGTGTCCGAACAAAATGGTGGTGAGTGGGGTGGAGCACAGTCCCACAGGCAGGAGGTAATAAATGGACATGGGAGGGTGGGCACACCAGCAAACAAGGCTTTGTGAATGAGAGGGAAGGGGCTGGAGAGTTGGAGGAAAGACAGAAGAATGGGGAAGAGAGGGAGAACAGACAGTAGTCTAGCAGAAACCAGAGAAGTCAATGTTAATGCCATCTGGTTGGAGAGTGACCTGATGGAACGCAAAGTGTTGCTCCTCCAATTTACGGACACAGGTGCACCTTTGCATGATACAATTAAGCTCTGGTATATGAAACCCAAAGTCGAGGAGACATTTCATTGTCATTTGGAGGGAGGCTCAATCTGCCAGTGATGCATTAAACCAAGGCCCCACCTGCCCTCCTGAGAGCACCAATAGAAGTGCCCCTTGGTGGAATTTCTGAAGAACTGAGCAATTCTCCCTGGAGCACTGATTGTTAGTTGTCCCTCAACTCGTTAACCAAGCCTGCCATCTGGCTATTTTACTAGTGTTTGAGCACGAATCTCTCTTGCTGGTTCTACAGTTCAATTACAACTGCACATCACAAAACATGGCTTCTGGATCGTAAAGTACATTAGAGATATCCCAATGCAATTGTGTGGAGCGTTTCAACGCAAGTCTTTCACCACTGCATGGACCTACAGGTGGTGTAGAGCAAGGGAACTTTCAACCAAGATTCCTGTGCTATATAGTAAAATGATTGTGGAGCTGTAACCACACTCAATGTGCTTGGTGCAGGAGTTATTTACATCCAAAGCCAAGTGATAATGGGATGGGGTGAAATGAAACAACACACAAGTGAACAAGAGGAGCTGCGAGATCACAAGGTAATCACTGAACAGCAGGGTATTATCCCAAAACCTCATTCCTTCCTGAACCAACCTCAGAAACAAAACGACTAGTTGACTTGCTTGTCATTCCTTGTGATTCACTTTGTGAAAGCAGCTGTCAATTCTACTTGCAGAACACCTGTGAACATCATACCAATTATCTGGCTGTGAGTGCTTTGGTTGGGTTTGATAAATAAAAAGCCATCACCAAGATCAAAGACTTTTCTTAATGTTCTGAAGAGTTCATTGGGGAATAGGCTGTAGACACCGAGGCGGCAGAAAAAAGGTAAAAGAACAAAATGCTCAATTCCTTCCAGTGGAATTAGCCAAGCAGTATCTTTCCCTTCAGTTCTGGGAGCAGGTCAATTGCTGTAGAAACAGATCTTGAACCTCCGCGTGGTTTGGAGAGTGAATGGTCACCCTTTCTCAAGGGGAAGACTACAATTTGCAAAACCTAATTCTTTGATATTTTCCAATGTTCTTCCTGCCTTCAATGTGATAACTGTCAAGTATTAGGAGTTTCCATCACTCACTTGTGTACAAGATTAAAACGGTTTTTGGGGGGTGGGGGGTTGGGATACTTGACAATGGAGGAGGGCTTCATGGTCCAGGAAGATTATATCCTTCCATCCCTGGAATATCCTGCTCCTTGCCCTCTATCCATAGTTCTTTCTCACAAGATGCTCGTTTGCACCCAAACACCCGCTACATCACTAGGGCTTTGGGAATTTCTCTTCATTGCTCAGTGTCCATTGTGGTTCACGGAGGTGCTAGTCTCAAGAGTTACACAGGTGATACTGCTTGCTTTCCTTTGGAAAAAGTGCAGGGGATTGGTGGGAGGAAGGGGGATGGTGGAAGAAATGAATCACCCAGGAACACAAACCACTGGGATGACATGGGAGTTTCATATGGGTGGCTTAGCAGGTATGCTGCTGGCCAAGTTCCAGGGAAAAGGCTCTGGCAACAGCTTCAGGTACTGTTCACGCTTAGCTTTCACGCTCACTCCGTGGCTGCATTGGGTGTGGCAGTCTCTAACCACATCTAGATGCTCCTGATTAAATCAGTTACTGAAAGTTACCCTAAAGACGAATCAATCGCAAAAATCACAGGAGAACTAATATTTCTTGCAGATAGGAAATTAGCAATGCACATGATAGTCCAAGGGAGCAAGGGGGAGACGGCGGCCCCGGCCTCGGCTGAGTGAGGCAGGCAGAGGCCCCGATCCGGGCAGAGAGTGGGAGGCGGCGGCCCCAGTCCGGGCACAGGGAGAGCAGCGGCGGTCCCGGCCCTGGTCCGGACTGAGGGTAGGCGGCGGCGGCCCCAATCCGGGCAGGAGCAAGGGGGAGTTGGCGGCCCCGGCCTTGGTCGAGTGAGGCAGGCGGAGGCCCCGATCCGGGCAGAGAGTGGGAGGGGGCGGCCCCAGTCCGGGCACAGGGAGAGCAGCGGCGGTCCCGGGCCTGGTCCGGGCAGTATGGACTGACCTAGGAGGGGAGGCAGGCCCCTCCAGCCCGGGTAAGAAACCTGCATAGGAGAAGGCCACTCCGATATAAAACCTACGACCCAAGGACCTCGCTGCCACGTCCCAGCTTGCTTGGCCACGGCACACAAACCATGAGTGTAAAGGGTGGGGCCAGTACTGCGCGCACTGCACTCCACCTAAAAGCTCCTTTGCGCAGGCCCGAGGACAGGTCCACGTCCTCCCCCTCAAAAGATGCTCACAAACTCAAGCTAGCATGCTGGAACATCAGAACTATGCTAGACAAGGCTGACAGCCACCGACCTGAACGTCGGTCTGCCCTCATTGCACATGAACTCCTCAGACTTGACATCGACATAGCCGCTCTCAGTGAAGTCCGCCTTGCAGATGTAGGCAGCCTCCAAGAACGCGACGCAGGTTACACACTCTACTGGTCTGGCAAGCCTTCGGATGAACGACGCCTATCTGGTGTAGGCTTCATGGTCAAGAACTTCATTGCCTCCAAACTCGAAACCCTTCCGACAGGCCACTCTGACCGAATCATGTCCATGCGACTCCCCCTTCAAAACAAGCGTTGCATCACCCTCATCAGTGTCTATGCTCCAACCCTCCAGGCGGAACCAGCAGAAAAGGACAAGTTCTACACTGACCTGCGCAACCTCATCCAACGCACCCCTACAGCCGACAAGGTTGTCATCCTTGGCGACTTCAACGCTCGCGTCGGCAAAGACTCAGAAACCTGGCCAGGAATCCTGGGCAAGCATGGTGTCGGCAAGTGCAACGACAATGGGCGCCTCCTGTTGGAGCTCTGCGCAGAACAGCGGCTTGTCATTACAAACACCCTTTTTCAGCAGAGGGACAGCCTTAAGACTATCTGGATGCGTCCCCGATCCAAACACTGGCACCTCCTGGACTACATCCTGGTGCAAGAAAGTGACAAACGAGATGTGCTCCACACCAGGGTCATGCCCAGCGCGGAATGCCACACTGACCACTGGCTGGTTCGCTGCAAGCTCAACCTTCACTTCAAGCCAAAGCCCAGGAACAGTAAAGCCCCCAGAAAGAGGTTCAATGTTGGAAACCTGCAGTCAGACGAAGCGAGAGGAAACTTCCAGGCAAACGTCAAAGCAAAGATCGACGATGCAATCCGCCTCACGGACCCGTCCCCTGAAACCCTCTGGGATCAATTGAAAACTACCATACTGCAATCCACTGAAAAGGTACTGGGCTTCTCCTCCAGGAAAAACAAGGACTGGTTCGACGAAAACAGCCAGGAAATCCAGGAGCTGCTGGCAAATAAGCGAGCTGCCCACCAGGCTCACCTTACAAAGCCGTCCTGTCCAGAGAAGAAACAAGCCTTCCGTCGCGCATGCAGCCATCTTCAGCGCAAACTCCGGGAGATCCAAAATGAGTGGTGGACTAGCCTCGCCAAACGAACCCAGCTCAGCGCGGACATTGGCGACTTCAGGCGTTTCTCCGAGGCTCTAAAGGCTGTGTACGGCCCCTCACCCCAAGTCCAAAGCCCGCTGCACAGCTCAGACGGCAAAGTCCTCCTCAGCGACAAGATCTCCATCCTCATCCGATGGTCTGAAGCCTGAGACACAGGTGGGAGCATGATGTCCTGCATCTAGGGTTCAGGCTCTCCAGTCACTGAGATCCCCTTCCCACCCTCTTTCACTCAGACAAAGTGCCAAAGCACAGCTGATATGTATCAACTTTGAAGATAGCAAGACCATAAGATGTAGGATCAGGCCATTGGCCCATCATCAAAGCTATCTATTATTCAAATCATGGCTGATGTATTTTTTTCTTTCAACCCCATTCCCCCCACCCCCAATAACCTTTGACACCCTTAATAATCAAGAAATTCTCAATCTGGGCTTTAAGTCTACCCCATGACTTGGTCTCAACAGCTGTCTGTGGCGAAGAGTTCTATAGATTCACCACTCTCTGGCTGAATAAACTTCTCAACCTCTGTACCAAAGGAGCGTCTGTTTATTTGGAGACTGTGCCCTGTGGTCCCAGATTCTTCAACTACTGGAGACAACTTCTCCACATCCATTCTATCCAGCCCTTCCAAGACAAAAGTTTAATTTCTGCCAGAACCGTCCATCAAGTACATTGAGAACTCATGATCCAAACGTCCAGAAAGGTTCATTGTAGAATTGGCTCAGTGGCAAGGAGAAAAAGGTAATGGCTGCTGGATGTTTCTGTAACCAGAAGGTTGTTTACAGTGTACATCACAGGATTCTATGCTCTGTCCCTTGCTTTTGGCAATTAGATCTAGATGAAGTGAGCATCATAAAGTCTGCAGACGAAACAATAACTGACTTTAACAGTGAGAAGGAAAGCTGCAAACAACAGGAAGATGCAAATAAAAATCAAAAAGATGGAAATGCTGAAAGTCTGAAATAAAAACAAAAAATGTGAACCGATACACTTACAACGCCAGCGATCCGGGTTCAAATCTGGCACCGGCTGTAAGGAGTTTGTCCACTCTCTCCGTGTCTGCGTGGGTTTCCTCCCTCATTCTAAAGAGGTATGAGCTTAGTAGGTTAATTGTTCAGATGGGTGTATTTGGGAAGAGCAGGCTCATGAGTCAGATGGCCCCACTACCTTGCTGCGTCTTCAAAAAGCTCAGCAAAACAAAAGAGTAAAATGGAAAAATAAGCAGTTCCGTTTCAGAACAGAAACTCTTCGGTGGAAAAGAGAAAGGGAGAAAAAAAACAAGTTAACTTGCAGTAACCCATTCAGAGGGTGATGTATTAGTGAACAACTAAAATATCATTGGGAGGCTGAGACCAAAAAGGTTAATGCAGCATTCAGAAGCACAAAATGCTCTTTTGTATGTATTATTGTTAACAGCAAAACTTTAGGGATACGTCCAGCATATATACTAATAGGTGGAGGGAAAACAGCCAAAAATCATAGGTTTGACACAGCAAAGGCCAGATTGGACACCAGAAGAAAGAGTTACTTACAGTTGGGGAATTCAAGGGGCTCCAAAGTACCCAGAGAGATGAGGTGTTGCCCATCAAGCTTGCGTTGGTTTTGTTGGGATGGTGCAGGAGGCCATAGGGAGATTGGTTGTAGTGGGGGGGGGGGGAAAGAGAGAGAGAGAGAGAGAGAGAGAGAGAGAGACGCAGAAACGCAGAATTCAAGTGGCAAGCAGCAGGAAGCTCAGAGATACTGGCGCCGTGAACATGGGTGCTCCACCAAGTGTTCACATAATAAGCAGTTGGTTTCTCCAGTGTCAACAACATTATAATGAATTTGTCAGCTTTATGTCTGCCCCAGAAATGACCATTTCTACCAGGTGATCACCTGTAAGCTGGGCTCAGTTTTTCTCCCTCCTTTTGGACAGTCTTGCCCGGTCAGCACGTCCCACAGCCCTTGCTACCAACAATACACAAAGCAATATGGACCTCTAATGCCACATTAACCCATGTGAACTTGCCCCACAAATATTCCCCATCCCTCCCCAACTTCAGCCACTGAAAACCAACTCATTTTCTCTTTTTCCACAGCCTAACTTTTTTTTTAAAATGCCTCTGACCAAAAGCATCAACTCTTTTTCCTCGTTCTCCAATTTGCTGAGTGTATTTTTAAATACAGGATAATGGATGTTAACGCTGAGAAGTGCAGTGCTTCAGTGGGAAGCTTTAACAGTGCAAGGGAATCAACAGAAATTGGGATGCAGAGGAAAATGGAGAGCATAGGTTAGCACAACATTGTGTGTAATATTCAATGTAAACTGTACCTTTGCATTTATATCCACATTTACTTGTAGGTGATTAAAAAAAGGATATGAAGCACCTTCATTAAAAGAGACAATACACAAGTCGAATTAGAATTTATGGTCATGAAATTTGTTGTTTTGCTGCAGCATCACAATGCAAACATTTAAATCACATTATAAAATAAAAATAGTGCAAGAAAGTAAAAAGCAAAATGAGGTGGTGTCTACGGTTCACTGATTATTCAGGAATCTGATGGCAGCGGGGAAGAAGCTGTCCTTGTGCCGCCAAGTACTCATCTTCAGGCTCCCGTACCCTTCCCCCCCTCCCCCTGATGGTAGTAGAACGAAGAGGGCATGGCCTGGGTGGTGGGGATCCTTGAGGATAGAGGCTGCTTTCTTAAGACACTACCTCTTGTAGGTGTCCTCACTGGAGGGACAACTGGTGCCCGTGATGTCGTAGGCCACGTTAACAACCCTCTGGAGTTTTTTCATGTCCTGAGCATACCAGTGATGAAACCAGACAGAATGCTCTCCACAGTACACCTGTAGAAGGTTGAGAGTCTTTGATGACATATCAAATCTCCTCAAACTCCTCACAAAGTATAGTAGCTGGCGAGTCTTTGCTTGAACCATATTCACTATTTGGCCACAACTCAAATACTGCACCACCAAGTCACCACATCACAGGGAAAGATTCAATTGCATTGGCGAGAATACAAAAAAATTTTTTAAAATGCTGCTGCCAGGGCTGGAATACTGTACTACTAAGAAAGACTAGGTGAGCTTAGGTTTGGAACAGAAGGCTTGGGTTGATGGAGGGCTATCAAGGCGCATAATATTTTGACAGTCCACAGAGTACACAAGAGCCCATGTCCCTCAGCAGACAGGTTGGGGAAAAAAAGAAGCAGGGTGGCATTTGAAGTAACAGGTTGAGGGAGTAGATGATGCAGGTGTCCGTTTTGCTCAGAAGGTGGAAGGGGTATGGAATTCACTCGCTGAAATGGTGGTAGTCAGAGAAGCCCAGGTTACACTCAAACAGTACTTGGCTATTCCAAGGGAAGTACAACCCAGTGCACCCTTTGAGCCATTATCTAGTACTGAAAGGCGGCATTCTGTGGTGTATCTTTTTCAGAACTAAATGGCCAGGTTCTGGTGTTGCAATTTTTGCTACTCCTCAGGAACTGACGAGGAGGGTGTCACTCTCTCCTTTTTGAAACCTCTGTCAATAAATTCAAGGGAAGGGTGACTGGTGCAGAGGTGAAGGACCAGAGGTCGTCACTGAATAGCTCACAGCACCCTCAACTTCCGATGCAGGTTCAGAGAAAGACCTGCACAAAAAGATTTCGTAAATAGGAGGCAACTGCACTGAAGATCAAGAAAATAAAACTTTCAAAACAGGAAGCTAGATAAACCACATCAACAAAAATCCATGTTTCTCGGTAATCCTGCCTTTGCAAATATAAATATTGGATTACATTAACGTGACAGGCCTGAAAACCAAAACAGATCCTCCCCCATCTCACTCCAAAATACCAGCATAGGACAAAAGAAAATGATTACACTGAAAGCATGCAAAACAAGTGACAAACTATTCAATTAGCTCTGTATAGTATCCCTATGGTATTAAGCAAAGTTTTTAAAGATAGAATTTTCAAAATACACCAATTACTTCCTGCTTACCGGATTCATACAAGAATGCATAGAACTGTACCATAGTAGTTGCTTTTTCATTAAAAAACAATTTTGTTGTTTTACACAGTGTTGCCATCTTGAATCACCAAATGCAGGTTCTTGCTCTCAAGAGATTGGATTACTTGCTCTAATCCCCCACTTTCAGAAGATTTGAAATATTCTCTTAAAAGCAAAGCTCAGACTTGGCTTTGTTTTAAGTTTCAGGTTCCAAGTGACTCACTGGTACTCATGGTTATTGTGGAACAAAAGTGTCCGTTACAAACCTTTGTGATGTAAGCAAACAGAACTTGCATAACTGAGCAGAAGTAGATACTGTAAAATGAATGGGTTATAGTCGCAACTCTTTTTATATACAAATCACTTGGTCTATTGATAACGCTGCAAACAAGCTCTTTTTTTTAAAGAAAAATATTTCAAACTGAATGTTTCTATCATGGGCGAATTCACATTTGCTTTTGTGAATGTAATACCATTAACTTAGGCTGTGAGACGTTTTATTTTTATTCTAGGGGATTTAAACCAATGGTTTGGAAATCATGATCCCGTCTGATTTTCCACAAAAACAAACAAAAACCAGCACAACAGACAAAGGGACTGCTATTCTCTCTAGATTTATACTGTATGAACAAGTCACATTCCAATTTTATTAGATGGGATTGCAGGACTTTTAAAACCAGGGGGTTTTTTTGTGGGGCAGGGGTCGAAATTGAATTCTTCGCTTGTTTTTTTTTGTAAAAATGAAAACCTAAACCTTTAGCCGCTAACCCATTAAAGTATAAGTATAGCTGCTTTTCACTGACTGTACCAATGTGTGCTCATTTCAAAAGAATATTCAGCGCAAAATATAGTCCTGGACAATGCAGCTCAAGGTAATGGTGCTGGCATTCACTAAAACCTGTCCACAAAGATGCAGTGTCCTCATGACACCGATTCCATTGAAAGCCAATCAGAGAATTCACGCACAGCAAAGCAGAAAATTAAAGCAGCTCGTAACTATTTTTCTCTTAAACTTTGAACACAAAATAAAAATAGAAACACAAGATTATTATAAAGGAGAAACATAATTTAGGTAATGCACTTGGAAGTACTGAAGAAAAACAAAAAATATTACTTTAAGCCCCTTTCACACTTGCATTCCACTATATTGGCTGTTCAGTGTCCCGGATAGGAATAAGGGTTTGGCTTTTCACACTCGACCGCACCTAACTGGGACTCTGAATGCTTTCACATTTGCAAGGGGCCATCCTTAGGGTTAGGACTGTTCTAACTTCTAGTAGTGACGTCATGACGCATCGAGTGAAGGTGGACCTGCCCTAAATCCTGATCAATATATTATGATCGAATATTTGAACAAAATTAATCATGCCCTTGTTGTGCTCTCCTATACAACTCTTTAAAAGGGACCGTGGGAAAGTGCTAGCAATAAATAGTAAAGGTGGACAATTTTTAAACAGTGTGGGAAAGTTGGTAGCGCTATAGTGCACAATTTATAAAGATCATGGGAAAAAGCTACCAACTTTCCCATGCTGTTTAAAAATTGTCCGCTATTACTATTTATTTCCTCTCTCTTGCACTGTGACTGTCCCACGGCAAAGTTTATACCTTCATTTTCATCTTTTCTTCCTACTTGTTCCTGCACTCACACAAACACTTGTGTAATTTCAAATCCCACCCATCCTACACATGCCTGATTGCAACAGGATTGTACTAGGCTGTCAATCCCCAGCTTGAGATGACATCATCTGACGCTGGCATTGAGATGATTTTGCTTTCACACTTTAAGGGCCGACTGGCCGTTAATTCCTGGGATCACTTGTATGTGTGAAAGGGGCTTTAGACTTGTGTTTCAATTAAAGTTCAACAATATATCACATTAACTAAAATTGCACATCATGCAAGTATTTTTAAGATTATACACGTGATCCATGTATTGGTGATCCACCTGTTATTCTAAAGGAAGTGCATAAAAAATACTGCTTGCAAAGAAACAGCCTCAAGAAAAACCATAGACACAATTTGTGAACTCAAAGTCTAACTCCACAAATGCATACTCCAGGAGGTTGCAAATGCAATCTCCTCCATTATGGCGGGGAATATTTGCTGCTTCGCCATTATTCTTGCACCAAATTCCAGGCAGGTGGGTTAACAAACTACAGACCATCAACCTCAAAAGGACAACAGAAAAATAAAACAGAATGCAACTGTGAAAATGCATTCCTTGAAGGGCAATTTCTCCTTCTAAAAAAGTGCAATATATCAAGATATCAACAAGGCAACAAATTAATTCCACAATGCTGCCATAATTCAAGTTTTGAAGAACTGGAGCTACGGATCAGCGGCATACAACATGGAAGATTGAGGCAATTTGTGTTGTTCATCAAATCTCATTGATCACGCTGCGTGCATTCAAAAGTTGAAGTGATCTTTCAGAAGTGCACATTTCAAATATCAGTCTCATCTTTTGACACGAGTTTCAGAGTAATTAGGTGGCAATGGATTCCTTCTGCCATCGGCAGAATGGGGTTTTGTATGCTGGCTGCACCGATCTTCTTGAGTGTTTGAGCAGCCTCGGTTCAAAGCATGCAAATACGGCACACTACAAGTAATCCTCTAACTCCATATTAATTCATTCACACAAACAGGGCAAAGACAGAAGTTTGGCTCATTTCTGCTTCCAAATGACAAGCTGGTGGGTTCAGTCTCACCTCCAGGACATGAATGAAACCTCAGGTGATACTGCAACATCAAAAATGTTACTCCAGCATCCAATCAACTACCTTGGGGCAGGAGGAGAAAAGACCCATTGTCCCATTTGAAGAGCAAGGAAGATTCCCCACACCCCCATCAATGTCCCATACAAAACATGGCTTAAACAGTACTCCTGTTTGTGAAAGCTGGCTTCGTACAAGTTGGGCATTACGGGAACACCATTACTAATGTAATCAGATTTCAAAAGTAGGTCACTGCCTGAAAGATCCGATATTATCTCAATATCGTGAAAGGCACCATATCGTTTGAATCTACCCTTCTTTCATTGAGTAAGAGACAGTTCTGGGTAATCTGAAGATGACACAGGCCAGCTCCCACAAGGGAATTCTTACAGTAGCAACCACTGGAACATTTGTGAGTACAGAGGAAACCGAAGAGCCATACAGCCTGGAAACAGATCCTCCAATCCACACCATTTCCACTCAGCTCATCTGATCCTTCTCATAGTTCCATCAATTTCCCTCCACAATGGGCAAGTTACAGAGGCCAGGTAAATATATTTTAAGATGTGGGAGGAAACCAGAATACTGGAGGAGCAGGATAAATAGACCCACGCAGTCCCAAGGGACATCTGCAAACTACACAGACAGCACTGGAGGTCAGAGTTGAAGCCACGTCACTGGAATGCAGAGAATTTCTTCTCGCTGCACAACCCAACGTGACAACCAGGCCTTGTGGCAGTGTTTTACAATGACTACCAGTGTTATTACACGGCACGGTTGGTGTAACGGGTAGCACAACATCTTTACAGCTCTACCTATCGGGACCAAGGTTTGAATCCCACGCTGTCCGTAAGGAGTTCGTACGTCCTCCCTGTGTCTGTGTGGGTTGTCCCTGGGGGCCCTGGTTTCCTCTCATCGTTCACCAGGGGTGTAGGTCAATTGGGCGGCACAGACTCTTAGGCCAAAATGGCCTATTCCCATGCTGTATGTCTTAATTTAAATTTAAAATATTGTTCCATCTGAGAGTATGACACCCAGTCTAGGAAAAAATTCCATTCCCCATTGGTACGAAAGCAACTCAAAATAGCTATCAGTATGGGACAAGGAATGGTCTTCAGAACAGGCACACCACTCACTGGAAGGTCAATGCAGATTACTATTACAAGTACACAATCCTTTATCCGGAATCCTTGGGGAACAGTGTTCTGAATTTTGGATTTTTCCGAATTTTAGAACAAAAGCCAGCTGCCCCAGATTCAAGTCCAGCTGAATTGTGCTGCCGTATCCACTCCCCTCGCCGGCCCAAGTCGCACTGCCGTCTCTCCCCCTCGCCGGCCCAAGTCGCGCTGCCATCTCTTCCCCCCCCTCCCCCCGCACCCCCCCCCCCAGCTGTTTTTGGATTTTAGATGTCCAGATAAAGGATTGTGTACCTATATTTCATAAAAACCACAGAAACTCTCAAGAAAATAAAGCAATTATCACAAGGCTCTGAGCAAGGAGATTATGTAGGTCACTCCTTGCTGATGTTTACTCTCTAAACTGTTGACGAGTCACTATCAAGAGCCCCCAGCAAGCTCACAGGTGGGGGCAGGAGAGGAGGCACAAACATTTATGGCATTTTCGTTCCCCACCCCCCACACCCAGCAATTTTCACTGCACACAAGTGGTGCAAGGGAGACAATCGTGACAATTCAATACCAACACAAATTCTGGTCGACCTTCCAAAACCCAGGACCCCCTTGTCCTGCAGCTCAGTAACTTACCAACCCGCATTCCCCCTCCACCCCCCTCCTCCCCAACCAGAGGTAGAGCTTGGTAACCTTGCACTTGCCACGGTGAGAGGTGATAGCACGGTTAGTATAGCGGTTAGCACAATGCTATCACAGCACCCAGGTTAGAATTCAGCGTTGTGTGAGGAGTCTGTACTTTCTCCCCTTGTCTGCGTGGGAATCCTCTGGATGTTCCGGTCTCTCCCAAATTCCAATGGGGTTATTGGGTTACTTACACACCTGGCTCATTATTGCTGCATCTCCAAATTAAAAATAAAT